>NC_046328.1:7740544-8940544 GCF_009819535.1 Lacerta agilis
ATGCTGGCCACATGACCCAGAAGCTGTATGCTGGCTCCCTCGGACAGTAAAGTGAGATGAGTGTCGCAACCCCAGAGTCGTCCGCGACTAGACCTAATGGTCAGGGTCCCTTTACCTTTACCTTTACATATTCAACACAAAAAAGTGACAATTTGTTGTTGACAAAGGACAGCTGGACATATTAAGGGCTTCAGTAGCTTAGGGCCTCATCAAACCTAAATCCGGCCACACACACACACACACAAAGTCTGCCATTTTTTAGGGTAGTACAGCAACCACAAGAATCAACTTGTATCTGTAGTGGATGGAAGCAGCCTAAACTATTTTGGCTCCACTTTACATCATTAGCTCTAGGCTTTTACAAGGAGGGCAGCTAATATAAGGAAAGCCAGCATTAGGTTGAAGATGGGGGAAATCCCTCCTTGCTGCAGTGGGGACTGAGGAAGACTTTACTCAGAATTTAGTTAATGCAGACACTCTGCACAATTAATAGTGGCATCAAGACTGCAACATAACCAGGAGTTTTAGGCAGGGGCGTCATAGCCATAGAGGCTAGTGGTGCAGGGAACCACAGTGCCACGTTCTGGAGAGTGCCAGGGAAGAGGTCCAGGGGCCACGTTGGCGGGTCGGTAGGGGCAGCAGCCCACCAGCCGCCAGGGAGAAGGCAGGAGAAGGAGGCGATCGGCGGCATCAAGCCGGGTGCGCAGCAATCAGCCCTCCCTCCCTCTATCCGTCCCTCTTCGGCTGGTGAGCATGTCCTGCCTGGGAGGTGGGTGTGATCCCTGGTGGCCACCCCTCCTCAGAGCACTTCTCCAGCCTGCCGCTGCTCAGGACTGGAGGAGGGCGCAGGGAGGCCGAGAAGGAGCCCGAGGGGTCCCCGTGGAAGGGATCCACGTGGAACACCCACCTTTCCCCGGAGGGTAAAGTGGGCGTGGGGGGCGCCGGAGGGATCCCTGCACCACGGCGCCAGATAGGCTTAAGACGGCCCTGGTTTCAGGTAAGCCAGGAGATGGGAACCAGCAATCATGGGGCAAGACAGGAGACAGGAGCAAAGAATGAGTAATGATGCAGGGAGGCAAATCATGTTGCTCAAGGAAGACTCAGCTGGAACAGGAAACCCTTTTATGTTCCTTCCTGCCCACAAAGATCCAATGGCCAGCCTGGGTGGGTGGGTGGAGTCAGTCCAGGGCCTGAAGGAACTGGCCTGAAAAGTTGGCACCTGCATTTCTGGGCTCACCCTATGGAGGAGTTGTGAACAGATCCAGCAGCTCCTGACAGTGGCTCAGAAGGGGTGTGCAGGTGGGCTCAGAGAGCAAAGCAGGGAGGCCAAGTGATCACCGTAGCACTTGGGCCTTAAGTCTCTATCTCAGCTTACTTTTACATGAGAGCAAAATGAGAAAGTGCAGCCAGGTGTGTGAAACTGGCTGTTTCGGCACAATTAAGGTTCACGTTGCTCTTTTTGGATAAAGATGGATGGTGCTCAGACCGTGTCCAAAAATTAGTGGGTGAGCGAACAAAAGCCACCTTAATTGTATTAAGAGTGCATCGTTAGTGTTCTGTTAAGTCCTCGAATTCTGTTTTTGAAAGAATTAATAGCTTTAATGTAGAAATAAATTGCTCCATGCTTCTCCCTTTGTTCCCTTGCTAGGAAGTGCTCCCAGATGTAATTGCAGGAGCTAATTACAACCTTTTGTAAGCGGAAAACATAGCCAAGCTGGAAAAGGCAGGAGAGCCGTTGTATTATAGTTTAAAGCAAGGCGAGCTTCCAATTAAAGTGGGCGATGCCTCCACCTGTTAATACTTCACGTAGCAGCAGCAGCTATCACCCCTGACCAGTGCTGACCTGGGGAACACCTGACCCATATCCACCCCCAAATCTGAGGGGAAATATGATTGGTTCCCTGGAATGAACTGCAGAGAGCAGGAAAGCCAATTCTGCTGAGTGGTGTCTCACCAGGGTGTTCTCTGCAGGCAACATGCCGGGGATCCAGACCCCTGGAGCCAGCAGGACTGAATCCTCACCAGCCAATGAGCAAAGGATCCTATCCAGTGGCGTAGGAAGGGCGGGGCGTAGAGGGCTGGCCGCCCCGGGTTCCAGGGGAGTGGGATGACACTCCCTGGCCCCTCCTGCCACTCCCCCGCTGCCCGGCACCCCATCCGTGCTTCTTTACAGATGGACGGGGCAGCCCCACGAGCCACCGCTCGCTCACCGGCTCGCTGCGGGAGCAGCAGCACCGGCCCGGATGAACTACGCATGCCCAGAAATTCCAGGCATGCACAGTGCATCCAACATGTGTTATGATGCCCCGCCCCCAGGAGGGTGCCTCCGCTCCGCCGCCCAGGGCAGCAAAGAGGCTTCTTCCTCCACTGATCCTATCCTGCTGGGATCCCATTCCCTAGCGTGTTGCTTGCAGGGAAGTAGAGATCACTTTTCACACTCAAGTTGCATAGTTATGGTTAGCATGATAGATTTTAGGGCTGGGGTTTCTCAGTGATATTTATTACTGCTAGGGAGGTAGGGAGGGTTTGAAGGGGGGAAGTAATAATTGGTGGGAGTAGTTGATATTGTCATTCACCTAGACTGGGTGAAAGACAACATCATCTCTTGTTTTCCCCTGTGCCATGTGGTTTTCTTTCTTTCTTTCTCCCTCACCCGATCTGCATCCTATTCCTTCCTTGGTTGCCAGAGGGAGTTCTGTACACTTTATAAAGTTTTCACACTTCTTTTTCAAAAGCGTTGGGCAGTGATGACTTTTGGAGGGCGATGATGGACACTGCAGCTTAAGAAGAAGAAAAGAGAAGAAGAGTTTGGATTTGATATCCCGCTTTATCACTACCCGAAGGAGTCTCAAAGCGGCTCACATTCTCCTTTCCCTTCCTCCCCCACAACAAACACTCTGTGAGGTGAGTGGGGCTGAGAGACTTCAGAGAAGTGTGACTAGCCCAAGGTCACCCAGCAGCTGCATGTGGAGGAGCGGAGACACAAACCCGGTTCCCCAGATAAGGACTCTACTGCTCTTAACCACTACACCACATAAGATGAGTCTGCTGGATCAGGCCAATGACCCATCTAGTCTAGTATCCTGCTTTCTTAGTGGCTGACCAGATGCCTGAAGTAGAACGTGAGCACATGAGCGTTCTCCCCTCATGTGATCTCCGGCAACTGGTATTCAGATGCATTACTGCATTATTTGACCATGGGGATGGAACATGGCCATTGTTGCCAGTAGCTGTTGATAAGTCCTCTCCTCAATAAATTTATCTAATCCTCTTCTAAAACCATCCGAGTTGGTGGCCATCATTGCCTCAAGTGGGAGCAAGTTCCTTAATTTAACTACTCACTGACATGTCACCTTGTGAGCTCAGTCAGTATCTGGTGGGCTTCTTGGTGCTTCTCTGCCTGGGCTGGAGGGAGCAAGCAGCACAAGCAAGGGAAAGGCTGCTCAGTGCTTTGCTGAGTCTTGGGGATCTCAGCCCAGGAGATCTCCTTCTGCAGCCCTCCAGTGCTGTCTTTTGCATACGCGCCGCCAGGGTGCAAAGATTCGCCCAGCACCCCCAAATTCAGTTTAGCCCTCAAATTAACTTTCATTATGCTTATGTCAGACACCACGCTTACACCCCATCTCTTGTTTATGAAAGAAGGGAGGAAAAAGGAAAAAAGAAACTTTTTTATTTGCTCATTTATTTACAATACATTTATACTTAAGTATACAACAACAACACCACACGTAACATAATATTTTGATGTAAGAGTTAATTTCGCGTGCACGGCGCCGTTGTGAATGACAAGCGCCGTCGTTGAGTCGGACAAGCATCGCCGCTGACCTGGCGCGTCTTTGGTAAATGAGCGCACAAAGTCGAAAGTCTTTTAGTGAAACAGTAGGTATACATTTCGGTAATACCTAAGTATATGTGTATTTTGTTTTTCTAGCTTGATCAAAATTATTTATTATTTCATAACAGGCAGATAGTTAAGAGCAGGCTTCCTCAACCTTGGCCCTCCAGGTGTTTTTGGCCTACAACTCCCATGATCCTTAGCTAGCAGGTCAGGGATGATGGGAATTGTAGTCTCAAATTATCTGGAGGGCTGAAGTTGAGGAAGCCTGGTGAAGAGCTTAGATGGCTTCAGCGGCGGGCACCTGGCGCCCCCCAGAGTTTGGTGCCCAGGTTCTCCACACCCCTTGCACCCTTGGGTAAAGATGGCCCTGCAACCCTCCTTTAAAACAGACTTAAGGCAGGGACGGTGAACCTGTGACCCTGCAGGTGTTGACTCACATGGCCAGCAGAGATTATGGGACTTGCAATCCAACATTGGAGGGTATCACATTGGCTGACCTGCACCAGAGATTCAGAGAAGGGGCCGTCCCAGCCCTACCTTGAGATGCAGAGGATCAAACTTTGGACCTTCTGCGTGCAGAGCATTCGCGCTTTACCAGTGAGCTACACACTTCTCCAATGGGCATCTGGAGGAGAGATAGATAACAAAGAATTACATTAATGACCATTGGCTTTTTCCAGGAAAGCAGCAATGAAATCTACCCTAGTTGCAATGCACAGAGATTTAAAGCTGAGCGAACGCCACACTTCGTATCGATTTTAATTTGCATTTTAAATAAAGCCGGTGCTCTCTTGAAAGATAGCAGAAAGGAGAGAGCCTTCCCAATCCAAAGTGTAATTTTTCATTAAATTCCAGGAATGCAATACTAAATATTTTTGGCCAGATACTAAATAACATTGACCGTCATGCTTAACAGTGAATTTCTGCCTACCCAAAGCAGAACGAATTGAGATATTTTGCTGCCTGTAAAGTCCCTCTTTGAGAAAGTGAGAGAATGCAGCCATTTGACTTGCAGATGTTGGAGGGGTCCATGGGAGACAGAGGCCAACCAATAGGAAGGCCAAGATAGAGAAAAGTTTCCTTGCTTGGCAGAAGAACAAGGAGAACTCAACATTTATCCATATCTTTTGGTGCTTCTCCTGGTTTCACTCTAGAAACTGTCATATCTAAGCTTAGAGATGGGTGAATCTATCAATTTCAGATTCCCATTTTTCTTTAGTTCAATTCCCCACATTCAACATCAATTTGCAATTTTTTTAAAGTACTCATGAAAATTCACCAGCATTTTAGTACAAAATTTTCCTAATATACACATTTTCTTGTCATTTTGCCAAACATGCACATTTTCACAAAGCAATTTTTGGGTTTTGTTTTCACTAGTATATGCATCTTATGCAAACTGTACCCTAGTATATGCATTTACACATTACTTGACTGAGGGACAGTATTGCAATACTCAGAGACGTGACTTTTACAGTAGGGTTACCAGATGTCCCCGGTTTCCGGGGACAGTCCCCGGATTTGCAAATCTGTCCCCGGACAAATTCCATCCCCGGAATGTCCCCTGATTTGCAAATCTGTCCCTGGGAAACATGGCAGTGGCTTATGATTTGTGCACAACACATCATATGGGGACTTCTGGCGAGGAAAAATAGTGGGCGCCATGGCAACGAGCAGCTCCTGAAGCCAGCCAGAGCCAACTGTGCTACCAGGCTAACTCCTGGCTGCTGGCTGCCACTGCCGCTGCCACTGCCAAAGGGGAACTGGGGACGTCCAGCAGTGCAGATTTCCTGCCCCCTTTCCCCTTTGTTTTGACTGATCGGAGGAGGCTTGGGAGCTGCGGGCGGGTAGCCATTGCCCAGTTTTTTAAAAAAAACTCTGCACATTTATGGTTTCTCACCTTGCCTGGCAGAGAAACCACACGCCTTGCACCCCTCCAGGGCAACAGCCACCCGCCTGCGACTCCTAATGCTTAGTTGGAATCTCCTTTCTTGTAATTTGAATCTATTGGTTGAGATCCTTCCCTCTGGAGCATCAGATAACAAGCTTGCTCCATCTTCCATTTGATGGCCCTTCATATATTTGAAGAAGCCTAGTGTGTCACTGGTAAGCCTGTTCTTCTCCAAGCTAAACATACCCAGCTCCCTCAAGCATTCCTCATCAGGTTTTGTTTGCAGACACTTCGTCATCTTTGTTGCCTTTCTCTGCCCACATTCCAGCTTGTCAATATCCTTCTTAAACTGTGCTACCCAGAATTGGACACATGATGGAGATAAGCTTCTTTTTGCTGATAGTTTGCAGTTAGAAGTTGCCTGCCACCAATCCCTTAAAAGCATAGCCAATAAATCTAAAAATAAAGAAGTTAATTCACCCTTTTGAGTCCCCATAATGGATGGTATACCTAATGGCTTCAGTGAGAAAGAAAATAATAATTTGAGATTAAAGAAGGGACCCGATAAAGGCGGCATTTTTCTTGGCATTAAAAGCTCTGCTCCATGTTAATGAAGATAACCGAGGACAATGGATCGCAAGGCAGGAAATGAAGGCAATTTTTATCGAGATGCCACAGCTGGGAATATCTTATCACCGTCAGAAAGGTACCTGGGTGCACATGGCGTACAAGCAATTTACTGATTTAATTACAAATGGAGACGGCTTTCAAATTGAAACCAAAAAGCTACGGAGATGTGGAAACTCAAAATCTTCACTTTGAAAAGAAATTAAGTGCATCGGGAAAGACAGAAGTTAACATGCCTCTGATGTGAGCTGCTTTGAAAAAGGATTATTTCTTTGGTGAACCAAGTGGTCCATGGGAAACGGCCTTATACCAGACTAAGACTATGTTTTTATTTGGCCCAATATTGTCTAGTAAGACTTTCCAGGGTCTTGGACAGATGTATTTCCTATAATCAACCACCTGATCCTTTAGGACAGTGGATTCACTTGTAATTGGTTGGTCCACACCCATCCCATCACCATCTTGGCTGCAAAATATAGTTTTGTTAAGAAACCTGAAGCCTTTTTACTAGGTATTATAGGTACAGACATTGAAAAACAGGATATAAAACTTTTCCAAAACGCAGTGACTGCAGGTAGGATTTTGCTAGCACAAAGGTGGAAACAAGAAGAAATACTGACAAAAGAAGATGGGACAGTGAAATTGATGGAATATGCAGAACTGGACAAAATGACGATAAAAATCCGGGAACAGCGGGACCAGAAATTCATCAAAGACTGGTTTAAGTTTACGAACTATTTGAAAGACAATTTGCATTTGAATACGCTAATAGGACTTCAAGAAGCTTTGTAGTTAATGTGTAGAAATATTATTGTAAGTATGGTAGTTAGAGTATGCATGAGATTTATGATAATGTAAGCAATGGTAGATTAAAGAATTAGATTAAGATATAATTCTGAAAGCCATGTGGAAGGTCTGAGGGAAGTCACGGCTATGTTAGCCAAAATTGGAAAATGTATGCGAATGTATGTTTTATTTTTTGTAGCAGTATAATATAAAACAATAAAAATCATTTATAAAAAAAGAGAATCCCTCACTGACTGACTGACTGACTGACTGACTGACTGACTTGATTCCAGCTACAAAAGCTGAGGCTGCTGAAAAGTCTCTTGGATTGGGGTATTGATTATTGTAAGCCGCCTTGAGCATGTTTTCACTATGGAAAGATGGCATACAGATAAAATCTTGTATGCATGTATGAATCTTGACATAGATTCAAGAACTGTGCTCTCTCAGTACTGACAGAAAAGACACACAGAGAGAGACAGGGGGTGAGTGTCATCAATATACTGGTGGTGGTTGTCGTTTAGTCATCTTAGTTGTGTTCAACTCTCTATGGCCCCATGAAACAGAGCATGCCTTGGAAACTCTCACTTTCTTCTCAAAGCTTCTCCTTTTTTATGTCCATGGAGTTTTCTTGGCAAAATACTGGAGTGGTTTGCCAGTTCCTTCTCCAGGTGGATCACATTTAGTCTAAACTCTCAGCTATGATCTGTCCATCTTGGGTGGCCCTGCATAGCATAGCTCATATCTTCTTGGAGTTATTCAAGCCCCTTTGTCATGACAAGCCAGTGATCCATGAAGGGGATACTGATGGAAGTTCTCCTCAAATTCCCTGATGACTGCTCCCAGAGGCTTCAAGCAGCTGTCCAGTAGAGTGGGTGGGATAGTTAAACCCTGGGGGACCTCACAGGACAAAAACCAAAGGCCCAAGCTGAAGTGGCTTAATGCTGTTTTCTATAGACACTTGTCGAGGGAGCAGCAGATCTACCGCAAAAGTGTCCCTGGCTCACAAATCTTCCAGGCTGTCCAGAAGGATGCCATCTATGGACATTGATTTCAAAAGCCACCTAGAGGTCTCTCTCCCATTAAAGACCATTAATCAGGGTGACCAAGTCTGTTTCGGTCAAGATCTTTCAATATCTGTGGACACGGTCATCCAGGTGAGGCCTGACCAAGGCAGAATGGGGTGGTACTATTACTTCCTTTGATCAGGACACTAGACTTCTGTTGATGCTGCTTCATGGAAACAAATGTGAGTATCTTACAATGTAGACAAGAATGTCTCTTGTCTGTACTGATGCAGTGGGGATGGTTAATGGATTGTTCTGTGTGTATCAAGCACTTGGCCACATCATAAGGCTGCAATAATGGAAACTGATCTAACAGCAATGAACCACTTGGTGCTCTGGACCAAAGGACCTAATTGTCTTACTTCAATTCATACCCTTGGTTGATTCAAATACTTGCCAGCTGGGAAGGAAGCCTTCTGTAGCACTATGGTGGGCTAAAACCATTCATTCCTCTTTAAATGACAATGGGGCCCTTTGCAATTCATGAACCTAGCTTTATCATGGCTATTAACATCTGAGTAGGGCAATCACTGAATGCCACCCATTAACTTCAATGAGTTTATTCTGAGTAGGGCTATCATTGCACATATTCTTGGTAATCTAATCACTGGATTTTGCTCCATCTCTGTATTGGGCATTATTAGCTGGATGCTGCAAAAGTTATATATAAAGTGATATTAAAAAGTGATATGTAATTTGGGGTCATTCCATTAACCAGAGAAAAGCAGTCACCGCAAACAGCTTATTTTTCTGGGTGCCATGGAAGGACAGCAGATTGTTATTCATATCATTATTATATTTTTATCAGCAGAGAGGAAGTGAGGTTCATGTGCAATTGACTGGCTCAACTTAGGCTAGCTGAGGCTTTTGGGTGGAGCTTTCTCTATTGAGTCACATGACTCAGTCTGCTACAAAAAGCCTGAGGGTTGTAGGTGGAGAAAAATCCATAAATGGGTCATCAAACCAGGTTAGTTCTGGAAGAAAATTCTTGGTTCCCTGAGAACAAACCACCAGGGGTTTTTGCATAGAACTGATGAAAGGGACAAAGAAGATTTGTGGATCACCTTGTGGACCATGTTTGAGGCTTTTGTGTTTTTACCTGTAACCACACAAATGGATAATGTCCCCCCCACCCCCTGTAATAGAGAAAATAGAAGATTTTAGTCATGTAGATACAGTACTGCTGTGTGCAATTCATCATGGGTTATTGAAAGCTGGATATCTCCCCCCACCGGGTGGGGAGCAAAATTGCCCTTGAAAATCAATGAAAAAGTCATTACATTTGTAATTTAGTGCTTTGATGCAGCTACAAACTAGCCTGTTAAAATGATTACTGATAGCAAATAAGAAACATACGGTGATTACAGCTGGTTGCAGATGTCTCTGCTTTGCTTTGTTGTTTTTAGTTGTAGAGAGTTTTTTTTTGGGGGGGGGGAGTGTTGGAGTAGGCTATTGAAAATCCCTATGCTTTCTGATGGGTAGACCTGGAGAAGAAACCCATCCCCCCGTCCCCCGGCACATGCATTTCAGCAAGAAGACCTGGCCCCTTCTGTAATGTATGTTAGCCCGTGGGGAGGGACACTACTAGATGCTCAGACTCCCTTGCCTCACAGGCCCTCAATGTGAGCTGTTATCTGCAAGGGAAGATTTAGCTCCATGAAAGACTGACACTCTCACTTCCATACATCACTACTGGCAGGCGGTGTGTACAAAGGGCAGGGAAGTGTATGGAAGTGAGAGCTGGACCATAAAGAAGGCTGATCGCCAAAGAATTGATGCTTCTGAATTATGGTGCTGGAGGAGACTCCTGAGAGTCCCATGGACTGCAAGAAGATCAAACCTATCCATCCTGAAGGAAATCAGCCCTGGGTGCTCACTGGAAGGACAGGTCCTCCTGAAGCTGAGGCTCCAATACTTTGGCCACCTCATGAGAAGAGAAGACTCCCTGGAAAAGACCCTGATGTTGGGAAAGATGGAGGGCACAGGGAGAAGGGGACGACAGAGGACAAGATGGTTGGACCATGTTCTCAAAGCTACCAACATGAGTCTGACCGAACTGTGGGAGGCAGTGGAAGACAGGAGTGCCTGGCGTGCTCTGGTCCATGGGGTCACGAAGAGTCGGATATGACTAAACGATTAAACAACAACAACAACAACAAGACTGGCACAGCTCTAGTTGTTCAGCCCCTTGTTTTTGTCCTCAGAGATGCTGAGATGGGTTTGCTGCCCAGAGGGGACACCAAGAAAACATCAAGAATGATGGCAAATGTTGCCTGAATAAAGCTGTACAAATTTGACTATATGTGCAAATCTCCTTTTTATGTATTTATTAACTATCTAGAAAATCTATAAACAGCTTGAGTACTTTTGGGGGGGGATGGAAAGAGCTATACAAATAAAATCACAGGTTTTAAAATGGCAAAGATCCACAAACAAAATGAAAAGCAAATACGCATTAAACACCATTATGAAAAATGAAGAGCAGAGCTATAAAAAACAAAGATATCAAAAACAAAATATAGGTAACTGCAGTGCTTTTTTTTCTGTGGGGATGCAGGGGGACGCATACCCCTAAACATTTTGTGAATCTAAATCTGGCCTCATTGAGGGGCGGTATTTCAATATGAGTAGGAAAATGCGAGTACCCCTAAATATTGGGTTTTTTGGGGGGGTGGAATCACTGGGTAACTGAATCATGGGTCTGGATAGACTCACTGAAACAAAAAATGCTTTTCGGCAGCTGTGCCTGCCTAATGTTAATAGGACAGAGTTTCAATGCGCAGCTGTTGCCACCCGAAGAAACCGACTCTTCACACCTGCAGAACTCAGTTTTGAATGTGATCGGATTTAGCACATCTTTTGTAAACCACATTGAAAGCTGTTTGGGCTATAAAGAGGGATATAAGTTAGGGTCACACATCAACTGCATGATTCAGTTTGGACCTCAATTTGGCACATTAAAAACAGCCAGTTTTGGTCCAAGGTGCTTTCCAGGATGGCTGTTTTCATTAGGGGTACATCTGAATCTGCTCCAACGTGTGTACACACACACACACACACAAACATGAGAAAATCAGTTCAAATTGCAGCTCTCCCTTGGAATTCTCACTTGGCATTGCCACTTTTTGTGCCGCAGCTCTCCAACAAGTGGGTACAAGAAATGCATTGAGTTAGGGAAAAATGTTTTCCATTATATATATATATATATATATATATATATATATATATATATATATATATATTCATGAGAATTTTTTTATAAAAATTGCAAGCAGATTTTAGGAATCTGGAGAACTGAGCTTAAGATCAGAAACTGGAGAAACAGAGAGAATCCAAATTTGGCACATCCATCCCTCTCTCTACAGCCCACAAAGAACGAGAGACGCTATTATTATTAATGTTCTAAGAGCGCTTGCCATCAAACTTAAAAGTTAATCTCTCAGCAAAATGGAAAAACTTTTATCTAATTAATTATGGAGCCAAAACATGAAAATTGAAGGAGTGCTAAGGGTAACCATTATTTTTATATACATATAAAACACTGCCTCCCTCCAGTCCTCAAGGAAAAATCCAATTAACAGCCTTATTAGCTCTATTTTGCATAGCTAATTACATCCGACTCTAGACAAAACATCTAATCACCAGTTTATTCACTCTGAGTGGCTTGTAACATGATGAGGAATATTTCAGAAGAATGTGGATCAAGGGTTTAGAAATATTTTTAAACATTACATAAAATGCAAATCCATCTTTTTAAATCAGCAGTGAAGACCAGACTGAGCTAGAGAGGGGGAAGATACTTCAAGAAATGTAGCTTGCATCTGTTACCATCCTATCTCAGCCTGTTTTATACCTGCTGTGAGTAAGGTCCTGGGTCCTTCTGCAGAAAGAGGGCAGATGAATGCACTCTGGGAATCTTAATGGTGTTCCCTGCTCATGCAGCAGCAAGGCGATGGGTGCTATTTTTCTTTCTGACTTTGCAAATGCAAAATGAATTTTCCAGCAAAAGGCTGCATAAGAATTTCCTGGAGTCGCATTACAGTAAACTAATGTTGGGATTTTGTATTGCTACTGTCAGGTTAAAGATAGAAAAAAAAGCTACCTAAATGTGTGTGGAGCAGAAGACTAATGCTTCTCATCTCCTTGTTTTGCTGCAAAGCTATTGCAATCCTGTACATTCCTGCTTATTTTGTTGGACAAATGAAATCATCTACTACAGGCATGGGGGAGCCTTTGGTCCTCCAGATGTTGCTGAAGTTTAGCAATGTCTGGGGGGCCATAGATTCTCCACACCTGTTCTACAAAGTTTCCGTCCCCTCAAGTCTGAATTCTGTTCAGGGTAGGACACCAGCTGTGGTGGGTTGTTAGAAACAGCTCAAGAACAAAGGCCTCTGGCATTACACATCCACCCTCCCTTTCTCCAAATAATGTGTGCATGTGCATTGGTGGATATAAAGACAAGGCAAGCTGGAGTCAGCCGTTACTTATTACTTGCGTTACTGATTACTGAGCTAGAGAACTGATATGGTGTGTAGGATTGAGCTTCATTAAGTGAGTGGATCTCTCTGAATATTTGGATCTCTACAATTTAACCTCTAACTGTACAGGTGAAACTTGAAAAATTTCGTAGAATATCGTGGAAAAGTCCATTTATGTAAGCAATTGTTTTCATTAGCTACTGGAGTTTAATATATGAGATAGACTCATGACATGCAAAGTGAGATATGTCAAGCCTTTGCTTGTTATAATTGTGAAGATTATGGCGTACAGCTGATGAAAACCGCAAAGTTGAAATTGTTAATTTGGGGTTCTCATCAGCTGTACGCCATAATCATCACAATTATAACAAATAAAGGCTTGGCATATCTCGCTTTGCATGTCATGAGTCTATCTCATATATTAGTTTCACCTCTTAAGTGGAATTACTGAAAGAAACAAACCTTTCCACGATACTCTGATTTTTCGAGTTTCACCTGTACTTAGTAGAATAGTTCATGACGCACCAACATCTCTTAAATTTATGTATATAGTGTGTTTGACTTGTCCAGTGTCTTGAGACAACAAACACTTTACACTGAACTGTGTGGGCAAAGGGTTTTCTTAACCATCAACTCTGGAGAGGCTGACAACTGGAGAGCAAGCGAGTTCTGATGCTCTACTGGCCTGCTCTGCGGATCTCACTGGTCAAGGTGCGATATCCTAACACAATCAAGCAATCCAATTCCTTCTGTTCTATATTCTTGTCCCATTCCCCCTCCCGCTGCTGACCAATGACACCAAATTGTCACCGCAGGACTCATGACAGTAATTCTCCCTTTTTTGTGATTCTGCAGATTGTGACCCCCTTCGGTCATCTTTCTCCAAAGCTAAAAAAACCTAAGCTGCTTAAGCTTCCCTTAAAGGTTACCATCCATCCTTGTCAGGGTTTCCCCCCAACTCGGTTGGCATTTCGAGCCATGTGTTCCCCAAGCAACATTTCAAAGCTGTGTTCTTGCAGCTTTACAGCCTGACTCAAGGCCCCCATAACTCTGAATGCATTCCTTTGGCCATTTGTATGGTGGATGTGTGGCCAATGACATGCTTGACATGCACACATGGTCAGATGGAGCCTTCTAGCTGCAAAGTGTCCTGTCACAATACTCTTGGAAGTGGCTCTTTTTAAAGAAATGAATTGGGACAAGGGTTTCATTAAAATCTTTGAGGAACAGGTTGCAAAAGGCAGTGGGTACCTAATTTGTTTTAAGTAAAATGTATATACCGCAGTAAAAGCCTTGTAAGTGGTAAAAGGTAAAGGTAAAGGGACCCCTGACCACCAGGTCCAGTCATGTCCAACTCTGGGGTTGCGGCGCTCATCTCGCTCTATAGGCCGAGGGAGCCGGCGTTTGTCCGCAGAGAGCTTCTGGGTCATGTGGCCAGCACAACAAAGCTGCTTCTGGCAAACCAGAGCAGCACACGGAAATGCCATTTACCTTCCCCCTGGAGCGGTCCCTATTTATCTACTTGCACTCTGACGTGCTTTCAAACTGCTAAGTGGGCAGGAGCTGGGACCGAGCAACGGGAGCTCACCCCGTGGCAGGGATTCGAACCGCCGACCTTCTGATCAGCAAGCCCTAGACTCTGTGGTTTAACCCACAGCGCCACCTGGGTCCAGTTGTAAGTGGAAGGCAATATATACTTTAAAAATTCAATAGAAACAGTTAAAAACATTTTTAAATAATTAAAATTCACATTAAAAGATATTAAAACGTATCCACATCTGCATGTCTGGATAGGCTTGTCTGAACAAAACTGTTTTAAGCAGGAAAAGAGCACCATGGAGGCAGCTGCCTGGTATCAATAGGCAGGGAGTTCCAATGTGTAGGTGCTGCCACACCTAAAGATCACTGTGTTGCAACCCAATGAGTACTATGTGGTACGTGTAACAGGCTCAGTTCCATTGATCAAAGCAGTCAAGTTAAGGAGATCCTGAAAGTAAACTGGTCCCAAGCCTTAAGGGCTTTACATACCAATAGTGATGCATTGCACTTGGTTTGGGAACAAGTCAGATTTCTGAGCAGAGGTGTTATACAGTGACAGGGTCTCACTCATGTCAGCAATTGTGCTTCAGCATTCTGCAGTAACTGCAGTTTCCAATTCAAGTACCATTACTAGCTCAAGTGAAAAAGGAATACCGGTACTTAGTGGTTGAGCATCTCTCTGTCATGCAAAATGTCCCAGGTTCAGTCCCCAACATTTCCATGTAGGGATGAACAAGACTCCAGCCTGAAACCCCTAGAGAGCCTCTGCTAGAAAGCACAGACAATACTGAGCCAGCTAAAGCAATGGTCTAACTCAGTACAAGGCAGCTTCCTAGGTTCCTATGGTTGCGAAACAGCAAGAAGCAGGTAGCTAAAGATTGCAAACTGTAAAGACAGGCTCAGTAGGAAAGACTGTGATGCTGGAACTCAGAGTTTCAAAGATGACCATGGCAGTTCAGGCAGAAGGTTGAGCCTTTGCCCCTTCCTGGTTCTCAGTCAGGCCCTTCTCCTAAGCAAGCTCACCTGTGACTATAAGCAATGATTCTTCAACATCAACTTCGTTGGACTGGTCATGTTGTGCGGATGCCTGATTATCGTCTTCCAAAGCAACTACTCTATTCCGAACTTTAAAATGGAAAGTGCAATGCTGGTGGTCAACAAAAGAGGTTCAAAGATGCTCTCAAGACAAATCTTTAAAAAGGTAGTATAAACATCGACAACTGGGAAACACTGGCCTGTAAGCGCTCCAATTGGAGAACATCCTTTACCAAAGGTGTCATGGGTTTTGAAGGCGCTTGAACTCATGCCGAAAGGGAGAAACGTGCTACGAGGAAGGCACATTTGGCAAACCCTCACTGTGATCAACTCCCTCCAGAAACCTATGTCCCCGCTGTGGAAGGACTTATGGATCCAGAATTGGCCTCCACAGTCACTTACAGACTCACTGTTAAAACCGTTTTCATGGAAGACAATCTTACTCGGCTATGAGTGATCTCCAAAGAAGAAGACTCTGCCTGGCAGACCAACCCCTCTGTTTCTGCAGCCCTGAGGGTGACAAGGGACAGCCATGTAACAGGTGCATAGAAACCTCCAAGCTGGTGACCAGAACATCTGGATTTGATGTCTTCTATGGGTCTCTGGCAGTGTGGGAGGGTCTTCTGGGGAATCTTGCTTCCCTAGCCCCTTCTCCAGCGAGACTCCATGTTCCATGTCACAGAAGGACCAAACTCTGACAACTCCTAAGGAAGATGGTTGTAATTTTAGCAGCGCATCAGCCATTTTTCCTATGCCCAGGAGCTACAGTAAGTCCTAATTGCCTTTAACAACCTCCAATCTCAGCCTGCTTCAAGTTGCATGAAGGTAAACATTTTGTTTGCTGCTAAACAGAAGGGGGAGTTGAACTTCATGCATCACCACATCAAATTAACTGGAGGCAAGCCATGAATTATACAGATAGTTTGTAATTCATTTTCTTCACATTGTAGAGCTAATTAAAGGCTATATTTTTCCCGGTGAACTTCATAATTACACTGACTTATGCTAACCAAGCATTTCATTCCTGGCCAATCAAAAGCTCCAGATCAGAGTTAAAAGTTAATGGAACTCCATGGGTTCTGACAGTAGCCTGAACTGTAAAATTAATGACCAAGGCCGCCAGGTTATTGGGGATCCAAGACATATACTTTTCTTGTTGGAAATAAATAAGCTTTTATGTAAGGCAACCTGCCCATGTAAGGCTGGGAAGGGAAAGCAGTATGGGTGCCTCTAGACCAGGTATGGCAAACCTTTGACTCTCCAGGTGTCACTCAACTACAACTTCCATCAGCCCTAGCAAGCATGGCCAATAGCCAGGAATGGTATGTACCATATTTAGGGAGGCAAAGATTCCCTTCACCTGTTCTAGACTGTCTGGGTTGTGTCCAACTGAGTACAACTCATAGCAGACCCACTGAAATGAATGAAACTTAGGCTATGTCCATTAATTTCAATGAGGCTACTCCGAGTAGGACAAACATTGGATACAACCCACCATATTTTGCGGGAGTAATTCAAGAACGTTCCAAAATTTTAGCCGTAGTTGGTGGACCAGATGGAGCTAGGATTTGTCCCCAAGCTATCAGAACCTAAGAGTTCAGCTGAATAAGTCCAATTGACAATCTAGTCCAGTACTCTGTTTCCTACAGTGACCAATCAGATGCCTCTGGGAAGACTGAAAACTGGGCGAGGGATCTCTCTCTCTCTTTGTTTATTCCCGCAGTTAGTATTCAGTAACAAGCTCCCAGTCAGTAGGACGGAGGGGAAATCTCTGACTTTTTAAAGCTGGAAAATGGAAAGATAAGCAAGGGAATGCTGTTCATTAAGACAGAGAAAGGCATAATTTATGCATACTTATGTTGTAGAGGGGGTTGGTGTTCTTTTCAATTATCTTGTCATCAGTGTTATGGATGTATATTATAGGTTAGCAAAGAACTAACCCATCCTTCTCTTGACACTGATCCCCTATTCCAAGTGAGCGATATTATTGCAAGAGTACAAATGATCTCTCCCCCCTCTTTTTTTAATGAACTGAATTCTTATTGCTTATTTAGATCCCCTTTCAATGTAAATCATGGGGAGAAAGTAATCAAATTGCTGGAAACAAGCCAGTTGAGAGTGTTAAATGTGCCCCTTTACACGGAAGTCTATTTAGAGTCCAGGACAATTCTCTCCCCCTTTACTGCCATGCTACTCATCCCCCATCAGATGCTACTCATTCTCCAATACATTATTTAAACAATAGGATTCAATTGCACCCTCTCTTACTCTTTCCATTGCTACAACAAATTGGGTATATATGCAGTCGTTTTCAGCTCAAACCCTTTTATTTAATGTTTGTGAGCTATACATTCAATTGTTGGTTGTGGAAAGATGAACCTCTATCCAGGAGTAGGTCTAGATTCTTTTTTCTGGTGCACAGTATGCTTTTCTCCCAAGCAATGGAAGCTGGTCCATTAGCATGAATGGAGAACTGCCCCCACCAACTTCAATCTACCCTTTGCCTGCAACCACCTACCCTGCCTTCTTAATTACATCCAGTCCATGACAGACAGAGTCAACTAATTCTAGTCCTCTTCCCATGCCCAGGTTCTGCAACTTGGCCATGGGAGGAGGGCTAGAATTAGTTGGCTCTGTCTGTCATTGGCTCTGGCTCCCCCTACTGTTGACCTCTCTGCCTTCCACCTCTGGCTCTCGTTCTAATAGAATCATAGAATCATAGAGTTGGAAGAGACCACAAGGGCCATCCAGTCCAACCCCCTGCCAAGCAGGAAACACCATCAAAGCATTCCTGACAGATGGCTGTCAAGCCTCTGCTTAAAGACCTCCAAAGAAGGAGACTCCACCACACTCCTTGGCAGCAAATTCCACTGTCTAACAGCTCTTACTGTCAGGAAGTTCTTCCTAATTGTAAGGGTTTTCAGTGATTGCTCATGAGTAACCAGCCTGACGCCGAGGTTTCTAAAACTAAGTTTCTTTATTGTGCAGATATGTACAGTGCAGCAACAAAAGAATTTCAAGCTCATCCTTCGGCAGTGTCAGGGAATGACTCTTTCCGGTTCTTTGCCCAGCATAAAAGCCACGGGATGCGGAACCGCCGCCTACCCCCTCTGCGTCCTCCCCCCCTGCACAAGTGGGGAGATGGAAGAGGCACCTCACCTCCAGTCCCTGCTTGATGCGAGGACTCTCCTTCCCTGTCAGAGCCTTGACTCCTACTTCCCCTTCCTGTCTCTCCCTCCCCACTAGAGGGATCACTGCCTCCCTCACTGGACGAAGACGAATTGCTGAGCAGGTGAGGAGGGGGCTCACGATAGTGAGAAAGCCCTAGCAACCCTTTGCCGTGAGGTGAGGGCAGCACCCTGACACTAATGTTTAGGTGGAATCTTCTTTCTTGTAGTTTGAATCCATTGCCCCATGTCCGCTTCTCTGGAGCAGCAGAAAACAACCTTTCTCCCTCCTCTATATGACATCCTTTTATATATTTGAACATGGCTATCATATCACCCCTTAACCTTCTCTTCTCCAGGCTAAACATACCCAGCTCCCTAAGCCGTTCCTCATAAGGCATCGTTTCCAGGCCTTGGACCATTTTGGTTGCCCTCTTCTGGACATGTTCCAGCTTGTCAGTCTCCTTCTTGAACTGTGGTGCCCAGAACTAGACACAGTACTCCAGGTGAGGTCTGACCAGAGCGGAATACAGTGGTACTATTACTTCCCTTGATCTAGATGCTATTCTCCTATTGATGCAGCCCAGAATTGCATTGGCTTTTTTAGCTGCTGCATCACACTGTTGACTCATGTCAAGTTTGTGGTCTACCAAGACTCCTAGATCCTTTTCACATGTACTGCTCTCAAGCCAGGTGTCACCCATCCTGTATTTGTGCTTTTCATTTTCATTTTCATTTTTGCCCAAGTGTAGTACTTTACATTTCTCCCTGTTAAAATTCATCTTGTTTGCTATGGCCCAGTTCTCTATCTGTTAAGGTCATTTTGAAGTGTGATCCTGTCCTCTGGGGTATTAGCCACCCCTCCCAATTTGGTGTCATCTGCAAACTTGATCAGGATGCCCTCAAGCCCACCATCCAAGTCATTGATAAAGATGTTGAATAAGACTGGGCCCAAGACAGAACCCTGTGACACTCCACTAGTCACTTCTCTCCAGGATGAAGAGGAGCCATTGATGAGCACCCTTTGGGTTCAGTCAGTCAGCCAGTTACAAATCCACTGAATGGTAGCATTGTCTAGCCTGCATTTTACCACCTTCTTTACAAGAATAATGGGGGATTGAGGCTGATCTCAGTCTAACGTACCTCAATGGTTTGTTGTGGAGATTTAAATGAGAGGAGGGAGAACCACGTACACTGCATGGAGCTTCTTGGAGAAGGTGGAATGAGTGTGTGTGTGTGTGTGTGTGTGTGTGTACAGAAGCAGCAAGCCCAATTCAGTTTTGCTGAAGGCAGGATTCAAACTGGGGACTCTGGAGCCCATGCACTCCAGCATCAACACTCAACAGCTCTTGCTGCAAACCAAATTTACAATCTTTCATCATCATCATTATTAAGCAAGCCTGAGGACTTGGCTAATGAAGGCACATTTTAACATTTTGCTACTTAAAAGCACTTGCAGCCACAACCAAGCGCCCTTTCCAATAGATCTAAGTGAAAAGGATAAATCCAACCCACAGCATATTCTGAGTGCCTAATTGTTCATACTACAGCACTGCAGCTCCTTCATACAGGAAGGTTAACTTCATAGGCACTTGCTTTTAAAAAATGCAAAAGAGGGCCTTTGAAATCCTTTGCTCCTTTTCACATGACAAAGGGCACAAGGCATTCATTCTGCTTTTGTTGTCTCTAATTCAAGGGAATGAGGTCTCACCTTTGGACACCACAGCAGCCGCAGGAGTTCTGATTAATGCCTTTGTCACCCACACCCATTGATTAGTGCAGTTCAGCTTCTCTGTCTCCCTAAAGCAAAGCAAACACTCTAACAGGATGATCTCTGTTAGAAGAGCTTAGAGCCGTTAGAGCAGTTAAATGCTTTAAACAGTAGACTTCAACCTTTTCAGTTCCATGCAGCCCATCTTCAGCACTGAAGTGCAGCTTTTGCAGGCCAGCCTTCTGCCCACGCACTCAAAGCAGTTCACTTTGCAAAGCAGCACCAACTTAAAACATAACAGAGGCAACACAAAAGTGGGAAAGGGTAGAGGAAAATAAAGCACATTTAAGATACAGTACAATGGCTACAGGAAGCAGTTCTAGGAGGAGAGGAACCAAATAGAAGTAGCTGATGGAGTGGTCCTTTCTGCAGACTCACCTCTTCCTTCAAGTTAGAGGTAGGTAGCCATGTTGGTCTGCCATAGTCAAAACACAATAAATAATAAATAATAAATCCATCTAATAGCACCTTAGAGACCAAGTAAGTTTGTTCTTGGTATGAGCTTTCGTGTGCATGCACACTTAGTTTGTGGTTAGTTTGTTGGCTAGTCTCTCTGCGTTTCCCCACTTTGGGTGGTGGAACACAGGTTATATCCCAGATCTTCAGAGGTCACTGGATCAAGACCTGCTTTGAGCTTGGGTCTTGACAACTTCTTCCAGCTAGCGCATCACCTTCCATCTCTGATTGTATAAAGATGGTCAATCACAGCTGGTAAGATCAAGAGCTTTCAGTCTCATTTCTTCCTCTTTCACTGCTGGCAAGTGATAATGCCAGCAAAAACAAAACTGATTGTATCTGCCCTGTGACATTTCTGGAAAGACACATGGTGACCCAAGCAAGTCTGTGGTGGGAATCACCTTGAGTTCTTTGCTTGGGTAGACAGAGGTTGTTAGGTGTTGAGAATAACTGCAGATTCTTGACAATGTCAAGATGTTCTCAAGCTGATCTGAGTTCCTGAATGTCTCATTTTAGATTTAGAAGCTAAACATCACTCAATAGCAGGGGACCAGCATACCCAAAAGCAGAGCAGTACCTAGGGGTTGGACAGCTTGGCCCCCAGCAAGGGCACTGTCCTGGGGAGGGGTGTAAAAATCACGCCTCTCTCACCGCCTTAGCTGGGGAATCCAGACACTGGTGTGGTCCATCACAGCACGCCTGCAAAGCCCCTTCCCCAGTTGGCCGAGGCTGGTGGTTAGTTTGTGCAGCAGGGATCCCTGTGAGGCTTCTTCGCCCTCCATCCTAGCACCCTCCACTCCCCCTGCTTGCCCAGAGAGCAGCCTTTCAGCAGATGTGGTGGCTGAGAAACATCAGACAAGGCCCTTAATTTACCACAGCTGAGTTGGTTTCCCTTGGTTTCTTTCCCACCTTGATCAATTTTCAGTGTTGGTGCCACTGCATATTTTCCCCAGAGAGCAAGGGCCGTTGATTTCAGTGGGGCTTACTTCTGAGTAAAGTTAACCCCGGGGTGCAAGCTCGAAGTTGGTGCCTTTCTGCTGGCGCCTTGTCAGAAGTGACAAAGCTACAAGCAAGGTATAGTCAGAAGTTCCTGCCTCTGGTTTACCAGATTTAGGCTGCAGTCCTGTGTACCCGCTTTCCTGTGAGTAAGCCCTATTTAACTTGACAGGATTTACTTTTGAGTAGACATTTATAGGATTGTGTTGTTAAATGCCCTGTTTAAGAGTCATTTGTGAAGATTGAATTATGTCATTTTTTTTTAAGTTGGGGAGGAGGTCGCCAATACAGCTCTTTGCCAAGGGCACAAGGGAGCCTAGGCATGCTTCTGCCCAAGAGATCACCTCTCATATCAGGCCATCCTGGAATGTTAAGTACATCACTTAATCCATTACCTAAATCTGGCTGCCTATATGCTACAGAGACAAATGGTGCTTGCATTGACATACAAAGCCCTATAGAGCTACATACCTGATGGAAGGCCTGTAGTCAAATAGACCTGTCTGTATTAAGTTGATGGTGCCCCATTGAATGTGCCAAAACTGCCTGAAATTTATGTGCCGCAACACAGGAAAGGGAATTTGTTGACATGAGTCAACAGTGTGATGCAGCAGCTAAAAAAGCCAATGCAATTCTGGGCTGCATCAATAGGAGTACTATAGCATCTAGATCAAGGGAAGTAATAGTACCACTGTATTCCGCCCTGGTCAGACCTCACCTGGAATACTGTGTCCAGTTCTGGGCACCACAGTTCAAGAAGGATACTGACAAGCTGGAACGTGTCCAGAGGAGGGCAACCAAAATGGTCAAAGGCCTGGAAACGATGCCTTATGAGGAATGGCTTAGGGAGCTGGGTATGTTTAGCTTGGAGAAGAGAAGGTTAAGGGGTGATATGATAGCCATGTTCAAATATATAAAAAGGATGTCATATAGAGGAGGGTGAAAGGTTGTTTTCTGCTGCTCCAGAGAAGCGGACACGGAGCAATGGATTCAAACTACAAGAAAGAAGATTCCACCTAAACATTAGGAAGAACTTCCTGACAGTGAGAGCTGTTCAGCAGAGGAATTTGCTACCAAGGAGTGTGGTGGAGTCTCCTTCTTTGGAAGTCTTTAAGCAGAGGCTTGACAACCATCTGTCAGGAATGCTTTGATAGTGTTTCCTGCTTGGCAGGGGGTTGAACTGGATGGCCCTTGTGGTCTCTTCCAACTTTATGATTCTATGATTCTATGAATTCTCAGTGCAGGTGCCCCAATTATGGAATCCACTCCCTTCTCAAATACGGTTGGCATCAATTGCCTTTAGTTCTGTGTTCTTCCACCTTGGTTCTCCAGGTATTGTTGGGATACAGTTCCCATCATCCCTGACCATAGGTTCAGCTGTCTGAAGATGATGGGAGGTGTAGTTCAATAACGCCTGGGGACCCAGGGTTGAAGAACACTGCTTTAGCTTGGGGTGTGTCTTCTTATCCAATCTGTTTCCACCTCTCCCTGTCTTTCTCTCTCCAAACTCTCCTTGTCCCATTGGAAACGCATTGTTATTCACCTCAGTTAATTCCTCCCACCCATTATTTCTGCTGACTGCTCCTCATTACTCAGCATCTCCTAGAGAGCATGATTGCCTGTCACAACTGCTCACTTGAGAAGCCTTGCAGCCTTCTCCTTAATTTGTTCCACCAAGTCAGAAGAAAAAAAGAAAGAGGAATGGTGCTGAGGTCTCTTCTTTGACGCGGCATCTCTTGTTGCTCCATGACACCAGGTGCTAAGATTAAGTCAAGCTGTGCTTTATGCTTTCAGAAGAAGGGATGTCAGCTGCCATCTCTGTCAGATGCTCTTTGGGTAGCAGGCTAATTTACATCTTCAGACGGTTAAAAGCATAAAAAGCCAAACTTTTTTTAAAGAGAGAGAGAAGTGCTGATTAAACTTCTGCTGGCATTTTGCAGGCTCCCTTTAAGAATTGGGCATATTCCCATGTGCCTTGCAGGATCGAGACTTTTCAGAGACTTTTTGTATGCCAGTGGGAAGACTTAGAATTTTGAGGAAGTGTTTGCGTGCTCCCAGTACGTTCCTGAGTACAATTCAAAGTGTTGATACTGAACTTTGAAGCCCTAAACGGCCTCAGCCTAGTACACCTAAAGGAGCGCCTCCACCCCCATCATTCAGCCCAGACACTGAGGTCCTCCTCCAATGGCCTTTGGCGGTTCCCTCACTACAAGAAGTGAGGTTACAAGGAACCAGGCAGAGGGCGTTTTCAGTAGTGGCGCCCACCCTGTGGAACGCCCTCCCATCAGATGTCAAGGAAATAAACTACTATCTGACTTTTAGAAAACATCTGAAGGCAGTCCTGTTTATGGAAGTTTTTAATGTTTGATGTTTTATCGTGTTTTTAATATTCTGTTCGGAGCCGCCCAGGGTGGCTGGGGAAACGCAACCAGATGGGCAAGGTATAAATAATAAAATATATTTATTTTATTTTATTTTATTTTATTTTATTTTATTTTATTTTATTTTATTTTATTTTATTTTATTTTATTTTATTTTATTTTATTTTATTTTATTTTATTTTATTTTATTTTGGCATGGGGTATGACAAAATGGCCACCACAACTAAAGGAGCCAGAAAAAGATACAGGACCACAAAATGGTGGTTGGAGGAGTGGGGGCAGGAAGTGCCTACATCAGTCACTGCCATGCATACTCACAGAAAGATGTTCTTTTCACTTCTCGTCCATCCAGAACAAAAGTGAGGTTGGATGTCCAATACTAGCATCCAGTGGAATGTGGCTGTGTTTAAGGGGGCATGTTCAATATAGGAGAGAGTAAGTCAGTGCAAACAGGAACTCTGCAGGAAGAGCAAACAGTTTTCCTTGTGCATTTGTATGTTGTTGTTGTTTACTAAAATGTGTGCATTTCCCCCTAATGTACACTCGTTGTACACGTTGTTTGGCTGGAGAACTGCACCACAAAATTCAGAAAAGCGTGAATTTTGAAGGAGGTCTGTGTTTTGGTTTGCGTATCGGTTGTTGGAAGATTCAGGACAGATAAAAGAAAGGATGCCGTGCCTAGCCCAACCGTAGAACTCAGCCCCACAGGAGACAAGGATGACCATCAACTTGGATGGCTTCAAAAAAGTATTGGACAAATTCATGGACGACAATGCTATCAACAGCTACTAGCCAGGATGGTTGTGTTCTACCTCAACTGTTGGAGGCATCCTGCCTCTGAATACCAGTTGTTGGGATTCACAAGTGGGCAGAGAGCTCTAGAAGAAGAAGAAGAAGAAGAAGAAGAAGAAGAAGAAGAAGAAGAAGAAGAGTTTGGATTTGATATCCCGCTTTTCACTACCCGAAGGAGTCTCAAAGCGGCTCACATTCTCCTTTCCCTTCCTCCCCCACAACAAACACTCTGTGAGGTGAGTGGGGCTGAGAGACTTCAAAGAAGTGTGACTAGCCCAAGGTCACCCAGCAGCTGCATGTGGAGGAGGGGAGACGCGAATCCGGTTCCCCAGATTACTAGTCCACTGCTCTTAACCACTACACCACACTGGCTTTCTGTCCAGCTTGTACTCATGTCCATCTTGAAGGCTTCCAACAGGCATCTGGTTGGCTGCTGTGAGAACAGGATGCTGGACTAGATGGGCCATTGGCCTGAGCCAGCAGGCTCTGCTTATATTATTACCATTTGAAACTGCGAATGACGTTGGCTCACATTAAGTACAAACTGAAAAAAAAATTCTCCCCCATTTCTCCCAGTGGTTACTCAACATTAAGGCTACATTTCATTCAGAATCATCGACAATCTGCCTCTGAATACCAGCAATTGAGAAATATGAATGGGAAGAGCGCTATTGCCTTCACTCTTTTAAAATCATTGTTACTTTTTTTTCCCCTGATTTAACAAAGAAAAGGAAAGAGGGTTGTTGTTGTTGCTGCTGTTTTTACAGAAAGAAAAGAAATAAAATAAAATAATATTATAATAATACTAAGACGAACTGAAAATACAACCCACCATCTTTTCACATTCTGAATGCTGCAACCGTCAGTACATGTGTCTTTAGTTAAACATATAACTTTATATAATCCCTTCAGATATCCAAACAGACATCCATACAAAATTGACAGGGCTGTGGGGTCTTCAGACCATTGCATAATGGATGGTGAGTATTTACCCTTCAGATCTCGAAAGAGGCCTTAGCAAACTAGGATTCACAGAGTCCACTTTGGTTGCCCTGCAGTTAATCCCCATACTATGGAAATGTAATGTACAAGTACACGAACATGTGCAAATATCAAGGATTTCACCAATACAAAATTGACGTGAATAACAACTCCACACCAAAAGGAGTATCTCACTGGACAAACCCACATCATATGCCTCAAGTGGGGCATTCTCACCATTACACCTCCAACAGTACCTTCCTATGCAAACACTGTGGTCTTGCCTGCATGCCGGTTTGTGGGCTTCTTCAGCCCAGACACTGAGGTCCAGTGCCGAGGGCCTTCTGGGTGCTCCCTCACTGCGAGAAGCGAAGTTACAGGGAGCCAGGCAGAGGGCCTTCTCAGTAGTGGTGCCCACCCTGTGGAACGCCCTCCCATCAGATGTCAAGGAAATAAACAACTATCTTACAAAAAATCCTATCTTACAAAAAATCCTTCCAGTAGCACCTTAGAGACCAACTAAGTTTGTTCTTGGTATGACTTCTGTTTCAGTGTATCTGAAGAAGTGTGCATGCACACGAAAGCTCATACCAAGAACAAACCTAGTTGGTCTCTAAGGTGCTACTGGAAGGATTTTTTGTAAGATAGGATTTTTAAAAGACATCTGAAGGCAGACCTGTTTAGGGAAGTTTTTAATATCTGATGTTTTATCGTGTTTATAATATTCTGTTGGGAGCCACCCAGAGTGGTTGAAGAAACCCAGCCAGATGGGCAGGGTATTATTATTATTATTATTATTATTATTATTATTATTATTATTATTCATCATCATCATCATCGGAATCTGGGTGGCCACTGTGAAAACATAGTGCTGAACAAGTTGAGTCTTTGCTGTGATCCAGCATAGCCCTTATGTTTTTAGAAGGAACAGTATTCCAAGTCTAACAACAACAACAACAACAACAACAACAACAACAACAACAACATAACCAAAACCAAAACTCTCAGTATTTTACTCAGGAAATAGAAGTTTATCATAGCAATGAATGCAAACTTTATTATTCCAGAGTTTGGGTTTTCCTATTGTTTCTGGGAATGCAAATTAGATTGGTCTGCATTAAAACAAGAATTTCTCTTCCATCCCTAGCAAAGAATGCCATCTTAATTGTTTTAGCAGTTTGGTGGTATCAGCATATGCACAAGGGAAAAGGCTATCATTTGCAAGACTCTTCTCAAATAAGGGGGGGGGGAGTGGTGGTGTGTTTCTCTCACGCCCATGGGTGCGGAGAAGGCAACTGAAGTTGCCTGCATCGCTGGGTCCCTTTCTGGTGGAAGCACAGGCTGTCAAACACTTGAGCGACTTCTGGAACGTCTGCCCACGGTCGTGTTTACTGGAAGCAGACAGGCAAAGTGGTTGTCGTGATGACCTTTCTGTGCTGGAATCTGACAGACATTTTCTCCCCGATCGAGATAATCCTTTGGAACGGCTGAACTGCCAGCGCATCTTTAACTAGCTTCTGCCGAGCGTTATCAGGTATCTGCACCTTTTGCTCAGACTAATAGTTTGAAAACAAAGAAGCAACTCACTGTGGCGACGCTTGGATGAGAAAGAGGCTCTCGGAAAGCCTGCAGGCACTGAGAATTAATGAATGTACTGCCTTTAAAATAAAAAATAAAAGTAGCATTGCCCCATCCAGGTTTCTCAAGGGCAGAACGGAAGAGACGAAGATACAGATCGATGGGAGAGAAGTTCTTAAGTTCAGAGCAGTTTTGACAGTTGCAGTGTCGTTTTCGTCAAGCAGATCTGCTCCGTTTCACTCTGGAAATCTTTCAAGAAAATGAGATAGTTTTTTCTGGAAATTATCCAGAACTCAAACTGGTTCTCTGGAGTTTCACCTGTGCATTATTTGAGGGATGCTGTCACATCATCTCAACATACCGGGGCACATGAGTCTGAGGCCCTCAGATATCTTCCCTCTCATTCCTCACTAAGATTAGGAAAGTAAGGGGACAGCAGGGGCTGGAAGGGACCCACTGTGTCAGGGGTGAGGCACCTGTGGTCAAGGACTGTGTGAATGTGCTTGCCCCTATCCCCAGTTTTATGCTTTGTGTGTTCAGCTGAACATAGGAAGATGAATAAGACCCTTGGGTCCATCTAGCTCAGTATTGTCTACACTGACCGGCAGTGACTTTCCAGGATTGCCAGCAGGAGTCTTTCCTAACCCTACCTGGAGCTGCCAGGTATTGAACCTGCGTTCATCTTGATGCAACACAGGTGTTCTAGCACTGGTCAGTGTCCCTGCTCCTGATGATGGCTTGATATTTCTCATAAACTACCTTCAATGCTTCTGCCAACGCAGCATGAGATTGCATAATGAGTAGCCATTTCCTTAGCACTTACGCAACAACCTACTATTCGCTTCAGGAAAAGGCATCCAACCATCCTTGCCTGTTCCCAAAATACAGATGCAATTATATAAATTCCGCAAATGCATTTCCTTATCGAGAGAGAGAGAGATGTTGATATTCTATCCCCCCCCGCCCCCACGCAGGCAAACGTTCCCTATGTAACTGTTAGAACAGGGGCCCGCTCAGCATGAGCTACAGATCTCAGATTAATCAAGTTGATGAGGCTTCCTGCAGCCTCCAGGGAGATCTGAGCTGTCATGGAACAGCAGGCCTGTTTGAAACCACTCTAGAGGAACCCTAAAATACACAGTTTTCATGCTGACATTCCATTTGTCAAAGTCGTTTAAGAGAGCGCTACCCAAGAAGTAACAGCCGGGCTGCACTGCATTTGAAAGAAGCTGCCCCCCCCCCCAAAAAAAACCAAATACTTCTAATTGGCAGGAAAACATATTTACTCCCCAAAATTATCATGAATAGAGATCCATTAGGCTTATTTTTAGTAGCTAGCCAGAAGGTACCCAAGATTTTGAAAGTGAGGTGATTCAATCAAAGATTGGGGAGGGGCAGACATCATTGTGTATTCATGATTATTTGTGCTCATCAGGGCACTTATGCACACAACCACTTGCAGTACCATTTGCTCCTGCAGAAGTTCTGCTGTATTACACGAATGCCCTTCCTGGTACAGCAACACAGCATGGAACAATTTATAATGCAGGGTGGGGTGGGGATGGTCAAGTATAAATGCGCTACGCATGCACTCTTATTGCATCAGCCATAACAATAAATGTCACCAACTGATGTGGAAACGAGAAGAATCGTGCTTAAGTGTGGGGATTGTGGTCGGATTGGCGCTGGCAAGCCATGTCAATTCCGCAAAGGTTGGAATAACAGCGCTGGCAAGCCACGCTGACAGGAGCGCCAGGATGGGGATGCACGTGTCGGCAGGGACAGGAGAACAAAGGGGATGTTTGGAATAGTGCTGGAGTGGCTGGAAAAGTACTGGAAAGTCACAAGGTGAGCAGCGGGAGGGGCGCATGTGAGAGAGGCATGAGGAAGAGTGAAGAGTTTTTTCAGTCACCAGTCTGACTCCTTCAAGCCAGTGATTGCCTCGTGCAAACTCCACACTTGATTCGGCCTGTTGCCTTCGAACCCTGGCGGAGGTACCTCGTACCTCTCCCCGTCCAGGTCGGAATCCAAACAGGCATCCAAACCAAAGTGGCTTGCCTCAAAGCTGCTTTGAGTCGCGACCGCTAACAGCATGCGCGTGGTTTCGCTTCTGAGAGAGGGCGCGTCCAGTAGCTCGGAACAATGGACCCCCTCCTCCTGAGCGAAACCTCTGGCTACTGACCTAGCCTCGCACTGCAACTTGCCAGTTGCTGCCGTCTTGAGTCTGCACACCCAACGACCTTCTAACAGCGTCGTGGTTGTGCACACACCCAAAGACCTCATTGAGCTTACCTGCTCTACCATGGCATCCTGCCATTTCTGGGCCTCACCTTGAGATACCCATTGAACCTTCACAAGGCTTTCCGGTTCACACGGAACCAAACAAGCACTCACGCTAGTGGCCGTGAACCTTTCGGACAGAATCCCTTCAGTGGATCGTGCAGACTGCTGTGATACCACTTCAGATTCTCCCTCTGCTCCAGTTGCACTGGACTCCACCTGCACGTCCTTGACGTCAGGCACCTCACCTACAGACTTGCTGCGCCTGTGCATCCTAACTGAACCACCCAAAGATGACGTTGGCGCGCCTTTGGGCTCCTGCTCCACTGCCAAAGAACCCCCCTCTTGCACCAGGACGAGACCTGCGCCAGGCTCTCCTGGAGAAGAGTTGCCACACAAAGAGTCACCAAGCGTGGCCTGACTCCTAGTCCATGACATAGGAGATGCGGGTGCACTCCCAGGCTGCTGCCTTGGAGTCACCACTAGCTGCGCTGCACCCTGGTGATGACCGGGAACTCGGCCCGAGCCACCAGCAGTTGCCAAAACCACAGCGATACCCCCTCTTGGGGCTGATCCACCTGGACCATTGCCACCCAGTTCTACCCAGAACCCTTGTGGAAGCTCTGCATCCAAGAGCATGTCTTCAGTGGCAGCATGCAGCATCCTTTGCTGCCTCTCTGCAAGACCACATACCTGTGAAGAAAGCAGGTTAGTCACACTGTGCTTACTCCCCCTCTCACTGAGGACCTGGGAACAGCCTACTCCAGTAGAAACCTGCTGTTCCACTGCAACCAGTGGTGCTGCCTCAGGTGCCTCCTTGAGCAACGCAGACCACATGTGGTGAGAGAAAGCATCAGCCAAACACTCAGAACAACACGCTCCCCCCAGGTTAGCTTCTGGCATCCCTTCAGAAACAGCCACATGAACCAGGGAAAAGGGACGCGTGGTTTCCCTTTCAGACGCGGGGTAGCAGGATGTCGACTCCTCGACCTTGCAAACCCTGCAATCAAGAAAGCTGTTATATGCCCTTAACGTGCACCCTTCAGAGAACTCAGGCTGCTTCAGCACACTGTCCCAGTGGCGACTTGCCAGCCTTTGGTACCACTGACACAAACATAAGTGGTGCACGGGCACATTGGTGCACTGAGCAAGCATTCCATCAGTGCCACCTCCCCCTGTTCTGGATTGAGACTTCTTAACAGCAAACAGCCCGTCCTGGCTGCATTTCATGCGTAGCAGCATCTTCTGGCCCCTGCAAGCAGAACAGGTGATAATCACAAAACAAACAGCAAAAACATTGGACAGAAGGTTTGACATAAACAACCAATACACAGTTATGTCAACAGCCACAGAAAACGCCAATTCTGTCCCTTGGATCTGTCCCTTGACTGTTTTGAACACGACATACTGTCTCTGGCATCCAACAGTCAGTTCTTCAAACTGCTCTGTAGAAAAAGACTCGCAGTTCCTCACAAGTCCACCAGGAGGAACGATGACGACGACGACGGCAACCATCACATGCAGCCCACCAGGGTTGGCCTTCGTTGCCACGGCAACTGCACGACAACAGTAGGCATCCTCTTCCGCCTGGGCTGTGGTAGAGCTGTTGCGATTCTCATGGCCAGTACCACACGTCATGTCCTTGGTCTTATCTTCAGCCATGCACGTCAACAAAAGACCAGGTGCAGGCTACGTGCCAAAACACAGATCCACAGTCAAGGCCTTTACGCTGGCTTCAGACTTGGAAACAGCCCCTCCCTTTCTGGGAGCAAAGCCCACGGCGATCTGGCCCCCCTCCTGCTTTCCATGGCACTGTTGCTGCACAACAGCCATAAGCCGAGCTGGGGGCAAGCCTTCCAAAGCCACTTCAGCCAGTCCCTCAGCCCCAGGAAACTGGGCTAGGGTCTTCTTCCAGGCTTCACAAGCACTGGCCAGACCTTCCTCCTCACAGGCGTTGGCCAAAACATCAACGCTCTCAGGGAACAGCCCTCTGCATTGAAGCTGTGAGGCTGGAGGTGCTTGCAAACAAAAGCTTCCCTCCTCCTTGCTGGGAATGCTATGGCTCCCTCCATCTTGCCCAGGGGTAGCGTACTTACGAATCTGTAGCTTCTCACCCGGCTCCACAGATGGGGGTTTCACCAGAGAGGTACAACTGCTTTTGCAGCCCTCGATCTGGGCTTCCCTGCTGCCTTCCAACCTCTGGCAGCAGGTTTTAGGCTCCTGAGCCATTCAGCAGACTGCTGAATGCTCCTGCTGGCAAAGCAGACTCCCTGGATGCTCCATCACAGTCCAAACCAGGGAGGCACTTCTCAGCTTGGCACACACGTTCTGGATCCTTGGAACTGCTCCAGAATCAATCCAGAATGGGGAAAAGCTTGAACCCATAACCTGAAGAGTTTTTTGATTGTTGGAAACGCTTCAAACCAACTTCTGCACTTCTTGGAGCCCGGCACGCTTCCCCTGCGAGTACTCTGCTAGAAGCGTTTTACCTTGCTGCCGTCTCCTGTGCTATTCAGCAGTTATCTTCTTATCTTCTCTCACGCAGCGGGGTGTGTGCATGCCAGCATATTACAGACAACAGAGTCCGGCTTCTTTCCAATCTAGAAGCTTTATTTTACAAGGCATAAATCATTACATTCCGGGAGAGTCGCAAGCCATGTTGGTGGCTTCTCCCTTCTCTCCGTTCTCCGGACACAGAAACAGAAAGTATCACATTACAAAGTACAACAGTACACAGAGCATCCGGTGACGCTCTTCCTCCTGTGGGTGGGACAATCTGGTTGAGCTTGTTAACTCTAAAAGCTCCAAACCTCTACAAAGAGCACGTACACAATGGAGATGTCATGGGAGGAGTCTGGGGGTGTCACCTAAGGAGCCCAGGGCAGGAGCATTGCCTTGTATGGTATGAGTGTCCCACCTTGGGTGAGGTTTTTCCATGTTTTGGTTCATGAAACTGTGCCTAAAGGTTAATCTTTAACCACTATGTAAAATCATCAATAAAAGGGAGCCCGCGGGCGCTGCTCGTGATCACCTTCCCGTTGAAACCATCCTGTCCAACACGCCGTTCTTTTGCCAGCTCAACACTTAAGGTTATAAAAACGAGAAACTGAAATGGGCAAATCAGTCCATCCCTGCTCACAGGGGTGCCAAGTGGAATAAAATATGGGGGGGCAGGTAAGACCCTCCCCACATAATCGATCAGAAGATGCAGCATGCACACACCATTTGAATAGCAATGCCCATCAACCTTGGGGGGGGGGGTTTCCCTCAGTTACTTTATTGGGACAATACCTTACTTAAATCCTGTGCCATTCCTAAAGCTCTCCATCTTTGGAGTTTCCGTTCCCTTCCTGCAGCAAATGATTACGAGAGAAAGAGGGGAAGTGACAAAACAAAAAGCATCTGTGTGATTAACATGTACAGTGGTACCTCAGGTTACAGACGCTTCAGGTTACAGACTCCGCTAACCCAGAAATAACACTTCAGGTTAAGAACAGAAATCGTGCTCTGGCGCCGCAGTGGCAGCGGGAGCTCCCATTAGCTAAAGTGGTGCTTCAGGTTAAGAACAGTTTCAGGTTAAGAACGGACCTCCAGAATGAATTAAGTACGTAACCAGAGGTACCACTGTAGTTCTCTTCATCATCACCCACCCCCTTGAGATAATTTCTCACCCTGCTTGCTCTCAAGAGGTAATTGGCCTCCATCCAAACACAGACTTTTTAAAAAAGAGTAAATTAATCAAAGGCTATTTACCAGGTAACTCGGCATGTTCTGCATACATGGAATTGGATTTGATTAGACAAAGGCATCATGGAATCCAGGGTCTCTTGAGGAGTTAGCTTTCCTGGTCCTGGTGTGAGCTGGCTCTCAGTTCAATAGGATGAGCTGAGTCTGAGGTGTTCATGATTCCAAAAGCAACAATTAAAGTTCAGATGGGCTAGAGGCCAATAGCATAATCCAAAATGAAAGGAGCTTAACATGGACAAATCTTCTCAAGACAAGTTGCTCAGGTTAAAGGACCCAGTTTCAGAGTTTGCCTTGATGGGTCTCTGGGAAAACAGGTTGGCCGGGGGGTAGGGGGGTGGCTGAGACTGAGTCAGGGGGCAAGGCTGGCATTACAACCTTGGTGGTGCCCTTGAGAAACACAGCTCAGGTGGTCCATAAATACAGCCCTGGTGGTCCTGTCTGCGTGTCTGTCTATTTGTCTTTCTCACTCACACAAACAAATCTCCTAAACATGGTCTTGAGAAGAGCAGTCAACAATGCAAACTATTATGCTGACTCATGTATCCAGCAGTGAACTGTAGTGGAGTCTGTAGGAGCACCAGATGTGAAGCCGGGTTTGGGTCAGGGCTCAGGGCTGGCTGTAGAAGATAAGGAGACCATTGTGCCTGAGGAAGCTGAACAAAAAACCCCAGGGGAACCTCCCAGATCAGCAGGCGCTATTCAGCCATAGCCTGGGCCCACAGAAACACCTTCCTCTGAGCCTGTGGAACCAGGGGTCCCACCTTATATATGCCACCAGTCCAGGAGTGCACCAGGACGAAGGATGTGGAACAAAGGAAGAGTACCTGTCCTCAGGCTACAGGGTTGGTCCTTTAAGGCTCTGAAGTTCTCTCAGGTTGGGTGGAACTTGGAGCAGGCAGTCTGGAGAGAGAAAGGTTCAATTGGAACTGTCCATGGTTCAGTATCTTTGGCCAGACTTGCTTCCCTCCAGCCCTGCCGCTTTCTCCATGAGTTCCAGCACAGAACCAGAATACAACAACCATCACAAGTAGGCTAAGGATTTGAAGGCCCCTTGGGCAAGGGATATTCTGTGAACACCGTATATAGCAACACAAGGTGCTGCTGCTACCTAGAAATGCATGTGAGGGGGGACTAAAGGTTTCAGCTGTGTTTTGGACCTGGTGGTAGTTATTATTATCTCCCGTGCATCAGTTTGCTTCATTTTATAGTGATGTTTAAGAGGATATCTTATTGTCAGGGAACTGTCCCCGCTGCAGCGCAAGGTGGTGGAAGGGCTCTCTGGATGCTACAGAGAGCCCCAGTCCCACCTTGCCAGCAGCTCCTCCTCTGGTAGCAAAAGGAGCGGCGAGACGTCCAGCGGGGAGGGGGAGAGTTCACAGGGGAAAGGGAGTAGAGGCTCTGGGGATGCAAGAGAGACCCAGCACTCCCACAATCCCAAGGGCAATACAGGGGGAATGCAATTTCCGTCGCCCCAAAGACGTCGTGGGGTGAAAAGAAAGGATGGAAGACAGGGTTTTCGTATACCAAGACTCTTTTGTTGGGGTCAGAACCGGAAGGAGCCATTCCCGGATTCTGACACCGCTTGATACAGACACGAACCTTTTAGCTCTGCACTGTACATAGTTTGCACAATAAAATCTTTAAAGGAAACAGCGGAGTCCTGGCTGCTTACTCATGAGCAACTAACTGAGAACCTTACACTTATCAATTTGTTATCTGTGCTGCTCTAAAATGGGGTTTTTTTCACTGTACTTTTTCATACATGACTTTTATTTGTGATATTCTTAGAATGTTATAAACTGCTTAGATACTCTCTTTGCAATGTGAGTCAATATATAAATTACCTAAATGAACAGGATAATTGGAAACTGCCTTCTACTGAGACAGACCACTGGTCCATCTAGCTCAGTACTGTCGACACTGACTGGCTGTGGCTTTGTAGTGAAACAGTACAGCACAGCACTCTCCTAGCCCTACCTGAAAAGGCCAGTGATTGAATCGGCATCTTCACTGTACAAAGTAGATGTTCTTGAGTTGTGCTACTGCTCTTCGAGGACTTGGAAAGATGAGACCTGCAGCCTGAGAATTCTCTTGTGCTTCCTTTGGCCTTTTGGGGTGCTTCATGTAAAATGAAAATGGTGGATAGGGATGAAAGAAGGCGTACCGTAGTTTTCCATTCCAACCTGTATTCATCACAATTGACACAAGATAATATCGCCAAGGCAGCTATCTGTAAACAAACAATAAACACCCAAAAAAATGGCAAAAGTGGTTTCTTTCCCAAATAGGTTTTGTCTTAAACAATAGCAAACACAGTAAAAAAAAAAAAAAGTGTTCACTTGTAATATATCCATGGTCCAGTGCTCATTTCTTCTGTTTCCAAAATAGATTTTATCTTGAACAATTGCAAATGGGGTAATAAATAGCCCACTTGTGATATGCCAGTAGTCCAGTGCTCGGATGTCATTCCAGTAATCCGACATTTCTTCACTAAATAGCTTAGTCGTCGAATTTTGTAGTAAATAATACACAAGAGAAGACAGTATGTAAATGACTGGTTTACAGGGGTATATCGGTCCCCATCTGCATGTTTCCATCAGGAGGAGCATAGACAGTGGATGGTGTCAGCTGCTGAAGGACATCCTGCTTTAAGTCGTTTACATAAAACCTATTTGGGAAAGAAACTGCTTTTGCCATTTTTATGGACCTTTATTGTTTGTTTACAGATAGTTGCCTTGGTGATATTATCTTGTGATGATTGCAGTAGTCATTGTATCATCACCATCCTGCTCATTGTTTTATATAGTATTCCTCGCACACAACACAGCTTCCATTCCACTGCAATTCATCTTCTGCCCAAAGGTACGTTACTTGTCTCACTGTCTGCAGTGACAGAATTATGTGACTCGTGTACTTAATTACAGAAATATGTTGTCATATTATTCCACCCCATTACTCAATGCAAACCGTGAAAATTATAGGGTGGGATCATAATTAATTACATATCATTTGCAGACTGAAAGCAACAACAGCAAATACCAGTTCTTTTGCTGGACTGAACGGATTTCCGTTCCAGACATTGGATGCGTAAATGAACACTGGCAATTTCTGCCCCAATTTCCCTTTCGGTTGGGAGTCTCTGAAAATGCTAATGGTGGGCACTGTTGGGGCAGTGAACTTGTAGACAGACAGCTACAGTTCTTGGGGTAGTTAAACAATCAATCCTCCACTGTGGAGGAGGCTAAGGGGGGGTCTCCTCATAACTCTCAGCACCAGTGCTATTTTTCTATAAAAATTTCCTCAAATTATACTTGAGTCATAATGCAAAGTAGGTATTATTTAGCATTATGGAACTAGGCGCCTATTTAACGAGTGGAATCAATCATAGGAGAAGTATGCTATTAAAGTATGGGAGTGTTTTCTTTAAAAAGCACAAAAAACACATTTCTTTTAAAACCTCCACGAATGCTTAGTTAGAGGATGGCTAATTAGAAATATTTTGATGGCTATTTTCTTGTCTGCATCTGTTATTTCAAATGTGATCCCTCCCCCTTTTTATAGCTCCTTCCTCACAAAGGCATATATTATTATTTTAATTTATTTTTAAAATCATTTTTAGCATTTTAAATTCCTTTTTGCCCTGCTTGCATTTGAGCAAAAGCCCAAATAACAGACAAACAGGTATTCATACAATTTCATGATAGTGGTCCCTCCGGCTTATGCTGCAGGTTACGTGAAACTGCAGTCAATAACGTACAACTACACCTATCTTTATTCATATGGTGAACATATGGAAGAAAGCCAGGGAATTAAGATTAACATTTCTGTATGATCCACCATGCATTCAGCATATTAGCAATTACTTGTTAGGGCACTAACAAGTTGGCGTGCTGAAGTGCAGCAGTCAGACAGATAAGCCGAGGTCGAACAGTCCGAGTCAGAAGCCAGTTGAAGTCAGGTATCAGGAGCCAGCCAAGTCAGTCAGGAACAAGCCAGGAGCCAGGAACAAGCCAAGGGTCAGGAACAAGCTAGGAGTCAGGAACAGAATGAGCGAGAGCAACCACGCACTCAGCATAGCAGTTGCAGGTGCTAGCGAAGGGAGCAGCCAGCCTTTCTTAAGTAGCTGGCCTGTAACCACGTCTCTTACGAGTTGCAGCTGCCTCTAATTGTTCCCTGCGGCTCTCAGCTCTACGCTCTGCAGCTGAGAAGGGAGGAGGGGAAGGGCCCTGCCTGTTTCTCTCCTCACAAGGGCCTGATTCTGGCTCGACTTCCTCCTCCTCCTGTTCTGGTCTTTCCCCCTCTCCATCTGACTCTTCCTCTTCCGAAGAGTGCCACCACCAGTCTTCTCCAGGTATGAACTCCTCCATTTCCCCAGGTTCTTCCGTGGGTGCAGCCTTGCCAGTCCTCCTCATCTGGCTCAACCCTGACATTACTGTAGTATTTTCTTTTCCAAATACGTAGCAGTGTTTATTAAAGCACAATAATATTTATGCTGGATTCATGTTCCGCTTCTGCATTGATGCCGTATGATCTTTCTGTTCTGGTATTTTCCTTCTCTCTTCCCTTTCTTATTTTCCTTCTGTAAATTTTGCCTTTCCTTATCATTTTTAAACTTCAACAAATATTATATGGCGGAAAAATGAAGCCCAAGGGTGACTGTCTCTGAGCCACGTGCCCGCATGACAAAACATCCTTTCTGGGAAAATTACCCTTATTGAAGAGGACATCCAGCAAGGCCTTTGGAAACATGGTTTGGCCGAATTGCAAACTTCTCTTTTAATTGGCTGTGGCAGTGTTTTCTGCTGTAATGAGGAAGCGAAGAGAATATAAATGAGAGGTGCCTCCTCTGAAAGGCCAGCCAAGTTCATTCAGGCCAACGCTGAAATACTCAGTCCTTACCGATTGGCCTGACCTCAGAAACCTGTGATGAGTTGATGACCCCAAACTGAATGAATGCTATTACAGAATCAAAACAGCCGCTAACCATGCAAGAGGGAAGATCACACTGAAAAGGCCAGCTGGGCTAATAAATATGCAGGAAGGTGTCTGGTGTAACAGTAATTCAGATGTTCAATTCCAGCCATCACACACACACACACACACACACACAAAAGCTAAGAAACATTTTTGCAGAAGCGTGATGAGCAGCAACAGGAACAGTTAGGAGCAGGGAGAGACATTTTGGACTTTGACCACCTAGCTGCCAAGGCTGAGCTGTGGGCAGCAGTCTAGGGCAGGCACGTCCAACAGGTAGGTCGTGATCTACCGGTAGATCTGTGGTAGATCACTGGGCCGCCCCCCCCAAAGAAGCTCAACAACTTTGGCTCCCCTAAAAAAAGCTCAATATTTTTGCCCTGTACCCCCAAAAACTGGGGCTTTCCTTCTCCCTAAAAAAAAAAAAGCTAAACAACTTTGATCTGAATGCCTTAAAAAGGGCCTTCCTCCTCCCCAAAAAAGCTGAACAACTTTGACCTGAACCCCAAAAAGGGGGTAGATCACTGCCAGTTTTTAACTCTGTAAGTAGATCGTAATCTCTTGGGAGTTGGCCACCCCTGGCTAGGGAATCAGGAACCGTGATAGCACCAGAGCTCAGGAGGTAAGTCCAAACGACAAATCAGGTCGGCAAGGTCAAGGAGCAAGCCAGAAGCAAGGGCTGGAGGTCAATTCTGTAATAGAACCTGTTCCAGTTTGAGCACTCAAACCCACCCACCCACATTCCGCCTGCTTATACATATGCCTATGAGGCTACAGAAATTTGGAGCACTTGGCTGGAAGAATATTTAGGAACGTAAGAAGCTGACTTACAGTATACTGAGTCAGACTAGTTTGGTGCTGACTGTACTGACTGACAGCAGCTCTTCAGGGTTTCATATACAGTGGTACTTCATTTTACAAACTTAATCCGTTCTGGAAGTCTGTTCTTAAACCAAAGCCATTCTTAAACCAAGGCACGCTTTCCCTAATGTGGCCCTCCACCACCGGTGCCCTTCCACCTTTCGGCTTCTGTTCGTAGACCGAGGTAAAGTTTGCTAGCCGGAACACTACTTCCGGTTTTGCGGAGTTCTTATACCGAATAGTTTGTAAACGGGGCTGTTTTTAAACCGTTGTACCACTGTAGTCATACTCACAAGTAGAATCTTGGCAGAGACACATGCCCGACTGGCATGTTCCCTCCCTCCTGGATGATTGTTCGGGAGCTTCAAAAGCATTCCATAGCCCGAACATCACAGCGACTGATGCCAGAAGACATCAGCACACTTAGGGATCCGCAGAGGTTTGTGCAGTTGCGTAACAGAACTCAGCAACTCAGCATTTAGGCTAATCTACTTGATTTACATATAAATACACACAGAGCACTTCAACATGGCTCCCTCTCTCTCTATCTATCATCAGGCAGCAAAGAGAAAGTACAAAGGACAATAGTCCCACTTCAGGAAACACAGTAAGACAAACATCCTGTCTATGTCACATCCCATTCCAGTGGAATCAAAACACACACCGTCATGTGATAGACAACAATCCCATGACTGCACACAGGGAATGAATCTCCAACAGTGGTCTCTCCTAGCCTTTCCTGCAGATGCCAGAGATTGAACCTTCTCGATGCAGAGCAAATGCTCTACCGCTGAGCAATGGCCCTTCTCATATCCCAGATGACCCCTGTGGCATGGGGTCATCTCCTCATAGTCGGTTCGTATCACCATACAAATGAAGCCAACGCTTTGGGTGGGGCATGTGGGCATGCGCATGATTGCACATCTCATCCTGTGACTATCCTGCAAGGGACATGGCATGGGTCACCCATCTTTCTGGGCCCTTGGGCACCTTTTGCAAACTGGAGAAACTGTTATGAGGACCAGGCACACACACTGCACCTCTGTGTGTGCACATGCATGTATGCACACCCACTCTTCACGCCCCCACAATGAGGCTTGGAAAAAAGTGCTTTTTACTATTTTCAAGCCTAATGGGGTGTGATCTTCCTAGAAAGTACAGGTGGTGAGACAACAGTTACCCTTTCCTCCCCAGCTGCAGCCTCCAGGAAAACCACCTCCACACAGCAACAGTCAGGACAAGGATATCAATGGCTACTAACCACAATGGTTAGTCAGAGACAGTCAGAGGCTTCAGGCCTCTGGTTATCAGTTGCTGGGGATCACAGGTAGGGAGAAAGTGACGCCATCATCAGGACCAGCTCCAGGGCTTCCCTCAGGCATCTGGTCAGCCAGTGTGAGAACAGGATGCTGGACTAGATGGGCCATTGGCCTGTTTCAGCATGATCACTCTATGTTCTAGCTTTATGCTGTAGTTGAACAATGTTGGGGGGGGGGGGGAAAACATGTTCAAATGGAATCCCACCACTTTAGGGAAAACATCTCTTTGAACAAGGCTTGATTTTCCACAGTGAAGGGTATTTGTTTTATTGACATGGAAGAGAATACAGCTATTCCGTCTTCCATTTGCACACTGAAGTAGTTTGTTGCTAAGGGAATGGTCCCCAGCAACACTGCTGCACGGAAGAACCTGCAGGATCACATAAATGGACAGTCTAGTCCTCCGCCCAACCAGATGCCTGTGGGAAACCCACACATGAGACCCCCAGTGCAAGAGCACTCTCCCCTCCTGTATTTTCCAGCAACTAGTATTTAGAAGCTTCTTCTTCTTCGATGATCACTCGAAGCCGAGTAAGATTGTCTTCCGTAAATACAGTTTTAACAGTGAGTCTGTAAGTGACTATGGAGGCCAATTCTGGATCCACATGTCCTTCCACAGTGGGGACATAGGCTTCCAGGTGGGAGTTGATCACGGTGAGGGTTTGCCAAACATGCCTTCCTCTTAGCACTTTCTTTCTTTTGTCCTGAGTTCGAGTGTCTTCAAAACCCATGACACCTTTGGTAAGGGCTGTTCTCCAATTGGAGCGCTCGCAGGCCAGTGCTTCCCAGTTGACAGTGTTTATCCTACATTTTTTTTAAGATTTGCCTTGAGAAGAGTCTTTAAACCTCTTTTGTTGACCACCAGCATTACGCTTTCCATTTTTAAGTACGGAATAGAGTAGGTGCTTTGGAAGACGATAATCAGGCATCCGAACCACATGACCAGTCCAACAAAGTTGATGTTGAAGAATCATTGCATCGGCACTGGTGATCTTTGCTTCTTCCAGTACACTGGCATTAGTTCACCTGTCTTCCCAAGTGATGTGTCAAAAATTTCAGAGACACCGTTGATAGAATCTTCCAAGGAGTTGGAGGTGGAGTTTACAAGTGGTCCACACTTCACAAGCATACAGTAAGGATGGTAGTACAATAGCTTTGTAAACAAGCATTTTGGTTTCTCTGTGAATGTGCTGGTCCTCAAACACTCTGCACTTCAGTCGGGAGAATGCTGCAATCTCAGAGCTCAGGCAATGCTGGATTTCAGCATCAATTTAGAGGCATTACCATAGCCATTGTGCCCAGTAGCCACAGACACCCTTTGCCTCCATAACACATGGTTCAGCTCTTAGCTGAACCTTTGTTGTTGTTCAGTCGTTCAGTCATGTCCGACTCTTCGTGACTCCATGGACCAGAGCACACCAGGCACGCCTATCTTTCACTGCCTCCCGCAGTCTGGCCAAACTCATGCTAGTCGCTTCGAGAACACTGTCCAACCATCTCATCCTCTGTCGTCCCCTTCTCCTTGTGCCCTCCATCTTTCCCAACATCAGGGTCTTTTCTAGGGAGTCTTCTCTTCTCATGAGGTGGCCAAAGTACTGGAGCCTCAACTTCAGGATCTGCCCTTCCAGTGAGCACTCAGGGCTGATTTCTTTAAGGATGGATAAGTTTGATCTTTTTGCAGTCCATAGGACTCTCAAGAGTCTCCTCCCTAAATCAACCTAAATAGCCACACCACCCATATGGCTCTTAAGTGTTCTGAAAGACAGTCACCACCAGAGACAGACTCTGTCCCCGCACACAGAGACACATGGCTGGCCATTGGATTCTCCTGGACAGGAAAGAGAACAGGTGACTCCTTGTGTTCAGCTGAGCTGCCTGTGAGCAAGAAGCTGCTGCTGACCCAGAGGTATCCAGGGTTATGCTTTTGTGATAGATTATGCATGTTTATCCAAGTGAGCTTGTGGAGAGAGGGTGTTTTGATGTTTCTATATTGGGCTAAATATATTTCAGAAGGCTAGCAGTCTGGGGAAAGCAGGATAAGTGAATGTTGGAAACTAAAGGTGAGACCGTTCTCGGTAGTCCTGGCACTGTTGCTAAGGGGCTTGGGGTGCTGTGTTCATTGCGATTGTCATTTGCATGCTGCATTTTCATACATCCATGCACCCCAAGTGAATAGAATAGAATAGAATAGAATAATAATTTATTGGCCAAGTACATTTTTCAATATACTCGGAATTTGCTTTGGCTACATGACAATGTAAAATACATTATACAAACAATAGTAATTTACAGAGCAAGAGCCGAGGCTGCCCTTCTCGGCGCCTCTTAACCTGTGTTGGTGAGTGTAGGCCCGCCTCCTAGGCCCGATGGAGGGAGCGGTCTTCCCAGACACTCACAGCAGCAGCAACATGACAGTAAAACTGCAGGTCAATACATCATTACAATAGGCAGTCTAATGCCAACGAATTTCAAACACAATATGAAAATGCAGGGAAACCATTCATTTTGATAATATTAACATTTTAAACTCACTGCCAAAGAGGCAGTAACCATCATTAAATCACAAGAGAAGTTACACACAACACACAAGAACAAAGAAAAACAACGGAACTGAATGAAAACTAAAACATGCACACATACGAAAGACAAATTTATGTTCTTTCATTCACATTCCTTGGAAATAATAATAATCGATTTGTTTTATTTATAGATATCAGGATATTGTTCTCAAGGTCTTATGATATTCTCCCCCAAATGGAAAAGTTACTAAGAATTCCAAATAGTAGCATATTTTATAGGTGGCATTTGAACATTGTTATCATCATTAATAGACAAAATAAATTTTTGCCACGTAGTTGAAAATAAATCTCTCTCTCTTTATTCTTTTTTTCTTTTTTGTTCTCCAGCATACCTTGATTTCTGAGTTAATTTTTCATCAATAGCTATGGAGCAGATTTGATTACACCATAAATTCTTATTTAGTCCCCATAATATTTCCATTTCTTTCAATAACCATCCTGGCAGCTATATAGAATCAATGAGTTGATATTATTTATGTTCAAATGTTAAACCAGAGTCATGTACTTATTTTACTTATTTCTTATTCCCATTTACAAATGGGTTGCCATAAAATATCTCAAAGTGATTTTGCAATTTAAAAAAAAAATGCAATAATTACAGGGATTCATATATAAAAGCAATTGTGACTTTTCCCCCTTTTTTTTTTTAAGTTACAGACACTTTCATATGTAAACAGCTGAAAACAATTCCATATGTTAAAAAAAATCCAGCTCCAATACAGATGCCTCCAACTAAGTCCTACTCAGGGTAGACCCATTGACTCGTGCCCATCACAGTGCTAAGCAACTGTCCATCAAGGCAAGTTTCTCCACATGTACAATATGACATTTCCCCCCTGCCTCCCTCCACATAGTTAGGGCTCAGAGATAACCCTGTCTGAAATCTCGGAGAGCAATTGCTAGTTAGTATACACAGTACAGAACTTTATGGACTAATGTTCTGACCAGTGGCATAGCAAGGTCAGGTGGTACCCGGCGCAGAAAATTTTTTGTAACCCCCAACCACACACACACACACACACACACATTGAAATTATTATTTTTTTGTCTGCAAAAAAATGGTTTGACTTTATTTCACATTTTGGGGGGAACCAAAGTTATTGAGCTTTTCTTGCGGAGATCATTTGCCTTGCGACAAGGAGTCTGCCTGCCACCCTATGGCTAAGGGGGAGCCGGCGGACAGACTGCTTCAGCAGCGGGAAACCTGCATGCGCCAAAGCAGCAGCATCTCTCACAGATGTTGAGTGCCACACAACATTTTGTCACCCCCCTCGGAAGTGACACCCAGGGCAGCCCGCACCCACCACACCCACCTTGCTCCGCCCCTGGGTCTGACCCAATATAGGTCACCTTCCTATGATCTCATGCCTGCCATCCCTACTACTGGCTGACCCCTTGGTTCCTGGATTCTGGCTCACCTTAGACCAGGGGTGCCAACTTGAATAAAATATTGGAGGGGGGCAGGTAAGCCCTGCCCTGCATAATGATCACAAGACACAGTGCACACACTCTATTTGAATAGGGCCCATCAACTTTGGGGGGCCCTAGCCCCACCAAATATACCCCTCAGAGTTGACTCTTATGCCTCAGGCTGCAGCTAATGGGCCGGCCCAAAGGGCAGGAGAGAGGTACCCCAAAGAGGAAACAAACTAGAGCAAGGAAGCTTCTGAGATTGCTCTGGAAACCACTCGTGGGCCCGCTGGAAGCCAGCCCTCAGCTACTTCCAGGCAGCTTGAGACATTGGAGTTACATGCCACTGGCTCGTGAAAGGTTTTGATGGATTGCAGGTGATTATAGGATGTAGTGTGACTGTCTTGAGCATGGGGACACAGCGAATGAAGTCTATATTAAGATGGATCTGAATGGAGTTGAAGGACCGGGGACGACTCGCCCAGCGTTGGTTAATGGACCTTCTGCTGATGAGCACCGTGAAGAGCAGGGAGGGAAGAAGAAGAAGAAGAAGAAGAAGAAGAAGAAGAAGAAGAAGAAGAGGAGTTTGGATTTGATATCCCGCTTTTCACTACCCGAAGGAGTCTCAAAGCGGCTAACATTCTCCTTTCCCTTCCTCCCCCGCAACAAACACTCTGTGAGCTGAGTGGGGATGAGAGACTTCAAAGAAGTGTGACTAGCCCAAGGTCACCCAGCAGGTGCATGTGGAGGAGCGGGGACGCGAACCCGGTTCACCAGATTACAAGTCTACCGTTCTTAACCACTACACCACACTGGGGCATAGCCTTTGAACGCAGGTCCCAGGATCAACCCCTTGCATATCCAGATGGAAAATACAAAGCGGCAAGCAAGGGGAAAGGCCCATCTCTACCAGAAAGCAGCTGCCAGTAAAAGTAGGCACAACTGGGACAAGTGCCTTTGTGTAAGGCATCTTTCTGTGATTGCTCTTGTGGGTGGGTAGCTTTATTTGTTTGTTTCTTATTGTATTTATAACCCCCCCCCTTTTTCTCCAAGGAGCTCAAGCTGGCACTCACATTTGTCCCGCTCTCCATTTTTATATTCACAACAACCCTCAGAGGTAGGTTAGGCAGAAAGGCAGTGACTGGATCAAGGTCATCCAATGGGCTTCCTGACCGAGCAGGGATTTGAGCCTCAGTCTCTCCTGCTATTAGGTCATCTGGTAGGATTTTATTTCCTATGCTTCAGACTCAGATGCTCAACACTCACTATCCAGGATTGCGATTGAAAATTTGGATGCCTTGATTTATGTTGGTTTGTCACCATTTCCTTCTCTTATTATATGGTATAATCTATATATATATATAAATGTTCCCATTGCGTGCGCGTCCGACAGCACCTTGCTCCGTAACCACTGGACCAAATCACATCAAATTTAATGTTAGAAAATATTATAATTAAATAAGTTTTTCTGTTTTTGTTGAGAGTTTTAGTTTTGTTTCTTTATGCATTTTTGTGTTTGTATTTTTGTTTTTTTATAATTTTTGTAGTGTTTTGTTTTTGTTGTATTATCAAAATCAAATAAATTCTTTTTTTAAAAAAAACAAATCACATCAAATTTAGGACAAAGCGTAACATGGCCACGGGGGAAGGAGCTAGCATAATAAAAATTAAAAAATAATAATACACCTGTCATGCCTAAAATATAGAATAAAGGCAAAAAAAATAAATGGTGCGCCTATTATACCTCACCAGCAAAAGGAATGAAGACTCCAACAGCATCCAATAGAAAGGCGGATTGCCTGCTGACGTCATCAGACCTGGCCAGAGCAACAATGCCTGTGCCCTCACCTAAAATGGCCGGCGCAGCTTTGCATGTGCCGAGAAAAAAAAACACGGAGCAGGAGGCATGCCTGAGAAGTCGCACTGAGTAAGACCAGCTGAGGGGATTGTGTCGCTGGGGTGCGTGATTTTGGGACTGGGTAATTTTGGGACTGGGGTAGGGGAGAATGCTCTTTAAGGTCGTCAGTGCCCTCACCTAAAATGGCCGTCGCAGCTTCGCATGCCTTTTGTTTTTACATGAGTAGAATGTGTTCTTTTATGTAAAATGCATCTCTGGGTTATTTGTGGGGCATAGGAATTAATTCATTTCCCCAAAAAAATATAGTCTGGCACACCACATGGTCTGAGGGAAAGTGGACCGGCCCACGGCTGAAAAAGGTTGCTGATCCCTGCTGTAAAGGGACAGGGAAGAATGAAAACAGGAGCTTCCAGAATACTCTCGGGGTCAGGAGAATTAAAAAAAAAAAAAACCACAGCAACGCGTGGCCGGGTCAGCTAGTGCTATATAAATACCTTGGTACTGCACTTAGGGGTTGTTAGCAATAGTTAGCATCACTATAAAATAGCAGTAGTGGTCGTAATAGTAAAGGGTTTTCCGAACCTGTGTTAAGTGTTTGCAACCTTTAGCACCAACCATGTTGTCGTGTCATCAGAAACAAAAGACAAGCACACAAGCTGCACATCTTGTTCTTGCTCAGTGTTGCTTCGCTTGAAAATCCTTTCATCTCCACCCAATCCTTTCCTGCAACCTTCTCCAGACCTCCATTCCCAGAGTTGTTCTTTCAACTTGAGAAGCAAAATACAGTTCAGGGAGGTTATTCCACAGAAAGGCATTGCTGCCTGTCTCTCGCCTTGCACCGCACATATTTTCTCTGCTGCATTCCCCCACCCCCCACCCCGGCAAGGTCAAAAGGAAACAAAACCTGTATGAATCTTTTCCTTTTTTTCAGAGACAAAGCATTGCTTTGAAGGCAGATGAGATACACTGCCAAAGGCAGCTCGTGCCTCTGTTTCAATTGCGCCAATTTCATTTCCTTCATCTATTCATTTTATTTAAAGAACAAGAAGAAGAGGAAAGAAAACCCTTTTCCAGAAGTACTGGAAACTCATCCCTTAGGGCAAATGGGAGACCACCCTTCGAGCCTAAGTCTGCCCTCAGCCAGCCCCGAGCAGACCAGGGGGTGTTGTGAGCCTTGCAATCCAGACTGGCCGAGGCCTGGGGTGGCGGCTGTTGTCAGATGTGGAAGAGAAGGAGGAGAGCCCAAAGAATACTGCTGACAGTGAGCAGTCCAAGAAGAAGGAAAGAGGCGCCACTCTATTGCCTTTAGAGACCAGGGAAAGGGACATAGCCCAGCTGGCTCCCTGTCACCACCCATCGATGGAATGAAGGGATTCCTTAGCAATGGGAGAAGGTTTCAACCAGCCAAAAAGGGAGGCTGGACAGCTGGAGGAGGAAGAACCAGAGGGGACTGATCTCTGTCCCATTACCAAGAATTTGGTGCAGCCTCAATTACTGGGAACAGGACCACACCACAGGGAGAACCCTGCACCTGCAAGCACACCATTCTCATGGGGAGAAAGTGTCTCACAAGTGAGCACAAAAAAGCTTCACCTTTAAAAACTGGCCTGAGTGATGTGACCATTTGTCCAGCCTCAGACCCGTGACGCCATTCTTAAACTCTTTTTCATGTCTTTGGCAATCTGTGCCTGTAGCCTGCCTTGTATTGTTGTAAGCCCTGAATACAGCCTCCCTCGTTGCATTGGGGACAGGAGCCAGGCAAGGAGTGACACTGCTTGAAAGCTTGCTTCTGCTTAGTCTCAGTGTTACCCTTGTAAAACTCAAGAGAATGCTAGCATTATCTGGCAGAGTCTGATCTGGCTCCATCTCCTGTTGCCTCTCCACTTTCTGCCCTACCAGTCCCAATTAGGATCAGCCACCACTGCCCAGAGATCAAATGGACTCACTCACACACACCAGTCCAAGAACCTGCTATGAACATCCAACCGTCTATAAAGGCTTCCCCATTCACTTTCATATTGGAGTACTGCCAGTTTGGACATAAAGGAATTTCATGTCTACACTGAAGCCCAGGTGAGGCTCTGATCCAGGGAGGTGCAAACTATTTTATCTCTGCAGATCACACACTTCCAATCAGAGATGTGTTAGAATTTCACCATCCTACCATCGTAGAGTTAGGAGGGAGGCCAAGGGTCATCTAGCCCAATCATTTGCAATGCAACAATCACAGCTAAAGAACCCCCCTACAGATGGCCATCCAAACACTGTTTAAAAACCTCCAGTGAAGGAGAGTCCACCACCTTTTGGGGTAGTCCATTCCACTGTCAACCAGCTCTTACCAGTGTTTCCTTTCTTGTAATTTGCATCCATTGGTTCGGGTCCTACCTTCTGGAACAGCAAAAAACAAGCTTGCTCCATCTTCCATGTGACAGCCCTTCAGATATTCAAAGATGACCACCTATCCATCTTCTCTTCTTCAGACTAAGCATACCCAACTCCCTCAACCATTCCTTGAAAATTTTGGTTTCCAGAACCTTTGTCATCTTGGTTAACCTCCACTGCACATGTTCCAGCTTGTCAATATCCTTCTTAAACTGTGGTGCACAGAACTGGACTGGAATACTTCATAACATCTCCTGGTGCAGAGAATCCATGGTCAGGTTCAGTGGGTAGAGTCACTTCAAGAGCTCTGTTCTGCCTAGGGCAAAGGAAGACAATGTGGTGCCCTTCAGATGTTAATGGAATACAACTCCCATCATCCCTGAGCATTGACCATGCTAGCTGGGCTGATGGGAGCAGGAGTCCAATAACATCTGGAGGACTACGGGTTCCTCATCCCCTGCACACATGCTTGCGTTTGGCTGGGGAGGGGAAGAGACCCAAGGGCCAGATAGAGAGGCCTAGGAGGATTGCCCTTGCCCCTTACTTCTAAGCCCCTGCTGTAACCCAAGAGTCAGTGTAGAAATAGGGTTCTCCTTCTCCTTCTCCTTCTCCTTCTCCTTCCTCTCTGAAATTAAAAAAGGTTCCAAACAAAGGTCTCCTCTGCACTTTGAGCAGATTTGGCCTCCTCTTTCCTCTGCAATATCTCTTTCCTCTTGCTAATATGCAGCTGATGCTTTAGTTTTATTCATGTCCTGAATACAGGCAGCCAGAAGGATTTGTGCAAATGAAGCCAGTTTATGTGTATTTACTAAATCTCCATAACTTTGATCTGCTTTTAAGATTCAGAACGTCAAAGACATTTGTCAAAGACTAATATTGCCTCTGGTTTAAAGCAGCAGAGGGTACAGATGGAGAATTGTGAAAGGGAAGGGCCTGGAAATGAGATGACCCAAAGGAAAGGGAATAAAAGAAAGGGATGTTTATGATACAGAAATCCTCCTTATATAGGATGCAGTCCTAACTCCACTTAATTCAGAATAAGCCCCACTGAATAGACATGCTTGATATTCTGCTGCAAATAGGCATAAAGAAAGGTAAAGGGACCCCTGACCGTTAGGTCCAGTCACAGACGATTCTGGGGTTACGCGCTCATCTCGCTCTATAAGCTGAGGGAGCCGGCATTTGTCCGCAGATAGCTTCCAGGTCATGTGGCCAGCATGACTAAGCTGCTTGTGGCGAACCAGAGCAGCGCACGGAAATGCTATTTACCTTCCCGCCCGAGCGGTACCTCTTTATCTACTTGCACTTTGACATGCTTTCGAATGTGTAAATAGGCATATCCTCATCTATTTCTGAGCCTCCCCCCAAATGCTTCCCCAATATAAACTCAAGATTTTCCACACCATCACAAGAGATAGAAACTGGATCAAACAAACCAACATACATACAGTACATATATTTTTATTAAAGATTTTCTTGGTTTACAAAAGTACATGCCTCGTCTCTTTTTTCAGGTTGTACACTCTTTCTTACAAATCAGTTACAGTTGTTGTGAGACCTTAGTGTTGAGTACGGTATAAGGTTGGGGAAGAAGAGGGTGAGGAGGAGGGTTGGGGTGGTGAGACTTATATTCCTTTGTAGAGTGCACGTGTGGGGTTTTGTGTCAGCATCAACTGGGTAGGTTCTCTTTCTGTTCATTTATTACATTTCCTTGGTAGTGAGATGTATCAGCATGCAGGGTGTGCTCGGTTGTCTGTAGTTGGCAGCAGTGGGGTTTATTTACATTTGTGAGGTGGGGAGGCCTTGTTGGATCAGGTAAGCCAGATTGATTCATATGCTGTCAGTGGGCTCTTGTTGTTGTCTTGTTGGCAGGGCCGTCTTATGCATATCCGGCGCTGCGGTGCAAAGATCCCTCCAGTGGTCGTCCCCGCCCCCCATTTCCCAGAGTTGTCAACCTTTTCCCAAGCCTCTTCGGGGATCGCTCTCCTCCCATGGAGGCTTGGGAGGCAAGCCGCATGCCCGCCAACCATATGGTTGACGGGGCACAGCTAGCGGGCGTGCAGGGAAAGGGGAGGCCACAGGCAAAGCCTGCTCGCTGGGTCGCCCGTGAGAGGCCAGCACCCTGGCACAACGCGCCACTAAGCCCAATGGGAAAGACGGCTCTGCTTGTCGGGCTGTGTATGTGATAAAGGGGAGCCATACTGGGGTGAAGGCGTCCTCTTCTATTTGTCCCTGTGTCAGTTTCAGCTTATTACTTAGCTTTTCTAGCAAGGCCTTTTCCCATACAATTTGATACCATTGGTCCATGTTTACTTCTGACAGGTTCATCCAGTGTCAGGCTATGAGGCTTCTGGCTGCTGAGAATAGGTGGGTGTAATGTTAGTGTTCATTATGATCTTGGAAGACGTTCAGTAGGGCCAGTTCTCGAGTGAGTTCAAATATCTGTTTAGTAAAGTCCTTGTTTGTTGACATCAGTCATGCTATTAATCAATTTCACCAAACAGCCCCAGGAAAAGTTTCATAACTAGGAGAAAACTGGTGTGATAAATAAGCTCTCTGATAGGAAATGCCACCTTCACTCAAATGTCAGCACAGCCAAGAACGTACTAGGTAACCTAACGTACTAGGTAACCTACTAAGTATCGCTCCCAGCACCTGCTATGCATTTTGGGAAATGGATTGCCCATTTGTTCTCCATAGGTTCAGGCACAAAACTTGGTGCACAGATTTCCAAGGCAGGGGCAGCAGTCTTCTTCGTTGTTTGGATACCAGCCGCCATTTTGAACCAAGATGGTGGACTGAAGTGGGACTTTGGCATGACTTCACCCATTTTTAGCTTAGTTTCGGCCAACTCTCAAGCTATCATCACCAAGCCCAGCACAAGGGTTCCTGAAATAGGGTTATAGGGCGACGTTTGGGTGCCAGGTGCCATTTTGAATCAAGCTGGAAGACTTCGTCATAGGTTCTGCTTATGACCTATGAATCCCTATATTTGATTTGATTTGATATTTCTATTCCACTTTTCCAAGGACAAATGTTGGAAGCGGCCCACAACAATCACAAAAGCATTTAAAAAAAAGACAAACATTACAATCACTATACTGTTGAACACAGTGACATGAATAAAGCAAGCAACAGCAAAATGATTAATACAATTTAGTAAAGATTGGGCTCAGGGTATGTGAGGGACATCTTGCTGCAAAATGACTGCCCATGGCAAGGCTGAGGAACTTACAGCAGTCTGGAGACTGTTGGAATACAGCCCCCATCACCCATAACCATTGACTATACTGGCTGGTGTTGGTGGGAGTTGGAGTCAAACAATGTCTGGAGAGCCTCTCTCCTAGGTCATCAGTCTTTCACCAGTGGGTCAGGTTGCAGCCAGAGCTAAGGTGGGTTGCAACTGCTGTATTACCATGCATACAAATGCATACCCCCCCCCCAACATTTTTTCCAATGAAAATTGTTGTTGTTGTTGTTTAGTGGTTTAGTCGTGTCCAACTCTTCATGACCCCATGGACCATAGTATGCCAGGCACTCCTGTCTTCCACTGCCTCCCGCAGTTTGGTCAAACTCATGTTGGTAGCTTCAAGAACACTGTCCAACCATCTTGTCCTCTGTCGTCCCCTTCTCCTTGTGCCCTCCATCTTTCCCAACATCAGGGTCTTTCCCAAGGAGTCTTCTTCCAATGAAAATAGGGACGTCCTATTCCATAATAATAATTTTAGTATTTATACCCTGTCCATCTTACTGGGTTGCCCCAGCCACTCTGGGAGGCTTCCAACATATATTAAAACATAATAAAACATTAAACATTAAAGAAAAAACCTTCCCTATGCAGGTCTGCCTTCAGGTGGCTCAGGGGATGGATATCTCCATACCCTCCAACATTCCTCCAATGAAAATAGGAACATCCTAAGGAAAAGTGGGACATTCCGGGATCAAATCTGAAACTGGGATGGCTTCTGTAAATCTGGGACTGTCCCTGGAAAATAGGGACACTTGGAGGATCTGCAAATTGGGTCCTTGAAAGCATGTTTGGACTAAAAGGAGGTCCCAGGTACGAAAAGCTTGACGATTGCCCGGTCTAGACTTTCTTAGGCTTTTTTGTTAAACTTTTTAGAACATGACAGAGGGTAACGCTTTGTGTGAACCAAAGGTACATTAATCAAGCTGGTGTGCAAATAAATAATAAAAAAGACCCGACCTTTCGTATACATCGTTTGCACTTCCACCTTCCTGTAACGCTCTTCTACATCATAGACCATGTAACTGAGTGAAAGCCCGCAAGGTATGGGGAAGAAGCTTTGCTCAAATAATTAATACCAGCAGCCTCTGATATTGATTTATACTGTTGGTGTTCCAGGTGGAATTACCCATTGTGGGTTATTATGCTGCAATGTATTCAACATTTGGGAGCGAGGGATGAAGAAAAGGAAACCCAAGGAGCAGCTCATTTGTAACATTTACAACCCAAAGGGTGTGGAGAGGTACATAAGGAAGCGGGGCATTTACAAATGAAGAAGAAGAAGAAGAAGGACCAGCCACAAGTGGAATCCCTTGGATTGTAATGTAACACAACAGCAGCAAACATTTTAATACATTATGCAGCAGGGAGAATTGCTATTCTTTGCTCTTCAGTATTAATCTAAATGCAGGGAAAGAGAGAGGATTTCAAATGTATCTGCAACATGCTCCTCTGATACTGTTCACCCTTACAGCAAACACCTGCCTGGGCCAGATTAAAACAACAACAGCAACATCCATCTGTTACTGACAGGTCTGATGTGGGACCATTATTTACACTGCCCACCTCTTAAATCAGGCGGCCCAGCTTCCAATCACAGAAGAGCTGCCTTTTAGAGAATTTCTTCTGAGTTTGATACCATCCTAACCATGTCTATCCAATCCTACGTGTTATTTCAAAAGCAAGCTCAAATGAATCATAGGATTGGAAGGGAAACCTAGGGTTACCAAATCCAATTCCCTGCAATGCATGAATGACAGCTAAAGGATCCCTGACTGATGGCCATCTAGCTTCTGTTTAAAAAGCCGATTCCCCTCGCAGGGAGTCGGCGTTGCGGGCTGATCATGAGCCCGACCCATGCACGTGGGGCTTAGGTAGCTCTGCGTCACAGGGAGTTCCTGGCCGCGTCATTTCCTATTGGCCAGTCCGATCAGCCGAGGGGGTGTGTGGCTTAGCCCATTTAAACAAGCTGCTGCCAGGCTCTCACTCTCTTTTACCTCGCTCCCACTTGTGCAGTTCTCCCACCCTCCTTTCCTAAGGTTAGGTCCTTATCCTTTGACCTTGCTATGGACCTCGGTTGGTCACCTGTTGAAGGGGCCTGGTAGGATTTTTTTTTTCCACTTGGCAAATTGGTTTTTCACCTACCTCATAGCAAATCGTCACAACTTTGTAAGGTTTGGCGGTTAGGCATTGGAGTATTCGGTTGGAGGGGAGGGGAGGTGGCGGCCATCACCTACCCCTCCTATTTCAAGGGGATTCTGTTAAAGGAATTGGGGGGGCGTGTCCTCTGTCTGAAGCCCTGACGGGGGCCAGAGCCATAGCACGACCCCTATCGGTGACCCTGGGGGAATTCCGAGTTGATGTGCATCAACAGGGCTCCTCCTATCGGTGGCTAACTCTTATTAGACTCCCTGCAGGCTGTCAGGAGTCAGATATAGTCATTGGTTCCAATGCCTAAGCCAATACCACTCACATTCTGTAACCAATAAAGTTGTGGCCTTTTTGGAGCCCATTAACCTAAATTCTGGTGTCAAGTGTCTTTATTCTACAATGGGGAGAGGGTCCGGGACCTTGCCACGCAAACATTGTTCTGATGTAATCCGTTCCACTGTCTAGCAGCTCTTACAGTCAGAAAGTTTTTTCCTATTGTTTAGTTAGACTCTTCTTTCTTGTAATGGGTTTGGGCCCTGCCCTCTGGAGCAGTAGAAACAAGCTCGGTTCATCATCCAAGTGACAGCCCTTCCGATATTTGAAGATGGCTGTCATATCACCTCTCAGTCTTCTCTTCTCCATGACTTTGATGGAACTGGAAGTTGCCTCAAAGGTCATCTAGGTCAACCTTTGCCAATGCCAGAAACCCCTTGCCAAGCACCCCTGATGGATGATCATAGAGTTGGAAGAGACCACAAGGGCCATCTAGTCCAACACCCTGCCTCCTCTTTTAAAACAACAAGAAGAAGAAGAAGAAGAAGAAGAAGAAGAAGAAGAAGAAGAAGAAGAAGAAGAACCCATCAAATAATTTTATTTTGCAAATTGCAATACAATAAAGGATAACAAAAGCAAAAGAGTCACAGATCTCTCAGGTGTCATTATGGCGGTATATGGTTAGGGAAAAGTGATATGCATTTAAATGAAATACCGTAAACAAGTAAAACAGCTATGTGATTTAGCTCCTCCAAAGCTCAGTGTGGGTAATCGGAAGTCATGAACTCTCAAGAGAAGTATTTATGAAAGTTAGGCCTGGAAACTAGTTAGGCTGTGTCAAATTGATTAGATTTAGTTTGACCCTTCACTTTCTGCATTTCATTCTCTTATAAATGAAGGGGAGTCCATAACATTCCAAGCTGCTTGTTCCACAGTTGAGCAGCTCATGCAATCAAATCGGAAGGTTTTTCCCCTACAATTCCCAGGATTCTTTGGGGTAAGTCTCTGAGTTCCTGGTAAATGACTATGGAATTGCTGTCGAAAGCACTGAGAAAGTGGGAATTTGAGGCAGATGTACCCTAAGGGCTCATCTCACATGCAAGCAAGTGTAAGACTAGCCCAACAGCTATTGTTCCCTCAACTATTTCCAAACATTCTTGCATGTCCCCAAAGGGCAGTGCCCTTATGCATCCCCCTTTACTAGATGCCTGAAGTGTGTTGCACCCCAAAACTGGAGAGCTTTTTTTAATTAAAAAGCTTGCTCTTCCATGCAAAGCTATGCTAGCAAAATTGATATGATTAGAAATGGAGAAGTGATCATCCTTTTTCCTTGCCCCTAAATTGCCCCTTCCCCATAGCTTTTCCCCAGCAGGTTTCCAAAGGTGTGTGCAAATGTAACCTTTCAATTCAATCCCTGGGTTAAGGGCCAGTAAATCCATTTGGAGTGTGATTTGGAGCACTGAAATGGTAGCTGGGGAAAGAGTCAAGTCATAGATGGGGAACCTCCAACCCACAAGCTGAATGCAGCCCTCTTGATCCAGCCCTCAGCAGTATTTCAAGACCACGCCTTTCTGGAAACTATGAAAACACCTCTGCAACAGTGCAGAGAGGCACCAGGTAGGAGGCCACAGAAAGAGGAAGATGTCGTCATCTTTGGGTCAGGGGGACTAGCCCTTTAAGAACCACCATCTTTTGGCTGAGGGGGTTGAGTCTGGGAAGGGTAGGTTGGAGGAGGACCATGGATGGATCCAAATTGGATCCATCCATGGTGCTGCAAGCAATGGCTTTCATTGGTCTCCATGGGTACCTGATCAGCATGCATGGATTTCTTCTCATAAGAAAAATGGTGGACAACATTTTAGCACCCCTTGATTCAAATTTAGTAAGGTCACCTTAGCAAGGTGCTGAGGTTAGCCAGTGGGCCAGCTGGCTATCCCTGATCTGTAAAACTGCTCATTTTGGTGATCACAGTAATTGTAAATACAGTGCCTTTCACACATCAGCCTTCAAGACAACGACGTGCCTCTTCAGCTGTGAGGAAGAACAGGAAAATCTTGAACATAAGCAGCTGCAGTATATCCTTCATCTCACCGACAACCCTTTGAGAGCTCTTTGGATGCTTCTGATCTTGGAGATTTAGAATCTGCACTGAATGAGCTAATATATGCACAGCTCACTCTGAGAGCAGTTAATTTATTTGTAGGTGTCACCAGGCTTAACAAATGCAGACTGTCTGAGCCTGGATGAGCCTTGGGATTCTGTGTGTGTGAGAGAGGGGGTGGGAGTTGGAATATTGTGTCACAGCTGAGCTTTAAACTCACCTTCCCAGTTAATTAAACAAGCATATGTTGTACAAGGTCAGGAGAGATAAATTGTACGTGCAGGTGGAGAACTTGCTCAAAGACCGTGCCTGAATTAGTGCATAGCTACAGGTATATCTGCATAGCTACAGGTATATCTCTTTTTCTGCCACTACTTTCTAGGTATTTACTTTTTTAAAAATGTGCCAAATACTCTCCCATTTAAATTTTCTGGTGGAAAATAGTCCATTTCATTACCAACAAAAACACACACACTTTAATTGTGGCAATATAGATATTCGGCGACCACACCCTTATCCTGATTGTTGCTTTTGTTTCCCCTACTGCAGGCATGGCCAAACTTGGCCCTCCAGATGTTTTGGGGACTACAACTCCCATCATCCCTAGCTAACAGGACCAGTGGTCAAGGATGATGGGAATTGTAGTCCCAAAACAGCTGGAGGGCCAAGTTTGGCCATGCCTGCCCCACTGTAACTTCCCCCACCACCTTCCTCTTCTGGAATGAGTCACATAGGAAATCCCAGGGACAGGTAGCGAATGAGATGATGTCGCAATGCCACATAGCCAATCAGATTTTGCTGCGTTTGTGATGGTACCATCTACTAAGGGCAAACATCGCCAACTGACAGAAGAGCAAGAGAGAGCGATGCACATGGCTTAGGGGAATATTGCCAACTTTGGAAGAAGAAGAAGAAGAAGAAGAAGAAGAAGAAGAAGAAGAAGAAGAAGAAGAAGAAGAAGAAGAAGAAGATCAAGTGTAGTATCTGTTCTTATCAGTTTAATATCTGATATGTCCTCTATTTGAGGACTATATATTAAATGGATTTTTGGAGCTGGGAAACGATTGGGAGCCACCCAGAGTGGCTGGGGAAACTCAGACAGATTGGCAGGGTACAAATAATAAATTATTATTATTATTATTATTATTATTATTATTATTATTATATGAAGAAGAAAGGAGTGGGGCTTTTTATTTTTGCCCCAAATATACTTTAAACAGAGAAAGAAGTTTTGGGCTCAGAAATACATAACTAGCAACTTCCCTGCCAGGGCCCGGGGAAGCTGTGGGGATGGGGGGGGTAGTGGGAGAGGCAGGGAAATGCTCTGATGCAGTCCAAGTATAGGGATGGGTGTATCAATATAATTCCAGACCATGTTGCATCATTCAGTCATAAGTACATTCTGTCCCATGTTCTATATATCAATATCAAAAATTTCGTTTACATTGTATGCATTTCTCTCTAAAATACACATTTTGCAACACACACACACCCCGACTTGCAGTTTGGCATACATTATCTCTAAGTAACATACGTGGTTGTGAGCACAACTTTTGGAACTGAAAGCTTCATCACAAACAGAGAAGTGTGCCACCTGTCAGACGTGAATTACGTCAACTGGCTTAAAAATGCAAGGTGGGGGGACACCTCTCAACCATCCCTTGCCAGGGATGTGTCAGGATGGCAGTCAAAGGAGCCAGGCAGCATGGTCCAAGAGAGGCAGCACATAAAATCCTGAGGACAACAAGTGTCTGTTTGAAGGACGGCCAGATGCAGAAGATGCAATCTGGTGCATGCAAACAGGCTGTGAGATTTCCACAAGGCAATATAGTCTCTGAAGAACCTTTCAATCTAACACGTTGCTCAGAGTGAAGAGCAAAGCCTGAAAAAATAATTATATTAGGGGAAAGGACTGTAGTTGAAGAACTGTTGTAGCTCAGAGGTAGGGCATCTGCTTTGCACACCGATGGGTCCAGATTTTACCCCCAACATCTCCAGGTAGGGCTGGGGGTGACCCCCCATCTGAAGCCCCAGAGAGACACTGCTTGTGTGGTGCACACAATCCTGAGCTAGATGAGCCAATGGTCTGATTCAGTATAAGGCACCTTCCTATGTTCCTACTGCAATGGTTGAGAACATGCTTTGCACGCAGAAGGTCCCAGGTTCTTCAGAAGGACCAGGTTTGCTTTCAAAGCCTACCTTGGCCTTCTCTGGCCACCACCTGGATGGTGCTGTAGTATAGCAAGAATGGAGCCAATAGTTCCCTTTGGCTGCTTCAAGGGAGTAGGAAATAAGACAGAGTTGAGGGACAATGATTCCCATCAGCCCTAGACAGCACGGGGGTGTGGGGGTGTGGAAATTTGAGTCCAGAAGCATGTGGAGGACCACAGGTTCACCAGCCCTAGAGTAAGGTGTCAGGAGTCTGCCTCCAGATTCCTTGGATACATCATGAGAACAGAGCCATTGCTAGGTGATCTTGTTCCCTGGCAGAACCGTCCAGATTCCCTTAGGGAACGTGGCACAGAATTTTTTTTTTTGGGGGGGGGGAACAATGTCCCAACATATCATATAAAGACCCTCTATTTAAAACCTTTTCTTATGAGGCAATAATTGGTTATTTATTTAGACATTTTTATGGAAATATTTTTAGCAGATTTTGCGCCCCCTCCTTGCCTGCACCCCTGGCGGGGGCCTTCCTCACCACCCCCTAGCTATGGCCGCGCATGAGAATAAGTCTCCCATAGGAGCATAAGGAGAGCCCTGCGGTATCAGGCAAAAGCTCATGTAACCCAGCATCCTTTTCTCAAAGTGACTGAGCAGATACCCGTGGGAAGGGCACAAACAGAATCTGTGAACAACAGAACTGTCCCCTCCAGCAACTGGTATTCATCAGCAAACCACCTCTGTCTGTGGAAGCAGAACACAGACAACAGGATTGGCAGCCCCCGATAGCATTGCCCTCCATGAATTTGGCTAGTCTTCTTTTACAGCCATCCATGTTGGTGGCCATCTATGGGAGTGAGTTCCATGCACTGAATGAAGAAGTCCTTTCTTTTGTCTGTGCTGAATCCTCCAACAGCCAGGTCCATGGGGATGTCCCTGAGCCATAGTGTTATGAGAGATGGAGAAAAATGTTCCTCCATCCACATGGGGTGTATGGGGTGTTAGGGGAGAGCTAGTACTTCTGGTGGGTGACACGTCATGCTCCTTTGGGGGTAGTTTGTCCACCTTTGGTCCCCACCCTGCACTCAGCTGCCACCTGTGACTCCCAGAAGCTATCAGCATGCAACAGCAACCACAACCCAGAAAATGGCTTCGTCTGGGTGGCTAAACCAGGTGACGGTAGCCGATGGGTCTCGAACCTTCGGTGAGTTAGGGACTTCCCCTGCATGTGAAGACAGGCTCTGGCAGACTGAGCAGACGAGACCAATAGTGTGTCCTACAGACCTTCTGGACCAGAAGGCGTTTTCTGCATGTGCTGTAGAGGGAAGTGAGGGGCAGATGGGGCTCCTGAACTCCTCTACCTTGTGGGATATTTTCAGGAGAAGAAAAGGAGTAAACTGTAGGCTATACATCTCTGGAGTAGAGTCCCTAAGGCAGTTGGATAGCGCCTTGTACACCTCCTTTCGGCAGCTCCTGCAGTCAAGCTGGTGCCCAACGTAATGCTCTGCTTGCCTTTAGACCACACCAGCAAGGTGTTGTCTGGGCAGCCAAAAATCTCTATGCACACTGCCCAGGCTTTCACCCAGGGAAGGTCACTTCAGTGCTGTTAACAAAGCGGTTTGACTTTACCCCCAGAGACACACTCCACTGTCTCTCGAGACAGATGGGATGCCAACAATCCATATGTACAGTATGATTGTATACACTTTTATCATGTCAGCTTTTACTAGCCTTGGAGGGCCACAAGCTCCCTGCCCCTGCTATAGAGCATGTTTGTGCAAACAAAACCCCAAGTGAACTGGCTCCAAGGTGCTGGGATCTTGAAAGCAAGAAAATAACCTGCCTTAAATTGATCATGCTTTAAAGAAATCCTAATTTAAAATGGCTTGCATAATTAAATGAACTTGTGGACAGGCAACATTGCGCTGGCATGATAAAGGAACTGTAATAACAAAAATATTTGTAACTGCAATTGAAGCTCATCTTTTTCCGGTGCTGCATGCAGCTCACACAATTCATCTGTTTGTGCTTCTCCCCCAATCGCCTGCTGTCAGAACGAATTTGAATATGATCCATCAGCTTGGGCTTCATTAAATGGAACGAATTTGTTAAAGTAGCTTCATCAGTTCACAGGTTGATCTCCAAGGTGAGAGGCGTGATGGAAGAACAGGAGACCTGTGGCCTTCCAGACTCCATCATCCCTGCCTATTGGCCATGCTGTCTGGGCCTGATGAGAGTTGGAAACTAGCAACATCTGGAGGGCTAAAGATTCCCCACCCCTGGCCGAATGATTCAGACACGGTGCTCCAAATCCCTCTGCGCAGCCCCCTCTTGAAATAACTGGCGGCAGAAGGAGTAAGAACAACAGCAATGTGCAATGTGCAGCCAACTAGTCAGTTTGGTTAGTGGAGCTAAAAGATCTTCATTAACTAAGTTTTGATTCAATTTGATTTGTGATTATATTTCTATGCCTCTTCACATTCAAATGAAGCCTGAAGAGGCTTACAAAAATAAATAACAATAGCATGATAGGACAAATGCAGCACAAATCATGTAGAATAATGAACAAATCATTGGTAAAACAGTACGGCAGCCGAAGTCAGAAGAGCAGTTTTTCACGAATTTCATTAAAAATAGCTCCAAAACAACTTTGGGCAAAACTAAAAACATGGCAACCCTACCTAACTGCATCAAAATCTGGCTCTGCTGAGATGAGTTCCAATAGTCTGATGCAATATAATGAGCGCTCACACCTTCCTTCGTGGGTGCCCTTTGCGGGACCGCGCACAGCACCTCAGGCCATGGTGAGACTCTCCAGCTGGCTGGGCTGGCCCACCTCCCTGTGCTAGTCATTGGGGGTTCCTGCCAAACCCCAGTTAGCCTTGGGCAGAATCCTTTAGTCCCTCTTCCCTAAATTGGGGGTGTGTGCATGTGAAGTGGTGAGTCACACACACACCCCGCATGGCAGTGATTCCAGGGTCCCCTCTTAAAGGGGTTTGTAAATTGGGATTCATTGGCCATACACTGAAAGGTTGTCAGTGAACTCCCCTGCATTGCGGAGATATGGGGTGGGCTGCCTGCGTACACAAGTGTCTTGCAGGGCACCCTTTCATATCCCATTCACCCTGAGGAGCCACAGTTCCCCGGCTAGGGGGCTGGGAGGGATACATGCCCAATGCCTAAGCCCAAGGTCTTCCTACAACTGAAAGGTTTGATAAAGTTGTGGCCAATTTTTAATTCCATAACACATTGTCCCGAGTCCTTATTCCTTCTGGTGGTCTTTCGGGGCTGGGGGGGGGGTCCTCTGCTTCTTCTTCTGGGTCTGGGCAAGCCTTTATCCAATTGTGCTAGCTTTCTATGCACAGGGAGTTGTGTGAAAGCAGTTTATTTAAATATATAACCCTTGACCAACAGTCTAAAGTGGTATAGTCCAGAAACCCATGGGGTTCTATGCAACATTAGTCATACTGCTAGTAGACCTATTGAAATTAATGGGCATGAAAAGCTTAAGGGAAGCAGCTGTAGCTGAGTGATGGAGCATCTGCTTTGCATACAGAAGATCCCAGGTTCAATCCCTAGCATCTCCAGGTAGGAATGTCCTCTGCCTGCATCCCTGGAGAGCCGTGGCCTGTCAGTGTAGGCACTACTGACTCTGAGCCAGTTGGACCAATGATCTGACTCAGTGTATGTTCCTGTGGATCTTCTGGTGGCCAGTTTTGGTCTAGATGAGATCTCATTGCCATCACTTGATACCACAACCATTGGGCACTGAACATGCATGCCCAGTGAAGGAGCCATAGAAATAATTCTTAGGAACACAGAAATCTAGTATTTTGCTTGTTTGGATTTCTTTTTTTAAAGAAAGAGACCAAAGAAAGCTCAATGGCCTCTTTGGCTTCATGCACTTCAAACACACACAGACCCTCCAAGTGTCCCTATTTTCCAGGGACAGTCCCGGATTTACAGAAGTTGCTGATTTGACCCCAGAACGTCCTGCTTTTCCTGTTTTCATGGGGAAAATGTTGGAGGGTATAGAGTTGTGCAAACCCTGAGCCAGGGAGTTAAGTAACTATACAACCTTTAGAAGATATCTGAAGGCAGCCCTGTATAGGGAAGTTGTTTTTTTTAAAATGTTTAATGTTTTATTATGGTCCGACTGCACTGGCTACCAATTAGTTTCCGAGCCCAATTCAAAGTTCTGGTTTTGACCTATAAAGCCTTAGAGATGCATTTTAAATAAAAGGACACATTCTACTCATGCAAAAACACGCTGATTCCCGAACCGTCCGCAGGCCGGATTTAGAAGGCGATTGGGCTGCATTCGGGCCCCCGGCCTTAGTTTGCTTACCCATGCAGTAGGGCCTATTTTCATAAGTGGCACAGTGCATCAGATTTCCTCAATAGGAAAGGGAGCCCTACTCCAAAGTGGAGAGAGAAAGAAGGCAACTTGCTGCCGCTGCCACGGGTGCCAAGATTTATTACTGCAGGGGTGTCTCAGAACAGCTGCTTGGAAAGAGCAAGTGAGTAAACCAGCTGCACGTTTTGCATAAATCCCCAACATTTCGGCATGCTGCAGCCAATCCTATTGGCCAGGGACCACCTATATTTCCTGGCCCCTGTCCGTGGTAAATCATTATACCAACAGGCAGGGACAGGCAAATCTGTCAATTTTGGTTTCTCTCCATTTCTCATTTTTCCATTCTTATGTTCAGCTCCCCACATTTCCACATCAGTCTGTGACAGTGGTGCCTCACAAGACGAAATTAATTCGTTCCGCGAGTGTTGCCGTATAGCAGAAATTTCGTCTTGCGAAGCACGGTCGGAGGAAGCGCGGTTTTACCGGGGGGAACCGCAAAACGTTTTCGTTTTGCGAGTCGCGGCCATAGGAAAATTTGTCTTGCGAGTCACCCTTTCGTTAGCGAATGCCTTTCATCTAGCGAGTTTTTCGTCTAGCGAGGCATTCGTCTCGCGAGGTACCACTGTACTTTTAAAAAGAAAGAAAGAGATCCTTGTGCAAATCCATCAGCATTTCTGCGTGAATTTCCCCCTTTTATATGCAGTTTCCCCTGATATACATATTTTCAAAAAAGCCATTTCCCCCTAATACAACGCATTTTTGAATGCTATTTTCACATATGCATTTGCTTTGGTGAAGAATTGCATTGCAAAATTTGGAGGGCAGCTGTGTTTGGTTTCGTTTATTGTTTTGGAAAGGGAGATTAGGTAGGTTCCCTTTTAAACACGAACTGAATCAAACTCTGCCTGCCCTCCAGCCCCACCAACATTGCAATATGGAGTGTACCCTGTTCAGGATCCCAGCTACTGTCATTTACCATCCCTTTCCCTTCACCCCCAAATAAACCAGTCACTCAGTGTTTCACAGCCACTGAAAGCACATGGCCCTGAATGGGCTGTTCCACAGAACCTTTAAGGACTTAAAAATCTTGTGGTTCCCCAACGCCTCTCATCAGCTTCCTCTTGTGCATGGAATGGGTGGTGCTACTACAGAAGGAATATTCTGTCTTATTTTTGCCTTTGGGGCATGTGCATCTGTACAATTTTTTCTGAGGTGGAGTAGGAGAGTAAAATGCAGAAACAAAAGGAAACTAATTTCTCACAAACAAACAGAAAACAAAAGAATAGTCCCCAGGGGCGGAGCGAGGGGGCATAGGGGGTGGTCCGCCCTGGGTAGCGCCCTGGGGGGTGACACTCAGGGCGGGATCCCGCCCCCGCGATCAGTGCCTCCAAAAGCCGAGCTGAAAACATTGCTCGGCGCACGACGGCGGCTGGCTTGCTTGCTTGGCCAGCCAGCCAGCCGCCAGGGCTTGCTTTCCTTTCCTTTTGTTTTTTTGTAATGGCTTTTTTCAGCCCCGGGCAGAGGCAAGGGGCGGGCCAGTGAGGCGTCACACTTGTGGCTTGTGTGACGCCCCTCCTCGCTGGCCCGCCCCTCCCCTCCGTGGCTCCGCCCAGGCCCCAGCAGCAGAAAGGGAGCCGAGCGGCACGGTTCGCCACTGATAGTCCCTTTACATTTTGCCTCATATATTAGGTTGTACAAATGCTAGAATCTTGCTCTATTTTTTTTATTATTTTAGCTAGGGATCTGGAGGTTATGGTTCTTCCAGAGGGCAACTGCCTCCTTCCTTGACCACCACGTACCCCCACATTAAAAAGGAGAGCTAGAACATATGGCTTAACTGGTTCCCTGCTATTCATCTCTTGACAGGGTGGACTTTGCTTTTACTCAGCCGTAGGCATGAGCAGGGGGTGTGCTGGATGTGCCCAGACATAGCCTAATGTTTTAAAAACTGGGGAATGTGGTGAGGAGGAGAGCGTATGGAGCAGCAATCCAGCTTTCTCAGCTGCCGCAACCTGCAAGGAAATAGCAGAGGGGAGAGACAAAGGTGGAAGGGAGGAGAAGAGAAGCAGGCAGAGAGGGGCACAAGCGGAATTACAAGGTTGTGATGGATTTGCAGTGGAACCTCTGTTTCTGGAAGAAGCAGAATAGTGATTGTCTGCAGCAGTGGCAATAACCCTCTCCTCCTCCCTTGCTGGTGCCGCTGGAGCCCATCACCCCACCATCGCTTCCAGAAGCAGATTCAAGCAGAAGCTGCAGGTCCATTGCAGCCTTTTGCTTCTGCCTGCATCTGTCTCTGTGTCATGGTTCTGCCTCTGTCTGAGCCCTGCTTGCCACCCTTTCCGGAGAGAGATCTGTAGAGATGAGTGACTGCTTCCGTAGCTCACAAGCAAGGAGGTGGAGGATCTAGTCTGCCCTTGGTCCTACAAATCTGTCCTGCCTCTGGTCAGCTTGGCACGCCGGGTCTTTTTCTCTGCAGGGAGAATCTCTTGTTTTGTCTTCTTGACCACTCTTGTTGTGATTGTTTTGTTAGCTTTTTGCCTCCTTGCCTTTTCCTTGTCCTTATTTGTTTGTCTCGTCATTTCCCTCCTTCCTTCCTTCCTTCCTTCCTTCCTTCCTTCCTTCCTTCCTTCCTTCCTTTGTTGAAAATAAAAATAGTTGTAGTAATTCCAAGGGTGCAGCTCCAGTCCTAGCACAAACAGTCAGAAGGGTGGGAGTGTTGGAGCAATAAATAAATAAAACACACACACACACACTGCCATGTACTTCTGGTGTCATTGTGCTCCTGTGGCTGCATGACAAACATTCACGTCAGAAACTGCTCTTCCATTCTCTTCCTAATTACCTGTGGTGGCTGCTGATTCTTAGAAGAATAATGAGGAGGATTTTGCCGTTGTGCATTGCCAAGGCTGCAAAGTCTCAAATTTTGCCTAGTGAGAGATTTCGGGTTATTAAAAATAAAACATAAAGAGAATGATTTGTGATGATAGGGAAAACTTTCATTTTTCTCGCTCTCTGCCTCGCATTAACTTGAACTGTGTGTGGCACTGTGGCAGGGCAGGGGAACCTGTGGCCCTCCAGCTATTTTCAGACTCCAACTCCCATCATCCCAATGGTTGTGTTGGCCGAGGCTGATGGGAGTTGGAGTCCGGCAACAGCTGAAGGGCCACTGGTTGCTGTGCCATGGTCTAAAAGTTACCTAACTGCACTACTGGATAGGAGAGTCTGATTTCCAAATAGGAAGAACCAGGAAGACATGCCTTCTGTCCTAGAAGCTTTGCCCACAATCCCTGTTGGCTATGGTTACCCAGTGGCAACAAAAAGACCGTTTTCCCATGCTCAGGTCCCCTTCTAATTGCTAGAGCCAATTTGCGTATACAGCAGAACCACATGCTGCAGCATTTCGTAATGGCATAAGCGTTTTCTTAAAGACTTCACTAAAGTGCTTGCTTGACACATTCTTATCCTGGTGTCAGCGTTCCATCTTGTATTCTTTCCCTCCATCCCTCTGGTCCACTGGGGAGAAAATGTAGAAAGAGGCATGACCTTTTTTTGTCCTGAACCAGAGTGAAAAGGATAGAGAAAGCTGGTGAGGACAATTAAAGAAAGCTCTTGCTCCAGCAAATTTCTGGGGCTCTCTGCATATCTAGGACCTATACTGTCTCATGGTCAGCCAGAGTGTGGGTTTAACAAGCACGAGTTCACTGCTGCCCCAGAAATCAGGAGCAGGACTATTTGCACAGTGCCAAAAAAAGAAAAGAAAAATCAGAGCACATTGCACCTGTTCTGTACACCATTCACACTACCTGCTTGTTGCAGGAGCCAATTTAAAGTGCTGGTTTGGGCACTGAAAGCCCTCAACCAGCCTTTCCCAACCTGCGACTTGTTGGACTCCAGCCTCCATCAGCCTCAAACCACATGGCTGATGGTCACAGAGAACAGAAGTTGGTGTCATGCTGAGCCCTGATCTGCTGCCAGACACTGAGTCCTTGGCGGATGAACCAGACACCAAACAGATTGGGGATCTTGAGGAACAGGCAGGATCCCCGGGCACCATTGCTGAAGACCCCAAGATTCTTTGGCTGAAGCCGAGACTGTTTAAAGTGGTACCACCATGCTTTAAATGCATGGTTTGAATTGATGCAAAAATTATGTATAAGTCTATATTAAGAAAAAAATATTGATCTAATTATTAATTACAGGACTGTGTGCAGTATATGCTATGGTTTTCCCAGTAGTGATGTATGGAAGTGAGAGCTGGACCATAAAGAAGGCTGATCGCCGAAATATTGATGCTTTTGAATTATGGTGCTGGAGGAGACTCTTGAGAGTCCCACGGACTGCAAAAAGATCAAACTTATCCATTCTGAAGGAAATCAGTCCTGAGTGCTCACTGGAAGGACAGATCCTGAAGTTGAGGCTCCAATACGTTAGCCACCTCATGAGAAGAGAAGACTCCCTGGAAAAGACCCCGATGTTGGGAATGATGGAGGGCACAAGGAAAAGGGGACGACAGAGGACAAGATGGTTGGACAGTGTTCTCAAAGCTACTAACATGAGTTTGACCAAACTGCAGGAGGCAGTGGAAGACAGGAGTGCCTGGGGTGCTCTGGTCCATGGGGTCACGAAGAGTCGGACACGACTAAACGACTAAACAACATGCTGTATATATATCATCACATGCCATCTTAGTCTAATGCAGCAGAGAAAAGTTCTTCTGTAGGTTTCTAGATTATTTCTCAACAAAGCAGCTGGTGATGCCTTAATGGCAAGTAATAAGGCATCACAATGATCTTTATATATCAGTGTTCTGTTTGAACTTTCATTAGGCTTATGTGTGGGATGTAAACACAGAGCAGTCAAAACACAATATTGCTAGAGTGGACATGAAGGTAACTCAGTCCTCCAGGCATAACTTCCTGCTACCTGGACTGAGTTAACTTCCTCTGTAACCAGAAGTAGGTGTTGTCTCACCTGGGAACAAGATCCCAAGACCAGTCACCATTTTTTTCCTCGTCTATCCTAGGAGCAACAAGCATGTTCTCCTGGCTCTCAGCCAAGAGAACAAAGGGAGCTACTTTTCCCTATGGAAGTTGCAACCACATGTAAATACTTTTTACTAAGCATGCCTGCCTTCTGAGAAACGCTGTGTAACTCAGGACGTATGTGAGTAAACTCTTTTTATTCATTTAAGATACATTGTGTCGTGTGCAGTCTTTTAAGACGGATATAGGGGAATTATACCAGGAATATATATATATATATATTATTTTAGGCTTTAGCAAGCCTGTGCAAGCGCATCTGCTGTGTGTGTGTTTTAAAAGGGAATGAAACTCTGCTAAGTTTGGAGCTTGCTAACACAAGCTGGGATAGGGTATATCTGACAATATATCCTCATCCACATTCCTAATCATTCCCACATTGAAGGCTCATGATGCATCCACCTTGCTGAAGCTAAGCAAGCAGTGAAGGCTGGTCCATTAGAGGAAATGGGGGACAACCTCAGCCTTGCTTACAAACCTGTCCGGGGGGGGGGGGTGACCTGTCAGCTTTTTCCTTAGTCTCATTGTTGACCCTTGTAGAACTCAGCAGGCAAGAGGATGGGGACAGAACTAGAATCGGCTGGCTCTGTCTACCCATGGCTACTCCATTTACTGCTTTGCTCCCTGCATTCCACCCTACCAATCCAGAAGTGGTAAGGATGGAAGGATAAGCCTTATCTCCCATGACCTCTCATCTCAAGGAGCTACCTTCCTGCTAAGGAAAGCGGGACTGCTAGGCACGAAAAGATATGTCTTTGGTTGGTGCAACAATGGCATTGAACTATTCGTGTTAATGGCACGCAGTGCTGATTCAAATCACCGAAAGGACAAGCATCTGAAATTGCAATATGCATCAGCCGAAACCAAAGATGAACAAATGCCAGTGAGAAAAGGGTGCTGAGTAGGTCAGATCATATTAAAAGACAGAACATAAATCAAAGATCAGGGTGAGGGGAGAGAAAAAGGAAAGAGACATCAAGGAAATTACTTTCCCCCCCCCCTTTGATGGAAGAATGAAATCTAAAATCTCACAGAGCAATTTCGATTGAAGCTGCAAGCCTCCCTTTCTTGCAGTCCAGTCCAGATAAATCGGTGCTCTTTGATTTAAGGCTCATGTTGATCCCGTGATTAAATGAGCCTGCAAGCCTGGCTTAGATGTGAAGATAGACTAAGGTACATTCATGAGAACGGCGATCGTTTTACGGTTTTAACCATGCACCCCAAAGGAGGGATGGAGCGAGCATTTGATTGCGGGCTGGGGCATGGGAAATGATAAGCCCTCCCCAATTCAAAGAAGCATGACCCACATCAAGTAGATCCAGAGCCACACAGGTCTGGATCATTCCTTCAATAAGTTGGGAATTGAAACAAATTAAGGGCAACTTTACTGTCTGAAGATAAGATGGTAGGGAAGGGCATAGCTCAGCAAAAGAGCATCTGTATGTTGAGAGCCCTAGATTCAACCCTGGCAACTCCAGGTAGGACTGGGACACAAGCCCTGCCTAAAATCCCATAGAGCTGCTGCCAATCAGTGCAGGAGATGCTGAGCTAGATGGACCAATGGGCTGTCTCCATATAAGACAGTTTCTTATATTCCTAGCAAGTCTCAAACTTCTGTATGCACAATAGCTCAGTTGGTAGAGCATGAGACTCTTAATCTCAGGGTTGTGGGTTCGATACCCACGTTGGGCAAAACATTCATGCATTGCAGGGGGTTGGACTAGATCGGGGGGGGTCCAACACATGGCCCCCGGGCTGCCTGTGGCCCTTGAGGCCTTTATGGCAGCCCTCAGCAACATTTGACACCCCTTAGCATAGCCCCCACACTGCCTGTCCAAAGCTGGGTAAGCGAGGCGCTGGGTTTTGGGAAGGAGATGCAAGGCTCTGACAGAGCCCTCAAGTCCTCCCACCTCCATCCCAAAGTGTATTAAAATAGTTTAAGGGATGCATTCCAGCCAAGCAAAAACACTGGGAGTGAAAAGCAAGGACAGGTGGAAACTCCGAGACCAGAGGGAGGAGAAGGTGCAAGAAGACTGGAAGAAATTTAAAGAATATTTGAAACGACGTGAAAAGTTAGATATTTGAAATTGAAATCAGTGGACATTATAAGCGATAGCACTGAAATGTTAGTTTAAAATAGAACATAAGAAGATATAATTGTGATTTTTTTCGTTTTTTGTATTCCTGTTAAGAATAAGGTGATAGATATAAGATGATAGATAAGGATTAAGATTAGTTGTAAAAGTAGAGTTAATGTAGTTATAAAGTTACTACAGTATATTTGAAATGAACGCAGAAGAGAGGACGTGAGGAAGTCCCCCAAGTAAGATTTTAAATCAGATTAAAATAGTTAAATAGGTGTTTTGTTGTTTTAGATGTGTTTTATGTATTGTATAAGTCTTTTTGTTTTGTATTTTGTAGTTTGTATTATGTATGTATTTTTTCTCTTTCTTTTTCTGTATTTTCTTTAAATACCAATAAATCTCTTATTTAAAAAAAGAAAGAAAAGAAAAGCAAGGACAGGTGTGGCCTTAGGACAGTTACAGGGACCAGATAGAACAGTCTGGTGGGCCAGATTCAGCCTGAGGTTCCCTACCCCTTTTTTACACTGAGGAATAGTCTAATTAAACATTACTGGCAGGGCCAGATTTAGGTTTGATGAGGCCCTAAGCCACCGAAGGTAATGGGGCCCTTTATTTGTCCAGCTGTCCTTTGTCAACAACAAATTGTCACTGGGTTTTTGTGTGTGTTGAATATATGCTATATATGGTAATTTATGGACCTAATAGGTATCTAAAGCCATTTGCACATAACAAAATATGTATTTTATCAAAGTAATTGTTGAACTGAATGCAATTAAGAAGAAGTATATTAATAGTGAATTTTTTTTGGGGGGGGGCAAGAGAGTGGGGCCCTAAGCTATAGCTTGTTTAGCTTATATGTAAATCCGGCACTGACTGGGTCCACTCACTCATGCCCCTCTCAAAATAAGAAAGGACAATTGAGAAATGATTGGCTACGGTGAATCCGCCACAGATCACGGTTGCATTCTCCCATGACTAAAGCGGGGTGAGAAAGTGTTACGCCTGTATGCCTTGACCCAATAAGACCAGACGAAAATATTTCAGGCAGCAAAGTTTTCAGAAAAAAGTCTCTTTATTGCAATAAGGTGCATTCAGTAAGCAAAAGGCAAAAATGCACACCCCACCTCCTGTGGGGCAAGCTTAAGTACTCTCTATGACATAGTAAAGCTCCTCCTAAATCCCTCCTCCTGGCCTATCAGAACTAATATTATAATACTGCGTTAGCAAATCAGAACATTTCCTTTGTCCGGCTGCCTTTGTCTGTTTCAAGCTGCTTTAGCCGCCAGGAGGTGCTATATGCTATTATTTCAGTGCCTAAATGCCTAGCCGTTGACCCCCAACTGCACCTGGGACCTTATTTTGGCTTCTGCTGATGTTCACAGGAAATGGCTCGGTCATGGGGGTGAGTTGTGGTTAGCTCTTCCCCTGAAACCAGACATAGTGTGGAAAAAGAGGAAGTCTGTGGTCGGCCGTTTACTGGCATTCTGCTGAACTGCTGAAACTGCTGATATGTCTAAAAAAGCTGCAGTGTTAAGCTTTAGCTAGAGTGAGCAAAACTGCATCTTCTGAAATGGAATCAGAGTGAAGCTGCATCTAAAATGGGGTTCTGTGGCTCTTTCTACCTACCCTCTGGTACCTTGGTGCCTCATTTCCCCCCTTTCAATCGAGAGGAGCAGCTTGTTCTGCTTCCTCTTCAGATTGACCTACTGAGATTTCCTCTATAACTTGATCCATCCAGTGTTCAAACACCTCTATAGGGTCTTCAAAATGTTCATCAGGTTCCCATGTATCATCATCTGGTGAATAACCTTTCCATCGTACTTTGTATAGTATTTTACTATCTGTGGTTTTCATGTCCAGGATCTTCTCCACTTCAAAGACATCCGTATCATATTCGTTGATACCTCTGCCGCTTTCCACCATCCCTTCTCCTCCTGCAGCCACCTTCTCCTCAGCCCCACTCACAACCGCTGCCATGTATGAGGCGAACGTTGTAATGGTGTCCTTCTCCAGTCAGTCCCTTGGACTGTAAGCAGTTGCGTGGCAACCACAGGTATATTTGGTAAGCCTGCGGTTCCTGTACATAAAAGGACTTCCCACCCCCCTTTGGTGACTCTGGGTGGCGTGTCCCCTGGTGTGAAAGCTTCAAATCTCCTTGTGACTACACTGGAGGAAGTCGAATAAGAGCCAGTGCCTCACCCCAAGTTCATTCCTCGAGGACTAAATTCTGGTTTACTGTTACAGCTGAATATGGCCCATATTTCTTATGGAGGGTGATGACATTTACTGGAGGACTGGAAGGGACTAATGAAATTAGTGTGAGAAGAATAGGATCAGTGAATATTTTACCTATTCTGACTTCTTGAGAGCAGCTGCAATGTAGCAAATAGTCAGGAATAACTTTCTAACAGTAAGAACTGTTTGGCTGTAGAATGGACTCCCTATTCTCTTTTCCAGTGAAAATACACCCATAGGTATAAAAGACTAGGCCCTCCCCCTCTGGTTCCCAACTATATACACGCAAGGGAATAGAAAGGGATATTGTTACTTTGACAAAGTCAATTTCAAGGGGTCAACAGGATTTTCCCTTCCAATTTCCCGTCCAATCCCAACAGCCTAGACCAACATTGTTCACACCTCTAACACTCCCAATCTATAGAGTTATGCCCTGTCTAACAACTGGTCGACAAACCACTAATAACAATGTCCTTCCGACCAATTTTTCTGATGTGGTTCTGCTGGAGATGGTCTCCGTTGCATAAACTGGAGGTTTCCGGTGGCCCGTGCGTCGAGTGACAGCGTCCAGTGTGTCACAGCAGGGGCTACTTCAATTCGGTCTCCCGTGCGCTGGGCGTCCTTGCCGGTCAGACGCAGCAGGGGAGACTGGTGCACCGTGCGTTGAGTACCTACTCCTGGCTAGGCACAGCAGGGTGTCGACTCCAGGGGGTCACCTCGGCCTTTCACCGCCGTTGGGGTGGATAGGAGAACCGTGTATGGACCGTGTAAGAAGGTTGCGCTTCCACTCCTTTACCCACAAGCTATAGCCAGGCTGGAACTGATGGACTGGCTCAGCAAAGCTGCACGGTGTTTGCTCGAGGGCCCACCTGCTGAGGGAACAACAACACACAGACACAGAGAGACAGACAGACGGATAGAGAGATTATTTGTTTGTGGAAGGTGATATGCTCTTCCACCTGTCCAGTCCAGCTGGTTTTTCACGAACAAATGGAGGTGGCCTCCCATACAGGAGCTCGAATGGTGACAGTTTAAGTCTCTTGGTGGGGGCGCTTCGAATTCGGAACAGAGCTATAGGGAGGACATCTGTCCACTTCAGTCCGGTCTCTTGGGTTAATTTGGCCAATTGGATTTTCAAAGTCCGGTTCATCCTTTCAGTTTTTTCCCGAACTCTGTGGCCTATAGGCAGAGTGCAGTCTCTTCTTTATCTGAAGTTTCTTGCACACTTCCTGCACTACCTAATCGATAAAGGCTCCCTTATCCATTATCACTCCCTATACTCCTGGGCAGTCCGAACCTGGGTATTAGTTCGGTTAGAAGTTTCTTAGTTACTTCCCTGGCTTTTTCAGTCCGTGTTGGGAACGCCTCTACCCATCCGGTCAGCGTACAAACAAACACTAGCAGATATTTGCAAGTCCTTGCAGGTGGCAACTCAGTAAAATCCACAATCAGATTCTCCATAGGGCTGTATCCCACATGTTGTACACCCAGTGGGGGTTGCATTCCTTGCTTGGGGTTGTTTTTGGCACAAAGGATACACCTCTGGGAGATAGCAGCAGTTAATTGTGAGAGGTTAGGCACATACAATTTTCTCCCGAGATGTTCCCTAGCAGCAGTGCCACCCAAGTGTGTGGACTCATGATAGTTTCTCACAATTTTGCTGGCCAAGTGTTGGGGCACGAACACTCGGTTGTCTGGGAGGAGTAGCCATCCATCTTGCAGTCGGGCTCCCTCCTGTTGTGCCCATTCTTGCTCTTCAGGAGAATAGTGAGGTTCCAAGTCTTCAGTGGATATTTCTGGGATGAGTGCAGCCACGGTTGAAGGTGGTGATTGCAAGGCTGCTTCTCGGGCAGCCTTGCCTGCCTTATGGTTGCCTCTGGTGACCAAATCCTTGCCTCGCCCATGTCCTTTGCAATGCATTACAGCAATCCTCTCAGGGGCCCACACCGCCTCTAATAGACTTTCCACTTCTTGTCCATACTTCAAGGCTTTTCCATGGGCTCCTATCAGACCTCTTTCCTTCCATAGAGCTCCATGCGCATGCAGGGTTAAGAAGGCATACTTTGAATCCGTATATATATTCGCCTTACATCCAGCTGCCAATTGCAGGGCTCTAGTGAGTGCAATTATTTCGGCCTTCTGGGCAGAGGTTCCCGGTTGCAGAGCTTCTGCCTCTACAATCTCATCGTTGGTCACCACAGCATACCCAGCCCTCCTAACGCCATTGGATACAAAGCTGCTCCCATCTGTGTAATATACAACATCAGGCTCTTTCAGGGGTTCATCTTTCAAGTCTGGTCTGCTAGAGTAGACTTTGTCCATCACCTGGAGACCATCATGGTGTTCTATTTCCTCGTCGTCTGGTAGGGGCATCAGGGTGGCGGGGTTAAGGGTATTCACCACTCTTAGGTGCACTCTTGGGTTTTCACACAGCAGGCCCTGGTATTGGGCCATTCGGGGGTTTGTCAGCCAGTAACTCCCTTTGTACTCCATGAGGGTGAGAACAGCATGGGGTACATTTACATACATTTCTTGGCCAAAGGTGAACTTATCTGCTTCTGTCACCAAGACTGCAGTGGCTGCCACTGATCTCAAACAGGGTGGCCATCCTTTAGCCGTTGGGTCCAGTTGCTTTGAAAGATAAGCTACAGGCCGATTCCAGCTTCTTAGCTTCTGAGTCAAAACTCCAGCTGCCACGCCATTCTGCTCATGCACATACAGTTGGAAGGGCTTCTCTGGGTTTGGCAGCCTCAAGGCCGGAGCCTCCATTAGGCATTTCTTAATAGTCTCAAAAGCCTCTTGCTGCTCTGGTCCCCACACAAAAGGGTCTTTCTCCTTTCCCCTGGTACTCTCGTTTAGAGGTTTTGCTATTATGCTGAATCCTGGTATCCAAATTCTACACCATCCTGCTGCTCCTAGAAAACCACGCAACTGTTTGCTAGTCGTGGGCCTTCTTATGAGACATATGGCTTCTTTCCTCTGTGATGTGATATATTGAAGCCTAAATACTTGATTTCCTTCAGATACAATTTATGCCTTTCTCTGAGAGGCTTTGTATCCTGTCTCCCATAACAAGTATAACAGTTCTTCTGTAACTTCTTTTCCTTTTCTTCCAAGTTTTGGCCATCTTTACCAAAAAAATTTTAATCCTTGTGGCCAGTATCAAAGGGGTTTGAGTAAGCCAAGATTCAATAATCAGTTCAAGTGTTTCTGGGCTCCTTCTGCCGCCCATCGTGGCAGGAAAGTGAGAGTAGTGTTTTACTGAGACTGGCATTGCCTAGGACCTTACATTAAGAATTATATGCAGGATATTTTTTGGCCAACTCTGGGGATTATCTTCAGCCCACACCCCTGGTGGAGCTTGGAGAGTTTCAGGTATTTATTCTGTCACTTTTCCCAAGAGTAAATGGATGGGATTTTGTGATCAGGGCTGCCAAAAGTTCCTAAGAGTATTCTCTAGGCGCCATTAGTGACAATATGCTGGTCACTCGTGAAAATAGCTGCATTTCTGGTCCTTTGGGGACAAAATAATTTGTGCCTGTACCTTGAGGGGACGTCTCTTTCCAGTGAGGGCACTGGGTATTTGGGCATATACAGGAACTGTTGGGTGAGGTGGCATCCTCCAATTTGACATTCCAAATGCCTCCCTGAACAAATCACTTGTGGCTCCCGCAATGTTCACTGATTCTAGGCTTTTGGATTGTACAGGCGTGGTTATAACAGAATACTGGGCTCCCAGCGAAATATCTCTGGTTGGTCCCTCTGGGGTATCTTCCTCCAAGCCCTCTTTCTCTTTGTCCTCTTCCTCTTCCTTCTCCTCTATTCTGGGGCCATTCTCACTTCCAGTGTGTCTCCCTTTTCTACATATGACACACTGCTTCCTTCCTAGCAACTGACCTTTTCACCGGCCTCTTCCTCGGGTCAGACCCCTCTGGCCTCACCCGGGTCACCAGTCCTAGGACGCTTGTTGCTTGGCCTTTCATCCTTACATACTCCTTCAATGCCTCTTCTACTGCTTTCTTCCAAGCGGCTGACCTCTTCACCGGCCTCTATCCCGGGCCTCTGGGCCCCTCTGGCCCTCCCGAGTCGCCGGTTCCCCTTGGGCCAAAGCTGCCGCCATAACTGCCGCCTTCTCCTTCATCCACTTCCTCTTTTCCTTCTTCTCCTCCTCCCCTCTATAGTCATACACTCGCTGGGCAATTGCCATCAATTCACTCCGGGACTTTCCTTGAAACCCATCCTGCTTTTGTATCTTTGTCCTTATATCTTTAGTGGATTGTGCGATAAATGAGCTATTGACCATCGCCGCATACTCGGGGAGGTCGGGGTCAAATGGAGTCCAGATTCTATAGGCTTCCATTAACCGTTCCAGAAAATCTCCAGGGCTCTCATCTGCCTTCTGGGTCACAGCCGAGACCTTGGACAGGTCTGTTGGCTTCCTAGCTGCCCTTCGAATACCTTGTAGGAGAGTTTCCCTATATGCTTTTAGGGCGTTTCGGTCTCCATCATTGTTTGCGTTCCATTTGGGATCAGACGATGGATATCGAGTGGGCCAATCTGTTTCTAACACTCTCTGTTCCTTCAAGTGTTCTAATGCTTGTTGATCTATCCTCCTTCTTTCCTCTGTGGTAAAAGGGTATTCAGCAACTGCTGGCAATCTGGCCAGGTTGGTTCGTGGGCAGCGAAGATAGATGCCATTAAATCCACCATAGCTTTAGGTTTTTCACTAAAGGGTGGTGTGTGTACCTTCCAATTCATCAAATCTGTGGTGGTAAAGGGAACATACTGCATGGTGTACGTCCGGGGTGGGGCATTGGCACCAGGTGGGGGCGGATTGTCCCATACCACCCGAAGGGGGGGCAATTAGGTCTTCTGGTGGTGCTTCCTTGCACCTTTTTGCATAGTCTTTCAGTGCCTGATTACGGGCCCTGCTGTAGGCTGCCGCTGCACTTTTATGCTTAGGATTGGAGGACCTATACCGGCTTATCTTTTCCCTTAATTCTCTGAGGTTTGGGTATATTTCTTCCAGGGTTTGGGTGTTAGGGACCTTCACCCTATTCCCCTGTCCCCCTTCTGCCCCAGCCGGTGGGTCTGCGTTCTGAGGCTGTTGTACTAGGGGCGCATAAGGGGGTGGCCGCGGAACCATAAGCTCCTCTTCTTGACTGTCCAGTACTGGCGGGTGTTTTGCTAACTTCTGTACACTGCAGATCTTAGCCCTTGGTGGCAATTTTCTGCACCCTCGCAGCCAAGGGGGATTATGGTCTACAGCATCCTTCCACGTTGAGATATATGGGATCTGGTCTGGATGATTGTCAATTATAGTCCGCCATAAGGGATTAATGAGATTCTCATCAAAGCTTCCCTCGGAGGGCCAGCCTGTACCCTGTGTTGGCCAGTCTACTTCACACAGGGATCGTAGGCGTTCTTTCCTCAACGGGAATCCCCAATCGTCGCCCTCTGTGGCTTCCTTCCAATGGTCCAGAAAACACTGGAGGGGAGTCCCTTTGCTGGACCCTCCTCCCATCCTGAGCTGCTGAGGTACTCCGCTCCTACCAAGGTACAATCACACACCTTTCTCCACGTCCTGTTAGTGGCCAGGTGAGCTCGCACTACCTGAAACCGCACCTCGGGACCACACGTCGCTTGGCTAGTGGCACTAACGCCCCGGCCTCTCATGCATACACACAATCACTGGAGTACCTTATTCACACACCACACACCTATACCTCCCAAAGTTTTTCCCCTTTTGTCCTTTCTTGCCTACCTACACATATCTATGTATCTACCTGCCCTACCTGTCCTACCTCTGCGTATATGGGTTCGCCAGAGGACCCCTTACCTGCTGGCTAATACCATACGCTGGGGAGAGATCAAGTCCCCCTTCCTCTAATTAATATAGAGGGTCAGTACTCACCAAAAGCCGGCTGTCTTCCCTGTCTCCCCGGTTCTTTGTCCGTTGCCACTCCTTGCAGGGCGGAGGGGGGTCAAGATGCCTTCTGATCCCTTCCAACTCTTAAGACTGAGGTGGTGCGCGCAAGGTCACAGGGCTGTTGACCAACACCTGCCGCCCTACCTGGAGGCAAGGGGGCTGCCTCTGGTCGAGGGCTTAAGGCCCGATCCGAGTCCTTGACGGCACCAGAAATGTTACGCCTGTATGCCTTGACCCAATAAGACCAGACGAAAATATTTCAGGCAGCAAAGTTTTCAGAAAAAAGTCTCTTTATTGCAATAAGGTGCATTCAGTAAGCAAAAGGCAAAAATGCACACCCCACCTCCTGTGGGGCAAGCTTAAGTACTCTCTATGACATAGTAAAGCTCCTCCTAAATCCCTCCTCCTGGCCTATCAGAACTAATATTATAATACTGCGTTAGCAAATCAGAACATTTCCTTTGTCCGGCTGCCTTTGTCTGTTTCAAGCTGCTTTAGCCGCCAGGAGGTGCTATATGCTATTATTTCAGTGCCTAAATGCCTAGCCGTTGACCCCCAACTGCACCTGGGACCTTATTTTGGCTTCTGCTGATGTTCACAGGAAATGGCTCGGTCATGGGGGTGAGTTGTGGTTAGCTCTTCCCCTGAAACCAGACATAGTGTGGAAAAAGAGGAAGTCTGTGGTCGGCCGTTTACTGGCATTCTGCTGAACTGCTGAACTGCTGAAACTGCTGATATGTCTAAAAAAGCTGCAGTGTTAAGCTTTAGCTAGAGTGAGCAAAACTGCATCTTCTGAAATGGAATCAGAGTGAAGCTGCATCTAAAATGGGGTTCTGTGGCTCTTTCTACCTACCCTCTGGTACCTTGGTGCCTCAAAAGAGGAAGATGGGAATACGTGTTTCCATAAAAGCTTTCATCAGTTAAACAGCTTTAACAAAAAGGAATCATAGCCAATTCCTTGTTACTAGGGAACAGGCACGTTCAACAATGTGCTAACCTCCTTCTGTTGCAATGATATGTTTCCATTGTGATGTGTGCAAAAATCACTGTCCTTTTGCAAAATGTGGGGTTTAGCTGGAAGAAGTTTCCCTTAGCAGAGAAAGCCTGCTAAAAAAAAAAACAACCACCCCCACAAAACCATCTAATCTAAATGTTGTCATGGCACTTTGCAATGTTCTATTCTTCCTTTCTTTATGGAAGAACCATGAAGCTGAAGTAGGGTCCCCCCAGCCCTGTCCTTCAATCTTCCTGCCCCACTTGTCACGCCACACCCTTTGAGAACCACTGAGTTAACTTCTTATGGGATTAAAGTCAGAAATCAACATTATTGTTCCATGCATAACATGGTCTCAATATGTTTGTGGTCCAGCGGTTGTATTTTTGACACATTCATCCATTGCTATGGGGCACTGAGTCTATGCTAATGTTCTCCAACCTGGTGCCTCCCAGATGTTTGGATTGCAACTCCTGTAATCTTTAACCATGCTGGCTGGGACTGATGGGGTCCATCAACATCCGGAGGGCACAAGATTGGGAAAGGCTGTTCTTTGCTTAGAAAGCAAATCTTCGTATTCAAAACAATTTTTAAAAAATCCTTCCAGTTTTATTTTTTGTTTTATTTATTTTATTTTATTTTTTATTTTGTTTTGACTATGGCAGACCAACACAGCTACCTACCTGTAACTTCGTATTCAACAAAAACAACTCTGGTTTATACATTTGGTCACTGCCACTCGCAGCTGAAGGTATCAAACTGGGAAAGTGTTCTAAAGCTGTCCAACTTGGTGACAAGCAGTCAGAAATTCTCTGTGCTAAATCACAATAATTGAATTAGCTTTGAGGAAATTGACAAATTGTTGTTGTTGTTCAGTCGTTCAGTCGTGTCCGACTCTTCATGACCCCATGGACCAGAGCACGCCAGGCATGCCTATCCTTCACTGCCTCCTGCAGTTTGGCTAAACCCATGCCAGTCACTTCGAGAACACTGTCCAACCATCTCATCCTCTATCGTCCCCTTCTCCTTGTGCCCTCCATCTTTCCCAACATCAGGGTCTTTTCTAGGGAGTCTTCTCTTCTCATGAGGTGGCCAAAGTACTGGAGCCTCAACTTCAGGATCTGTCCTTCCAGTGAGCACTCAGGGCTGATTTCTTTAAGGATGGATATATTTGATCTTTTTGCAGTCCATGGGACTCTCAAGAGTCTCCTCCAGCACCATAATTCAAAAGCATCAATTCTTCGGCGATCAGCCTTCTTTATGGTCCAGCTCTCACTTCTATACATTACTACTGGGAAAACCATAGCTTTAACTATACGGACCTTTGTCGGCAAGGTGATGTCTCTGCTTTTTAAGATGCTGTCTAGGTTTGTCATTGCTTTTCTCCCAAGAAGCAGGCGTCTTCTAATTTCGTGACTGCTGTCACCATCTGACAAATACTTCCCATGAATTCCCCAATGGCGTCACTGTTTCTCGATCTCATAAGCCCAGAATGAGAGTAATGAAATTTGCCACCAAATAAGTCTGCTGATGGATGAACCAGGAACACATCCTTACTTTCACGTTGCTTGGGGTGTAGTGATCTTGGGAAACATAAAATGAGCCAAAGGCACATCTAGTTCAGCATACACTTCTCATAACGCCCGACCAGATGCCCATTAGAAGCCCACAGAGAAGACATAGGTGCAATACCCACCAACTGGTATTTAGTGACATAATCCCTCTCCACCCCCCATGAGGTCCAGCTCCGAGGACCTTCTGGCGGTTCTCTCACTGCGAGAAGTGAAGCTACAGGGAACCAGGCAGAGGGCCTTCTCGGTAGTGGCTCCTGTCCTGTGGAACGCCCTCCCATCAGAAGTCAAGGCAATAAGCAACTATCTTACTTTTAGAAGACATCTGAAGGCAGCCCTGTTTAGAGACGTTTGTTTATGTTTTATTGCATTATTATTATTATTATTATTATTATTATTATTCTGTTGGGAGCCACCCAGAGTGGCTGGGGTATAAATAAATAAATAAATCATCATCATCATCATACACAGTCATGATAACTCAAAGCCACTGATAGCCTTGTCTGCTATTAATTTCTCCAATTGCCATCCGTTGGTGCCTATAACTACATCTTGTGGCAGTGAATTCCATACTTCGACTGTGCATTGTGCAAAGAAATATATCCTTTTGTCTGTCCTGAATTTCCCAACAGCCAGCTTGATTGGCTGTCCACAGGTTCTAGTAATTCAAGGGAGGGAGAAAAACTCTTGATCCACATCTGCTACATCATGCACAATTTTATACACATTTATCATGCCCCCCACTCACTTGCATCCCCCCCCAAGTAAAAAGACCTAAATGTTGCAATCTTTCCTCATTGGAGAGTTGCTCTGGCCCCTTGATCATTTTAGGGTGCTTCCAGGCGGCCACTGTTTTGGTATGGGAATCAATCATATGCTGGGAAATTCAGGCTGTGCAACTAAAGCTAGAGCTCTGGCAGAACAAGACCGCTTCCCCCAACAATTGTGTCACGGTCCAGGCTGTTAGCGAACAAGTCCCAGCAAGGCACGTCAGGACCAGGGGCAAGATGGCAGGAACGAGAGTCCGAAGAGCAGGGGTCCGAGGGTCGAGCAGCAAGCGGTATGAAGTCACAGTCCGAAGGTCGCAGAGCAAGAAGCACGAAGTCACAGTCCGAGGGTCGAGACACAAGAAGCACAAAGTCACAGTCCGAGGGTCGAGGCACCAGAAGCACGAAGTCATGGTCAAGAAGCAAGGCGGCACGCAGTGAGGCAGGGAATGCGTTGCTGTGGCAAAGAGCCGAGGGAAAAAGCTAGCCTTATATCCCCTGCCAGCTCTTGCCACCAGGTGCAGTGAGTTACCAAGCAGTCTCACCTGTGGGGCCGTGCCCTGCCTCTCCAGAACAAGCCGAAGAGGGCCCCAGTCCTGTGAAGCCCTGCTGGTCCCAGGGCCTGGCTCCTGCACGCACTCCTGACAAATTGGACTTTTTGCAATAAGGAAAGTGATGGATAAATGCACTGGAATGTGTGGGATAACAACACACGTCTAATGCAGTATTGACTAATCTCTCCACAAACTAATAGAGATGAAGGCCCATTAAGCATCTGGAAGTTGGGATGTAAGTTCCACCCTGTTCCACCCTGCATTCGTCACACACAACTCTGTTTCTTTTCTGCTGCAGCTCATCTTCCATCAAAGACTGTGTTATTCATCTCGCTGTCCACTGTGGCAGAATTATGTAACTTATATAATCAATTACATGATTTACATGTCACATTGTCATTACATTATCCCCCCCCACACACACACACCATTCATGTTAATGCAAAGGGAACTCAAGCCAATGGGGAGGAGACTTAATCAATTACATATTGTCTGTGGACTGAAAGCAGCAACAACAAATACCAACTGTACTCACTGGATTTATTTATTTATTACATTTATACACCACCTTTTTCTCCAAGGAACTCAAGGTAGTGTACATGGTTCTCCTGCTCATCATTTAATCCTCACAACAGCCCTGGGGGGTAGATTAGGCTGAGAGGCAGTGATTGGCCAAAACTGTGGGATGTAAAAAGGACAGGAGCAGTCAAACACAACTTTTGCTAGAGTAGACATAAAGGTTGTCTCAGTCCTCCAGCCAGAACTTCCTGCCTTCCTGGACTGAGACAAAACTTCCGTGTATGTAACTTGAGATGGGTACGGCCTCTCCTTGAAGAACCACAGGCCGGGCCTCCATTTTGTCTCTTCAGTCTTCTTTCTCTCATTGCCGTTTTAACAGCAGCATTACTAAGATGTACCCTTGGATCTAGGCCAAGAGAAGAAAAGTGGGACTTTCTCCCATAAGGAGATAGTCACCACATGTATACTGTTTAGTAACTTTTAAGTCTGCCTCTGGGATCCTTTGTGTGAACAGATGATTTCTTGTGAGTAAACGTTTTATACTTTACTGAAGACTGTGTAGTGTCTTATTAAAAGAGGGATTAAAAGGTGAAGACAACAGGATAATATTTCTAATGATTCTAGCGAGTCTGTGCAAGCTATCTGCTGTGTGTGTGCTAAAAAAGGGAATGTTAACTCTGCAGATATTATAGAACTTGTAAATACAAGTTGGGACAGGATATCTTAAACAATATATCCTTCCCCACATCCCTTAACATTCCCACAAAAACCACCCAGTGGGCTTCTTGGCTGAGTTAGGATTCGAACCCTGTTCTCCCAGGTCCTACACTGACACTCTAACCACCACGCCACACTGCCCACTCCAGACATGGGATGAACAAGCAAACATCAGTGATTTCCACTCAATCTCTGTTTTTGGTAGGATTCTATGATGTCCCTATCTGGAAACAACCCTAGTTGCCCTTTCCCAGAGGCGGAGCTAGCTGTGCACCCAGGGGTGGAGCTAGCCACCCCAGGGGGAAGGGTGAGCGTCCCTGGGATGCTCGGCACCCTAGGGGGCGCCGTGATGTCACCCCCCTCAGGGATGTCACCTGGGGCGGGCTGCACCCACCACGCCCCCTTTCCTCCGCCAGTGCCCTTTCCTTGAAATTGGGCCATGCCAAAAGGCAAAATACTGTTCCCCCAAACTCATACTGAACATTTTCTTTTTAGAACTCTTAACTCAGCCGTACTTAACATTTTCCTCCACCCCGTTTCATGGCTCTGGCGGTAGCTCAAGATACATACTGGTTCAGTTTTGTAGCACCCATGGCTCTTTCTAAGCTATGGAAACCAGGTATGCATCACTACAAGACAAACTCAAGGACTCCTGTTGTTTTTCTTCTGTTTATCGCAGGAGGTATGAAGCCTGGAAGGAAGACAGGGAAGAAAATGAAGTTGGTAACCTGATTACAGAGATGAGGCAATGTGAGCTCCAAGTGCCCTTTGGGAATACGAGGTATCTTATCTGATACCATAGTGAAATGTGGCATAGACAAGTCACCTCAGTGGGGATCGTGGGGTGGGGCAGAGAAAACCTTCCCACGCTATATAGACAGGAAGCTTCTGGTTTCATGGCCCAGAGCTTTTTACAAAATTGAAAACAATACAATTTGTCAAAGACTTGCCGTTTGTACTGTATTAGGGGCTTGAGGACAGCCACCAGTCACAGCTTTCAAAGCTCTTGATGAGGGATTACACAGCTATCTTGTTTGATGTTTCAATTGATTTCCCCAGCGCTACACAACCAGGAGATTTTCCTCCTGCGTGTTGCTGATGGGATTAATAAAGACCTCCTTCTCTTGGTGAGTTTCTTTCTCCTCTATATTGACTCCTAAACAGCAGAACAAAATCTGTTCAAGTTCTTATTGTATTGTTTTGTTTTTTAAATTGGTTTATGCCTCTCTGCTACACTAACATAGACCTACAGTAAAGGTAAAAGTAAAGGGACCGCTGGACCATAAAGAAGACTGATCGCCGAAGAATTGATGCTTTTGAATTATGGTGCTGGAGAAGAATCTTGAGAGTCCCATGGACTGCAAGAAGATCAAACCTATCCATTCTTAAGGAAATCAGCCCTGAGTGCTCACTGGAAGGACAGATCCTGAAGTTGAGGCTCCAGTACTTTGGCCACCTCATGAGAAGAGAAGACTCCCTGGAAAAGACAGTGATGTTGGGAAAGATGGAGGGCACAAGGAGAAGGGGACGACAGAGGATGAGATGGTTGGACAGTGTTCTCGAAGCGACTGGCATGAGTTTGGCCAAACTGCAGGAGGCAGTGGAGGATAGGGGTGCCTGGCATGCTCTGCTCCATGGGGTCACCAAGAGTCGGACACGACTGAACGACTGAACAACAACAACAAAAAGGGACCCCTGACCATTAGGTTCAGTCGTGTCCGACTCTGGGGTTGCGGCGCTCATCTCACTTTATAGGCCAAGGGAGCCGGCGTTGGTCCGCAGACAGCTTCTGGGTCATGTGGCCAGCATGACAAAGCTGCTTTCTGGAGAACCAGAGCAGCGCACGGAAACGGCGTTTACCTTCCCGCCGGAGCGGTCTCTATTTATCTACTTGCACACTGACGTGCTTTTGAACTGCTAGGTGGGCCGGAGCTGGGACAGAACAACAGGAGCTCACCCCGTAGCAGGGATCTGAACCACCAACCTTCTGATTGGCAAGCCCTAGACTCTGTGGTTTAACCCACAGCGCCACCTGGGTCCCAGACCTACAGTAGATTGGTGCTTTTCAGGGTTTATACTAGGGGTGTGAAGCAGCTCCACTCAAATCCCAAGCTGAAACAGGGGTTCTGGATTTATCTGTGCCAAAGAGGGATCTCTACAAGGTTTGCTAAGGCACAACAATTTCCCTTGAAGCACTTTGTGACACCTGCGTTGCTTGAGTGCCAGGAAAAAGTGGTACAGACAACTCCATGGACAAAGACAACAGGTACAGATAAGTGTCCTCTAAAAGCAAAACTAAGATCTCTAACCTTACCAAATAATGTAAATGCCAAGATGAAGATGAGGGGCTGTAGGGTGGGGTGGGCTCCATTGTAACTGAGAGGACTGTGCACATTCTGACTGTGCTCAGACTCTTTGATTCCAGTGCTTTGGAGAAGGAAAGAGAATCCCCTACAGTTCTCTCATCTCTAAAAGCAACTTTAAAGGTGTCTAGCACAACCCCTGCCTGGACCAATTTGTCTGCAATTTGCAAATTCCCTACCTGTGGCACCTCTCTCATGTCTACTATTTTCAAAAGAATTGCTCACAAAACACTAGAGTAGATTAAGTGCATCCTTTGTGCTCACCCCCCAAACTGTCAAGGCTGCCCTTGCTAGCAAACCACTGCAGCTATCCTTCTGAAATTTAAAAATCAAAAAAATCCTTCCAGTAGCACCTTAGAGACCAACTAAGTTTGTTCTTGGAATGAGCTTTTGTGTGCATGCACACTTCTTCAGATAGCTCATACCAAGAACAAACTTAGTTGGTCTCTAAGGTGCTACTGGAAGGATTTTTTGATTTTATATTTTGTTTTGACTATGGCAGACCAACACGGCTACCTACCTGTAACTGGAACTTCTGAAATTTGTTAGACTTCATCCCATAATAAGGGGGAAACACATCTGAATTTAATCAAGTTTTGTGGGGGGGGGGAAATAAAGTTACAGATGTTTATTTTTAACCAACAAATAAATAATTTTTAAGGTACTCAGTACAAATGAGACTTTGTCTGTCATTCGGTATGCTTAATCCACTATGGAAAGAAGTGTGCATGCATCATGTATCTGAAGAAGTGTGCATGCACACGAAAGCTCATACCAAGAACAAACTCAGTTGGTCTCTAAGGTGCTACTGGAAAGAATTTCCTATTTTGTTTCCACTATGGAAAGTTTAATGTGCCTGCAAATTTCACCCACTTCTACCAAAGGGGGGGGGTAATAGCCATTTTTTTATTTTATTTGCAAGAGTGAATAGAATAAGCAGACTCTACCTCAGACACTGAGCCAAATTGGGCAGCTTTCAAAGCACTTCAGAAAAAAATAGGTTGTTTTCCAAACTACCAAACCAGAGTCCAAATCACATCTTGTGGCTGGTGCACACACCTATACTCTACCAGCCTTCCCTAACCTGGTGTCCCCCAGAAGTTGTTGGACTACAATTCCCATCATCCCTAACCATTGGCCACACTGATGGGAGTTGGAGTCCAGAACATCTTGAAGACACCCGAGTGGAAAAGGCTGCTTTCTACTACCTGATGACTCTTTTCCATGGTGGTTGTCTGTAAAGGAATATCTCTGTGTCGCATAGGTTTCTGGGGAATGTTCCAGGGTTCACTCTAAGCACAAGCCAGGAATTGACCCATCTAGTTGACATTTCTGTTGCCCTTTCTAAACTAGCACCGTGTCAAGTGTATAAATGGTTAAAAAAATAAACCTGAATTTTGCAGCTGTAAGTGCGAAAGAAAGGTGCAAAGCCATGGGGAGGGGAGGCCATATTTTGAAGGTGTGAGGGTGGAAAATCTAACAGTGGTTCCAGTAGCTGCCTAATGATAGGGCCATCCATGGTCCTCCGACTAATTCAGCTTACCTAGTGACCCTTTCAGGTGCCACAGCAATGAAAGGGGTACGGGGTAAGAAATCTCCAAAGGGATGTGGCAGCCATGCTTCCAAGTCATCAATTTATTTCTTTACTGTACCTAAGGAAGCCCAATGAATCAGTACCGCGCTTTCACTTCCAGAGGCACCACCCATTACTTCTCCCACGCCATTGTAAATAAATAAATAAATATAAATGGGGGGTAGAATAGAATAGAATTTTATTTACGGCCATAGGCCCATACAAGTAAAAAACACATAGATAACAACTTGTGCAAGTAGGAACAACAGCCGCTAAAACACCACAGTAACAATAAAATACAATAAAATAGAATGGCATACTAAGCCTTAGCTAGCTTGAAGTGCTCCTTGGTGTCGCTTTTGGGTAAGGACAGCGACCAGGAACCTTGCCACTTTCAGGGTCGTATGAGTATCCTTATCCTGCAAGATTTGGGCGAGGTGGAATTCTGGTGGGGTGGCCTCTAGTTTCTGTATGATTGATCCCAACAAATTTGCCCGTGGCACGTTGAACAAGGGGCAAGCGAACATAATGTCCTGGAGAGACTCCAGTGTCTCCTTATCACATTCGCACATGGCGGAGGCTTGGCCCTTTGAGAATCTATGTCTCAGGACGTTGGAGGGAAAAACATTAAACCTCGCTTTGGTGAAGGCCAGTCTATGGACAACAGTCGAAAAGGAGGAGAGGTATGATGGAACGCAGTAAGTTAAGGTGATACCGATGTTCTGGGGCGAACAAACACCTCCCCCCAGTATATAATTTCGCTGTAGATCGATGTCATCCAGTCTTTGGCGGATCAGTCTTTGAGCAGTAATTTGATCTAATTTTAGGGAATCTGAAGGAGAGATTCCATAACTCAGGAGTTTAGCATGAATTCTACTAGTCCAAAGGCTAGAGAATTCATCTCGCCATAAGCATTGGACAAAGTAGTGGCTTGGTAATCTATGCCACAATGTTAACCAATAATTGAAGACTTGCTTCCACAGGCAAGTTTCTAAGGATGCAATCTTCAATTTTAGTCGAATGGCTGCATTGATAAATGGGGGGTATCCTCACCTAATACGCTCCTCTCTCATGATACCACCACCAAACTATCCCCAAAGTTGCCCCCATTGGAAAGAGATGCTTATTAGGCACCCACTTCAATTAATCCAATGCGAGCACATTTGAAGATGAGCTTTCTCCATTAGCATTGTAATAAATTCAGGCTGCAAACCCTGTAGACTATGTAGGGGGAAATGCCATTATTCATTTGTCAGAACTTTGCCAGGCAACACATGACCGCCGAGAAATGTGCCTCCTGCTTTGATGGCTTTGACTGTAGCTTCCGTCACCCTTTCTTGTCTCCCGTACACCAGACCTCACTTACTATTCTCAAAAAAAGAAAAGAAAAATCACTGAGTGGAAAATGAATGGCCTGCAACCAAGACACTTCAGCTACACAGCCTACTGAATACCCATTTCCCATTGTCATTTCCCCCCGCTCATTAATAAGATCGTTAAATGCAGCCATAATTGTTTTGCCCGACAATTGGAAGACTCTTGAGAATCCACAGGAAGGGGGCAAAGAAAGCGGGGAGCTGAGGGAAATGGCGTAGCTTCCATTTATTTTAATCAAAAGGCAGAGATCAGGACTGCTTTTCCATTTAGCCTGGGAGATCTCCACTGAACCACATTTTATCGATTCACTTCATTTATTCGTCTTAAAAAACAAAAAGGGGTGAAAGCTGGCTCCCCAAAGTTTCAAATTTCATAAGCAACTCCTAATTAAGACTTTTGCAATACAGTGGTGCCTCGCAAGACGAAATTAATTCGTTCTGCGAGTGCTGTCGTATAGTGAAAATTTCGTCTTTCGAAGCACCAACGGGGGAAGAGCGGTTTGACGGGGGGGGGGGAATGCGAAAATTTTTCGTCTTGCGAGGCAAGCCCATTGGAAAATTCATCTTGCGAGACAGCCTTTCGCTAGCGAATGCCTTTCGTCTAGCGAGTTTTTCGTCTAGCGAGGCATTCGTCTAGCGAGGTACCACTGTATGCTTTATGCCTTTGAAAACTAGCCCAAGACTTCAGGTGGTAGAAGATGCTCACGCCTTCTTGTTAACAGGTACGAGTGCAGCGATGCTGGGCCATCGGTAACAGCCTGGTGAGTTAGGGTAGCTTGTCCAACTTCCAAGTATAAATATATATAAAAAACTGGTGGTGATCTACCCACTGGATTGACCAAAGTTGTTGAACTTTTGGGGGGAAGTAAAAGTTGTTGAGCTTTCTTTTGGGGGGGTTGGAGGGGTCCCACAATCTACCACAGGCACCCCACGATCTACAAGTAGATCACAACCTACCTGTTGGCCATCCCTGGAGTAGCAAAGTTCAAAGACTAGCCAAACAGGCAGGAACACACCAGAGTTCAGAAAGACCTTATTGCTTGAGTAATGCTCAACTGGGCCTTCTTCCTGTCCAGGAGGACCCAGTGGGCAGGCTAGGGGGCTGGAGTTAGTCCAGGGCCAAAAGGTACTTCACTGAGAAGCTGCCACCTACACTTCTGTTGTTCATCACGCCAAAACTGAAACACCCTGGTGTCTTATATGTGAAGAGCTCTTGGATTGGGACATCTCTGTCCCAAGACCACAGCAGCTGCCTGGGTTCTTGGGCAGTTCTCAGACCCCTTCTTTCATCTCCCCTTGGACCACAGGAGATGGTGAGCCAGGATTTGGCTGAGATCCAGGAAGGGGTGGAGCCCCCTTCTCCTCCCTAATCGCCCAGTCTGAGCTGCTTCATTGCTGAAGGAATAGTTTCAAGCTCCAACATCCCCCCACCCACCTGAACCAGGGACGCAAACATTGACATTACAAATTTGGTGGTTGCAGCTATTTGCCCTCTGGGCTCCCATCTGGACAGACAGGTCAGCCTGCAGTGCCTAGATCCGAAACCCGGATCTCGTTCATAAGTCAGTAGCCAATACTAGTTTGTCTTGTCCGTTCTTGAGGTGTCTAATGCAGGGGTTGGGGACCTTGAGCCAGGGAACCAAATGTGCCCCTCTGGCCTTCTCTGCTTGGCCTTTGAGACTTTCTCCCAGGCTGCCTTGCTTTGCACCTTCCTCAAGTGTTTCTGCCTGGCTGGAATGTGTCCTCGATTCTGATGATGCCTCTTGCTTGCCTGGATGACGAAGCAGGGTGTGTGCAGCAAGCTCGTGTCTACAACAGTAAAATATGCATTAATGCCCCTACCCACTTTTGCCTTTGGCCCCACCCAGCACTGGCATGCATAGCTGTCAAGTTTTGGATTTGAAAATAAGGGATCAGCACCCTCACCTGTCCTGGGGACAGTCTACAGTTCTCGGGGACAGTCCACGCTGCGGTAATCCCCCCAGGCTACAAATTAATTTACACCAGGAAAGAGCTCCCAGAAAGAGAAATCAGGGCAGAGAAAAGAAAGCACTTATTCACGCAGCACACGGTTAACCTCTGGAACTCCCTGCCACAGGGAGCAGCGACGGCCACCAACTTAGATGGCTTTAGAAAAGGATTAGGCAAATTCATGCAGGAGGAGAGGATCACTGATGGCTTCTGGCCAGGTTGGCTCTGCTCTGCCTCCAGTTAGGGGCAGCAATGCTTAATCTGAGCACCTGTTGCTGAGAAACATTCGTCTATTTTATCTTCTTCTTTATATATCTGTCTGTCTGTTTGTTGTTAGGTATTTATATTCCACCTTTTTCTCCAAGGAGCTCCCTGGTCCTAGTCCTCATTTAATCCCCACAACAGTCCTGTGAGGTAGGCAGGCAGGCAGGCAGGCAGGCAGGGCTGAGAAAGGCAGGGACCCAAGGAATCCCCGGACTCCAACTCTCCTTCCCGGAAATAAGGGAAATTTAAGGGATATCAACAATAAGGGATAGCTACGGGAAACGGCTTGGAATAAAGGAGTTTCCCGCCAAAAAAGGGAGACTTGACAACTATGCTGGCATGTGATCCCCAGAAGGAAATGCGGTCCTGGGGCTGATAAAGTTTCCCCAGACATGGCCTAATTGACCATGCCCCCATACCCTCCAACTATTCTCCGATGAATATAGGGATGTCCTATATAATAATAATAATAATAATAATAATAATAATAATAATAATACCTCCCCACCCATCTGACCGTGTTGCTCAGCAACTCTGGGTGGCTTCCAACATATATTAAAACATAATAAAAAAATTAAACATTAAAAAATAAACCCTTTCCTACACAGGGCTGCCTTCAGATGTTTTCTAAAGGTTGTGATTTACTTATCTCCTTGACTCGGGGTTGCATAACTCCATACTCTCCAACGTTTCTCCAATGAATATAGGGACATCCTAAGGAAAAGAGGGAAATTCCAGGATCAAATAGGAAACTGGGACAGCTTCAGTAAATCAGTGACTTTCCCTGGAAAATAGGGACATTTGGAGGGTCTGTGCCCCATGCAGGGCCCTTAAAAAAACATATTACACCCTCATCTTTAATGTGGAGTTAATCTTGTGCATCTTATAATCTTGTACATCATCACAAGTGCTCTGGGCATATGAAATCGTAATGCAAGCAGAGGGGCTTTGCTACTTTATGGTCTGGCAAAATGACATTTACAAACAGGCAGAGTTATATTATTTGGTCAGTTAATTAGCCAGTTGAGTAACTGCTCGCAGATTACTGTCCCCAGAGATATATCAGAGCTTGCAGCAACATATGCCATAGATTGACTTTTCATTAATGAATGAAAGGGATTTATTTTAGTGTTCAGAAACTGTTACTCCTTATGGATCTGAGGGGCAGGCCGGAGGCAGGCAATGTTTATTAACTGTCAGCATGGGCAGGGCTGGCCCACCCATGAGGCAAGGTGAAGCAACCACCTCAGGCAGCAGATTCCAATATCCATCTTCCTTCCCGCTCCTGTTCCTGATGTTGATCTCCCCTTACCCCTTATTCCCTGGCAGGGAGGGTGTGTGCCTTATTTTGGGGTCCACCTCAGATGCCAAAATGTCTTGGGCCAGCCCTGATCACCAGAGTAGCCAATGTGGACCTCTGCAGATGCTGTTGGAGCTACAGTGCACATCAGCCACTGTGGCCAATGGTCAATAACCATGGGAGTTGTAGTCAAACAACATCAAGATGATACCACATTTGCTCAATCTAGTCCGAGTCTGGAAATCCTCATAACACTTGGTTACCAGACCCTTGAACATCTTAAGTCACCCTCCTCTGCATGTGTTCCAGCTTGTCAGCATCCTTCTTAAACTGTGGTACCCAGAATTGGACACAGTATTCCAGGTGTGGTCTGACCAAGGCAGAGCAGTGGTACTATTACAGTGGTATCTTGGTTCTCAAAAGTCTTGGTACTCAAACAACTTGGAACCCAAACACTGCAAACCCAGAAGTAAGTGTTCTGGTTTGCAAACTTTTTTTCGGAAGCCGAATGTGCTCCGTTTTGTGTATTACGCTTCCAGTTTGAGTGCCACACTCCCGTTTTGAGTGCCACACTTCCGTCCTGAGTGCAACAATTCGGTTTTGATTGTTACACTGAGGTCTGTCTGTTTTTGCTATTTACTTTGAATTTTTGTTTTTGCAGATCTTTTTGTTTTTGTAACTGTGTGGAACCCAGTTCAGCCACTGATTGATTGTGTGACTACAGTAGGCCTACGCTGTTTATTGCTTTCATTTTATGGGTCAATGGTCTCGTCAGATAGTAAAATTCATGTTAAGTTGCTGATTTAGGGGTTGTTTTTAAAAGTCTGTAATGGATTAATCCATTTTGCATTACTTTCTATGGGAAAGCGCATCTTGGTTTTGGAACGCTTTGGTTTTGGAACAGACTTCCGGAATGGATAAAGTTTGAGAAACAAGGTATCACTGTACTTCCCTTGATCCAGACACTAGACTTCTGCTCTGTGCTGTACAACTGCTCTGTTACTGAGCTGCAACCCCCACTCATAACAGGAGGGTTGGGTGGGAAATAATAATAATAATAATAATAATAATAATAATAATAATAAATTTTTTATTTATACCCCGCCCTTCCCCACCAAACCGGGCTCAGGGCGGCTAACACCAATAAAATCACAACAAAAACATAAAACAATTCATTAAAATACAGATTAAAATACAATTTAAAATTTAATTTAGACTGCAGCCTCATTTTTAAGTAGCCCACCAATCACACCAAAAGAATGAAACATCAGGGTTAAACTGAAACCAACCCAAAGGCCAGGTGGAACATCTCCGTCTTGCAGGCCCTGCGGAAAGATGCCAAATCCCGCAGGGCCCTGGTCTCTTGTGACAGACCGTTCCACCAAGTCGGGGCCAGTATTGAGAAGGCCCTGGCCCTAGTTTGAAGCCAACCTACCCAATGGCCCTTCTAGTCCAGCATCAGGTGTTTCCCTGTAGACAACCAAATGCCTATGGGAAGCGTTCAGGTAGGATTCAAGCACAAGAGCACTTCCACCTTCTGTGAACGTCAGCAACTGGTATTCAGAGGCAAACTGCTTCCTTCCTTTATTTATTTATTTTTAGTCAGCTTGATGTAACACAGAAAATTCCTTTGCATTCTTTCATAAGCGCTCCGTATGGAGTTTGCATTTTGTGGGACACCAGGTTTGAATGTCTCCATGGCAACGGAGCCTCAGAGGGGAAAGACAAAGCCCAAACTGAAAATATTTAATTATGAAGTGAGTGCTTTGTGCTTTTGTTTACAGGGAAACAACAGAACTCTTGTGGGCTCTTAATATCTTGGGAAAAAAATATAAATAAACCCATCGCACAAAGCACAACAGATATTATCAACAAATCCAGTTGCCAGTTCCTATGGTAATTTTAAATTTATTCATTTCTTTCCAAAGCAACATTTATAAAAGTTGATGGGATGTCTTGATCGACACCTCTTGGGTGTTAAGATTAGTAGATCTCTGACTAATTTTGAATCTATTGTATTGAATCAGAGGTACAAAAGGACTGGTCTCTGTTATTCATGCAGTGGTTTTAGAGCTTACCATTGGTCCAATTGTTGTAAGAATTTGGGGTCTTATATACATATATATATTACTAATTTACCACGCAAACACAGGAAAAACAGGCTTCACACCAATTTTCACTCCCAAACTGATAAACTGCTTCTCTGCAAGGAAGGAGGGTTGGGGTACCTTCCCATTATCTCAGGAATTAAAAGTGATAATCCCTGGCATCCTGTTGCCTGAGTGCCAGACTGGGTGGCCACTGGGTAGGCCTTACCTTTTCTTGGGAGGAGGATTTGAATAGAGGAATTTGAATGGAAATCGCTGTGGTCAGCTAAGCATTATAAATCTGTTTCATCATATGAGAGGGAACGTTCCCTCCAAGTTCTGCTCAGACAGCATTGTACCTGTGCAGATGTCTCACACTGCAACACAATCAACACAGGATTTCTGGAGGGACTGTGGACTCTGAGGTACATTCGTCCATCTATGGTGGGAATGCCCTCAGGTTTCAGTATTCAGGTCGCAAGTATGTCAATAAATATCTAAAATAGTTAAATAACCTGTTCAGGCCTTGCCACAACTGTCATTACTGAATATGTAAACAAACAACAAGAAAGAACTTTCGACATGGATACTTGTTGACTATCAGTCTCGTGCCCGTATTTAGCATGAGATGGATGTTAGCTGCAGCTAGGATTTCAATAGCTCAGCAATTGAAAACCTTGAAAAATCTGAGGCGCAGGCAGAGGGCAGAGCCAGAAAGCAGGAGTGGAGTGCAAGGAGTCTCGGTTTAAAAAAATAATAATGCTGCTTTGTGCGTCCGTGTCTAATCTTGCTGCTTTCAAAAATTTATTGAGTCGTGTGTGTTTTTCTTTTTGTAAATCTACCGAAGAATAAAATCAAATCAGGATTAAGGGGTTTTCTCAGGACGGTGTGTGCTGTGTCCCATTGGTGTAGTATTGGTGGAAATGCTCTGTGGAGTGGGGGTGGCAAAAATGGGGGGTTGAGGAGGGTCAGTTTGGGGGAAGGGGAGTGATTAATGCCCCTATTTTCACATGAGGAATGTTGGAGGGTATGTGATGGATAGGTAAGAAACTGGATAAATCATCATTGCCACCACCATCTCTTACAGTTGGCCATGCTGGCTTGGGCTGATGGGAGTTAGAGTCCGGCAACTGGAGATGGGGGCAGGAGTGTCGCTGTGAAAGGGATGTGGCCTGGGAAGAGTCTCGAGAGCCAAATGGAGAGGCCTGAGATTCCCCAGTCCAGCAGACTCAAGAAAGTGGTGTTGGAGGGAGTAGATAGAGAGGGAAAGCAGGGATGTGGGGACTCTCAGTGCTGGGGAGTGGCTTCAAATCTGAATACGGATTGGTTCGGAAATAAGATGATCTCTTCCCTGGCTTTGGAGGAAACAGCTTGGTTTTATTTCTGAACCGTTCCAATTTGAGCCAGGAGGCCTCACCCATCACTGGTCTGCTTCCCCTCAGAATTTCTTCTTGCTCAGGAAAGTGAGGAACTGGAAAACACTATATGGATATATTTCATCCTCAGATGCCCTGGAGGTTGAATAGTCCGCCCACATACCAAACATAGTATATTTTCCAAAGTGGAAGGCAATATTCTTCAGCATATGACATGAGCAGCCAATGAAAGGCCCAAGGGCAAACGGTGATTTATTCTTAAGTAAACGCATAGTTTTGGCAGGATTCCTTAATGCATCGTTGCCCCAGCTCTCTGCCAATGTTTGCAAATCACCTAATCCTACAATCCTTAAATAAAGAATGAAGTCCTTCAGTGACAAGGAAAAGTGCAGCTACCCTAGCGAAGGGGCGACGTGACAAGAGTAGCGGATATCCATCCCTAGGACACTTGTGCAACATGATTGTCTCCATAGATCTCAGCTAGAGGTCTAGTATCACAAGACAATGCTCCTACCCCAACCCCTCTAAACGTGGATATTTTCTACCATTGCCTCTGCACACAGGAATGTCCTTCCCTCTGCCATATAGTATATGTGAAGCATCACCAATTATTTGTTTCAGGTGTCTTGCAACGGGGTGGTTTGTCTCATTTCTTCGCTTGCTATTGCTTCTTCCCAGCTATTGTTTTGTATGAACTGAACTGATAACGCCACTGGCTTTGCGTAACAGAAAATGGGGGGTGGGGTGGGGGGAATCTAGCACAAATAAGCTGCACACAGCTGCCCCCTTCCCCATGACTTCTGGGGTATGCTGTTCCAAGGGTTAGCGCTCTGGCCATAGGAAGCTATATCATTGCCGGAGACTCATATGGGACAGGTAAGGGCATGGCTGGCTGTGGGCAGTCTTTGGGGGTTCTCCAGCACGACAAACTTGGTTCAGTTGATAGGAGCTCTACTCCAGTCACCATCCTAATGCTCTCTCCCCACACCCCACACCTTCAACAAAGGTTAAAAAATAAAACAATAACTCCCCCCAAACCCAAAGAGACTGGAACTACCACCCACTGGTTCTTCCCATTCCCAAGCTTCATTTGGGCCCATGGCCAGCCACCTCCTAGTTTTCTGACTTCAGGCAGCAATGCTGTGGGGTCCTGGAGAAGGTTGGGCGCAGTGTTCTCCATCTTGCGATGGGGGATTGTTCTCACTTGCTCTGTCAGGATCCCAGTACGTCGTCAATATAGGACAGGGACTGGACTGGCTACAGCTGTTTTATCTATTTATTTTAAAATTTTATTTATATATTTTTTCCAAATTTTCACAACATACATTAACCAAATACAACCATCACATTCCCTCCCCCCTTCCATGGTTCATTTTAGTTATCTATTACTACGTACTGCATATTCTAATTACTCCATATTTCCCCCCTTTCTCAATAGTATACCTTTGCTTAATTGATACTCCTGAAATTACCCTAACCCTGCTAACCTTTTAACCTGTTCGGAATAATTCTTAAGATATTCAACAAACATTTTCCAATCTTCTCTGAAAATTCTTCCTTCCTGTTCTCTTATTCTGAGAGTTAGGTTTGTGAATTCTACACACTCCATCAGTTTCACCTGCCACTCCTCCCTTGTTGGTACCATTCCCTCCCTCCATTTCTGAGCATATTTTCATCTGGGCTGCCGTGGTTGCATAGAGGAGTGAATTATTTCGATCTCTGTGGACATCTGACCCTACTATTCCTAAAAGCAAGGGTTCTGGTCTTTTTACAAAACACCTTCTGAACATTTTATTCCCCATTTCATTATACATCGTTTCCCAGAAGTCCTTAGCTAATTTATATGTCCACCACATAGGGTAAAACGTACCCTTTGTTTCTTGACATTTCCAACAAACACCTGATTCCGATTTACACATTTTTGCAAATTTTCTCGGCGTCAAATACCACCTATATATCATTTTCATAAAATTATTTTTTAACCTATAGCAGGCTTTCCAGTAGAAAAGTTCCCATTCCCGTATTTTTCCTGCTGCAATTGCAAACTACCCTGTGATCTTTGGATGAAAGATGGCAACGTATTTTTTAAAAAAATAAAATAAAATAAATCCCCTTTTTCTTTGCTCCATTTATTTACAGTAGAAATTAATATATAAAAATAAACACAGAGAGGGGGGGGGGGAGAATATACTGCACCAAACAACAACAACAACCCCACATTGGCATCTCTGCTTTGTAGCAAGGACGGCAATTTATGGACCGCCTGATATGCCTGGACTCCAACTCCCATCAGCCCCAGCCAGCAATGTCCAACAGCTACGAATGCTGGGAACTGTAGTCCAACAACACCTGGCGAGCGCCGGAGCTCTCTTTACTACTCTCTCTTCAGCCGCTTACCCCTTTTCTTAAACCCCGTTTTCAGGACGGCACTTTCGCCACCGCCCTCCCTCTCTGCTCCTTTTAACAATGTATTCACGCTTCTCCCTCATCCCCTCCGCACGACACACATCTCCTCAAGTATGCATCCCCCTCTTGCTGTGGCTTCGAAGCCCCACCCTACCCCTCTTCCAACTGACGAATCTGCTGAAGCTCGACTTCCTTCTCTTTTTTTGCCGGAAGCGGTGCGGCCGCCATTTTGTCTCGGGCAATGGCGACGCTGCAGGGCCTTGAGAGGAGCCTGTCAGGGGGGATGGAGTCGTCGTGAGTCCGGGGAGATAAGGGAAAACCGGGCGGGCGAGTTAACTTCTCCCCCGCTCCCCTTGGTTCGGGCGGAAGCAAGACTAGGCCTTCCCTCCCTCGGCGATGTACGTGGGACGGGGCAGCGTGGCGGAGGCCGGGCCGGCGCCGCGGACCATCCTGTCGGTCGGCGGGGCGGCGTCGCGCCCTGCTGCGGCCGCGGCTGCGGGTCCGAGTGGCGGCAGTGGCAGTAGCAGCAGCAGCGACGGAGGAGGAGGAGGAGGAGGTGGAGGCCGCGTGGAGCTCCTCGTCTTCGGCTACGCGTGCAAGCTGTTCCGCGACGACGAGAAGGCCCTTCAGCAGGAGCAAGGCCGCCACCTCATCCCTTGGATGGGAGAGCCCTCCATCATGATCGATAGGTCGGTGCAAGCCAACTCCCCGCCCGCCTATCGCTGCTTCCTTTTCTGTCTTGGTTTTTGGTTTGTGTGTATGCGTGTGTGTGTATGCGTGTATCTTGCGTGTCACGCTTTCAACGACCCTCTGCCAAGCAGGATAAATAAAGGGAGACCGGGGGCGGGGTTAGGGGAGAGAGAGGGGAAAGGCGGCTGATTAGAGATATATACATATACACACACACACATACATATACATAAACACACACACACTCACTATGAAGGACTATTTGCATTGTTGCTGATTGGTTTGATTATTATTATTGATTTCATGAACTTTAATGCACTGCTTGAATTTTTTTTTTAAGTACCTGAAAACAGTGTACAGAAAGATAAAACAGGAAAAAGAATTGGGGGGGGGGGTGTCACGGCTGTGCCAGAAATTAAAATACTACAAGCATTAAGATTCACCTCTGCCTTCTAAGCACCTGGGCAGACTTGCCTAAACAGGAATGTTTCCAGCAGGCGCTGAAAAATGTACAGTGAAAAGGAAGCGCCTGCTTGATCTCAATAGGCAGGGAGTTCCAAAGTGCAGGTGCTACCACACTAAATGAATGGGTATTATGTAACACCTGTGTTTTGTTTTGTTTTGTTTTGTTTTTTGAACAAGAAGAGTATTGTTTTACTCTCATCACCCAAATTTGCAGGCAGCTGTGTTGGTCTGTTTAAGAAAGCGACCGAGGGAAAGAGGAGATAAAACACCCCCAAAAGTTAACAGTAAGGCAGGAGTGGGGAATCGGCATGCTGCCCCCACCAAAAAATGTTTTGGGACTATAAATCCCATCGTTCTTGACTGCTGACTATGCACTTTGAGCCCAACAATATCTTCGGAAGGCTACACCTTCCCCACCTCTGGTTCAGTGCCTTTATTAAGGCTTTGATCCTTTGCACGCTTAATTATCTGGTGCTTGCTTCTGAGTAAACGTGTAGGGTTATACTGATGGAGCAGTTAAAAGAGAGTGGTGTTCTTTAGTTCCTAGCCTGTTTATTGGTTCCAAGAAAGCTGTTGCCCTTATTTTACTTTTGGGCAGGTGCAAAATCTTCCTATCTGTCATTTGGTTGTGATGCCAAAAGGGGTAGGGAATTAACTTTAAATTTGAACAGATTTATCAAGGCATAAGCATCCATGGGCTGGAGCCCACTTTGTCCTCATTTGGCAGATAATAACAAATTTCCATATATATCTGAATTTGTGTGTGTGTCTGTATGTATGTATTTAATTTTGGGTCTTTATCTTTTTTGACCAAAGCAGCATTTAAAAAGAACAAAACCATTAATAACAACTAGGTTAAAGTTAAAACAACAGCACATTGCTAGCTGAGGCTAGCATTTTATGTATTTGGGCTCGATCCCATGGATGTCTACTCCACAATAAAATTGTTCATCTTTAAGGTGCCACTGGTCTCCTTATTGTGGTTGATGTAGCAGACCAACGTGGCTACCCCTCTGGATTTGGTGGTAGCAGTGATCATCCATAGAAGTGATGGGGACCACGACACAGGACTCAGTGGGCGGCGGGGGGGGGGGGAGCGGGCAATCTTAGGTAGAAGTGCTTCCTTGTGGCATAGGATCCAGGCTTGCCTTTTCATAACACTTGGTAATTCTAGAAGCCTCTGGCCTCCCCCAATGCTCACTTCCTTCCTGGCAGAGGGTTAACATATAATGCCCCCCTCCCCCTTGTAGGAGGGTTGTGTATGGTTATATATATTTATATATGCTGGGGTGGGAGTAATCTCCTTTTCAAACCAAACTTCATAATGGCTTCTCCTATGAACTGAACGTAGACGAGCTTTTTTGTTTGTGTACCAGAAAATAAACAAAATAACTTGTCTCCTTTTCCCTTGGGTTATAGATGGGTTTGCAAGTAGCCTAATTTTGGAATGTATCTCTTTTGGTACTATGTTGGTGGCTGGAATGTTTGGTGATGGTACCTCGAATGTTTTGTACATACAGCCTTTCCATCCTAACTTTCAGGAGGCCTGTAGACTGATGAACTGTGTCAGCCCTCAGCTGTTGGTGATGTCTCAGCCCTCAAATAAAAGACCTGTTCCCTAGATCACTGTTGAGATTCCGCCTCTTCTGTTGTTTAGCTTATTTCTGTTTCACTCTTCCTTCACTGCTGTCTAGGTGACATCTTTGCAACACCCCATGTGAGGCAGGTTAAGATGATGCATAGTCATAGCCTTGTAGTGAATGAGCATTGTGGCTCAACAAGGACCCCAAACCTGTGATTCCTGCTTCTTAACATTTACATCTAATAATGCTTCTGGCATGTGCCAGCAAATGTTTAAGCATCTGCTGTTTATCTAATTTGGTTCATTATGTTGCTGATTGGAGGTGCACTGGTAGGATTAGAATCTGATAGTGATTTTTGACATGTGGAAACCTTTCTGTTTGCAATGTTTAGGTAATGGGTTCTGTAATCTTTGTATATCTTCCTTACGCTTGGTATTGCTTTCAGTTTTGAACAAAACCTTCTAAATGGAGCTTTGTGTCTGGTTGGATAGTCTCAGGGTTGGATGATTTTCTGCCTGTGTTTTTAGTGGATGGTTAGGTAGCGACTTTTTCACGAATACTAATATACAAGGAGACTGAATCAGATTTTTAAGTACCGGTAGTGATGAAATCCCCATAGCACTCAGCACAGGAAAGTCTGAATGGCTTTGGTTTGAAAAGGGGCACATGGCATATTGTAAATGTTTGCTCCTTCCGTTTCCATTTCACACAAAGCCCCAAATTGAAAACTAATTTTTGTGTTACGATAAATAATCCCAAAGTGATAGCACATGACAAATTACTTTCCTTGGGATGATAAAGTGGGAGTTTCTGTAACAACCCATTGTATGCCAGTAAAGGCTGAAAATGAATTGTATACAGAAAACTTCTATAGCTAGTAGATAATAAAGTGTCTTTCTCCAGGTACACAACCAAACAAGTGTTTTTAGTTTGAAGGATTGGTGATGGCAAGTGATAAATTGATTATTGGAATTTGGCTCCATGCTAAGCAAATTGTATAGCAGTGTAAATTCAAGTGTCTTATGTGCTGCTGGAATTTTCAGTAGGATTAGGGATGGGGGACACACACACACTTATTGGGCAGCTTGTAGACTGGAATGAATCAGCTGTGAAGAACGGTGGGAGCAAATTGTAACATATGCTCATGGCCTATAAAGTAAACAATCTACATTTGTAAATTAAGGAGGTTTGACAAACATACACACAACTGTAATACAAAATAGCTTTCGGATGGGCAGGGGAAAAAATCATATTTTTCTACGAATCCTCATTTTTATCTTGAGCAGTCCAAAATTGTTCATTTTCATCAGAAGATGAAATGACATTGGTATTGAGATATTCAAGGCCAAAATTTCAGTAGGAAAGTGCTTTTGGTAATCTGTTGTTTGTTGCGTTATTTTTTATTTTAAGCTGGTCAGACTTTTAGGCAGTGTCCATCTCGGACTGGTGGAATTCATTGCTGCGTTTCTGTCAACTCACTTTTTCCAAATTACATGGAAATCATTGGATTATTACTAACATTCTTCAATAAACTAAGCTAAACCAATGTTGCACAAATAATTCCACAGAAATTATTAGACAATAAAAATGCTTACTAAGCTACTTGCCAGTCATACATTTGTAGCACATGCTTCAGTTTACAAAAATATCTTTGATTGCCTGAGGGTGATTCTTACTTGGCAAAGGTGACTAAATGAATAGCTGTTTACAAGCCCAAAATAAACCATTTAACTGTATTTAAGGAGACTTCTGTATCTCTTGAGCATTACGGTATTTTTAGTACCTTCTGTAGAGAACCTCCTTAAATTGCACATATGTTACTGTTCCTATATATGTGTGTCTCTCTATCACATAATCAGCACTTCTTTCCTCAGCCAAATGGCTAGGGGTCGAGCCTAGCCAAGATTTTACCTCCAATGGACGCAAGTTTCTTTGGTGAAGATTTCTCCTGAGAGTTCGAGACTAGCAGAAAGAAGCGAGGAAATTGCGACCGTTTGGTTCTTACGGATAGGTATTTATGTATTTGGGTTTGTGTAAATGTAACATTGCCTTTCCACAAAAAATATGTATTTTATCAAGGGTGTTGAATGGTTGAACCATAAACGGTAAGAACAATGGAGGAATTGGTTCTTTTTTAACTAGTAAGATCTTTTGTAATAGTCTTAAAGGGGGATTTGAAACCTATATTTTTTATAAAAAAAATCGTAGTGGGTGAGAAGTGATTAGTCAGATTAAAATACTGATTTAATTCAAATTAAATATTTTTTTTTCAAATGTGTGTGGTAAGTATTTGTATAGTGGCAGAAACTAAAGCCCAAAGTTCTTCCATTGACCATATATTTCATGTTGCAGGTATGATGGGCGTGGTCACCTGCATGACCTTTCTGAATATGATGCTGAATATTCCACATGGAACAGAGATTACCAGTTGTCTGAAGAGGAGGCTAGAATAGAAGCCCTCTGTGATGAAGAGAGGTATTTAGCCTTGCGTACGGACTTGCTTGAGGAGGAGGCAAGGCAAGGTATTGCTCAAGGACAACTTCCTGAGATAGAACACATTTAATTGAAATTAACTTTTTAAAAAATTCGTTCCCACTCATTATATACTCACTCTTTCTGATATTATTTTGACAGTACCCAGTGGATTCGAAAAACAAGCGTCTTTGCGTATCTGAGAGGACCTCAGGATAGTTTATATGTAGAGCCACACAGAATTTGCCCAAGTTTTGAGGGCAGGCTGAGAATTGAGACACTTTTAACTGTTCTTCTTTAACAGTATTGTATCAATTAAAAAGTTCATGTCTTTGTCTTTGTTTTAAGTAGAATGATTTAACTCTTAAGACACTTATCTCAGCAGGAGAAAACTGATCATCCAGACAAAACAAACAAACAAAAAAAGCATATGCCTTCTGCCCCCTGGGGCTGACACAAGTCTCAGTGACCACAGATGACCTGTGTGGTGCATTTGCTGTAAATGGTTGTGGTTGAATGTTAGGTTTCAAACCATTAACATACTTTGAAAAAATAAAAGTCAAGTGGGAGTTTTGTGTTCATTTTTTAATTGAATTTTGCATTTTTATTCAAGAGGAAGAATATAAGAGACTCAGTGAAGCTTTGGCAGAAGATGGTACCTATAATGCAGTGGGATTCACTTACAGTAGTGATTATTATGATCCTTCAGAGCCCACTGAGGAGGAGGAACAGCCTTCAAAAGCAAAAGGTAAGATGTATGGATTATTAGGGAGAGTACCTTTTTCTTCAGAAATGATACTTTAAGGCTCAGAATGTGAACTGTATGAGAGATCTAGAAAGAACCACCTTCTTGAAGATGCATTATCATCCTATGCCATTTGTAAAATTATCTGAGCAAACCGAGAGTTTTGTCATTATGCAAATAGGCAAACTTCTGTTAAGTTATTTTCTGTGTTTCCTGGGGACTCCAGTGTTATGGATGCCAGAGATGTCCCTCTAAAACAGGAATGAGAAACCTGTGCCTATTCAAAGGTTGCTGAACTCCAGTGATCAGCCCCAGCCAACATAGCCAATGATCGGGGTGCTTGGGGTTGTAGTTCAGCAGCCTTTGGATGGCAACTGATACTCCATCCTGATTTGAGGAAAGATATGTAGTTGCAAAGGTAGGCATGAACTTCATTCTGAAGCCATTAGTTTTGTATTTATAGCAGGGAGACGAGAGTTCAAATTGTTTTGCCTTTTTTTAAAGTTGTTCACCTTTATTGCTTGTCTTTAGTAGTTTTTTTTAGATCTTGTATTATCAAAGAGTCATGCATTAACCTCAACACAAAGTTTTTTATTTCCCTTTGTGTTTCTTTTCTGGGAACTTCAGCTGGACAAGAATTATTAAACTTGGGAAAGGGGCTTGTTAATTGTATAATATGTAATTAACACATTCATCCTAGAAATTAGAAGGTTGTATTTTTTTAAAAAAAAAATACTGGCCTCTAAAAGTAATAAAATAAAATATGAAAACAGAAAACCTCATATTAATCAAGATCTATCAAATGTATAATGTTTGCTTTAAAAATTACAATTCCCTTCTTCAGTATTTCATTTTTGTTATAGTTGACCATGTTTACTTATGTTAATCGGTGGAGACACATGGACAAACTGAAATGAAATTATTCAAGGCTGCAAAAGCTTTCTGGGAGGATTCTGCCTTGTCATAGAATATCAAATGTGTGGTTATTTCAAATACATTCTCCTAAGAGAGAATTGCTTTGATGCAGTACAGAAGCTCAGTATTCTTTTACAAACACACTGAGGAATTTTCTATGCAGTCAGGAACAAGAGAACTCTGTATTGATTGATTGTCAGCTTTTGGTAAGAGCTCTGTTTTTGTTGCTGCCAAAACTGCCTGTGGATGAAGGTAAGGGGAGCTGACAGTTTGTTTGTTAGGTAGTTAGTTAGTTAGTTAGTTAGTTATGGCCCAGGTTGTTCAGGTTATTTAAATCCTATTTGAGAATAGCGAGTCAGAATTTTAAAGGGCAAAGAAGTAGTTGTTTTCTTGTTCAGTTAACATGTCTAGTTTCCCTCCCCTAGATGCTCTTTGAGAGACTCAAAATGCTTTTAACACTTAGTAATGGCAAGACTTACTGTTGTGTCAAATCTTCCAACACACTACTAGAGTTTCTAGCACCACTGGAGTGAAACAAATGTTCTTAAGGCAGATCATTAAAGCAGGCTCCCTGTAGTGAACTTAGTTGTCTCAAAGTGTCTTCCAAAACAGGAGGTAGAACAGTAGTTTTGCAGAAAACAGTTGAAAATATTGGAGAAGTGTAGGTAGGTTAAGTCTCTTCATCTGCTCCATGTCTTGCAGTCTCTGCAGATTTAGGACAAAAAGCAGACTCAGCACTTCCCAGCTCTTTTGGCTTGTGTTGTACCATAATAGTTAAGTCAGTGCAGTACAGAATTCTACAATTTAAGCAGAAATCTGATTGTTTATCTGCTTTATCTTTATCCAACTTTTCTGACAATTGTGTCCCAAAGTGGTTTACATCAATAATAATTAAAGCAAAATAATCAGGCCTGGCCATCAGGCTAACAAGTTAAAAAGGCAGGGCACATAAGGGAAGGGGAGTCATGGGAAAGAATAGAGGGAGCTCTGTTCTTCAAAACTTAGAATTAAGTAGTATGCTGTAGGTAGGCATGTAGCCATATGAGGCCAGGGCGATTTCCCCCCCTTGCTGGAGTTCTCATTTGAATAGCAATAGGTTCTTGTTCCTTTTGGCTGATAGATGGGACCCATGTGCCCATTCCCCTTGTTTCTGCAGCCTCTGCGCAACTGGCAGTTGAATGAATTGAGTTATTTCTGGGTGTGGAAAGCAAGCTCCCTGCATCTGTTTTTATCTCTGGCCAGTGGATGGGGCTAGTTGAGCTGTCTCTTTCCTTTATGTTTTTCCTTGGTTCTGTAATAAGAATTTTAAGATCTTATATATATAATAATTGTTCATAAGTGTACCAAGCAAACATGCACATGAATGTATAGGCCACATGTCTGAGGCAGACAGTCCTGACAGCATTTTGACTCTCAAAACTGACCAAATGTTTACCAAATATTTCTCCGCAAGGAAGAAGGGGGTGAGGGAACTTTCTCATTGTCTCAGGAATTACAGTGATTACCATCTCAAAGGAATGGCTAGGCTACCCAGAAAAGGCAATTAAATAAGGCATTCTCATATAAAACTGCAGGCAAGAGAAAAACAAACTTCTCAGATTTTTGTTGAAATTTGTTGGAGAGCATCTTTTTGTGTGATGTAGGTATGATGTATCTGGGAGGTGGTCCTGGGATACACCCCTTTTGTGATGTATATATGGTGCTGCTGGGGGTGGGCTTGAACTGCAGTGTGGGCAGTTTCAAATTTCTATATAAGAGCAGGCACGCCTTTGTTCTGGGTTCCTTCTTTTTCTCCTGCGTGAGAGGAAGGACCCTGTTGCAACAGAACAATAAAGATCAAGCTTACTAGCCACCTTGCTTTCCATTAGAACTCTGGTCTGGTCTCTGTCTTTTCTGCGCAGGCAGGGGTTTAAAAAAAACACGTCCTGCCGAGGTTCAGGATTCCACCCGGAATCGAACCCTTTATCTAGATAACTCTTAAATTCTTACAACAGTTCCCTGGCCAATGTGATGCCTTTCAGCTGTGCCATCCTAGAGCAATCCTATCCTGAGGTGTTCCGGAGCCCATTGATTTTGTGTATCATAATCATATGACCTATACCATCTGTCAGTAGGAACTATTTTGTATAATGGAAGCATATCTGACTCTACAGCAAATGAAAAGTCATAGGTGTATTAGAACTGTAAAAACAGTTCATTGAAATTCTTTCGTTGTCAAGTTTGGTATCCTTTTGTGTCCTTATTAGATAACTCCAAACCCTGGTTGAATGAGATTGGTGTTAATTATGGCTGTGAGAATTCACAAAGGGCAGGGGAGGCGACATATCAATTCTCTTTTAAGAACTCAGGTTGTTAACACTGTGTGTGCCCACTCTGGTTTTATGTTGTAACAAAAGCACTCGCACAGGTTGCTTTTGCCTGATTTTAAGAGTCTTTTTCTCTTGTTCCTCTGCAGCCCCCTGTGCCCATCCTATGCGGGCTCAGGAGGGTCCCCCACCCTCTGGAGAAGCCTTTCAGATGATGCGGAGGGGGGCAGGGGAGGGAGCAAGTGTCTTTAAAAAGAAAAGCAAGTGAAAACCAGTGCAGATCATGGCTTGAAGTATAGTAAACATTGGGTGAAGTTTAATTGCATTATTTATTAACTGCACTTCTGTGCTTTTTGTTGTATCCTTAAGAATGCTTTAAGATTACATGCATTAAAGGACTAGGTGCCATTGTACTGGTGAGCCTCTCTGTTTACTGATACTAATTGAGTTGAAAGGAATGAGAATTGTAGGATAGGAAGAGGCGGGGGGCAAGGAGAACAATCAGTTCAAAAGCCAGAAGGTGGATTGTATCAAGATTCTCACAAAAGATTTATTTCTAGGCATTTTGAAATAATACGGTTGCATATACACTTTGAAGAGAACATTTTTCTCTTATTAATTGGTTCTGATCCCATGAACCATGTATGCTGGAATGCCACTTCATTGCAGGTGTTCTATGTCAGTTCCAGGAAACACAGTCTTGCTGTGATGGATTAATTGCTTTGAGATACAAAGAGATATAATTTCCAACATTCTTCTTTGTAAAGATGTGTGTATTTCAGGTGGTGAGGTTGAGCGTTTAATTACAGTCAGGACAAAAGAAACCCCCCAAAAACAATATATGTAGTAGACTGTCTGCGGCACATGTGGATTTTTAGTTAGATGATCTGCCATTTGTGGGGGATGGAGTGGGAATTGCTATGAAGTTCCTGGGTGGTTTGAATGTTTCTGTTGTAAATAAACCCTGACAATCTGACTTCATTTGCTGTGCATAATTGCACAATTAATCACAGGCATATTTTGAGATGTTTTCGGTGGCAAGGATAGGCCAACCAAATAGGAACTATGAAACAAAAATTGGAATTATAAAAAGCATTAAAATATGTAGGAAAAAATTGACTGTCAAACATGTTAAGAATGCTTATGCTATGGTTTATGTGTGTTGTGTTTAGATTGCAAAACTAGCTGTTATATCATTTTCTTATTAATAGCTGCTGCGGCCAAGGCAGAACATGTAGAGGAAAATGAAGAACCATATGTTGCTCCTTTGGGACTGAATGTACCATCTGACGTGGAGCTGGTAAGTGTAGTATGTGTGTGTGTTTCAATGTCATATCTGAAACATTTTTTAAATGGCTGAGTTTTTGTTTTTCTGGAATTACTTGTTACGCAGAAAGAGCTTGGCAACCAATTCGATATATTTTTTGTAAAATCTTCCAGAAGTCATGCTGGTCAGTGCTTGGTGTTAATTGAAATCAGCAGACTTAGGCTCAAATCATATACACACCTGGTAGTATGCCTCATTGAACACTGGGTGACCTGTTCCCAAGTAAATATGCACAGGATCTGGCTGTTAAATGTTTCACATATTAATTCCCAAACTGTTTGCTGGGGAAATATTAGTGTGCTAGGAGGGGACTACTTGTGTTGCACCGAGTCCACAGTAGAGGCTGTTGTGTTGTTGTTGTTGTTCAGTCGTTCAGTCGTGTCCGACTCTTCGTGACCCCATGGACCAGAGCACGCCAGGCACGCCTATCCTTCACTGCCTCCCGCAGTTTGGCCAAACTCATGTTAGTAGCTTCGAGAACACTGTCCAACCATCTCATCCTCTGTCGTCCCCTTCTCCTTGTGCCCTCCATCTTTCCCAACATCAGGGTCTTTTCCAGGGAGTCTTCTCTTCTCATGAGGTGGCCAAAGTACTGGAGCCTCAACTTCAGGATCTGTCCTTCTAGTGAGCACTCGGGGCTGATTTCTTTGAGAATGGATAGGTTTGATCTTCTTGCAGTCCATGGGACTCTCAAGAGTCTCCTCCAGCACCATAATTCAAAAGCATCAATTCTTCGGCGATCAGCCTTCTTTATGGTCCAGCTCTCACTTCCGTACATTACTACTGGGAAAACCATAGCTTTAACTATACGGACCTTTGTCGGCAAGGTGATGTCTTTGCTTTTTAAGATGCTGTCTAGGTTTGTCATTGCTTTTCTCCCAAGAAGCAGGCGTCTTCTAATTTCGTGACTGCTGTCACCATCTGCAGTGATCGTGGAACCCAAAAAAGTGAAATCTCTCACTGCTTCCATTTCTTCCCCTTCTATTTGCCAGGAGGTGATGGGACCAGTGGCCATGATCTTAGTTTTTTTGATGTAGAGGCTGCTGCTTGCTATATTGGTATATGGGAGGTTGCCTTGCACTGAGTCAGACCATTGTTCCATCTAGCTCAGTATTGTGTACCGTTGCTGGCAGCAGCCCTCCAGGGTTTCAGCTGGGAATATTTGTAGCTCTGGCATGCTGCCCCTGGGAAGGCTGACCAGGATGGGAAATAGGCTGAAAAAGGTTCTCCACTGCTGCTCAAGTGTTGAGTAATTCTTTACACACTCCAGACTTTTCTGCAGGGTTAAATTAACCAAAAATCCATGTTAATTTAGAGTATCCTAAATTTGGGAAATGCTGGTCCAGCATATTTATTGAACAGCTGAAATAATGTAAAATACACACTTATGAATTCCAGTGTATTAAACACCTTGCAAAGTGGATTCTTGACAAATAGAATTCCAACACTAAAAGTGTTAACCTGCTATCAAGTTTGCTCCCTTAACAGCGTGAAGCAGATTAACAGCATGGAATGGATTAACAACTTGTGGATGGATTCTTAACTGAAATATTACTTTAAATTGAAAAAAACAACAGAAGTGTACTTGGTTTCACAGTTTAACTGAACAGACATTTGCTATTAGGTAGCTTAGGGTTGAAGAGGCAGGAGCTGAAGAGTTCTGTTTTAATACAGATAACAACAATAGATGTGCTACAGCTAACATAGCATGTTTTTCTATGGAAATTCTTCAGTGTCCTATTGATGTAGATTTTGCTGAAAGAATGCAGAGGTAGGCAATGAAATCGGGTCACTTCTGTGTCTTTGCCTACCTACTGTCTTTCAGCACCTATTGCAAATCTGATCACCCATACATTGGATGCAGTGTGTGGATGGTGCCTACACATGTGAAGTCCAACATGCCTTGGCCTGAACAATGTGGTTTTTAACAGATAAAATGCAGGAAATGGTTTTGCTGTTTGGTCAGCTTTATGTGTGTAGACTGTGCAAATGTTTTAGCACAGCTTAATAAGACTATGTTTCACTATCTTAAGAATCTGAAGACAGTGTGTTTCTGTAGACATTATGAACTGCCAAAGTCCCCAGTACTGTTCAGAGATAATCAGCATTAGCTTGTAGTGTGTAGGCTTCTGCCATATCTGTAGTTACATCCAAAAGCATTTTTTACAGGTCATTTTCACTGACATATCAGTAGTACCAGCAATCATACCTGCCATATAAGACAACCTGTAATGTCTTAAAGTCAATATCAGGATTTTTTCCTAGGGTATTTTTTTTTCTTAATCTTGCCACAAAAGCAGGTATATATCACAAAAATGTTTGTTTTAAGGTCTTTTCAACTATTGCACATGTCCTTGAGTTAGATTTGTCGGTATGGATTCATCATCTTGTAATTCTTTTCCTTAAATATTGTTCCCCTGTTGCTTTTTAAAATAACTGCACAACTGGAGTTATGCTGAGTTGTTACATAAGAAACACATGAAGCTATCGATATAAAATCTGATGCCAACTGTGTATAGGAAATTGTGCAAAAGGCTGATTTCAGTAGCAGTGCATCTTTTTAGAATTATGAGTGTGGTTTAAAAAAAAAGAGGATGAAAATGCATCTCATGTAAGTAATTATGGAAAACAGAGCTAGTGAAGTGGAAAATTAAACAAAAACTCTGAGCAGTGTATTGCCATAGAGCTCTTAAAGCTCTTAAATGACACATTGCTTTGGATGGTTTAGTTCTTAGAAGGCTAAGTTGTCATAGTCAGCAATAGTGGATAGTAGTGCAGTCATTCTCTTCTTCGTTTAAGGAGGGCCTAGTAGATACTTACATTATGCTTCTAATTGTTCATCTCTGTGCATGGCATGCAGATGAAGGGCAGCTCTGAAGCTAATGTTCTGCTATAAATACTGCTCATCAGAAAGTGTGTCCTTATGAAGTTCTTTTAGATAGTAGCTGTGCCTGTATCGGAAAAGAATCATAGTTGATTATTGTTGTGGGAAACCATGCTGGAGCCAAAGTGGGTGTAGAAAAATGAATAACGTGGTTAATTTGAGCATCTTGATTGCTTTCTGAGCAGTTGACATTTGCAGTTACCCAAGCTTTCTAATCTAGATTTTGTAAAATGAGGTCTAGGAGCATTTCTTGAAAGGTCTTGTACAGCTTGTCACTTCCCAAGCTGAATATGGTCCACCATCTGCGTACAGTGGTACCATGAGTTAAGAATGCTTCAGGTTAAGAACTCTGCTTAAGAACAGAAATTGTGCTCTGGCGGCGTGGCGGCAGCAGGAGGTCCCATTAGCTAAAGTGGTGCTTCAGGTTAAGAACAGTTTCAGGTTAAGAACGGACCTCCGGAACGAATTAAATACTTAACCCAAGGTACCACTGTATTAAGTAGAATTTCTGCAGTTCTAGGTAGACAGGAGTTTTGAGTCTCTACCAGTCTGCAATGACATAGTTTGGATGATTTGGCATTTCCGTGCTCTCTGGCTTCTGTCACTGTGTTTCATTGCACCAGAAGTGGTTTAGTCATGCTGGCTACATGACCTGGAAAGCTGTCTCTGGACAAACGCTGGCTCGCTCAGCTTAAAACGAGATGAGCGCAGCAGTGCCTTTGACAGGACTTAATCATCCAGGGGTCCTTTACCTTACTTTTTTTTTTTAGTTTGAATGATCATATATTGCCTTAATAAATTGATATAACAATATGTTTCATTTGCTCCACCATTCACCCTATTTGGGAAACCTGCAAGAAAACATCCCATTACACCCGAACCCAGAAACTATGGTTAATGGCTTCCAAACATATCCTGGCTTGTTTCAAATTGGTTGCCTCTGGCAAAATAAGGCTCACTCTTTTTAAGCTGAAATATGATTGTATGAATGTGTCCAGTAGGTTTGGTAAGTCAGAAATTCTAAATGCTAGTAGATACTGTGGGCACCAGTAGCTTAAGTTGAAAACTGTATGTTCGCCTTTGTACTAGAGTTTAAGAAAATGGAGTATATACAAGCTATTTTCATCTCAAGTGGTGAAGCTCAAAGTGGGGATACATCCCTTCTGATTTAGAGTGTGTTTGCTTCAATGGGGGTGGGGAAACTGTGGACAGATTCTCCAAAAGATAAACTGCACAAATATTTTCACTTCTTTTCCTAGCCACCGACAGCAAAAATGCATGCAATCATAGAACGGACTGCAAATTTCGTCTGCAAGCAGGGGGCTCAGTTTGAGATTATGTTGAAGGCAAAACAAGCTCGGAACTCTCAGTTTGACTTTTTGCGGTTTGACCACTACCTCAACCCTTACTACAAGTTTATTCAGAAAGCTATGAAGGAGGGGCGATATGCTGCCACTTCAGAAAAGAAAAAAGAAGAGGAAAAAAGTAAGTTTAATACTTTTTAAAAATGGCTGTGCAGCAGCTTATGTATTTCTGTCTAAATCATTCCAGCATCTTGATGGATAAGAGAAGTGTTCTCTTAATTCTTGTTGTAAATATTACACATAGTTACCAAAGGCTATGTGTCTTGTTGGCAGTTAATTATGAGAAGTTTAAATATGTTAGAACAATGGGCTGTTCTGGGTGGCCAGATGGGTGGGGTAAAAATAAATTATTATTATTATTATTATTATTATTATTATTATTATTATTATTATTATTATTATTTTCATACAGCATTGGGAATGGGGAATAGGAGGGAATTATTTATCCTGTCTTACATTAGCAGGTGCCTCCATGAGCAGGACAGAAGCCTTGGATTTCACACTTCATTCCTGTGTAACTTTTCTAATGCATACATTGGAAAGCTTTAGATATAGGGCTTAGGGAATGAATTTGATATAATTATTGATTTCCTTATAAAACCTATAGCCTATGCATTTTAACATCCTGCAAGTCACTCCGTTCCATATCTCTGAAATGATAAAACACAACCATACAATTTTTAAACAGATGCAGGAGGTACTGATGATGAAGATGATGACTATGATGGAGATAACTACCTGCACCCAAGCCTCTTCGCTTCTAAAAAGCACAGTAGACTTGAAGAGCTTATGAAGGTATTTCGGCATGCAAAATTTCATTTTAGCGTTTTATGTCTTGTTGAGCACCTGTTTTCTTTGTGAGACATCTCAGTTGATAGGTGTTCACAAACAGAGTAGTTCCCTGAATCCTAAGTTGGAATTTTATACTCTGAATTAGAGCTCCCTGTGGCATATCACAAGCTGCTTCTGAAATTCCTGTGTGGGTTCTCCATGCAGCTTGGGGAGATGCTTTTTAGAATATATAGGCCCTGAAAGCCTACCTTGGGTTGTGTAATGAGTTGTGTAGCTTTTAGAATCTTGGCTAGTGATAACACCTAGCTGTCATCAGAAACTTTTTATTTTAATTAAACATATTTAAATAAAATAGCTGTTTAAATAATTTTAGTGACTCAGATGTTGTCATAAATCACAAGGTCAAACAGAAGATTCTGCTTGATTAGATTGACTCAGTTAAGAAAACAGTTATATTGATTAATCAAGTGCAGTAAGTAAGATACGTGTGTATATAGAGCTAGTGTGTAATTCACCTTTGGAAAACAGTATGATTTCATCTTTGAGCTACAGTGGACTAAGATGTCAGTGAAAGAATCCATCCCTCAGTTGCACTATTTCTAGGATACATATAGTAGACCTGGATCTAATATGATGGAACATATATTATTGAGGACAGGCTTAAATCCACAGTTAGTGGCCTTATGAAATGACTGTTCCTCTAAAGTAGGCAAAAATTGCAGATAGGCATGTTACTCCATTAGAAAATCCACTAATGGATAAACACATGGTAGTAGGACTAACTAAAATGTTAGTGAGCAAACTTTCAAGTATTCCTGAACTCTTGCTCAGTCTTAAGCAATTTTAAAAACAAACCAAAAATGGAGACGTATTGGAGGACAAGTCTGCAGCTTGCAATAGTCTTAAAATAGAATTAGGTGTTATGGGCTGCCTCACTCACCGCTTCCCATTTGTTTTGCAGACACTTGGCTTTTTAAAAGATTTGCCCAGCAATATATTTTTCCTTCTTTCCCACTTTTTCTTAAAGTCCAGTCTGATAAAGTATTTTAATGAACTTGGAAGCTTGCTGACATCTTTGTGACCTTTTTGTTAGTGTGGATTTAATTGTATTACCATTAAGCTGTTATCCAATTTGTAAAGCATAACTGGGGTGTGCTTTGTAGGATGGGTTGGGCAAAGATTGTGCCAATTTTAATTTTAAAGCATTGCATTAATGGGGAATAAACTTCACAGCTTTTACTGCAAATTCATAATAATCGCATTCACAACTCTACAGTAACGTCTTTTGAAACCAATTCCAGGCGTATAAAGTTTAAGTGCCCCTTTTGCAACCTTTTAAAATGCCAATGTGGTAAATTAGTGTTAAGGAATCGGGAGGGGTGGGGGCATTGAGAAAGAAATTCTGAACTTTTCATGCTTTGCTTTCCTCCCCCTTCAGCCTTTAAAGGTGGTGGACCCTGATCACCCACTGGCAGTGCTTGTTCGCAAGGCTCAGGCTGACAATAACTTGGCTGCCCCACAGCCAGCTGAGGGAGCAGCTGTTCAGTCGTCACAAATAGAATATTCTTCAGATCGTAAGTACATTGGGATAAGCGGATTAAGCATGTGAGAAGGTTTTTATTTATTAACAGGAGCTAGGAGAGGCAGTACTAATAATCACTAAATAGTATTTAGTAGATGTTCAATTGTTGGCTCAACAGTTATTCCTTTACATGTTCAGTCAAGCTCCCTTAATGTATCTGTCAGGTTTGGAGACATGAATAGGATTCTCTTGTCGTTTTCTAATTGATCTGCTGTCTGCTCTGCAAAGTTGCATTTTAAAGGCCAGTTTTTGTTTTCAGCAGCAGCATAGGTGCCCATTGTGTATAAGATCAAACTAATGCTTGCTTTGGAGATGCTGGCAATTTTCCTTTGGAAATATATATTCCCAGTTTTCGGAGAGGTTCAGAGTGACTTGGATATTTGATCTGTATGAAAATGTATTCAGGCATGTAGGGCGAAGTATGTAAAGCCTTGGTTAACGTATTCGGTGAAAGACAAGATTAACATTAGATTGAATGATGAGCATTTTCAGATTGTGCTTGAGGGCATGAAAGAGGTGTTGCTGGCTTTGAAACTTTCACAAATGTCTTCCTCGAGAGCATAATTTAGTTTTCTGTTCCTAACTTGTGCAAGAAACCTATGGCTGTATGTACCAGACTTTGGATTCCATGGGCATGTGTGGCATTAAAAAAAAAATAGGTTGAAATAGGAGGCCTTAAACACTCAAAATGACAGCATGTTTTCCTGATGAGATCCCAGATAAAGGCAGGCACCTCTTCAAAGCACCTGGATATGGGATTCAATATTGCTTTCTAGTATCTGACCCTACTCTTTACCCACTCAGTCAGCCAGTGCCTAGAAATTGGATTGTGCACTCCGGCCAATGGTACTATTTCAGGATTCCCATATATATCAGTTAGTTGCATGAGGCAATTTTGGTGCATTGTTAATATCTCACAATGGTGTCATTATCTGTATATTGGAGCTGAAGAACGATCAATACTGCATGGTGTGTCTCCACCCCCACCCCACCCCTGCCACTAGCTATCCTGAGCGTCATGGAAGTAGTAGTATACATAAACAAGACTTACAAGATGGCATCCTTCTTCTCTTTCAAACAGATTAGTGTGCCCCAGTCCACAATTGGACTTGTTTTGCATGCTTTCACCCTTGTTGTGGAAAGCGGCGGTTGAATCATGAGGTCCTGCATTTATTTTGAATAAGATAAATGTGTGGTTCTTGTGCTTTACTTATTGCCTCCCCTGCACATTAGAAGAGAGGTTAGGAGGAGTTTATAGTCTTTCATTTTCACCATGCAGAGGTCAGCTAGAAGAAATATTGTCATCAAAGTAGCTCTCAAGACAAATGCTTGCCTTGCGACAGTAGGCAATCATTGATAAAAGCTGGCATGGCTATTTCATGAGCATTTTATGAAAAAACTTGTTAAACTGTCAGTAAAACAGTTCTGGCCTTTTGAAAGTATGTTTGTAATCTGTAGCTAGAGAACAAAACATTAATTGTTCTGAACAGCATATAAATTTCAGTACTGCATGTTCAGGTTGACTGTTGCTGCAAGGAAGAGAGCTCAGAGCTCGCTTGAATGATTGTTTTTAATGTACACAAAAATATACTTTCTGGCAAACATTCAATCAGATGTCAGAAATTGAGGCTCAGGGGTTTCTGTGGAATCTTGGTAGTGACATAGTAGCAAAAATGCTTTATTGGTGAGACTGCCGTTGGCTAAAGCACTTCAATATTGCAATTCTGGAGTTATTCCACTGTAGTCAATAGGACGATTTCAAAGTGATTTGAAGAGTGCAAACTCGGCATATATGCTGCTGATTCTAATTATGCAATCCATACTAAAATTGTTTTGCAGATAATTTGAGTGTAATTTCATCTTGTTAAAAGATGAAGAATAGAAGATCTTTGATAAAGGGATGAAGGCTCAAAGGTTCGTGTATGCCTTTCCTTTGCTCAGTTGGTGTTCTTTTCTTTTTTAATTAAAAAAAGAATTAGTAACTGATGGCTGTAATTTCTTCTTACTAATCGTACTGATCTGCAGATATAGTACTGTGCTTGTGTGCACAATAGTTCAGTTTAGCTGAGGCCATAAATCACAATGATGTAGCCTACATAAGTTAACCGAATGGTAGTGGGGTGGTTGGGGCTACATAGGTTCCTGAAACCCTGTTGCTTGATGACTGTATGTTCTTGGTATACTCACAGCCATTGCTGCTGCTTTGCTGCTTTGGTCATACATTTTCGTTCCAGGCCATAGGTGTTGGACAGTCATCTGCAGTTGATATGCAGTTTAAGTCCTAAGTCGTGACATTACCCATTCAGCTCAGTTCTTCTATGTGGAGTGGAGAGAACTCTGAGGTGGGAGGATTGAGGCGAATGGCTACAAGCATATGGTCTCCAACAGTGGAGGTAGAACATGGCAATTCACCTTACTCCTCCCATCTCGAAGTTCTGTCCACTCCATAGAGAAGAACACCTATGGCCTGGAACGAAAAGGTCCCACTACCATTTGAGCCTTCATCCCTTTACCAGACATCTTCTATTCTTTGTCTTTTAACAAGATGAAATTAAACCCTGTCACATTATATGCAAAACAGTTTTTTATGGATCGCATACACAGTTGGAGACCGTATGCCTCTGAATGTCAGTCGCTTGGAATCACAAGTGGGGAGAGTGCTGTGGCACTCAAGTCCTGCTTGTGGGCTTCACATGGGCAACTGGCTTGTTCTGAAATTCTGGACTAGATCTAGCAGGCCTCTTCTTATACTCCTATGGTGTACGATGCAGCTGAAGCTATGCAGGGATGGTTCTGAACACAATGCCTCTTCCACCTGTGGATGTAAGAGGTCTCTAAATGGGATGTAAAACCGGTAAGGCCCTAGGTTTGGCAATGGAAGTCAGGAGGGAGAGGACAGACCTGGTGCAGAACACAACCCACTTGGTGCCCTTTGTTACATTCACAGGGTAGCTTTGAAAGAAAGATAGAAAGAAGTGTGCATGCACACGAAAGCTCATACCAAGAACAAACTTAGTTGTTCTCTAAGGTGCTACTGGAAAGAATTTTTTATTTTGTTTTGACTATGGCAGACCAACACGGCTACCCACCTGTAAGTGAAATACCATTTACAGTAAGAACAACTATCCTCAGTTCCATCATAGAGGAACGGTAGTAAATAAATACAAGAGCAAATGAATGTAAAGTCCATCCTACTTGGTGTGCTGTGCCTAATACAGATACTTGATCTTTTACAGGTTGCAAACTTGCAATATTATAAAAACGAAAAAAACCTGAGACCCTCTGGGTCCCATTTAGTACCAAATTTCCATTTGCACAGCACTATGAAGTAGACATGACCCTGTTCATAACCAATTACATACAGTGGTACCTCGGGTTACATACGCTTCAGGTTACATATGTTTCAGGTTACATACTCCGCTAACCCAGAAATAACGCTTCAGGTTAAGAACTTTGCTTCAGGATAAGAACAGAAATCATGTTCTGGCGGCGCGGCGGCAGCAGGAGGTCCCATTAGCTAAAGTGGTGCTTCAGGTTAAGAACAGTTTCAGGTTAAGAATGGGCCTCCGGAACGAATTAAGTACTTAACCAGAGGTACCACTGTATTAAGTAGCTTCATTGAAAGTACTTGTATCTCATTTAAATAAGTAATCAGTATGTGTTTTAAAACATGCAAGAGTTGGGTAGCTTTGAAAGAAAGATAGAAAATTAATCTCAAAACTGTATTCAGAACCTATCGATGATTTCAAAGTGCGGTCTTCTCACACATACACCTCCCTCTGAAAAAAAACTTGGTTCAAAAATGTACATTCTCTGGCCTGTAATAGTGTATAAGTGATTATATTATAAATAAGTTGAGCAGTTTAACTGAGGGAAGGATAAAGTAAATGATCTAGGATAATGTGATATACAGGTTATATTTTTATACTCATGGAACTTTGCTCTTGGTTGGAAGTAACAGCCTAGCGTTTTTGTAGATAATACTTCTAGACAAACTTGCCCAAGCTACAGTAAGACAAGATAACCTTGGGAAATGGATAAATCAATTGAGAAAGTGCTTGCAGCTGATATTTCGAGACAAATGGAAGAGTTCAGTTTGAGCAAAAAAAAATGTCAACCTGCAAATCGGTCATTTAAAAGCATGTAGCATAATCCACAAGGCTGTCTCTCCAGGCCATTAACAAAATTGCTGTGATTTGCAACGAATGGTAAATTTCTCATTGACTTCAGTGAGAACAGAATCATTGCCATTTAGTTTTGTTACAGGTGACACAGTGAATAATTTCCTACAGTAGTGACAGGCAATGTCCCATTTACACATGGTATTTTCATCTCTACTTGCAGCCACAGAAGGAATTGGCTTGCCAGATATTGCTGTTTGTAATGATGTCTGTTGTGATGCATCTTTGGGCATGATTTGAAGGAAATAATATGGCATCTTGTTATATTAAATAAGTGGAGATCGCATGGGAAATGGAGTGAACTGTAAAGTTTTTTAAATCCTTTCCTAGACTCAGCAGGAATTTGGAATTGAGTCCAACAAAGATAGGTAGTTGCCCCTCCCTTAGGTCTGCTTTAAGCCCATATATTTAAAATGATAATCAACACAAGTGATTAGTATTTACTGCAGTGATTTAAATAACATTCCATTGCTCTGTAGAAATCACTCTGGACTTCAAACACAAATGTGGTTACAAAAGTTTACTAATTAGTGTTAGTTCCTGTTACATCAGTTTTATGGGGATATGTTTACATTAACAGTATTGTTGTTTAAAAGGTTTCTGTAACTTTTATTAATTGTAAATGCCCTCTTATAGCAAGGGTTGAAACACTGTGTGCCTAGAGAGGTAGTTCCTGCTGCCCACAGGATACCCTGCCTCCCTCATGCTGAAATTACGTGTATGCTTAAAAGATACATCAGATTGTAAGCAGTAAAATAGGTTGCAGGGAATTAATTGTGGTGGTGCTCACTGCACTTTCTGCTGTTTGTATATGACCCAATGGGCCCAGTAAATTTGGCAATCACTGCATTACAGTTTAGTCTTGGGCATTTTAAAAGCAATCTTCCTAGTTCATAGTCAGTTCATTCCTGTTTCTTCCTGAAGCCTCAACGTTTAGGATGCCATTTCTTCCAGAAAGGAAGGCTGGGTGCAGATTTGTTGCATTTAAAGGTTTTCGGGATATAGCTGTGACCCTGTGCTAATAAGAACATGAAAAAAGGAACTGTTCAAGTGTACTCTATTGTTCCATACCAGGAGCATCCATTGTATTTGTAATGTGTTAATCTTAAGAGCATATACAGATTGTTTTCCTAAAAGTTGGCTATTCGGCAAGAAATTTTAAATATCCATAATCTTCGTATAATAATACCATATAGGTGCTCACATTTTGAAAGTAAAACATGAAATGATAGATGCTTTTTCCTGGAGTCTTACTCTTTTTCTTATACTCTTCTTTCAAGTGAAGAATGTGTCTTTTGCTCTCTTTATTGTTTGCATTTGTTTCCATTGAGAAGGATATTGATTTAAGTAAAGACAAAGGAAGAGTTTCTTGTGTTTATAGTTTTTTCAAAGGAATAACTAATGTGACCATGTTATTTCTATCTGTTCTGTATTATCAGTGGCATAGTCGTTTACTGCATATTAAATATTACAGTGAGTTAAGGGCCAAATGAATGAAGGTCGTAATGCTAATCACCAAATAGTTGACTTAATAAGTGATTCCTCTATCATTTTGCCTAAACCTAATTTTCTTAGTTATGCTAATTTCCTACAGCATTGATAAAAAAAATCCCTGAAGACATAATAAAATGAAAGTGGTAGCTGAAAAACAGAATGGGAAAATGTAGTCTAATCAGCACAAAGAATATATTTTAATTTCAGTATGCCAGTCTACATTGTAGAGAATTGAGTTGTACTTTGTGTGGGTTTGTGAACATTTGGTTTTTAAGGCTTTAAAATTTTTTTGCTTGAGGATCAAAATGGTTGGAGATGTTTTGCTATTTGTACATGCAGTCACTGAAGAGTCATAGGAAACCTCATGGTAGGTTTACCTATTAGCAAGATACGAGCTGTTTTAGATCAGACCAAGAGCCTATTTAGTTCAGTATTCTTTTACCACATCAGCCTTCTAGGTCACCATGGGAAGCGCATTGATGGGCTCCAAATTGCCCATGATGGGGATTAGCCCATCTAGCCCAGTAATGTCTATTGGATCTCCAGGGTCTCAGCCAGAGGCACTTCCCATTACTTTCTTGCTATCTAGTAATTGGAGAGCTGGGGAGTAAACATGTAAAGCTCACACTCTACCAATGAGCTATGATCCATTCTCATAATGGATATATCATGAGCCACTGAAAGTCCACCCAGTGATAAGTGTTGTTGTTGTTCAGTCGTTCAGTCGTGTCCGACTCTTCGTGACCCCATGGACCAGAGCACGCCAGGCACGCCTATCCTTCACCGCCTCCCGCAGTTTGGCCAAACTCAGTGATAAGTGAGCACCCATCATTCTTTGGTTTTTGACCATTCACTGTATGCAGTGAATGACTCCATACTAGAGGGCTTTAAAAAGCATATGGTAGCTAACATTCCCAGAATGTTAAACTGTGCATATTGAATTACTCACAATACAGAGCAATTTCCACACACTCCCAACTACTACAGGGTATATCACTATTTGGTTTAGGTTATCTTAACCGCCACTAAGCAAAACAAGGTCCAAATTCTTCCTACCAGAACCAGTGCCTAAAACCAGTGTGATTTGATAGGAAACTGCCTGTCTGAACCCTGCCAGACTCTCTTGTATAATTCAGTCTGCAACTCACTCTCAGCAAAAACTTCAGATGCAATCTAATATGATTCAGTCAGCACCAGATGATAAATTAAACATGCAAATAGGGTCTTATACATTTTTAATCATGTAATGCTATTGTGTATGGAGTCAAATATTGAACATTCCCCACAAGCTTGGTTTGCAGTTTTAGGCTCACATACTGGAGCCCCTTTTCCGTGGCGTATTACTGGCATGTTGAACATGTCTGTCAGCATAAGTAGTCCTTCATATGCTGTTTTTGCAAATATAATAAAAATAATATGCTGTTTTTGCAAATATAGTAGTTCACATATGAAAGATGATAAGTATTTTAATTCCTGTTTTCCCTTCTCATATCTCTTCCCCCTGTACTCATATGCACATGGATTGATACTTACTCTTTTGGGAATGATTGGCCTCCCTTGAAACCACTAGTGAGCAACATTCTCTGTCTTGTCTAAGGAGGGGGATTCAGATCATCAAGAAAAGGAGTGTTTTTAAATCAACAGTTTGAATAAAACTTCCTACTCTGTTCCTTGACAAGCAAGGGTATTTGTGGTTACAGCAGTTAAAACATTCTGGCTTGTAACTACAGTTGTACCATGGTTGCTGAACGTCTTGAAACTTGTACGTTTTGGCTCCTGAACGATCAAAAACTGGAAGTGAGTGTTCTGGTTTTCAAATGATTTTCAGAATCCGAATGTCTGGCACGGCTTCCAGTTGGCTGCAAGATGTTCCTGCAGCCAATCAGAAGCCATGCCTTGGTTTTTTGAAAGGTTCTGGTAGTCAAACGGACTCCCGGAACGCATTCTGTTTGAGAACCAAGGTACGACTGTACCTTTGAGAACCAAACGTACCTTGGTTTCTGAACAGCTTAGTTCTCGGAACATTTTCGCTCCCAAACACCGCAAACCCGGAAGTGAGTGTTCCGGTTTGCAAACTATTTTGAGAAGCCAAACGTCCGACGGGGCTTCCATGGCTTCCAGTTTGGCTGCAGGAGCTTCCTGCAGCCAATTGGAAGCCGTGCTTTGGTTTTCAAACGTTTTGGAAGTTGGAATGGACTTCTGGAACAGATTCCTTTCAACTTCCAAGGTACAAATGTAAATCGTTTCTACTAAATTCTGGAGGAATCACCATGTTAGGCTGTTGCATCAAAAACAGCATTGTCTTACAGTGCCTTAAATACTAAATAGATGTATTCTGACATAAACTTTTGTGAATGTATTATAGTGCACTGGAATGCCACAGTACATTTTCCTTTTAAAGCATTTAAAATATCACAAGACTTTTTGTTCCTTAACACTACCTAGGAACTCAATCCAAAATCCAAACCTACATGGCTTTTGCACTAATGCTTTATATCTGGAGATGAGCAGGGCAGCTGAAATTAATGGATTTCTCTTTTGGTTCTCTGTACACTTGCCCAATACATTAATCTGGATCACTTCAGTACAGACAAGGGCCACATTTCAGTACAGAGTTGGTTTGTTGAAGTTTCCAGAAGCAATGGGTGAGAATTATCAATGTTTCTCCATGAGATAGAAAGCAATCTCCACACTCTTTGGATTGACGGTAATAAATATGCATAATTTGTCACAATAATAAATACAACATATAATTGTCTTCAGATTGACTTAAACTAAGAATTCTTCTAACAGCACATACTGGAATATGTTATGCATTTGGAATACCAATTTGGATAACCAAAGAGGTGTTTTTCTGTAATTTCCAGTCTACTGTGTATTCCTACACTGAATTCTTTTAACTATAAAAGCTTATGTGTATGATTCACATTTGAGCATTTATTTAGAGGGCTAAACTTGTATTCTCTTTGGTCTAGAAATTCTAATGTGTTTTTTTGCACTCCATACTTGTAGAGGTTAAATATTTGCCCCTCTCCTAAATTTAATGTTTCTTCTGAAGGTGTGTAGCCAGTCATAGCACATTCACAAGTACAGTGTGAGGTACCATGAAACTGAGGTGTATTTTATCCGCCCCCCACCCCAAATTATAAATGCCTTGCTCGTTCTTTGGCCAAAATTGCAGAAGATTTGGAGTGCAGTTGCTACTGCCAGGTCATTCTGTTTTACCTTTCCTTAAGCTCTGACTGGTCCATCACCTTCTCCACGCCTTTCTTCAGTTTCAAGTGCGGTTAAGAAACTTGCTGGTCCCAGCAAGAAACACTCACTCACTTTTGCTAACATGCTTTTGATGCTTTGCCCACTCTTTCCTGCAGCAATATTGGTTCATTTACACAGTCTGATGGTTCAAACAGCTTCATTTATATAAAACAGTGTTTCTCAAACTTGGGTCCCCAACTATTGTTGGACTATAGCTCCCATCATCCCTGACCACTGGTCCTGCTAGCTATGGATGATAAGAGTTGTAGTCCCAACAACAGCTGGGGATCCAAGTTTGAGAAACACTGCTTCAAATTTCTCCCTGGTTGAAATTAATAAAAAGTTGAGATCAATAGAAAGCAAACAGTGCCTTCCCTCAGAGTTAAATCTAAAAGAGATGACACCAAATGAAAAAGGGGAGAGAGGAGGAAACAAAATACAAACACAGATACCAAGTTGCAACATCTCCCCTTCCTAATGGTAATATTTTGCTAGATCCAGAATTGGCCTCCACAGTTACTTAAGGACTCATTGTTAAAACCGTGTTTATGGAAGACAATCTTACTCAGCTACAAGTGATCGCCAAAGAAGAAGATTTTGATCGAATTATGCTATGTAGATTCAGTTAACATTTTGGTGATGCCTTACAGGATTTAATGGGGTGTTACTCAAAACTATTTACCCTGATGATTTCCTTGATGAAAGCACTGAAAATTAAGTTGTGCCCCTCCTCTTAAAAGGGCAAATAAGTGTTTGTTAATTCCTTTTGTCTCTAATCATCCACAGCCCAGAGTTGCATTTGAGTGCCAATAACTCAGTACTGGTGTATGTTGTTGCCTGTAAAAGGCTTCTTGTCCAGTGTTCACCTTTTTATTACTATTAGAAGTATGACACACTTTAGCCCAAAGGGGGATTTTTTCTCTCTCTCTCTCTGAAAATTATTTTGCTTCTGAAACTTAATTTTTATCAGAACTCTGCAGATGTAGGTTTGTCAACATGGCACAGCATGAGATTGCCTTCTGCTGTTAACTCTGCAGAGCTTAGCTTGACACCATGCTGTATTTTGGGAACAAAGCATTTTTATACATACTAGCGAATTGTTTTGCTTAGAGCACTTAATTAAATGGGAGTGTTCTTAGCTCTCGTGCGTGTGCACACACCCATCTTCATCAGGAACATTATAGCATTCATGGTGAACTGTACAAAAGGCATGTGTTTTCAACAGAGAGCCCATAATTCGGTGGTAAATCACCTGCTTTCCATGCAGAAGGTACTAGTTTAAGTCTCAGGCACCTCCAGTAGAAGGATCAGGTGGCAAACTATGGGAATGATCCTTCTTCCGCCTCAGACTTGGAAGTGTTGCTGGTGGTCAGAGTTGACAACCCTTGACTAGAATGACTAATACAGTGGTACCTCGGGTTAAGAACTTAATCTTAAGATTTAGTGTCAGGAGTATAACGTATTCCTGGACACCGCAGAGTTAGACGCAGACTTTTCTGGAAGCTTCTGGCTGTTGTGAAATTGACTAGACAGCTCAACGCAGGAACTCAGCAACTCACTGGATAACTATATACAGTATTTATTGATTGAAGCAACTAGTATCCATAAGTTACTATTTACAGACTTTACAAAATAAAAGAAAAAAACATAAAATCTTTCTTTCTCTGTCTCTCTCTCTCTACACTGACACCTGACCACACACTAACACCTGACACAAGCTCTCAGACAGAGCTGAGTCTTTAGGAACTCCACTGACCAATCACAGGTCGTTGCTAAGGGTCTGAGAGAGAGCAGATCTGGGCTTTCTGCCAACTACTAATTGCTTGGAGATAACAGCTGCATTTCTGCACGTAGGCAACTCTGAAATCTCTAACACTTAATTTCTTCTGGAGGTCCGTTCTTAACCTGAAACTGTTCTTAACCTGAGGTACCACTTTAGTTAATGGGGCCTGCCGCACTGCCACCGCACGATTTCTGTTCTCATCCTGAAGCAAAGTTCTTAATCCGAGGTACTATTTCTGGGTTAGCGGAATCTTTAACCTGAAGCGTCTGTAACCCGAGGTACCACTGTAGTCTGACCTAGTACAAGGGATCTTCCAGTAATCACTCTGTTCAAGCTGCATTAAAAAAAAAAACTATTTAAAAAGTGACTTAAGAGAATATTGCTCACTGGCAAATGGGAAACTGAAATGAATCTTAAATTGTAACACTTCAATCTCTTTCATGTGGCACCTTATCAGTCTTAAAATTCTTCAAGAATACTTCAGAAAAGAGGGTGGGAATAGAGAGAGTGCTGCAGTAAAGGAATGCTGCTTCAAATCTGGGTTTAAATTTAAAACCTGCAGTTTTAAGAAGCAATTAACAGCTGTCAGGGTGTTTAGTTTGAATCTCCTTTCTCATAACTTGAATCTAATGGCTTTGGTCCTAGCCTCTGCAGCAGGAGCAAACAAGCTTGCTCCATCCTCCATGTGACAAGCGCTTTAGATATTTGAAGATGGCTATCATGAAAGATCAATCAGTAGAGCATGAGACTCTAAATCTCAGGGTTTGAAGCCCATGTTTGGCGAAAGATTCCTGCATTTCAGGAGGTTGGACTAGATGATCCTTGTGGTCTGTTCCAACTCTATGATTCTATAATCTCCTCTCAGACTCTTCTTTACTAGACTAAACATACCCAGGTTCCCTCAACCTCACGATGCTTGGTTTCTGGACCCTTTTTCATCTTGGTCACTCTCTTCTGCTCATGTTCCAGCTTGTCAATATCCTTCTCAAATTGTGGTGCCCAGAATTCGACATGGGTGGCTGTCTCTCTGTTTTTGTATTATGCCATGCTCCCCATTGCAGCCATTTTGTGACTGTTGCCCCCAGCGCTGCCCTACATATTGGTCATTAAAAAAAACCAAACATCTTTTTTCTACCAAATGATAATTTTTGCTGCAGCTGCTTTTGGGGGGGGGGGTTGGAGGAGGTGGGTATTAGGAGTATATCTTTTACCCAAATATAACTCAGGTTACTGAAAAACGATCCTGTGGAAAACCTAAAACTTATGTGCGCACTCTGACATTATCTATCTTTCATATATCGTGTATGATGAGTTTCCCACTCAAAATTGTCTAATTATCTGAACAGCCCAATTGCTGCTTAAGGATTTCCCTGCTCAAAGATAATCACATCTCTACCACATTCCTTTAAGCAATGTGGAGTCACAAGAGAGTGATCCATGTCCAGCATCTTAAAATGAATTGAATTTACCAGTACCAAGTCATCTAGAAACTTCATTTTAAGAGATGAGAAAAAGGTCAGCCTTCAGCTGTTATGCTCACAAGCTTGTCAAGGAAAAATGCAGACAAAAACAATTTGCCCCAAAATGTAATAATGCTACAACTTCTGCCTGGAAAGGATGAAGCTTCATACTTTAACTGCTGGATTCTAGGGGAACCAGTTTTCCTTGAAATAAAGCTAGCAGCCATAGCACAGAAAGGCTATATATGCCAACAACAAACCTGGCACACTTACCTATTTTTATTTAAAGTATTTCTATATGCCCTTCATCAAATTTCTCCCGGGGCAGCTTATGACATATCTTATTGCTTCTTAAGCAAGCTTTCTCCAATCTGTGAGGTTTCCATGAGAATTTTAAGCAAACAAAGGGCACCTGGAAGCCTTAAAAATAAAATGAAATCCAATAAATGTTTCAGAGCCATCCAGAGCTGATGCATCAAAATTGCAAGGCTTTCAGGAAGAAATCAAACATTTTCCCACTCTGACTTCTAAGCAATCTAGCTTAAGCTAAGTTGAATAACACATTTTCAAACCAATTTGACAGGTAACTTTCCCCTGTGGGAAAAGAGGGCAACACCAACTAACACCAGTATCAGCTGCTTTAGCAAGTTGAGGATACAAGCCAACATGGGATGAAAATTAAGTTCCTGGTGAGAAGTACTATACTGTACATGATTCCTGGTGATTCAAATCATAGGGCTTCAGCCACCTCGCTTTTATAAAACCAATATTAATGTCAGAAGAAACTGCTGTACAGTAGGCATGCCTGGTACCGAAGTCAAACAACAAAAAGTCAGTCAGTCTATTTAATGTATGATTCTCATGTATTTTACCCACCTACATAGTCATTACTTAGGTTAGGTTACTTATCCTGGAGCAGCTGCTATTTTGCATATGTTATTCTGGTTTTGCTAGAGATGAGAAGGGGGGCAGGAAGCAGGGCAGGGCACCACCCACAAAACAAGAACAGTTAATCAGCCATCCCTCTGGCTTTGGAGAGTTTGGAAAGCACATACCATGCATCTTAATTTTTATTTATTTTATTTTTTGGCAACCACAAGGGCTGGAAAGCTAAGGGAAGTCTGAGATTTTTAGAACAATGAATCCTGCACATTTTATGTGCCTGCGTGGAATCAGAGCGTGCATACAAGTCTGGACATGATAGACAAGGAGGGGATGATTTTTTTGGCAATTCTTGCTGGTTCCAAAGTGACTGAATAGTGCACTTTTATAATTTTATTCTTGACATTTTAGCAAAATTGACTTTGACATCCATGATGTTTTGCATTAAGGTGGCCAACTCATGTCAAAACCAGTTTGCAGTACCAATGTTAAAGTTACTATAGTAGTGGGTTTCAAAGTCCTGCACTGTCACCTTTTTTGTTTCTTAACCTACTCCTTATTCTTCCTAATCTGATTACTTCTCTAGCTCATCTCATAATCATCCTAAATGCTCACCTAAGAAACATTCGTGTCTATACAGACAGGGCTGGCTGTTAACACTTGTTTCCTAGCAACTTGTTCTCCTGTTGGCTGGCAGTAGCTACCCAAAATCTTTTTTTCTTTTCTTTTTTCTTTTAACAGAAGGGGGCTGGGATAAGGTTACCAGATTTTTTTCAATGAATCCAGGGACACTTTAAATAAATAAATACTACAAGTTCAGGACATTGATGCTGCAGCGATGGTGGTGGCAGAGGGGCGGCCACCGCCTTGACCTCAACTGCCACGTTTCCCCTTCCCCTGAGGCTTCTATCTCCTTTCTCCATGAGCCTGGGCAGCCCCTGAGTTGTTCGTTCTTCGGTGGTGGTGGGGAAGCAGTGCGCGGTGGGTCAGGCATGGAAGGCGGAGAAGGAGGGCCAAGAGTGGCGGCGGTGGCAGCGAGGCTCCGGCAGCATGATGCCTCCCTTCCCATCGGAGCAGCCCCAATCCCATTCCTACTTGTGTGCAAGCAGGAGGGGGGGGATCCCTCAGCTGGGAAGGAAGGCTTCCTGTTGCCTAACTGAGAGATCCCTGCCCCCTCCTGCCTGCACACAAGCTCTGATAGGCAGTGTGAAGCCTCCCTTCACAGCTGAGAGATCCCCGCCCCGCTCCTGCTTGCACACAAGTAGGAGTTGGGAGGCTGCTCCAATAGGCAGCATGAAGCCTCCCTTCACAGCTTAGTTGCTGGGGTCAGGGAAGGTGGAGGCAGCCCAGAAGCTGCATCTTAGAGCCCCTGCACCACCATCGTATGGGGACTTCTGAGCAGCTCCTGAAGCCAGCCAGAGCCAACTGCTCTGGGCTGCTGAGACTGCCACTGCTGCGTTTCCCGGGGATGGAATTTGTCTGGGGACTTATTCGCAAATCCGGGAACGTCTGGTAACCTTAGGCTGGGAGCATAACCATCCCTTGGCTAATCACTAGGTTTGACAATAGTAGCTACTACATTTCTGTATTGTTAATTAATTGAAAGTAGTAATAAAAACTGTGTAGTATTTTTTTGATTCCTTTATGTGTATTAGCGGCATTGTACCTAACATTCTTCAGGAGTTCTAAGAACCTCACCCCAGATCAGTGTGGTCCTGCTCTTTTATCTCAGGAAGCAACCTGCAAAATTTGGTTTTGATGCCTTAAGAGGTATCCAAATGCATAGCAAACGTATAGGAGATAAACACATACAAAGCAAGTTTTGAGCACTGTGCAGGCATGCTTGAAAGGCCTTCTGAAATTGATGCTGGGGAGAGTTCTAGTGGTTGAATACAGGGCTCCAAAATAGACAAATACTGGATTATATGCAAAATTGTTCATGTTGGGCAGTGTCTGCAAATTGTACCTTTACTTGGTGCAGAATTTTAATGATGCTGAGAAGTCCAAATCCTAGCTGTATAACTTTATACAGTCAGAAAGAAAGCTACTACATTTCCCTAATTTTAATCAGGCAAGCATGGTTTTAATGTACCTAAAAGGGCACACGAAAGTGAATTAAGTTGTGAAGGGGGGAAATGGCAATTTCTTTAGATTCTTTGCACGTCTCTTCACTTCCTCATTCACTATAGTGCTGTTTCCATTTGGCCTTGGATGTGTCTGCCTCATTTCACCCGAATGTGTTGACAAAATGCTATTTCTCATTTTCTGCACAAGAAAAATGGATAACGCATTAGGAAGTTGGAAATTTTAACATAAGCGATGTTCTACTTGTGGTAGCAACAGTGCAGGGGGTGGGCTGTGGGACCTTTTTGATTTTTTTTTTGTTCCCTCTTCAAACTGCCTGAAATATTGATCATAACCCCCGCTCCTTTTTTTACAGCAACTGTGGCAGCCATGTATTACAGTTACTACATGCTGCCAGATGGATCATATTGCCTCGCCCCTCCTCCCCCAGGAATTGACATGGCAACTTATTACAATGCACTGCCAGCAGGAGTGACTGTGTCTAGCACTACAGGAGTAGCCACAATGACAGCACCACCTCCTCCTGGCACTACACCACCACCATCTTCAGAGGCAACTGATGACACCAGTGGTGTAATGCCTGCCACGACTACTTCAACAAGGTATCCTATTTTTTGGCTGTCCCATTTGAGTTTGGCTTTGAGCAAAAGCATTTCCTATGGTTTCTGGTAATCCCAGGTCATGTTCAACAAAGGCCACACTGACACCACACATTTACATCACTGTGATACCACTTTAAACCATTATGGAATTCTGGGAGCTGTAGCATGTTAAGGGTAAAAGGTAAAGGGACCCCTGACAGTTAAGTACAGTCACAAACGACTCTGGGGTTGCGGTGCTCATCTTGCTTTACAGGCTGAGGGAGCCAGTGTTTGTCTGCTCTGCGGACAGTTTTTCCGAGTGATGTGGCCAGCATGACTAAGCCGCTTCTGGCGCAACGGAACACCAGAGCAGTGCACGGAAACAACATTTACCTTCCTGCCGGAGTAGTTACCTATTAATCTGCTTGCACTTTCTGTGTGCTTTTGAACTGCTAGGTTGGCAGGAGCTGAGACAAAGCAACGGGAGCTCACCCCGTCGCGGGGATTTGAACCGCCAACCTTCTGATCGGCAAGCGCAAAGGCTCAGTGGTTTTGGAGACCACTATTCACTTCCCAGGGTTACAGTTCCCAGAGTGGTTTAACAATCCCTCATCACAGGGAACCCTGGGAATTGTAGCTGTTAATTGATGTGCACTAGAAGTAAGGATGTCTCCTTGCTGCCTTAAGATGTTTGGGCTTTGGTATGTCTCGTAAGGAAAAAAGCACCAAATGGTCAGCATACCCTTGCTGTCTTGTAGTGGTTCATGCATGGCATACTCAGGGGTATTCTCTTTGTTTACTAGTTCTTTTTTAAAAGTCTCAGATTAATATTTTCAGTACACATAAACTCCCCCCCCCCTGACCGCAGTGGCTTGGAGCTTGCTTTGTTCAGTTCATTGTAGCTGTGGCCCCATTATAAATCCTCAGCTAGTTAATCGTTGTCTGAAATCTGTTCCAAGCACTAATGTTTTCTTGTTTGAAATTGATCTTTGCTTGGTCAGTGTGTTAATTTAGCAAAACAATAAGCTTTGTGACATTAAGAGCACATTACGCAAAGAGGAGTGGGCTTTTGTTTAGATTCTTATCTACTTAAAATCTACCAGCGGTTATGCCAGTACTTCTGTAAAAGGTGTTCCAACACTTATGTTATTCTTCCTGTTTATTGTGAAGGTTCTCTAAATGCCTTACAGTGTTATAACAGTGGACTATATTAAAAATGATAGTATAGTAAAATGGGATCGGGATTGCATATATGGTGCATACCAGCATGCATGAAAATATTTTGGACTGAAGTAAGTTGCACAGAAAACTTTCACGTATACAGCTGTTTTCTGATGAAAGTTGTGAAATTGGAATGGTTTTGAAGAGGCCTTCAGATTTCTCTCACTCCGTGCTGCCCGGCACTGCGGTTGAAAAACTTTTAAAAATCTTGTAAAGCCATATATTTTGGTGCCCCAAAATGAGCTGTTCAAATAAAATGATGTTAGGCAGATTATAAAAAGTTTTAAATGTTTGCCTGAATTTTTCTAATGCAAAAGAGATAGCTCTGGCTTCTTTAATAAGCTCGTTTTGGGGGAGCAAATATTTCATAACTTAAAAATCAGTGGTGATTTTTAAAAAGTAAGTGCCGCCTCTGGCTTAATAGGGCTGCATGTTATGTTCTCTGCCTATGTAAATAATAAAATGTTAATGTTTTTCAGCACAATTCCTTCTGTGGTCACCATCATCCCCCCACCCCCAGACATCCAGCCTGTGATTGACAAGTTAGCTGAATATGTTGCTAGGAATGGGATTAAATTTGAGACCAGTGTCCGTGCCAAGAATGATCTAAGGTGAGTGCAAGTGCCTTTTTTCTTAATTACTTCATTTTATGATGTGGTGTAAGTGAGCAGCTTGTCCCTCTCTTATTGACAGTCTGTTTTGCAAAGAAAGCTGTTGAGGGTAATGTGTTGTAATTTGTTTTATTAAAATTCAAGGGACTACTTGAAGTTAATGATAAAGCGTTATTGCCTAAGAATCTTGAAGCTTGTGCTTCTGAATGTATACCTTCTGGGCATTTAGGAATAAATTATTCTATTTCAGAATATCAGATAGCTTTTCTGTGCTTGGGGTACTGGAATAGTAAATGATGGTTGATGTTTGCTATGTTGTGGTGTGTTTTTTCCACAAATTTCATTTTTGTTCCTTAACAGGTTTGAGTTCCTGCAACCTTGGCACCAGTACAATGCCTACTATGAATTTAAGAAGCAGTTTTTCCTTCAGAAAGAGGCCAGTGACAGCTCAAAGGTAGGCTTCTAAAAGTAGGAAGCAATAGTGTGACATCTTGCTTCATATGCTACGTACATAGAAACCTGACTAGAGCAGCCAAGAACAGAGAAACCACCTCTAGTAAATTTACTTTAAAAAAAATATTATATCCCACTTTTTCTTGCCTGACAACTTGCAGGAGCTAGCAACATGCAACTATGAACCCAGTAATAAAGGCTAAGTTGCTTCAATTCATTTTGTGCGGGTCAGCCATTAAGAACATAGGAAGAGTCTGCAGGCCCATCTAGTCCAGCAACCGGGTGCCTCTGGGAAGCCAAAATGGAAGAGCTGAGTGCAGCAACACACTCTTCATTTGCGATTCCCAGCAACTGGCTTTGAAGATGGGTGCTGCTTCCAACTGTTGAGGCAGAGCTTAGCCAGTAGCTGTTACTAGCCCTTCCTCCATGAACATGTTTTAAAAGTGTTAAAAAACAAAACGCTGTAGATCAGAGCAAATTTTAAGCAGCATATTACTTTGTTTCTGGGTCATCTTTACTCAATGCTGGATTGTTTGCATGTGCATTGAAGATGCTCATCATTACCTTTTAAACCACTTAAATAGATTTAGGGCTAGAGGACATTAAATACCACCTCCTGTTAGATGTTCCACCACCAGCTGAGCTACAGCTAATGTGAAGCAAGAGAAAGTGCCTTCTCTGCAACAACACCCAGAATGTGGCACACTCACCTTTCTTTACAGGAACCATTTGGCTTGCCTCATCTTCAGATGTTTTTTTAGCCTTCCAGGTGTGGTTTTCTTGTTCTGCTGTGATTTAGTTTTAATCGTATTTTTGTATTGCTTTTATTGTACAGTAAAGCCACCTTGAGCACTCAGTTGGAGGGGATATAAATTCTGTAAATAAATAGAAGCCAGACACAACAAGAAAATCGTAACTCTGAAACTTCAGTATGTGATTGCATAAATCCAAGTTCCCAACAGGTGTTAGTCATCTTAAATCAAAGAGAATTAAATATTGCAATGTACGGGTCAAAAGTGAAACATGCTGCAATTGAGATGTTAAGCCTGTTTAATTCCTTGACATGTTTTTGTTTCGCTTTGTTTATAGCTACTCTTTTCAGCCAAAATTTGTTCCCAAAGTGGCTTATGATATAAGTCAGATATGTAGATATTGGATATACATTATATCTCTGTGGCAGGTTTTTCTGGCCTATGGCTGTTGATGAGAGGTTTGGAGCTAAAAGAGCAGCAACTGGAGTCATGGGTTAGCGGCGGATGCAGATAGAAACCCATACAAATAGCTCTTCTATTGATTTGAAAGCTCCACAGGGATTTGCACAATACACAGAGAAAACACAAAGTCAGAAATGTCCCATACTTTGGGCCATAGGGAATTGTTTAGATGGGTGCCTGTTTATTAGGGACAAATAGCGGGTGCCTTAGAAGCTCAAAGGGTACTTCTATACTCTAGGATGAATATGAGAATTGATCCACCTGTTCTGTAGCAGATGTAGGATGGATTCAATTGTGCACTCTGAGTGAAGTGTCCACTTGTAAAAAATTGTGGGGCAGCTGGAGCAGAGTCATGCTAGCTTCTCCTGGTGTCTATGTGCTACCGATGACTTACTCTCCATGTTCCCACAGATGCCATGCAAACCACCAGTTGAAATAAACTACATATGCCCTTCCAGCAAAGATGTAATGTTTTAGTCTATAAAATTGTATTCAAGGCTAAAAAAAATTGCCCAAGTTGTCTCTTTGCCCTCTGAAAAGATACCCAGCACAACCTTTTTCTAGGCAGCATTTTGAAGTGGCATACCAACACGAAGAGTTCATTAAATGAAACCTGTGCATGAGTTGCCTTGGTATTTTCAATTTATTTGGATTGAATAGTTTACAATACAAGTTCATGTTTATAAAGCAGATTTAAGTTGCTAGGAAACCATTTTATACATTTCCCCATAATGTAGATGAGGTTAGTTTTGAAATTAGTAGTGAGTGTACTAATAAATTAGTAGTGGGTTACACCGTTTCACTACTTACTTAAATGCTGTGTATAACAACTCTTCATGTTTACAGGTGAAATATAGTTAGTTAATATATTTTTCACTTAATCATGTTGATCCTTTTAAAAACCCTTTATTTGGTTTTCACCTGGATTTTATTTTCTGTTGACTAAAGGGTGCTAGTACATTATCAAGCAGGTCTAATGGCCAGGTGCCAGAGGGCTCAGGGGGGATTGAGGCCAGACTTCCAAATAGTTTGTTGCCTGTAGCAATTCAACAAATGTCTTTATGCACTAGGCAAAGAGGCTTCCTGATTTTAGAAATTGAGAACCCCTGGTGGATAATACCACAGGAGACTGACCATCTTCACTTGATTGACCATCTGCTTGAATATCCTGTTTCATATGGTGGCCAATCAGTCCTCCAGAATGCCACAGGCAGAGTGTCAAGACAAAAGCTTTTTTTCTGCTTAACTTTCCCCAGCAACTAGCACACTCCCTTGAAACATGGAATTTTATTATTTTTATTCATTTCATTTCTATACCACTTTACCTTTTCAAGAAAAATATCTCCAAAACAAGAAAATAACTATCCAAAATAAAACATTACTGAAGAAAGTCAAATATAAAGTATACATTCAAAGAAACATAACAGAAACTAAAATATTATCTTAAAGGTTTCAAAATACAGTAAAAGATTACAGAGCAGGTCAACTACAGAATGCACATTTAACACAGCTAAGTTAACAAAAAAATATCTTAAAAGAAAACGTTACTAAAGGAACTCAACTGTAAAATGCACATTTAAGACAGCATTATTAACGAGCATAAAACATTAGCGTAGGCATAGTACATATCTGCTGCTGCTGTTGCCAGTCCTGCCAATGGTGGTTCATGGTGGGTGGCAGCTGTGGAAGCTCAGGCTTGATGACCTGTGACTGCACTGAGAGACAGACAGGATTCCATATAGCTATCATAATTAATATAGGGCTACCAATACATCCGGATTTTCCCAAACATTACCGGGATTTCAAAGGCGGAATCGACGTCAATCAAAAACAAACAAAGCAAAAAAGCTCAACAATTTTGGGGGTCTTCCAGAGTGTCCTGGTTTTTACTTTTTGAAATATGTCAACCCTAAACTGATAGCCATTAATGAGCCCATTTCTCCTTGAAATTGAATAGAGAATTTGCTGAGGTCCACTATCATTGGTGTGGCTTCAGTTTTGGCTTTCCACTCCCAATTCCTCTGAAACACATAGAGGGCATGTGGAGGAGGCGAAGGTTTCTCTTTTTTGTTCTGGGTTATGGAAAAGATGGGGAAGGGTAGGGAGACCCCGTGGCATGTGCAGAGGTAATGCCTTAATCTCACCTGTGCTGAGATTTTGGATGAGAACACTATGAGAGGCTTCTTGTATATATTTTTTACCTTCTTTAAGCTGCATGGTGAGAATGCAAGGCCTTGGCCATGCCTCTCACCAGATAGTTCAGGCACTGGTGGAGATACACTGGTTGATCCCTAGTAGACACACACACAGCTGGCAGGCTTGTTTTTAAGGCAACTTAAACCACAGTGACATATCAAAATACTACTGAAATTTTATAAGCATTTATTTGATTTTCTCTATCTCTAGCTATCAGCCTGGGAGCTCAATATAAATCCTACAACTGCCCTCTCCTTGGTTTGTGCATAGCAGCTTTCTGTTGTGCAACCTATCAGCTAGACAGCTTCTACACAGCTTCCTTCTCCCCTCCTATAACCATATATTTTGGCAGAGCCTCTGCACTCTTGTGCTCCTCAAGTTGCTTGTTCCCATTTGCTCTATTTGGCAGATTCTGGAGAGTAAGCAGGTGAGGTGCATGATGGGGGAGGAGAAGGTTGAAGAACCCTTTTGGCAGTGTGTTTCCTTGCTCCCAGTACGTTTCTGAGCACAATTCAAAGTGTTGGTGCTGACCTTTAAAACCCTAAACTGCTTTGGCCCTGTATACTTGAAGGTGCATCTCCACCCCCTTCATTCAGCTGGACACTGAGGTACAGCTCCGAGGGCCTTCTGGCAGTTCTCTCACTACGAGAAGTGAAGCTACAGGGAACCAGGCAGAGGGCCTTCTTGGCATTGGCACCCGCCCTGTGGAATGCCCTCCCATCAGATGTCAAGGAGATGAGTAGCACTATAACCTTTAGAAGACCTCTAAAAGCAGCCCTATATAGGGAAGCCTTTTAATGTGTTATGTTTCATTAAGTTTTTATAGGTATGTTGGAAGCAACCCGGAGTGGTTGGGGCAACCGAGTCAGATAGGTGGGATATAAATAATAAAACTACCACCATCATCATCACCATCATCAATCACAGAACTGGGTTTTATTGGCAAAGCCAGTGTTGTTTGATACTTCCGTCGTTGCTCCATTCAAAATACTGCTTCTGCTGACTGCCAGGTGCTGGCCAACATGAGCTGCCTTCTGTCTGTCATTTAAAAACTTTCAGGAGCTTCAAAACTAAGCATTCAGCTTATTGTGTTCTTAAAATTATTATTGTTTAAATGCCCACAATCTGAAATCCTGTAAAATGAGCCCCTCTCCATAATTGAAAATCCTCAAACCCTGTTTGTAGCAGATTTTTTTTTTTGTTTTAATCGCTACTTAGAGGCAGTCCTTTTAAAGAAAGGAACATTACTTTTTCTAAAGTAGAGTTTTCAATTCGTACATCAATTCTTAAGAACTTTTTAGTTTCTGAGAGCCTTTTCTGAGCAGTGCATTGTGGTAATTAAATGGTTCTTAGTCGCTTTATTTCTCCACCAGTCTTGTTCAAGTGACAGTAAAACCGCTATTGCCTCTTATAACAGGGCTTTCCATTGAGAGCTTTCAAAACATTTTAAGGTTCTAAAATACCATTGATGGCTCATATTCAGTGTTCCTAAGAAAGAGGGTTCCAGTTTTGTTAGTAAAGTATGTTGGTAATGATTTCACTTACACCATTGACTTCAGGCATTTCTCAAAGCTCAAACATCTGTGATTTACAAACCTGCAGAGTTCACCTTGCTGTTTTCCATTAGTGAGTTACCTGATTTTTGAGGGGATAAACTCATCCAGGAAATAATGGGTGGGAGGTTGTTGAGTAGCAAATCACAGGGCTAGTCATGGATCCATCTGCTTCATTCCAGTACCACTTCCTTTCCTCCTCACTCTCTAGCACAATCAAAGAAAACATTGCAGCCTTCTCAGGTGGCATAAAAGATATGCTTCGGGCCCCAAAGAATATCATTAAAATTGTTGTCACTGATTATTTCAGGGTGGGGTAACAAGTCAAAGGATCTGGGGGTTTGGCTTTTTGAGGTTTCCCCCAATTTCAGTTAATTGGTTTACAGGGGTCTTAGGCTCCAGAAATTGAGCTACTGGGATTTAGCACTTTATCAGTTCTTGCAAGAAAGGGAAAAGTAGAGGTGGCCTTATTCTAGGGGTGGTTAGTAGTTTAAATGTAGATATGCAGGTAACTGAATCCAGTTCCTGAAACTGTATCCACCTGAAAAGACACAGTTGATCTGAACCAATTTGCATAAATATGTATGTCCTGTATAAAGATCATAATTTCAGTATACAATATGGGGGCTCCCTAGAGTCTCATTTGAAATTGATTAACCAATGTTTCCCAACATCTCTTGATGATTGTGCTGGGAGATTTCAGTGCAGGCATGGATGATGAGTGTGAAATAGCCAGTGAAAGGCTTGGTCTGAATTTAGAGGATATTAATCTGTGGATGAATCAATTCTGCAGGCATTTATTTAAGTTAGTTTATAAACTTAGGCTGTTCCTCTGTAATGGTTCCAGGCAGGATAACTGAGCAGGGAAGTTTACATACTCCCCCTTAAAGGGTGGGAGCACCATAAATTATTTTTTTGTGCAATGACAAATGTGCCAGTTATGTAGATTATTTTGCAGTGTGAGGCCAACCAGCAAGTGATTTACCAGCCTTTGTGTATGACACTGGCAGGTTTTCAGGGCATTACAAAAGGTCTGGCTTATAAGCTCTCCTGCATGCAGCAAGGGAAGCACAGTTTGAGGTGGACTCTCAATATTCAGCTAAAAGTAGAGTAATCTACTCAGCGAACAGATGAAATAGGCTGCTAGGAGCAGCAGAGACCTATGATGTTGTCCATGGGAAAGCTTATAAAAAACAACTGAGCACAACTGCTTTCCCTGCTTTTGGCCTGAAACCTTGGAGAGTTGCTGCCAGTTAGAGTAAACGATTGTGGTCTGTGCAATCTTCTCATTTCCCCCCACTTCCTTTCAGTATCAGTTTTAAATTGCTTCCATTGTCTGTGTTCCACAAATCATATGTTTGGGGTGTATTTTTTACACACTAAACAATCTCTGGCATAAGTTTGCTCTGCCATGAATAAATTAGACCAATTAACTCAAGTGCCCCTTTCTCTTCTGAAGATAAATTCTTACTACTGAAGTTTTATTATGTGTTCATCTTTTTTTTTTCTAACAGTGGGAGTTGCTAATGCTTAAAACTGCATGCCAAAAATACTCTTAGATTTTATTGGTATCATTAGCTGCAGCCAATAAGCGAAACTAAACTTTAAGATTGTTCCTTAAAGATTTCAACAATTTTTTTAAGAAAAGAAAAACTTTATGCTTAGCCATTTTGTATATTGGACTTTCATTGTACATTCTTATTACAAAGCTGTTAGTACAGTGCTTTTTAATGACTCTCTTGACTACCGTAATGGGCATGAAATAGCAATGTCAAATATACTTGAATCATCGCAAGCTTTTTCGTCTGCTGCTATGCTTTCTTAAAAATCTCCAAGCTCATTAATAACTGGTGCATAAAATGAAAGTTTCACAGCAAGTAAATGGGCAGGTCAGCTAGTATCAGTTTGGTAATAGGTGTATTACGAAGAACTGAAACCATTTTGGACTGTGATAGGAGAGAATCAAATTCCCTGTCTCTGATTTGCACATGTCAAGTCATTGTTTGTAGCCAGTATGATATTCTCTGCACTGGGTGTGGGAAACCTTTGGTCCTCCAGATGTTGCTGAACTACAATTCCTTTAGCCATTGGTCTTGTTTGCTGGAACTAATGGGAGTTGTAGTTCAGTAACATCATACACTCTCATATACATTGTATGTTTGTCTGGCCTCATTTTGCTTGCGTAAGAAATTGGGGCTGTAACATGTGAAGCAGTCTCCTCATTGTGATGTACAGAGACAGCTTTGAAATTTATAAGATCAAATATGGAACCTAGTATGCAGTGCATACTTTTAATTGAGTTAAGGAAGAATCTGTGAGGCATTTTTGTTCCCTTGCCCCACAATAGGAATTCTGTGTGCTGTGCAATCCTATGATGTCTACTCAGAAGTAAGCTCCATTGACTTCAGTGGGGGCTTACTCCCAGATAAGTATATGTAGGATTGCAACCTTACTCTTTTCCAGGGACAGGATTCAAGGGCTGATGTGACTGCTCAGGAAGAAGCATCTAGTTTCATACTCCTGTGGTGGTACTGCTTTATAGTACAGGACCTTGAAGGACTGTACTATGCGCTGCTTCTGAACATGTAAATTAGCTCTTATAAAGGTGCTTTAAAGTTATGAAGTACTTAAAATAGCCCAGGGATGTGCTCTTTGCAATTGAGAATACATAGAAACCTGAATGACATGTAAAGGGATGTCATATTCTATATTTTGTGTGGTATGTTCACTTGTATGCTTGAAGCCTAGTTCTTTATGAGCTTTGTGTGCTGCTCTGTCCAAGAGGGGCCAGCCACTTTAATTGTAGTCCATATTAATTGTATTTAATTTTAAAAATGCCAGCCATTTTACTTGTATTCCATAGGCTTTCATTTTTCGTTGGAAAGTGAGGTTGTCTTGTATTTTCCCGCCTTTAAGCAGGTAGCAACTTTATCGGAGGATGTCCCTGCTGATACTGCCAACACTGAACCTGGAGAAGCCCAGTTTCCCACTGACAACATGTCTGAAGATGTAGAATCTGCTGCCCAAGGAAATGATAAACAAGATGCACTGGCCATTAAAATTGCCAATGATGGCAAACTGGTGAAAGGTATGCCTGTATGTGTGGGAACCAGAGACCAACAGACACCCCGTGTGTGTGTGTGTGTGTGTGTGTGTGTGTAACAAATAAATACATGCATTAGTAGCAATAAATAATCTTTTGAACACTTGAACTCATCTGAAGGGTGGAGGGAAAACTCAACTGAGTAATGGATCCAGATTTATGTCTTGATGTTCTCTAAATATCATACAACTTAATACAACATACCTGCTTAAAAGGTCCCTCTTCTTTGGTTCAAGGCTGACAGAGAGCAGTCTTCCTCAACCTGGTGCAGTGCTAGCAGGGTTTCATGGGAGTTGTAGTCCAAAACATATGTAGGGCACCAGATTGGGGAAGGGTGATACAGAAGCTTGGATTCATTAGTTCTGTTCTTTATAGAAGCCATTCCAGAGAACGATTTCCCCGAGTGCAGTGTGACTGCTTGAGAATTGGCTGTAGTGTAGCTGTTAGTGGAGGCTCATAGCTCAGCTGCTGATGGAACAGAAGGTCCCAAGTTCAGTTCTTGAGTTGTGTATCAAGGCTGGGAAATTACTGGTTTCTTTCTGCCTGGAATGCAAAAGAACTTCTGTTAAGTCTTGGGGTGGGGTGGGGGGCAATGGCCTGACTTGGTTCAATGAAGCATCAAGTATTCATGTGACCAGTGATTAGATTGCCGCACCACAGAGCTGGAAACTCTTATTTTGATAAGTAGCAGAATGCTTGCCAGATGAAACTCCTGTATTCTTTGTTCCAATAAAATCAAACCTTTGAATTTCAGGAGCTTTTTGCAGCAGGCAGCAGTTAAACTGAAAGAAATTTGTGTAGGCAATCCCTTGCGCGTGTTTAATCTAGAGGAAGCTGCTGCCAGACCATAGCTGTGTAAAATTGTTTGGCTTCTCATTGGTGGTGGTGGGGAGGGGATCATAGTGATGGAGGAGTCTTTCATCAGTTTTCATTTCCGGTAGAGGGTGGGAACAAATGTTCCAATACGACAAGAGTTTCTGCCAGTTGCAAGGCAAGCTGTGAAATGCTGTAGATAGGAGGAAATGCATAGGCTTCGCCTTTCTTTCTGCTGTGCTGCAATGCAATTCCTCAAAGTTTTTTTTTTTTTTGGTAGGCTGGTATTAAATGAAATCTGCCAAGTACCATTGGGTGAGCCAGCAAATCCTCTTGGTGTCAGATTTAGTGGGGGAAAGGTGAAAAAGTCTTTCATTATTTTAAAAGTTGCAAGTGGGTTAGGCTGTCTTAATTAAGAGGTCAGGTTTGAAAATGGCCTTTTGGAAAGATAATAAACCACAAAGGGCCAAAAATTGAATTGCGTGGTTTGTAACATTAGCAGGGGGAAAAAGTTCAAGCAATGGATCCAGGTTTGAGGATTAGGAAGTATGAAGTTGCCATATACCAGGTTAGACTATTTGCCCAATTAGCCTGATATCTTCCATTCAGACTGGGAATGGCTCTCCAGGGTCGCCAGCAGAAGAATGTTATTTCTCTCATTTGCTGCCTGACATCTTGTTAACTAGAGAGCCAAGGAGTGAACATGGGACATTCTACATGCAATTGGGGTGCTGTTATCACTGATGTGTTGGGACGCAGGTGGCGCTGTGGGTTAAACCACGGAGCTTAGGGCTTGCCGATCAGAAGGTCGTCGGTTCGAATCCCCGCAACGGGGTGAGCTCCTGTTGCTTGGTCCCTGCTCCTGCCAACCTAGCAGTTCGAAAGCACGTCAAAGTGCAAGTAGATTAATAGGTACCGCTCCAGCGGGAAGGTAAACAGCGTTTCCGTGCGCTGCTCTGGTTTGCCAGAAGCGACTTAGTCATGCTGGCCACATGACCCGGAAGCTGTACACCGGCTTCCTCGGCCAGTTAAGCGAGATGAGCACCGCAACCCCAGAGTCGCCCGCGACTGGACCTAATGGTCAGGGGTCCCTTTACCTATCACTGATGTATACTGATGTATATGCCCTCTCCGAATCAGTAATGGTAGAGGTTGTATAAAGAGGGATTTACATGTGTCTAAAACTCTTTAGACTATCAAACATGAATCTAGAAAACTTGGTTTCATATTCTGGGTCAACTTGCCATCTTTATACCTTGTTTTCCTTCCAAAAAGCTCAAGTATCCTAAGTGCGGTTCCAAGGTAGTCTCCCATCCAGGCAGTTTGATGGGCCAGAATTGCTTAAGCTTCAGCAGCAGAACGGCATTACAGGCATTCACGGCCAGTTTATCTCTCTGTCAGCTCCATTTTACCAATTGCCTGAGAATCGTTACCAAGACTGAACAAGGCAAAGCTTTTTAAGCAGTTGCCCGTTAGGACTGCTATATAAATGAGTGATAGAGCTAGCCCTAGCGGCCTCCACGGTTAAGGCTTCTATAAAGTTTCCATTCTAACTGCTTTGTGTGCGTTCATAATTCTTTTTTCCAAAACACAAAGGCAGGCTGCCTATATTTGGCTAGGGCTCAAAGCACAAATGCTTATAAGGAAAGCTTCAGCTTGCATGCATGCAAGAAGGGGCAGATGACATTATCTTAGAAAAGCAAGCATCATTCTATTCCTGGCTTCGAAAGGGCTTTTTACTAGTTCCAAATCTTCAGATCAGAATTTACCCTTTAACCATGAGGGTAAGGTAATCATTCCCCTTGCAACCACCAACTTAATGGTATTCTAAGCCTAACAGGTACATACAGTACAAAAAAAAATCCTTCCAGTAGCACCTTAGAGACCAACTAAGTTATTCTTGGTATGAGCTTTCATGTCTGAACAAGAGTGCATGCACACGAAAGCTCATACCAAGAACAAACTTAGTTGGTCTCTAAGGTGCTACTGGAAGGAATTTTTTATTTTTTTATTTTGTTTAGCCTATGGCAGACCAACACGGCTATCTACCTGTAACAGGTACATGCAGAATATGTTAAGTACTTAAGGGGATCATTTGTTTTTCCACTGTTTTTACGGGACCATTTAAATGTGGTGGAGAGAGATGTATTGGTGCTGGTTTACATGCGGACTCTTCCATCCTGTTCAGCAGGATGATTTTCAGCCTCAAAAGAATGTGCATTCAGTCTGCAGAGGGGAAGAAAAGGAGCAAGAAGTTGGGGGCACTGCAAATTATTTCTTTTCTTTTCTCCAGAGACATGAGTGAACTAAAAACCAAGTTCCTAGCCTGTAATCCTTCACCCCACTCCCCCACCCCTTATCAGTGGTTTTGAGTGTTAAGACAACTATAGAAGTAGATAGCTGGCTATTTAGTTTCAATGTTTATTCTGTTTAATATTTGCAATCCTCTTTTAAGCCATAAAGATCCACAAAGTGACAGACAATGAGATAAAAACTTAATACATATGCAACGATAAACAGCCTCTGTTAGAAAGCTACACCAGCTGCACAATGTAGCACAGATGGGACCCAGGGCAACACATTGCAGTGTAGAATGTTCTTGTTCAGGTTTCAAACCAGCCAGTTGTGCTTGCTTTCAGGATACTCTATTCTGCCCCACCCCCCAAATAGTCAGCACTCTGTACCACTGGGCAAAGCCAGTTTTCATTGAGCTCGGGGTGTGTGTGTGGGGGGGAATCTTCAGTTGAGATGGTTAGCTAAGTATTTATTGTTCTCTGCACATCTTGGGAGTTCTCTCTAGCCTACTGCTACTTCCCCTCTTGTGCAGAGGTGGAGCTGTTTTCATTGCAAAATGATTCATAGATTGCCTAGTCAACAATATCTCACTAGTTGTCACTTCCTTTTTAATAGCATCCTTTGCACCAATAAGCTTTGCAATCAGGGCCAAAGAAAATGACATGCTCCCCTTGGAGAAAAACCGTGTGAAACTTGATGATGACAGCGACGAGGAGGGGGAAGAAGGCAAGGAAGGCCAAGAGAATGCCAGTAGCACCTCAAACAGCCATTCAGCATTTGCCATGTCCAGTGGGGCTGCTGAAGAGAAGAAGCCTCAGCTGACACAGGAGGAGCTGGAAGCCAAACAAGGTAAAAGCAGCAGCACTGGGGAGAGGAGAGGAAATGCTTGGAGCTTGTAAATGTGTACTGTTGGCAGACTTCTTGTTTTGAGAGTGGACTGAAAGGGAAGGAAATTGATAGTAAACAAAAAACCAGGGAGTTGCTACTTTTTGTTATGTCTTATACTTATGATTTGATTTTTAAAAAAATATTGAATTCTGGAACTCTTTTGTAAACTACAATGGCCTATGGTTGATACAAATAAATTGCTGGTGTTCTGAGGTGAATAAAATTATCCACGGTTTACCAACTAGATGTAATCATTGAAAAGTTGTATTTCATGCTCGGGCTTGTTAGCAGTGGTGTACAAAGGCCCCAGGAACGCTGTGAATTGGCCACAGCGTGCACTGCAAGCTTTGAGCTGAGTTGGACCATAACGACTTCTCATTCATGGTTTTTTCCCCCCCTTTACTAAACATGGGTTGTGTTTCAGAGATGCTGATTGTCAAAAGTAGCTGTAGTCTTAGTCATGCATCTAGTGTGTGGTGCTAGGGAAGCACATTTAAGAATTGGTCTGTAAACTCCTACTCAACAATTTTATATGTGTTGCAATGTTCTTATAATTAAACAAATTGAGTTTTAATTGCTCCTTCAGGTCTGGAATAGTAGCTGTCACAAAATGCATCACCACCATCACTTGGGTAGCATAACTTCAGAGACTCTATATTGCTATAGCCATCAGTACACAACTTAAAAATACAGACTTCATATTTCTTCAAAGTCTTGAAATATTCTGAGGCAGTGCTTAGTGCATTTTAAATTTTGGAGGACTCATCTTTAAGGCCAGGGATGTACTGCATCCCAGGCTGATAAGAAACACAATGGAGTTGTGGGTGCACAGACTCAGATTAGTGTATTACTCCCCTGGCTAGGTGCTATTCCTTCAGCAACTTGGTCAGGTGGCTGAGTTCTCCTTGAAAGTGCTCAGTGCTTCATTTAAGAATGTTAGGACCTTCTGACATTGTGAGCTAACCTGGCAGCTGTGAACATTGCACACTCAGGCCTGAGAGGCTTCAGGTACGGAAAGGGCCATATGACGGAAAGGGCCCTATGACTGACCACCAGTATGAAGCCTCCACTTGGCAAAACGTGGCAAAACTACAAAGACCCTAGCCACCTGCCTTTATCTGTTCAGCAGGGCAGCACATCCTGTTTACATGCTGCAAATTCTAGCTCATACCACTTAATTTAGAGACCCTGAATTGGCAGGCATATATTCCAGGTGCAGCCATCCATGGCCTTGCCCTTGTGATTTGGACTCCAATGCTATTTGCTTTAATGCTGCATAGAAGAAGAACAGCATAGCCATGTGATGGCTCAAGCAGTATACTCTGGTATGCTTACATTTTGTCTTTTCAGAATCTACATGCCACATAAATGGCAGGACTGAACTATGTGGAGGAGATGCTCAACTTGTGGGCAAATAAAATTGTTGATGAGGGCAGTGTCCTTGGCCATCTGCTATAGAGTCCTGGGTCTTCCAGCAGCATGTGAATATCATCCTGGGTCTAACTGGTCGTTGTTGATAATTCATTCAGTAGAGCTCTTTCGTGGGGCAGGGGTTGGGATCTAGCAGTTCCAGGATTACTGGAAACGATTTTGACTTAAAGGAAGTAAATCCTTGAAAAATGGAGGCAATATACATCATATCGAAACTTTAAAAATAAGGGCACATTGCAGCCTTACTGTGAAAGCCTTTAATTTGTTCCTGATGCTGCTGGTGAGTGTTTGTCCATAGCAGGTACTGGATGCAGGTGAATGAAAGATTCTTTAAGAACTCATATGTGAAGGTATTCTTTAGCTTAGAAAAAAGGCAGGTAGGGGGAGAGGTGTATTTAAAAAGCAAAACAAAACTTTGCAGAGTGTGAGACAGTGGCTAAGGAGGAGTTTTCGTCATCCAGTGAAACTGAAGATGAGAAGATTCGGAACAGGCAAAAGAAAGTGCCGGTACTTCTTCACACAACACTAAGTTAGACTGGAATTTACTGCCACAGGATGGTACCAAATTGGGTAGTGTTAAAACAGAATTAGACAGATTCATGGAGGCTGTGATGGCTTTGTACTACCTCCAGTACTGGAGGCAGTATGTCTTTGAATACCAAGCACTGTGTTTCTCCACAGCATTGCTGTTGTGCTCATGTCCTACTTGCAGGTTTCCCATAAACATGTGGTTGGAGAACACCGTTCTGAACTGAAGGGGATGACATAATGTCATCATGCCTTGCTACCTGGGAAACACAAGCACATTAATAGATGGTGTTTTGGCTAAAAAGCCCTGGGGTGCTTCTGGTCCTGTTGTTGCTCATCATGGATGCTTAAGGTTGTATTGGCAGCAGCCAGAGGTGTCTGTATCAAGTTTTGTCAGATTACAATGCTTGACCCCTATGCAATTTTCTTCACCTTTTAATTTCTTTCCTGTAACCTTGTGTTGCATAATATTTTTGCGTGTATAGCACATACAGAAAGAAACAAGCCCCTGCCAAACAAAGCTTGCATTATATTAATTCTCTGTTTTAGCATAGACTGTTTTTTTTAAAACAAACAACCAAAATTCTTATAAAGGTCTGGCTGGTAAATTATGTTACCTTCTCCAGACTTTGACATTTGATTTATTAGAAATCAAATAATGGAAGCAGCTGGGGAAAGGGCATTTGTTTCCTCATTTTCAGTAAATTTCTAAAAACTTTATGTTGAATTGGATTATACTTTTAATCTGCATCTGTGCATCTTAATTCAGTAAAATATAAAAGTTTAATTTGATGAAGAATTCATAATGTTGCTGCAGAGAATATGTTGCCTTTCAGATCTTATAAATAGGCATCTTACTGAGATGCAAAGATAAGATTTTAAATAAAAAAATATGAAGTCACTTCCAAATGGAATTATTTATTAAAAATTCTCCTACAGGAAGTATCTTTTGGAGTGTCAGGTTCTATAGTTAACTATGAATTCATTATTTCATGTCTGCAGGTAAAAAAACAACTGATAAACATCAAATTAAAGGAGGAATGTTTCTCATTCTGAAAATGGATCTATAATATATTTAAATATATTTGTTGATCTTTTGTAAAACATCTTTATAACACTCTTGAAAGAGAACTAACAGTCAGGAAAGCTGTATGTTTAGTTTTCAAGGTTAAATGGTAGGTCTTCATGAAAAAAGAACTATTTAGTGGTTACTTGTTTTTAAAATGCTCATATTAAATACATTTTAAATATGTATATAAATCCCAAAAGGTGTGAGCATTTGCCCAAACTTGAAATGAGAAAATTGAAACAGACATAATATACTTCTGATTAGTCACAGCTGAGCATTATAGAATCAAAAGTGTGAAATGCTGAAAAATGTGGTATTTGGAACTTTAATTAGGAGCTTGAAGGAATTTAGCTGCTTAGAAATGTTGATGATGGTGCCACAGAGTTAGAAATATTTTACTGCTCTTGCATTGGGTTCTTGTATAAAAATGTGCTTTTTGCTCTTAAAGTAATGCTAGGATGGAGGGTAATAGCTCTGTTCCCAGTACATTTCTAAAAACACTTCCCTTACTCCTTATACAATTTTATTTGCTGGGGTGTTGATGTTTGTTCCTCTGTGAAAATGTGTACACGTGAACTGTTAATCCATGGAACATGTTAAAGTTGTACTCTACTGAAGACATCATTATTCTGTAACTGCACATCCTAGGCATATCTGTTCAGTCCCATTCAATTCATTGGTGCTTACTCCCATGTAAATTAGTGTGTATAATCCACAAATCAATTAAGCTATTTCATTCAGCTAATAGTGGGATTTAAGGCATTATAAGTTCAAGTTCATTGGCATGTGGTTTGAATTTGACCAATTACCTCTTTACAGTTTGGGATTCACCACCCACAGTTCCACATTTTCCATTTTTCAAGTGGCTAAATTACCACATTGTCCCTCCCACTGTAAACTCTTGTCCATCAGTAATTCTGAACGTCTGGTTCCAGTTACTCATATTTTCAGTTGTGGGTATTCCCAACCCCTAACCTCCACCACTTCAAAATTGCTGAGGCTCTTAATGGATCACTTAAATGATTTTTCTATTACAATATATGCTAAAATTTAGTCACCACTGCAGACCAGCTGAATGAAACTGATGGACTACACTTTGGGAACCACTCCTATAGAGACTTCTCTTTGCTGGGTTTGGAAATAGATCTGGGGGCGGGGGAGAGTTTGCTATTCTCTTTTGTCCTCATCTCAGCAAGTGTTTGGCATAGTCACAAATTACATTAAGCACATTTAAAAGTAGCCAAGATAAGAGTTTAATGAAAAGCACAACAGACAGAACAGAAGCAAGGGTAGACAGTGCAGATATAATCCCGGGATGTAATTATTCCTGGGGGATGGTAACAGCAGACACATGCACAAAATGTGGGAGATGTCTTAATTCAGTTAAAGGATTTTGGAGCTGATAATTTTATCCATGGGCAGAGATTATCCTGAAAAAGAGAAATGAAAATGGTTGGGGGACACAAAAGGCTAGCATTTCCACAAGGGATTCTACAACCTAACTTGTGGCAAGTCTTCAGTCGCACTTACATGCTGCTGTTCTTTCTCATAATTATGAAATGCCAGTGGTGATGTATTGAAGCTGTTGCAGCCATATGGCCTGTAAGATACTCAAGAGTGAAGAATTTGGGTGCCTCTGTATACACTGAGGAATTACAGAATACTATTGCATAATGCAAGAGATAGGTTCTGTCAATGCTTTGAGAAATCTGTGCTCTGAAATGATTGGTTTTTAGGCTAATTCATCAGGTACATTTTTAAAACCATGTGGCTTATACATACACTCTGCAAACTGTGTGGGGAGCCCCCTCCACATTCCGGTCCAACTATCTTGATTAGGTAGTCGGGGAGACTCAGTGGGCATGAAATTATTATATACAAGTAGATCTCAAATTAAGGACCAAAAGCCCAAGTAAAGAAAAAAAAGTTGTTTCTGGGTGCCTTAAAGTTTGTAAAGATGGCACCAGTTGTGCCTCCCTGGCGAGTGCATTCCACAAGCATACTGCCACCATTGAAATGGCATGAACTGCATACAGCTCTATCAAGTCAAAACCAGCACCTCAAATTAGCCCCGAAACTAGTTGGGCCAGAAATGGTGTTGAATGTTCAGACTGCCTTGCCCCTGTCAGCAGTCTAGCTGCCAAATTGTGCTTCAGTCGTACTTTTTGAACAGTTTTAAAAGGCAGCCCAACCTATAAACACATTGCAGTAATTCAGCCTAGTGGTTACCAGGGCATAGACAACGGAGGTTAGGCTGTCCCTGTCCAGAAGGGCATACTGATCCACCAGTCGAAGCTGGTGGAAGGCACTCCACACCACCGATGCTACTTGAGCCTCAAACAAAAGTAATACACCCAGGAAAAAAACAAGCTATGTATTGGCTGCTTCTGAGGGAGTGTGACCCCATCCAGAGCAGGTCACATCCAGTCCTATCTATTCATAAGCAAGAATGCACCCCACAAAATTTTGCAAATACACAAGCAATGCATGCACCTTTATCCAAAAGGATTTCTCGGGCTGTTAACATTTTCTTCTTCTTACTTAAATCATGTTACTCTCTATATGTTTCACTCCACTGGCTTCCTCTATTGTTTTGTATTAAGTTTCAATTTCTTCCTTTTAACCTTTAAGTCTCGCCATGGTCTTGTGCCTTCTTATCTATCTATGTTGCATGCTCCCTGTTCCCCATCTCAGTTTCTCCATTCATCAGACACTAATTTAAGGCTTGTAGTTCAGTTCTTTACATTTGAAAAGCCATTCTCTGGTACCTACATAGAACTGGGAAGAATTCCTGTCTGAAAGCATAAATAGTTGTTGCTTGTATAGACATTTCTGAGTTAGGTAAACCAGTGGTCCTGACATTCCTATTAAACATCCTCTCTGGTTCCATTGTTCATTTCTGTGACTTCTCTCTCTTGGTGAACCGAACTCTCAGTTTCTGTTGCACTCTCTATTACAAAACTCATCTCCCCCCCCCCAATTTCTTCCTAGTCCAGTGTTCATAATCTTACATTGTTTTGTCTTTTAATCTCTCCCAACCAAATGGTTTCTCCCCTCTGCTTTCATTTTGTACAACTTCTAATGCATTTTAAGGCATATATATATATATATATATATATATATATATATATATATATATATATATATCCCCCAAGGTGCTCTTTAGGAGCTACATAGATGTGCGTTTTCTAGACTCAAGGGTGCAGCTCAGGCTAAAAGACTGTTGACCTCCTAATGTGATAAGCAAGTTACCTCCTTGTAAACTCTCCACATTCTGTATCCCTGTTTTTCCCTAGCAAAGCAGAAACTAGAGGACAGATTAGCGGCGGCGGCAAGGGAAAAGCTAGCCCAAGCCTCCAAGGAATCGAAAGAAAAGCAGCTTCAGGCGGAACGAAAAAGAAAAGCTGCACTGTTCTTGCAGAACCTGAAGAATCCCCTGGCAGATGCAGAGGTTGAGAAGATGGAGGAGCATGCCTTCAATTTAGAGGTGAGCAAAGTAAAGGTGTTTTCAACCATAGTGGCATATACGGCAAAGAACTTTGCTTGGGGCAGGGTAGGAGACAGAAGCCAGCATTGCTTGAAATGTTAGTATTTATTAGACTTGAATGAAAGCTTTTTCCAGAAGGAAAATAGATCTGAAATTAATAGCCTGTTGGCCTACATCAAAGTTGCTGAAATGATGTAAAAGAAATATTAAATTGGGCCAATACTCTCTGTTTCCAGTGTCCCCCCCCCTTAAAAAAGTGATGTTTGCTTCCCCATCCTTCACTATACATCCTTTGAAGTTTCAGCAGTGGCATACCCAGATTCCATGTGTACACCTTTTGCATCTTGTGTTCTGACACGAATCACACCCATGGTTAATTTCTCATGCTCTTTAACATTTGTACCCCCACCCTTCCTCCGTGAAGCTCATTTTGGGGCTATTCTATTTTTTCCTTACAATAATCCTGTAGTTCAACTTCAACTGCATAGTGACTCGCCTGAAGTCATCCATTGAGCTTCATGACTGAGCAGGGATTGGAACCCTGCTCTCCCTTGTCCAGTGCTCTAACCACTACGATGGATGCTCATGTGACATAAAATAAGGCTAGCTCACGTTAGATCTAGCATTTGAAATGCCAATGTTGTTTAAAAGCACTAAGGAAAAAAATAAGCGTGTGCCCCCCCCCCAAAAAACCGCTCCCACAAATAATTAAATGGTACCTGAATAACTTAAGATTTCACATTGTTGTGTAAACTGAATATTTTATGTGAATCACTTTTTTAAAGCTACAAATGTCGTGAGATTGCCCCCCCCCCCCCAAATTCCTTCAGGCTTCACTTAAATTCAAGATTCAGAAGTGCTTTTATCGGAATCAAGGCATTTAAGGCAAAATGCAAGCTTTAGGTGGTGTTTCTGGACAAGGATAAGGACACAGTTGGCCCTGGGCAAGTAGTGGGGGGGCTGTCTGAGAGGCTATGGGGGTGCAGTCACTCTGCCAGTTGCACATAATTTGATTTCAGTAGTGTCTGTGCATTCAGGAGTGATGTAAGCATCTGGCTTTTGTTTTATTAATTACTTTTATCTGCCAAGGTTGTTTGTACAGAGAGTACTCACTAGAGTTCCACTTGGTGCCCACCTTAATGTCTTCTTGGTACTAGGCAAATGCCTTTTTATTTTCTCAGGCCTTTTAAATCATTAGATTTAAATCTCTAAACGTTTAATCTTTGCATTACACTGTGGTTTTAGCATGCTTCTACAGCTGTGTGAAATTTATTGCTTTGACTCTGTATTAATTGTGTGTGATTTTTCAATCTTCATATATCTGCTTCAAAACAGTATTTTTTATATCATTAAAGTGTTCATTGCTCTAATTTTTGTTGAGTTTTTAAAAAAATGTGTTTAAAAAATAAATTTGTGTGTCACCCAGAGAACTATTGTGTTTGGGTGGCTCTTAAATGAAATAAATAATATTTGAGATAGTGGCAAAGCATGAGCACTTAAATGTACTAGGTTGCCAGGAGCAACCTCAGAAGATCCTTGGGAGCTGAAATATCCGATGGGCTGGAGCAGGCCTAGCTGGTGAGAGTTGGAAGCATGTGGCATAAAAATTAGCAAAGTCAAATTAAATTCATAAGAAGATAAAACTGCATATTGCTCAGTCTTTGGAGCAAGTGAATATTGGATGGCTAGCAGCAGCCATCCAAGGGCTTCTGTTTGAAGAAGGAGAGAACAGGAAGGAAGGAAACAGTTCTATAGCTAAGATCAGTAGATTGTGGGGAAGAGGAGATTCCTCTGAGTATTCCTCATGGGCAGTGTATCTAATTATGCATACATGAAGCTCAGTATCTGACACAGAAGTGAGCATTTTGAGAATATCTTTTTAAAAAACCATTATGGTGAGGGAAAATATAAGGATTTGTGTGGAAGGACATTTGTGGGCTTAGATGCAAAGGCCATTACTGTGGTAGGTCAAGCTGTTGTCATTTATCACCACTTACGGGGTGGGGAGAGAGTTGACCCAGGAAGTGTCACCATCTTCCACCTGTGACACATGGTCTACCCAAACAAAATATCAATGAAGTGTGGGATCCAGTTCCTTTAGAAGTTGCAAGTTGGGTAAGGTGAGTCAATTCTCCCACATGTAAATATATTGCACAACCCTGTTTCCTGATCTGCTTTGACCAGAGATAGCAGAGTTTATACCTGGGGTCCTCCGATGCAAAGCATATTCTGAGCTGTGGCCTCTCCTTCTTACGGTAATGCTTGGAATGTTTTCCCGTTTTCACGAGGGGCTCTAATAGGGCTGTGGTTCGGAGATAGAGCATCTGCTTTGCATCAAGGTTCAATCCATAGCATCTCCAGGTTGGGCTGAGAAAGATTCCCGGTCTCAAGCTCTGCAGGCCAGTTGATGGAGATAATACTGAACTAGGCAGATGTTTGGTCTTACTCAATAAAGATTGAAGGGAATATTTTTTTTTACAAAAAATCTAGGGTACTATATTTCTGTTGTTGTTTTTTCAAACACTAAACACTGTGCTTTGTATTGACCAAGGAAATACCTTGGGCTTCCAGAGTTGTCCTCCATATCCCTCATAGAAATGCAGCAGGTTGCTGGAGGAGAGAACAGAGCCGACATTCCCTCCCAACAGGCAATTAAGGTTTATTGTTCTTGCTAGTAACGTTTATTTTATTTATTTTACTAGATTTCTTATGCACCCTTCACCACAACGTCCCAGGATGGGTTGCAACAATAAAGTATGCAACTATAAACAAAACTATCATAAAACAAATGTAAAACAGTAACAAAATTTTAAAATAGCTCCAATACTGATGCAGACTATGGGCTTATTTACAAGCCTGGTTTAAAAAGGTATTCTAAATTCTTGTTCTAAGTACTTAAGCAAATATTCACACCAGAATTTCTGGCAGAACTGAGAGCTTCTAGAATCCTGTTTATTTGGCGGGATATATTTTCAGTATTCTGCACATCTTTGCTGTATTGAATAAGAATTTGAAAATTATAACTCGGGGCAGTAAAACAATTGTGGCAATTTACTCCTTTATCTTAAGCGACACTGTGGATCAGTAAAATGAGGGGCAGTTGTCTTCTGGAAGGGCAGTTGCTTTCTATTACTGAACACAGTGATTATTAAAACTACCACACTGCAATTAAAACTGAATCATTAATCAATTTTTACAGGTGGCTGCCACAGCCAGCTGCCTTGTAGCTAGTGGACCATCTTGAAATAATTTCTTGTGATCAATACTCCTAAAGCTTTTTGTGATATCTTGCTGACCATACCCAGTTGTGGGCCAATTTTATTCCCATTTTATTTCATTTGCTTTCCTAAAATCACTTGTGCAAAAATAGCTTTAAACACTTGCCCATGTTGAAAGTATGTGTTGTATTTTAGCATTTGTACTATGCTAAACCAGATTGCCGTCTGGTTTATTGATTTTAAAATTGTATACGATTTTCTAAAAAAAAAAAAAGGTCTACAGCTGTACAGGTATATTTTTAGTTCTGACGTATTTTGAAATAACAGCCCTATAAATCAATAGTAAAGAATTTCTGTAACTCAATTTCATGAAATACTGGTTGCAGCAGTGGCATAATCAAGCACTTATTTAATCTACAGCTACTCTTCAATATTGCCTCTATCTTTTTTAGTCATTCTGTGGGTGGCAGGGTCAAACCCCCCCCACCACCATTTTTTATTTAATGTAGAAAATGGTGAACCTACCAGTAGGCTTTTGTAATAAGGATGTCTTGAGCTGGTTCAGTCAAAATATTATTTTTATTTTATTATTTACTTAATTTGTATAACGCCCTACACCCGTAGATCTCAGGGTGGTTTACAACATAAATTTACAATATCAACATAAAAACATAATAAAAATTAGAACAAAGATAACCCAATAACCCCCCTTTCCACAAAACATTTAAAAGGGCATTAAATGTCAAATCAGCCAAAGGTCTGGTTAAAGAGGTGTGTTTTCACCTAGTATCTAAAAGTGTGTGAAGAAGGCACAAGCTGAACCTCCCTGGGGAGAGGATTCCACAAACTGGGAGCCACAGCAGAAAAGGCCCGTTCTCTTTTTTTCCTATTCTCTGGAGCTCTAGCGGAGGAGGCACATGCAGAATGGCCTCAGTGGAGGATCTCAGGGTCCAGGCAGGTTCATATGGGGTGAGGCATTCCTTGAGGTATAGCGAGGTAAACATCATTTTGGACAGAATGCGATGCTTGTGGGATTCGTTGCTGGAAAATCTGTATACTGCAAACTTGTATTTCACAATAATGAAGGTAGAGCTATGCCAAAACTCTGACATACTTCTGGGATGGAAAATTAAACTTTCAGTTGTACCTTTGTAAACTCATGAAGCATAGAGGCTGTAGTACAAATAAGGAATTCCCTGTGTTTGAACCTTCCCTATGCAATACGGGGGTAATAATAAAGGCACGCCAACATAAAAAAAAGGCTTCAAGAGACACAAGTCAGAACCAGTCTCTGCTTCAAGAGTGTTTATAGCAGGCATAGGCAAACTCTGGCCCTCCAGATGTTTGGGACTACAGTTCCCATCATCCCTGGTCACTGGTCCTGTTAGCTAGGGATGATGGGAATTGTAGTCCCAGATGAGTTTGCCTATGCCTGGTTTATAGCACGGGACTGGCTACCATAAATGCCCAACTTCTGGCTAAAGAGAGTTAGACATCTGTAACATGGGGAAGATACATGTATAAAGTGTTTTGAACTTTTGAAGTTCTTTAAAAAAAATGCTCACTATTACTGGTATTGCCTTTTTATCTTAAATGAAGGAAACCTTAAAGGGAAAATAACTCCACTGTAGGCTAGTGAATTTTCTTCCACTTTAATTTGCTAATGTATGTTCAGTAGATTTAAGTCTTTAATTAATGCCAGGGAATCTTTTTCGAAAACCGTTCTCTCCCCTTCTTGTATTCACCCAAACCAGAGTTGCTTTTCTTGCTGAAGGATGAAAATTATTAATGAGCTGCCTCAGAGAATTATACTTCTGAGGCAGAGTCCGTAGACTACCTTTGTGTTTCTCTTGCATTAACTGGCAAGCGCAGCGGGGGTGGAAGCTACCTTTTCCTTGCAATGTCACTTCTCTTTATCTAGGGCAGCTCCTGTCTCATAATTGAAGGCAGTGGGCTGTCCAGGTGTATTTTTACATGGAAATTCTTCTGAGGACTGATCAAAACTGCAGCTCAGATTCACACATGCCCTTTCCCATTCAGCTTTTCACAGGCGGGAGATGGTTCTATAGGTGGTGAGGATGAAGGATGTGCATGAGCTGGTGTGGGTGGTCTTATGGTTTCCCTTCTTGCATTTCCCATAGGTGCAGAGGAGAGTTCTTAAGAGGTGCCTGACACTCTTGCAGAACTGTTAACTCCAAGCATTCATTAGAAGAAGCTGTGGCAGTGTAAACACGTGCCTTGTGGTGCCTGATAATGCCACAGTTTGCATACTTGCAAAGGGAGGCATATTTCCTTGAAGGCAAATTATTAGTACCCATGTGCAGTAACTTAATCAGTTGGGTTTGAAGCAAAGGTTTTAGGTTCCTGTTGGGCCTTTGTTCACATGGTTTCCTTTGGGTAATTTGAGTTTACAAGTCTGTGTCTGGAAAACGCTGACCCACCTGCTTTTTTCTGACAAATCAGGTTAGCCTTAATAGGGAGGAATTCTTGGCTGCTTTGGAAGTGTGGTGGTGAAAAATACGACAAATCTTTAGCGCTTGGCTTCTTGTCATATGGTTCTCTGCTCTTCAGTTCTGCTTTGTCTCCTATGGCACAATCATATGCTGGTCGAAAGCTCCTAACACTTCCTTTATGCTCTAGGAAAAGAGCTTCCTTTAATGTTTGTGGAATTTCCTTACTGCTAGGTTCTGCTCTTGCTACTCATCTTGCTTTATTGGCCGAGGGAGCCGGCGTACAGCTTCTGGGTCATGTGGCCAGCATGACTAAGCTGCTTCTGGCAAACCAGAGCAGCGCATGGAAATGCCGTTTATCTTCCCGCTGGAGCGGTACCTATTTATCTACTTGCACTTTGACATGCTTTCAAATTGCTACCGGTAGGTTGGCAGGAGCTGGAACCAAGCAACGGGAGCTCACCCCATCGTGGGGATTTGGTAGAATCCTAGATAAGTGTGTTTTGGTCACAAGTGGGGCCTGGGAGTGCTCCTGTTTAGGGTGCCTACCAGCCAGCATTCAAGTCTCACAGAGGCCACCTACGGGTCAAAGTAAATGGAGACACTCTTATTACTTAGTAATGGCAACTTTTGAAATGAAGGTGAAGTTGGAAGACAGACACAATGGCATTTTCCAGATATTTAGGCTACGGTTTACAAAGCTGATTAAGCCTTCCTGGAAATAAGCAGTAAATTAACCATATACATTCTGAGATTGGCCACCTCTATTCCCCTTGCTCAGCCATACCTTCTCCTTTCCCTAGCACCATCTCCCTCCTCTTGTAGCCTTTTACTAGGAGAGAGAAATGCCAGCCCTGCATGAATCCTTTCCACTAATCTCCATGCTTAACACAGAGCTGAGCTATCAGGGTCAAAAGCGTAGCCCTAACCCAGAGCTTTCCAAACTGTGTCTCACGACATGTTAGTGTGTTGGCTGCAGTGTGTAGGCGGGTCATGCAAATGGCCTTATAAGGGGTTAGTTTAACCTCCAGTTTGCTTGTAAAACTGGATTACTGTGTCGTGAAATGATGCATGTCTGAAAAGTGTGTCACCAACATGAAAAGTTTGGAAAGCTCTGCCCTAGCACAAGTTAAAGGGGTATTTGCTTATTTTTAACCTGTTGGGACCTTGAACCCCATGGATATATTCCTTGTTAAAACACAGCATCACCCTGCAGAGAATGAAACTGTTGGTGTATACTTGCCCCTCCTTTTCTCGTGGCCTACTGCATATGTTATGTGGAATAGCTAGCTGTTAACGAATTTGTTCCAATACACTAGAAGTACAATTGAAGTATATAAGACAGCCAGTGTTCACTTTAGTCCTTACTCGGTAGCTCTAACATTCTTGGGTTGTCACAGGGGCCCATAAATATACCTTATGGTGCCTAGGAGGATAGAGCTTACAATGGAGAGAGATGTCTTATTTCCCTCCAGCATGAAAGAGAACTCTTGGGGAGATGGCAGAAGACTGGCACTGTGATCCCTGACTCAATCAGCTAACAGATAGGAAGGGAATAAATGTGTCTTTGTCTCTCCAAGAAACTGTTCATGCATCCCTGAGGTTACCGTACACTTTTAAGAGTGAATGGCCTGGGAGAAAAGAGACAAAAATGTTTGAACTGTGGGAAGAGAGGTGTATCTGTGACAGCCAGTTACATAGCACTTATGTGTCCACTGAACTGGGATTTGTGTTAATGCCCTAGCCAAGTAACTGTTCCAAGCAAGGCAGCTTTACCCAACTTGGTGCCAGATGTTTTAGGCTGCAAACTCCCATCGGCTCCAACAGGAACAGACGGCACCAGGTTGGGGAAGGTTGCCTTAAGTGCTCAGCTCCCCACCCCCGCAAAAAAGTTAGTCCTATGAATGAGACTTCAGAAATGTTCCATGCCTGTGCTAAAAATAACTGGAATTGTATGCAAATGAGATGTCTTTGTTTTAAATCTTTCTTAATAGCTTTTGTTTTTTTAATAGCACTGTTCATGGTTATTAATGAGCACATGGAAATGCAAATTTAAAGTTAGACAATGAATATCTTCAATTGCTCCCGAACAACAATACTTGTAATTAAATTGGTTGCTGTGAATGACATGGTAAATTGTATATTATTAGCCACCAGCGACTCTCAAGTCGTCGTCGTCCCCACAGTTCCTCGACTTTGCTTTGTTCCAAAGTACTTTGAGAGCTTGTTACTTGATCACCCAGTTCAGCAGTACCCACAGTTTGATATTTCTGGTTCTCTTTCTGCTTAGGGGTGAATGATACATGATGTATCTGACACAGTCAAAAACTCTCAGCAAGCAAAGCTGCATCCTTGATGAAGACCTAAGTGGACTTATGATTATGAAGGAGTCAAGTCCACCTTGTTCTCGAAGGTGGGAATGGCTTTGAAAATTGAGATGAAAAGCACCTGCTTTATCTGGCAAAATCAGACTTACTAGTATGATTTGCAGATACCAAATTGTGCAGTTTGAAACATAGAAAGGACGTATGTGCTATCATTTTTTGTTCTGCTTAATATAATTTTTAAAAAATCTTGTAAGTAGCTTATCTAAAAACAATTATAGTAGTGACATTCATAAAAAAATTCCTTAAAAGGTACAGACAGTTAGCAAGCTGCATGGTGAAAGAAGAAAACCACCCTGTTTCCATCTCTACCAGATATTGTTCAAAGACTATTTCAAGAGGAGGGGCTCATTGGGATGCAGTGTGTCAGGAGTAGCCCGGCTCCTCGCGAGGAGAGGGAGAGAGGGAGGCCTGCTCAGGAGCAGGGCAGGGAGAGCTGCTCTTCAAGGAAAGATAGCTCGCTAAGCTATAGGGAACCTGAGCCCCTTGATGCTGCAGAAAGACCCAGCACCACCAGCCAGACGAGGTCGGAAAGAAGCTCACAGCTTCTGACACAGGCACAGAGCAGGGGGGCTAGGGGACACAGGAGACATCGTTTCAGGGTGCCGAAAATTTGGTGTTGGGCAGGTAGCCGTAGGAATGTACTTCCGGATTCTTATAGTGATTGAATGGTCATGTTTTTGACTATCTCCGCTTGTAAATAGCAATGCTTAATAAATAGCCTTAGTTTTCTAAAGAGGCTCTGTTGTTACTCATGAGCAGTACTGGGGAAGATCCTGACACAGTGGCTCCTTGCTTGTGTACATTCTCTTCCTACAAATAGAAGGGGGGGGTTTAGTGAAAGGAGTTGCTTCAGGGAGTGTAAGGAGTTTTCGAAGGCAGGAAAGTAGTGGGATGTTTTCTCTCCACTGCAAAACAAGAGGTTGTGGCCGACAGCACCTTGCTTGCACCACATTTGCTGGAGGGAAATAATGTAGTCCATTTCACTTCTCTCCCCCCAAGCTTTTTGCTTATACGTTAACATCCATCCTAGGCAGATTAAAGCCTTTCATTTGTTATGCAGTACCCAACATCCTTTAACATGCTTGGGCCAAGAACTGGAGCATTGGTCTTGTCCTTCACAATTGGAACAGGTTTATAACAAAGAGTTCAGTGTTATGAGACAGTAAGCTGTGAACGCCAAGCAGGACTGTGTATATCAGCATGCGCCAACAGCTGCAATCTTTATAGCGTGATGCTATGCAGTGCATAACTTCTCTGAGAAGCCGCTTTAAGAAGGTAGACAAGAGACTTGACCTGCCACCCTTCAGTATTCCTTCATAATGTTAGTCTTGTTACCACCCATAGTGTATGTTTGATTTAATCCTTTCACTCGTCGTGATACGCTGCTGTGTCAGGAACTGATCCTGGCCCAGAACAGTTATTTCTGGAAGGGTATTCAATTGCCTTATCAACCCAGTGAATTTAAATTCCAACATCAGCAGTGGATAAACTTTACACCATCTGTTTGTTTTGTTTTGTTTGGGGGGGGGGGAGTCTGTATTATCAACTTCTCTTTTGTATTTTCTAATACAGTAATGGTCTGTCATAATAAACCTGATTTGCTACAGGTTTATAAATGTTAGTATGCACTTACCCTGCTTCACATCTGAGGCTTAGCTTACACTTTCCATTCACTGTATATCAACTAGGTATGTCGATAACTAGACCACAGTAAATGGTCTCTGCCCATAATAGGCATTGGAGCAAAGCCTGCATTCCTCATAAAGGAGGAATAATTGACATTCAGAGGAGGAGAATTGATTAAATAAATGCCTCTTAAGAGCTCAAGAGAGATCTGTCCCCTGACTTTCTGTTGAAATAACTCTTGTAACATATTTGTGCAGAAGTATGCGGCAGCCTTGGAACTTTCCAAAGGTGAGCAGGGAATCCAGTAATTTCTTGCATTTATTTTATCGCTTCTCTAGTGTATGCTTTTCATTAACCTCTCTGAGATAGTTTTCAGTTCATCCTTACTGTTGACCGTCTGGACTCTGGTGGCTACAGCTTCCCATTTCCTCATCCTTAGAAACCGTGTTCACTAATTCCTGATTTTCAGTGTGACTGTGTGTGTGTGTGTGTGTGTGTGTGTACGTATGTATACAACCACAAGTGCAGCCAATTTGCAGTGATACCTGAAACAGTTCAAGTCTGCTTGTGGTACATTGTATGGCTCCATGTGGATGGAGATTTTTTTTAAAAAAAAAATATTGCGCTTTTAACATAGCAACCATCAGAAGTTATGTTCTAAGCAGTACATTGGAATATATCTGAGAAATGCTGTAGCTAACACTTGCTAATTATGTAGGTCAAAAGCTCATCCATTTCTTTTCTTCCCATCCATTCTGGGTGGCTGTCTGTCTGTCTTACACACACACACACACAGTATTTATAATATGAAAACCATCTGAATTCTTCTTGGACTCCATATAGTTTTGACACTTTTTTAACCCATAACTTCTCCCAACTCTAAATCATCAGATGTGATGAAAAGGGATGCATGTCACAGCTGTGTAGAAAGGTGCCAAAATGAAGCACTTCTTATCAGATCTTACCACAGTATTATTGAACTAAAACTAGCGTTGTTTGTGTTTGAACTGTGTCAAATATTTTTTATGCCTTCAAACAAAATATTGATTCCCCTGAGACGACTGATAAAAATGTTTCTGTGCTCTAGTTTCTGACATTTTCAGGACTACTTGCCTGAAACAATATTTCCCAAACAAAATACCAGTACTGTGGTTGGGTTTTTGCTTTTGCTGTCACCGCATTTTTGTCAACAGTAGGCCTTTCCTGCTCCCCTGCTCAGGAAAAAAAAAATCTTGTTTAAACTAGCAGCCGAAACCAGGGATTTAGGGGGCTGCAGCAATATTTTTAGGCTACTTTATTTCCAAGTTATTACTGTATTGTCAAACTTCTACTAAAGTGAACTCCAAATAAGGGTGGCAAAAATAAGTTTGGAGTACCGTATGTACTAACTGTAAATGGTGCTGAGACTTGACTTTGTCTGGAAGCCCCACCCCATCTGAAAGACTTGCTCCCTAATCTTAAAAAGTGGGGCTAGTATTCTTGATGGCTTTTATTGCTGTCCACAATTCAAGATTGACTCTCAAATATACTCCTTGCCTCCTCAATTGGAACGTTACTCTTCATTATATGTTGTATTAAGAGGGGTGGGTGTCTTAGTGGAAGAGTACATGCTTTGCATGCAAAAGGTTTAAACCCCAGAATCTCTTAAGTATGGCTTGGAAAAACTCCTGTCTGAAACCCCCCCCCCCCCGCTGATGTTTTGAATGGCAAGTCACACCCTCTCTAACTATTGACCATTATGTTGTTGTTGTTGTTCAGTCGTGTCCAACTCTTTGTGACCCCATGGACCAGAGCACACCAGGCACGCCTATCTTTCACTGCCTCCCGGAGTTTGGCCAAACTCATGCTAGTCGCTTCAAAAACACTCCAACCATCTCGTCCTCTGTCGTCCCCTTCTCCTTGTGCCCTCCATCTTTCCCAACATCAGGGTCTTTTCCAAGGAGTCTTCTCATGAGGTAGCCAAAGTACTGGAGCCTCAACCATTGACCATTATAGCTAGACCCAATTTGAACTTCTGATATTGGGGAAAAATCAGTGTAGCACTAGGGCAGTTGCTCTGTCAGCAGAAACATTTCTGCTTGTGATATGGAACAATCCCTCCTCTCCTTCCCCAGCCTGCTGTTGTGCTGTCTCTCCCAACCTCAGCACCAGTTTAGGGGGCGGGGCGGTAAAGCCTCATCACACTAGTGGAAAACATGTAAAATCAGAATTTGTTATGAAGGGTGACTTTCTATCATACTATGTAAGATCAGTTTCTATAGGAAAATTATAAAGTGGGGAGGGGTTCCATTTTGTCTTAAGACGCTTTATCACAGTGCATTTTCTGAATTCTGCTATTTGGGGGGTAAATGAAGAGGGGGGTTTTGATTGTGTTTTTTTTGCCCTGAACTTTTATATGGGTGAATCCTGATTTCTCTGCTGCAGACTGAAAATCAAATCGAAAAGGTATTAGCAGAGCAACCAAGTTGTGCATTTTGTTAACATGGTAACTGTTCAAATAGCTGCTTTGCATTCCTTGGCACCTCTCCTTGTAGATAACTCTGGTCACAGCTAATTTCCACATGTGGTAGAAGTAATGGAAAGCTTCTATGTGTCTCTGTTATTGTGCCCCCCCCCCCAATAGTTTTATACTTCCTCTGCCCTGGCTTGTCTCTTGTGCAGTTCTATCAGCTACACTTCAGGGAACATTTTGGCATTTTAATGAGAGCTTCTGTGCTCCCCTGCCAGATATCTCAGCACTGGGGACCCACTTTGATTCGCTGCCCCAGCCTTTCTTGAGATTCAGCTGTGAAACCTCAGAAAATGCCATTCAAAATACAGGTCAATTTTTCTGCTCCTTTCATATATTGAAAATCTCTACCACTTTAACTCAGCTTCCCATTTCTCTGGTCTACTCCCCTTTTAAGTTTCTAAAATCTGACTTTGTTTCCAGGGCTGTTCTCTTTGACCAGTTTCTTAAAATATCAATATCTGAAGGGGCTCTATTGCAAATACTGTGGTACCTCTGGTTACGTACTTAATTCGTTCCGGAGGTCCATTCTTAACATGAAACTGTTCTTAACCTGAAGCACGACTTTAGCTAATGGGACCTCCCACTGCCACCGCGCCGCCAGAACACAATTTCTGTTCTTATCCTGAAGCAAAGTTATTAACCTGAGGCGTTATTTCTGGGTTAGCGAAGTATGTAACCTGAAGCATATGTAACCCAAGGTACCACTGTACTGTTGATAGGAATACTTCAATTTAATAATAAAGTCCAAGTCTTTAGTACAGTGCTCAAAATAGGGTCTTAATCTTTTGATTTCTCAAGTTTTTCATTTTTACCATGGTCATGAAAATAAATTCAGTACAGTTCTTTACTACATTTTAGGATTGGATTATTAAATACATCCTCGTTGCATCCAGAAAAAAGCATTTACAGTATTAGACTGAACTACTTATTTGATACTCCGCTCCCAGAGAGACTTTGGATTTGTGTTTGATATTTAGTGGGACGTAGTGTTTTTTCAAGAAAAATTTAGCAAATAAAAAGGTGCACACAGTCAGTAGGTCACTTCTAAAGCAGTGTTTTTCAACCACTGTTCCGCGGCACACTAGTGTGCCGCGAGATGTTGCCTGGTGTGCCGTGGGGAAAATTGTGTTTATTTGATTCCTATTCAAGGGAATAACTATATATAGTCAATATAGGCACAGAGTTAAATTTTTTAACATTTTCTAATGGTGGTGTGCCTCGTGATTTTTTTCATAAAACAAGTGTGCCCTTGCCCAAAAAAGGTTGAAAAACACTGTTCTAAAGTATAGTCCCAGTTGCTGTCTTTTGGATTGATGCAAAATCATATTAACAAAACCAATCTATGTAGTTTGAATAATCTTACAGTTTGAAATTATTTCCCTTTTCCTTTGAATAGTAATTAAATAGTATTTAAATAAATTAAATAGTAAACAGACACTCTCTGTCTGTCTCTCCCCCCCCCCTTTTGCAAATTGTCATAGAGGAACATTCCCCAAACAAAGGAGCATTGAATTTATGACATTTCAAATGTACCAGGGCTTTTAAAACTATAGAGTGTGTTTCAGGTTGTGTAGTATTAAAGCCATCCTTAATGCAAAAGGCTGTGATTCAGAGCACAATTTGTGGTATGCCTTGAGAGTGCACATGTGTCCAGTGGAAGTTTTTAGTATGATAAAAAGCTGGAATGCATTATTATTTTTTTGCTATGGTTAATTTTATTTCTTACAAATATACCACTTATAATGTATATTTATAATTTCATAGTATCTATAGTTTCTTGGTTCATATGTAATGGGAAACTGATTATTTAATCCAGAAGTGTTGAATTACAACATGTTGAGGAGGGAACAGGCCATGCAAATGTGGAGCCGAGTGTCCTGGCTCCTGCAAGACAAAGGACTCTTAGCTCGGATCTCATTTACTACAATAGACATGATTGTTCAGTACTGTGCAAAAGCAGAGCAAGGATCACCAACACAGCAGGTACAGGTCATGTCCAAGTGAGCTAAAACATTGTTCCAACAGTTGACACGCCCCCTGGGCTCCTGTAATAAAGGAGACAGGTGGTCTTGGCTTCAGCACAGCAAGCAGCGTGGGGCTTGGGTTTGCACCTGCAAACAGGAACTCCATCTAAGGGGCTGAGCTGTCCGTTTACACTGGTGCTTGCATCTCTGTATCCTAGATGATGGAGGAGGTTTCATACTGGACATTGGGAGCTTCCTGGGTGGGGGGTGGCTTGTCAGCAGAGGCTGGTGGGGGCCAGTAGCATGGCAATCCAGTGGGCCCCTCCTCAGGATCAAGTTACTCACCCATGAACAAATTCCCTAACAGCTCAGATGACTCATAGGGTCCTGATATGACTCAACTTAACCTGATGGGGCCTTCCCCACAGTCATCTTTGGATACCTCATACTCCCCCCCCCCATTGAAACAGCCCCCGTCCCAAATACGTTGTATTGGGACTCATTGCATTGAGACTCATTCATATTTCACATAAAGCCAAGATGCATACACGCCAGCCAAGTTATCTGGGGTACTCAGAATCACCTGCTGATTTTGAAATACTAAATAATAATAAAATTATTGATTGTGGCTGCAAACATAATATTGATAGCAACAATTCACATCTCTTGTGCAGAACCATATGGAACATCCGTTAAATGCTCCTAAGACATGGGTATATTTTTGTGTGTTTGCAATTGTGGTTTTAACCCTTCTTTGCAAGGTGAACCTTTCACTTTTTTTCAGTGTAAGGATGTGCTAGAAGAACCTTAAGAGGCAGCTAAAGTTAGAAGTGTTCAATACGTCCAGCAATTACCATGTCCTCTTACAGCTTTTTGAAACACAATTTCTCATTGATCCTGTACCTTAGAGGTCTTGCAGAGCTTCAAGGCACACTAGTGGGTAGAATTTCAGCATAGGCCTGAAGTAATTCCAGGGCACAGCTAGAGTAATGGAAATTGCATATCCGCTTTGAAGTTCTCCTTCTGACAACCCTCAGATTTTTCGCATCAGAAGAAGTCAGCACTTTTTGTGAATATTGCAGGAATGTTTGCATTTGTGTTAGATTAGAAAAGGTCACCTTAGAAGACCAACAGACCACCCATCAGCCCCCTTTTTTCAGTTGACTTTGGAGAGCATTTCCATTCTCTGAATATTAAAGCTAAGCCACAACATTCTGTTATTGCCCAGCTTGGTGGCAGTTGTCTGGAAGGACCAATTCTGCTGCTGTGTGTGCCGCATGACTCCTCTGAATCAAAACCCTTGCTTAAGTGGCTTATTTAATTCCTTATTTGAGGCAGTCCTTCCATGTTTAAAAACCACAAGCTCATTGCAGGGGAACATGGGAAGTGCCTTATGCGGAATCAGACCATTGATCCATCTAGCTTAGTACTGTGCACACTGGCTGGCAGCAGCTCCCCAGGATTTCACTCGGGAGTCATTTCCAGCCATACCTGGAGATGCCAGGAATTGAACCTGCGATCATTTGCATGCAAAGGTGGAGTTCTGAGTTACAGCCCTTCCCTTGTATATAAATGCTATACCCATTTCTTGTTCTTCCGTGGATCATATGTTACTTGCGGTGGGGAATCAGTGGAAACGTGGGGAAAAACTTTTGTGAATATATTAAATGCACTTTGTTTAATAGTTTGCCACAGCAGATCAACTGAGGTTTTTATCCAACTAAGTTACACTCAGTGACCCACATAAATTGGCCAGGTCCATTTATTTTGGGGAGTCTTCTCTTAGTAGGCCTAACATTGGATGCAATTCCTGATGTCTTGCAATGTATTAAGGTACAGTAGTTACAAGTGCCTGGTTTGATATACGTGTGCAGTAAAAGGTTGGCAATAGCAAGCATGTCTTCCTGTCTGCTTCATCCTGAGCATTGCTGATCCCCACCCCACCCCCTGCTCCATTGATTGGTACTGTCCTTCTTTAACAAGATGCGTGTTAAACTTTACATATTCTTAACAGGCCAGTGCAGTAGCACAAATTAGACACATTTTTCTAGCCAATATAGTATTCTCCTCTGCTCTAAATGTGTGGACTGTCTTGACTAATTTTGCAAACGTTCTCTGGAACCCGAACGTCCTCCACGGGTTCCAATTGGCTGCAGGAACTTCCTGCAGCCAATCGGAAGCCGCACCTTGGTTTCCGAACGTTTTGGAAGTCGAATGGACTTCCGGAACGGATTCTCTTCGACTTCTGAGGTACAACTGTATTTGGATTTGGAAGATGTGTAGTGTAACAGAGTATTTTGTGCAAGGGGGGGAGGGACCTGAAGTTGAAAGAGGGATATAAAGCATTTGAGGTAATACAAATACGGTCAAGAGAGAAAAAAACGTGAATGAGCAGTAATAGATGATCTCTTACTTTATATAGTTTAAAATAATTGTTTTATATAAGATTATTTCAAACTGCTCTGATAATTTTGTATGAATAGCAGTCTAGAAATATTTTTATAAATAAGTGTAAATGCAAAGACAACTTCAGCATTTGTTACTACTAAAAATAATATGTGCACCAGTGGACTTATTCCTTGTATTCTGCTTCTGTCTCAATTATCTGTTTACATTGTCAGCATCTCATATTCTTTTCACTGAAGCCCTTTCAGTTCTGATTCATTGCTTTTAGCATTTGTGCCTTCCATTTTTGCTTGTTTTATTTGCTAGGAGCCTCCAGTAAGCCAGTCATCCTGAGATGAGGGGGATAGTTGCATTTAATTCACATGGCAATGCTGTAAAATTCTTTATGGTCCTTGAAGCAAAATTACCATAGGGTAGCTTTACTACTGTGTGAAGCTCCCCCCCCCCCAAATACGGTCATAAAAAACTACTGTCAACTAGCACTCAAAAGAGAGATGTGTCTCCCTCATATCTGAAATTTGGCTTTCCATTACCTTTGTGTATTGTCCAACATAATCACAGTTGAAGAGGCAGGAGGCAAACCTAGAGCCATCATTTTTAATTGGCTTTCTTTATTGTAAGAGATTCTTACTAAAATTCTTCTAAGCCTTTCCATATTAAGTAATGCAAGTATAAGATAGGCAAAGTTGGGAACCAGTGACCCTTCAGTTGATGTTGGACTGCAACTCCCACCATCCCTGATGGTTGTCCATGCTGGCTGGGGTTGCTGGAGTCCAGCAACCATTATAAAGGGGCCACATGTTCCCCAGTCCTGGTTTACAGCAGATGCGTAGAATTTCTCCAGCTTAAAATAGCAGATGAGATCTTAATGGAACATTTCATATGGAAGGTGGCTGTTGGGGGAGGAGGAAGGCCTGTGGTGCTAGATTTTTTATTTTTTGGTAGAGGCCCAAAATGACAATTTGCAAATTTCCTGGTACATTATGCTATATTAAATTGACTGATGTTTAGGGACACTTTATAAATTACTTCTTTATTTTAAGTTAACAAATGAAAAATATAGGGGAGAATGCAACAAATGCAGGTTGCTATGCAGGTGTACCTGGCAGGGATCTGTTCTTGTCTGCAGGTCTCTGAGTTGATGTTCGGTGACAAACCAGGTTTTAGTGTTCCTTAATGGTCCAGTTTGCACATAGCACTACATCACTTGCATGCAGAAACTGGAATGAGGCAGACTGAAGCCTTGGGCTCACATGCTCCTTTTCCCTCCTACATTATGTGGATAAGAATTTGGCTGGTCTTTCATTTCAGTTAATCTTGGCTTGCTGTCTGTGAACAGAGACCATGGTTTTAATCCAGACCCTTGCCAGTCTCTGATCAGCAAGCTTATTTAACTAACCAGAATTTGTGATATGCCCTGGATTTTGGTTCACAAAAAATTTCAGGGGAAAGTGAAACTAAATGCTAGTGAATTGCTTCTCCCAGCCACGCAGAAGGAAATTTTTTTTTGGGGGGGAGGAGTGACCAAACCCTAGGTTTTTTAATTAGTCTTGTTCCAGTTTGTGTACTAGCAGTAAAACACGGTTTAGTGTGAAGTGCCGGTGCATCCAGTGTGAGGAATGTTAGAATGTTCATTTAACTTCATGGGTGTTGGTTGGCTAAAACCATTTCTAGGGTATCTCTCATACATACAGGTTCGTGTTGGGAGATCATTGTGGCAACTGTGACTTGATTGAAGTAGTATGATGTCTAAGTTTAACCTTGTTGCATTCGCTGAACATCAGGTGTCCGTGTGTGTGGACAGGATGGGGGAGAGGCTTATCCTTAGCATCTCCAGGTAGAAGTGGGAAAGCCCCTTGTATGAAACTCTGGAGAGCTGCCCACCATCAAGTGTAGACAGTACTGACAGTCTGACTCATTGTAGAAAAGCTTTATATGTAATTTACTTTTTCATCAGGAATATGTCAGCTGCATTGTGAAACAAGTATAACTTTACATTACTATCCCGCTTGAATGTGAAGGGTGGTTGAGAAACCTGGTGGTTTTTTACGGGGGGGGGGGGCAGGTGAGAAATCACATAGGCTTCTGAAGATTAAGACCATTTATGTGGCTGAGGAATTACTGCTGAATATGTATGCAATGCTTGTGAAAATTAGAAAGTTATATGCTGTCTTGCTGGATGTGAGGTGTCTCATCATAACCAGCACATAAAGTACAGATTATTCCTTTTTACTGGGTCAGCTCTTGCTCTGAGCAAGATTGTCCAAGTTTCCTAAGCCTTGCAGACTGCTGCAGCAGATAAATGTTGCTGTGCTTCAGTCCCTTGTAGAAAGTCACCTTGTTAGAATATGATTGAGAAAATGAGAAGAAAGTAGCATCCAAATGCAAAAAGGACAGAGTAATAATTGACAGTTTGTTTATTTATTTGAGTCTCTTCCCATAAAATGTCAAGAAGCAATGAAAGATCAAAATTCAGCAAATACAACTTCTCATTCTTGCCTACCAATACTTTATCCTTTGTACTGTTATTAAGATCCTTTCCCTCCAGTCTGTCTAGCTCTCAAAAACAGCTTAAAAGATGGGTATGTGGGGTAAAAATATTAAATGTAGATCCCATGTTATAAGTTGGCGTTCTAGATGGGTCTTGGGTTTGAAAGAGTGGAAGATGGCTGCACTAAGTTTATTTTATTTCCTTTTAAGAAATTATACACTCATTTACAAATTCCAAGGCAACTTGCATCCTGAAACAATACATTGAGCAGAATTCTGAAAGAAACAGTAATAGGTGAATAAATGTGATTTCAGGAGGTGCTGGTTAAGCTTCGTGCCCACTTTATTTCCACTTGAAAGTTGAATGTGCAGTGGGTATCACAGTGAGACAGTAGAGCACTTTAATCATTCTGCTCTCTACTCTTGTTTGGAAGCTAGATATCTAAAGTAGATGCCAGATCTACCATTACAAACCTCCTCTGCTTCTTTTTGTAAAGTAACTTCAGCTAGCCAGTCACACATTTGTCACGTAATACAAAGTCACTACAACAAAGTTCCCTGACCTACAATGTAGGAAGGGTGGAGAGATGTCAGCTACTGACTTTTGTGCTCTGGTGTAAACTTTTGCAACATGTTTGTTACCTGTTGTGAGTTATGCTTCTGACAAGGATGGAAGCTTTTTATTAGAAGTATTCTGATAAGAGATGTAGATACAATACTGGTGTGATTCCTCTCATCTTAGGTCAAAGTGTGACCCACTTCTGGGTTCCAACTCTCAGGTGACGTCCAGTGATTCAGCATATTCAGCTCCTACTTAGTCACTCCTTGTCTGGATACTTTTGACTTAGAAGTGGGAAGCTGAATGTGATGGGGCTCATTGCTAGTGACAAGCCTTCCTTTTCTTTCTTCTTTGGTGATCACTCGTGGCCGAGTAAGATTGTCGTCCATGAACATGGTTTTAACAGTGAGTCCGTAAGTGACTGTGGAGGCCAATTCTGGATCTACATTTCCTTCCACAATGAGGCCATAGGTTTCTGGACAGGAGTTGATCATGGTGAGGGTTTGCCAAACGTGTCTTCCTCTTGGAACATTTCTCAGTTTCATCCTGAGTTCGAGCGTTCTCAAAGTCCATAACATCTTTGGTAAAGGCTGTTCTCCAACTGGAGCACTCTCAGGCCAGTGTTTCCCAATTGTTGGTTTGATACTACATTTTTTAAGATTTGCCTGGAGAATCTTTAAACCTCTTTGGTTGACCATCAGCATTACGCTTTCCATTTTTAAGTTTGGAATAGAGTAGTTGCTTTGGAAGAAGTTGATGTTGGAGAATAGTTGCTTCAACACTTGTGATCTTTGCTTCTTCCGGTACACTGGCATTAGTTTGCTTGTCTTCCCAAGTGATATGTAAAAAACTTTGGAGACACCATGATGGAATCTTTCAAGGAGTTGGAGATGGGGTTTATGTAGTCCCATGTTTCACAAGTATGAAGTAAGGTTGGTAGTACAGTAGCTTTGTAAACAAGCATTTTGGTTTCCCTGCGAACGTCCTGGTCCTCAAACACTCTGCACTTTAATCGGGAGAAAGCTGCACTCGCAGAGCTGAGGCGATGCTGAATTTTGGCATCAATGTCCATTCTCAGAGCAGCCATGGAACGATAGGTCATTAATATTCCCTTTTTACATTTAGGAGATTTAGGCCAATAACTGGCCAAAAATTAACAAGGGACTGCAGAGGGGTTTTTCGATTTTAACCTAGACTTCCAAACTAATGTAAATACTGTGTACATATTGACACAATGCTAAAACCTGCCTTGCTTTATTTCAGACTGTTGGTAACATGCAGTGTCCCCTGTTGACTGGCATCAGGACATTGCCAACCTTGGAAGCAAAGGCACCTGAAAGACCTTCAAGCAGAAGCAGAGATCTGCCCAGGGAAGAAGAGCGGGAGAAAAAGAAAAAAAAGCACAAGAAAAGATCCCGATCAAGGTCAAGGTCGCCTCCTTCCAAATATCACTCTTCGTCTAAATCCAGGGTTCGATCACATTCAAAAGCCAAGCACTCACTTCCCACTGCCTATAGAACTGTCCGGCATTCCAGGTGGGTTTTCTGAACTGATGTTATTGTTAAGTACTTTTCTACGCTCATTTCTTTTTCCTCAGAGGTTCCTTTGTGAGGCTGCCATACATGCTATTTACTCACCAGGTTCAGATTAGACCTTTATGATGTATTGCCTAAAACTCGTAATGTCTGAAGCAAATGCATGTTTTGTTTTTGTACTTGTGCGCTGTCCTCCACACATTAAAAGGTTATAGAGAGCTGCAGCTGATCACATGGGGCACACACGCCTTGCACTATTTTGGAAGCAAGGTGTGTCATTTTAAAATAAAGCACTACTTATGTGGCCTCAGAGAAGCCACCATTTCTCAGCCTCCCCACCCCACCCCCCAAAAAACGCACCCTCTAGCATTGTAATATGGGAATTAAAATACAGGCCTATTGCTTTACAGGGGTGCTATAAAGATTACAGAAGCTCAGTACTTGGGTTATTCTAAGTGTTAACTTATATTGAACTTTTTTTTAATTGGGCATAGCATAGCCACCCAGCAGTTTTGCTTTTTTTTTCAGGGGCACAATTTAACATGGTTTTGTTCCAATAAGTTATTTGTAACTAGTTGGCACACATTTTTTTAGGAACTGGTGTTAAAACTTTGTTTTGATTTGATTAAACAACCTTTAGGGCTAATTTACCTCAAGAAGATGAATTGAAGTTCGGGTAGTCTGTGTGTTTGAAAGCTAACAGATTAGATTAAAGGGCTTTTGGAACAAATGGCACTGCACAATTCATACCTTGCACAAAATGATATTCGGAGTCCTTCTAGGGGCATCCTACTGCTCCCTTTTTTCTTCTTCACTGAGTTACCAGGCCAATTTTTAAAGCAGGCGTGGTCTTGTTCTAAAAAAAACAAACGACGTGTGGGAATGTGGTGCTATTCGGAACAAGGGGCATTCCTTGCATAACAGAGCCCTAGCAAAGCTTTGTGTTTTCTCAGCATATATTTACCACTCTGTGGTCCCTGATATAGATGTGTTTCATGTTTTTGAACTAAAGCTCCCATCAGCCACATCCAGCATGGCCCTTGATCGGGGATGATGGGAGTTGTAGTTCAAAACATCTAGAGGGCATCAAATTGGGAAAGACTAGTGTACACAGCCCTGAGCTGGTCAGACAAATAACCCAACCTAATAAAAGGCAGCTTCCTGTGTTCCAGCGCTAGCATATATGGGGCTAGAGGGCCTCTGGCAGCAAATTGTTCCTCAAACCTCATGCAGCTTCAGATGCACCTTGGAAACCTGATAGCTCTTAACTTAGAACTACAGTTACAACTTTTAAAGGACCACACCATTGTAGATAGAAGTGTGAAAATATGCTTAAAAGGGCCAGACATAAAGACAGCATGACTAGGGAATGTCTGTACTGTACAAGTGCTGAGTCACTTGTTCCCATTTGGACCTGTTGCCAGTGGGGAGATATTGGGGGTGGGGGTGGGGGTGGGGGAAGAATCTTGAGGGGTTCTGGATTCCTATCTTATATTAACCAGATTCCTCAAAGACCAAGTGCTGGTCTGCAAGTCAGGCCATGTGTGCAGCATATACACACGCTCTTTTTAATCAACTTTTCCCTGTAGAGTTTTTTGCTGCATAGCAAAGCCATTCATGGACAGCAAATATGAATTCATTTCGGTAGAAATTTTTGTCCTGCCTTTATAGTGCAGAAGCGCCACTCAGGGCAGCTTACAACAATTTAAAATCAAAATGTCATAACAAGACAATAAAAGACATTTTAATACACATTAAGTATGCTAGCAAGGCAGCATTAAAAATGCAGCCAGTCCACAGATAAAAGCATAACCTTTATATAAAACAGAATATACTTAGCAGGCAAAAAGCCTGCTGGAATAAAAATGTCCCTGTCTTTCACCAGCTGGTAAAGTGAACCTTCCGCATTTCAGCATGGCAGGATACTTCACATTGACCAGCCTGTTGGTCCTGTTGTTGGATGGTCTTATTCATGTGCTGCAGATACATTACTTTGAGGGAAACCTCAGGTTTTCTTTCCTTATCAGCTTTCTAGACTCATTCCATCTTTTCCCTATTGGCTCATGCCCCAGTGGAGGATCTGTTTGCCTAACACATAGGAAAAATGATCACTTTGGGGTCCCTTTTGTTGAGATGAATCCAGCACCTGATCCTTGTGTTTGCTCGGTTGGCCTCACACATAAGCATAAAATGGATCTCAACATTACAGTGGTTTAGTAGCTGTGGAACAGTCTTGGAATACCTAATGCATGGTATCGTAGTTGAGAAAACTCACAGTTAATACAAATAAGGAAGATATTAATTATGAATATGTAAATGTTCTTTATTTTTGCTTACAAAGTTTGTTGAATGAGGTTGGCATTGTATGTCGAAGGGTGGGGGCAGAGATAAGATCATAAAAATAAATGGTTACACAGTGAGTGATTTAATTTTGCAGTTAGATTTTACACCTGAAAATCCTCAGGCCACTTGTTCACAAAGTCCCACCTACAGAAAGATACAACACTTGCTCTGGGGACCTATCCATCTCAGGCTGCTCCTGATAAATGGGTGTGGAGGATTGTCAGACTCCAAAGTTTGCATTTCAGTTGAGCCAGGAATTTCATTTCACATTAATTTTCTTTACGTACTTCAGTAATAGATTACTTGCTAAGCCACCTACTCTGTTTACCCAGCTAACAAACCCTGTATTGTAATTAGCAGAGAGGCATGATTAAAGGATTACTTTTAAGATTAGCTGATTGGCATAGGTAAAGTTAACATGCTTATTGTCTCAGTTTCAAAGAATCAAGGAGGCTAGGGCGCAAAATGGTTTCCCTTTGTTAAAATGGTGCAAATTTGTGTGCTGCACTGCTTCAAAATCCATTCATTTCCCTTGGAGGCAACATCTTTTCACACCAATGCTGCTCCTTAAGATGTAGGATTATATGCCAAATCTTTCCAACATAATAGAACTTTAAACAGACCTTGTTTAGCAACACAAATGAAAGGGAAGGCCTTATTAATATTTTACACTTATCAAATAATATCCTTAGGTTTTATCATGTTAAAATAAGGCTTTTATTCAAGCTAGTAAATGCAGCTCTCCTCTACTTAATTCTGTGGGTGGGTTGGGAAAGCACCATAGTCAAAGCTGAGTTTATTTTTAGAGAGAGAGAGTTTTTTCTTTTAAAAAAAATGTTTAGGGGTACTCTCATTTTGACTCAAGAAAATCACCATTTTATAGTTCAAATTAGGAACAATTAATACAGTAAATGGACAAAAGTACAAAGATTCACAAAATATTTACGGGTATGCGTACCCCCAGAAAAAAGCAGAACCACTTGAAATTAAAGAACCTGACACAGCTGCTTACGAAATAGTTAAGTCAGTGGTGGCCAAACTCGGCCCTCCAGCTGTTTTGGGACTACAACTCCCATCATCCCTAGCTAACAGGACCAGTGGTCAGGGATAATGGGAAATGTAGTCCCAAAAAGCTCACTGGAAGGACAGATCCTGAAGCTGAGGCTCCAATACTTTGGCCACCTTATGAGAAGAGAAGACTCCCTGGAAAAGACCCTGATGTTGGGAAAGATGGAGGGCACAAGGAGAAGAGGACAACTGAGGACGAGATGGTTGGACAGTGTTCTCAAAGCTACCAACATGAGCTTAACCAAACTGTGGGAGGCAGTGGAAGACAGGAGTGCCTGGCATGCTCTGGTCCATGGGGTCACAAAGAATCGGTAACGACTAAACAACAACAACAGTCCCAAAACAGCTGGAGGGACGAGTTTGGCGAAGCGAATAGCTTCCTTATTTGTCTGAGCCCTTGTAGGCTGAAACAGTTGTAATCACTCTTCCCTTAAAAATTCAGCTGCAGTTGTGGGATCTGAGCCATTTCAGTGACCCTCCTTAACTTCCCATAGCAGCCCATTTATTTCTGTTATTAGGAAGGTGAAGTGTGTGCATCCATATCACATCCCAGAATCCGCAGGGATATAGAGCACGGAGCCATGGCTGACCAGCCCATCATTGGGAGCAGCATCTGAGTGCAGGAGCTCTTAGGCAGCTTCATTAGTGCAAAGATATGACTGCTGAACCCCTTTAGAGGAAAATCCTGCTAAAGCATCAAGGTGTCTGACTGATCTCCAGCTTCTTCAGTCTTGGTTTTTATCCCTCTTTACTAGTATCACTATCACCGTCCTTCTGTGAAAGATGAGGGATAAGATCAGATTTCCAAGGGAAACTGCAGTCACTCTGCAGTGCAGTACATAGCAGCTCCCCCCCCCCAAAAAAAAAAATTCTTAGCACCTCTAGGTTAGGACTACAAACCATGTCTGAAAATCTGGAGTGCTGCTGCCAGTCAGGGTAGGCAGTCTTGAGCTAGATGGACCAGTGGTTTGATTCAGTATAAGGCAACTACCTTTGCTCACCTGCTTAACATATCAAATCACTACTTCTAAATCTTAAAATGCATATGGCATTGGAGTCAAATAATTGGGAACTCAGAACGTGTGGGGTGTGTGTGGAAGAAGGACCCTTAGGAAGCTGTATCTCCAGTGAACAATATGTTGTCATTGAATTGTAGAGTTGTAACCCCCTGCAATGCAGGAATATTCAGCTGGCCCATACAGGTATCCGAACCCATGATGACCTTGGCATTATCAGCACCACACTCTAACCAACTGAGCCAACTATCTGCTGGTTCTTTAATATACGTATATATATTTGTGGTGTAACAGGATGTACATATTGTAATGAGATTTAAAGATAATGTACGCCTACTGAAATCAGGTGGGATGCGGGTCATGCTTTGGGTTAAACCACAGAGCCTAGGGCTTGCTGATTGGAAGGTTGGCGGTTCGAATCTCCGCGACGGGGTGACCTCCCGTTGCTTGGTCCCAGCTCTTGCCCACCTAGCAGTTCGAAAGCACGTCAAAGTGCAAGTAGATAAATAGGTACCGCTCTGACGGGAAGGTAAACGGCGTTTCCATGCGCTGCTCTGGTTCGCCAGAAGCAGCTTTGTCATGCTGGCCACATGACTCAGAAGCTGTACACCGGCTCCCTCGGCCAGTAAAGCGAGATGAGCGCCGCAACCCCAGAGTCGTCTGCGACTGGACCTAATGGTCAGGGGTACCTTTACCTTTTACTGAAATCAGGTAATGAAATTAAGGCCCATCCCTTCCCATTCTGGATTTTTAACATTTTCCTCCTCTGCCTCCTGTTCAGGTCTCGCTCAAGATCACCCAGGAGAAGAGCTCACACACCTGAAAGGCGGAGGGAGGAGAGGAGCGTCCCAACTGCATATCGTGTCAGCAACAGTCCAGGAATGAGTAGGCGGCGCACACGTTCCAGGTATGAGGCTGTGTTTCATTTGAAGGTTTCCCTGGCTTTTTTGGCTTTTTACTTCTTTAAAATATTCCTATTCGCAAAGTGGCTTACAACATTGCTTGCTTGTTTGATATGCCGTCCTTCATCCAGCTATCACTGGGAGGTTTACAATATAAAAACACAAAGTTACATAACATAATGACAAACAAAACAGCAACACACACGGAGCTTAAAAGGCCATGGGTAGGTTAATTAGTCAAAAGGCCCAGGAGAAGAAGAATGTTTTTTCCTGGTATCTAAAGATACGGAATGAAGGCACCAGCTGAACCTCCCTGGGGGAAGGGTGTTGCTATCCTCCAGACCTGTCGTGCAGGGGGCACAAGAAGACAGGCCTTGTATGATGATTGCAATTACTTAAAATAACATGCAACTTTAAAAAAACAAATTAATGGAACAGCAGCCCCATTACAGAATTGTAGCTGTAACGTTCTAAAACAAGTTTGTTTTTCAAAATGTTAGAGGTTAATTTCCAGCTTGCATCCAGACTGGAAATGTTGGAAAGTATCGGGGGGGGGGGGGCATCACCATAAATAAAAAAATACAGTGTTTTCTTCCTTTCAAATGCACCTTCCTAATTTCAGAGTGGTTCCTTGTAACAAGGAACATCACAGCCTTCATAGTCTTTTCTGTGCAACAGAAGTAAAAAGTACTATCAGACTGGATGTACAGCATCCAACAGTTCCTTGGCAGAGTTGAACAGAAGAAAGGGCCTTACGTTTTTATATTCATCTTGGGCTTATCAACTTCCTGGTTACACAACTTATGCACTGGATCTATTGTAAAAGTAGTGTGTTGTTGAGAGTCCAACACTGTCTATGTATGTGGTGGAGTTGTAATTGGGGGGGGGGGTGTTTCCCCCTGAAGTTGCAGGCTGCCACTTTCCAAGCTGTTAATTTTTATATCTGTTGGGGACATCTGCCACTGACAGCTTAAAAGTCCTTTCCCTTTTATAGTTTTGCTAACTATGCTGTATTGTGACTGCATGATTTGCTCTGTGATCTCTGAAGGTAAATAAAAATCATTTTACCCTTTTCATCTTCCTCATTGTGCATAAAAGACCGATATGGAGGCAAGCAAAATGCATGCCACAAAGCTGATGGCTGGGGAGATAATGGGGATAATTAATAACGGCCAAACAATAAATCCTGCAGTGGTAATACACATGGCCATAGGAACACATAGCTATGGTTTCTTAATAACGCAGGAGCCTACCCATCCCAGTGTGCATTGGATTATCAGCTTTCTGGACAATGCCTGAGTATTTGTGGGTTGCCAGCAGTCTCTTCTTTTCTGGAAAGCTTTGAGTTGCAGAAATCACTTGTCAGTTAACTGGCAGCAAGCTGGAACAGACGGGATAAATATGTGTCTTATCTAAGACATAAATGTGTCATTCACAGAATATCCACAATTTGAGCATAATGCCAGCAAATTTTCTTAGACATTAAAAACAAATAGAAGTTAGACTTGAGTGCGTTCTCTTCATGCTAGGTTGTCAACAAACCCCAGCATGAACAGTTTTGTACTCTGGGAGAGGGTAAGCCTTTGGGTAATATGTGAACTGGCACAATACCTGTGCCATAGATCTCCCAGAACCCTCCATTTTTAATAGTCTCTTTCTTCAATAGAGATTGGATATCCTGTTAGAGATTCAACTGGGTACTGTATTGCATTATATTTGGCTTTCTATCCCGACAAAGGAGGAGAAGTGAAGGCACACATAGGCCCTAGATTGGCTTCCCTATTGTAAGAGTGCTAAATTTTTCATGCAAGAAAATGACACACCCCTCCCCAAATGCCTTTCCCCCTGTAATCTCTGAGAAATGCCATGGGTTTTTACAAGCAGGCATCCATGGTAAGCATATACTGCTGAAATCACATTCACCATAGAAACCGAATTAATATTTCCTTCCCTCAACCTTTTCTGCATATTGTGGACTAATTATCTGCATATTTCTTGTCTGTACTGCTAGTGCTTGGTTTGCTTTTCTCTGTTCATGTGACGTTCCATCTCAGCATGCAGTATATGATTCTTGAAAGTTGCTTCTGACATACTTGAGCATAGAAATCAACTTATTTTAAGTAGGCCTGTTTGGTTTCTGTGATTGTTGCCTGTTTCCCCTCCTTCTCCCCTGCCCAAATCACACACAAAGGGTATGGAAGCCTAGCTTTAAAAAGGTGATGATCTTACGTTAATATATTTTGAAGTTAAGTTTTTTTTAATTAGAGCCAATGATGGCTAAAAAAATAAACTACATTGAGGCTTTGGGGGTTGGGGGTCTTTGTCTCACCTGGATTGAGCTTCAGTTTCTTGGCTCTCATCCAGTCCATTACTGAGGCAAGACAATGGTCCAGCATGTCCACTGCCTCACCTGCAGATACAAAGGAGAAGAGCTGTATGTTGTCAGCATATTGCTGACAACATACTCCAAACCTCTGGATAATCCCACTCAGTGTTTTCATGTAGATGTTTATAAGCAAGAGGGGATAAAATTGAACCCCGAGAAACCCCACATTGACAGCTTCACGGGGCTGGAGAACACTCCCAAAGCAATCCCGTCTGGAAACATTCATCCAACTAGGACCAGAACTACCGCAAAGTGGTGCTACCAACCCCTAACTGACAGCTGCTTCAGAAGGGCACCGTGGTTGATGGTATCAAAAGCCGCTGAGAGGTCGAAGGGAATGCTGTGTTCTTTCCTGCGGCTTATATATACTTTTTGCTTTCCCAATGAGATGTGAGCTGGGTAGCGCAAGCATTATTATTAATTAGCCACTTGGCCTCCCAATGTACTTGCTTCTGTGTACATCTTGGTTGGTGAACTTTTGACAAATTCATGGAGGATAAGGCTTTAACAGTGGCTACCCGTCATAATGGTGTTTTCTCTAGCTCCAGTATCAGAGGCAGTATTATTTATTTAAAGGCATTTACAAGCCTCTTAATATTTAATATCTCTTTAAGTGGTATACAAAAATACAAGCATTTGAACAGAAAAAAGATTAGAAAACAGAAATCAAGTAATAAAACAGTCTAGTCTTAAGAGTCTGCAAAAGACTAGGCAACATACCCTACCAATCAAGTGAGGCAACTGCTGGATGATGCTTCATTTACAGTAGAAGGAAGATCATTCCAGTGCAGGGCATTGGCTGAAAATCCTTGTTTTTGAGTTCCCACCCTATGATGTTCTGTGGTGCCACAAGTAAAATTTATTCATAAAATCTCTTCCACGTCTATCCAAAGGAAGGTGGGCCTTCAGGTGACCTATTTCTGAGTTTATGGTTTTAAATGATAGCAACGAGACCTTGAGCACAGCCCAGTAGCTCATCAGTAGCAAGTGCACTTCCTTCACCATAAGTGCAACTTGTTCATCTCCAGATTCTACGTTTAGTATGGCGCAGCTTTCTGCACCAGCTGCAAGTTTCCAAACCAGTCCCAAACAAAGCTTCACATAGAGTGCATTACAGAAGTCCAGTTGTGATGTTCCGAAGGCTTGGACCATATCTACACCTTATATTTAAAGCACTATACTTTGTGAACAGTCATGGCTTCCCCCAAAGGATCCTGGTAAGTGTAGTTTGTAAGGAGAGTTGTTAGGAGACTCCTGCCCCGCTCCCAGAGCTACAGTAGGCATGGCCAAATTTGGCCCTCCAGCTGTTTTGGACTACAACTCCCATCATCCCTAGCTAACACAGGACCAGTGGTCAGGGATGATGGGAATTGTAGTCCCAAAACAGCTGGAGGGCCAAATTTGGCCATGCCTGAGCTTGAGTATCCAGAGTTCCCTGGGAAGAGGCATTGATTTTTAAACCACTCTGGGAATTGCAGCTCTGTGATGGGATTCAGGGTCTCCTCACTGTCAGCACCTTTGAAAATGACATTTTCCTGGAAGCCATAACTGTTAAAGTAGCTTATTAGTGCTTTAATGGTAAGATGTGGGTGTGACTTTCAGAAAATCCAGAGGCTTATGCAAACTTGCTTATCTAGCTTGTTCCTTGAACTATTCTGTTCTCCAACAGCAGCTACTGGGGTGGCTCAGAAAGAAATGCGCAGGAGGTGGTATGCTCACTCTATGGATAGCTCTGACTTTTCAGAATGAAGGTGATCCTTCGGTTAGCAAGTGCCTTTTAAAACAGTTCATTAGTTGGGATTTTAATAGGGGGGACAATTCCATGGAGACGGTTCCTTTCATCTGCCGCAAATACATTTAGAAAATGACACTTCGCAGTTTTTTGCAGGCCACGTAAAAGCAATCAACCTCACACAGTTGCCTCAAGTGTATAGCTTGTAAAAAGTTAGAGCAAGGCACCTTGGCTGCCACAGCTAAGGTTAATACTTGGGGTTGTTCATTATACTTGTTAAAGAAAATGGAAAGCACAACACAGCAGCAAGAGAAATGTAAATGTGTTGAGTTACAGCTTAGAAGGTTGAACTGGTAATCTTAATTAAAAGAAATTTGATGCTGGGAAGTTGTTAGGTTGTTCAGGTGGCCTGTAAAAAGTCTATGCAGCTGGTCTGTGTTGGGCACCTGGGCAAGTGTTGGAAAACCAACAGAAGAAACTGCAGTTGCCAGCCACAAGATTCAAGCTTTTCTCCCCCTTATCGGTGCAGATGCCATTTTTCAGACAGCCTGCTTATAATCTTGCGTGTGGTGGCAGCTGTACACAATCAGCCGGCTGTGTAAGAAGCTGTCACAGCAGGATTGCTAAAGCAGCTCTAATATGGTTGCATTGTGTGCTGTCAGCCTGCAGAGTTTCTGGTGTATGAGTTCCTGTTTAGTTTTATTTAGAGCATCATTATGCATGTTCCGCTTCTCCAGCAAGGAGTGTTGACGCTCCTGGCTCCCAGGACAGGTTCTTCAGCTTCTCTTTAAGAGAGCACAAGTGAATTATGCTCTTCCCCCTCAGGTCCAGGTTCACATTGTGAACTCTTGTATTAGGTCATGTATGTAGCCCAGTATTGCGTGCTCTGACTGGCAGCAGCTCCCCAGAATGTCAGATAGAGACTTCTGATGACTACACTCCCTGCTGAAATAAAAGGGGCATCTGGTTGGCCGCTGTGAAAACAGGATGCTGAACTAGATGGGCCGTTGTCCTGATCCAGCAAGCTATTCTTATGTTATTATCTCTGTTGGCATTCCACCAGCTTTTGAGGATGTGCCTGTTTACACAGGCATCTCTTGAATCAATCATAATAATAAAATTTTATTTATACCCTGCCCTCCCCTGCTCAGGGTGGCTAACACCAGATAGATAATACATTAAAAACACAAAATCAAACAATTGATTAAAACATACTGTAGCTCAAAATCACAGTAAAATCAGAATAAAATAAAATGGCCAACCCACGAATCACAGCCATGAAGGTAGGAATATTAAATATTTGCCAGGCCCGGTCACCCATGCTGGTCCCATATGGGCTGATAGAAAGGGCCAAGAGGGCCACTTACATACAGGGTTTCATGGAAAGAAGGACCAAATGCCTAGCAGAATAGCTCCATCTTTCAGGCCCTGCGGAAAGATGTCAAATCCTGCAGTGTCCTATTGACCTGAGTGTCCTATTTTTATTTCTGTGCTGTTTTTAATGGGATTGGTTTTTTGAAAAGTATTTTAATATGGCTGTTAATTCTAATCTTTTGAGTGGAATTAGAACAATAGAATCATAGAATTACAGATTTGGAAGGGGGTGATCTGAGGGTCATCTAGTCCAACTTCTCACAATGCAGGAATCTCCAATGAAGGAGAGTTCACAACCCCCCAAGGGAGTCCGTTCCACTGTTGAACAGCTCTTACTGTCAGAAAGTTCTTGCTGATTTTTTTTAATATTTAACTATGGATGGTTATATTTAAACTTCGCACAGTTGGTTTTTATGCTGGGGAAGTGATGTAACTCAATAGTAGATCATCTCATTTGCATGCAGTTCCAGGTTCTATCCCCAGCATCTGCAGGTAGGGCTGGGAGAGTACTCCTGCCTGGAACCCTGAAGAGCCACTTCTGGGCAGTGTAGACGATACCAGTTCCTCCAGCGGTATGACTCATTTATAAGGCAGCTTTCTGTGTTCCTGCTTTTTAAACCTCTTAGAAGCCTATTTTGGCATTTAAGTGCTTTATTAATTGAAGTGGTGGTGGTGCCAAGGAGGTTGAACTTCAGGCCTCCTGCAGCCATGGTCCCACCCATAAACACTTGAGCTTTTAGCTGTGCTACTACTTGTGGTAGCATGACATCGAAAGGGTACTTGAAATTCAGGTGCAGTATCTAAACAGAGGTCCCCAAACTTAGTTGGCCTACTGCCCCCCTTTTAGAAAAAAAAATTTACTCTGCGCCCCCTGGAAATCTACCTTCTTTAAGCAAACAAACAGAAAGATGAAGTGACAAATTGGCATTCTTTTATGTATCTGTATTTCTACCTATGCACGGATGGTTTTTCAAAGCTGGATGAGGAGGGGGACTAGGCCCCATGGGGTGGACCCAAGTGAAGCTTGCTGGCTCAGTCCGATCCTCCCCAGGCACAGGGCCAGCACCGCAACCTACCTGCCATTGGCCAAATAGTCAGGCAAGCTGCGGTCCACTTCCTGGGCATGGGTGAAGACTAAAAGGGTTCACCCAAGCATGGGAAAACCCCTCACCTCCAGCACGACTGCTGGATCCAGGGGAGGTGTTGCCGCCGTCTCACAATGGTGCTCGACCTGGTGGTAAGCATCGTTATACAACAGATGAAACATGTACGAATGGTTTTTCAAAAACCTCTTCTTTCTCTATGTTTCCACCACCCCCTTATTTCTATTCAATGTCCCCCAATTGCACCTAAGGCTACTACTGCCTCCCTTGGGTTCCAGCATGCCCATGGGGCAGTATCGCCCATTTTGGGAAACATTGATCTAGAAGTCATCCCTACTTTGTTGCCTACCAGTAGTGCAGAATACTGGGTTGTCTTCTCTCTGTCCAGTAGGTGGCAGTCTCTTTTCCTAGAAGAAAGATACTCCCCTGGGAATTGCACTTCCTGGGCAGAGCTAGCCTTTCCCTTGCCTTATCAGGAAATGCATGCTGGTCTGCCCCTGAGTTGAATGTCCTGATGAAGCAATTGGGACAACTTCACCAAGAGTATGTGGCACGAGTCATCCCTTGGAGACAGACACTATCATGGAAGTTGTATGCTACAGGGCTGGTAGCTGTCTCAGCCCTGTGATAGATTGTGATAGAGTACTTTGTTTTGTCCTTTTGTTAAATCTACAATAAAAAGGGTTTTATGTGACCATAAAACTTCTGCCTCCTATGCTAGCAATTTTCACTTATGTCTGCCAGTTACATTACCAATTCAAAACAACCTCATGCTGACTGCTGCAGCGAGATGGTTTGAATTAGTGTTTTTATATTCCCATGCGAAATGTTGTTTTGTTTTGAAGCTTTTTATAAGAATAACCCTGTGTTTCTTGGATTTAAGAGGCCATCTTTTGTGAAAACACAGTGTGCACAACTGTGTAACAAAGCTGCAAAGTCTGCATGTTGGCCATATTGTCTAGGTGTGGGGGCTCCACAAAATGGGCTGTGCCATGGGCACAGATGGTGCCTTCATAGATTAGGTGTCTGACAACCAAAGAAAACAGTTGCCCTGGTGAAGATTCCACCCAGTTCCAGGTACATATATTTTATCTGCCTGGGTCTTTTCATTACATTATTGAATTAGAACTTCGATTAAGATCTTGCTTTCTTATTTGACAGCATTTATATACAGCTCAATAACAGTGTTCTCTGGGTGGCAACTGTGCACTGGTGTGTTAGTTTTATTATTTTATATTCATTGTTTTTATTATTTTATATTCATTGTTCATAACTCATTGATCATAAGCCACTCTGGAAGCATGTCAAACTGAAAAGCCATGGTGTTTACACTTGCTGAATTTATCCTTCTTTCCATTGCTTCATAAGCGTGCATAGCACTTTACAATATGCAGTGGAAGGGTCTCTACCCCAAGGAGCTTACAATCTCAAATTTAGCCCAGAGGAGACCAGAGAAAGGGAGGAAAGGACTAAACAGGAAAGCGATTTGCAGTTGTTTCAGTTTTATGTACTTAGGCTCAGTTCACACTGGGTTACAGTAGGACATAGATCAGGGGTCAGCAAACTTTTTCAGCAGGGGGCTGGTCCACTGTTCCTCAGACCTTGTGGGGGGGGCGGATATATTTTGGAAAAAAATATGAGTGAATTCCTATGCCCCACAAACAACCCAGAGATGCATTTTAAATAAAAGGACACATTCTGCTCATGTAAAAACACCAGGCAGGCCCCACAAATTACCCAGAGATGCATTTTAAATAAAAGGACACATTCTCCTCATGTAAAAACACGCTGATTCATGGACCATCCACAGGCCAGATTTAGAAGGCGATTGGGCCTGATCCGGCCCCCGAGCTTTAGTTTGCCTACCTATGACATAGATCTTCAAGCAGAGGGTTAGGATGTGCAGGAATGTCAGCCAGAGGACAGCTGAGCCGGAAGAATTAACAGGGGCTGCAAGAATCAAGAAATGCATTGGCTGGCTTGACAGTTTTCCCCACATTTTGATTTTTGCATAGCATACATTTGCACATGCACACCATGATTCGCAATATATTGCCAGGTCAAACATTATGAAACCGCAATCACCTTCAAACCGGTTTTGGACGGTATATCAATATTTTGCCCAGCCCTAGCTTCTGCAGCTTTGTAGACTTCCTGGAAGGGATCTGTGCTGGGACCAGAATGCGCAAATATGAGCTGTGCCCACTTCTGACAGTCTCGCATATTCTGATGAGCTATAAGGAAAGAGGGTGTGTGTCAGAGGGTGGAAAGGGATTTGTAGCTGGCTCTGTTCTCATCACGGGAGTGGAACAGAATGGCTGTTAATACCTGTAGGAATACAACAGCAGGTGAAAGAAAGTAGAAGGTGAGAAGGAAATGATTGAAATGTGTGGGAAGAGAAAGTGCAGTAAGGTGTCAGCAGAGAGAGAAAGGCAACAGGCTGACAGCTGGAGCATAGAGAATTGTGAAAGAAGGCAAGAATGGCAACAGAAGGGACTGAGAGAATGCAAGAAGGAGGCAAAGAGAAGGCAGAAGGTGAGAACAGGTGACAGAGGCCAGAAAGTACAAGGAGGTAGGGAGGGGCAAAGTGAGAGAAAGAAAGGCAGTGGCAAAATAAATGGAAGGGAAGGGGAGATGCAGGAGGTTAGGGAAAGTTCATAGAATCATAGAGTTGGAAGGGACCCCAAGTATCATTTAGTCATTTAGTCCAACCCCCTTCAATGCAGGAATCCTGCCCTGGATGCGCTTGAATCACCAACCTTCTGGTTAACAGCCAAATTCACTGACCAAATTCACAGAATCCTGTTGGATGCCTCAGATTATTTTTTAAATAATAAAATACAAACATAATAATTATGACTTGCCCTCTTGCTCTGTTTCAAAGACAGGCTTCACTGAAAGGGGGGCAGAGAGAGGGAAGAACTTTTAAAGGTGTGTGAAATGTGGCAAGATGCTAGCGGATGAAAGTGATTGAAGCTGTTGAGGCATTTAGAAACAAAGCGTGCCAGTTTTCCAAACAAGCCACTTGAGGTATTTTTTTTCAGCGAAAGGACAACCAGTTTTTGAAGAGCAGGAAAACTTTGTCCCATCTATGACAGGAAGAGGAAGTGTTCTGATCCACTTTGTTCACAGATCTGCTCCAAATCTAATTTTAGTTTTGGCTATGTAAAAAAAAATGATTCAAAGAAAAATACTGAGACTTTGGTTGAGGTGCTATTTGGAAAATGTCCTTGACAGGTTTCTGACTGTTGCACCATTTTTTCAAATGAAGATCAAACAGTAAATTTTGCTTCTGTCAAAAGAAATGTTATTTCTCTCCCAAAAAAAAAAACTGTGAAGATTTATAGCAGATATGATCATGATTCACTGTGGGTGCACGAGTCACTAGAATTAAGCTTTGAGTTGCAGAAATAATTCCTTGAACTGTCTTGTTACACAAATGTAAAAGTGCATGTTCAACAGCTGACATTACTGAAGTTCTGGATTTTGATTAGTAAAGAGTACCCAGGAAGCTGCCATTCATCTGCTGCCATTTGCTACTACCGGTACCTAACTTTGTGATACTACCTACGGTATCTTTGTGAACAAGACTTCTCAACAGTGGTAACCGTAAAAACAAAGCAAAAAGCCCCAGAGTTTAGCTGTAGGAAATGAGATAGGAGTTAGCCTTTCTAATATTACCCCTTACTGGAATGAAATCTGGAGAACATAGCCAGACACCCCACTGAAATTGTGAGGGGGCGGGGTCTATTTATAAGTCACTGCTTCTTGATAAAGTATAAAAATCACTGGGTTTTTATTTAGGAGCAATGCTAAGGTAACACAATGTATATTGCTTTGTGAATTGCCATTTTAGGATCGATAAAGTGCATTCACACCAATAAGTATAAACCAAAAGTGAAAGTTTGAAAGTGGGTCCATCTTGAAGGTTGTGAGTCAGAGGTGGGTCTTCGGTGTGGTCCAGTTGAAGACCACTGCAATAGGGCATGGAAACCAGGGGGTTGTGCCATGTGGAGGCAGCAGGAGGGGATGGAGTTGCGGCTTTGGTTTCTGTGCTACAGTTTCTTTCGCCATCTGCAAAACCAAATATTTATAGATGGTTAGGTATGATCATTGCAATTTTCATTATATAAGTTAAAAGGGTAAATAATTATTCAGGGTCCAAACTAAAGTTATATTTTGTGGAGGGTTGTGGGTCTGATTATATTTTAATGTTAGCATTAAAAAAAGAGTTGTATTTGATGCAGAGAATGGGTGTCTGTTTCAGTGGAGCTGAAAAGACCTGGGAAATTACATTCTTTCTCTAGCTGATGGCACAGCTTTATATTAATCAATATATTATTTTCTCTCTTTTGTCCCCAGAAGTCCCCATGAAAAGAAGAAAAGGAGATCTCACTCCCACACCAAGTCCAAAGCGAGGTCTCATTCGCCATCCATCTCTCCAGGCAAACAATCTGCACATAAGAACTCCACCCATTCAGCCAGTGTCTCTCCTGTGGAGAGTAGGGGATCCAGCCAAGAACGTTCTGGGTAATGAGCCCTTTCTAAACTCTAGGCACTGGCACTTCCCTAGTGCAAAACACTGCAGCTAGACTGTTGATGGGAAATTTGAGGAACCAGGGCAGTGACTTGATCCTTTTTACTGCTTAGCAGGATAATACAGAAGGATTTACACACACAGCAAATGAGGCAGAATTGTATAATGGTCCAGCAGCAGGCGAGGAAACATAATTTGTGAAAGTTCTCCTGCATTTAAAGTTCCAGCAGCAGACCACTTCTTGCAAGTGGAAAGCCAGCACTTCTTCATGATGTGCCAGTTTTCTACTTGCAAGAATTTTTATTTTTTGTATGATAGCATTTAATTAAGGATTTTCTTCAGTCAGAAGTCAAATACAGCCATACCTTGGTTCTCTAACAGAATGCGTTCCGGGAGTCCTTCGACTTCCGAAAATCTTCGAAAACCAAGACGTGGCTTCCCATTGGCTGCAAGAGCGTGGAAGCCACGCCTGACATTTGGCTTCTGAAAATTGTTCGAAAACCAGAACACTGACTTCCGGTTTTTGATCGTTCGGGAGCCAAAACGTACGAGTTCCAAGCTGTTTGGCAACCAAGGTATGACTGTAGTTCACTTTACCAACCTCACGTGGTTGCATGTGTAGATCTAGCAATGTGTGATGCATACAATGGTTAAATGGTCTTTCAATTCACGAGCATATCTATACCTACTGTTTCCAAGCAGCTGCGGCTTCTCCTTGCATTAATTTTAGGAATGCATTGCTTCGCTTCTGTCCTGTGAATACAACCACCTCATTGGATTCATCGTGGTTTAATTGTGGCTTCCCTGTGTTCTCCATAGTGATGGGTTTTGTTTTGTTTTTCCCCTATTCTCCCGCTTTGAATGAGAGAGCACTGGATGCTGGGCTGGGGTGTTGTAAGTCACACCAATGAGCTGCTGCTGCTGCTGCTGAGAGAACTTGACATAACTCTCAAGTGCATGGGGGAAATGGTAGTCTCTGTCCTTTGGCTCTCTATCAGCCGTAACGTAGCACCAACTGCAGTCATAAACTGCTTATGAGAATCCACCAAGGATGAGAGAATCCACATAGCTCAGAACGGCTTCCATTTATCTAGATATGTTTTAAATCATGGCACCTCCATTTGATGATACCCAATTATGTTTAGCCTTACTTAAACCTTAACCTGACTACTCATAGGTACCCACATCAATTGTCTCATTAAACTTTACAAAAAGCCTAGACCAGTGTCATCAATACATTGCCACGGGGACAGGGAGGCGGTGGGATGACAGGCTTGTTAAGACTTTCTGCTGAATTCATGGCAGAGTTGAGATTTGAACTTAAAGCTCATTCTCTTAGCCAATACATTGCATTCACTTGGGGATTTTTTCATGCTCCTTGAAGTATCTGGATATATTATATCTGTGCATTAATTGTCTATTACTTGACTGTCTTGACTGAATGTCCCCCTTTTAAAAATTATTTTAGGGGAGTTTCTTTGGAAAAGGACGGCCAGATCTCTTCAGCAATTGTGTCGTCAGTGCAGAGTAAAATAACTCAGGTACTACTTGAAACGTTCCATTTAGTAATGATTACTAAATTGTCTCAATTTTGTAATGCTCACATTGCATTTTGTTTGAATTGCTGTTTTCAGTATTGAAAAGAGCACTGCAAATGGTATGTAATCAGCATATACTTCCAAATTTTAAACCTGTTTTGTTACGAAGCCGTAGTCTCTGGTATTGCTCCCTTGAATGACTCTTCCCATTCCCCTTTTCCTCCTCTTACACCTGGAATTCTCTCCTGACTGTATAGTGTCCTCTCCTCCCTTCCCTTCCCTTCCCTTCCCCTCCCCCACTTCAAACCTATCTGCAGACCCTTGCTTTCCCACAAATACCCTCCAACACTCACATGCCCAAACACACACACACACACACACTGTCTTTGCTGTAGCAAAGTCTTTGTAATGATCATCAGTTAAGGGTACCCAGCCCCACAGCCTCTTTCCCAAGGTTCTTGTGTCACTGTAAAAGTAAAGGTAAAGGGACCCCTGACCATTAGGTCCAGTTGCGGACAACTCGGGGATTGCGGTGCTCATCTCGCTTTACTGGCTGAGGGGGCCGGTGTACAGCTTCCGGGTCATGTGGCCAGCATGACTAAGCCGCTGGAGCGGTACCTATTTATCTACTTGCACTTTGACGTGCTTTCAAACTGCTAGGTGTCACTGTAGTTTTGACCAAAAAGCAAGGTAAGCTTGATCATCAGTGGCTTGGATCACAGGGAGGGGAGGAAAAGAGTGGATGGAGCCCCCCAACTGTGTCCCCCACATGCACCCCTTCTTCCCATATATGCTAGTGGCTCCCAGTCTCCGGCTTGGGAGAAGCAAACCACTGCACTTGGACAAAATTCTCTTTCCCCAACCATGGCAAATCCAGCTCTCCCTGGCACAGCTTGCTGCAACCCCTCCCTGTAAGTCCTTGCATCACACACACATTCTCTTCACAGACCGCCCCCCCCCTCCCGTTCATCATGGTCATAAGCATTTTGCTAGTTGTAGACTTACAGAATGTTTCTAATTCAAGCTGATGAGTACTTTGGAAATAATTATAATATGTTGTTAACTAGCACAGTGCAAGAACCACTGCGCTGTCAAAAGATACAATGAGGTTTGTTTACTGATCTGGGTGTAATAAGAGCACCCCCTACTTCGTTGTGGGTCACCACTTTAGCGCAGTGCCTTGAATCATCACATCTAGCCTTCGGCACACTAAGCAAAGTGCATAGAATGTGTTCAGTTTCCTTCACGCAATATAGTCAAGAAAATCATTCTGTGATCACCCTGTTCAGTTTCACTTGTCTTAAAAATGCATCTTTTTGTTTTGCTTATTGCAAATTTAATTTGACTCGGCAGGATAGCTCCTAAACGGATATTTGAATTTCTCTTAATATGTTAGTCTTGAGAAATTGTGTTTGGTGCTTTTAATAATTTGTGTCATTTTTCAAGAGTGCAATTATTGAACAAGCAGCGTTCTGCTTGCTGTTTTTGTTAGATGTGATCCTTTTATACTTAAATGGATAGAACTTGGTGGAGTTTTGATTAAGAGAATTAACTCCTCTAAAGGAGATGCAGCCCGATGCCGTAGAGCTTTGCGTAGCTTTCAAAGTCTCCCCACACTCCCTCTTGAAACCTATGAAGTTTAAAAGAGAAACCTGGGGAGACCTGCAGAGCCCTGTGAATACCTTGGCATGTGGGAGGCGGGGGGGGGGGGCCTTCAGTGTACGGCATATTTTCTCCTCTTACCCACCCGCCACCTGCTTGCTCATTTGTTCAGATATTTAAAGGGGCAGGTGGGAGAGAGCAGAAAGAGAAATTTGACCCACTAGCACGCCAATATTACCCATAGAGACAGATTCCTCGCCCCTGAAATAAACCATCATGCATACATGTCCTGCAGCCCATTTTTCTGCCTTCAGTAAAAGTGTGGCTCTTTCAAACCAAAGTAATTTAGACCTTTCAGACCATAGCAAGTGAGTAATTTAAGGCTGCCACAGTTCTCTGTTTACTCAAAAGATTACATTGCACTCTGGAATATCTCCTGCATAAAGTGCAAGTGGAGTTGCAGTTCAGTGCCTTTGGCTTCTTTAGAAATTTGTTTGAAAATGCTTCTCAGCATCCTGGAATAGCTCACTTTAGAGCAGATGTTTTAAGTCCTCCGCGTTTCACCTGTTGGCCTCAGGATTTAGAAACTGTCTTTGCCGAGAAATTCTGTATGCAAGTTCAGGCGTTGGGGGGTTAGCGGTCCCCTCTACTCAAGTCCCCAGCTTCCCTGTGTTGAGTGGGGAAGATCTGCAGGGGGCTGGTACTCATGTAGGATGTCTCGTGAATTGGGAGTCCTGCTGCTATATCCGGGTCTCCAGTCATGTGCCGTGTTCTGCTGGTGTTCAGGCAAACACAAGAACAAGCTACCAGCAGACCTTCCTGCTCAACACAGGGAAGACCTTTTCACAAATTCAGTTTTGTATGTTCAGGAAAATGCCTGGAACACCCTTTGTATTACTTTTTCTACATTGTGCCTTTTATCAATTGAGAAAATCTCTTTTTTTGTATGGTACATACAATTTCTGTCTCTGTATCAGAGGTAGCCAACATGTTACTCTCCAGATGTTCCTGGAGTCCAGCTCCCATCATCCCTGATGGTTGGTTGTGCTGGCTGGGGCTGATGGGAGCCACCACATTGACTTTTCCTGCTGTGTACAGTGTGAACAGCCTCAGCACAACTTTTCTGAAAAGCTCTCAATGTTTCCTGTATTCGTTGCAGGATCTTATGGCCAAGGTGAGGGCAATGCTCGCAGCTTCCAAAAACATCCCAACTAGTGCCTCCTGAGACCAGAAAGAGGGACTCTTCAGAATACCGTGTACAGAAGAAAACTTGGTTCCAGTGGTTCCCAACAGCAGAGTTCAAGGAGCTGAAATCCTTGTTGTGTACAGAAGATCTCATTGGAACTTCAACGATTTTTCCACGTCAAACTTCCTTTTGATAAAATAAGCCTTTGGGGGTTTTGTAAATTACGTTTTGACCAGTTCTTCAGTAAGAATCTTACCATGAGCAATGTCTGTATATTTGTAAATACAATGTTCCTGCGGATGTTAACACAAATTAAAATGCAGATAAACAATTTTTATTAGATACTTTCTGGAGAGTAGTTTTTCCCCTCCTCTTACTTGATTACTTTACAGGTAGGTAGCCGTGTTGGTCTGCCATAGTCAAAACAAAACAAAATAAAAAATTCCTTCCAGTAGCACCTTAGAGACCAACTAAGTTTGTTCTTGGTATGAGCTTTCGTGTGCATTGCACTTCTTCAGATACTTCGTGTGCATGCACACTTCTTCAGATACGTATCTGAAGAAGTGTGCGTGCACACAAAAGCTCATACCAAGAGCAAACTTAGTTGGTCTCTAAGGTGCTACTGGAAGGAATTTTTTATTTTGTTTTGTTTTGATTACTTTAGATCCACTTTTCAATCAGGGTTCTCCAAACCGGTGTGAACAAATGAGAAATTGCACCATAAAGCCATTTTTAAATGTGTAAAGGCAAAGGGGCATTGTTTATGAAGACCCTGCCCCAAAGGAAAACTCTTTAACTGTCTAGACAGGTGCCCATTTTATAGTATTGTATAGTACTCTAGTGAAGAGACTGTTCCAGAGTTTAAAGACCATATCTGGGGGAAGCTTGTTCTTAATTAGGCTGGGGACCACTAGGACAATAGTTCCACTCTAGAACAAGAATTGAGTTTCCTCAACTATACCAGATTCTGATTTAAAAGGGTTTTAAAGGTAAGCATCAGCGCTTTGAATTTAGCCTGGAAACTAGTCAGCAGCCAATGGAGTTCATATAAAATAGGCATGTTAATTCCCCTTCCAATATCAAAGGTGGACGGTCTGAATCTAGTTTTATTAGAGGAGTGAATTCAGTCTGCAATAAGAGTTATAATAACATGAATACAAAAAAATATAATTAATCCGACTTTGACAGTTAAAATAAAATAAAAATCTCCTAAAGCTTTTAGCATCAACCGTTTTGAAATCTGAAAAACTGTTCAGTGTGTCATTGAAGCATACCACTTCACATACCCTTAGTCACTGACCTATTTTTCTTTGACATGTTCTTAGATCTGCCATCATTTCCCCAAATGCAAAATAGCTACCATTCTCCAGAGATCCAAGGCTTCCCTTATTTAACTCCCCCCTCCATGCTAAAGGGAAAAATAGTCTTGAAAGTTAGTGAAGATGCTATCTTGCTTTTATAAATGGCTAGTGGCAAATAGCAATTATATGCTAAATCTTGTGAGCTTCCTATAATTACAAATTCATTTATCATACAGATTGAAGTTCAGTGCAATAACCCTTTTCAAAATAAAATGGCAATATTTTAAACAGTGGCTTGGGGGCGGGGAGGGGGGAACCAAAAGATAAAAATGTTAATCAGTGACCTGTTTCCATAGTTCTTAAGCAATATAGTTTTACAGTGTACTGTGTGATAATAACCCTTTAAATTTGACTGTTTAAAAAGTAAGAGAGAAGACGACCAATTCTTTAGGCTGGATATGATCTATAGAAAGAACAGTTCCCTTAATTAAAAGGTCAAGTATTTTGTCCTCCTGTTAATTTATTTCAACTGGTAGAGCAGGTGGAGTGTTTCACGTTGTGAAACTGATAATAGGGGAAAGTGGGATTAACCATTACTACATCCAGTTAAGGAAATGATCCCTTTAATACTCTATTTCAGGACAGTTTAGTCTTTCAAAACTATTTTCATTACCAATATCTGAGATGACGATCAATGCAAGAATCCTCAAAAACTTGTTGCTCAGATAGAGAGGACTAGCATCCCGTGAGGAAGGACACAGTTTGACAGTCCTCAAAAGGAAGTTTCCCACCTGCTAAACAGCCATTTAAGATGCCCCTTTAATGGGTTTATTTATTACTAAAATTTATGTCCCGCTAGCCTGCAGGATTTTTACAGCAGCTTGCAGTCATACTTCTAAAATATTCCAAATGCACCATGCAAAACCAGAGCATAAAATCTAAACAGCAGCAATTCAGCATCACCAGCCATTTCTATCCCCTTTAAAATGAGTGGATAACCATCAGTTCAACAACCAAAATACTTGTGCAAAAGGAGTGCATTCTTTTTAATAAAAAACAACAACAGTGAAAGACAACATGTCTTACCAATGGCATTGAACAAAGTCTTCAGTTATTTTCCACGCTCTTCTGTGAGAGATACCTTCCTAGTTTCCTTCTCTGCTGAATCAGAAACTAAGCAACATGGAGAATTGAAGGGGGACACGGCTAAAGTGGTAGAGCCCATGCTACTTTGCGGTTTCTACCAAGAAAGTCGTGGATTTGATCCCCAGCCTCTCTGGTGGGTTAGCATGTGATACAAACATTTATCTGGTCACCTGTGTTGTCTCAGGGACAATTTCATTGCACTTTCACAATTAGAAATGCAAGGGGAAAGCTCTCTGCTCGAGCAGCCTTCCACAACCTGGTGCCCTCCAGATATTTTGGACTACCACTCCCATCAGCCTCAGGCAGCACAGCCATGCAAAAATGTAACTTGCCTCTCCCCAAAAAGGAGACTGGAATCAGAGGACAGGTTGCTTTTTGTGGCTGATGGAAAGGCTAGCTCATTGTGCATCACCATATGAGGAAAACCTCCAACAACCAATTTAATAATTACATGAAAAGCATGATCATCTGATCCAGGTTTAGTCCTTTTAAAGCAGGCATGGCCAAGCTTGGCCCTCCAGCTGTTTGGGGACTACAACTCCCATCACCTCTAGCTAACAGGACCAGTGGTCAGGGATGATGGGAATTGTAGTCCCCAAACAGCTGGAGGGCAAAGTTTGGCCATGCCTGTTCTAAAGAGAGTTCACCTCTTAACGCATGGTGGTCAACTTGACTTGCATTGGTGGGAGAAGCTGTGTGGGTATCAAGCAGTGACTTAGCTTCGGATCTGTCCCACCTGTTCATGTTGTGCGTTAGCTTCAGGTACTGCATGAATTGCTTTGCAAATGTATCGGCTACATGAACAAACACTGCATTTTGTCTAATAAGCTCAAGATAGCCAGTGCTGTGTGCTGTTCTCAGAGACCCCACCCCTTACTCGGACTCCTTTGCAGCCTAATTGAGTGCTTTTATCTGGCTGAAATGAGTTGAATGCTGATGATACTACTTGCTTGCTTGCTTGGTTGAATGATACGGAAGGGTGTACAAATGTGTAAAGGTAAAATTAACATCCACTACTCTACCCACTTTTGTCTCTGGTCCTGCCCAACACTGGCATGTGAAGCCCTGAAAGGGGTCGAAAAATGTTCATAATCCCTGATTTAAAGCAATACAGTAGTGGGAGTGGTGGGAAATACAGAATGGACTAAGCCAGATCTCGATACTTTAAAAAAGAAAGAAATCTTCATTGTCATTTTGTTATGAGAGGAGAAGCACAAGTTACATAGACTTTTCCCAATAAATGGGACAGCAATAAAACACCACAAATCGGGAAGCGGGGAGGGGAAAAGCAGGACGTTGCAGAAGCATGCAATGCAGCTTTACAAATAGAACATACAGGGAGAGGAATAAGAAATTAGGTTAATCTTTTACGAAGCCTCTCCGCATAGTAACCTAGGAAATTGTGGAGGTTTGGCGGGTTTTGCATCTTGAGTTGACAAAGGAAAAGTGTTTGTGCCACATCAAATGAAAACAAGTCTATTTTTGACTCACCTCTAAGTGCTTTCCTTTGCTGCGTTAGGTGTTCTGCAATGTCCCAAATTCTTCCAAACCACTCCTCCCAAGAGGGGGAGTATGTTAGATTTCCAGTGAGACATATTTTAATTTGTCCTTAAGTGAGCTTTCCAAAATAGGTTGACTTTTGGGGAAAATATATTTAATTGTATAGATTTCTCCTTTTTCTCCAAAATAGGAACTGGTGATATTTATCATTAAAGCAAAAGGCTGGGTGGTTGAAAATCAGAGTTAAAGATAGCCATTTATAGCATATTTGGAGAGTCAGCTGTAGAAACAGATTGCTTACTTTGTTAATGCATGCCCAAGAAGTTTCCAAGGGTGGTGAGGGTTCCAGTTCCATTTTGACACGTAGAGTTGAAGCCGAGTTATTAATCACATGTGTCAATTGTTTTAATTGGAAAGTCTCATAATACAATTTAAGATTTAGGGCACTAATTCCTTATTTAGTTCTTGGTCAATACAGGGTTCTTTTACCTCCTGAAATAAAATTTTAATCAAGTGTTGCCATCAAGCCAATTGAGAATTATGGATAGGTATGGGCAGGGTCTGAATGAAAGAAGAATTTAGGAAGAATATATATCTTCCCTGCTGCGTCAGCCTACCCCACTTAAATTTAAACACTTCCAAGAATGAAGCTCTTTGTGTTCTTTTTGTGAAGATTCCCAAAGTTCCTTCAGCAAAGTTGACATAACTCCACCAAGCTATCTAAGTCCACCACATAGCAATTTAAAACAGGAGTTAGACCTTAACCAGTTGTGTTCTGAAGTCATGGGAATTATAGGCAATATGACCGATTTGTTGTAATTGATTTTTAACCCAGCAGCCTCAGGCAACGTACGGTACTAAGATCCTGCTATAGAGGTAAGAGAGGATCACAGAGCATTGTCTACGAACATATTTAATTTGTTTAATTTAGATACCAGGTATCTTCAGTTTCAGTGGTTTAATCTCAGAATCGTAATGAAAACCTCTACTGCCACTGCAAATAGGAGCGATAGTGGACAGCCTTGTTTGTTCCATCATTTGATTGTGAAATGAACAGAGTTAACCCCATTAATGGTAATGCAAGCCAAGGATTCCAAATAAATTATTCAATTAAATGTGAAAATCTGTTCCCAAACAACATGTTTGATAAGCGTCTCTCTTGAGATAGCTCCATTCAATACAATCAAAGGCCTTGAAGGCATCTAGTGAAATTAAAAGTTGCAGAAGAATTAAATTTGCATGCATGGTGAATTATATTTAGAGCCCTTCTAATAGCATAAGAAATTATCCTCTGAGGAATAAAACCAGTTGGTCCAGAGCTTAATAGTTGCCAATAAACACATTGAGTTGTTGGGCCATTATAGTAATTTTGCATTAACATTCAATAACGCTGTAAGTCTATATGATTCCACCACAGTGGTATCAGCATTAGGCTTGGAGCCTTATTTGCCCCTACGGGTTCCCATGGTTGCGAGGAGGAGGAGGAGGAGGAGGAGGCTATCAACACCTGAAGAATAGGCCTGTGTTTTATGTTTTGGCTTTGTTTTAATTCCAGCCAGGAAGACAGAAGGTGCAATAAACCATTTAGGAACTGCATACTCTCAATAGAGTGCCTTCCTGGATATCTTGTGACACAAGCAATTACAAATCTTGGAGATCTCCATCCAACACGGTTGTCTTAAGCAGCTACTTACAACTAGTTTCTTAAACTCTTTCCCTTGGTTGTGACTCATAATTTTTGACACCCTCACAGTACATTTCGTAGCAAAACAAGATGGAGTATTAGCTCCAGCATAATGGAACATTTACCTTCATTTTCACACTGTGTTCCTGATGTCTTTGTGCAGGCTTCCTTGTGTATTCAACGTGATCCCCAGGCGTGGGTGGCTGTTTTTCTCCCCACCCACCCCCCTCCAAAAAAACCTCCTACTAAATGCATTGCTTTAAGCGTTCTCAAAGGGATGCTAAATGGCATTTCTCTAGATATGCTCCTATTTAGAGGGGGAAATGCTGCTTACAAATGTATTCTTCCTACTCTCCCTCAACACAAGGCATTTTACTATAATGCACTTGACCGTCCTCCTAAATGCTTCTTAGCTTGAGGGATAAAACAAGATGTTTACTTGCTTGTAACATTTGGGAGCTGATTACCTTCTTAGATAACGCAGACTCCATTTAAAAAAAAATGCAGGTAAAAGTGTTATTAAGGGCTGCATTCTGTTGTATAAAGAAAATACACCCACCTCTTGCGAGTACTCACCAAACACTGGGACATGGGAGAAAATGTTCCATCAGTTGGTTAGAAATTATTTTTAGTATGGAATTTCTATTTGTCTGAATGTTGATTGTGTGCTCAATTTTTATTGTCACGTAACCTGATGCTAGAGAAGATGTGAGTAACCGTTGGCCCTCCAGATGTTGCTGAACTACCTCTACATCAGCCCCAGCTGTTGTTGTTCAGTTGTGTCCGACTCTTCATGACCCCATGGACCAGAGCACGCCAGGCACCCCTATCCTCCACTGCCTCCCGCAGTTTGGCCAAACTCATGCCAGTCGCTTCGAGAACACTGTCCAACCATCTCATCCTCTGTCGTCCCCTTCTCCTTGTGCCCTCCATCTTTCCCAACATCAGGGTCTTTTCCAGGGAGTCTTCTCATGAGGTGGCCAAAGTACTGGAGCCTCAGCTTCAGGATCTGTCCTTCCAGTGAGCACTCAGGCCTGATTTCTTTAAGGAAGGATAAGTTTGATCTTTTTGCAGTCCATGGGACTCTCAAGAGTCTCCTCCAGCACCATAATTCAAAAGCATCAATTCTTCGGCGATCAGTCTTCTTTATGGTCCAGCTCTCACTTCCATACAATACTATCAGCCCCAGCAAACATGGCCAATTGTTCAGCAGCATCTCGAGGACCAAAGGTTTTCCCATCCCTTTCCTATACAGATGAGTAAATCTGAAAACCACAGGGAGCTCTATCTAGGGTTAAACATTCAGAATGTTTAGCCCATGGCAGGTTCCTTTAGTAGGCAGACTAATATAGGAGCCCTGTTCGTTCCATCCTGATGATGCAAACTAAATAGTTTTGCATAGGTGTGCATGTTTGCATAGGTGTGTTGCAAACTACTGTGCATCTCATTCAAAGACTGCTGTTGCTCCCAAGATTTTGTATTTCAGTTCATATCTTTGGGATCATGAGGGCTAGAAATTTGCTTCCTCGTTCCTAAATTATGAGCCAAGTTTTCCAACAAACAGTGTTCTTCTGTGGAAGGGCAGTTGGAAGTCCTGGCTATGATTTGTCCTTTTTTCCCATCCATCCATCAACCTTTTATTGGCATCAAACAAACAAACATACGTACAAAACAGAAGCGGATTAATACTTTCACAGTGGCACAGACTATGTTAGAAGAGAAAAGAGACAAGACTCCGCTGGCCACGATCACATCTCTGGGACTCCTGATAACTCAGACGACTGCAGAATATTACAACGAGAAAAGAGCAAATGTAGGTATTGAGCTACCAATTTGGTAAGCTCCTGGTCAGTTCCCGTTAGTAGGAAACGTAAGACTTCCCGCTCTGGTCTCCTAGGGATACAGAGCTGGTCCAGGAATTGCTGGCGGAGATCGTCGTAAAGTTTGCAGTGGAAAAACCATATGAACAAGGCTTTCTACCTGGTGGTCATCGCATGGACAAATCCTCTCACCCTCCACCCTGCCTGAGAACCTTCCCCATCAGAAGAAGTACAGAAGAGTTCTTCGCCCCTGCCATCCTCCATCTTCAGCTCTTTATTCTTTATTTCAAAGTCCATTCTGGAAAACTCTCGTTTAGGTTTCTGACCTGTTGCTGTTCTGTTTAGCTTTGGCCCTCTGCACCTTTTTCCCTCCTATTAACAGCTGTCTGCAATAGCTGACATACGGTGCTATGGGGAGAATCAACTCTTCCCCACTTCAATTAGCCGGAAAGTGAAAAGGGCGCTTCAGTTTCTCCCCTCCTTCCCCACCTCCCCCAGGCTGGAAGTGTGAACTGACACTCGCTTTGCCAGACTTCATTTACTTCTCACAGCGTTGCAGGTTTCCTGCTTTCTCGGTATCACAGGTAGTCGCAAAACTGGTAATCAAAGCCAAAATAATAGAACAGAAGCTGCGGGGGGAGTAAAAACCATCAGCAATCCTGCCTTGCCTGTTTCTGCCTTTATCACTTGGATAGAGCTGCATCCTGGCTTAAACAGCAGGTGTTGCACTTTTGACCTCCAGAATGCTTCTCTCTCCCCTGGGACATTTGCTCTCGAGTCATCATAACCACTCACTTTGATCAAGAGAACTGGGGGGGGGGAGAGGGAGAGGGAGGGAGAGGGAGAGGGAGAGGGAGAGAGAGAGAGAGAGAGAGAGAGAGAGAGAGAGAGAGAGAGAGAGATTCAGAGATCATCCACATACAGCTTTTGACTACTTAGGTCGAAAGCAGAAGACTTGCATCCCTTCAGAATTTGCGGAACTACAACTCCTATCATCTGCGATGATAGGCCTTGCTGTCTGTGAGCTGATGCGATTTGTCACTCAGTGTCTCAGGGGTCAGCAAACTATTTCAGTAGGGGGCCGGTCCACTGTCCTTCAGACCTTGTGAGGGAGGCAGACTATATTTTGGAGGGGGGGGAATGAACAAATTCCTATGCCCCACAAATAACCCAGAGATGCATTTTAAATACAGTGGTACCTCTGGTTACGTACTTAATTCGTTCCGGAGGTCCATTCTTAACCTGAAACTGTTCTTAACCTGAAGCACCACTTTAGCTAATGGGGCCTCCCGCTGCCGCTGCGCTGCCAGAGCACAATTTCTGTTCTTATCCTGAAGCAAAGTTCTTAACCTGAAGCGTTATTTCTGGGTTAGCGGAGTATGTAACCTGAAGCGTATGTAACCTGCGGTACCACTGTAAAAGGACACATTCTACTCATGTAAAACCACGCTGATTCCTAGACCATCCGTGGGCCAATTTTAGAAGGCGATTGGGCCAGATCCGGGCCCCGGGCCTTAGTTTGCCTAACCATGCTCAATGACATCAGGAGTACAAGAAGTTCACCTGACCTAGGTACAAATCCATAGAGACTGAGAGATTCAAGCTTGTTAGTCACCCATCCTTGGTCAAAGGTAAAAAATTAAGGTCTCAGTGGGCAAGATTCAATCTAATGGGTTTATATGACAGGTGTGGTTGGAGGAGTAATAAAAATTTTAATTTCGTTTCGATGGGAAATTAAATCACAGGTCTCAAACAAAAATGAGACACAACAATGTGTGCAAAGATTCACATATTAAGGGACAATTTGCATGAAAATGCATATATTAGTGAAAATAGCATAATGCAATCTGGGGGGGGCACTTGCAAAAATGTGCATATTAATCGAAGCACTATACAAAAATATGTATACTAGGAGAAATTTGTACTAAAATGTGACTCAATATTCATGAAGATTCTTTTTTTAAAAAAAATGTGAAATGCTGCAGATCTGTGGAGAACTGGATTTAAGATTGGAAAAGGGAAAGAAAATGGAATTGACAGATCCATCCCTCGTTGCAGGACAGGTAGATTTCAGCTGAACACCAGGAAAAAACTTCTTGATTGAAAGAGCAGCATGGCAATGGAAGCAACTTCCTACGAGGGGGGTGGGCTCTTCCTCGCTGGAGGGCTTCAACAAGAGATTGGGGGTGCTCTAAGTCTGGAGACCCTGAAGGTCTTCAAGGATCAATTGTGCTTTTTATCTAACCAGGTTAGAATCACTCATTTTTAAAGGAATACCTGGAATCGTTTATGTTCAATCTGCATAAATGGTAAATGCAGGGAAATGGGTGTGGAAAAGTTATTCCAGAAATGACTTTTATCTGCACCCATGAATACTGTGTTCATCCACTCATAAACTACCATCCATCAAATCAATGCCATTAATCAATCCCGACTGATCAGAACATCCCGCTCCCTGTCAAGGAGTTCTCTGGCAGCTGTTAGTGATGTCTTTTCATTTTTGCTGGCATTGATCATAATTTCCTATCAATCGCCATGCTTCAAATCCATCACAGAATATAACACATTTTGCTCACTGCCAATTATCCTATCGCTCTGAGTTTCTCTCTGTCGCTCTGTTATCGATCCCTAGGTTGTCTGCATGCTATTCTCCCACTCAGTTCATAAGTCCACACAAATAATTCGTTTTGTATATCCGGTATACTTGCTGATTTTGGAAGAGGGTCACAGGGAGGATGGCAATGGGCTGGACAGCTTCTGCTTTGAGATTCTTACATTCCTGTTCAACCCCATCTGGCCCCTTGCAAACTGCTCCAGCTGTTCCTGCCTGACCCTTGGGTGTATCCCCACTTTATTTTTTTTCTGAAATAATTTGTATTTGATTTTACAAGTATAAAGTTATAACAATACAAAATACATATCGATATTTAGAGATTTCTCTGAATCTCTAGCCTTCCCACCTTACCCTCCATGGGTACTACTATAAACCCTTTCAACTGCATATTATTTCATCATCCAAATGTTGTTGTTGTTGTTCAGTCGTTCAGTCGTGTCCGACTCTTCGTGACCCCATGGACCAGAGCATGCCAGGCACGCCTATCCTTCACTGCCTCTCGCAGTTTGGCCAAACTCATGTTAGTAGCTTTGAGAACACTGTCCAACCATCTCATCCTCTGTTGTCCCCTTCTCCTTGTGCCCTCCATCTTTCCCAACATCAGGGTCTTTTCCAGGGAGTCTTCCCTTCTCATGAGGTGGCCAAAGTACTGGAGCCTCAACTTCAGGATCTGTCCTTCTAGTGAGCACTCAGGGCCGATTTCCTTGAGAATGGATAGGTTTGATCTTCTTGCAGTCAATGGGACTCTCAAGAGTCTCCTCCAGCACCATAATTCAAAAACATCAATTCTTCGGCGATCAGCCTTCTTGATGGTCCAGCTCTCACTTCCGTACATTACTACTGGGAAAACCATAGCTTTAACTATACGGACCTTTGTCGGCAAGGTGATGTCTTTGCTTTTTAAGATGCTGTCTAGGTTTGTCATTGCTTTTCTCCATTTGTCTTCTACATTACAAGTGTTATTACAATCCTGCTAATGTTTTCATCTGCTTACAGTGGTCTCTCAAGTAAGTTATGGTTTTTTCCCATTCTTTGTTGAAGTTTTGGTCTTTTTGGTTCCTGAGTTTCCCAGTCAGCTTTGCCATTTCGGCATAATCCATCAGCTTGCTTTGCCATTCCTCTCTGGTAGGGGCTTTGTCTTCTTTCCATCTCTAGGCTAGTAGCATCCATGTGGTGTTGTGTTGTGTACATAAAGAGTCTTTTCTGTTACTTTGGAATTTCGGTACCTACGATTCCTAATAAAAAAGCTCCTGGTGTTGTTGTTTTTTTATAAAGGTTATTTTAAACATTTTTTCAGTATATTATATATCATTCCCCAGAATGTTTTTCTTACCTTACACATCCACCTCGTATGGTAAAAGGTACTGGGTGTGCCTGTTAGGATATTGGTACAGACCGAGCTGCAAAAGCAGCAGCGAGGCTGGTATGACTTGTGTTTTCCCCATGAGAAAGACAGCTGTTTCGTCTGCTTTCACAATCATGTGATGTTACTGTATATCTTTACTTTCACTTTCAGTTCTGGCTCAAGAGATGCTAGATGCGTTATGCACAGCTCTGATTTACTGAGCTGGCAAGCAGAGACAAACTCTGCATCTTATCTACAATAAAATAGTTTAGCCTTAATGGCTTGTGTGTGTTGTTCTTCACGCTGGGGAACAATCGCATATCAATGTGCTACTGGACTCAAGTAGCCAGGAGTGCACCCAGGCTTCGTCCCTGCCTAGGGGGTCAGTCTCACAACGTGCCCCGGGCGGGACGTTTGCTAACAGTGTCCCCACTTTAAACCCTCAAGTTTTCTTCTTCTTCTTCTTCTTCTTCTTCTTCTTCTTCTTCTTCTTCTTCTTCTTCTTCTTCTTCTTCTTCTTCGCTGGAAGGTGTCCTTGAAGAATGCTAATGCTTTTTGCCTGGATGGAGGATATAAAAATGTGTAAAAACAAGCACAAATCTGACATCAGTAATGGCAGCATCCAGAAACCTCCCAGGTCACTTGGTATCTAATCTTTAGGTGGACATCAGAGCACAAGGAAACTTCAAAGGGAGACTGCAACAGGAAAGTCATGAATTAAAATTCACCAGGAAGTTCAGTGCTCTCACGTATTTATTTATTTATTTCATAAAAGTTATACACAGCTTGACAGGGGGTAGGAACCCCTCAAAGCAGTTTACTAAATCAGGGTTGTTTTTAATCACACTGTATGTAGTATTTGACTTACCAATGACAGGGGGTTGGAAGTTATACCCAGAGCAAACCCGCTGAAATTAATGGCCCCTCCTTGCTTCCCCAACTCTATATCCACAATTCTGCCCAAAGTTGTCACTGGCTTTAATCATCACGACTGAAGGCTGCAAGAGGGACAGGCTCTGAAAATGTTCTTCAAGCAGATGTTTCCCACTCGCTTCTTCTTTTCCTTTTGAAAATGTTAACTTCTATCACCCCGGGGGGCCTGAAGAGATTGACACACTGGATGGTGGGGTTTTTCATCAAAGGAGAAAATTGAGTCTGTATTTGCAGAAAGTACAGACACTCAATTTAAAAAAAGCAACTTCTGAGCTAGCTGTTGTCTTCATCATAGCCTTGTTTCAGTGTCTCCTATCGTCACTGTAAAAAAATAAATTCAGCCTGTGGAAATCAGATTGAAAGTATAGTCAGAATAGATTATGTTGTGCACTTCCTTCCTGCAAGCTATAGCGACTCTATACACAAACCTACACATGCATATGAAACTACAGCCTTGCAGAGTCGTGACGAACAGAGAGTATTGAAAATGTGTTATCTTTGTAATATGCAGGAGTAGAAGCAGCTGCCTTATACCAGATCAGGCCACTTGTCCAGCTACCCCAGTATTGTCTACTCTGACCAGCAGCAGATCTCCAGGGTCTTAGGCGAGGTCTTCCCCTGTCAACTGCTTCCTGACCAATTCTTTTTTTGGCTACGCCAGGAATTGAACTCTGGCTGTACTTCTTCGTTCCAGTCCCTTCCTAACACATAAAGCTGCCTTTCATCTATCCAGCCCAGGATTGTCTGACTAGCATCAGGTCATGTAGATCTCTGGCAGAAATCACCTGCTGCCTGACCTTTCCCCCTTTTCTAACTGGAGTTGCCAGAGATTGAGCCTTTTGCATGTAAAGAATGGGAGGTTCCCCTGAGCCATGGCCGTTCCCTATAAGGGAGTAATCAAACAGGAAGGAGCCTTGGCTTGGTGGCAGGATATATGCCTTTTTGTGTAGGAGACCCTTGGTTCAAAACCTAACACCTTCCATTAAGATATGAAAAAGAGATTGCTGAATCAGGCCAATGGCCCATCTAGCCCAGCATCCCATCCTCACAGAATGTCACAGAATCTTTAGCTGAGATTCCTGCATAGCAGGGGGGTTGAACTAGATGGCCCTCAGGATCCCTTTCAACTCTATAATTCTATTATTCTAACTTTGGGGGACCTGCGAGCAGGACCAGAGCACAAGAGCCCCTCACCTCTCCAGTTGCAGTTTCCTGCAACTGAAATTCAGAAGCATTACTGCCTCTAACTGCAGAGGCAGAACACCACCGTCATTTAAAACAGGGATGGAGAACCTGTGGCCTTCCAGATGTTGGACTCCAACTCCCATGAGGCCCAGCCAGTGTAATCAATGGCAGCGAACTCTGGTGGTAGAATTGGCAGAATTCTACCACCAGCATATTATTTGTTCATAGCTTCTCCAGGCTTTGATATGCACGCTGCATTTTAGTATGTTTTATTGAGTAAATGGTTTCCTATATCTGCAAGCCGCTTTGGTGTGTTTGTGTTTTTGTTGTATCTATTGTTATAACACCTCATACTTTTTTGTGTATGATGTTAGCTGTCAGCTTCTTCCTTCACCTCAGTGTTGTCCCGTGTAGAACCTAACAGGGAGGTAGAAGATGGGAGAACGGTTGGCTCTGCCTGTCATTTGCTCCTGCTCCACCTCCTGTTTGCCCCCCCCACTGCCTTCCACCCTGCCATTTCCAATGGGCCCTGAGTCTAGGAGGATAGGGGTTGCAGTCCAACATCTGCACTGGGCTAGCAGGTCCATCGTTTTGTTGCCATATAAGGCAGTTCCATACGTTTATGTGGAGTGGGGCTGAGGAATAAGTCCATTATTCCATTTACTCAAAGGGATTTGCATGCCTGTTGTACTTCTAGTATCAAAGAACTAACAAATCTATTTTAAGGAGAGAGAGAAAGAGAGAGGTTTTCCGCTTCAAGGAGAGGGCACCATTTGAACAGGAGTACCATCAAATTAAGCAAATACCCAGAGCAGAATATGAATTTAACACTGTAGTGGTGTAAGCCCGTATTCCAAACCAGTCCCATTCTCCCCAAAGCTATTCCAAACTGAGATGGATATTAACCTCTCCCCGTCCACTTACTGGTTGTTGTTGTAGAAGAGGAAGAAGAAGAAGAGTTTGGATTTGATATCCCGCTTTATCACTACCCGAAGGAGTCTCAAAGCGGCTAACATTCTCCTTTCCCTTCCTCCCCCACAACAAACACTCTGTGAGGTGAGTGGGGCTGAGAGACTTCAGAGAAGGGTGACTAGCCCAAGGTCACCCAGCAGCTGCATGTGGAGGAGCGGGGAAGCAAACCCAGTTCACCAGATTACAAGTCTGCCGCTCTTAACCACTACACCAAACTGGCTCTACTGCTGCTGTAACAGTGGGGTGGAAGGAAGGTAATTTCCCAGGCTACCTTAAATCCATTTGAAATCAGTGGCTCTGGGAAAAACTACATATCCCAGGGTCCCCAGGGGCTGGGATAATTCCAGATCCTGCAGATGGGGAGGAAAAGAGAGTGCAACACCTCCTGCAGGTAAAAAAAACAACTTGGGAGATTTACAGGGGTATATAAGTTAATTTAGAATTTTTGTGGGGCGGGTGGCTTTAAAAAACAAACACATTATCTAAGGTAACTCATAATTGCTAGTTCCTTTCTGAGTCAAGCCAGGCAGTGCTCACCCATCAGTAGTTTTTGGAAATAAGAGTGCTTTTTCTTTCTTTGTGTAACAAAAGAATAGTTGGCATCACTTGATTGTTTTGGCAGGCGTCAACCATAAGAGCTCATAAACTGTCAGCTGTCAAATACTAAACAACATTGCACGCCAACTTTCAAATACAGTAATGTCCTAAATACTATTGCAGGACAGCTGCAAAAAAACTGCCAAATATCAACTGCCAATAGAAACAAATGTTGCAATAAAAATGCCATTGTTCCCTCTGTTGGCAGTATTCACTTCTGAGAGCCGATCCACCCACCCTTAAGTTAGTTGCAGAGGTAAGCACCTTCTGTCTGTGGCTGGGGCTGTTTTGGCAACTGGAGACACTGACCAATGTGAGGTTGCTTTAATGTATGATAGGACGCCAGCGCATTTCTCGTACCTGTGAAGTCTCACCTGACACAAAGTGATCATTGGAGATTAGACTGAAAACTACATGCTGCCACAGGTGAAGGACTTTATTTTTAGGCTCAACAGAGCATGCTGGCTTTGGCCAGTAAAATATCTAAGTTGCTATATAATAATAATTATAATAATAAAAATAAATTATTTATACCCCGCCCATCTGGCTAGGGTTCCCCAGCCACTCTGGGTGGCTCCCAACAGAATAATAATAATAATAATAATAATAATAATAATAATAATAATAATAACCGATAAACCATTAAACATTAAAATCTTCCCTAAACAGGTCTGCCTTCAGTTGTCTTCTAAAAGTCTGATGGTTGCTCATGTCCTTGACATCTGATGAGAGGGCGTTCCACACAGCGGGTGCCACCAACGAGAAGGCCATCTGCCTGGTTCCCTGAAACTTCATTTCTCGCAGTGAGGGAACCGTCAGAAGGCCTTCGAAGCTGGACCTCAGTGTCTGGGCAGAACGATGGGGGTGGAGGCGCTCCTTCAGGTATACTGGGCCGAGGCCGTTTAGGGCTTTAAAGGTCATCACCAACACTTTGAATTGTGTTTGGAAACGTACTGGGAGTCAACGTAGGTCTTTCAGGACCGGTGTTATATGGTCTCAGTGGCTGCTCCCAGTCAACCACTCTAGCTGCCGCATTCTGTAGTTTCTGGGTCACCTTCAAAGGTAGCCCCACGTAAAGCGCATTGCAGTAGTCCAAGTGGGAGATAACCAGAGCATGCACCACTCTGGCAAGACAATTGGCTACCAGATGGAGCCACACTTCTACTGCACCAGAAGAACCAGCTCCAGGGGGCTGAGCCCTTTTAGGCCCCCTCAATATCTGGGGGGTAGGGGCCGGGGCCCCTCCCAATGTTCCAAAAGTGCAAAGGCAAAGCATGGAGCTCAGCACAGCATGGCTTCTGCAGGAGGCTTCTTCTTCTTCTTCTTCTTCTTCTTCCTCCTCCTCCTCCTCCTCCTCCTCTTCCTCTTCCTCTACTTCTTCTTCTTCTTCTTCTTCTTCCTCCTCCTCCTCCTCTTCCTCTTCTTCTTCTTCTTCTTCTTCTTCTTCTTCTTCTTCTTCTTCCTCCTCTTCTTCCTCTTCCTCCTCCTCCTCTTCTTCCTCTTCCTCCTCCTCCTCCTCCTCCTCCTCCTCCTCTTCTTCTTCTTCTTCTTCTTCTTCTTCTTCTTCTTCTTCTTCTTCCTGCTGTGGAGAGGAAGGAGGGTCAAGGCAGCCTCCGGCCAATGTCAATGCCAAAAGGAGGGGGGTGAGCTGTTGCCCATTGAAGCCATGCGGCCGCTATGTTCAGCCCCACACCCAGTTCCTCCTGACGTCGTGACATCACATGCACAATGTTGGCTCCCCGATTGCCCTTGCAAGCTGGCAACTCTGAACTGCACACTCACTTACTCACCTCCCCCAACCCCACCTCCCTAAACTGCATTTACTCTTACGTTGTTTCTGTTTGCTTTGCAGGCCCCTTTGGTATTTCAGTATGCTGGAAAGCAGTTTATAAATTCTCTGAATGTAACAAAATAAAATAATCCACTCCCTTCCGAATTCCCCAGAATGACGCGCCATAAAAGTTGCCTTTCTTGAAAGAAGCGGCAGATTGCAAAGCTGAGCAATGAATAATGCATCAAATGTAATGTTTCGTTTTGTTCTATTCACTGCTGATTGCCCGAAACAGCAAGGGAGAGCGCCTTTGAACAGACTCTCTGCCCAAATGTTGTCAATAGGTGTTATCCAATCCCACTTTCCAGACAGTTAGGAAAACATCAAAGAGTGCTTCTCACAAGTTTGCTCTGGTTCCCTTTGAGGATTCGGCAGATCACTAAAATAATATATATGTTGTTTCTGTGATTAACAGAACAGTGCATTTATATATGTGTGATAAAATGTTTCAGTTTCCTCCTTCAGAACATCTGATGGAGGAAGCTCAAATGATTTGCTACACAAACAATACTCTGTTTGTTCATCACAGTATTTTGTGTACACACACACACACGCACACAGTTTCAACGTGTCAAAAATCTGTGTAGAATCAAATGGGAGGGAAATAATTTAGATAACTGTATAATTTAGATATCTGTAACATAAGCACTGCTTCACCTTTCTGCTTACTTAAAATATTGTTTTGTTGTTTGCTGCGACTGCCATTAATGGCAAATTACACTGACAGCAAAATGCAGATGAAAGTGGGCAGATCGACTGGAAAGGTGGGGGGGGGGGACATCACTCAGCTTCTTTACAATGCCAGAGAATGCAACCGTGGCAGACACCTTTTCTGAGGGTAAATGAGGGTTGGAAGAAATTGCTTCCTTACAGACAGTTGTAAATTTCCACATGAAAGGAGCTTGCAAAAATCTGGATCTGTCTTTCATGTCACAAAGGACGCTGTGTACAAAGGGACTCAAAAAACAACAACACCAAGCCACTCAAAGTTTTTTTAAAACCAAAGAAGAAGGCTATATCTTTGAAGTGCTTGAAAATTTCACCATGGACTCTGGACACTGTAAATGTTACATCATAAGCTAAACGAAGCTGGCCAGTGCCTGCAAGGTCTGTCCCCTCAAGCCATTGGCTGAGCATTATGTGATGTCACAGGCAGAAGGTTTCCCTTTCACACCTGCAGCAGGAAATGGAACAGCCTGAGAAAATATGATCACGTAATCATCACTTTATTTGTATGCCGCCTTTCCACAGTTAAAACAAAGCTCAAGGCGGCTTACAATATGAAAAAATTAATGTAATTACAAACATAGCAAAGTAGTCATAAAAATAAATAAAGCACATTAAAAACTACATAACCAAATGGAACAATTTCCACAGAAGAAGAAGAAGAAGAAGAAGAAGAAGAAGAAGAAGAAGAAGAAGAAGAAGAAGAAGAAGAAGAAGAAGCATGTATTGAAGAGGTGAGCTTGTTGGTTTGCCTGTTAAATGTAATTGTCATTGTTGTTGATGTCATTGTTTGTTTGTTTTTTGTTGGTTTCTTTAGTAAAATGGAAAATGAACTAATAAAAAATAAATTATTAAATTATATATAAAAAGATAATTTATTGAATGAGGTGTCTTACTTCAGAGTATTTATTATATTGTCAAGTCACACTGTTTTCAATGGAGCTTACTCCCGGCTGACACCAGCTTCCTGCCGGCTACCTGTGACACCAATATCGGACGTTGAAGCCTTTGTCAGATATAGACATCAACCTAATATAGATTCTGACAATGGTGCATCTCCAGCCTTGGGCTCCAAATGTTTACAGAGTGGACAGAAGAGGAGAAAGTGGAAAATAAGTGAAACATTCACATTATCCAAGGGATTCTTCATGCGCTCCAAGTTGTGCTTATTATATGTGTGTGTTTTCCTTTTCGCTAATACTAATGCTACCCTCTTCCTCGGGGCACAGGCTGATTATCCTCAATTTGTGGCAATTTAATTTTGTAAAGAACGTTCTCAACATTACTCACGTTGTCAGCATAAATATTCCAGCAAACAAAAACCAACTCTTTGTCTGCGCGAGGGAAAAGCCATTAGTGCCGCTGTCATGGTCATTTCAACCAGCTATTTCCTAACCATTCCCACCCACCCACCCACCGAGGCCCCCAAACCAGTCCTTGGCACACATCTTAAGTTTTAAACAGTGAAAGGGGAGGGTTTGGTTTTGAACGGAACTGGTTTCAGAATTCCCTTCTGTGAATTACCCATGCAGATGGGTTTCCCAAGAGATAGTGGGGGGCTTGGTGGATTTAAACTGTATTTATCTTCCCACAAACATTATCTGCCCTATAAAAACAATGACCAAGTATCATAATCCCAGTGTCATCTCCCAGTTGGATCACTTCCCAGAGCAAGCCACCTCCTCAGCGGCATAGCATCCCGGGGGGGGGGGGAGGAGAAGCAGGGGGCCTGTGGCCACAGGTGCAAAGTTATGAGGAGACACTGCCAGGCGCCCCCCACAAAGGCACCAGCTTCAGCAGAGATCCCCACCCTGGTGAAGGCGGTAGAGCAGCCTGTTGGGGGACTGCTGCCACCGCCCATGTGTGTCCTGGTGGGCCCCATCCCCAACTTCCTGTCCCTGCCTGCCTGTCTGCCTAGCGCTGGCAGGACCGGTGCTAGGGCTTCTTGCACCCTAGGCGAACCACCTTCTGGCGCCCCCGCCAAAGCCAGCTTTAGCGGGAGGTGGTGGTGGTGGAGAGGCAAGCAGCAGTTTCTCCGCTGTAGCAGAGAAGCTGCTGCTCGTCCGTCCCGCCGCCCTCCCCCCACCAAAGTCTGCTTTAGCGGGAGGTGGGTGGTGGTGGAGAGGCAAGCAGCAGTTTCTCTGCTGTGCCTGTAGCGGAGAAGCTGCTGCTCGCCCTTCCTGCCCCCCGCCCCCCCCCACCAAAGCCTGCTTTAGCGGGAGCCGGGGGTGGTGTAGGGGGCAAGCAGCACCTCTCCGCTACAGCGGAGAAGCTGCTGCTAGCCCGCCCCGCCCCGCCCCGCCCCGCCCCCCTGCCCAAGCCTGGCCAGTGCCCCCTCCATTTTGGTGCCCTAGGCAATTGCCTAGTTCACCTAAATGGACGCGCCAGCCCTGAGTGCTGGCATCACCCCCATATCCCTGGCAGAGGCCGGCAGCTGCAAAGGCTCCATTCAGGCCAGGCAGAGGGCTCCATTTGCCTTCCTCATACTCCCAAGGGTGCATTCCTGAGGCCGGGCTGCCCTTCGGTCTCCAGGTTGGGCTGTGCTGAGGCCGGCACCCTCGCTGAATGGCTGCCCAGCCAGTGCTCACTCACTCAGTATGTCGTGCTCCCCGGACAGCGGTGGGAGCAGCCCAGGCTCATGGTGTGTGAGTGCGGACAGAGAGAAGCAAGCAAGAAGTGGACCCAGTGCAGCCCAGCCCAGCCCAGCCCAGCCCAGCCCTCCTCTTTGCAGGCATGTGGGGGGCAGGTTTGCACACCAAGGGCCACAATTGACTGGCCAGGCTCCTCCCTGCTTTGGCCACCCCATTTTTCTCCCTCTCTGCCACATCCTTTCTCTCTCTTTCTCTCTGCCACCTTATGCAGTTTCTATTGCCTTATCCAGAAACCAGGGGGTGGGGAAGATTGCTTACCATCCAAAAAAGAATTTTTTTTGGAAGGAACAAAGTAAGCAAACAAACCTTATTCCCCTAAAAAAAAAAAACACCCCTTTGCACTTTCCACTACTTTGGGGATCTTTGGCTTTTGCCCTCTCTCATTCGTTCTTTGGAAATGTTCAAGAGGAATATTGCTGTTCAGCTTGAATGGGAGGACCCAAAACAAATCAGCGGCAAAAGCTCTCTCTCTCTCTCTCTCTCTCTCTCTCTAACGGATCAATTGTCAAAGTCCCATTAAGAGAGAGAGAGAGAGAGATGTTCAATAACACAATTGGGGCATTCATGGCACTGCTGAGACGAGGGACGAGGAGCCGCAGCCTCTAATTCCCACCCGCATGCAATATTAATAACCACTTAGTTGACCCTTAAATTTGTCTAAATGTGCCCTGTCATAATTGAAGCTGCTGCCCACACATATTTCCATTAAGACTTTGAGAGAGGGCAGACTTCCCTCTAAGAGCCACCCACTCCTGCACTGCTTGGAGGCAAATCTGAAGGCTACTCAGGAAAGCTCATTTGCAAAGGCAGGGGAACATCTCGAGCAGTTCACCCTCCCTGCTCTGAAAGGCACGAACAAGACCCTGGAATCCGGTCAAGTGCAGCTACTTCTGAAACTTTACTTTGCGGAGGCGATCAGTTCCGTGAGAGGATGCTGCAGAACGGCTGGCAGCTGGTTTCCTGATTTGAACCGGCCCTATCATTAGGGGAAAGGTCACACCTTGGTGGAGGGGGGGGTAGAGCATCTCCCATGAAGGCAGAAGCTCCTAGGTTCAATCCTCAACAGCTCCAAGTAGGACTGGGAGAGACTCCTGCCTGAAACATAGTGGAGCAAATGTTACATTGGAATCTGCCTTATACAGTTTGGTTCTCAAACTTAATCCGTTCCGGAAGTCCGTTCCAAAACCAAAGCGTTCCAAAACCAAGGCGCGCTTTCCCATAGAAAGTAATGCAAAATGGATGAATCCATTCCAAACTTTTAAAAACAACCCCTAAAAGAGCAAATGAACATCAATTTTACTATCTAACAAGACCATTGATCCATGAAATGAAAGCAATAAACAATGTAGTGCAGTCACACAATCAATCAATCAATCAGTAGCTGAACTGGGTTCCACACAGCCACAAAAAACAAAAAGAGCCGCAAAAACAAAACCGCAAAATAAATAGCAAAAACAGACAGACCTCAGCGTAACACTCAAAACGGAGCATGTTCAGCTTCTGAAAAAAAAAAGTTTGCAAACTGGAACACTTACTTCCAGGTTCGCCGTGTTTGAATTCCAAGTTGTTTGAGTACCAAGGTGTTTGAGAACCAAGGTACCACTGTACTTGGTCAGACCAAACCAAGCTCAGTATTTGTCTACTAAGCCAAACTGAAGGGGTGTCCTAGGACCTGTTGTCATGACTGGAGTGCAGGATCAGACGAGGAAAGCACATAGTCCAAGAACCAATTTTCAAAAACAATTTGTTAATTTGTCAAGAGCTCTCTGTCATACTATGCATTCATAGATGGTCTGCAGGGAAATAGTTACCAAAAGTGGTTGCTCAGTCTAACAAGATGGCCGTTCTAGCAGCATGAAGTGATGGGTGGAGCAGGACAATGGTGGAATGCTCCTTGGGGCAGTGCAGAGTTTTTCACCCAAAAATGTCTCTGTCCCCAAAGGTCTTGTCGTTCTCCTAACTCTGGTAGTTTAGTCCTTGAGCCTCTTTCTCTGTTTACTCTCCCCAAAGAGATGCAAGGAGCCCTCATTTCCATTCCAACCTCAGTTTTCCATATTCATTGCAGGCTGTACTGTTTGAGTTCTGCCGCACCCAAAACAATGTTATCCATCTCACTGTCCACTGTGGCGAAATTATTTAACTTGCATAATTCATAACTTAATTACATTGTCATTATGTTAACCTGCCCCATTTATTTCAATGCACAAGCCTTTCATTTCAATTCAAAGGAAACTCGCGTGTGGGAGGAAAATTGGAGCACGTGCAACAAAGCAAAACATGCTTAAAGCACATGACTTCCTGCAACGAATCTTGGGAAGTGTAGTTTACCTGTCACAGAGCTACATTTCCCAGTGCACTTAACAAACTAGAGTCCCCAAAAATATTTGGGGGAAGCCATGAGCTTTACAGAAAGGGACCCAGGTGGCACCGTGGTTTAAACCACAGAGTCTAGGGCTTGCCGATCAGAAGGTCGGCGGTTCGAATCCCTGCGATGGGGTGAGCTCCCATTGTTCGGTCCCAGCTCCTGCCCACCTAGCAGTTCGAAAGCACATCAAAGTGCAAGTAGATAAATAGGGACCGCTCCGGCGGGAAGGTAAATGGCATTTCCGTGTGCTGCTCTGGTTCGCCAGAAAGCGGCTTTGTCATGCTGGCCACATGACCTGGAAGCTGTCTGCGGACAAACGCCGGCTCCCTTGGCCTATAGAGCGAGATGAGCACTGCAACCTCAGAGTCGGACACGACTGGACCTAATGGTCAGGGGTCCCTTTACCTTTACCTATGAGCTTTACAGGTATAGCGCAGCTGCAGACAATATATACAACTGGAGTCGCCATAGTTTTCCAGACCCTGTTTTGTTTGTTTGTTACATGCAAGTCCACCTTAATGAGTGACAACTCTGCTGGAGCCCCTTTTATCCTTTGATTTGTCCACTGGGCCTAAATTGGGGTTTTTCATCATCTCCAAGGAGTGAAGTTCTGAACAGGGAAACTGGAACATTCAGAAGGACTCTGAGCTGAGTGCCAGAAGAGGAGAACTGATGTGGCTTGGGCAAAGGGGAAATGAGCATTTTTTTTCAAAATGTGCAGTGGGTCGTCCTGTGGAAAGAGCATGTTTGCCCTCCAGGATCCACATTTATTCCCAGCCCGTGAGTGGAGTAAGTGCTTCAAGACGAAGCCGGTGAATTAGGCTGGATAATTTCAAATTGCCTTGGAGTCGGACGTTTCGGAGGCAATTTTTGTGCTTCCTGAGTGACATTTGGCCTTGAAAAGACTGAAGACGAGAACTCCTGTCAGATGAGAACTGTCCGTAGTACCAGAGTGCCTGGGGATGGCAGGAAATGCATCACTGCGGATTGTCAGGCAGGTTAACTTGGAACAGTCAGAGTACTTCTTTCGCCTCCGAAAATGGGCCGGTTTTCTACTTTCCTTAAGTGGGCTAGGATAGCTAATGCACCTGTTAGTGGAACAGACTAAAATAAAAATGGAACCATTTTAGGACGTTGGTATTTGCAGTTTGTTGAAAATTCCTAGCATTACTTGGCAGTCATTTTAAAATCACATTGATTTTTTTTTCCCCTCTGCAGGAAATGGCAAGAGAGAGCCTCTGGTGTCTTTTTCTTTCATTTTTCCTACAAAATAAGTCTACACGGTTACTTTTCACAGCTCTGGCTCTCTCGGATTTGTTGTTTTGATTGTTCCAAAACTATACAGTGAGACTCTAATTACCTGACTCCTGAAAATCCAGGTTCGCAATGTGGGTGTCAATCCATCTGACCTGATAGCTTCTGAGCCAAGTTGGCGAAATGGAAGAACCACATTGATATAGGGAAGTATTTAATGTTTGATGTTTCATTACGTTTTTATATTTTGCTGGAAGCTGCCCAGAGTGGCTAGGGCAACCCAAGCAGATGGGCGACATGTTGTTGTTGTTGTTGTTGTTGTTGTTGTTGTTGTTGTTGTTAGCATAAAAGAATAGAGAGAACTAGTGGACTCTCTTGATGCAAATTCTGTAGGGAGGACAGACCAGGCAACTTCTTATATTCCTATTTGTTTACCAGGGGTCAGCAAACTTTTTCAGCAGGGGGCCGGTCCACTGTCCATCAGACCTTGTGGGGGGCCAGACTATATATATTTTTTTGGGGGGGGGGAAATGAACAAATTCCAATACCCCACAAATAACCCATAGATGCATTTTAAATAAAAGCACACATTCTACTCATGTAAAAACACGCTGATTCCCGGACCCTCCGTGGGCTGGATTTAGAAGGCAATTGGGCCGGATCCGGCCCCCGGGCCTTAGTTTGCCTACCTGTGGTTTAGACCGTGTGCCTTAGTATTGTCTGCATTAACTGTCAAGGCTTTAGGGAACCCGATCCCTCCTCCGGTGGCAGTCAAATGCAGATAACCAAAAAGATTTCTTACCACGTAATTTATTCAGTACAGTGGTATCTCTGGTTACGTACTTAATTCGTTCTGGAGGTCCGTTCTTAACCTGAAACTGTTCTTAACCTGAAGCACCACTTTAGTTAATGGGGCCTCCCGCTGCCACTGCGTCGCCAGAGCACGATTTCTGTTCTTATCCTGAAGCAAAGTTCTTAACCTGAAGCGTTATTTCTGGGTTAGTGGAGTATGTAACCTGAAGCGTATATAACCTGAAGCGTATGTAACCTGAGGTACCACTGTATTCACACACAGAGAGAAAGGAACGCAGTCTCTATTGAATAATGGCACTGCTCCGAGTAAAGCCCAGCCACCTCCATCTCCCTTATTCTACCCCACTCCTACGCCAGCTAATCTGAGCTTTCTGCCTCTGAGTTTTCTGTTCTACCACTCTCAATGCCCGGCTAGTTCTGGGAGAGGGGGGCTCAGGAATGCTCTCCAAAGACACTGAGCCTGCCAGCTGTCTCTCCCCCGGGGCTTTTTCTTCCTGCTGTTCCTCTTCCAATATTCCCAGCCTTTCCCCTCTGAACTATGTCCTTCTGCAAACCACTGTTCTAATTCTATACTGTCCTCCTGTTCTCGGGAAGGTTCAGGAGAAGAGGGGCGGCCCCACCATTCCTCCTCAGTCCAGCCCCTGACACTGATTAGCAGGGGGGTCTCCAGGGTTTGAGGCCGGGGCATCTCCCATCCCAACCTGCAGATGCTGGGGAATACACCTTTTGCATGCAAAGCAGATGTTCTACCACTGAGCCATAACTCATAACCCACATGACCAGTGTTGTGTTTAACATTCATTTGTTTCCTTATTATCCTTGTTATCGACAGGGGAATAAACAGCACCAGTGTCCATGCCACAAATGGTGTGAGTGATTGTGGCGCTTGAAAATCCATCATCTCTGGTGAAAAGGGTAAAGGTGTGCAAACACACCACGCATAAATGTTGTCAATTGGGCCACAAGGGAGAAAGAGAGAGTATTCAAAAGTTGAACAAATGCATAAGCAACACTGTAGGAGAGTTCAGGAAGCTACTCCACCCCCAGCCAGACCATTGGCCCTTCTAGGAGGGTTGGACACCAGCTCTTAAAATCATAGACTTGTAGAATTGGAAGGGATCCCAAGGGTCATCTAGTCCAACCCCCTGCAATGCAGGAATCTCAACCAAAGCATCCATGACAGATGGCCATCCAACCTCTGCGTAAAACCCTCCAAGGAAGGAGTGTCCACAATCACCTGAGGGGGGGACCATTCCACTTTTCATACCCCAACAATGAAGTGAATTGGTGTGATTTAGGCAGCATCGGAGGAAGCCCCTCGGGCACTTGGGGTGGTGCGCCCAGGGGCAGGGCAAACCGCACATAAGGATTGGGCGGACTGCCCATAGGGACAAGGCCTGTGTAGCTTCCCATAGGGATGCGGCACGCGCAGGGCCCATGATGGCCTGGCCCATCCACTGTCTGCCTGCTGCCTCCCCCCCCCCCCAGCTGTAGGGCAGCTGAGGCCCAGCGGCGCACCCCATCCCTATGGGCACCGCGTGTTCTGTCCCGTCCCTATGGGTGTCCCTATCAGCCACAGTAAAGAAATTTTGCCCATGGTATGACTATTTCCCACCTTCCCATTTCGACTCTCTGGCACCCTATCTGCATAACCCAGCAATTCCAAAATATAGACGCGCTTTTACCCTCGCAAGACTGAATGCACTGCCCTCGGCGGTACTTGAAGGACAATTCCAACAGATTCCACATGAAAAACGCTTATGTCCCTGTGGAGATGGCAGTACCGAATCGGTGGCACACATCCTTCTGGCTTGCACTCTTTATAGGGAACGACTTGAGGAACGAAATTATCACCCCTCTTCTATTTTCCATTCCCGGTCGCCCAGCCACTGCCACAGTGCCCTTTCTCTTGGCAGATCAAAATGAGCAGATGACAGCAAAGGTTGCAAGGTTTTTAGCTGGGGCAATCAGAATAAGGTCCACTATTTGACTGTTGATTCAGGACCCTAATGTGTGTTTTACATAATTGACGTTTGTTTCTGTTCTTTGTATATCGCATTGTTCTTTTATTGCTGTGGCCGACGGCTGGCGCAAATAAAGATTAATTCATTCATTACTGGGGGACAGATGCTGGGGACTGAACCCGAGACCTTCTGCATCCAAAGCAGGTGCTCTGCAACTGAGCTATGGCCAGCACTACACTGTAGGTTGCTACGTTGAAGATATTTTTTTATGCTCATGATGGCAGAGCATTGCTGCACAAAGGAAAATACAAGAACATTAACAAAGATTGTTGTGCAGTGGGTTGCACAACAAGGACCAGCTATTGTGTAACAAACCTCAGTCAGCACAATTGTGCGTTAGTGGGCAGAGAATGTTGGATAGATAGAGTCCTGTTTCTGGCACCTGGTTCGCCCTTCTGTGGTTCTCTTCTGAAATGGAAACCGAAAGTTCCATTGTGTTTCCTGGATTCAGCTCTGGGTTTTCCTGCTTTGGCATCTGATTGTAACCATCTGTTGCCAGACGCTTCTTGAATGTACCCAGTACATCCTATGGGATGGCCTCATCCCTCTTTTTTAAATTTTATGACTGGCTTTTACTGCAAAGGGGGTGGAAAGGCAATGATCCATACGAAGAACAAACAGGAGGCAACAGATTTCTACGTACTTTACTGCATGGAAATTACAATGGCATGGCAGGGATAATCATCTGTTAAGGGGCACACAGGAGATGCTAGAAAGATTAAGCCACAGAGGTGAAACCCACTCTATTATTTTCAGTCGCTATGGATTAAAGCATCAGCAGTGCACAAGAACCCACAAGTGTGACTTGACAACAAAAAAATGTTTCAATGTGGAACGCTCCTGTTCAGAGTTCTAGCCAGCCAGCCATGTTCTCTTCCAGCACACTCTATTCCCTTCATGCTCCATCCCACCTGGCTTTTAATTATTTTACCCAACTGCCAGTCAGCATTCAGGAACCACTGAAGGTGTTCATTGGGCTATTTTTTTATGGGGGGGGATCTCCACTTAGGTTTTTCTGCTAATGTTCTTTGGTACTTCTGTAACCTTGGGATTCCCCAAGCCTAGGGACAGGATAAAATGTTTATTAGTTTGCATGTAAAGGCAAACTCGCCCAATTTGCGCTTTGCAAAGCAATGCTTGAACCTACCGGTAAATGGTGCCATCCTTCGAAGTTCACGCTTTTTTGAATTTTGCAATGCAGTTCTCTGGCCAAGGAAATGCATTTGCCAGGTGAAATTTTGCTTCTAAATGTATATATTAGTGAAAGCAGCATACAAAAATGCATTTACATCGGGTGAAATGGCTTTGCAAAAATGTGTACATTAGGCTAAATTGCAGAAAAAATAACTAGAAGCTTTTTTTGGAGAATTTTGAAGTTAAATGCTGATTAATTTTCATGAAGGGACCCAGGTGGTGCTGTGGGTTAAACCACAGAGCCTAGGGCTTGCTGATCAGAAGGTCAGCAGTTCGAATCCCCGCAACGGGGTCAGCTCCCGTTGCTTGGTCCCAGCTCCTGCCCACCTAGCAGTTCGAAAGCACATTAAAGTGCAAGTAGATAAATAGGTAGCACTCTGGCGGGAAGGTAAACAGTGTTTCCGTGTGCTGCTCTGGTTCACCAGAAGCGGCTTTGTCATGCTGGCCACAAGACCCGGAAGCTGTACGCCGGCTCCCTCGGCCATTAACGCGAGATGAGCGCCGCAACCCCAGTCAGACACGACTGGACCTAATGGTCAGGGGTCCCTTTACCTTTCAATTTTCATGAGGACTTAAAAAAGAATGCAAACTGTTGTGGAAATGTGGAGAACTGAAATCAACACTGGAAGAAATGAAGACCTAAGAGAAACTGAAATTAACAGATTCACCCATCCCTGATATGCCCCTCTTGTATGTCATTTATGTCTTCCTAGGCATCCATAAGTGGAGAAGGAATTTCCTACTAGCATATGAGAGTCTGCCTTTCCAGTTCGCTAATAATCACTAAGCCTCATTTATAATAATCATTGCTGCTACTGCTGCTCCCCCTAATAATAAATTCAGCTGGTGAGTGCCAACAGGATTGCAGCCAAATTAGGACCACAGAGAAACAACACAGTGGTATCAGGACTATCCTTTACTGCAGAATACAGACTGCTATCGAATGCTGTATGCACAGGCCAACATTACTGATCTTTGCATTTATATCTCACCTTTCCTCCAGGAAGCGTAAGGCAGCATGCATTGTTTTCTCCTCTTTGAATCCTCACAACAACCCTGTGAGGTAGGTTAGGCCCAGAGACTGTGAGTGACCCAAAGTCAACCCAACAAGCTTTATGTTTGAGTGGGGATTTGAATGCCAATCTACAAAGAAGTGTGCATGCACATGAAAGCTCATACCAAGAACAAACTTAGTTGGTCTCTAAGGTGCTACTGGAAGGGTTTTTTTGTTTTTTGTTTTATTTTGTTGGAACATTAAGGAGAGCCTGCTGGATTAGGCCAATGGTAGGGCTGTGCATGACCTCACTCCCACCCCAATCTGATCTAGGGCATGATTTGAGTGGCCCTAATCTGACCTGGGAAAATCAGGGCTAAACCAGCCCTGATCTGGCCCCTGAACCAAATCAGTGGTTTTGGGCAGTGCTAAATTAGGGTTTAAATACACATGTGGTCAGGGGAGAGGGAGGAGAAGGAGACCCACATGGGCTGCCTGCCTGCATCTCCTCCCTTCCTCGCCACCCAAATATCACCCCTTTTGAGAGCTGCATGTCACTCCAGGTCAACCTTTTTTTTAATTTTTAAAGGTAAAGGGACCCCTGACCATTAGATCCAGTCGCAGACGACTCTGGGGTTGCGGCGCTCATCTCGCATTACTGGCCGAGGGAGCTGGCGTACTGCTTCTGGGTCATGTGGCCAGCATGACTAAGCTGCTTCTGGTTTACCTTCCCACCAGATCGGTACCTATTTATCTACTTGCACTTTGATGTGCTTTCGAATTGCTAAGTTGGCAGGAGCAGGGACTGAGCAACAGGAGTTCACCCCGTCATGGGGATTCGAACTGCCAACCTTCTGATCGGCAAGCCCTAGGCTCTGTGGTTTAACCCACTGCACCACCCGCGTCCCACTCCAGGTGAACCTTATCCAACCTGGGGTGATCAACAGCTGCCTCAGCTCACCCCAGCCAAATCCTAGATTGACCTACTCAAAATTCAGCCTGATTCGGTTTGGGATGTAGGATTGCACCAGAGCCGGCGCACAACCCTAGCCAGTGGCTCATCCAGTCCAGCATTCTGTTCTCATAGTGGCCAACCTATGGGAAGCCTGGAAACAGGACTTGGCCCCAACAATGCCTTCCTCACTTGTGACTGCCTCCAACAGTGGAGGTGAAGGTAAAGGGACCCCTGACCATTAGGTCCAGTCGCAGATGACTCTGGGGTTGCGCGCTCATTTCGCTTTACTGACGGAGGGAGCCGGCGTTTGTCCACATACAGCTTCCAGGGCATGTGGCCAGCATGACTAAGCCGCTTCTGGCGAACCAGAGCAGCACACGGAAACGCCGTTTACCTTCCCACCAGAACGGTACCTGTTTATCTACTTGCACTTTGTGCTTTCAAACTGCTAGGTTGGCAGGAGCTGGGACTGAGCAATGGGAGCTTAACCACTTAACTACAATAGTCTCTAAGCCATTTCTACAAAAATTGAAAATCAGTTAAAACTATAGAATCTAACTTCAAAGAAGATTCCTCCTGGAACTAAAAGAATGGGTAAGGGGTCAGCAAACTTTTTCAGCAAGGGGCCATTCCACTGTCTCTCAGACCTTGTGGGGGGCTGGACTATATTTTTTTTGGGAGGGGGGGAATGAATGAATTCCTATGCCCCACAAATAACCCAGAGATGTGTTTTAAATAAAAGGACACATTCTACTCATGTAAAAGCATGCTGATTCCCAGACCACCCGTGGGACGGATTTAGAAGGCCTTAGTTTGCCTACCCATGGGTAATAATAATAATAATAATAATAATAATAATAATTTAATTATACTCCACTCTGGGCAGCTCCCAACAGAACATTAAAAACACAGTAAAAGATCAAACATTAAAAACTTCCCTAAACAGGGCTGCTTCCAGATGTCTTCTAAAAGTCAGATAATTGTTTATTTCCTTGACATCTTATGGGAGAGGGACTGGAAAGGTGTTCCATAGAATTGACCTCACAATACTAAACACATGGTTCATGGGGGGCAGGAGCCAGGAAGGACCCCCTGACGTCCCCTGAAAACCTCAGAGATCAGGCAGGGAGCTAAGAGGGTTCGGGCACATCCTGAGATATCCTTAACCCAACCAGTTAAAAGCCTTGTAAATGAACACAAGAACCTTGAACCTAGCATATGGACAGCCAATGCAGAGTTTTGAGCATTGGAGTTATGTTCTGGCAATAGTCTGTCCCCGTCAACAAGTCTAGCCACAGAGTTTTGCACCCGGCTGGAGCTTCTGAGCCAGGAATTGAACCATGAACTTCCTGCATACAAAGCAGGCAGCTGTACCACTGCAATAAGATCCTTCCTTTTAACTGCTGCAGGTATCGGTAGTCCCCAATCACATATAATAATTGCAGCGGCAGGAGCTTCATTTTAAAAGCCCATTTCAGTTCATATACACACACTGTATCAAAGAGGAATTCTCAAAGCCTTTGTTATAATGGGCAGAAAGTGTGATTCCCAAATGTAAGATTTTGGACTTGTTACAATTACATGATTTTCGGGGCGGGGGGGGGGAAGCACCTGTCTTCGCAATGTTAATTCCAACTACTAAATCTCTCTTAATCCTCTTAATTAATGTTATAGCCTGAGTGAATGGGGCTTGTCCATTGCAGCTATAATCTTCATCGATGTGATTAGGGAAGACTAAGGGGGGAGGGAGGGAGGGAGAGAGAGAGCGCTTCTCTGAGATTCCAACCAAAACATCGATTTTCATTTATATCAGTGGCAATAAGGGCTCATCTTCTTCATCACACAGATGTTTCTAATGCTAGGTTCTTATATTGGCATGCCGATCATTTCACCCAGGCAGGAAACTATGGCACTCCAGATGTTGCAGCTCCCATCATCCCTGACCATTGGTCATGCTGGTTGAGGTCGATGGGAACCAGATTCAAACAGCATCCAGAGAGCAACAGGTTTCCCATTCATAAAACTGTAGATGAGGGAAGTATTCCAAAGGTCTGGCAGCCCATCCCCCTGAGATTCAGGACTCACAAATAAGCATTCCTGACCTATGGCCATCCAACCTCTCTTTAAAAACTTCCAATGAAGGAGTATCCACCACTTTCTGAGGCAGTCCGTTCCACTGTTGAACAGATCTCAGTGTCAGAAAGTTCTTCCTACTGTTTATTCAGAATCTCTTTTCTGGTCATTTGAATCCATTGGTTTGGGTCCTACCCTCCAGAGCAGGAGGAAACAAGCTTGCTCCATACCCCCTGTGACAAAGCCCTTTAGATATTTGGGGATGGCCATCGTAATACCTCTCAGTCTTCTCTTCTCCAGGCTGAGCATACCCAACTCCTTCAACCGTTCCACACTGTGTGAAGAAGCCTGTTCTTTTTAAAATCGAAGATTCTTTCTAGTAGCACCTTAGAGACCAACTGAGTTTGTTCCTGGTATGAGCTTTCGTGTGCATGCACACTTCTTCAGATACCTGTTCTTTTTGTCTGTCCTGAATCTTCCAGCATTCAGCTTTATTGATTTACCCTCCAGGTTGTAGTCTTATGAGAGAGAGGGACAAAAGTTTTCCTTATCCACTTTTCCACTTTCTTAGAGCGTGTGATGATCAAGAAGACACCCACCTCCTTTCAGTTCGGCCCAGACGTGACATGCAGAAAATATGGGAGGGGAAAGGCTTCCGACACCTGTTTCCTACACACACAAACCTTTATCTCTCACTTGCTCTCCGCTTCGCTCCTGTCACGTTAGTATCTATTCCGCTCCAGACCTCTTCCCTTTTAAGATTTAACATGCCTGAATTAGCAGTGACCATGATCACTGAGAAGGAAGGAAAACAGAAGTGCTTGAGCATTTGCTCAATGGGGGAAAATTCTGACAGGGACAGCGGCAAAGGGCATTTAAAAATAAAACAAGTGACTGCCTATGCCATCAAGACACAGAAAGACAAAAGTGCTTGCCTGTACATTGCACTTTATAAAAGCCATGGCCCTGATCTAGCTCATGTGGCTAACTGGGCCTGATGGAAGTGCATGTGTCTGTCTGCATCAACTGATCCTCAAAGAACGTCCGCTTGGGAAAGTCTGTGGTCGAACCCCTTCTGGCAGCTGTGCACTGTTTTTTCCCCCCTTCCCCTTTTTCTTTTTGAAGGTGTTGACCTAATGTAATTTAAAGATCCGTCTGAAAATGTAACCTCGTAACACGGCCGCCCTTATGCGTCATGCAATAATTAGATTCAGGAGGGCTGGCGAGACTGACAGCAAGGATTAGAGACCAAAATGACGGAAAATTCATTGAGGACTGGAAACTTTTAAAGAACTATTATAGCGAGATGAAAACGCAAGCAGGACTTGAAATATGAGGAACAGCATGAATTATTAAGACAAATAGTTTAAATCGAATTTATTGACTAGTATAGAGGAAATATGCAGCATTTGGGGGTGAATATGGAAACCATGGAAGAGGAGGACAGGAAGTCAATTGATAAAGTAACTTAGGGATTATGTTAACATTTGTAAAGGTTTTTTTTCCCTTTGTGAAAAATTAATAAATAAGATTCAGGAGATCTTCTCAGTTGAATACTTCCCCGTGTGTATAATTCCTGGCATAGAGGGATGCAGTGAGTCTCTGTCTGCACACGCTTTCTGCTTCAGATATATGGTTGGGATGCTCACAATTCCCAAGATTTGCCCCGTACTTGTGCATTTGGTAAAATTATACTGTTTCTGAGTCACCCTGTACTCTCTCTGCTTTGACCTGCGTTTTGTGTTCTAAGCTTCTCACTATCACTGGGAATCTAAAAACAGCTAAAACTCTCCCATTGGCCAAAGTGAATAAAATTTGCAGGCACTGGAGGCCCTCTAGAGTGGATTTATTTTCCCAAATTGCAAATGAATAGGTTCTGGGAACACTTTCCTTCATATTTCTTTTTGGGGGGAAGAGCAGGCTTGCTTATACATTTTTTTTAAAACTTTGCAGCTTCATGTGGCCCTTTCTTTCTGTTGACCGTATCCTCCAATGGTCCTTATAATGTGATGGTGTCTAGAATGCTGCCTTTGGAATTCTGTAGACCTGTGGGCTGTTGTTGTCAAAGCAAAGCAACCTAAGTTTTCATAAAATGCTTCAAAGAATCTTTTAACCTTAAAAAAAAGAAAAATCCTCCACCACTTTACAGTAAAATCCAGAGTTCTTCAATGCTCTGCAGGTGACATTTTGGATAGCCTCATTTACTGCAATGCCCATGGAGCTAGAGAAAAAGCGAAGAACATATAGAGCTGTGTATATAACACAGAAAAGCACAAGAACAGAGTGGCACTAGACCCAGGGTTTATTGACATTGTGCTTTGACTCAAGAGGCTGAGAATCCATAATATCATCCCAGTTTTCTACAGTATTCAGCTGTCACCCAGACCTGGTGTGTACTCCTAGTATATGGAGGAGTTGCAATTTTCAATTAAGGATATTTGAAGGAAAACTGGGGTTTCTGTGGCTGACTGTCTGTGAAGCCTCAAGAAGTGTAACTGCTACTCCTATCCCTCTACCCTATCTCTTCTAAGTGTTCCCTCATCTATTTTTGTTTAAATGTATAGCATTGAATTTTAACTCACATTAGCCCCAGCCAGCATGGCCAATGTTCAGTGATGTTGTCAGGAGTTTTGGAAGTCCAGCAACACATCTGGAGGACATCAGCTTCTCTATCCCTGGTCTAAATCTACCAATTCATTCATTCATTCGTTCATTTGTTCATTCATTCAAAACCTGCTACTCATTTGGTTTTAAGCTATTGTTATCCTCTTTATCATTTTTCAATGACAATTTCAGGCCTAACATGAGATTCAGAATTGTGTCTCCTCAATGGATCAGGCACCCGGTTTTAGAAACAGAGATCATTGGTAGCAAGTTTGGCTCCTGACCTCTAAAATGAAGCAGGACATGTTTCGACATGCAATGCAAACCAGCTGTCCCATAAAAATGGCCTACCCTCTCTGCTCTCCTTGTAAGTTACATCCTTCCCGTATCTGCTGGATGTAGCTGATTGCATTAAGAGCAAGATTCAAATGAGGTTCAATGCCATAATCGCATTACAACTGTAACATCTCTCCTTGCCTCTAAATTGCATTGGCATGGATGGCTGCATCGGGGGAGAAGAATTTTAAGTTTGCTTGAGAAGGAACGTAGATTTCTCAGCAACCAACTTAATTCCATTAGGCTGGTATCATTCAATTTTTATTCTAGTGTGTACATGTGATATTTCAATGTCCTTCTGGAGCATAGCCCCTTAAATAAATCTAAAATAATGCAAATCAGCTGCTTGGTATGGAGGGGAGCCACCTTCAGACCCCTGCTTCTCATCTCGGGTCTTCAGAGGCCAGTTATAAGCCCTGCAAAGTATTGTTGGGGTTGAGTATGGATTGGCAGGCTCTAACACAGTAGAAGGAAGAAACAGGTGAGGGGATTGATTATGGAAACCTGGGTTAGAAGAGGGAATCTCCCCTTTCTTCCCTGACTTCAGCCACTTTGGAAGGGAAAACAGAGGTGCTGTCTCTTACTCCAACCTTCTATCTCAGGCATCACCAAACTCAGCCTTCCAGCTGTTTTGGGACATTTCCCACCATTCCTGACCACTGGTCCTATTAGCTAGGGATGATGTTAGCTAAGGATTATTCTCTCTCTCTCTCTTGGAGAAGAAGGCGGAGGACGCCATGATTCCTTTGTCTTGTATATATTGCTTAATAAATACTAAGAAAGCACACTCCAAGCTCCACTTTGTTTCTGCTATACTCTGCTGAGTTGAGTGATTGGCGTGCACATAGACTTCTGTTATGTGTCGCTGGAAGTCTGCTGGGACTGGAGATTTATTGATGTCCCAAGCTGCACTTTATCAGGAAGACGCCAGAGAGGTTTGTCTCACCCGGGGGGCTGCATGGACCCCCTGGCATTATTCCAACAGGGAGTTGTAGTCCCAAAACAGCTGGAGGGCCAAGTTTGGGGGGTGCCTGTTCTATGCTGAGTAGAGAGACTCATTGGAGGCTGGCAAGGGCTTTGAGCAGCCGAGTGGGGATGCAAAACAGAAGGTGGTGGCAACTGAACTACACAGTAGCCTAGAACCAGGCACCAACTTCACAGATAGGAGAAGATCCACCCAACCCAATGGCCCTGCTCCTGAACTCCTATACCATGATCCCTGATCCCTGTGTCTACTGCTGAGCTTGTATTTTACTTGCAAGGAGCCAAGACAATGCCCAACTTCCTTTAACAGGATATATCATGGGTCGGCAAACTAAGGCCCGGGGTCCAGATCCAGCTCAATTGCCCTCTGGATCCAGCCTGTGGACGGTCCAGGAATCGCCACGTGGATTGGCATGGATCTGATTCTGGTCATTCAGGCTGTGTCATTTCCCCCTCCCTCCCCCTGGCTTCTCCCCGCCCTGTGGAGGAAGGGGGCTGGGCTTTGATTGGTGACAGCAGCAGCGGCGTGATCGCTCGAGCGGCCGCCATTTAAAGCAGCCCCTCTCTGGAGCCTTTTCGTGCGCTGCTCATTGTCCCTCCGCCACTGCCGCTGCTGCCCAGCCCCCCACAAGGTCTAAGGGACAGTGGACCAGCCCCCTGCTGAAAAAAATTGCCGGCCCCTGGGATATATGCATGCATCCCCAGTAGTTGGACTGTGGACTTGCAGCACCCATGCACACGTGCCGTTTCCTCCATCATGCTAGAGATGTGCATTCAGAAAGCTGTTTCAGTGCATATATGAGCCTGAAGTGAATTTGGGTGATGGGAACAGGATTGGAGTGGGATTGGAGAGGGTCACCCATCATATTTATACTGTTGATCTTCCTAAGTCTATTCATTGCCTGCTCATCAGGAATGAGTCCCAGCCACTGCCAGCAACAAACAGGCCATCAAATCTCACCCAGTTTAGCAAATCTTGCCCACCTGGAGAAATGCCTTTCTGACTATTGATGGACACAATTGCCGAGTCTGTTATAGAAATACAACTTCCATGCATTTTCTGTTGAAGATCAACTTTCCTTCCATTGCCCACTAAGGGCATTAAGTTGAACAAATGGAACTTGGTTAATATTGTCAAGGCCTAATTGTCTGGAGCTCTGTCTCCTGTTTAAATTTGCAGATGTGGGCTTTTTCACTGGTGGCACCCCTATTATGGAATGCACCCCCTGCTAAAATGCAAGCAGTCCCATCTGCATTGGCATTCCACCGGCTTTTGAAGATGCACCTGTTTACACAGGAATCCCCTTGATCTCTGGACCTCTGTCTCTTGTTTTAATTTGCATGTTGTTTTAATGAGATTGTTCCATTGAATGCTTTAACTATGGACATTTCTATTTTACTGTTCGCATCACTGATTTTTATGCTTGGAAACCCCTTAGAAGCCCATTTTAACATTAAGTGGTACATAAATGACTAACATAATAATAATTAACTGAAATTGACGGCGCTGCACAATATGCTACCATTTAAATTTGGGGAATTTGGGACCTGTCCTAGTTCAGTTCAAAGCTCTTAGTGAAGCCTAGGTTAAAGCAGGGGGGACTAACTGGCTTTGGCCTATGAACCACATTCACCTTTAGCCAGCTTTCCGGGAGCTGCATGCTATTACTGGATGTGACTACCCCACACTCTTGCATACACACAAAGCCAGGCACGCATGCACACACATACACACACACACACACACACACACACACACACACACCTCCTCAGATGATCCATGCAGATCAGCTGAGGAGAGGACTTGTCACTAAAATCAGTGGAGAGCCAGGTGCTGTGAAAAATTTGATGAGAGGGAGCAGATCAAGCCTTTGAACTGAGAGTTTGCCACCCCTGATTTAAAGCAATGTTGCTTACTGGAAGAGCAACACCCATAAGAACAGAGTTGACACAAACTATGCCAGTGATGGCCAAACTTGGCCTTCCAGCTGTCTTGGGACTACAACTCCCATCATCCCTGACCACTAGTCCTGTTAGCTAGGGATGATAGGAGTTAATAGTCCCAAAACAGCTGGAGGGCCAAGTTTGTCCATCACTGAACTATTGTTGTTGTTGTTCAGTCGTTCAGTCGTGTTCGACTCTTCGTGACCCCGTGGACCAGAGCACGCCAGGCACACCTATCCTTCACTGCCTCTCGCAGTTTGGCCAAACTCATGTTAGTAGCTTCAAGAACACTGTCCAACCATCTCATCCTCTGTCGTCCCCTTCTCCTTGTGCCCTCCATCTTTCCCAACATCAGGGTCTTTTCTAGGGAGTCTTCTCTTCTCATGAGGTGGCCAAAGTACTGGAGCCTCGACTTCAGGATCTGTCCTTCTAGTGAGCACTCAGGGCTGATTTCTTTGAGAATGGATAGGTTTGATCTTCTTGCAGTCCATGGGACTCTCAAGAGTCTCCTCCAGCACCATGATTCAAAAGCATCAATTCTTCGGCAGAATTATGCAGAATCATAATTCAGTACCCTGGACAGCTTCATTGTGGCTAATGCTTCAAAGGCACCCTAGTCTGGGCCAGGCATTAGCTCCACCCTCTCTGTTTCCTAAAGGGGCATTGCACAATTCTTCAGCCGCTGGCTCCTATATCACAGAAGTGATTAGGGCTACATGGGCATGCCCTCTGAGTTGGGGGAGTCACATAGAGCCAAAGCCTCTGGCCCGGGGGAGAGGTGCTGATGCCTTCTGTGTCTCCGAGTCTTCCACTACAACAGATGGTGGAACCTAGCATTTCTATGATTCCTAGGTGAAAGTTGGGCTTCCCCAATTTTGGTTCCCCAGTTGGGAGCCTAAATCTGAGCAATGCTGCCCTATTCAAAGCACTGGTCCTACAAGCTCCTTTCTTAGCTAGTTATGCTGTGACTCAGAATCCCATTTAATGATCCCACATCCCCTCTCATCCAGAAAACCAACTCAGTGGAGAGGCTTGCATTTAGAAGAAGCTCTGTTCATTTTATGGTGATCATTAAACTAGAAATATTTCTCCCCGGGGAAGCCAGCAAGTTGGCGGGAGCTGATGGACTTTCAGTGCTTCCCAGTCAGGTCTTTGCTTTGCGAGCGCGCGAGGGCACGCATACACACTGCCCCACTGCTGCCTTTCTTCTTCTGCCCCTCTGTGGCAGATGTTGACGACCCTTTTTTTTAGCCTTATTTAATCAGGCAGGCCACCCACCTCCGCAGACCTCCTGCGCACTTTTTAACAGCGTTAATTCCAGAGATGCTCGCGAGGCAAAAGGTCCTATGGATCGTAAAGCCCAACGAGGCGAGGGGAGGGTTCAGTCGCTAAGGCTGTAAAACAAAACGAGCTGCTGCCTCCTCGTTCCTTTCCTGCCGCTTGCATGGTTGTGGCATCGCAGCAGCATGAGGCAGAAGGCATGTACGCCTGTGCCACGCGAAGCCATGATATCAGAAGAGCTCCAAAGGGTGGCCTGGCAGCAAGTCAAGGCAGGACTTAGTGGCCTTCACACTCCTTCAGAAACCTTTACCCAAGCAGGGAACAAAGTATACCAGTGCCTATGGAGGAGGCTTCCATTTATTAGACTGCTGGGAATGTGAACCAAGATTACAGTGCTGCCGCCTCCAATGATGCATCGTGATTTAATAATAAAAAAACCCAATACAGTGCAGGAGGCAACATGCAAGTTTTCTTGACATGGTGCAAACATTGTCAAGGTCACTGGTGGAAATAAGAGTTCAGAGCAGCTCTATGCCAGGGATTTCACTCTGGTCCTCTCTCGCACTCAGGAGGAGCCAGCCATTGAACCGCACCATGCCGGCCTCCCCACTCGGCCTCTTCCCAATGATGCAGAGCAGGCATGACATCACACACACAAAACACACTCTGCCCCCTCTAATCTTGTGCGCAACACGGTGCCTCTGGCCACACTTCTTACTGACCCTGCTCCAAACCTTCTTGAATTCTTTCGCACCTTCTTGAACTGTGTCAATGACACAGAGCTTGGGAGAAAGAATGAAAGAAAGAAAGAAAGAAAGAAAGAAAGAAAGAAAGAAAGAAAGAAAGAAAGAAAGAAAGAAAGAAAGAAAGAAAGAAAGATTCTTAGCTGTCCCGGATGTCTTCAAGATCTTAGCAACTCTCAATTGATTTTCTCACCTTGATGGGCAAAAGTCTAGTTTAGGCCTTGCTCACCTAGTTCCTTGTCCTCTTGCACCTGCTACGTGCCTGTATACAGAGGTTCTTCATGAACAAGAAATTAAGAAAAGCCTTCTGGATCAGACCAAAGGCCCATTAAGTCCAATATTCTCACAGATGCCAACTAGATGCCCATGAGAAGAAGAAGAAGAAGAAGAAGAAGAAGAAGAAGAAGAAGAAGAAGAAGAAGAAGAAGAAGAGGAGGAGGAGGAGTTTGGATTTGATATCCCGCTTTTCACTACCCGAAGGAGTCTCAAAGCGGCTGACATTCTCCTTTCCCTTCCTCCCCCACAACAAACACTCTGTGAGGTGAGTGGGGCTGAGAGACTTCAGAGAAGTGTGACTAGCCCAAGGTCACCCAGCAGCTGCATGTGGAGGAGCGGAGACGCGAACCCGGTTCCCCAGATTACAAGTCCACTGCTCTTAACCACTACACCACACTGGCTCTCAAGAAGCCTACAAGCAGGACCTGAGTGCAACAGCACTCTCTCCTCCTGTGGTTTTCAACAACTAGAGAAGCCATTGCAGAGCCTCATGCCCCACTCCATCACAAAGGTGGGGGCGGTGGCGTTTCACCCCAGATGCCAAAACATATTGGGCTGCCCCTGAGGTTGGGCATAAGGACCCAGGGGCAGTTCCAAAAGTGCCCTGGACCTATGTTATTCAAGGCTTTGCATGTCAATACAAGGACCTTGAACCTCCCTTGGCAGCATATGGGGAGCCAGTTGCAGATATCTTAAGCATGGTGTCACATTTTGTTAACCAGATGCCCCATCAGAAGTCTGGTCTCTCCATTCAGCACCATCTGGGAGCTTCTGGTTAAGGTATTTGAGAATACCAGTATGTGGCATATAGAATTGGGAGGGCATCTTGTAAGGTCATCTAGTTCAATCCTGCTGCATAATAACATACAAAAGTACTTGAAGTTGAGGCTCCAATACTTTGGCCACCCTATGAGAAGAGAAGACTCCCTAGAAAAGACCCTGATGTTGGGAAAGATGGAGGGCACAAGGAGAAGGGGACGACAGAGGATGTGATGGTTGGACAGTGTTCTCGAAGCTACTAACATGAGTTTGGCCATATTGCGAGAGGCAGTGAAGGATAGGCGTGCCTGGTGTGCTCTGGTCCATGGGGTCACGAAGAGTCGGACACGACTGAACGACTGAACAACAACAACAACACTTGAATTATTTCCTTCTCTCCACTCATGTTCCAGGACAGCTTATACCTCACATGGAAAAGTTATCTTCCAGCTGTATATAGAAACGTATGTCCCATGCTAGCATGGTAAGCAATCCTACTGAAGAACCTTGCACACATATACACACATTCCTGGGTCTAAGTCCCATTGGATTCAACTGGATTTACTTCTAAGTAGACATTAGTAGGGCTGCCCTGTCCATGGAACTTACTGCTGGACAGATGGCTTGCTGTGCTTTCTAACACCATTTTCCATTGGTTTTTCAGTCCTGCGGCTTTCTGAAGTTCTCCCACTTCCTTTCCGATAATATTGCTCGTTAAAATCTGAGCTTTGCAGCCAACATGTCTCTGTTTCAAAGTAGCATTTAGCTTCACAACTGGTAGCCTCCCTTACACCCACTTCCTCTAATTTTTGATTACGGCTACCACAGTATCATTTCCCTATCAAGCGCCGAGACTGCTGCATTTTAAATGTGCCTCTCGAACATAATCACATTTCTAAGAATACTCCCGCATAATATTTTTCAGTCTGTAATTGAAATGTGAAATGTTCTCACTCTCAAATTGGCTTCAGCTAGTCACTTAGTTTATAGAGCATTCAGCCATCTTAATGCCATCTACAGCTTTCTGTTTATCCATAAGCTGTTTCCTCTCTCTCCCCCCCCCCAATCTAATCTATGGCAAATACACACTCACTCCAGTCAGTATTTTCTGTAGCTTGCATTTAGCTGCCTGACACTTGGAATCATAGAATCTTAGAGTTGGAAGGGACCCCAAGGGTCATCTAGTCCAACCCCCTGCAATGCAGGAATCTCAGCTAAAGCATCCACGACTTCTCTCATCATAGGCAGAATCAGCTCTGAGCTCTTGTTGAACCGCCCCCAGAAATGGCCTTGGAGCATCATTACTGCTATTTAAGAGACTAGCACAGAATAGGAAAAAAAAATTGCACTTCCATTTATTAACAGCTACATTGAGAACCACTAAAATGCCAAGAATTTTGTCCTGTGCAAGGAGTGAAGGGTGGGGAGGTCATGCAACCAATACAGTGGTGCCTCGGGTTACAAACGGTTTGGGTTACAAACACTTTGGGGTTACAGACTTCGCTAACCCGGAAGTAGTACCTCGGGTTGCGAACTTTTCCCCAGGATGAGAACGGAAATTGGCTGTGGCAGCAGGAGGCCCCATTAGTGAAAATGTGCCTCAGGTTAAGAACGGTTTATTATTATTATTATTATTATTATTATTATTATTATTATTATTATTAAAAATAAAATTTTTAATCGATTTTATAAATTTAACAACCAATTAAACACTTTCACATTCATAATTTAGAATACATTGTTGTAGACTTTCTGATTGGACAAAAAAGTTGGTTTTCAACTAGAAAAATCAAAGCTGGAAACAGAGTTAATTGAACCAAGCTCCAAAAACCTCTCCAGGATGTATAATTTGTTGCTAGAGTGGCATACAAAGGATGAAATGGTTAAGTCAGTAATGATAGACTGGGCAAAAGATGTGGGACATAATATTATGATGGATGACTGGGAGAGGTTGTGGAAGGAAGGTATAAGATTTACTGCCTGTAATGCATTGAGAGAGAATATTATGAAAATGATGTATAGATGGTATTTGACACCAGTGAAGTTAGCTAGGATATATCATATGACAAGTAATTTATGCTGGAAATGTAAAAAAGTGGAAGGTACCTTTTACCATATGTGGTGGGTGTGCCCAAAGGTCAAGGACTTCTGGGAAAAAATTTATAATGAGCTTAAAAGAGTGTTGAAATACACCTTTTCTAAGAAACCAGAGGCCTTCCTATTGGGCATAACCAACCATGAGATACCCAGTCAGGATAGAGTGTTTTTTATGTATGCCACAACAGCGGCGAGAATTTTACTTGCAAGAAACTGGAAAGGTGAAGAGCTCCCGACAGTAGAAGAATGGCAGATGAAGCTGATGGAATATATGGAACTTGCTGAGCTGACCGCGAGACTCCGAGACCAGAGGGAGGAGAAGGTGCAACAAGATTGGAAGAAATTTAAGGACTATTTAAAAAATCGTGAAAAATTAGATATTTGAAGCAGAATCAGTTTGATTAAATGGCTATAGCTAGATAATGTTAGATATACAGAATATATAAGAAGTAATGTTATAAAAGGCTTAGAGATGTTTAGAGTTGTTTTTTAAGGGTAAGCTGTTTAAGCGTTAGAAATGGAATATATAAGATTAGCCAGTATGTTAGAGTATAATAAGAATAACAATATTGATGAATGTTAAGAAAAAAGTAAAGAAGTTACCGTAGTATATTGGTATTGAACGCAGACGAGAGAACGGGGGAAGTCCCCCCAAAGAAGTTATAAATGTAGAAGTAAACAATGATATTTTTTCTTTTTTCTTTTTTGGTTTTTGTATGAGGTTTGTATCAGTTTTCTTTGTTTTTTTGTTGTATTGTTGTTTTGTTTGATGTGTTTTGATGTTTTTAATTGTATATTGTTTGTTATGTTTGTTGTTTATTGTAGAAAATAATAAAATCTTTATAAAAAATAGAATACATTGTTGTATAGACTTCCCCGATTCCCCCCTCATTGTGTCCATTTTAATACATTTGTAGCGATTTTCATATAACATCTTATATCTTACCTCTAAATTCATACCTTCTTTCTATCCATACATTTTAACCCCTTAGCCTAAGGTTAATTTCCAAAGATAACCCTTTATTTAACATTATGTTTTTTTAACCAGGATCTCATCTGTTTTTACCCCCTCACCCCTGGACCCGGGTTATCCCAAACAATACAACAAGTTCCATAAGACAATCCAATTTCAATTCCCTTTGTTCGACCTAGATTAGTGTCTCTTGTAATTTCTCATCCCACGCCCACTTTGTTCTTTCTTGACAGCCATCCATCCCCCTTCCCCCCTGCTGTTTCCCCCCCAATTCTCTTTTTCCCAATCTCTGCCTCTCATCCACATTGTCATTTCCTAAACATTTAACAAATCTCATTTTCCCTGGATTTAGCTCCCAAAATCCATCACACACTCCCTCTCTCACTGGGAGGGCAAAAAAATCCTCTTTAATTCTTCTTTAAAGTTCCTTTGCGTTGAACATAAGTCTAGTTCCCTCCAGGTTAAGAATGGTTTCGGGTTAAGAACAGGCCTCTGGAACAAATTAAGTTCGTAACCCCAGGTACCACTGTACATTCATTCATTCATTCATTTTATTTGTATGCTGCTTTCCCACACACACACCATGCTCAAGTCAGCTTGCAACAAAGAAAACAGGAATGCATTTCAAGAAAAACAATTTCATGATCACATTATTATTTATTGAATTTACATACCGCCCTATACCCGGAGGTCTTAGGGTGGTTCACAGAACATAGCAAAACAGTAGCAAATGTAATAACATCTAAAACCCTACATTTCAGGGGTTGTGGAATAGGCGCAGCTTATGCGGACCTAACGCAGAGAATAAGAGAACAAGAAGAACGTACATTTAAAGAAGATTGGGAAATGTTTATTGAGCATATGGAGGGGAATTGTGTACATCTGAAAACGCGGGCAGCATTAAGATAAATTCAACAGTGTAAATGGGTTTTGATGGATGTAATAATGGAATACTGGATGGTTTAGTTCAGGCGTTGGCAAGGTAATCCGGCCATGGGCCGGATCAAGCCCACGGAGAGCGTCCCTGGGCTGGACATGCGCGCCGCGATGCCGGAAATTGCATCTGCGCATGCCCAGATGCCAAAAATTGCACCTGCGCAGAAACGATTTCCGGCGTCTGGACATGTGCAGATGCGATTTCCAGCGCCGCTTGACAAGTCCCCGCACCGTGCTGGTTTAGCGTGGCATGCGGGCGGCTTACCGAGCGCGCTGCTCGGTTGGTGGGTGGCTCGTGCGCCAGTAAAACCATGGAAAGAGAAGAAGGGAAGTCAATGATATTTTAAGGTTGTTTAAATGAATATTCTAAAATGTAACACAGAAAATTTAATAAAAATTATAGGGGGGACCCACATTTCAATCCTATAAATATAGCAAGATTACAACACCCAATAGCAAAAATAACAAGGGCATTTCACAGCTTTGCATTAGTCCTGGAAAATCCCCCTTGCATGATGTTGCTCACAGTCCTTCTCTTTCAGTAGCATCTTACAGAGCTTCCAAGGTCAAGGGATGGTGTAGCTGAAAACGCCTTTCTCATGGTGTTCCACTTTGCAGTTTCTCTCCTGCCATGCATCGTAGAGCAATTGATGACCAAGGAAGAAAGTGGGCCTTCAAACTCCCTGCCATTTTTGTGTGTGCAAGTGTCAGTTGTAAAAAGAAAAAAAGAAAAGAAAAAAGGTGCCAGCTCTCCTTTGTCCTTCAGCAGAAACCCACTGCTGGGTTTGTGTGCAGCTCCGCTCCTTGGTGAGCTGCAGAACTGCAGTTGGCAGCTTCTCAATGAAGTGCCTTCAGGCCTATTATTATTATTATTATTATTATTATTATTATTATTATACCCCCCAAATACCTGGAGGTCTCAGGCTGGTTCACAGAATAAAAAATATAAAAATATAAAACCACAAAATACATAATCAAAATAAAAGCAACAAACCAATAACCCACTCACCCCCCAAAAAACCAACATTTTAAAAGGGCATAGGATGTCAATCAAATCAACCCTGGACTGACTCTTCCCACCCAGGCTGGTAAACTGGAGCCTCCTGGACAAAACCAGACAGAGAAGCTTGGTGCCACATTTGGTGGCCCAGGCAGGGGCAGAGGAAGGGGGTGTGTGGGGGTGGTGTGCCCCATGTGTCTTCGCTGAGGGGGGTGACATTTGGTGTGCTGCCCGCCTGCAACTCCCAAGCCTACCCCAAGCCATTGGGGTAAGGGGGGAGCTGTGCTGCTTCGCTGGCGGCATTCCCCCCTTCCCTTTGTTTTGACAGCTGGGGGAGGCTTGGGAGTCACGGGCAGGTGGTATGCCGAATGTCCACCATTGGTGGCTCGCTTGGCCCCTGGGTGCAGGGCACATGCGCCACTCCATGCACCCAAGCAGCTATCCTGCTCTGCTGCTGGGCCCAGGTCTGAGGTTCCCCACTCCTGCTCTAGACTGATGAAGAAAGCCTGGAGTAGCAGTTATACAGAGCCAACCAGATGCTCTTCTTGGCTGTTACATGGATGGTGTTTCAACACAACAAATACCTCCCTTGGCTTGAAAACTGCCCCAGTAAAGCAGGAAACACAGCTGTCTAGAATCCTCCATGTGAGTCCCCAGGCATCTTCCAGTTCTGCCAGTGCTCACCAGGTTCCTGGAGTTTCAAAAGCCCCACAAGCCACACTCTAATAAACAATTGTTTCTTCAACATGCTGGCAGCTTCTGAAAGAGAACCAGGAATGAGTAATCAGTAACATAAAATTGAAACAAATACTTCACCCTCTTCTTTTTTTCATATATATATATTTCAATAAGCCATTTTAATCATTTGTTTTCTCAAAATAATGCATGGTTGCAGGGGTGAGAGCTTTTCCTGTACATTTCACTGAGAAAAATTGTGATTAAAATAAATAAATACATGCAGCATTTTGTACACTGGTATCCGTAGAATATTGTGAAATGCAAAGTCAAAAGCAGCAAGGGCCCACATTCAATATGATGCACATCATGTTGGGGAAACTGGTTTAAATGGTTTGGAGATGGATTTGAGCAAAGACAGGCTTGACCCAGGTCCATCCCCCCAAATCCTGCAATGCAACCAGGCCATTATTGGCCAGCTCAAATTGATGAGGTGTTCCATCACTCTTTGCAGCCAACTGAGCCTGATGACATTACCAGCTGGGCATTCAGGGAATTTTTGACTCCACCCTCTTCTTGCACCTTCCTGCACTTGCTACAATTCTCTGCAAATGCAAACTTCCACATAACATTTTGTGCGCATTAAACCTATATCCTTTGCAGCTTTTTGGTGTTAATTAGTCCTGTGGGTGAGAGATTCTGCACATTCACTCTGGAGGAAGTGACAGAATGAATGGCTGAAATTCCTGGTCCGGTACCCAAATTCTGTGATGATAACTTCAGGCTCCAGGTAGTTGGATTCAAAGGGGGGTAGCTTTCAGCCCAAGAGAGCCAGGAGCAAATGACAGTTGTCATCCATCCATCCATCTAGAGCAGGCATAGGCAAACTCTGCCCCCAGATGTTTTTGGCCTACAACTCCCATGATCCCTAGCTAACATGACCAGTGGTCAGGGATGATGGGAATTGTAGTCCCAAAACATCTGGAGGGCCAAGTTTGCCTGTGCCTGATCTAGAAAGACAAAGGAGTGCACATCTGTTGATGAAGTCAAACCACTGCCTTAGCACCACCGAAGTGACATCCCAAAGACACAATCCTGGGCAGTGTGCATGGAGGTCCCAGGCTGCCCAAACTACAAGACCCATCTAAAGCATGTGCAGAAACCACCTTCTTGACCACTGGACCCACTATTGGTCTTGTCTACTCCGTCTTCGAGAGCCTGTCTTCACATGCAGCAGAAGTCCCTAACTCACCGAGGGTTTGAGACCCATCAGCTACCCTCATCTGGTTTAGCTGGCCAGTCGAAGCCATTCCCAGGGGTGTGGCCGCTGTCGCATGCTGACAGCTTCCAAGAGCCACAGGTGAGAGCTGAGAGCAGAGTGGGGACCAAAGGTGGACAAACTACCTCAGAAGGAGCACAACATATCCCCCACCACAGGTACTGCCCCTCCCCTAACACACACACCCCGTACATCTCCCAGGAGCAGGCAGATACATGGTCCAAAACAGACAGGGGTTGAGTTCTTGAGCCAGGTGCGAATCCCGACATGGCTCAAGTTTCAAATAAACAGTCGAGGAAAGAGACCAAGAACATGGACAAGGTGCTCACACCAAGAAGCTCTGAGATTGGGTCTTTATAGATCTAGGTGGTTTAAATGGAAGTTTAAATGGAGTGTTGGGATGCCTGGCTCTGCAGTGCTGCTGCTGTCATCCATGACAGAATACTGGGCTGGGACTGGTAGGCCACTGGGGAAAGCTGGGTGAGCCAGGTCAGGCCACCAGGTCAGTCCCTCCTCACCCCTGCCATAAAGAGATTATATTAAGTAGGAAACTTAAAAAAGGAAAGAAATCCATTGAGTTGTACAAAGATGATTTTGCTAAGTGTCATAAAATATAGAATCTCCCCGTGGACAGCTTTCTGTTAGATAACTATCATGAAATGCTGGGTTATATAATGGATTGAAATATATGTGTGTTATCGGAAGACTTACTAATGGATGACTGTTTGCTCTCCTGCCTCTACCCACGAGCCCAGAAACGGAGCTAAAATATGGTTTGAATAACCAGAGCCGGGGGAAAAGAAAGGAGAGAGAGAAAACATTGGGGTGGCAACAGACACGGAGGATGGGAAAGGATTATGATTGAGTTACACTGGAGGAGTTTCCAGCGAGTCTTTAATGGCGTGTAATATCTTCTCGTTCTCTGGATACTGTGATAAACAAAAAGATTTACAAGAGGCTTACGAGCGAGGAGGGTCATAGGCAATTTAGTTCGATGGCTCTGCAGCATCAGTAGGTGTTTCTGTAACACCATATTGTTGTAAATTGGCATGCGCTTTTCTTACAGACCAGCGGCAAATGCGTTTTCTTAAGTAAAAATAAAAAAAAACCAAATAATTTGCTCTTGGTAAAAGAAGTAAGAGTTAACACACATCCATCTTGGTTCTGCTGTGTTTTAGTTTTCATTCTGGATATGCCATAGGAGCACAGGGAGCTTCTCGATACTGAGATGGGCAGGAAGTGGCTTTCCCAGCCCTACCTGGAGATGCCGACGATTGAACCTGGGACTTTCTGCAGGCAAAGCAGGTGCTGTACCTCTGAGCTGCTGCCCTTCCATGGAAGTACATATGAACGTAGCGTCACACAACCAACTAGCTGGCATCCGGGGCTTTCTGGGGCGACCATTAAAAAAATTCACATACCCTCAAGCAATTAAATGTTCCAATTATTTCATATAGAAACACAGAGCGAGGAGAGAGATCAGCTTCATTTTGTTCCCTACTCCTGACTCCATGCATGCTTTCCTACTTAATGTTTGAGCTTCCCTTCTTTGATTTGCAGACTACGGTAAATTACCACTTGGAGCTGTCCAAGGTGCTGATCACATTGCTTCCTTGCCTTTAGGACAGGCATGTCCAAAGTCTGTTTCGGCAGCCTAATCCAGCCCGCCGGCCAATTTCCTGTCAGGAGTAAGCATGGACCAATGGTACCAAATAGTATGGGAAACAGCCTTACTAGGGAAATTAGCCAGTAAGCTGAAACTGACACGAGGACAAATAGAAGAAGACGCCTTCACCCCGGTATGGCTCCCCTTTATCACATACACAACCCAACAAGACAATGACAAAAATCCATCGACAGCATACAAATCAATATGGCTAACCTGATCAAAAACACCCACCCACCCCACTCACACATGAAAACAAAGACCACCACAGCCAATCACAAATGAACAACCACACCATAGGCCAACCCCAACCTCTCTCACCACCAAAGGAACACAAGTGAACAAAAGAGAACCTTTACTCTAACACCAAGAAAATTTGCGCTAATACACCCAGGAACCTCACCAAAATGCTGGAGAGGGTGCACCTCCACAGGCACATACTTCCACATGTGGTGGGAATGCCCCCAAATCCAATCATTCTGGACAACAACCATACTAGAAATATGTAAAATAACCAAGTAAGTGCTAGAAACCACCCCAGAATTGGTTTTACTAAACATCTTCCAAGACAATAATGCCCACTTACAACACAAAGAACTAATAATCCATCTACTCTCAGCAGCCAGAAACATCATAACCAGACACTGGAAAGACCTGTCAGGAGTAAGCATGCACCAATGGTACCAAGTAGTATGGGAAACAGCCCTACTAGAAAAACTAACCAGTAACCTGAAATTGACAAACAGAAGAAGAGGAGGAGGAGGAGGAGGAGGAGGAGGAGGAGGAGGAGGAGGAGGAAGAAGAAGAGTTTGGATTTGATATCCCGCTTTATCACTACCCGAAGGAGTCTCAAAGCGGCTAACATTCTCCTTTCCCTTCCTCCCCCACAACAAACACTCTGTGAGGTGAGTGGGGCTGAGAGACTTCAGAGAAGGGTGACTAGCCCAAGGTCACCCAGCAGCTGCATGTGGAGGAGTGGAAACACGAACCTGGTTCCCCAGATTACGAGTCTACCGCTCTTAACCACTACACCACACTGGCTCTCCAGTGTATGGCTCCCCTTTATCACATACACAACCCAACAAGACAATGACAAAAATCTACCGACAGCATACAAATCAATATGGCTAACCTGATCAAAAACACCCACCCACCCCACTCACACAGAAAACCGAAAGATCACCACAGCCAACCACAAATGAACAACCACACCCTACGCCAATCCTGACCTCTCTCACCGCCAAAGAAGCACAAGCGAACAACAGAGAACCTACACAAACAACACTGCACCAAACCCTACATGTATTAAGTAAAATAGAAACATCGTCACCCCACCTCACCCATCTCCCCATCCCACCCACTTCTTTCCCCCTCCTCTCCCTAATGTCTCAACAACCAAAACTGATTTGTAAAAATATTACATGGAAAAAACATGAGAGAGACATTGCACACACCTTTGTAAATCAAGAAAATGCTTAATAAAAATTAATAAAAAAGAGAGAACCTGCACAAGCAATGCTGACATCAAACCCTACATATATTAAGTAAAGTAATAACCTGACCCCACCCCCACCCATCTTTCCCCCTGTCCACCTCTTCACCCCCCTTTTTCTTCCCAATGTCTCAACAAATGATTTGTAAAGATGCTACATGGGAAAAAAATACGAGAGAGAGAGACATTGCACATTCTTTTGTAAATCAAGAAAATCTTTAGTAAAAATACATTTAAAATTAATCCGGCCACTGTGACAGTATATATGTCCTCAACAAATTTAATCCAAAAAAAAGCTCAACAAATCTGGTTGGCCCTCACGCATGTTCACTTCATCAAATCTGGCCCTCTTTGAAAAAAGTTTGGGCACCCCTGCTCTAGGACTTTGACCCCTGCTCTGAGCTTGTCTTGCTGGATCTCGACTCTGCTTCCTGGATCTGCTGCTACTGGTATGTGGCCCCGGAGCCCCTGCCTAGCTCAAGATCCCCACCTTCTTATGCTGATAGGTCTTTGCAGCTGGTTTGGCCCGTCATTTTAATGACTATTTGTGTTGCTTTCCATTGTGGTTTATGTTTCTGGATTTATTCTTGCATGCTACCTTGATGTCTCATGATATGGTGGAACAGAAATACTTCTATAGATAAATTATAAAATAAATACAGTAGAAGGAAGATAAAACAAGCAAATCAAGAATGTGGGATAAGACCCATTGGTGCAAAAATAAAAATAAAAAATAAAAAGTTCCTGCTGATTCAGGGGAGGCAATTCTCTCCATAAAACTGCATACATCACAGAAGGAAAATAGACTTGCCACCCTCCCCCCCTTTTTTTGTAGGAAGAATTATTCCGCTAAAGTGATGTACTGAAGCAAAAGAAGAACAAACAAGCCAAAGCCTCTGGTAAATCAAATAAGCCAAGAAATGAACAGTGAAGAGGATTGTGTTTGGGGAGCAAAAGAAAAACTCAAATAAGGAACACAAACGCTTCCAAAAGCATTATATCTATATAGGACAACCTACTGTATCTCCCATTGGATTAAAATTAGATGCTCTGAAGGGAAACTACAGCCAGTCTGCCCCCCCCCCAAATCAGGTAAACTGAGGCACCAATAAGGGCCACTCCCAACTTCTCTGAATGGTTCCTCTATGTATTTTTTGAGATGCACTGTAACTACAAAAAGTGAGATCAACTTAATTCATTTACAAGGATGAATACATTAATGTCTTTTTAATGTTCTGACATTCAGAATCTAGCCTTCTCTTCTTTTTTTTTATTACGAGCAGTCAAAGCAGAACTTTTTCCACCCAAGGGCCACATTCCCTTCTGGGCAGTCTCCTGAGGGCCATATGCTAGTGGTGGGAGGGGCCAGAGGCAAAAGTGGGTGGAGTAACACACACAAGTTTCACTTTTGGACTGTAGGCTCATTTCTGCGCACAGGAACACACCCCTCTCTGTCCTCCATCCAGACAAACAAAAGGCATTACCGGAGTTCGAGGACACATTCCAAGCAGGCAAAAGCACTCAAGGAGGTTGCAGGTCAAGAATGGGGGAAAGTGTGGCTAAGGAAGGGATGTGGCTTGTGGAGAGCCCCAAGGGCCAGATGGAAAGGCAAGAAGGACTGCATTTGTCCCCTGGGTTTGAGGTTCCCCATCCCCATGATTTTGGTATTGCACTGTGATCCTGTTGATTCTTCATGATCTCTCTGTGGCTTTTGATACTGTCAACCCAATGGGTTGTCTCCGCAGGAGCTCATCCAGGCTGGCCATTGGATACTTCTGGGCAGAAAGGTGCGTAAGAAGACTTCCTGTCCCAGTTGAGTTTTGTTTGAGAAATGTGGTCCTCTTGAGCGCTGCTGTGCTCCTCCATCCATGATGGTGATGATGTGAGCCTGACATCTTGCTTGCTCTTTGACCCTGCCACCTAGTTTGTCCTTCAGCCTGACTTGTCCCACAGCTTCTGGTTCTCTGCTTTTGGCTCACCTCAGACTGGTACCCGTGGGCCAGGCTTTGATAGTTAGCTTCCCTGGCCTTGGAACCCAACAGCTTGAAGCTAACTTTGCCTGAAGCCTGGCAGGATGGAGGTTGCTGGAATCCACCCAGAGAAAAGAAATCAAAAGGCATTTGGCAGAGAGAGAGAAAAGTCTTCCCATAATGCTATACATCAGCTACTCAGTTACCCCTGCCGAAGGAACACTTAAACGGATGCTATGAAGATAAAAATGTCCCCTTAAGCATACTGGTGTGACACGCTCTGCCAATGGACAAGCCACATTAACAAGACTGCCATTTCCACAAGGTGACATGGAGCATCTGACAATTAAATTGGTTCCTGTCCCTCTCTGCACAGTGTGCAATTTTCTATCTTTCTCCCCATCGATAGAAAATGCAAAATGCCCATTAAAGGCCCATAATGAGAGGGCAACAGTTTATCAGCAGCCTCATGTAAAGTATCATAAGCAAGCAAAGACGTACAAATAGAAACACACCACACACACTGCCTGAAATAATGTTTGCACTTAATTTATTTCCAAGGATGGATTAAGAGGGGGGAAAGATGAAGTCCCCCCTCTGGTTTATTGACCTCCTGGGTCCCTTATGACAATGATTCATGCATCACGTACCATCCAGCTTTCTTACAAATGAAAAAGGGAGACCATTATAATTGCCTTATATGAAGGACTCAAACTCAGTTTGTGGTTCTTACTAAAATCTTGAATGCCCAGATTGGTGTGGTGCGGTGCATAGGCAAAATGCAGTTCAAAGTATGCAAGCACAGACATTGATCCTACAATGACATACACCCTGTATGTGTATGTGTCTTTTGTGTGTGTGTGTGTGTGTGTGTGTGTGTGTGTGTGCTGGTCGTTGACCGTAATAAAGGAATCTATCTACACCCTGCCATAACTTAGCATGGCAAGCAGTTCTGTTCCTTAGACTCAGCAAGCAACCTGGCATTTTGCTGGAAAGGCTGAATCAATTTTTGAAGGAACTTTTGCAGGAGGGGAGTGTGAGGAACTGGGGCAGGTAGCGGCGATGAAAGATGAAGTTCTAGGCCTAAAAGGCAAAACAAGAAAGGACAAATCACCAGGTCTGTATGGCTTCCAAAGAACACAAATGTGAAATTCCTGATCTTGTAACAAAAATATGTAACTTGTCCCTCAGATCAGCCTCCATGCCCGAGGACTGGAAAGTAGCCAACTTAGTGTCAATTCTTTAAAGAAGAAATCTAGGGGATCCTGGAAACCACAGGCTGGTTACCTTAGTGTCTGTCCTGGGCGAACTGGTGGCAAGTATTATTAAGGATGAAATGACTGAGCATATAGAGGGGAAAGCCCTGCTGAAGCAGAGCTAGCATGGCTTCTGCAAGCGCAAGTTCCATCTCACAAACCTGTTGGAGTTCTTTGAGAGTGTCAGCAACCATATAGACAGTTGACATAGTGTACTTGGGCTTTCAAAAAGCTTTTGACAAGGTACCACACCAAAGATTCCAGAGTAAGCTTGGCAGTCATGGAATAAGAGGAGAGGTCCTCTTGTGGATCGGGAATTGGTTAAATAGCAGGAGAGATGTAGAAAGTGGAGTCCCCTAAGGATTGGTATTAGGGCCTGTTCTTTTTAACTTGTTCATAAATGATCTAGACTAGAGTTAGGGGTGAGCAGTGAAGTGGCCAGGTTTGCTGGCAATACTAAATTGTCCAGGGTTATTAAAACAAAAAGAGATTGTCAAGAGCTCCAGAAGGATCTCTTCAAACTGAGCAAATAGGTGGTAAAATAGCAAATGCAATTCAAGGCAAACAAGTGTAAAGTGAGGCATGTGGGGGCATAAAATCTTAGTTTCACATATACGCTCATGAGGTCTCATGCCTGGGTGTTCTGAACTCTCACTGATGGGCCAGGAACAAGACCCTGGCATCGTAGTAGATAGCTTAATGAAGGCATCAAGCCAGTGTGCAATGGCCATTGAAAGGCAAATTCCATGCTAGGGATAGTAGGGGATGGAATGGGGGAGGGGAATTACCCTGGCAATACCATAATCCAGAATATAGGTGGGAGAAACTACAATTAGTTGAGTGTGCCTGTCATTGGCTTGGAGTCCGCCTACCAGGGCCATCTTCACCCAGGGGTGCAAGGGGTGTGGTGCACCCAGGCGCCGGATTCTGTGGGACGCCAAATTATTACCTACTGCATACCAGTCCCTCTCGATCAGCAGCAGTGAAGAAGAAGAAGAAGAGTTTGGATTTGATATCCCGCTTTTCACTACCCGAAGGAGTCTCAAAGTGGCTAACATTCTCCTTTCCCTTCCTCCCCCACAACAAACACTCTGTGAGGTGAGTGGGGCTGAGAGACTTCAGAGAAAAGCAATGGGGCGCTGGGTGGATCTTTGCACCCCGGGAGCGCATATGCTAAAGACAGCCCTGCCACCTACGATTGGACTCCCTGCTTTCTGCCCCGCCATTCCCTCCCATGAACTTATTTCAATTATTAGCTCCTCTTAGCATCCAAGGCTCTGACTTTTCTCAGTCAATTGCTCTGTCAAAACCATTCAGCCTTAACACACACACACAACCCAATTGCGTTCTAGTTGTAAGAAGGCATTTATCTTGGAGCATTTTTGTGGCGGCGTGACATTGCTTAGCAACACCATGCAGGGTGAAGTTCCAAGTAAGTAGCTTCAGAATCTCTTTCTTAATAGGAGTTGCATCACTTGGCAGTTGACATGACTCCAGGCAGATCAACATTTCCCTGCAGAGGGATGCAAAGTGAGTATACACACGCAGGAGGCAAATGAGTTTAGTAATAATGGTAAGGGATGGTCACTTGCAGAGAAGTCGCCATGTTTGGCAGCTCCAGCTCAGGTTTGCAGGGGAAGGGGGACACATATTTTTTGGCACCCGGAGTTTCACCATGGAGCCCCCTTTGACCCTCCTACTGCTGAGACACAGCAGGGGCAATCCCAGAATCACAGTCTTACAGCAGCCCAGTCAAAATAGAGGGGCAGTGTTTTATTTATTTATCGCATTTATAATCCACCTTTCCTCCAAGGAGCTCGAGGTGGTGTACATAGCTTTCCTCTTCCCCACTTTATCCTCACAACAACCCTGTAGGCTGAGAGGCAGTGGCCCAAGGTCACACCCAGATACTTTTATGAGAGGGGATTCGAACCCTGGTCTCCCAGGTCCTAGTCCAACACCAGCTCTCATGAAAAGCAAGTGCCAGAAACAGTCCAAGATCCAAACATGGGGGTCTAGTGCCAAGGGCGTAGCAAGGGGGTGTAGGGGGCCGTCCGCCCCAGTTTCCATAATGGAGGGGGTGACAAGTTATCAAGGAGCAATTACTGCCCTACTAGGGCAGTTCATAAAAAAAACTTTTTTTAAATGCCTGCTCCAAAGGTCTTATCTTACTATACTAGGGATTATATAGCTATATATGCAATTTCATGCATATCGCTTAATATCTTGACCCTCCTCCACCAAAATAGCTGTTTTCCTATGTCGTTCCCAACCCTAACCCTGTGGAAAGCCATCTAATTGGATGAGATGTTTTTAGGAGGTAATTTAATTATTGTTTGATTTTATACCAATGTTATGTATCTGATGTTAGCCACCCTGAGCCCAACTTCGGCTGGGGAGGGCGGGATATAAATAAAAGTTTATTATTATTATTACTTGTTATTATTCCTTTGTAAGAAAATATGAAACAACGTAAAACCATTTTTGCAGGGGAGGGGAAATCAATGGGGGGGGTGTCAAGAAATTTTGCGCACCGGGTACCACCTGACCTTCCTACGCCTCTGTCTGGTGCGCAAGCAGGTGGCAGAGGAGGCCCAAGTCAGGGCATGGGTGCAAAGTTGTTGCTCAAGCACTTTGTGTCCACAAACAGGGACGGAAGGATGTGCACATTGAGCTCTCCACATTTCTACACCACTTTAAAAAAATCCTCATGGAAATTCATCAGCATTTTGGTGCTAATTTCTCCCCACGCAAATCCCCCATAAAACACTGTCCCTTCAAACAAAAACAACACATCAGCCCCCGCAAACAAACAAACAAACAAACAAACTCTAAAGCGACGTTTTGTTGGACTCTTGACACCCCTGACTGAAATTTCTGCACAGACATGTTTGCTTTCATGTTTGCAGAGGAGAAGGAAATCTAACTTCCAGTGCTGCAGATCTGCCCATTTTAAGTGTGATGTAATCTGATGCCACTTAAAAACTAGTTCTAGTTGGTGACCTGGTGAGAATGAAAACCTGGAGCCAGCCTGGGCAGGGAGTTGGACCTGTGAGACCAGTCACTGAATCCCCACTTGACCATGAAGCTCAGTGGGTGTGACATTGGGCCAGGCACTGCCTCTCAGCCTAACCAGTGCTGTCAAGTATCCCGTTTTCCCCGGGATTCTCCCTTATTTCAAGCAGTTTCCCACTGCTCTCCCTTATTTTTTATTTCCCTTAAATTTCCCGTTTTTAATGGAAGCAGCTCCTCCCCTGCTGGCCAGGGACTGGGTGGGAAGACCTCGCCTACTTGGAGAGAAAAGCCTCAGCCCTGAAAGCAAGTGGAAGCTGTTTCCCGTGCTTACAGGGGGGTGTATTCCTCCCCCTGCATCAGCCCCTATCCGTTGCCGCTGAGCCCCTCAGCCGGCCAATAGGGTTAGCTGGCCGGCGGAGCCTGGCTGCCTTTGAGCAGCTGCTGCTTCCTGTCCTGTTTTGATGGGATCAGACAAGAAGATGATGGGGCTCCATCGCGCGGAGCACATGGCTGCCCTCCTCTTTGCTCCGCTCCGAGCCCGCTTGGAGTTTACATTGCTGCTCCGCCCCACTTTTTGCTTCTGGCTCCGCCCACCACTGATATGTGACTGTCCCCGGGATAGGTGAGACTGCTGATCCCTTATTTTCAAATCCGAAACTTGACAGCTATGAGCCTAACCTACCTCATAGGGCTGTTGTGGGGATTAAATGAGGAGGCGGAAGAACCACATACAATATGTCACCTTAAGCTCCTTCATTAAAAATGAACAAAAAGTGGCTTAATTGCTTAGCAGCCATATGCACTGAACAAAAATTGCTGAATGTCGTTGGCGGGCTTTAACATACACCACCACAGTTTAATTTTCCAATTACAGTGACGCGTGCCAGACGTATTTGTTGCGTTAAATATGTGCCTCAGCTTTTCCACTGACTGCTCTGTGATCATGCCTTCTCTCCCTGTTAAATTCTGGATGGTTCTAATCAGCTAATCCGCTGAGGAATGATAGCTTCCGCCCCTTCCCCACCCCCCAGCACATCAGCATTTGTGCTCAGCCAGCCAGCCACTGTGAAGGGAATCAGGGAAATGTGCCTCCTTCCTGAAATATAATGGCATGGCAAATCAGGTCCTAAGCAAGAAGCCTAGGACAGAGAGATAGTTCAGTCAGTAGAGCACGAGTCTCTTAATCTCAGGATTGTGTCCTTGAACCCCACGTTACCCAAAAAGAATCCTGCATTGCAGGGGTTTGGATTAAATGACCCCTGTGGTCCCTCCTAACTCTACAATTCTGTTACTCTGTAACCTCGGCAGCTGTTTTGGGCTGAGTCAGACCATTGGTCCAGTAAATCCGGCGTTGCCTACACTGGACTAGCAGCAACTCTCTGCAGTTTCAGGCAGATAATTTTGTCCGTTTGCATTTCTTAGTACAGAAAGTATTGATCTGATATGTAGAGATCTTTCCTATTCTACTTAGTTCAAGAGTGTTCTGGAAGGTTTCTTTCTATGTGAAAGAAGCAGGCAGAAGGTTTCTGGTGTTTGGGGTATTCCTTCCAGGAAGCTGAGTACAGCTGGTTTAAACTGCTTCTGTTATCCTTCCTGTCAAGGTCATGCTGACTGTAATAGTCAGGCCAGAAGGAGCCTGGGCTTCACTCACTTTCTCTTTCTGTCTCTTTGTTCTGGTGTGGTGTTCTGTTCTGTATACAGTAGTACCTCGGTTTTTGAACGTAATCTGTTCCGGAAGACCATTCAGCTTCCGAAACATTGGAAAACCAAGGCGCAAAGGGCTGCCTGCAATTTCAGTTGAGAAAATTGGGGGGAAATGCAGTGGAAGCTGTTTGACTTCCGGGGCACGTTCGAAAACGGAAGCAATTACTTCCGGGTTTCCGGCGTTTGAAAACTGAAATGTTCAGCTTCCGAGATGCTCAGAAACCGAGGTACCACTGTACAGTGATACCTCTGGTTATGAACTTAACTCATTCCGGAGGTCCGTTCTTAACCTGAGATACCACTTTAGCTAATGGGGCATCCCTCTGCCACCGCCATGCAATTTCTGTTCTCATCCTGGGGCAAAGTTCTTAACCCAAGGTACTACTTCTGGGTTAGTGGAGTCTGTAACCCGAAGTGTTTGTAACCCAAGGTGTTTGTAACCCAAGGTACCACTGTATAGTGTTAAGGTTTAGTATTAATGTATTGGATTTGTGACCATTATGCTCATTTGCCTTCAGTAGCAGTAAAGCCTGCTGGATGAAGTACAATTGCTTCTGGTCTTTTTTTTTTTTAAACTCTGCAATGTGTTTCAGTTTTCCTCCACACGTTCAGCAAATTTCCCCCAGCCCTGCTTGGAGATGCCATGGATTGAACCTGGCACCTTCTGCATGCAAAGCAGAGGCCACACCACTGAACTATAGCCCCTCCGGGCTGCTTTCACTAGCATGGCTGAGATGTGGGTGGAAAGTGACCAGGCAGCCGAATGCAGAGCTGAGGAACCTTCTGCAGCCACATGCCATGTCTTCTGGGGATCACATACCTGTTTGTGGTCAGCAGGGTCAGAGGGACAGCAAGGAATCCACACTTTACCTTTGCAATTGTAGGCTAGTTTCTACACACACCCCTTGATATCCTCCTTGAACCAGCTGGATGGCCCCTGGCCAGATCTTTGGGTTACATTAATTTGGTGAGCGACGAAGAATTGATGCTTTTGAATTATGGTGCTGGAGGAGACTCTTGAGAGTCCCATGGACTGCAAGAAGATCAAACCTATCCATTCTCAAAGAAATCAGCCCTGAGTGCTCACTAGAAGGACAGATCCTGAAGTTGAGGCTCCAGTACTTTGGCCACCTCATGAGAAGGGAAGACTCCCTGGAAAAGACCCTGATGTTGGGAAAGATGGAGGGCACAAGGAGAAGGGGACGACAGAGGATGAGATGGTTGGACAGTGTTCTTGAAGCTACTAACATGAGTTTGGCCAAACTGCGAGAGGCAGTGAAGGATAGGCGTGCCTGGCGTGCTCTGGTCCATGGGGTCATGAAGAGTCAGACACGACTGAACGACTGAACAACAACAACAATTTGGTGTGTGGTGTGGTTTGGATGTGTAGGTGGCATATGAAGCAGCCACAGACGGGGAGCCACTGCAGAGAAGGCCCGTTCTCATGTTGCCACCCTCTGGACCTCTCGAGGAGGCACACGAAGGAGGGCCTCAGAAGATGATCTCAAGATCCGGATAGGTTCATATGGAAAGATGCGGATGCTAGCCTTGTGTCACCTTGTAAATATTTCCCTTTGATCCCTGGAAACATGGAGGTGGTGGTTTGCAGCTTAATTGATAGCCTCTAGCATGAGTGGCCTACCCAGGCAGGACGTTGTGAAGGATTCCTTATGCCCTTTTATTACAATCTGTAGCGCCAATTTGAAAAATAAGGGTCCCCTCTCCTGGATACAAAATTACAGTTTCTTTTAATTGAAAATACTGAAGGTCTTGTCTGCTCCACTGTACCAGGATTTCTTTGCATCACAGCAGAAGTTCAACACCCCCCCCCCCCCGAGAAGGGCCTTCTTGGCACTTTCCCCTACAGCATAATCATTCCTGACAAGCATGGCCTAATGTAACTTCATATAAAAATGTATGTTATTCACATTCAACATGATTCGACTTCCATCCCGCACCTCTCGTATCCTAACTTATGCTAGCTGGTTAAATAACACGGTTATAATGAAAGATTGATAGCGGGAGAGAATGGGGAAATTAAAAGGTACAGGCAAGCGGAAAAACCTGCTAAGAATCCTAGTGCAATTTCACAATAAGAGAGAATATGAAAGATGAATGTTTAATCATTTCTGGGTAAGGCCACTTTCCTGGGAAGATTGAGAATCAGCTTTCCAGAAAATCCACAAGGGAATTGTGGGGAAAGGTTGCTGCTCAGCATTTGCTTTGAATGCAGAAGGTCTCTGGTTCAATCCCTGGCATCTTCAGGTAAGACTGGGAGAGACCCCTGCCAGAAACCTTAGAGAGATGGTGTTTGTCAGTAAGTACAGGCATTACTTCCTTACTTACATTACTTACCATGGACGGCAAGAAGATCAAACCTATCCATTCTTAAGGAATCAGTCCTGAGTGCTCACTGGAAGGACAGGTCCTGAAGCTGAGGCTCCAATACTTTGGCCACCTCACAGGGCTGTCTCGTTTAGCTGATCCTAAAAAAACCAGGGGTTTTCCCTTTGCAAAAAAAGCTGCAAAACCTTTAGCTGATCCTCAAAAAAACAGGGCTTTTCCCTTTGCAAAAAAAGCTGCAAAACTTTTAGCTGATCCACAAAAAAACAGGGCTCTTGGAGGAGGAAAACCAGATTTTTTTCCCTTGTTTCCTGCTCTAAAAACGAGGTGCGCCCTATGGTCCGGTGTGCCCTATGGAGCGAAAAATACGGTATGTTCTTCTACCTCTATTATCAGAGGTAGCAATGCTTCTGAATACCAGCTGCTGGGAAACACAAGTGGGGAGAGTGGCCATTGCACTCAGGTCCTGCTTGCAGGCTCCCCGTGGGCACCTAGTTGGGCACAGTGAGAAGAGGATGCCAGGCTAGACGGACCTCTGGCCTGACCCAGCAGGGCTCTTCATATGTTCTTACACGTGGAACCAATCCTAATAAGTCCCAGGTTATGAGCTGTACTGATGGCACTTTCATAATCTTAATCAGGGATGGAGGAAGGGATGCAGTGGGGGCGGTCCGCCCTGGGTGTCACTACTGAGGGGGGGTGACAAAATGCTAGCTGGCACTCACTGTAGTGCCAGCAGTGTAAGTGTGCCCAAGCCACGTGTCTCTCCACGTGTCTCTCCACGCATTGCCCCAGGCACCCAATCGGCTTGCTCCACCGCTGGCACAGTGAGAGTTGGTTTGATGGCACTGATGGGGGTTAAGTGATGTATTGTAGCCTGGGCATTGGTGGGTGGGTGGGTGCTCACATCTAACTCCTTTACCAGCTGCATCTAGTCTCTGTGACTGCTGATCCCAGACTCAGCCAGTCTCAAAGGCACCGATGTGCCTGTTGTGCTCTTGGCGTTGCTCTCCTGCTTCCAGCATATATAAACACAATGTAATGAGGCCTGCCGACGCTCTCCTTGTGCGCTGATACCCAAAGCTCGTTAGAGTCGCTGGCTGGCAGGTCGTGCCTTGTAACTCCAAACAGTGCCAGACCAAAGGCTGATCCGAGAAGGAAGGGTTGCATTGAGGGCTGGCAAGTAGCTCTTTGGGATCAGGGGGAGCTTGTATTTCTCTGCCAGAGCGAAGGGCTGTGACACTGGGGAGCGAGAAGGCAGAGAGGAGCACTTTGAACGAGTGCAAGCAGTTGCACATTTAGCCTGTGGCAAGCATCTCCTGCCCTGGAAGTATTCTGAATTATTAAAATAAATCTGCCTTGGCACAGCTGAAACAAATGCGGCTTGCTTTCGTCTGCTGCAAGAAAGTGAATTGCCAATCGAGAGCAACAATTCATTCTTCCCCCCCACCCCTCCGACTTGTTGTCTTCCTCACACCCTAGCCATGTTGCACAGGGATGGAGCCACAACCTTTTACCTTGGTTCTCAAACTTAATCCGTTCCGGAAGTCCGTTCCAAAACCAAAGAGTTCCAAAACCAAGGCATGCTTTCCCATAGAAAGTAATGCAAAATGGATCGATCCATTCCACACTTTCAGAAACAACCCCTAAAACAGCAAATTAACATGAATTTTACTATCTAAGAAGAGTTTGGATTTGATATCCCGCTTTGAAAGCAATAAACAATGTAGTGCAGTCACACAATCAATCAATCAATCAGTCAATCAATCAGTAGCTGAACTGGGTTCCACACAGCCACAAAAAACAAAACGAAAAGAGCCACAAAAACGCAAAATAAATAGCAAAAACAGACAGACCTCAGCGTAACACTCAAAACGGAAGCATGACACTCAAATCAGAAGCATAACACTCAAAACAGAGCACGTTCGGCTTCCGAAAGAAGTTCGCGAACCAGAACACTTACTTCCAGGTTTGCAGTGTTTGGGTTCCAAGTTGTTTGTACAGTCCTTGATAATAGAAGATCTCCCCCCAGGCCACACCCCTTACTGTCCCTGTTTTGCACCCTCCTTGAGTGCTTTTGCCTGACTAGAATGTGCCCATGGACTCTGATGGTGCCTCTTGCTTGTCTGGATAGAGGATACAAAGGGTGAGAGTATGTGTAGAAACTAGTAGCTATTGCACAAAGGTAATATTCACATATATTGCTCCTCCTCTCCCTCTTGCATGCCCCTCATGGGTAAATGGCCTCTGGAAGGTTGCCCCCAAGAGGAATGCAGCCTTTGGGCTGAAAAATGGTTCCTCAGCCCTGGTATTCAAAAGTAAATCCGCCTGAATTCAATGGGGCTCACTCCCAGGTCAGTGGGTAGGAGATGCATTTTAAAACGGCACCCTTAGACAGCTACCTGGGATTAAGCCCCCTTGAACTCAAGGGGGATTATTTCTGTGTGTGTGCATGGTTAGGATTTAAAACTGTTAAGGCTATTTTACTCCATGAGATAAAAATTCTAAGCCTTGTTAACCCGTGGGTACTTGCTGCATCCATTAAAACAAGACTGATATTAAGGGGAAAGATTAGATTACTGCATTAACCATTAAGCAAAATAAGTGCATGCTTAGGGCATCAAGGGAAGAGGGGCAGCACAGAAATTTTCCATTGCCAGATTTACCATGGGTCATATGGTGCAGCTGAAGCCGGTTCCACAAATAAGGCTCCCACGATATGTATGTCACAAGTTCAGTGGGGGGGGGGGTTGTAAAAACAATATTCAGTTATGCTGAACTTTATAAAAATAATTGTAGAGGTCAATATTTTACCGTTTATTATTGTTTATATTTTGAATTTTATATATGGGAGCACCAAAATCATTAAAAGTGGTGTAGTGGTTAAGAGTGGTAGTCTCGTAATCTGGTGAACCGGGTTCGATTCCCCGCTCCTCCACATGCAGCTGCTGGGTGACCTTGGGCTAGTCACACTTCTCTGAAGTCTCTCAGCCTCACTCACCTCACAGAGTGTTTGTTGTGGGGGAGGAAGGGAAAGGAGAATGTTAACCGCTTTGAGACTTCTTCGGGTAGTGATAAAGTGGGATATCAAATCCAAACTCTTCTTCTTCTTCTTAAGTGTTTAGGGCCTCTCAATGTCTTAATCCGGCCTTGGATTACTGCAATGCGTTATACGTGGGGCTTCCTCTGAAGACAGTTTGGAAGCTTCAACTGGTGCAGAATTCAATGGCCAGGGCAAGATGGGTTTTTTGGCCAAACTGCAGGGACTGCCAATTAGTTTCTGGGCCCAATTCAAAGACCTAGAATTGCCCTATAAAGCCTTGAAAGTCTCCAGACTGCAATACCTCAAGGACCGCTTCACCCCATATAAATCGACCCGAACCCTGCGATAGCCATCTGAAGTCCTTCTTCATGTGCCTCCTCCACAAGAAGCATGGAGAGCGTCAACACGACAACAGGCCCTTTCTGTGGTGGCCCCCCGTTTGTGGAATGCTCTCTCCAGAGAGGCTTGCCTGGCACCTTCATCTTTAGGCACCAAGAGAAAGCATTTCTCTTCAAACAGGCCTTTGGCTAATTAAACTGGGGTGGGGGGGTATATTGCTCTTTTTCATTAAAAAAAACCACACACAACTGTTTTTATTGAAAGATTTTCATAGACAACAAGGGTACGTCTATCTCTGCAGGGATATATTGTTCTGTTCATTATTATGTTATGTATTTTTGTAAACTGCCCCGTGATCCTTGGATGAAGGGCGGTAAAGAAATTTAAAGAATGAATGACTGACTGGAGTCACTTTGAGTCTAAAGTTATTATATCCTTACTTAGGGATTTTCTTCCATGTTACTAATCTTATATATACCATGCTTAACATTTGTGTGTTTGTTGTTAGTTTCACTCTGCTTGTATCCCAATCTATCAAATGTGTATTCTTTATTTTAGGCGTCTGTGAGCCAAACTGAACCACTTGAAATACAAAACTAATGAGATCCCTGCTGGATTAGACCAAATGCAATCCACCATCTTGATTTTCACAGTGGCCAATCAGATGCCCGCAAGTAGGGCATGAGGGTAATAGCCCCCACCCCCCGTAATGTGTTGCTATCTGACAAATGTTAGTTAGTGGCTTATAGCGCATGTCAACTCAATGGATCTTATTCTTAAGTAAGTGGTGTTATGATGGCAGCCTTCCTGCTTCTGAGCATAGAGGATCAAGTCAACCAAAAACAAATAAAATACTAAATTGACTGAACCCTTAATCTACCAGGTTCCACTTCTGGACATGCAAACAGGCATAGGCTCCACCCCTTGGCCAATCAAAATTTTCCTCTCTGGGTATTTTTTTAAACCCATATTGGCAACCCTATGCAAAGTTAAATGGCACTTAGAATACCTAAGCATAGAACTGCATGTCTCCCATGGCTAAACCTCATTCTCACCTAGGAATATGAACCCAGTCCTATGCAGTTGGCCCTGTAGTAAGCTTAATGAGGGTGGCATCTTATCCTCACAACAGGTAGTGAGGTAGGCTAGGCCAGTGTTTTTCAACCACTGTTCCGCGGCACACTAGTGTGCCGCGAGATGTTGCCTGGTGTGCCGTGGGAAAAATTGTGTTTATTTGATTCCTATTCAAGAGAATTACTTTATATATAGTCAATATAGGCACAGAGTTAAAAATTTTAACATTTTCTAATGGTGGTGTGCCTCGTGATTTTTTTCATAAAACAAGTGTGCCCTTGCCCAAAAAAGGTTGAAAAACACTGGGCTAGGCTGAGAGATGATGAGTACTGGCCCAAGGTTACCCAGAGAGCTTCAAGGCTGGTCTCTTAAGTCCAAGTCTAACACTCTAGCCATTTTACACTGGCTCCAGTTACAGGTAGGTAGCAGTGTTGGTCTGCCATAGTCAAAAGCTACTGGAAGGATTTTTTTTAAATTTTGTTTTGGCTCTATATATGTTTGTAATCTCACCCAAGGAACAAAGATGTTCTTGGCACTTAAATAAGGGGACAGTAGGCTTCTAGAAGGCACAAGGAGAAGGCGCAAGGAGAAGGGGACGACAGAGGATGAGATGGTTGGACAGTGTTCTCGAAGCGACTGGCATGAGTTTGGCCAAACTGCGGGAGGCAGTGAAGGATCGGCGTGCCTGGCGTGCTCTGGTCCATGGGGTCACGAAGAGTCGGACACGACTGAACGACTGAACAACAACAACAAAAGGCTTCTATATCACAGTTTGAGAAGGTGCAGTGCAGCAACCCTTAACAGGAGGCTCAAGCTCAACAAATCATTCTGGGAGTGAGAGTAAGGCATTTACTAACATGCCCCTGTTTACAACACGGAAAGTGTGGAAAAAATACAGGAACCTGAAGCAAATCCACACGCGCGCAAAAATGGACATGAAATACGCTGAGGACGGGCAAATTCTTCTCACAGCGTGGCTTCCTTTTTAAGCAAATATAGGTGCGATGGCGCTGTGAGTATGGGACCTTTGGGTTAAATGCTAATAACCTCCAGGCGCTTGGAGATGGTTGATCAGAAAAATGGAGGACAGCTGAGACAGGGAGGAGGACTCATGGCACAGCCAGGGATTGGCCCAAGGACTGTCTGATCCTGGCACCTCGACGGCCTAAACCAGCCGCGTTGGGAAGCAGTCCAAGGTGCCCGAAGCCTCGCTCGCGGAAACTGCAGCAGCGGCCCCAATGGTCTCCCAGAAGAGGCGCGCACACCGCCGTATCCCACGCGCCCCTTTCTTCGTCCCCCTTAATTCCATGGAGCTCTCCAAAGAACGTGTCGGATCGCAGCCCCGCGAGCCCGATCCTATGCCCCTGGAGGCGGAGAGCGAACCTCCCTGAGAACGAGGTTGGGGGTAGGTGCCTTACCCCCAAGGAAACGTGGATTCGGGTGGTAGCCAATGGCTGCTTCTGGAAGAGGAGGAAAAGGAGGCGCTGGTGGCGGTGGCGGCAGCACACCACCGCCTCGGTTTCTCGCTGCCCACCGAGGGAGCGTTTTCCCGAGGCTGAGACGGCTCCTCCTCTTTCCCCTTAGCGCCGCCCTCCTTCGCCTCTCGCCGCCTCCTCGGCCGAAGGACTTCCCCGGCTGGAGCTGTGCCGCCTTCAGAGACGAGCGAGAGCGCAGCGGCGGAGGTTCCTCGACGCGGTTTGCTCGCCGGTGTTCGCGCTGCTTGGAGAGGCTAGCGCGTAGCGCAATCCGGAGCTGGATTTTATTATATTACCCTTTTAGGAGAGAAGAAGGAAGGGGCGGGCGGGCTGAAAGGGACCCACTGCCAACAGGTTCTCTCTGTTTTCTTGCGGTCCGAGAAGCGAGGGCTCCGTCGCTTTGGCTTTTGTCTCCCTCTCGCTTCTCCGAAGGCGCGCGGCTGCGCTGCGAAGGGAACCCGGCGCGCGAAAAAAAAAGTTGGAGCGTTTGGCTGCCTTTTTCTTTTACACCTTCGGATCTGTCCTTTATTTTCATTTTCAAAACCTTCCGCACTCGCCCTCGACTCCCTGCAGTCTCCCGCCAGGAAAGCGAGCCGGAGAGCGGGGACGTACGATGTCCTCGTCGCTGCTTGCCTCTTGACGCCCGAGGTGGCGGGCTGGCGGCGGCTTGGCCGACAGCAGCTCCCGCAGCAGCGGCGGCGGCGCTTCCCGGAGGCCACGGAGCTTGGATGTCGCCGCCCGCCTCTCTCCCGCTTCGGCTCGGCGGTGCTGGGCGCCCTCTGCCCCCTTCTTCCGAGGAGCCTCGGCAGCTGCAGGAGGCGGCGGTGGAGGCGGACTAAGCGCAGGAGGGATGCTGTGGAGTGGTCCCCCCCGGCAGAGTGCTTTCCCGCAGGAGATGTTTCTGATGCTCGCCTTCTGCTTGGCTTCGCGGCGGACCCTGGCAGCGCCCACTCCGACCGCTGAGGACATCACGCTGGGAGTTGTGAGTTGGGGTTTTCTGCCCGGGGAGGGAAAGGAAGGGGGGGCCATCCCAAGAAACAGCCCGAGAGAGTCGTTCGCCAAGCAGCTTAAAAGGGCTGTCAATGGCTGCAAGGATGAAGTTGGCGGCTGCTCTTTTTTGGGGGGGGGGTGTATTCTCTTTATTTAATCTCCCACCCCATTCTGATCATCTAGGGAAGCCAAAGATCCCCTCGCCTCACCCGCGAACCCCTTCCCAGTGCCGCTTGTTTTGGGCGTGTGCGGAGCTTGCTGCGCACTCTGGGGTATCTGCGGGCGCACGATCAAACAAGGGCTCCTCCTATTTCCTGGGGGGGCGTGCGCGGATTTTTGTGGTGTGTGTATGTTTGAGGTGCCGCGGGATGGAGCTGGTCACCAGCGGTAAAAAAAAAAAAAAGAGGCGGAGAGGTGGCGTAAGCAGGGGAACAGGTAGCATAGCTGTCAACTCCCCCCCCCCCCTTTTTAAAGGGAAATTCCCTTATTCCGAATAGGATTCCTCGCAAGAAAAGGGGAAAGTTGACAGCTATGACAGGTTGTTGCTTGCCAGCGCGGCGCGGGTTACTCGAGAGGAGACGACGCAGCTCTCCGAGGAGCGTTCTCCTTTTGTGTGTGCATGTGTATGCGCGCGTGTGTTTGTTTTGGATTGCAGCCATCCTCTGGTCTGATTCCTCGGAAGTAAGTCTCAGTGTTCCTTCAACGGGGACCGTTTACTCGCGGGAAAGGGCACAGGGACCTGCCGCTTTCGCAGCGCAGTCTGTAGTCGGAAGTAAATCCCGCTGTTTTTAGAGAAAGGATGGGGTGCTCACCGCTAATAAATGTGTGTGTGGTACGGTTGCGGTCTGAGTCAGCCTCTTGGTGGTGGCGGCGGCTAGAAAGTGGGAAAACACTGCAGTTGGTAGTGGTGTGGTGCCCACCAGTTTCCCCAGGCTTTTAAATCCCTTGCCTGGGGGGGACGGGGGATGTGTTTAGGAAAGCAATGGTCTTGCTGCCACTTCTTGTCCTTTGCTCATTTGGTAACCTGTTGGTCTGCTGTGAAAAGGCAAAGAGGAAATATCTCTCTGTGTGATTAATACTAATGGTAAAAAATTAATGGCGCTGTTATTGTTATTTGTCTCTGTGTGGTTCTTTCCTCCTTCGCTGCATGGTAGGCGTTAGGCAAAGATGATTCTGGTTCTTGGTTTTTCAGTCAAAGAAGTCAAGAAGGCTCCCCCTCCTACCCAAAGCCAACTGATGCCCTGGAATCAACCCATCCTTATTTGGGCATTTGTTGGAATCCTTTCCCTAACGCGGGTCTGTATATGTGCAGCAGAAGCTATTGAGCTGTTGGCGATGGGTGGTTACCTCCCTTGCTGGCATAGCTCACTGGCCAACAACTGGTGGGTCGCGCATACAAATATATGGTAATGGGTCTCCAAATGCATTTCTGGGTTCAAAGTGGGCCCTAGGTCTGAAAAACTTGGAGTTACCTGGCCTAGACAGTTGCCACCATACTGCTAGCGACATCCTCCAGAGATGCAAAGCAGGGCTAGCCTGTACCATAGAAAACGATCAATTTCTGTGTTTGTAGGAGTTGCTCTGTTGCACTCGTGGCCATTTTAGGGGACAGAACTGCAATTTGCCACAGGCTCTGCCCCCCTCTCCCCCCGGATGATGACCGTGCTCTGTAATAAACTCGGTCGCCTAGCTGTAAGAACCTTGTTGTCTGTGAGTGCTTTGTTTATCCAAGTAGCTATTGAATTTCAGGGCAGTTGTGGCGGAAAATCCCAAAGTGAGAGGCAATCATATTGAAGTATGAGATAGCGAGCCTGAAACTTTCCGAAGCCAGTTTGATTGATGATGTTTCAGAACTGAGCAAAAACTTTCATTCCATCTTTATGGAAGCGTTTGGCCAACTCAGAGGAACTGGGTAATAATGGTCTTGGTTTGGCCAACTCTGATCTGGTGGAGAGAAGACTTGAGTAGAATGTCGAGCTCTACATATCCTAGAGGGAGAAATGGAAGCCAGGCAAGTCAAACACTGAGTTGATCTGAAACCTTCATGAGTGTGTGCAGGAACTAGCCTGCTGTACAAAGATTGAATTTGCACCCATTGCTCTGTCCACTTTTGCTTCTGGCCTTGCCCAACACTGACCTGGTGCTCTCAATAATTCGCCTAGAAGGGAAAGTGTCCCTCGGGTGGAAAATGGTCCCCCATCACTGCTATAGATCTATGAAATAAATAAACTCAGGAAGTGAGTTATAAAGCAAGATGCTTCTGGTCTGATAATTGCCTCTGATGGATGAACCTGGTGGCTTTAACCAAGATAAATGAGTGGGGCTGGGAGAAACTCTCACTTAAGTGGTGTTAACGAATTCTGAGACAGTGGGTGTAAAACCCCTTGATCACTCAGGTGCTATAGCTGTGCTCCATATCTAATAATAATAATAATAATAATAATAATAATAATAATAATAATTAATACAAAAGCCAGCAGCTAGAGTGTTTCAGGGCCTGGTTACCAAGCAATTCTCCCTATGTTCCGAATGGGTAGAAGTGTTTCTTGTTTTTGTCCATATGCTCCTAGGAAGGCAACCCAGAAATCACAGTAATTAAGATATGAAAAGTTATGGGACATGGTGTGGATTTGCTAGGGATCACCTGTAACTGAGACCCCATCTCCAATACAGTGGTACCTCTGGAGGTCCGTTCTTAACCTGAAACTGTTCTTAACCCGAAGCACCACTTTAGCTAATGGGACCTCCCGCTGCCGCCGTGCCGCCAGAGCACGATTTCTGTTCTTATCCTGAAGCAAAGTTCTTAACCAGAGGTACTATTTCTGGGTTAGCGGAGTATGTAACCTGAAGCGTATGTAACCCAGGTACCACTATATACATTTAAGCAGTATCGTACTACTTTGAGCAGTGGTTGCTCCCCGCCCTCTTGCTGCCAAAGCATCCTGGGAACTGTTCTTTGGGAAGAGTCCTAAGAGTTGTTAGGAGACCCCTGTCATCAGCACTGAGCTACAATTTCCACAGAAGAGGGATTAGCTAATAAACCTGATCTCCCAAGTCCTAATCTGATACTCTACACACAACATCTCATTGACTCGCTGCCTCTAAGTGCACATGCTTTGAATCTCTGTTGGAATTCCTATGGATTATTCTATTCCCCCACCCCCCACCCCCGTGTCTTTCCCTCCTAGATGTGCTGGTGCCAAGAGACTTCACCTGACATGAGATTTGATGTACTTTTCAACAACCTTCTTATGCAACTAGCATGCTACCTAGTTAACTTTTAGCTGGTGGTTTGCATTGCCGGTGGGCAAGCTACACTTGACCTTAAATGTGATTTAGCGACTAAACCTGTAGAGGGTTTTACAGAGGATCCCAGATTCAATCTGAAGTGCCTCCAGGTAGGGCTGGGGAAAACCCCTGCCTGAAACTTTGCAAAGCCTCTGCCAGTCAGTGCAGACAATACTGAGCTCAAGGGGCCAATGATCTGACTCATTATAACGCAGCTCCCTCCATTGTATGGTTTTCTCTCTCTCCCCCCCCCACTCCCCAAAAAAGCAAATGCAACCTTCAGAAGAGGTATTTTCCTCCGGATCACAACAGGGAAAGAAAGGGTTAAACTCCCTCTCCATGCCTCCTCTGGTCTTAATTATCAGCTGCCCCCCAGGAGATGCAATTTGCATGCAAAAACAACCAGTCTCTGTGCCATAGTTGCAAAGATGCATTTAGTGTCAAGTCTAGTTTGCCCCACCATTTATTGCTCTGTTCCTCCAGTGCTAAGCTTTTTTTATGTATCGCTTGATTGTGTCTTCAATATTGTTTTACTTTGCTGGTGGTTGTCCTGGGATTTAATTTTATTTTGTAAACTGAAAGACAGCAGGCACATGATTTTTTTTCCCCAAATGAAATAGATTGAATTTCATCTTCTATCAGAGGCAGGGTTTAAATGGTGTGTTGTGAAGAGGAATGACTTAGGCTTGCTTTCAGATTGAAAGGGCCCCTCCCATGGGCGTGCATGGGGTGTTTGCTGGGTGTGCCAGGCACCCCCTTTTTAAATCAAGGGAAGCAGGCAGAATGAAAAAGACTGGTATGGATTTGGAATGGATCTGCAGCTTTGCCTGGCGATGGGGTGATGGGTTCCAGCAGCAGCAGCACGGAAGCAAGGGGGACTCCCTGCTCTGCAGGCAGAAGCTGCAGATCCATCCCAGCCTTTTTCTTCTGCCTCCGCCTGTCTGTCTCATAGCTCTGTGTTCATCCAAGTTTTGCTCTAATTTTTTTGTGATGAGAGATCTGTGGAGGCTGCTGTTGTGGCATGCAAGCAAGAAGGGGCCAGCCAGATCTGAATCTGGAGACTGGTCTTTTTCTCTGAAGGAAAAATATCCTGTTTGGGCTTCTTGACCACTTATGTGGTTATTTTGTTAGCTTTTTGCCTCTTCTTCCTTGTCTTCAATAAATAAATGTAGATCCTTGGGTGCACATCCTAATGGTGTGTGCTGAGCACACCAGTGGCTCTTCCAGATTGCTGAGTGGTCATCCTGATTTGCTTGCAGAAAACCTATGCGGCGGTTAAACTATGTCCAGTCTTTATTGAGCTTCTGTTCTGATTTGTTGGCAGGGAGGTTATATAAAAGTGCTCATTCATCCTGATTTGCTTGTGCGGGGTTTATAGGTCTTACTGTTAATTGTTCATTCCATGCTTTTCAGTATGTTTCCCCCGCATTACTTTCCTAACCACAAAAACAGTGGTGAATTTGTTGTGCTGGGGCGACAGAGCGCTTTAATCCACTTCAATTGTGCAAATCTAAATTCCCAGTTTTCACCTGATTCCCTCCTGCAATATACTGACTGTCTGGAAGCAGCAGTCTATCTTTGCCTACATTTCTGGTGTGGATCACCTCACCTGCTTATACTGTTTGTGTGGGACATTCTGCAAATGGGATGACATGAACAACTCCACTAGAGCTGTTGGGTTTGTTCCTGGGTAGTCTTTAAAGTAGCCCTTTTCTTCTTTCTTTTTAAAGAAAGAAAGAATGACTCAATGAGGTGTGTCTTTTTATATTGGAAAATCGCTGGGAGTAGATGGGTGTGTGACTTACTGAAGAATCACTCCAGAATTGTCATTTGTGTTAAGAGTCCATTCAGTGATCCATCCACTCAGGCAGTTCACTGTTCTGAGAGGACTGTACCACCTCCAAGTTCAAGTAGAGGGGAATTCTTGTTTTGGCGTCTTTCCCCATGGAAAGGCTTGCCTTCCTGACTCTTTTCCTGCAGCCACTTCCTTGACATGTAAGCTTTCCGTAATAGAGGGGAGTGCCATCAAACTCCAACTTTCACATTTTGAGGTGGTGCAGTCACCTGAGAAGATGCTCAAATCGATTTTGCATCTTTGTAGGAGCCCCAAAAGACCCAACAAAACTGAAGCACTTATTGGGACGGGAACTATTACCATAGCTTGCCGTGTTGCTTTGTCATATCTGTGAAAGGGGTAGAGCTCAACCAGTTGGCACTGCAATTGTGAGCGTTGGACTAGGAATAAGGCAACCTGACTTTGAATCTTCACTCAGCCATGAAACTCACACTAGCCTGGTTTGCACATAGTGGTGAATCCTGGTTAATGCTCACCATGGTTAATATATCTGACAGACAATCCTTTAAATCTTGGTTTATCACCTCACAGAACACTCCTTAGCTGTAGTTAAGAAGTTGGTCTGGATTTGCACATGATGCTAAGCCATGGTTAATATTAACCCTGCATGCAGAAGGTCCCATATTCAACCCCCAGCATCTCCAGGTAGGGCTGGGAGAGACCTCTGTTTGAAATCTTGGAAAGCCACTGTCAGTCATTGCAGGCAATAATGAGCTAGATGAGCCAGTGGTCTGACTCTGTATAAGGCAGTTTCCCATGTTTCCTGAGAGAGAGGGAGATATCTTTAAAATGGGTGGGAATCAATAGATGTAATAGGTAAGCCTTCTGGAAATGCTGCTTCCTGTCTAATTAGATCATTAAGTTAACATCTCTATCATCACAGTGGCTGCCTTGCCGTTCAGAGAGACACTCTCAAAACCATGCAGAAAGTCAATCAACCGCTTCTTCCTCTTAAAACTCAGTAGGGAATACAGTGTTCAGTTTGTGAGCCCCTGGGAACGGCTGTGCTGATTGCAGAAGAAATCCAGGGCTTCAACTGCACCTTTGACCTCTTTCCGCCCCCCTCAAATGTACACCTTGCTTCTGTGGTTCTGTGGGGTTTCCCAAAGTGGTTTATGCTGTGAAATGAGATTAAAAGGCCACTATAAAATATGGTTGCAAATCAAGTAAAGGGGGAACTGGATAAATACAATGTCTTTAAATGGGTTGCAAACTCTCCAGCCTAATCTAATCCAAGTATGATTTATTATTATTAAATAGTTTGATATGGAGGGATAGTTTTCTGATTTGCTCACCCAATAGGGTGGGCTTAACGGTCTTCCCTTGGGAGGGTGTTTGGTTGAATGGGATGTCACGTGCAAAAAAACAACCCAGGATGTATAAAGGTATATGCAATTTTACATTGAGTAAAGAGGCTTTTCTTCCCCCTCTTTCATAATATTAGAACTTGTGGGCATCTAGTGAATGCTGGAAGATTCAGGACAGACCAAAAGTGGACTTCTCACACAGAGCATAGTTAAACTGTGGAATTTGCTCCCTGCCAGAGATAGTGAGGGCCACAAACATGGAGGGCTGTAAACAAAGATTAGGCAAATTCATGGGAAATAAGATTTTTGATGGCTAGTAGCCATGATGGCTATGTTCACACATCCACTCCATTGAAGGCAGTATGTCTCTGAAGACCAGTTGCTGGGAATCACAGGTGGATTCAGGGACTGGCTTGACACTGCAGAGAGCTGACCGGCTGCTGAAGAGTGGGCACCTGGAAAAGGGGGGTGGGGTTGGAGTCTGATTTGAAGAAGGAATCAGTGATCTTGGGGAGCTTGGAGCAGCTGGGAGATCAAGCAGGAGAAGCTGCAGGATTGGAGAGTGAAGAACAGGTGCAGGAAGTGGGAGAGGGAGATCAGGCTGGTGTAAAGTCAAGGGCTTCCGCGCCTCTTCCTCCTCCTCCTGCTGCTGCCCACCCCTCCCTCGCTCCACCATCTCCCAGGAGGAGCAGAAGGTTACACGGAGGCAGAGTCTGTTCCTGCTTTGCTTGCAGCTCAGCTGGGGGAGATGCACAGATTGGGGACAGGGCCTCTCTGTTGCAGCAACAGCCTCCTTAGCTGCCCACCTAGGAGTAGCTGAGAGACGTAAGACTGGTGAACATGCCTCTCCCTAATTTGTAGGTGGTGTGCTTTTGACAATGAAGAGTTAATTCCTTGCTCTGGTCCAGGGGTAGGCAACCTAAGGCCCATGGGCCAGAAGTGGCCCCCGGAGGCCGTTTAACCAGCCCATGAGCCGCCCCTGAACCAAGCCACACCTGCTTGGTGAGTCCCCATGCGCTGCACTAAAGCAGCACAGCGCGGCATGGGGACTCTCTTCCGAGGCTCCGGAAATCACTTCTGTGCATGCCCAGACGCCAAAAATCACTTCTGCGCAGGTGTGGTTTTCAGCATCTGGGCATGCACAGAAGTGATTTCCGGTGTCGTGCTGCGCTGGTCCAGCCTACGGAGGATCTCCGTGGGAGTGATCCGGCCCATGCCTGGTAAGCCTTGCCGATCCCTGCTCTGGACATTCTGTGCCTGAGGACGCTGTGACAGGTGCAGAGAGTGATGTTGCTTTCAGATTCTTGTTGGCCAGGGTGAGAACAAGATGCTGGACCAGATGGTCATTGCAGCAACTTTTTTAAAAAAACAAAAACAAAAATTTAATCTCCCCCTTTCCTCTAAAGAGTTCAGGGCAGCCCACCTGGTTCCTCTCTCTGGGAATGTTTTGGGATGCAGGAGAGGATATATTGTTTAAGATATCCTATTCCAACTTGTGTTTACAAGTCCCAGAAATTAGCAGAGTTCTCATTCCCCTTTTAAACACACACGCAGCAGATAGCTTGCTCAGGTTTGTTAAAACCTCTGTAATAAATGTCCTGGTATTTTCCTCATTAAGGGACCCAGGTGGCGCTGTGGGTTAAACCACAGAGCCTAGGGCTTGCTGATCAGAAGGTTGGTGGTTCGAATCCCTGCGATGGGGTGAGCTCCCGTTGCTCGGTCCCAGCTCCTGCTCACCTAGCAGTTTAAAAGCACGTCAAAGTGCAATTAGATAAATAGGTACCGCTCCAGCGGGAAGGTAAACAGTGTTTCTGTGCACTGCTTAGTCATGATGGCCACATGACCTGGAAGCTGTCTGCGGACAAACACCGGCTCCCTCGGCCTATAGAGCGAGATGAGCGTCGCAACCCCAGAGTCGGACACGACTGGACCTAATGGTCAGGGGCCCCTTTAGCTTTACCTTTATTTTCCCCATTAATCCCTCTCAAAATAATTTTATAGAATACACAGTCTTCTATAAAAGCATAAAATGTTTACTCACGAGAAATCATTTGTTCACAATTGGATCCCAAACGGCAGACTTAAACTTAGTAAAAGTAACATTTACTCAGGAGACTGTTGCATAAGGGAAAACAGCCCCTTTGTCCTCTCTTGGCTGGAAGCCAAGAGAGCATCTTAGCAATACAGCTTGTTTGAGAGCGTCCTCCAAAAGAGAGAAAGATGGAGTGTGGTCCCTGTGGTTTTGTGTTAACCTGCCTAGGTGAGACCACACCCATCTCCGGTTACACAGAGGAAATCCAACCCAGCCTAGGGGAGACAGCAAGTTCTGACTGACTGGCCTAGAGTTCCCTTTCTATGCCCACTCTAGCAATGTTGTGTTTGACTGCTCCTGCGTTTTACATCCCACTCTCTCTCCCTTCACTTCCATTGTTTTCCTCAACAATGCTGCAACGTAGGTTTGGCTGAGAAAGAGCGCCCACTCAAGGCCACTTGGGAAGCCCAGTGACTAAACAAGGATGTGAACCTTCACTTGTTTGTCTGTGGTCCACGGAAGGACTCTAACTCAGTAGTAGAGCATCAGCTTTGCATGCAGAAGATCCCAAGTTCAATCCCTGGCCTCTCCAGGTAGGGCCAGGAAAGAATGCTGCCTAGAATCCTGGACAGCTGCTGCCAGTCAGTGCAGACCATGCTGAGCACAGATGGACCAACGACTGGACTCTGCATAAGGCAGCTTCCTATGTTTCCGTCCACTGCACCACAGTGACTTTCAGCTGAAGCCATAAATCCATTGGGTCATCTCGACTGGGTGGGAACGAGGCTGCCGATGAACGGGAGAACAAAGGGGTCTTTGTTTTGGCAGAGGTCTCGGCAGCGATGAGTGGAAAATACAAGACAGTTACTGAAGTGGCTTGTTTGCTGCAAGTGTGTTTGCGAATCTCTGCGTAGAGAGGCAGCGCTCTCTCTCGAAGACATCCTGTTTTGGAATCCATTCCCGCACGCAAATAAACCCCAAGGCTGCTGAAGCGTTACTCCCCCATCATATTTGAAAGTCAGGAAGCATGAAACGACAGCGATAGAGAGTTGTGCTAACCTTTGGAGGAATATTATGTCTCCGAGTACTTTCCGCAGTAAATACAATGTGAATAGAGCTCTCGCACTCTAGAATGATGGCTCTCACACCCCCTTCTCCTCTTCACTGAAAATTGCAGCTAAGGTGCCATTCTGCATGATTAGAAGAAAAAGAGCAAGGGAATCGAAGCTTGCAGGAGAAGTTATAGACTCTTCCTGTGCCATGACATACTGGGGTGAAGCATTCCAATGATGTTAGCTAGATTAAAACTTTGGGATTGCCTCCTTTCCCTTCCCCCTAACTGAATTTTAATTTGATGGCACGGCTTCCTAATAAGCTGCCCAAAGCTATGTGAAAGCTGATGGACGGCTCGCGTTGTCACCCTCCCTCTTTGCCTTCTGAATGCAGGTTGCTTTGCCGTCTGCTATATTCCTCAGTAGGCAGTCTAGCCGAGGGAGCAGCAGCCAATGACAAAACAAAATGGTTAGTTGGAGCCTGCCTCGAATGCGAAGAGATCTCCTCTTCTTCTGAATTCAGGTGGTTCAGCTCAATGAAGGCCAGATGAATGGCTTTTAGCTCATGGTGATTGTTGCCTATTGAGGCTGGTAGGGTGGGAGCCAGGGAGACCAACCATAGAGGGAGCCAGAGGCAGGCAGAGCCAGCTGATTTTATCTCCTCCTCCTCCTCCTCCTCCTCTTCTCCGCTGACTTCTTACAAGGGCAAGGATGAGACTAAGGAGGGCACTGACAAGAGTTCACTGGTTGTCGGTATGAAGGCAGGCCCAGGTTGACTGAGGGCTGTCTTGAGCTAGGTTGGGGCAGTGCCCTAGCGAACCAACCTTTATTGCTTTTAGGTATTTGAGGTTCAGAGGTAGAAGAAGAAGAAGAAGAGTTTGGATTTGATATCCCGCTTTTCACTACCCGAAGGAGTCTCAAAGCGGCTAACATTCTCCTTTCCCTTCCTCCCCCACAACAAACACTCTGTGAGGTGAGTGGGGCTGAGAGACTTCAGAGAAGTGTGACTAGCCCAAGGTCACCCAGCAGCTGCATGTGGAGGAGCGGGGAAGCGAACACGGTTCCCCAGATAATGAGTCTACTGCTCTTAACCACTACACCACTGCTGGCATTCTGGAAGGCGACCACTTGGAAAGGGTTGTTGTTGTTTTTTTAGCCATCACACTCTGCTTGTGGGTGTTCCAGAAAACATCTGCATGGTGCTGGATTAGGCTCCTCCAGGTGGCTTGTTTATTGAGCATCCATCCTGATTTGCTTCCATGACGGAGGTTAGACCATGCCCAGTCTTTGACGAGCATTTGTTCACAGGGAGCTCATATATGACCATGAACACCCATCCTGATTTGCTGGTGGTCCAGAGTGCTTTAATCCATTTCAGTTGTGTAAACCTGCATTTCCAGGTACGCACCTGGATCTTTCCCACAAACTAATGACAGGCAACCCCTTTCTCTAATCCATCTGTGCACCTTTCATGTTCTCCTTGACTCTGATGGAAATAACCTCCATCTAGTATGAAGCCAAGGAACGTGGGTGGCACTGTGGTCTAAACCACAGAGCCTAGGGCTTGCCAATCAGAAGGTCGGCGGTTCGAATGCCCGCAACGGGGTGAGCTCCTGTTGCTCGGTCCCTGCTCCTGCCAACCTAGCAGTTCGAAAGCACGTAAAAGTACAAGTAGATAAATAGGTACCACTCCGGCGGGAAGGTAAACGGTGTTTCCGTGCGCTGCTCTGGTTCGCCAGAAACGGCTTAGTCATGCTGGCCACATGACCCGGAAGCTGTACGCCGGCTCCCTCGGCCTATAGAGCGAGATGAGCGCCGCAACCCCAGAGTCGTCTGCGACTGGACCTAACGGTCAGGGGTCCCTTTACCTTTACCCTTAGTATGAAGCCACTATACCTATTCCTAGAAGCTGCAGGGCGGAGGGGGCTTACAGGACATGAAAACTAACGCATCAGTGTGCCTGTTTTGTGGGCTTTCTGAAAGCATCTGACTGGTTCCAGGGGGAAAGAGGATGTTGGGCTAGATGGGCCTTTGGTCTGATCTAAACAGGGCTCTTATGTTCCTAAGTCTCCAGGGCAATTTTACCTGGATGCTCATTCTTAGCAAAGTCACTTAAACTAATGCAGATGGAGTCCAGAGAGAAAAATCCTGATTCCGATTTACTAAGCAAACTGAACAAAAACAGTGTATAATTTGAAGAGAAAGGGCTTTGCCTTTCTTGGGACTGGCCTTGTACATAGCTGGGAGACGTACATGCAAACCTATAGGGGGAAACTGCCTCAGAACTGCCCCCAAACAATTGGAGCACGTGCCCAGCTCAGCAAAGATCATCCCATCCTTCCTGGTTGCTAAGCAACACTCCCATTGGTCCCCTTCTTGTCTACTTGACTTTATCATTAGCGGAATCAATGTTAAAGCTGCATACTGAGTGATCCCTGCTGTTGGACTACCAACACTCACGACCCTACCAGATTTTAATCAGAAGTTAGCGGAGGGGAGGGAGGGAGGAGTGTGAAACTGTGAGCCAATTTGTTTTATAAGGGGGGAGGACAATAACATATTTTCAAGAACTGGAGTGATTCTGTCTTTGTTTGTAATTTGTCAAAACAACAATTAACACAATGAAGTACCAGCATATGTTTTCTTCCCAGTATTGTGAAACTTTTTATATTCCCTTATAGTGTCTCTGTGTTTTATCCTTTAAATGCTTATTTGCTTTTATTTCCTTTGGTCTCCATCATTCTAGCTACAAATCTTTTTTTTAAAAAAAATTCTTTTTTTTAATTTATTCATAAGGAAACTCTTTTTTGTTTTTGTTTTTTTAAAAAACGATAAATTCCAAAGCGGTTTACAACGACGAATTAATGCAATCATGGTGAAACATAATAAAATAAAAAATTCCTTCCAGTAGCACCTTAGAGACCAACTAAGTTTGTTCTTGTTAGTGCAATGAAACATCATCAAGACACACAGAAGACATCACCCATTAGGGAACAGGCTGGTTTTTAATAAATGATGGAGACACACCGTGATGGAGTGTGCAGTTACAGGGGTCGGCAGAAAAGTTGGCAGCCCTTGCTGTTGGTGTGCATTTAAAATGCAGAAGTTTGTCCTGCACCGACTTTGGAAGTAGTGTAGAGACAGTTGGGCAATCACAATGTTTTTGCCCTTTTGCCTTCACTTTGCCAGCTCAATGAAATGGAAGGTAGCGCATCCTGCTTCAAAAGGCACTGGCCCCGAGGAAGGCCAAATTATTTGCTGGAGATGGATTCAAGGAGATAGGAACTCTTTCTGGACCGATTTCAGCAAGCCCACCCAGACCTATCATGCAGTTACTTATGCTTGTTTTAAAACAGGAGCCAACAAACTTTTTCAACAGGGGGCCACTGTTCCTCAGACCCTGTGGGGGGGGGCAGACTATATTTTGGAGGGGGGGGAATGAATGAATTCCTATGCCCCACAAATAACCCAGAGATGCATTTTAAATAAAAGCACACATTCTTTTTTTTTAATAATAATTTTTATTGTTTTAATACACAACTTCTTCAACGAAAAGAAGATTAATTCACGCATAATCATCCATATTTTCCACCTTTCTGGCTTTCATAGCTGTGACTTCCCTCAGACCTTCCACATGGCTTTCAAATTTCTATCTTTTTAATCTATACATCTTTAGTCTATCATTGCTTAAACTATCATATACATAATAATCACTATAAAATTCATAATTGCAATAATATTTCTTCATTTATCTACAAAGCTTCTTGAAGATAAATAAAAGCACACATTCTACTCATGTAAAAACACCAGGCAGGCCCCACAAATAACCCAGAGATGCATTTTAAATAAAAGCACACATTCTACTCATGTAAAAACACCAGGCAGGCCCCACAAATAACCCAGAGATGCATTTTAAATAAAAGCACACATTCTACTCATGTAAAAACACCAGGCAGGCCCCACAAATAACCCAGAGATGCATTTTAAATAAAAGCACACATTCTACTCATGTAAAAACACCAGGCAGGCCCCACAAATAACCCAGAGATGCATTTTAAATAAAAGCACACATTCTACTCATTCTACTCATGTAAAATAAAAGCACACATTTACATTCTACTCATGTAAAAACACCAGGCAGGCCCCACAAATAACCCAGAGATGCATTTTAAATAAAAGCACACATTCTACTCATGTAAAAACACCAGGCAGGCCCCACAAATAACCCAGAGATGCATTTTAAATAAAAGCACACATTCTATTCATGTAAAAACACCAGGCAGGCCACACAAATGACCCAGAGATGCGTTTTAAATAAAAGCACACATTCTATTCATGTAAAAACACCAGGCAGGCCCCACAAATGACCCAGAGATGCGTTTTAAATAAAAGCACACATTCTACTCATGTAAAAACACCAGGCAGGCCCCACAAATAACCCAGAGATGCATTTTAAATAAAAGCACACATTCTACTCATGTAAAAACACGCCGATTCCTGGACTGTCCGCAGGCTAGATTTAGAAGGCGATTGGGCTGGATCCGGCCCCCAGGCCTTAGTTTGCCTACCCATGTTTTAAAAGTTCTAGGGATTTTTATTTGTGCTTTAATGGGGATCATGGTGTGTGTATATTTCTTTCCCTGAATAGTTTCGCGGGTTTTAGCTGTGTTATCTGTAATTTTGTCATGCACACCAATCTGAAAGCTTTTTGACAAAGCGATTGATGGAACTTTTTAAACATACAATGCCCCGTTTTAGTCTCAAGATTTGCCTCCCGTTAAGCAGAGGTGTCTGTTGCGGTCACATCTAGTTCAACCCCTGCTGGAGAGAGCAAAATTTCTCTTCAAAGTTTCTCCCCTTCCCACCCCCTCGCATTGGGGGAAATGCCTCAGTCCCTGTTCTGCTCTGAAAATATCCTCTTTGCTCCAATACTTCCTTTCATTTTGCTTCTCTCCATGCCATCGCCGGCTGCCCTTTGGGCGAATTTAAGTTCTAAGAGGGAATACAAACATTTGTATTCATAACTGGAGGCCACGGGAAAGAATCTTCCTCTGCCAGATTCCTTTTCTCCGATGGCTTTGTCCCAAAGGAGTTGCGCCTGCTAGCTGGCTTTTGTCTCTGCATTTTAACTGGGTGACAAAGATGGAAGGAGAAGCAGGTGTCTCGCTGAGTCTCTCGCCCCCACCGATCCCCCAGTGCTGCTTGGCACAACAGCAAAGTTAAGATGTTCGTCCGTGGACGCGATCAAAGGCAATTGGGTAGAGAGAGCTCCAGTCTGTGGGAACAGAGTTACTTGGTATTTGCACAGACGTTCCTTCAGGTTGGGGGGCTGGACTGTGCATTGGATTGACATTTGTCCATCTGTACTGGAACTTCAAGGGGGAGGAAAGAGGGTTGTGTGTGTTTTTGCTTTTACGCAGACAGTTGCTCCAGGGAAGCTGGAGAACAGATGAAATAAAGGAAGAGGGCTGTGGCATCTGGCCAAAGGTCCATCCAGGCTAGGGGTTGGGAACCTTTCTCAGCTTGAGGGCCGTATTTTCTCCCGGGCAGCTTTCCAGGGGCCAAATGCAGTTGGTGGGCAGGGCCAGAGGCAAAAGCAGGTGGAGGAATAAGTGTAGATTTTTTCTTTGTACGGGGGGCTAGTTTTTGCACACATTCATGCAGCCCTCTCTATCTTATACCCAGGCCAGCAAAAGACATTATCAGAGCCCGAGAACACATTGCAGCCACACAAAGCAGGGGTGGTGGGGGAAAGAGGATGTGTGGTTTGGGGTTAGTCCCTGGGGCCAGATAGAGGGGCTTGGAGGGCCATAGGTTACCCACCCCATATCCAACTTGCCGTAGGCTTCTCTTTCTGTTGGTTCCCAGCAACTGGCACTCAAGGCAGAATTGTGTTTGACACTGGAGGTTCTGCTTGTCTTCTGGGAATAATCGGCCTTTGGTAAGCCTACCCTTCATGTTTTTGCCGAGACCTCTTCCAAAGCCATGTGAACCACCATCACATCTCACAGGAGCCGAATCTATAAGTTAATGATGCCTAGATTGGAGAAGTCCTTTCACTGGTCTGTTCTGAATCTGCTCCTGATCCATTTCATTAGCTCACCTCAAGTATCAGCTTTATTAGAGAGGCAGCAAAAATGTCAGGTCTTTCCAGTACAATTCTGCAGTCTTTCCTCTGGTGACTCGCACTTGTCTACAGATAACCATGCCCTTCAGACCCATCTATTAGAAATAAGTAACACTGTGGACTTGTAAACCTCTAGACTCTTCTCCTGTATGGATCAGCTCCTTCTTTCTAAACCCAGTTCTCTGTAATATTTCCAGTTCAACAATCTGAGTGTGGCATTTATTTCTCTTTGCACCGGTTTCTGGTTGAGGTTGCAGACCAGCTTCTGACACCATATGTTGCTTGTTGAATCTTGACTCTAGAATTCAGACTTTGCACCCAGAATCCAAGTGAGTACCCAATGGGACACCCCCCCCCCCGAATCGCAAACCACTACTTCTTTTTTCAAATGTAAAAGGTAAAGGTAAAGGGACCCCTGACCATTAGGTCCAGTCGTGTCCGACTCTGGGGTTGCGGCGCTCATCTCGCGTTACTGGCCGAGGGAGCCGGCGTACAGCTTCTGGGTCATGTGCCCAGCATGACAAAGCCGCTTCTGGTGAACCAGAGCAGCGCACGGAAACGCCGTTTACCTTCCCGCTGGAGCAGTACCTATTTATCTACTTGCACTTTGACGTGCTTTCAAACTACTAGGTGGGCAGGAGCTGGGACTGAGCAACGGGAGCTCACCCCGTCGCAGGGATTCGAACCGCCGACCTTCTGATCGGCAAACCCTAGGCTCTGTGGTTTAACCCACAGCGCCACCTGTGTCCCTTTTCAAATGTAGAAACATGAATAATGTAGCCGGTCTTTAAAATGAACAGTAATGAGTCCCCCTGTACTCCACCTCCAGCACTCGGCCTTTGGTTCCACTGGAAATTTTACTGCTTCTCTAAGAAGTGGTGCTGGCCATTTCTTCCCCAAGCATCTCCTTTTAAGCATCGCTTGTCAAAATGCAGTCCACAATTTAAGAGCGAGCTTTGGAGCCAAGGTGTGGGGCTGGGTAAATCAGTTTGACAAAATGTTGGCTGGGTTCTTTCTCAAGCAGGCCTGCGATCTGTGGATGCATTTAAATTTCCGGGGGGAGGGGGGGACAAGCCTCCATCTCATTAAGATGGCAACTTTGTTTTGAGCTCTGGGAATGGCTGATCTCAGTATGCACCGATGCAATTCACTCCTCTCTTGCGTCTCTGTCGCCAGCTTGGCCTTACTGAATTTCTGTGGGTAGTTACGCTAAATTACTCATGATAATGAGACTTTGCTTTCCATGAGCATTCCTGAGAGCCAGCCGGCAAAGCTCTGAAAATGGAAAGTTGCCAGTGTGTGTGTGTGTGTGTGTGTGTGTGTGTATATATATATATATATATATATATATATATATATATATATATATATATATACACATACACACACACACACACACACACACACTGTCTCTAGAAAAGGCCAGATTTTCACACCAGGCCAAACTCTGGCAGTGTCTGATGGGTAGCTTGTGTTTTGATCCTGAAAATGTGGGAATGTTTTAGGATGCAGGAGAGGATATATTGTTTAAGATATCCTATTCCAACTTGTGTTTACAAGTCCCAGAAATTAGCAGAGTTCTCATTCCCCTGAGAAAGCTTGCTCAGGTCTGTTAAAACCTCTGGAATAAATGTCCTGGTATTTTCCCCATTAATCCCTCTCAAAATAAGACACTACACAGTCTTCTATAAAAGTATAAAAAGAGTTTACTCACGAGAAATCATCTGTTCACAATTGGATCCCAGATGGCAGACTTAAATTTAGTAAAAGTTACATTTACTCAGGAGACTGTTCCATAAGGGAAAACAGTTCCTTTTTGGTCTCTTGGCTGGAAGCCAAGAGAGCATCACAGTGGAGCATCCTTGGGAGCGTGGTGCAAAATAGAGAGAGAGATGGAGTCTCACCCCTGTGGTTTTGTGTTAACCTGCCCAGGTGAGACCACACCCATCTCCAGTTACACAGAGGAAGTCTATCCCAGCCCAGGTGAGACAGAGAGTTCTGACTGGCTGGCCTTGAGCTCCCTTTCTATGTCCACTCTAGCAATGTTGTGTTTGACTGCTCCTGTGTTTTACATCCCACAGAAAGGACATCATTTGGGCTGCCTGCCTTCTATAGAATCCCTGAGTGAGGTTCCCCTCTGTCTGTCACATGAGAAGCCATCTTGATCCATCGTTGATATTTGCTTGGCCAGGGCGAAACTAGGCTTTATTTTACCCTGGTCAAAGATCCAGTATGGCACTGTTATGGAGAAAATTCCAGGGCGAGAGACTACTCAATTGCCCAGCTCATCGGGGTGTAAGTCCCCCGTGGGTCTATGCAGTCAGTAAAAGAAGGAAGTCCCAGCCAAGTAATTTGGAGCAAAACAGCAGTCAGCAGACCACGATCTTTATTGTTGCGCAACAGGTCCCCACAGGAGTGAGAACCCCGAGCATGGGGTGACATCCTCTTTTAAAACTTCCCTCTTTCCCCCAGAATACACTTCAAGCAGCATCATTGAGACATCACCACTACATCACTAGCATGTCGCAAATGGGGAGAGGTATACAAGGGTTACACAAGTTCAATGTTAGGTCACTTTATCAGACACCTTCTGCAACACCTCTTAAGTACCCATCACCGAAAGAACAATAAAACTCTTTACTCTATTGTTGCCCCCTTGGTCACTCCCTGGGTGGGGTGCCGTGAATGTGCTCTCACGCTTGGGGAATTATGGTGGGATGCCCTGTTCCTGCTGCCTACAGTGACTTCCTGCTTCTTGGTTAATTGAAGGAGGTGGAGCCCAAATTCACCTTTCTTTAAGGGCTAAAATGGCGTTGGAATGAGGAGAGTCGGTTAAAGTATGGGTTTTCTACGAATTTATAAAGCTAGGTATCTTACCTGAGCTGTCAAGTCGAAAGGATACATTCAGGCATAATATTTGTAACATTGTAACAACTTTAAAGATGTGCCGCCGCCGCCCCCCGCTCCCCCCCCCCCCGCCATTTCCGTAAAAGCACCAGCAGACTCCCTTGGAAGGTGATGGACTCTCCTTCACTGGAGGTTTTTAAGCAGAGGATGGATGAACATCTGTAAGGGGTTCTTTAGCTGTGATTCCTGCATTGTAGACGCCTGGACTAGAGTACATTTCGGGGCACCTTCCAACCCTGCAATTATTATTTTTTATAATATGCTTTTTAATAGTTTTCTTACTTAACAAACACACACAAGAGATTAGCAAAAATGATGAAACAACAACAACAATAACCAACCAGCCATACATTTTTACAAAAGAACTTATGCCGCCATATTCTTAATTCCCAATCTTCCGCAATAGACTTCCATTTAATAAACTGTTTAATAAGCTGCTTCTTCAATCATTTTGCCATTTCTTCTGTTATCTGAATACTATACTTATAATCCATATTGTGGTTTGCAAAAATTAATCAAAGCATGTCCAGGTTTTAACTTGAGGGATATATATATATATATATATATATATATATATATATATATATATATATATATTCTTTATAAATTTCCCACTCCATTTTGAACTTTTGGTTTGTCTGTCTCCTAATTGTCTCCGTCATTTTTGCCAGTTCAAGATATTTTTACCAAAACCTTTCGCCCACTTAATCATTACTTCTTTCACCTCTTCATCTTTCACCTCCCTTTCTAGAAGAAGCTTATACATTCTAGATATTACTCTTTTCTTATTTTGTAGTAATTCTTTGCCTACTTTTGATTCTTCCGTTGCGAAACCCTTTTTCTTGTCTATCTTAAACACCTCCTTTAGTTGATAATATTGTAGCCAGCCCGTTAGGTGGTGTTTTATTTCCTCGAATTTTTTCACTTTCAATTCTGTGATTCGAAAGGCTGGTTCATACATTCATCTTTCTGGAGATCCAGGCTATATAGTGGGGAGGGGGGCAGGAGAGGTGGAACATTTGGGGACATGTATGTGTTATAAGAATTACCTGAAATGCCACTGCTTCGTATGGAAGTCTGTGGCGATACGGAGACTCAATAGTTGATTCTAGGTTCAAAGCTCCGGTCGGGAAAAATGACAGAGACCAACAATGTTGATCAGGCAAAACAATACTGATCCTTTATTGAGACACAGAAAAAACTACAGCTGTAGGGTCCCTGCCTTCTAAGAAAAAGGAAAGGGCCCCGATGAATGGGAACCCTTAATATTTATACCCTCCTATTCCCATACAATCCAATGGTGGCTGGAAGGCGTGAAAAACAAGGGTCTTACACGGAAATTGGATAGTTCATGGAAATAATGGGTGTCCTTTTCATGTGGAGGGGTGTCAAATGTTCTTCCCCTTATCTTCTTTTCTGGAGCGGACCTTTGAAATGGTGGGGCGATTAGCGACTATCTGGAGTTCTCACACCTTTCCGGCAATGGCTTCCAATATGGGTGGGTGTGAAATTCATGTTCAGGATGTTTCTTCATTAATGAATAACATTACTGTCCATGTGTAATTGTGTCCTATCTAAGCAGACACACTAGGTGTCACCGTGGTATGGGAGTGGTAGGTTTCAAACAATATAATTCCCTTATTACAGAAGAGAAATCTAACATGGTTATAAAAATTACACTCTTAAAACATCTGTCAAATATAGCAAAACAATTCTAACGTATTGGGGTTATAGCATTAAGGTTACAGTATCAGCTAAATAGAAAAGATTCAGAAAGGGAGGTCTGACATAAACATTGGTTACACTCGGAAGGGGAAATTTTGTAGCGTTATACATTGTTTCAAATAGAGAGCATCAGTGTATCAATAAAGCAATTAAGAGAACAAAATATAACTCCAGTATCACTCAGCAGGGCAAGGGATATTTACAATAATATTATGGTTTGAGTCTGACAGCTGTCATTTTGAGATGAGTTTTCTCCCCCCCCCCCCTATGCGAGACAATAGCTGCTAGCTCATCAAAGGAGTAGATTGACAGCCCTGCTGGGCTGTGGAAGTTGTGAATCGTTGTTGCCTGTGACCGATTGAAAGGAGAATTTCCTTCCTGAGAGGTGATAGGGTGATAAATTCCTGAGGGGTGATTTGCAAGTGGAATGAAGAGGAAGATGTTTGAAAGCTGTGCCAGTGGATCATGGCGTCGAAGAGGAGGATTCTGGGAACTGGAGAATTGGGCATCATATCCAGTCCAGTTACCCCTCTCTGTTCATGCCTGAAATGGTAAAACTGGACATGCCCTGGCATCGCCTTCCCCCCCTCGTAATTCTTATAACATATGGTTCAAGTGCTTACATGCAAGCAAGCATGGTTTGCTATATTGTGTCTGCTCACTAATACAGTAGACAGGCCCGTCTTACCCATTGAGGCTAGTGGCACAGGGCACCGGGGTGCAAAGTTCTGGAGGGCGCCAGTCGAGAGTCCGAGGAACACCGAATGAGCGTGCTGAGTGAGCAAGGGTGCGTGCATTGCTCCCACCGAGTGTCGGCTTGGTTTTTTTCCCTTTTAGCTTGCAGGTGCCAAATTCTGTGGGGCAGCAGAAGGCTAAAAGGGAAAAAAACTGAGCCGATGCTTGGCAGGAGCGCCGCACGCGCCCTCGCTCGCTCGGTGTGTTGCCTGCTGTGGCCACCGCGACGCAAAGCAGCCAGCTGAGCCAGGAGGCGCCGCGTCCAGCCTCTGCCTCTTCCCTGCCGGAGGAGCCGCCCTCCAGCCACTGCCCGCCTCCTCCAGCCCTAAAAAAAAGGTCAACTCTGGGAAAGGGGGGGGGGGCGCCGGAGGGATCTTTGCACCACAGCGCCGGATATGCTTAAGACGGCCCTGAAAGCAGATGTTTGGGTAAGTACCTAATGGGTGGTACATGATCTGGGCAGCCTTTGTGATTCTGCTGACTGTTCAGTTTCCCATGGCTTAAGCACTGTGGCTTACAGTGTGCTGCAGAAATGTAAGTTAATATTTCAACCTATAAATGTGAACCAACTGCCAAATCTCCCCTGGCAGAGGCTTCTGCTTTTCCAACCTAGTTTCAAAACATGCCACTTTCTCAAGATGTATGCTCTTAGGAATCCGATTTGCTGACTTCAATGTCTCGGCTAAGAGTATGTTCTGCTTAGTCCGAAAGAGGCAGCAAAGCCCTGAGAGAATCCAATAATTCCTTTGGTAGTGTCAGCATAAGTGTATTTGCTGCGTCCCCTGCACCTTCTAAACTGCGCACCTGTGCAACCTCATCAGAAAGTACTCAGACCATCTGTATTCCATGTGCGTCACCGTCATCAAAAATGTCTCCAAGATTGTGTAGCAGGTTCCTGGCAACAAATCCTCTTATTGGCTGATCTGCTTGTGATGTCGCCAATATTCCAGACGCTCTGGGAATTAAAGAAAAAAACGGGGGAAGGCAGCGGAATGTATGCAGTTGGGCTTCTGTGATGGAAGGACAAGTTGTCAGTTTGGCAAGGATATCACTCTGTAAGGAAGCTGAGATGCAAGGAGTCCCTAGGTGGGGCGAGAAGGAAGAGGGCTGTGTGTGTGATAAGCTGGAAATAGCAAACCAAAGCAAGGGGGCCAGGGAAAGGCTGATTTAAGCAGCTGACACTTTCCTTACTGCAAATCTCCACTGGAGCTTCACAAGTGTCAGGCTGATGTTACAAGGTGAATACCCTAAGACCTCCAGGCTATAGAATGGGTAGCGGGAGAGAGCTGGATTTCACAGTGATTTGCACCAACTAGCCAAACCTGAGTCGCAGTAAGAATTTATTAATTATGCGATGGTGCTTCCAACACTTCTGCTGTTATGGATTTGCTGCCTGCTGTGTCATAACTCTGCAAATCTTTTCTGTAGAGCGAGATGGAAAAACTCAACATTGCAAATCACTCCACGGAAGTGAACTAGCTAACAAAAACCCTCTTGCTGTCCAAATTGCCCACCTGTGCCCACATTACTCACAGATGCCCTAAAAGTCAGTCAGTCTCTCTCTCTCTCTCTCTCTCTCTCTCTCTCTCTCTCTCTCTCTCTCTCTCTCTCTCCCTCCCTCCCTCCCTCCCTCTCTCTCTCTCTCTCTCTCTCTCTCTCTGTGTTGGTGATGCAACTTTTATAATGTTTCACTACCTGGAGGGACCTTATACTCACCCAAGGCGAGTGGATGTTCATATGGGGGGGGGAGAGACACAGAAGCAGTGTTGTGAGTCTCTCCCCCCCACCACAATTGCAGGTTGCTTCTGCAACCGCCCATTGCTCCATCCAGGCAAGCAAGGGACATTTACACCATTCAAGGACACATTCCAGTCAGGCAAAGGCAATTGAGAATTGAGCACTGCTGGCAAGGGACGTGGCTTAGGGAGCTGGGGCATAGATTGGAGACAGTTCCTATGGCTGGGTGGAGATGGGTCCACAGAACCATTGTATCAACACACCCCTCAGCTGGCTGTCCTGTTTTGGGGCTCCGGTTGCATGAGATTGCGGCTCCCCAAAACACACTTTTTTGTTCCCATGCTCTCGTGTGTCCCGGTTTTTGGCCTGGACATGTTGGAGGGTGTGGTGTCGATATTTGCAAAGCTTAAATTCCAGAGGCACCCCTGCTTCCCAGCCACTGGGAAAGGCAGCAAAGGAGAAACTACCTTGCATGCAAGGAGCAGAAGTACATGTTTGTTTAATAGCAGGGAGATGGTGGTACCAGAAAACAACTTCATAATCGGGGTAGAATGAGTTTGCATACAAACATTTTTTTTAAAAAAAAATCAATCAATAACACCTTAAATAGGGAGATTTAGGAGTTTCAAAGGATCTTCCTCCGAATCTGTACATCTGGGAATACGTGTTTAGAGGGGGAGAGCGTTTGTCCCAGATTTTTATTTATTTATTTATGAGGATTGCTTGTGGTTTCTGGGTCAGAGAATTAAGAGATTTGATGTTTATATTAAAAAGAAAAGAGGGAAAGCAAACTGAAACACACACACACACACACACACACACCCAACCAACTCCTCAGTCCAATAGAAACGAAAGGTTTAGTGCACCAGTGTGGGGGCGAAAAGAGATGGAGACGCCGCTGAGATTTGGATTATAATGTCCTTGCATCTGCCTGGTGCTTTAATTTTGCAGAAGGGATCCAGGTTACATGGCAAAGAGGAGACAATGAGGTTCACCAGGAAGGGAGGCCTTTATGTCAGGCTTAATGATTGGGTAGGGTATGGCACAATTACCTGTTTGAAGCACTTGCATCTAATTGCTTCTCATTCTAACCCACATATCCCCACCTGACCGCCTTGGTCTGCCGAAATGCGCACATTCCCAAGTGACACTTTCCATATACCCTTGCCAGGGATCGATCTATCATTGCGGCAACAGCTACAAGTTGGCCCTGCCTGTTGACATTGGGCAGGTGCTTTCACTGCCCTCCTTCTGCTGCCTTAAAAATAATTATAATAATTAAGCAAGCCTGCCCCCAGGCATAATTTTGATGTGCTATTTTATTTTATAACGTATGTATTTTTTAAAATAATAAGTTGGTTTTATTTATTGTATACTTGGGTAAAGGGACGTGGGTGGCGCTGTGGGTTAAACCACTGAGCGTTGGGATTGCCGATCGACAGGTCGGCGGTTTGAATCCCCACGATGGAGTGAACTCCTGTTGCTCGGTCCCTGCTCCTGCCAACCTAGCAGTTCAAAAGCACACCATGCAAGTAGATAAATAGGTACCGCTCCAGCGGGAAGGTAAACGGCGTTTCTGTGCACTGCTCTGGTTTCGGTGTTCCCGTCTCCTGTCATGCTGTCTGAGGGTTCTGCGCCAGCTGTTTCCTATTGGGTGCAAACATTCTTGGAATCTCAACTTTAGTATTTTTTTTGGGAGGGGGGGAGGGAGGAATAAGGGGGTGGGCAATCCCTTGGTGCCTGCAAGGAACAGGAGCTGATATGGAGGCTTCCTTGATGCAGCTGCTGATAGCCTTACACCTGGTGGGGACAGTCTGTAGTTCAAGGAGAGAGTATCTGCTGAATCCCTGGCATCTTCAGATGAGGCTGGGAAGGAATCCTGTCCTGAAACCCCAGTGAGCTGCTGCCAGCCAGTGTCAAGAATACTGAGGTAGATGGACCAAGGGTCTTATTCAGTATGAGGTGGCTTTTCTGCGGGTGAAAAGGGGATGTTCCATGGGCCTGCCAGGGGGTGAATCATGGCAAGATCCCCTTCTGTTTCCCCAACACAGCCGTAGGGTGGTGGGGAGGAATATGCCCACTCTAGGGCTAGCAATCTTATTTACCCCTCCAGTCTTGGAAAGATTGTAGGGTGGGTTTGCGATGGTATTGGATTGCTTGCATTTTGCCTTTTATTGTAATTTATGTGTGATTTAATCCCTGCAAGCTGCTCAGTGAACTTTAGTTATAGGGCAGCCTATTAATTCTATGTATGAGTCAATACGTTTTCCCATGGGGTAGCTTGCAGTCCTACAAAGATGTGCTGATCTGGTTTGCTCAATGGAAGTGGAGTGTGTGTGTGTGTGTGTGTGTAAGGGGGGGGGCAGAGAATAAATTTGCCACGAGCGATGGCAGCTTCTCTACACCACTTCCACGGTCTCCACAAAACCAAACAAAGATGTTTTGGGGTGAAATATGGGTGATACACTCCAACATCATCTGAAGGTACAGCAAAAAAGAAAGAAGACCAGAAGCAAAATGCAAAATAGTTCCTCAGCTGATTGCACCTTCTGAAAACCCACAACCTACAAATCATTCTTAAAGTAGGTGTTTTCCTTTAAAAAAAAGAAAACAAAAACAGATGGGCAATCATTGTTCTGTTCTGGGGGTCATTCTTTCCAGAAGGCAAAAAAGTTAACTGCCTTCCGCTTTATTTCTTCAGCCAAACGGTTCCATTCCTCCCCCAAACTCACACTTTGCTTTTCAGGTCGTCTTTAACTGCTTTCGTCTTTTAACTGTGGACTTGTAAAAATAAAATAAAATGAAGCCAAGTAGACGGGAAAGCGATGGATTATGAGCATCGCAGTCCAGCAATTGCTTCTGTCCTGCAACAGGCTCCACAAAATGGAGAAACATTGTAGGTTTGAAAAGTGACAAGCTGATGCAAGCCCACATTTGTCACATCTCACGCTGGCAATAATGATTTGTGCAGCCTTTCCACACTAAAGATACCAGCCCAGCACCCCAGATTATTTTCTTGCGGCTGCTCCAGGGATGCAGATTCACTGGCTGGTGGATGCAGCCAGGTGGGTCTTGCCCTTGTGATGACGTTGTTCTTGAGAGGAAGATGCCCTGTGGCCCTTTGTGGCCTGTCTACTGGCAGAGTCCAGACTCCGAGGGTGAGACTTTGGACCTCTTGCTGAACCACAGCTCCCATCATCCCTAGCTATTGACCATACTTGCTGAGGGTGATGGGTGTTGCAGTTCAGCAACATCTGGAAGGCCAGAGGCTCCCCATAGTTGCCTTTTGGCTCTGTAGCAATTGGGCACTTGCTCACAAGCTAGTTACGTGGGGCGTTGGAGGCTGCAAATCTGAAGCAATGGGAATTCTACTAAGGGGGGGAAATTAAATTGCATCACTGAAAGGCTCCCGAGGACCTTAGTACGAACCACACACAGCCCTTTCAGAAGTGCTCTTCCACACATTCATTGAGTGCGTCTCAAGCCTATAATTTTGTTTGTCATGAATGGTTTGCCGTTTGCACAATGAGGATGGAGTTTTCCCATTGTTGTTTTCGTTTTTTAAAAAAAGCTTTGCGTGGTAAGCAAGTATAGAGTGGAGCTATTTGCTATGAATGGCGAGAAAACACTCTGATAATATTTACACATTTTAAAGGATCTTTATTTCACTGGTTTTCACGGGGATTCTTTCTTCCTCAACATGACCTAATGCAAGGTTGGGGAAACAGTGGCCCTCCAGGAGTTGCTAGACTACAGCTCCCATAATCGCTGACCGCTGGCCCTGCTGGCAGGGACCGGCAGGAGTTGAGAGTCCAGCAACATCTGGAGAGCCACAGAAATGCTGCCCCACTGTTGAATGGTCAGGACAAAGGCCTTCTGGCTGTTCCCTCACTGCAAGAAGCGAAGTTACAGGGAACGAGGCAGAGGGCCTTCTTGTCCTGTGGAACGCCCATATCAGATGCATAGCTGTCAAGTTTCGGATTTGAAAATAAGGGATCAGCAGTCTCACCTATCCTGGGGACAGTCACATGTCAGTGGTGGGCGGAGCCAGAAGCAAAAGTGGGTGGAGCAGCAATGTCAACTCCAAGCGGGCTGGGGCTCAGAGCGGAGCAAAGAGGAGGGCAGCCAGCAAAGAGGAGGGCAGCCATGTGCTCCGCGCGATGGAGCCCCATCGTCTTCTTGTCTGATCCCATCAAAACAGGACAGGAAGCAGCAGCTGCTCAAAGGCAGCCAGGCTCCGCCCACCAGCTAACCCTATTGGCCGGCTGAGGGGCTCGGCAGCAACGGATAGGGGCTGGTGCAGGGGGAGGAATACACCCCCCTGTAAGCACGGGAAACGGCTCCCACTTGCTTTGAGGGCTGAGGCTTTTCTCTCCAAGTAGGCGAGGTCTTCCCACCCAGTCCCTGGCCAGCAGGGGAGGAGCTGCTTCCATTAAAAACGGGAAATTTAAGGGAAATGAAAAAATAAGGGAGAGCAGCGGGAAACTGCTCGAAATAAGGGAGAATCCCGGGGAAAACGGGATACTTGACAGCACTGATAAGATGTCAAAGAAATAAACAACTATCAGACTTTTAGAAGACACCTGAAGGCAGTCCTGTTTAGGGAAGCTTTTAATATTTGATGAATTATTGTATTTTAATATTTTATTGGAAGCCGCCCAGAGTGGCTGGGGAAACCCAGCTAGATGGGCAGGGTATTATTATTATTATTATTATTATTATTATTATTATTATTATTATTATTATGTGGCGCACCATGGGAAAGTTATGCTGTAGAGATGGGTAACATGCTCTCCAACTTTTGGGTAGGAAAATCAGGACACACACACACACACACACACACACACACACACGCTCCAGGCTGCTGTCCCATCCCCCCCACATACTGCTGCCACCTTACCTTCGCCAGCTCATGCCATGGCCACCTGAGGCTTCCTTGGAGTGCTTACGTTATGGCAGCCACATGTGGACATCCTGGGTGGGTGTCTCTGTGCCAGCAGCGGACCTCTCTCTCTTTCCCTGCTGCCACAGCCTCCGCTACCTCTGCAGCCGCAGCCACTGTCACCACCGCAGGGTGGCTTCTGTTAATCTGGGATGTCCCACGCAAAACTGGATACTTGTGCAGTATGCCATGGACCAGTGGCCTGATTCTGTACAAGGCTCCATCATATGCCCCTCCACACCCGCAGAGTTTTTCTTCCCTAAGGGGAGCAGGGAGAATGTAACACGCAAATCAATGCAACAGGCTCCTCGGGCACCCAGATGCCGCAATGAAACTCTAAAGCAGCCAGAGGGAACTCGGATTTTGTTGGGAGCAGAAACATTTGGGGGCAGGATGTTGTCAGGAGCCAGAGCCAGGTGCTGGTTGGATCTGTGGTTAGCTGCCCCAAGTGGTACAAAGACTGCTGTTTGCTTCCCTGCTGGGAAGAGGTTCCGTTTGCAGGGTCTGGACTGACCTCCACCCACCCTGGCTGACCATTGGTCCCTCTTGAACAGGAAGTGGCATCAATGGACCCTTGTTCTTGGCTGGCACTTTGCCTGAGCAACAACTCTCTTCCCGACTCACCAGACTTGCTGCGTGGTTCTCACATTGTGTCTGTTTGGCGGGAGGCATTCTGATGGCAGTGGCTGCTTTTTCTAGACGGCTGAAGGCAATTTGATTTTGGGTTTTTTAAACTGTTTTTAACTGCTTCTACTGTACAGCTTTACTGTACAGTCATACCTCGGGTTACAATAGCTGCGGGTTGCATTCGGCCCGGGTTACGAACATGCCGAACCCGGAAGCACTGGAACGGGTTACTTCCAGGTTCGGCGCGTCGTGCATGTGCAGAAGCGCCGAATCGCATCGCGCACATGCGCAGATTCAGCGCTTTATGTTACGTGTTGCTCATGTTGTGAACGGGGCTCTGGAACGGATCCCGTTCGCAACCAGAGGTACCACTGTACAGCTTTAAGGGACGCGGGTGGCGCTGTGGTCTAAACCACAGAGCCTAGGGCTTGCTGATCGGAAGGTCGGCAGTTCGAATCCCCACGACGGGGTGAGCTCCCGTTGCTCGGTCCCTGCTCCTGCCAACCTAGCAGTTCAAAAGCACATCAAAGTGCAAGTAGATAAATAGGTACCGCTCCAGCGGGAAGGTAAACGCCGTTTCCGTGCACTGCTCTGGTTCGCCAGAAGTGACTTTGTCATGCTGGCCACATGACCCGGAAGCTGTACACCGGCTCCCTCGGCCAATAAAGTGAGATGAACACTGCAACCCCAGAACCATCCGCGATTGGACCTATTGATCTGGGATCCCTTTACCTTTATCTTACCGTACATCACCTTGAGACCTGTGTAAGAGCAAAAGCAGAGCTCTGGTGGATCAGGCCAAAGGCCCATCTGGTCCAGCATCCTGTTCTCTCAGTGGCCAAGCAAATGCCTATGAGAAGTCCATACACAGGACCTGAGAGAAACAGCACTCACTCTGTTTGTGATTCCCAGAGACTGAGATTGAGAGGAATATAGCCTCTGGCAAACCAAGCTGATGGACTATGCTGAGATGGCAAAACTGACTGGTAAACTCAGAAACCAAGAGGGCAAAAACTTTATAAAAGAATGGGGAAAACTATCAGCTATTTAGGAGACCACAGATGGAAGCAAAGGCAGGATTTTGATTTCACTTGTAGTGTAAAAATTACAATGGATAATATGGTTTGATATAAAAAAAAAACTGAGTACTGATGAATATGCAGTAGTAGATGTTTAAAATGAGACCCCATGGAGGGGATGGAGGGAAGTCTTGAGATTTGGGGAATCTCTTTATATAGATATACTTTTTATTTTCTGTTTATTTGCATTTTGTATTTGTAAAACCAATAAAAATGATTTCAAAAAAAAGAAAAGATAGGCATATTGCCCCCAACACAGCCATTGTGGCGAGTGGCCATTATCTTCCATTAATGTGCTTCGATTCTTAGAACTGGCCAAGTTTCGAGATAGGTCTTTCCAAGGCAGTAAATCATCTCGGTGTGTTTTCCCACACTCCCGAAAGCATTTGCATGGCTCTCACTTGCCCCAAGCGGCATTACCATGCCACCTCACGCGATGGGTTACTAAAATGGCATTGCGGCATCTTCACAATATTCCCTATGGGAGGGACCATTTAATTTGTGGTGGAAGGATATGTCCGCTGCATAGGGAAGATCTTTGGTGTTTGCGTGTTTGCAGTGTAAATCTTTATTTCAAACGCAAGCACCAGCTTGACTCGCATGCTTGTCTGAGGAGAAGACAGGAATGCAAAGCAAACTCCCCTTGAGCCTTTCTGTTTTACTCTCAACACTGTTATTATGTTGGGGGGTTTTGTTTGTGAATGAGTTATTCAAAAGACCTCTTTATCCCAAGGATGGTAATGGGCTTTGCCAAGAGATCAGCCTTTCGCAGAGAAGTTTGGGGAACAGAAGCCCTAGCTCCTGTTGCTGAGTGATAGTCTTGTGGTGACTGCATTGGGACCTTATTATCTGAGTCGCCTCTTTGGTCCTCATTTAGCAGGTTAGGATACAGAACGATGGCCTCTCGAGAGAAATCTCACTTGCTTTGATAAATTCTCACTGTTAAAATTGGCTTTCCTTCCACCTGTCTCTTATCCAGCACTCCTCCTTCATGTGAAGTCCCTGTAGGTTGCTGCGTAGCCACCTGACCCATTTCATTATTTCACGCTACCAGTGTATTTAAAGCAAACAAGCGCCGGAGACACATATGTATAAGTTTGTGGGGAAGGGGCTGAGGGAGAGAAGGAGCCTCTGAGAGGCATTCCTGGCAGCCGAGGCGTCCGTTTGTTGACAGCGTTTTATTAACATGTCCACTTCACACGCCTCAGCCGCGATCTTTCTTGTTTGCCTGAAGAGATACAATAGCTTGCTGTGACAACCTCTTCTAAGAAACTGCGATTCATAAGCCCAAATCACCGGTGAAATAAGCATCAGGCTGAGCCTCCCTTATTTGTGAGCGCTTAGAAGAAATGCTTTTTTTAGTATCACCCCTGTCCACCACTTCTGTGGACCATCCCTTTACACAGAAACATAGGGAGCTACCTTAAACCAAGTCAGACCGTTGGTCTTTCATATAGCTTAGTATTGTGTACACCTGGGGTCAGCAAACTTTTTCAGCAGGGGGCCGGTCCACTGTCCCTCAGACCTTGTTGGGGGGGGGGGTCAGACTATATTTTGAAGAAGAAGAAGAAGAAGAACAAATTCCTATGCCCCACAAATAACCCAGAGATGCATTTTAAATAAAAGCACACATTCTACTCATGTAAAAACACGCTGATTCCTGGACCGTTTGTGGGCTGGGTTGAGAAGGTGATTGGGCCGGATCTGGCCCCCGGGCCTTAGTTTGCCTACCCATGGTCTACACCAGGTATCAGCAACCTTTTTCAGCTATGGGCCGGTCCACCGTCCCTCAGAGCATGTGGGTGGGGCAGACTATATTTTGAAAAACAAAACAAAAACGAACGAATTCCTATGCCCCACAAATAACCCAGAGATGCATTTTAAATAAAAGCACGCATTCTACCCATGTAAAAACACACTGATTCCCGGACCGTCTGTGGGCCGGATTGTGAAGGTGATTGGGCCACATCCGGCCCACGGGCCTTAGGTTGCCTACCCCTGGTCTACACTGACTGGCAGCCTCTCTCTAGGGTTTCAGGCAGGGGATGTTCCCAGCCCTACATGGAGAGGGCGGGATTGAACCCAAAGCAAAGGTGATGCTCTCCCACAGAGCTGCAGCCCATTAAGGATCGATCACCTGGGTGGCTGCAGGCTCCCCATGTAAATTCTATTGCTGCTGCGATTGTTTCTCCCTGTTATAAAAAAGAAGCTGTGCTCCACTTGTGGCATGAACCTCTGTTCCCACCATCAACCATGTGTGAGAGCATCCCTGGGAGGTTGGTGCAATGCCTTGTTTTGGTGTCTTGTGCCCTTTTTCCTTTTTTGCAATTTGCCCATTGGTCTGTGGCTACGTTGAGAGCCAGCCCAGCAGTGACCTCACCACGGGCATTGTTCTTGTTGCCAGGAAACTGTTCTTGGGCTAATTTCTTTCCACATGGCAGGAGGAGGAATGAATAGGAGAGAAAGGGGCATTTGAAACCAAGTCTTCCCAGAGCAGCCATTCAGCAACCAGGCAGGCTGAGAGGCCGACTGCGTAGCTAATGGAGGGACAGGCAAAATAACCCCCCCCCCAAAAAAAGGGTAAAGGGCTCTAGTAACCAGACTGAGTTCGTCCAAACAGCCTCGGACAGATTCTGGCTCCCAGTTGGCTCTGGAACAGAAAAAGAGTTTCAGCTTTTTGCATGGCCCTCACATAAAATAGAACATTTTACAGAGCTGGAAAGGGTACAGAAAAAAGACTTATCAGGGGGCTGGAGCACCTCTGCAGGTTACAACATCCTGGGCTTTTTAGTCTAGGGGGAAAGGCAAGAAAGGTGGGACATATGATAGGTAAAGGGACCCCTGACCATTAGGTCCAGTCGTGTCCTACTCTGGGGTTGTGGTGCTCATCTCGCATTACTGGCCGAGGGAGCCAGCGTACAGCTTTCGGGTCATGTGGCCAGCATGACAAAGCCGCTTCTGGCGAACCAGAGCAGTGCATGGAAACACCGTTTACCTTCCCGCCGGAGTGGTACCTATTTATCTACTTGCACTTTGATGCGCTTTTGAACTGCTAGGTTGGCACGAGCAGGGACTGAGCAACGGGAGCTCACCCCGTCGCGGGGATTCGAACCGCCAACCTTCTGATCAGCAAGCCCTAGGCTCTGTAGTTTAAACCCACAGCGCCACCCGCGTCCCGGGGCATATGATAGAGATATATAAAATGGATAGAGTGGAAAAATATGGAAATGAACCCGCCCCGCCCCCGGTCTTGTAGAATACCAAAAGCCGGGGCCACCCAGTGAAGCTCAATGTTGAGAACAGGCAAAAGCAAGTACAGTACTTCTTCACACTCTGCATTGTTGAACGATGGAGGTCTCTTCTGCAAGATGCCGTGATGGGCCCCAGCATGGATGGCTTTGAAAGGGGATTGAGCGTAGTAATGGAAGATACAGCTATCAGTGGCTATACCAGTCATGGTGGTTATATATTACCTCCAGGAGCAGAATCTCTTCTCTGGGGACCTCCCTTGTGGTAGTACCCATCTGTCTCCACCATAGCTGTCAACTTTCCCCCCTTTGTAAGGGAAATTCCCTTATTCCGAATAGGATTCCTCGCAAGAAATGGGAAAAGTTGACAGCTATGGTCTCCACTGTTTTGATCAGCTTGGATATTTGCAAATTCTGCAAATGCTCCAAAGATATCTTTTCTTTTCTTTTTTCTGGCCCCCACAACAAACACTCTGTGAGGTGAGTGGGGCTGAGAGACTTCAGAGAAGTGTGACTAGCCCAAGGTCACCCAGCAACTGCATGTGGAGGAGCGGAGACGCGAACCCGGTTCCCCAGATTACGAGTCCACCGCTCTTAACCACTACACCACACTGGCTCTCTGCTCCAAAGATATCTGACTCCTTTGGCTTACAAGCCTTGGCCTCGTGGGCAGCCAACCTCCTCCGCCTCCAGTAAATTGAGTGCAGCTTGTTTTGCCATCTGAACCCAGACAAACTGCTGAAACTGTGAAAACAACCTGGTTTTAAACCATAGTTGTGGAGCTGGCTTTGTTTTAGTAATCGTAGGAGAAACCACAGTTTAGGGTTCTGGCAACACACTAGTAAATCTGAAACAGAAATGGAAACTTCTGATATCCTCTTACCAACCTCAGCTAGAGGACGAGCAGGGAGGTAGAAGCACAGGAGCCCAAGGGCTGCCTAGACTTTCTCTTGTAATGCTAAACTAAGTTGAGTGCTAAATCCAGATGGGTCCTCCATAAGTCTTTAGTCTCCTCTCGCTTTCAAAGGATGCTTAAACAGAGCAGTGCTCTCCCTGGGATGTGTTATCACTTGGTGAAGCAGGGAACATGCAGTAATACTGATAGCTTACAGGAAAGCTCTGTGTAAACAGCTCCCGGGTGTATGCTTGCAAGTCACTGTGATTATTATTATTTTCAAAGTACAGTAGTGACTAATGCATCTATAAATTAAAAATGCACTGCATTGCATTCTAGGTCACCTTGACCTGGGAAAACCAAGGATACGCATGTTGTAAAATGTTCAGGTCTGTTGATCTCTGGGCTGTTTTATCCATTACTCAACAGTAAACCCAGGTTTGCCATAGAGTGTGCACACTAACCAAGGAATAACAGCTTATATACCAAGGGGCCACCTCAGCTCATATATCCTTGCCTGGCAACTGCATTCTTCAGATGGAACAGTGCTGAGAGTACTGGACTTTTAGTATTGCAGCTTCAGCCTTTCTGGAATTGGTTACCTGGAGAACTGAGGTTGTCCTATGAGCCAACCCTTGGGTCTGCAGCTGCTGTTGCTGAATGCCAGTTCTGAGTAAGACTTCCCTCATCCATGGTCTGATTTTGCCACAGAATAATAATTATTGTTATAATTATAATTACAGGCTCAGAGTGACTAACATCATAAAAACAACACAGTATGCATAAAAACAGACATCAATTAATTAAAATACATCTTAAAATTAATTCAGACAAGTTAAAATCTGGGCAGGGAGCAATTATCAGGTTGGAATTGAGAGTGGTTAATACTTGCCAGGACCAATTGTTTCCACTAATCATACAAGGATCCGTGAGCAGGTTGGGGGCCTCCTTCGGGCTTGTTTTATACAAAGGAAAGCAAGTCAAACTGCATCCTGCCCAAAGGCCTGGCGGAACAGCTCCACCTTGCAGGCCCTGCGGAAAGATGTCAAATCCTGCAGGGCCCTAGTCTCTTGTGGGAGAGCGTTCCACCAGGCCGAAAAGGCCCTGGCTCTGGTCGAGGCCAGTCTAATTTCCCTGGGGCCCAGAATCTTCAAGGTGTTGTTCTTAGCAGACTGTAAGGTCCTCTGTGGGGCATACCAGAAGAGGCGGTCCCATAGGTACGAGGTTCCTAGGCCGTATAGGGCTTTAAAGGTTAAAACCAACACCTTAAACCTGATCCTGTACTCCATTGGGAGCCAGCGCAGCTGGTATAGCACTGGGTGAATGTGTCTTAAGATTTAGTGTCAGGAGTATAACGTATTCCTGGACACCGCAGAGTTAGACGCAGACTTTTCTGGAAGCTTCTGGCTGTTGTGAAATTGACTGGACAGCACAACGCAGGAACAAAGCAACTCACTGGATAACTATATACAGTATTTATTGATTGAAGCAACTAGTTTCCATAAGTTACTATTTACAGACTTTACAAAACATAAAATCTTTTCCTCTCTGTCTCTGTCTCTCTCTCTCTCTCTCTCTCTCTCTCTCTCTCTCTCTCTCTCTCTCTATACTGACCACGTTCTCACACCAACACACTAACCACACAGCTCTCACACAGAGCTCAGGTCTTTAGGAACTCATTGACCAATCACAGGTCGTTGCTAAGGGTCTGAGAGAGAGCAGATCTGGGCTTTCCGCCAACTGTTAATTGCTTGGAGATAGACAGCTGCATTTCTGCACGTAGGCAACTCTGAAATCTCTAACAATCCCGCTGCTTTGGTCACCATGTATGATGACCTCTTGTCAGGAGAGAGGCAGGGGAAATGTGGCATTGATTTGTGGTGGTTCCGTTGCTACTTAGGTGGTCGTTTCCAGAGGGTGATGCTTGGGGAGTGCTCTTTGGCCCCATGGAGCTTTCAGTGCAGGGTTCTTCAGCGTTCAAATTTCCCCCCTATGCATCTACATGAAACCGCTGAGTGGGGTTATCCTGAGTTTTGGAGAACATTGTCAGCAATATGCTGATGACACACAGCTCTACTTCTCCTTTACACCTGTGGATGTACTCTGGACCATTGCCTTGCCTTGCCTTGCCTTGCCTTGCCTTGCCTTGCCTTGCCTTGCCTTGCCTTGCCTTGCCTTGCCTTGCCTTGCCTTGCCTTGCCTTGCTGATGGACTGGATGAGAGCTAACAAACTGAAGCTCAATCCAGATAAGATTGAGGCACTGTTAGTAGGTGTGGTTCCCAAGAGGTTGCCTGCTCTTGATGGGGTTACACTCCCTCTGAAGGAGTGGGCATGTAGCTTGGGGATGCTTTTGGATCCTGTTGCTTTAGGCTCAGGTGGCCTCAGTGTCCCAGACTGCCTTCCACCATCTTTGGCTGCTGGCTCAGCTGTGATCCTGCCTGCACAGGGACTCCTGTCTATGTTCTGGTAACCTAGGTTAGATTACTGCACGGCTGATGGGAGCTGGTGCCCACCAACCTCTGGGAGGCCACAGGTTCCCCACTCCTGCCTTAGACGGTGCTCTTTGATGTGCTCTTAGGCAAGCCAAGGCACTCACCTTCAGTTCTCCTTCTGGCAGTAACAGGGACTTTATCTTGCAGCACTGCTCTGGAGAATAAATCCAGCTTGTCAGTGATTTTGCACATTGCAAAGCTCTTCAGAGATGACTCCGTGTGGTTTGGCTGCACGTATTCACGGATCTCTGTTCTGTAACCTCATTGTTCTGTGCCTGATCCAGGCGTTGAGGTATGCGGGGGATGATTTGCAAACTGTTCCTGTTTCTAGGTGGGCATGAGATGAAAGGGCGTCTCTTCCCCGTGTCTCTGTGAATGCTGATTCCCGAGTGGCATGCAACAGAGATTTGGGAGCAAGCCTTGAGGAGGAAATCGGTTCAGTCTGTGTGCTTTTACTCAGGGAAGTAAGAATGTAAGAACAGCCCTTCTGGATCAGGCCAGGTGGCCTCTCGAGTCCACCATCCTGCTCTCATGGTGGCCAACCAGGAGCCTGTAGGATTAGCTCACAAGCAGGACTTGAAAGCAACTGTTTCCAGCAACTGGTACTTGCAAGCATCTTGTGTCTAACTATGGAATCATCCACTGCAGCTAACAATCCTCTCAGGGCTGGGCTGGAGTAGTAGTCATCTGGTGTGGGGCAGGGTGAGCCAGGAGCCATGGGACCAGCCAGTGGCCAAGCCCAAAGAAGAGATGCTAGTGGTCGAAACCACTGGGCCTCTTGGACTTGCCGATCAGAAGGTCGGCGGTTCGAATCCACACAACGGGGTGAGTTCCCATTGCTCTGTCCCAGCTCCTGCCTACCTAGCAGTTTGAAAGCACGCCAGTGCAAGTAGATAAATAGGTACCACTGTGGCAGGAAGGTAAACGGCGTTTCCGTGCGCTCTGGTTTCCGTCATAGTGTTCTGTTGCACCAGAAGCGGTTTAGTCCTGCTGGCCACATGACTTGGAAAGCTGTTTGTGGGTAAACACCGGCTCCCTCGGCCAGAAAGTGAGGTGAGCGCTGCAACCCCATAGTCGCCTTTGACTGGACTTAACTGTCCAGGGGTCCTTTACCTTTACTCTACCCTTACCTCAAGCCCAAAGAACAAAGGCAGGATTGAAGGTCAGTCCCCCAGCCCCTTGTTGTGTTGCTGTTTTTATTCTTTTAATAAAACCCTTTAGGGATCCATTTGACCCTGCACACCACCCCCATCTTAAGGAACCCCACGGGGAGGGTTTCCTGGGTGTCCTTTAAGATGGTCCCCAAAGCAGTGTCAGGTCTGCATTGAACTCTGGTGTGCTTAACACCCACACATGCTTGTCAAAGCCATATTGTGATTTAGCTCCTCAAGGCTTTTGAGCCAAAGAGGTTTGGATTACAACTCCCATAAATCTTGAAGGGCTTTTGCATGTGTGTCAAAGGCTGGGATTTGAGGCGGGGGGGGGTGAGGGGGAGGCAAAGGAGAAAAGAGGGAAACAAACAAGGCTCTGTTGGGAAGCCAGAGGAAGGTGCCTTTCCACTGTATTGTGGTGCCCCCTTGTGGGTCACTTCTCTGCAAGAGGGATGCCTCTTGGCTCTCCTTCGCAGCTGCAGTCTGCTAATATCTCGATGCTTCTGAGCAAAGGAGCTGCTGTTGCTGGACTGCAGGCAGCTGAGCATGAAAAGCAGGGGCAGGGAAACTTTTCTGGCCCAGGGACCACATTCCCTTCTGGGCAACCTCCGGAGGGCCACATCCCAGAGGCAAAAGTGAGCAGAGCAATGAATAAGCATCCTACTTTTGTACAGCAACCTAGTTTCTACACGCACCAGTTTACCTGACATCCAAGCAAGGAAGAGGCACCACCAGATTCAAGGGCCATAGACATGAATGAATGAATGAATGAATGAATGAAGGGCCATAGCTCAGTGGTAGACCAGGAAGTCTCAGGTTCAATTCCCAGCATCTCCAGGTAAGGTTGGGAGACGCTCCTGCCTGAAACCCTCAAACAGCTGCTGATAGTCAGTGCAGGCCAGTGTTTCTCAAGCCTGAGTCCCTGAAAGTTGTTGGACTACAACTCCCATCACCCCTAGCTAGCAGGACCAGTGGTCAGGGATGATGGGAGTTGTAGTCCCACAACAGGTGGGGAGCCAAGTTTGAGAATCAGTGGCTGTAGACAATAGTCGAGAAGGAGGAAAGTTAGGCCAGGGAGGTGGGTGGCCTGGGGAGAGGGTGTGTAGCTAAGGAGGGGCCTGGGGATAACCCTGAGGGCCACACGGTGATGCCTGGAGGGCCGCATATTCCCAATCCCGATGTAAAGAGCAGTCTCCTAGTAGGATGGGGACCTTCAGTTAGTGATGGGTCAGAGCGGTAGGAAGGCTATCATGGAGGCAGCATGGAGTTGTAGTTCAGGAAGGCGCCAAGTTCTCTCTCCCTTTTGCGAGGGCAACCTTGCCGATTTGATTTTAATTGTTATTTATTTTACCTGTAACCCGCCTTGAGCCCTATCAGGGGAGAAAGGCAGGGTATAAATAACTGTAATAATAATTTATAGATGACATTTAAACTCTGCCCTTTCTCCAAGTAGCTCAAGACGGGGTTCTTCCCACCGCGTCCCCATTTTACCCTCACAACAACCCTGTGAGGTAGGTTATAGGCTAGTAACTAGCTGGAGACAACCTCCTGGTGATTGTGGCAAGAAGATCACTTGGGGAAGGGTCATAGCTCAGCGGCAGAGCATCTGCTTTGCATGCAGAAGGTCTCAGGTTCAGTCCCTGGCATCTGCAGAGAGAAATCCTCTCTGAATCCCAGGAGGGCTGCTGTCAGCGAGTGTAGGCAATATTGAGCTAAGTGGATGGATGGCCTGGCTCAGTATAAGGCAGCTGCCTGTAGCCCGTCTGTCATCATTCCCCTTTCCTTTTTTTGTGAGACGCTAAACTCCTTACCACTGGGCCTGCAAGGAGGTTACGGTGGCTGGTTTGCGACCTTAATATCCTTCTGGGGCTGACAAAAATGGTGAAGCGTTTTCTTTTAGTATAAACACTGGGGGGGGGATTATCATGGTAGCCGCCCTGAAGCTTCTGTGCACAATTGTTTATACTGGCATTTTTTTCTGGGCCGCACGAAATCTGCGCCTGCCGGAAGGGGTTATGTCACAGTCAGCTTTCCCTTCTGTTTTTGCAAATACCATTTAACGCAACACATCCTGCACACAGAGAGAGTGCAGCCCCCGGTGATGAGCTGTGCGTTTATTCATCCTTTCTACCCACTTAAATACCCAACCGTGCCTCCTTATGTTTGCCCAGTTTACCAGCCGCTGCCCTTTCCGTCGTGCTTTCCTGTGTGAGCTGCCAAGGCAGGGAGCATCCAGCTTCAAGGGCTGTGATGTTGCAAACTTTCTGGTGGCAAGGCAGTTTTTGTTGTGGTATTATTACAAGCCGAGCTGCAAACGCCTCAGCAGCGAGGCTCCCATGACTATGTGTCTGTTTCCATCCTGTGGGAAAGCCACCGGTCCTTCCAGCTTTCCCACACACATGATGTTTTGTACTGTACTGTTGTACTTTACTTTCAGTTCTGGCTCGAGAGATGCTGGACGCTTTTATGCTCAGCTCTGACTATCTGAGCTGGCACGCAGAGACATACTCTGCATTTTATCTGCAATAAAGTAGTTTTAGCCTTAATGGCTTGTGTGTGTTGTTCTTCACGCTGGAGAGCAATCGCATATTATCTGCGTGCTCCTGGACTCGAGTAGCCAGGAGGGCACGCAGGCTTCGTCCCTACCTGGGGGTCAGTCTAACAACTTGCCCCCGCGGGACGCATTATAACAGTTTTCTGGCTTTGCTGCAACGGAAGGGGCAGCTAATCACCTCTGTTTGGAACACTTTTGAAGAGGTTTGCAGATGCGACACGAAGGCTGGCAACGTCAACCTGGCACGCCAGCTTGCCCCCGTGCTCACGTCATGCACAGATGCCACGTGAGATGCTGGCGTGTCACGTGCATGCTGTGTGACTTGCGTGTGTGACGCGAGCACATCATGCAGTACGAGCACACGACTTGTGCATGTTGCTGCAGAACATTTATTATTATTATTATTATTATTATTATTATTATTATTATTATTATTAATTGAATTTATATACCGCCCTATACTCAGGGCGGTTCACAGAATAAAATCAAGATATAAAACCACAAAATACATAATGAAAATACAACCCCCCCCCCCAAGGACACATTTTTTAAAAGGGCACAGGATGTCAATCAAATCAATCAAAGGCCTGGTTAAAAAGGAATGTTTTTGCCTGGTGCCTAAAGGTGTATAATGAAGGCGCCAGGCGAACTTCCCTGGGGAGAGCATTCCACAGGCGGGGAGCCACTGCAGAGAAGGCCCCGTTCTCATGTTGCCACCCTCCGGACCTCTCGAGGAGGAGGCACACGAAGGAGGGCCTCAGAAGATGGTCTCATTGTCCGGGTAGGTGCATATGGAAAGATGTGGTCCTTGAGAATATTGAGGCGGCCGGGTCCCTCTCCTTGAAAATTTGGGGGGGTTGGTCCCTCCCCCCCACCCAGATGTCACCCCTGAAATCACCTCCTCCATTTGGGAATCCCTTGCAGATTACTGCTGTTCCTGGAGACACAGTCAGATCATGTATCCACAGCAGTGACCAGAGGAGAAATGACCCCTGGAAATAACGCAGAGAGAAGAAATGCCATTGTGCTTCTGCAGCAGCACAACTGGATGCCTTCATCTGCCCCTGCTGCAACAAAACATCTCTCTCCCACATCAGTCTCTACAGACACAGCAGGTGATGCAGCCTTCCAACAGTTTGACCTCACCACTAAGGGCACACTCCTCCATTGACTTCCGAGACAGACAGATATCAACACCTCATGTAAGAGAGTCGGCGTGTGCCAATCAATTGCCCATTGCTCTGTAACACCAAATGTTCCATAGCAAGGATGGGGAACCTGAAGGCTTCCAGATGTTACTGGACTCCAGCTCCCATCAGCCCCAGCCTGCATAGCCCAATGATCAGGGCTGTTGGGAGATTGAGTCTAGCAAGCTCCGCATCCCTGCTGTACAGAGTCAGGACTACCAGTTGCTGGGAGGACTAACACAGCAGGTCTTTGACACTGTTTGTGGGTTTCCATTTGGCTAAGAGGTACCCCCCTCCTGCTGTTGTTGGACTGTCGCTCCCATTGGCTCTAGCAAGCACTGGATGGTGGGATTTGTAGTCCAAAATGTTTAGAGAACACCCTGGCCTCAGCTACATTGGCAAAGAAAAAGCGCTTTATATGCGTTGTATATGCATTATAACACTGTGACACTAGATGGCACTGTGGAGTTCCGTTTTTGCCAACCCGATTTCTCACACAAAGTTTGCAACGCGTTTAACTGAAATGCTTCTTTGGTGTGTCTAGATCCAGCCCATGTTGGGGGAGGCTGGGGGTAAGCCTCTCTTGAAATAGGATGCTGGACTCAGACTGATATGATGAACAATTCCTCAGTCCCGCTTAGTTGCAGGATCGCCCTATCCCATAGATGCCTGTTTCAATTGATTGGAGTGGTTGGAATCCTGAGCAGCAGGACTTTGGACTGAAACATTTTGGATGGACTGCTTCAATCTGCAGAATAGAGCTGCCACATAATACCTGTTTGGCTGTTGTAAAAAGTTATTATTTTAGCGTGTCAGCACCTGCACTTTGCAACTCCCATCGACTCAAGGCAGGTTCCTTTGCTGCATTCTTTTCAACACCTGCTTAGCACATTTTTTTATTTTTGCTTAAGCAAGCTGATCCAGACAGGTAGAACCTTTCTCTCTTTTTAGCTACTGTTCGTTTTCATCTTTTGAATGCTTTTATAAACCTGTTTCAAACTGTTTGGGGTTTTTTTTTTTTTAAAAAAAAAACCTACAATTGTAATGTTTTGCTTTCTATTTTTATAAAGGGCTTAGAGGTGTGGGTTTGTTCGCCGCCACCCCCCTGCAATCAAGCAGTATATAAATTTTGCTAAATAAATGAATTGATCGGTCAAATAGTTAACCTTCAGTCATTTGACCATGCTCAAACATCATCTGCTAGTCCAAGAATGTCACGGTGTACGTGGAAACTTGCCCATGTATATTTGTGTGCGTAGAGAGATACAATTATAGATATCCATCTATTTCTCATCTGCAAGCGGTGAGTTCCCATTTGCTTAATTGCCAAAATGGCACTACCCCCACATGAGAGGGAGGAAATCTGCACATTTGAGGGAACCCCAAGGTGTGCTGAAGTGGAGGCGAGTGAATCTTTTGGGGGGGGGGACTTGCAAAGGGAGGATTCCAAAAACAGCGCCATAAAGACTGAGCATATTCAGTAACTCTGGCATGCCCAGGGGATGGGAAGATTGGGATGGGAGTGGCTGAAATCCTGAGCATCAGGACTTCACGCGGCAACATTTTGCAGCAGCTCCCACTCGTTTAGTTGTGATGTCATTCGTTAGCAAAGGCAGGGCGTGGGGGGGGGGCTGTTTGTCCATGACCTTGAAGCATCCCAGGGTTCTGGGATTAGCTGATTGGTGGCATTTGGAAAGCCCAGCGCAAAGCCCAGTGATTTCAAACTGCACAAGCAAAAATGGGTCACCTGATCTGTCATGGTGATGCCAGGTAAGCAGCGGGGGGAGGGGGAGAGAGAGAGAGAGAGAGAGAGGGAGAGAGAGAGAGAGAGGAGGTTCCAGCCTGCCAGATCCAGATCCACTTCCCCACCCCTGAGATAAGTCTTCCGTTCCGGCGCATATTGGGAATGTCTGTCCCTGGCCACGTCCTAAGCTGGGATCAACTGATAATAGACACCTTTCAGGAGTAAGCTTCTCCTAGGGATTCTGTTTTAGTTTTAAGAAGAAGGCTCTCTCTTTCCCCTGTCCCCACTGGCAGTTGATTCCTAAAAGGGAAAGGAAATTTTGCAGTGCAGATGGAAGGGCAAATGGTACCCTCCAGACTGTGTAAGAGAGAAGGGAGAGGCCAATTCATCATCTCCAGGTGCCGCTCTGGCTCAGGTGCTCTCTGGCACTGGTACTTTACCTGGAGTTGTTCGGAGGAAGGGTGTGGGGGTGTGGGAGAGGGAACTGCAATATGTTGCAGAAATTGGACAGCTACCATCATAATCGGGAGGAGAGGGACCATCTGCGGGAATGAGAACATGCTTAAAAAGCCCCTTTTTTTAAAGGAGGAAGAGTAGGGGAAGGTGACACCAGTAGCAATACATCGTGCTCCACATGGGGATAGATGGCTGGAACAAAATTCTGGTGGTGCTTTTATGTGGCTAGCCATGTCTGTTCTGAAACTCGCAAAATAATAAGACATAGAGTCGTATGGGCCTTAGGTTTTCATTATTGCAGAAGTTTAGACCACTTTGTCAGATGTAAGTAATTATGGGTGAACTCTCCTTTAAAAAAAAATAGTGTGGGGTTTTTTTGGGGGGGGGAGACCAGAGGGAGCGGAGCTTGTTGGAGCAGGAGACACCTGGGCTTCTTCACCAGCCTAACTCATTGGTGCCCCTTGGCCTCCCTCATCCTAGTGTCCCGCTGCAGATTCTGCCTCTGATTCTGACCGCTTTCTGCCACAGGCTCTCCCAGCTCACTAAGCCCTGTTACCTCTCCAGCTTCCGACACCTCCTCCTCCCAGTCTTCTCCCCGTGAAGATGCTCACTGTCATCCCTCCACCAATCCCTGGGCTCTGAACCTTCTTCCCCAGCTGGTGCCTCCCACCATTGCTCTGCGCCCAGCCAGTCCATGACAGCCCACATGCAACGGGCAACTTCTCTTATGCAGAAGAGAAGCTCTCCATAGTCTAGGGGACAGAGGGGATTCTGCCAGCCCCCTCCTCTCAGGCACTATCTCTTCCTCCAGCCCTGGCTCCTGCCTTGTGGGAGACACAAAAGCCCATGAATCACTACTCCCTCCCCCTGGATCAGCCTCTGGCCGCGCTGCTTCTGCCACACAATCTCTGGAGCTTTTCCCAGTCCCTGATGCCCTGACAGAAGCTTCCTATGTACATTGTTGTCCTGTGGGCAGCATCCCAAGTCTCTCCCTCCTGCCTACACACAAGCCTTTTAAGATTGTGCCTTTAGTGCTGACGGTGAGGTTGGCATTTCTTGACTCCTATATTTGATAATTGTTTTAGCTTCACTGCTTTTCATTGCATTCCATTGTGCCGGTCACTTATATTTGGCTTTTGCTGGCCGGACATTTTGGAATCTGTGTTGGGTTTTTATTACAGCGCTGTTTTATTGTCATGCTTTTAAAAAATAAATTGTAAAGACCTAGATAACTTATATTAAGAGGCGTTTTATCCATAAAAGGATGTTATAAATTAACACCAACGTTCCAGACTGCACCACTTCTGAATAAAAAAATGTAAGACGGTCCCTGATGAATTGGGACGAAGGGGTGCATCTGGTCCACAGAAAGGGGAACAGTGGCCTTCCAGATGTTGCGGATGTTGTCCAACTGCCATTAGCTCCTGCCAACATGACCAATGCTCAAAGGTGATGGGGGTTGTAGTCCTGCAACATCTGGAGGACCAAGAGAGGGAGAAGTACTTTTCTCTACCTACTCTCTCAAGACCACGTATAATTGTATGAACTTCTGTTGTGTCCCTTCTTAATCACCTTTTCTCTAAACTAAGAAGTCTCAAATGCTGCAACCGTTCTTCATAGGGGAGTTGCTCGGTCCCCCCTGATCATTTAGTCAAACGTGATGGGATTCCAACTTGCACCGGCCCCTGCAAACGCGGCCAACCATCAAAAATAATGGGAGATGTAGCTTTGCAACATTGGGAGGGCCACGAATCCCTTATTGCTAATCTAGTCCGAACATCTGGAAGGCACCAGGTGAGAGAAGCTTGCTGTAGCCATTCCGCCATGCAAGGAATTCTGCAGTTTGTGCCAAGCTTCTTAGAAAACTGGCCAAAGAGAGAGAGAGAGCTGTTTTCCATCTCCCTCGAGCCTCTGCTTCCTGTTGCATTTTTAAAACGGCTAATCTGTGAAGTCGAGACTGATAACTCTCTGCTTTTTTGTGACACTCTCGGTTATGTTTCCTTTCCTGCTGTCCCCTGGAGCTACGGCAGAAGAGATTCTCGTGCTAAGAAAAGCAGAACCTTGCATTTTCTGGGCTCAGAAAGCATCCTGAGCTGAGGCATCCTCTTGCATCTCTGTCTGTTTAGAGAATACACAGGAGGCTGGTGACCGGCATATGTGTTTGCAAGAGCTTTAAAGAACATGCCAGCATACCTGGCACCCGGGGTTCTGCAATGCAGGATTATTCATATGGGCAATTCTGATGTTTTGTCTTTGTGTCCCCCTTTGGCAGATCAACTGCTGCTGATCAAAATGCTTTTAGACATGCACTTAACCCGCAGCACTGGCAACAATGCCTGGGACATGAACTAATTATTCTGGATTACCACCATTATCTAGGGCAGTGTTTTTCAACCTTTTTTGGGCAAAGGCACACTTGTTTCATGAAAAAAATCACGAGGCACACCACCATTAGAAAATGTTAAAAAATTTAACTCTGTGCCTATATTGACTATATATAAAGTAATTCTCTTGAATAGGAATCAAATAAACAAATTTTTCCCACGGCACACCAGGCAACATCTCGCGGCACACTAGTGTGCCGCGGAACAGTGGTTGAAAAACACTGATCTAGGGGCTTTGGCAGAATTTCCAATTTTGGCACATGCCAGTGGGCTTTCTTCATGCATCTCATTTTCTCTCTTCCAAGGCTTTAACCAGCTGCTGGCTTCCTCTTCTCCTGTTAGGCTCTGTGACTTTTGAATGGCAGGGCTCCTCTTAATTTTGTTTCATGCTTTTATTTAAAAATAAATCTATCCTGCCTAATTTTGTAAGGAAGTGGCATCCAAATCAGTTAACAGAATGCTACAAAACAGATAAGAGTCCCCCAAATTAAACCCAGCCACATAGCTGAAATGTTGAATCCCAAAGCAGCCATTGAATAAACAAGGAATGCTGTTGTTGTGAAATATTAGATATTAAAACTAATATTAGATATTGTTGATTGTGGGAAATTAACTGACACGATGAACAGGATGGATGAAAGGGAAGGCCCACCTCGAGGCATTCTCGGGGGGCTCCTTTTATTGAAAACTCACAGCTAGGTTAAACATTAACATACAGAGAGAACTCCAAAGGACCAAATAAGGAATGGTGCTACCTTCTAATATCAAATATGGAAAGCTGCTCCTTTGGCTACACCCACATGACATCTTCATTGTGTACGTGCTCTCTCACTTACTCACCCCCTCCCGCTGAACACCTCATGATCCCCAGTAGTTTTCCAGCTATTCCTGTTCTCCAGCTCTGCCTAATCATGTGTTTCCCAACTTGGTGCCCACAGAGCCGTATGGTGTGCCAATTGAAGCTCTGTAGGTTGATTAATTAGTGTGGCATGCCAACACTGTATATTAATTATTCTATCTTGATAGAAGGGCGTGGCATGCCAGTGCCTGGCTAAACTATAATTCCCACAGAATGCGAGAGAATAGGGTGTTGCCTTATACTGAGTCCGACAATTGGTCTATCTAGCTCAGTATTCTCTACACTGACTGGCAGGTGCTCTCCAAGGTGTCATACAAGGGACAATCCTAGATCCATCTCAAGGTGACAGGGATTGAACCTGGGACCTTTTGCACAGAGCATAGAAATCTAGAATGGAGAGGGACACCAAGGGTTATCTAGCCCAACCCTCTGCAGTGCAGGAATCACAGCTAAATAATCCCTGACAGATGGCCATGTTTAAATATCTCCAACGAAGGAGAGCCCACCACCTTCCGAGGTAGTTTTTCCACTATCAAACAGCTCTTACCATCAGGATGTTCTTTAGTTGGAATCTCCTTTCTCGTAACTTTAAGCCATTAGTTCGAGTCCTGCCCTCCAGAAAAGGAGAAAACAAGCTGGTTCCATTTCCCATGCAATTTAGTCATTTAGATCTTTGAAGGTGGCTATCATATCTCCTCTCAGCCTCTTCTTTTCCAGGCTAAACATACCCGGATCCCTCAACTGTTCCTCATAAGGCTTGCTTTCCAGGCCTTTGATCATCTTGGACGCCCTCCTCTGCACACTTTCCAGCTTGTCAACACCCTTCTTAAACTGTGGTGCTCAGAACTGGACACAGTACTCCAGATGCGGTCTGACCAAGGCAGAATATTACTATTATGTCCCTTGATCTGGACCCTATTCTTCCACTGATGCAGACTAAAATTGCACTAGCTTTTGTTGCTGCTGCATCACACTGCTGACTCAGCTTAAGCTCATTGTCTACGAAGCAAGTGCCCTGCCTGTGAGTTGTTGCCTCCGTCAGCAAAAGAAAAGAAAACATAGGAAATTGCCATATACTAAAGCAGACCATAGATGGACTATACTGAGCTCGATGTGGTTTTTTCCCTTCCTCATTTAGTCCCCGTAACAACCCAACTTAGGCTGAGAGGCAGTGACTGGCCCAAGGTCAGTCACGTCAGTGGCTGAATGTGGATTCGAACTCTGGTCTCTCAGGTCTCAGTCCAAAACTCTAACCACTGCACCACATTTGAAAGAAACCACACTCTCCACGCAGCCCATGGTGTTGTGTTGTTGTTGTTATGTGGGCAGAAGGTGAACCAAACTCCCAAATGAAACACCATGAAACAATTCTCTTGTACCGCAATTGCACTTTTTAAGAAAAGAAGATGTCATTTGTCCGGCCCGGTGGTGTCCTGGGAATTGAGGCGAGATGGCTGTGCGGAAAAGGATTTGTGGACAGACAGCAGCGTGTGGGGAAGGGAGCTGCCGCGTGCCGCTGAGCAAATGAGCCGAAAGCAGGACACGGACGGGGACACAGCTGGTTGGCTTTCATTTGAGCGTGCGGGTGGCTTGGCTGGTGTCTCTGTACACGAGCACAAGCACGCGCAAGAGAGAACAAATTATTTTCATTTTTCTTTCACTTGAGAGGCTCTGCTCGGCCTAATTGGCAGGGGAAGTAGCCGCCGCTGGGATTCCACTGACCATCAGTTGACGCTGATGAAACTCCTGCTTTCAGTGGGAGCAGAGGCATCCAAGGAGTCATTTCTCTGCCTCGGCTGCTTCTCGGGAGCAACTCCCTCCAGCGAGGTGATGGCTCGTTCCCTCCAAATGGAGGCTTTCCCTAGAAGGGAGCCAAGGCTGAGAGGGAGCTAATTGAAGAAAAATCCCATGTCTCCGGCAGAGCCGTGGCAGGCCACAGAAGAGACAGAGTGCTGTGTGCCGAAGAGATAATGCTCTCTTCCCAACATGCCAGTAGCTGAAGGTTTAAGATTGTCGGGAATCTTTTCTTTCACTGTTATTCAGATAAATGACGGAGCAGAGGGAATCTTTGCCTCCTATCCTAGAATGTTCTATAGAGCATTTATTTAACTCAAAAGGGTTTTTCTTTTTTCTATAAAAAAAAAGGTTCTTCATTTATGGATAGCTCAGTCAGTAGAGCACGAGGCGCTTAATCTCAGGGTAGTGGGTTTGAGCCCCACGTTGGGCAAAAGATTCCTGAATTGCAGGCGGTTGGATTAATTGACCCTCGTGGTCCCTTCCAACTCTACAATTCTGTGATCCTGTTTAATTTAAGTTAAGTTGGGGTTCAAAGTGGCTTCCAGCATTTTTTTAAAAAATCAATATAAAACGCAAAGGAATGAAAACAAACGAGTCAAAAGCAATAGTTCTAATACAATAAGACACATTTAAAACCAGCATTATAGTATGGTTTGCCCAGGGATCAGAATCCCCTGCACCTTAGTTTCCAAAGACCTGTCTGAATGTGGAGGTTTTAGCCTGCTGCTGGAAAGATGACAAGGAGGGAATCCAGGCTAACCTCTCTTGGAAGGGAATTCCAGAATCTGGGAGCAGCCACGGAAAAGGCTTTCTCTTGGGTCACCACTAACTGTGCCTCTGGTACTGAGGGACCGAGAGAAGGGGCTTAGCACCAGGGCAGGTTCCTAAAGGGGTATACAATCTTTCAGGTAACTTGGGCCCAAGCCATATGACTATAGGTCGTAACCATCACTTGGAATTGTGCCTAGAAACAGACTGGTAGCCTGTGGAGTTGCTTTTACAGGTGTCCTTTCCCAGTTCTGATCTCAGAGCATGGAAATCTTGCGTTGGCTGCCCACATACTACAAGGCCAAGTTCAGGGTCCTTGTGTTAATAGCTATGGCCAAATGGCTAACGCAACAAACCCTGTTGTTGTTGTTGTTGTTGTTGTTGTGTTAATATACAAGGCCATTTGCAACTTGGACCTGAGATACCTTCAGGTCTGCTTTATGACTTATATCCCTACCCAACCATCAAGGTTTTTGCTAGTGGACCCCAGTGGATCAGACACACAGCTCATTTCCACCAGGATTGTGAGTTCAGCACACCCTCCAACAGGGACCGCTGACAGTTAAGTCCAGTCGCGAACGACTCTGGGGTTGTGGCGCTCATCTCGCTTTACTGGCCGAGGGAGCCGCCGTTTGTCCGCAGACAGTTTTTCGGGATCATGTGGCCAGCATGACTAAGCCGCTTCTGGCACAACAGAACACCAACACCAGAGCAGCGCATGGAAACACTGTTTACCTTCCCACCAGAGTGGTACCTATTAATCTACTTGCACTTTTGGGCGTGCTTTCGAACTTCTAGGTTGGCAGGAGCTGGGACCGAGCAACGGGAGCTCACCCCGTCGCGGGGATTCGAACCGCCAACCTTTTGATTGGCAAGCCCAAGGCTCAGTGGTTTAGACCACAGCGCCACCCACGTCCCCTGATGAAAATAAGGATGTCCTATTCAATAACAACAACAACAATAATAACAATAATAATATTTTTTTATATACCATCCATCTGACAGGGTTGCCCAAGCCACTATGGGAGGCTTCCAACATATATAAAAACATAATAAAACATTAAACATCTTCTAAAAGTTGTAAAGTTACTTATCTCCTTGGCTCAGGGGTCGCATAACTCCATACCCTGCAATGAAAATAAGGGTGTCCTTCCATACCTTCCAACATTTCTCCAGTGAAAATAGAGATGTCCTAAGGAAAAGCAGATGGAGGGTACAAGGAGAAGGGGACGACAGAGGATGAGATGGTTGGACAGTGTTCTCGAAGCTACTAACATGAGTTTGGCCAAACTGCTGGAGGCAGTGAAGGATAGGCGTGCCTGGCGTGCTCTGGTCCATGGGGTCACGAAGAGTCGGACACGACTGAACGACAACAACAAAAGGAAAAGCGGGACATTCTGGGATCAAATCAGAAACCAATATGGCTTCTCTAAATCAGGGACTATCCCTGGTTCAGTACTGTGGTCTCAATTCTGCAGAACTCCTTCCTGGATGAGTTCAGACAGGCTCCCTCCCTGTTCAACTTTCAGCGTTCAGTGAAGACTTTCCTTTCTGTTTTCAGGAGGCATTTGAAATAAGCTTTTTTCCGATTAACTGAGTTTATCATGTATGACTATATTCTGCTTGTAGGGGGTCAACATGCTGGGAATTGCAATTAGGGATCATGGCTGTGGCTGGTGGGCTTCCAGTAGATGGGATCCCAGACTTGATGTGTCTTTGGTTTGATCCAGTTGGGTTTTCCCTCATGCTTCTCTTGAAGGAACGGGGAATTAAAATCCAATAAATAAAACATCCAGAAGCGTTAGCCACAAATTACTAATTCTAGTTCTGGGTAGTAAACAGCTGTCAGTATTCAATGCAGTCAATACAGTTCCTTTCACTAGGCACATTACGATTGTTCTTTAAACTCCTTTTGCTTAGGTTCTCTCTCTCTCTCCCTCCCTCCCCCACCCCCACCCCGTTTTTTTAATTCCTGCAATAAATTGTATGTTCCCATTTCCATCACCGCTTCCTCTTGTTTACGGTCGAACCGCTCCTGGGTTGAATAATTTACAAAATAGCTGTCTCCCCGAACATAAGTAATGCCGGCCGTATGTAGGATGAGGAGAGGAAGAAATGTACAAATTACAGGCTGCAGGCAGCTCAACAGAGAATGGGAATGAATGAGCAACGCCTGTGATTCTCAGTTGTACAAAAGTGCAAGGTCAGTTTGCGTGACAGCCGCCTCATCCCTTGTTGTAGGGGACAGACCTGTGCGCTGCGACGTCAGCCTTGCATCCTTGCACAAGCAATCCTTGCGCAAGCAATCCTTGCACAAGCAGCATACATAGATGAAACGTTAACTGGTACAGATACAGGTCTTGGCTGCAACTGCCTCCTGGCAAATGGGTAATTGGTTTTGATGCCACAGCGTTCCTGGGCTGTGCTTTGGCAACCCCGGCTGCGGTTGGCTTAATTGCCAATGTGCTGCCTGCAGGTGCTGGTGTGCACTTTCTGGGACACCCACTAATGCTCTCAGTGAAATACAGGTATATCTTCGAGAATCCACAATACAATGCACAGACTCGCCCTTCGCCTATGTTGACCGTGCACATATAGTGGTACCTCGGGTTACAGACGCTTCAGGTAACAGACGCTTCAGGTTACAGACTCCGCTAACCCAGAAATAGTACCTCAGGTTAAGAACTTTGCTTCAGGATGAGAACAGAAATCGCGTGGAGGCAGCGGGAGAACCCATTAGCTAAAGTGGTACCTCAGGTTAAGAACGGTTTCAGGTTAAGAACGGACCTCCAGAACGAATTAAGTTCTTAACCCGAGGTACCACTGTAGGCCTACTGCTTAAACATGGCCGCTTTTCATGGGATGCCAAGTTTGGACAACTGCCCACCCTTTTGTAATGAACAGAGGTGTAAAAAGTTTTCTCTCTCTGAGTGACTGTGGTTGGTGTAGGTGCTTCTCCTTCCCACCATTGATGGGTGGCTGGTGTACGGGCATCCCCACACCATTTCGTGGTGCTGTCTCTTCTTCTGATCTTTGGTTGTGGCAGCCATTTTGAGTTATGCCACGCCTCCATGGCAGCCATTTTGCTAGATGCCACGCTACGCCCTCCCAGGGGCCAAAGGACTGCATCCTACGAATATGAAACGCCTTGTATATATCTCAGTTACTTGAGCAATTGTACCATTAGAGTTTTACAAGTATAAATCCCTTAATGTTGTTCAATCACCAATTAAAAATGCATCCCGTGTCATAGAGAGAGAGAGAGAGAGCCGCAATCTGCCTCTGTTTATAGAACCTCTAATACATCTTTTTTTTTTTTTTGCCAGTTGGGAAAATAGGGGTGGAAAAAACCAAGATGAAATGGAAACCGTCAACACTGAAGTAAACAAAGCAAGGTTTTATTATGAGGGCTTAGAAAGCGTATGCGGACCTCAACACAATCATGCCAAAACAGATGGAATTCATATTTTTAGACAGAAAGCTCAGAAAATAAATATTCCTATAATGCAATTAAGGGCTACTAATAAATTTGAATATTTGAATAAGTTTATAATAACACTGAACTTGTCAACAGTATATCTTCAATACGTATTCCATTTTCCTTCCCATCCGGAAGCCATGTATCTTTTAGACTGTGATCAGACAAATGCATTTGACTTCCAGTAGCATTTTTAGGAGTATCTCATTTACTTAAAAGCAAGAGGTACATTAAATAAGCAGCTCCCACTCTCAGAATTAGGTGTGCACAGGACTAGAACTTTACCACCTGGGATGACAATTTATTATTAATTTTTTTGAAGTTCTTAAAAAAAGCATACAGAGCAGCTTCCATATCATCATCATCATCATCAACAACAACAACAACAACAACAACAGTCCTTGCCCTCAAGCTTACCATTTAGAAAGATGCAACCCACAAGGAACTGGAAGTGTGGAATGAGGAAATGTAGTTACTGAGTTACCGTTCAGAGTCAGATGGCACAGTGGGTCAGTGCATCTGGCTGTTAACCAGAAGGTTGGTGGTTTGAGCCCAGTTAGGGACAGCTTTAAGGGATGTGGGTGGCGCTGTGGTCGAAACCACAGAGCCTAGGGCTTCCCGATCAGAAGGTCAGCGGTTCAAATCCCTGTGACAGGGTCAGCTCCTGTTGCTTGGTCCCTGCTCCTGCCAACCTAGCACTTCGAAAGCACGTCAAAGTGCAAGTAGATAAATAGGTATCGCTCCAGTGGGAAGGTGAACGGCATTTCCGTGCGCTGTTCTGGTTTGCCAGAAGTGGCTTAGTCATGCTGGCCACATGGCCCGGAAGCTGTACGCCAGCTCCCTCGGCCAATAAAGCAAGATGAGCACCGCAACCCCAGAGTTGTCCGCGACTGGACCTAACAGTCAGGGGTCCCTTTACCTTTACTTTAGAGACAGCTTCGGCAGGATTCCCGCATTGCAAGGGGTTGGAGAAGATGGCCTAACTCTACATTTCTATGATTCTAAGTTCTACATAAGGCCAGCCAGAAGGGAAACGGTTTAAGGAAGGGGGACACACTGAGAGCTGCTGCTCTCTCGGCAGAGTGGATGGAGTGGTCTCCTTCTCTCCCTCAGGCTGCTCCTGGATGGCAGTTGCTGGATGGAGGAACTTGATGGAGCTGGCTTCTCAGCAGAACCGAGAAGCAAAACCTCCAAAGAAAGAGAGTCCACCACCTTCTAAGGGAGTCCGTTGCCCTGTTGAACAGCTCTTGACATCAGAAAGCTCTTCCTATGGTTAGTTGGAATCTTCTATTGTCATTTTGATCCATTAGTTTGAGTCCGATCCTCTGGAGCAGTGGAAAACAAGCTTGCTCCTTCCACGTGTTGCAGCCCTTCAGGTATTTGAAGATGGCTACCACATCACCTCTCAGTCTTCTCTTTTCCAGGTTCTTCTCCCCACCTTTGCCCATGGAAATTAATTCCTTAGGAGGGCTATGAAATGGAGGGTTTGCAGGTTGAATGATGCTCCTCTATGTATTTGTGGTATGTTTGTTCAGGTTTGTCCATTTTAAAATAACCCATTAGTTTGTTTTAGTTGGTGGCCTTGCCTTCTTCTTGCAGGAGCATCATGAATAGCTTGATTGCTAAATCTGAATCAAACTCCTTCAGGCACCATAATTTTATTATGCATTCGTGATTATTTGTGCTCATCATTGCATCAGGGCACTCATACACCATCCATGTTTAACACTTCTTCCACCCGCAAAGGTTTTTGGGGTGGGCATACTGCTTTGTTTCCTATCAGTTCATATCCCATATCTTCCCATATCTTCCTGCTGAAATCCCGTATCATTTATACCAGAAATATTATGGTGCTTCTTTTGTTGCAGATTAAGTAGAAAAGGAGCAGGGGGCCATTTTTCAGCCCAAGGGCCACATTGCTTCATGGAAAACCTTAGGAGAGTCACATGCTAGTGGTGGGCGCGGCCAGAGACAAAAGTGGGTGGAGCAACAGATACTTTGCATGGTAGGTTACATTCCAGTTATGTAAATGCCAGAGGTTTTTACACACACACACACACACACACACACACACACACACAGCCTCCATCCCCCATCCAGATAAACAAGATGGCTTATTGTAGTTTGAAGATACTCTTGCATGCCACCACAATCTCCGAGCAGTGAGAGATTCCAGGGGTTCCAGGTGCTACCCAGGGTTTGTGTTTCCTTTTGGAAATGAGACACAGTAGAGACTGTGGTGTCTTTAGAATAAATGGTTTATTTACACACATATATAGAACCTGAGCCTGTGATGGAGGGGCTCACAGCACTAACACCCCCAAAAAGAGTCCTGTTTCTCCCATAGCCACCACCTTGGATTCAAACACAGATCTGGCATGGTTCTCTCTCTCTCTCTCTCTCTCTCTCTCTCTCTCTCTCTCTGCTTGCGGCTTTGCTTCTAGGTCACATCACTGCTCACCCTCAACTCTAAGCTCTGGACCTCTGAGCTTTCCCCTCGCCAGGAAACTAGCTTAGCTTGATTAGATTTTCTTGATTAGATTAGATTTTCACACTTACCAGATCCAGAGATTAAAGGGATCTGGCACCCATCTTAACACCCAAAACTCAACCAGACATTCCAGCCAAGCAGAGTCACTAGAAGTGAGCCTACAGCAGGGCCAGTGAGGGGTTCAGCCTGGGAAGAGTCTCAAGAAACAGGCAAAGAGGTATGGAGGGCCCTGAGGTTTCCCACCCATTAGGTTACAGGTCTTTGGAAAGACCCCCCTGCCAGAGACCCCAAGAGTCAGACAGTGCCAACAATATGGGACACGAGGAGCTTTTGTGTGACTTGATGTAAGGCAGCTGCCCAGGAAATCAAATTTCATTTCCCTGCAAGTTTCCCATCTCTCTTTCTCTGTTCCCTTGATCTCTCTATCCTGCCACTTTTTCCACTGCATCAGCTCCCTGGTTGGCCTTTGGGGATTACAAGGCATTTCAATCCAAAAGAGGCAGGTAACATTTTAGCCACTGGATTGCCTCAAATTGCACCTCTCCCTTGCTAGGCATCCTAGGGATGAAGATTGATTGGTAACCAATGATTTACATTCTAGGATTCCTTCTTGGTGCACCTGCAGTATGTAAACTGATTAACTCCTAACCACTTTCCTGTCCCCCTTAGAAATAACAAGGGTGTTGCTGCCCAGACCTGTTTTCTACATCTCATCACTGCTGTCCCTTCCCATTAAGCCTCTCTCCTTTGTCCACCTGGCTGGACAAAGCTTGCTGCTTCCAAGGAACTGTGTTTCCCCCCCCCCCAAAGCCTCACTTTTTGCCATCATGCAGTTGGGAAAGGGCCGTGACTCGGGGGCAGAGCAGCAGCCTCACACAGAGAGCCTCCAGGTCTAATCCCAGGCATCTCCAGGCAGGACTGAGAAAGACCCTTTCCTCAAATCCAAGGGAGTCGCTGCCGGTCAGTGTGGGCAATACTGAGTGAGATGGAGCAGTGGGTCTTGACTCAGCATCAGGCAGTTTTCTTTGTGTACCTATGTTGAGGAGAAGGACAATAGCTTAATGGTAGAGTATCTGCTTTGTGTCAGAAGCGAGCCAGCAGTAAAATCACACTGGTCAAGTTGGAGTTAACTCTTAGCAAGAACACAACCTGCACAGACTTGGCTTGAGTGTTGGGTCTGATGAGCATAGCAGCTCATCCCCAGTAGGTCTTACAGCATGGATCAGTTGCCAAGACTGAAAGTCCTTGCCTCCCCACAGCCTTCTAGGTCCCTTCCTTTCCAGAGTTTTCCCCAAGCAACCAGAGACTGCGCCTGAGTGAAGCCAACCTCTCCTCTGCCCTTTTCATGCCTCCTCTTGTTCTGGGAGACCAAGGGAGAAGGCAAGCTTGTTGCAGCAGGAATGGGAGATACCCATGCGTCTCCAGCAGGCAGACTCATCTCTGCCTCTTGGCCTCCCTCCTATCCTGGTTCAGTCTGAACTTCTCTCTGCCACAGACTCTCACAGACACCCTGTTACCTTTTCAGCTTCCGACATCTCCTCTTCCCAATCTTCTCCCTCTTCTCCCTGTGACCACTCATCATCATCCCACCACCAATCCCCAGGCTCTGAACCTTTCTCCCTTGGTTGTTCCCCAGCTGGTTCCTCCCTATTCCTCTGCATTCAGCCAGTCCATGACACTTTGCATGCAGAAAGTCCCAAATTCAATCCCAAGCATCTCCAGACGGGGCTGGGGGAGCCACTAGCCATTGCTGAGCTAGATGGAATGATGGTCTGACTTGGTATAAAGCTGCTTCTTATGTACCTGCCAGAGACATGGCCGGCAGAGAGGACTCTGCAGAGGGGGAGGAAGAGGCAGAGGAAAACAGGAACTTGGTTCATTCACACCACAAAAGTGAGATAAGCCCTTCTCGCTCTGGATTGCTGCCTGAAAGTTTCCACAGCAGCACAGAGATGAAGGAGCAGGATGCAGGTGGTAGTAGAGGGTTGGATTCAACTACAGAGGAGGAGGAATTGGCTGCACCTGAGTCTCCAAGAAGCAGGAGGCGGAGCAAGAAATTAGAACAAAGGAAGACCAGCAGGAAGCAGGGGCGGGCTTGGCGTATATCTGGCCTTGGAAGGAGCCAGAAGCCAGTTGAGTCAACTGATTCTGACAGTGGGGTATGAGTTGTGGGAAGCTTGGATTGCTGAAAGTCTGTTGTTGATAATAAACCTTAACCAGTCGAATTGCCAGTGTGTCGTGTCTTGTGCGGGAGAGGTGCTAAACCTGACAGTACCTTGGACACCTGGATAGCTCAGTCGGTAAAGCATGAGACTCGTATTCTCAGGGTTGTGGGTTTGAACCCTACACTGTGTTCCTGCCTTGCAGGGGGGTTAGACTAGATGTCCCTTATAGTCCCTTCCAACTCCAGGATTCTATGAATATTGAGATTTTTCACCTGAGCAGGACATTTAGATTCCATTTGTAATTTGAATTACAAAGAAAAGCTGTCCCTTGCTTGGCTTGTCAGTTTTCCTTAAGTTCCACTCCCCCCCCCCCCGAAAATGACTTGATCAGTAGCCAGGTGTGCAAGCAGTTGGGTTGGTTGGTTAATTAATTAACTAATTGCATTTATATACCACTCAAGGTGGCATACGTGGCTCACCCCCCAGCTCATTTAACCCCCACAGCAATCCTGTGAGTTAAATTATTCTGTGAGAAAGTGACTGGCCCAAGGTCACCCAGTGAGTTTCATGACTGAGTGGGGTTTGAACCTTGGTCACTCAGGTCCTAGTCTGATACTCCAACCACTACACCAAGCTGGCTCTGACGCTGGCACCAAAATGGTATTTTGGAGGGATACTTCCTCTAATACTGGAGCAAGTACATAGGTATCAGGACAAACAGCCGTGACAGCCTTATCTTCCACGAATTTGCCTAATCCTCTTTTAATTATTTTCTTTATTCATTTAGCAATATTTATATTCTACTTAATTTTTTTTTAAAAAAATTAACTCCTCTCAGCATATTTTGCATAAGATGATATAAAATATTCATTAAGAATAGTAATAAAAGCAGAAGATTAATAAAATCATCAAAATACAGATTTTAAAAAAGATTTTTAAAACAAATGTGCATAATAAGAAGTGTCTGGGTAGGCTTGCCGGAGCAAAAAAAAAGAAAACATGATAAGAACAGGTGTTGAAAACTGTGCAATTAATGTGCCTGCCAAATATCAATAGGCAGGGAGTTCCAAATAATAGGGGCCGCCATGCTAAGAGATTGATTTCTTCAGAACTGCAGAATGAACATTATGTGGCACTTGTAAAAGATGGTTTTGATGGGAGCAGCGGTGTTTTAAAACATCGTTAATCCTTCTGAGCAGCTATCATCTGAAGCAGCATAAATCCTCTTTCAGTGTGTTCCTTTATTCAATGGGCCTTATTTCCCTAGCTGAGTGTGCCTTGGGGATTGTGGCACAAATAAAGAAATAGATGCAGGCATTGAGATGCCTTTTGGCCTCCTTTATTGCTTCAGGACAATGAAAGGCTTTGTCTGTTTTTTCCCAATTCCGTCTTCTGCCATCTCTCTCTTGAAAGAATCTGCCTTGCTGGGTGGCTGGGATAGGCTGCCAAGTTCCACAGCAAGGCTTAAGAACACAGAAGTTTTTAAAAGAACAGATCTTCAAACCATCTAAGTGCCTTTCCACCCCTTCCCTCTTCCACCGCAGCTTAATGTCTCCTTCTATAAGTACTCCAATTGGCAGCTATTTCTGAGCCAGATCAAAGTCAATCAGGCTGTCAGGCTGAAGTCCTGTCTTCTATTTTGCATCTGTCTTGGCTGCCAGGTAGAAATGGACAGGTAGAAAATAACCCAGTTCCTCCTCTCTCTTTTCCCCTTAATGACAGCTTGCTTTGAGCCTAGCCGCGCAACTAGATGGCTGGATGAGTTTCCCTCCCTGGAGACAGCCTGATTCAATTTTTAATTGACCTCCACTTCATAAAAATGCAAAAGTGGTACAGGTTCCCCATCTCCATCACAATGGCAGGCACCCACCTGCCTATCTGAGCTGCTCAGGAGGGTAGAGGAGACAAAGATGTACCGGTACTCTCTGTGTGGGTTAAGGTGTCCCCAACACCGTGGTTCCTTGCTGCTAGGAATTGCCCTGGAGAAGTCTATCCAAGTCTTGCTAATAGGGACCTGGATGTTTAATTTTCTCTTCAGAATCTGGAGGCATGCCCAGATCCAGATTTCTGCGCATTTCAGAGTGGCACATTGGGGTACAGCGCTCTTAAGATGCAGACTGCGACCAAATTATTGGGTCAGAATCCAAGCAGCACCCAACAACGCCGAATGCAGGAAGAGTCAAGCCAGACAAAAGAAAGGGCTTCTTTGCTCAGCACGTAGTTAAACTATGGAATGTGCTCTTCCACAAGAAGCAGCAAAGGCCTCCAGTTTGGACAGCTTTAACATAGGATTAGCAGTGCCGGATTTAGTAGGGTGTGGATTTTTCCACAGGAGAGGGTGCCAAGCCAAGGGGACCCCAAATAATACAGTTGTACCTCGGGTTACAAACACTTCATGTTACAAACACCTCGGGTTACAGATTCTGCTAACCTGGAAGTAGTACCTCGGGTTAAGAACTTTACCTCAGGATAAGAACAGAAATCGCGCGGTGGTGGCGCGGCGGCAGCGGGAGGCTTAAGTGGTTAAGAACGGTTTCAGGTTAAGGACAGACCTCCGGAACGAATTAAGTTCGTAACCAGAGGTACCACTGTATACTTAAAAGCATGCACAGAACGGGAGGTGGAGGGGACACTTTAACAAATTCTAACCCAAGAGGAATTTTTGTGAAAATAATAATAATAATAATAATAATAATAATAATAATAATAATAATAATAAAAATGGGGGGGTTTGAGAGTCCAAATTTTGTCCTCGCTGAGGGCAACCTATTTACCAAAGTCCTTCCCAGGAATTCAACCAATTCATGGAGGATACAGCTATCAGTGGCTGCTAGGACTGGGTGGATCCTGTTAATTTCCATTCTTCTCAGCTTTTCATTTTCCCAATCTTAAATCCAGCTCTCCGCATTTCTGCAGCAGCTTGCAGAGTATTTATTTTTAGATCCTCCTGAAAATCCCCCAGCATGTTAGTGCAAATTTATTCTAGTGAACGCTTTTGTTTTAGTGAACGCTTTTGACTAACATGCACCTTTCTGCAACTAATTTCTCCTAATGAACTGCATTTCTGTATGTTGTTTTCACTAATATATAGTCATTTTTGTTGTGCACATTTTCTCCCCTGACACCTGCATTTTTGTCAATATCGCTTGATTGGAGAACTGCATTGCAAAATTCGGATAAGTGCGGATTTTGAGGGATAGCTTGGTTTCAGCTCTCATATTCTTTCAGGAAGTATAGAATTGTTAGATTCAGCTTTCAGTGCAAACTGAATTGAATTCCTCCCCATCCCAGCACACCCCTAATGACTGCTGGCTATCATGGTGACCTTCTACCATTCAGTATGCCTCTGAATATCCATTTGTGGGCCTCCCACAGGCATCTGGTTGGCCACTGTAAGAACAGGACACTGGACCAGATGGGGCTTAGGAAGACCAACTTGCTCAAGCAAGGCTGAACTGGAATTTGCATGTCTCTTCCCAATGCTTGACTGTGGAACCGATTCCCTCAGAAGGTGGAGGACTCTCCTTCACTGGAGGTTTTTAAGCAGAGGTTGGGTGGCCACCTGTCAGGGATGCTTTATTTAAGATTCTTGCGTTGCACAGGCTTTGGGTTAGATGACCCTCAGGCTGGGGCGTCTTATGCATAGAGGCTAGTGGTGCAGGGCGCCAAGTTCTGGAAGGCTCCAGGGAAGAGGCGGAGGCTGGACGCAGCACCTCCCAGCATCAGCTCGCCACCCTCGCCCACCTCCGCCATGCTGTGCTGAAGCAGCACCGCGCCCGGAGTCTCTGCCTGCCGTGGCCACCACAGCACAAAGTGGCCAGTTGAGACAGGAGCCGCCGCATCCAGCCTCCACCTCTTCTCCACCAGAGGAGCTGCCCTCCAACCGTTGCCCGCCTCCTCCAGCCCCGCAAAGCTGGGTGCGGCGCTGGCAGCGCTGTCCTCCCTTAAAAAGGCTGGCAACTCTAGGAAAGAGGGGGGTGCTGGAGGGATCTTCGCACCACGGCGCCGGATATGCTTAAGACGGCCCTGCCCTCAGGGTCCCTTCCAACTCTGAAGTTCTGTGACTCAATGGCCAGCCCAGGTAGGCAGCATCAGTCCAGGGTCTGAAGGTACTTCTTAGAAGAAGAAGAAGAAGAAGAAGAAGAAGAAGAAGAAGAAGAAGAAGAGGAGGAGGAGGAGTTTGGATTTGATATCCCGCTTTTCACTACCCGAAGGAGTCTCAAAGCGGCTCACATTCTCCTTTCCCTTCCTCCCCCACAACAAACACTCTGTGAGGTGAGTGGGGCTGAGAGACTTCAGAGAAGTGGGACTGGCCCAAGGTCACCCAGCAGCTGCATGTGGAGGAGTGGAGACACGAACCCGGTTCCCCAGATTACGAGTCTACTGCTCTTAACCACTACACCACACTGGCTCTCCTTGCAGTTCAGCAGCACGCCATACGGTGGAGCTGCACATAGACCCTCTCCTCCCCGGCCCGCAGTTCTCACTCAGGTTGAGTAAACCGCTACCAGCCCCTCTCCACCATTGTCCTCCTTTCCCCACCATCGCTTTCTCTGCCGGATACACAGATTTGTCGGGACGAATAGTGTTTCCGTTATTTAGCTATGACTTGGCTGTGTGGCTGTTCCTCATTGAGAAGCGATGGGGGGAGGGGGACTCATTCCCAGGATCTGGCTCTGGGTTCCTGGCTCAAGCCAGCCAAGCTCAGCTGCCGCATTCAATCAAGTTCAATCCATTGGCAAATGCATTGTGACAGACTATTTATTCTCTGCAGGAGTGCTTGGAAAGCTAATTTTCTGTTTAAATGCTGTTCCGCAAATGGAGGCTGGCTCCTTTAATCAAGCTACATGGATGTATGGCCTGACGCAGAGGGGTGTGTGCGGGGACACGGCAGGCCAGCATTTTAACTCAGCGGTAGTGGAGGGGTTGCGTGTGTCCCTCCCTTCTCTCTCCCCCGACCCACCTCCTTTGCTTTAGCGGTAGAAGAGCAAGGGCTGGCATGAGGGCCACATTCTGTCCCGCCCCCCCCCAAAAAAATTGTTACTATATTCAAGATTCAAACCATCCAGTTTTGATTTCCTTCTCTTATGTGTGTACTTTCCCACCACCCTTCCCTGGCTTCTTCATCTTGCTGCGTATCATTCTTAACCACCCTCTTCTTCCTAGATTTGTATTTCTAACCCCCCCCCCGCCTCTTTTTAAAAGACCTTGCATATAAGCGACCTCTCCAACTCTTCTCACCATCTCATACAAATAGCTGAGCCTGGTGAGCACTTAATGTTCCCAACCCTTATAGTTATAGTTATAAATTGTGGGTTGCCATCTGATTTATTCTGATTTTAATCTGATTTTAATCTGCATTTCAGTCGATTGCTGGATTTTATGTATTATATACTTTGATGTTAGCTGCCCTGAGCCTGGCTTGGCCAAGGAGGGCGGGATATAAATAAAAATTCATTATTATTATTATTATTATTATTATTATTGATTTACTATCTGTTTTCCACAGCTGCTTTGAGTCCTTGTCCTACTTGTAAGTTTATCTATTATACTTCTTCAACTAATCTACAAAGGGTTTCCACTTACCCTTTAACAATGATTCCTCTTGGTTCCTGATTTTTGTTGTCATAACCCGCCAACTCCACAGATTCTATCAATTCATTTTGCCACTCCTCTTTAGCTGGTATCTCTTTATCTTTCCAACTTTGTGCATACATTGTTCTTGCTGCAATTGTTACGTATAAAAAAATAGATCAAGTACATTGGGGGGGTATCCAAATTCGTTATTCCTAGAAGGAATCTTCTGCATCTTTTTCATTTCCCCATGGATGATTTCCCAATATGTTTTTGCTTTTTCGCATGTCCACCACATGTGGAAGAAAGTGCCTTCCACCTCTTGGCACTTCCAACAGAGGGCCACATTCTGATCTCGGCAACCTTATGGCCATATAGAATCATAGAATCATAGAGTTGGAAGAGACCACAAGGGCCATCCAAGTCCAACCCCCTGCCAAGCAGGAAACACCATCAAAGCATTCCTGACAGATGGCTGTCAAGCCTCTGCTTAAAGACCCCCAAAGAAGGAGACTCCACCACACTCCTTGGTAGCAAATTCCACTGCTGAACAGCTCTCACTGTCAGGAAGTTCTTCCTAATGTTTAGGTGGAATCTTCTTTTTTGTAGTTTGAATCCATTGCTCTGTGTCCGCTTCTCTGGAGCAGCAGAAAACAACCTTTAACCTTCCTTTATATGACATCCTTTTATATATTTGAACATGGCTATCAGATCACCCCTTAACCTTCTCTTCTCCAGGCTAAACATACCCAGCTCCCTAAGCCGTTCCTCATAAGGCATCGTTTCCAGGCCTTTGACCATTTTGGTTGCCCTCTTCTGGACACGTTCCAGCTTGTCAGTATCCTTCTTATCCTAGTGGTGGATGGAACCAGAGGCAAAAATGGATGGAACAATATTTTTGATGCTTCCCATTGTACAGTATACTAGCTTCTATCCAGATTCACACACCCCTCTCTGTCCTCCACCCTGGCAAGCATTGCCCAAGTTCAATTACACTTTCCAGCCAGGCAAAAACAATTAAGCTTGGATTCTAGAGTTGGAAGAGATCATCTAGTCCAAACCCCCTACAATGCAGGCATCTTTCACCCAATGTGGGGCTTGAACACACAACCCTAAGATTAAGAGTCTCATGCTCTACTGACAGAACTGCCCCTCAGGATCAAGGGGAGCAGGACTGGTGAGGGGTGGGGCCTGGAAAGAGTTCTGAAGGCCATATTTGACCCCAGAGCCTGAGGTTCCCCCTGTCCTCAGCTAGACTCACAATTGGGATTGGACCAGGGCTGTTGAAATAGAGGCAAAATCTGGAATGCTTTGCCTTGGATGGGGGTGGTGAAAAATGAGGTCCATAGGGTGGCAAGTGACTCACCCACCCACCAGCCCATGAATCTCACTCACCCACCAGCCCATGAATCTCATTTTCACCCCACTTCTGTTTATTTTTTAAGGCAAAATAGTTAAAAGGGAGTATCCTCTGAGGGGCAGGTTTGAGGAACCATTAGCACCCCAGACGTTGATGAACTACAACATCCTTCATCCCTGGCCATTGACCACAATTGCTAAGACAGATGGGGGAGGGTTGTTCAGCAACATCTGGGAGGGCCAGAGGTTCCCGAGCCCAGTTCTGCAGCCGGAGGAATCTTTCTAATTCTATTTCAGGTGGCTCTTTATCATAGCTGTCAACCTTCCCTTTTTTTGCGGGAAATTCCCCTATCAGTTGTTGTTGTTCAGTCGTTCAGTTGTGTCCGACTCTTCGTGACCCCATGGACCAGAGCACGCCAGGCACGCCTATCCTTCACTGCCTCTCGCAGTTTGGCCAAACTCATGCCAGTCGCTTCGAGAACACTGTCCAACCATCTCATCCTCTGTCGTCCCCTTCTCCTTGTGCCCTCCATCTTTCCCAACATCAGGGTCTTTTCCAGGGTGTCTTCACTTCTCATGAGGTGGCCAAAGTACTGGAGCCTCAACTTCAGGATCTGTCCTTCTATCAGTACTATAGTCTAATTTCCTGCAAATAAGGGAAGGTTGACAGCTATGCTCTTTATTATGATCACATTTCCTTAATGTTGATTGTGTTTTAATCCCCCCCCCCCACTGCACCCCTCGCATCGTCTTAGCATCCTGCTGTCCGACTGGAAAGTAGCAGGTGAATAGTCAAAACAAATAACTCTGTGAAATTATTATTTATAAAGTGTCTGTCCAGAAGCTTTCAATATAAATAATAAAGGATAATCTGCTAGGATTTTATTATTATTATTTTTTAAAGGTTTTTTTTTTGCTGAGCTTCTTGCATACACCGTGCTTGGAGCCTTTTGGAGCAATTTCCCATTAAGGTTGCAAAGCATGCCTTGCGCTAAACTGAACCCTAGCTGACTGAAGGGTGGGGAAGGAGACTCAGATGCCTGGAGTGGAAATGAAGGCAGATGGTACAGGTGTTTCGTGAATATTTTAGAAGCCAAAAGCTGGGATGTTTGGGCATCCTTTCTTAGAAAGAACCCTTGGAGGGTTAATCCCGCTTGACATCTTAAAATGAAGAGAATGTCTTCTGCGCTGCACAGATGTCTAAGCCTGATTATTATTATTATTGAAACGTAAATCCTTGGCATTGCATGGCTGGCTGTATTATAAAAGTGCAGGGAGTGGGGGGGGGCAGGCTTCCTTTCTTTCTCTCCTCCTTGTGAGTAATAGAATTGCTATAAATATTTTAGGAGAGAACAGAGGAAGGGGTGAGGTCTGGAAGATGAGAAAGACAATTGGAAATGGCAATGAACTAAACTTATGATCATTAACACACATGGGGGGGATGAATAGAAAAACTGATATATAAGGCCGTGTTGAGACATTATATTTTTCAGGCTAATACATTGCTTTTTTGTTATGTTTTCCTTTTTCTTCTTTTATTTTCATTGTATAGAATCATAGAATTAAGGAGTAGGAAGGGACACCAAGCGTCATCTTACAATGCAGGCATCACAGCTAAATAATCCCTGACAGATGGCCATCCAACCTCTGTTTAGAAATGTCAGGAGTAGCCCAGCTACTCACGAGGAGAGGGAGAGAGGAAGCCCTGCTCAGGAGCAGGGCAGGGAAATCGGCTCTTCAAGGGGAGACAGCTCACGAAGCTATAGGGAACCCGAGCCCCTTTTGCAAACGGACTCCTCCTCCTCCTCCTCCAGCTTATCACAGGAATTGTCTCCAAACGAAGGAGCGGAGCAAGGGCTCCGTGACACTGCTGAAAGACCCAGCACCACCAGCCAGACAGATCGGACAGAAGCCCACAGCTTCCGACACAGGCATAGCGCAGGGGAGCTAGAGGACCCAGGAGACATCGTTTCAGGGTGCCGAAAATCTGGTGTTGGGCGAGTAGCCGAAGGAATGTACTTCCAGATTCTGGTAGTGATTGAACGGTCATGTTTTTGACTAGCTCCGCTTGTAAATAGCAATGCTTAATAAATAGCTTCAGTTTTTCAAAAGAGGCTTTGTTGATACTCATGAGCAGCACTGGGGAAGATCCTGACAAGAAACCTCCAACAAACGAGAGTCCACCCCCTTCCAAGGTCATCCGCTCCATTGTCGAATAGCTCGTTCTGTCAGAAAGTTCTTCCTAATGTTTAGACGGAATCTTGTAACTTGAATCCAAGGGGTTCGGGTCCTACCCTCTGGAGCAGCACAAAACAAACTTGTCCCATCCTCCACTTGACATCCCTTTGGATCTTTGAAGATGGCTATCATATCTCCTCTCGGTCTTCTCTTTTTCCAGGCTAAACCTACCCAGTTCCCTCAAACGTTCCTCATTAGGCTTGGCTTCAAGACCCTTGATCACCTCGGTGGGTTTTTTTAAAGGGTAATTTTGTGCAATGGTGGCTGGGGGCTATTGGGGATGGTGAGAGATAAGGCTGGAGCCAGAACCAATGAGATGGAGCCATAGGTGGAGCCAGAACCAATGAGATGGAGCCATAGGTGGAGCCAGAACCAATGAGAAACAGAGCCAACTACGGCAATCCTAGTTTTGCCTGCATCTTCCTCCTCCCTCCTGGAAGCTGGCAGGCAGTGACACCTCCTAGCCTGGTTTTAACTTACAAATAAGGAGGTAGGTAGGTAGGGACTGGCAGGAGCATCAGCAACACATACGGGGTTGGGGCTTATTTATGGGGGGCATCACAGTACATTTTTCCAGGAAGCATGACATGCACCGTCCATCAGCCACCAATTACCAGCTCTCAGGAAGGATAATGCTACAAAGTACTGTAATTGTGGGGGACAGAGGCAGATGAGGCAGTGATGATGCTGGTCATTTTGGCACACTTCTGTGGGAATAATGGACCCCATTATGATCAATCTGCCACTGATAACCACTCCTTGCATGCACTTGTTTAAATAGTAAGTTTAGGGAGGAGATAAGGACTGCGGGGAGGGGAGGCGATAGCTTTCTTGGGCTGTTTCCAAGTGCACAAACAGCATGAAATACTTTCGTAAGCATTGCTCAGGAAATTGGAGGCAGCACCACCTCCTATGCTGTTCATGCTACTTTTCTGAAATATGAAAGTTTCCCATTTGTTTACTTTCCAAGATGGTCAGGTTCAGAATTGCAGTTTAGGAATGGATCGGTTATACAGTGGAACCTTGGTTCCCGAACTTAAGCCGTTCCAGGAGACTGTTCGGTTCCCGAAACAGTTCAGGAACCAAGGCATGGCTTCTGATTGGCTGCAGCAGCTTCCTGCAGCCAGTCAGAAGCCGCAGAAACTATGCTGGGCGTTCGGCTTCCAAAGAACGTTCGCAAACCAGAACAATTACTTCCAGTTTTTGTTCGTTCGGGAGCCAAGGTTCCACTGTAGACGTAGACTTTGGATGGACAACTATAATGATATTTGGAATGCATTTATGCAAAATACAGTCGGTTAAAAATAAACATATGTTTGAATAATAATAATAATACTTATATAAGTATATATGGAATTTTAATTCTTAACATTATAATTATAATTATGTAGTCTATCTTTTTCTTCTTTGCTTGTTAAAATAAAGTGATACACTGTTAAAGAAAGAAAGAAAGAAAGAAAGAAAGAAAGAAAGAAAGAAAGAAAGAAAGAAAGAAATGTCATGTGATCGTATACAATGGTACCTCGGGTTACAAACACTTCGGGTTACAGACTCTGCTAGCACGGAAGTAGTACCTTGGGTTAAGAACTTTACCTCAGGATGAGAACAGAAATCGCGCTGTGGCGGCGCAGCAACAGCGGGAGGGCCCATTAGCTAAAGTGGTACCTCAGGTTAAGAACGGTTTCAGGGTTAAGAACGGACCTCCGGAACCAATTAAGTTTGTAACCAGAGGTGCCACTGTACAGTTCTTTCTCTTTACCTTCAAAGAACATAACTTTGTATGCGCCAGCTGGAAATGAAACAGTACGTAGGTCTGCCACAAAACCTGAAAGCAGAATCATGTATAACCACCCAGATATTATCATGAGCACAAGTCGTCATAGCAAAACGAAAAGGGCATCTTGAGGGAGCCACACACACACCCCACTCCATATCATTCATCAGAAGTTGCATTTCGTATGATCCCTCTGGCCAGGGGCGGAGCAAGGGGCGGGGGCGGGCCGCCCCGGGTTCCAGGGGAGGGGGGACACTTTGGCCGCCCCCTCCCTACCCCGCCCCGCCAGGCGGGCCCCCGAATGGGAACATGCCGCCTTTTCCCCCTTCCAGCGGCTTTTTTCTGCGTGAGGGGTGGGCCAGCGAGGAGGGGGTGTCACGCTTGTCACTGGCATGACACCCCCTCCTCGCTGGCCCACCCCTCGCACCGAAAAAAGCCGCTGGGAGGGGGGGAAGGGAAGCAGAGCAGGCGCATTCAAAACTGATCCTCTCAATTTTGGATCTTCTCAATTTTGTGCCCCCTCAGCTCAGCGCCATGTGCGAGGAAACCTTCCTAAACCCAATACTGGTCAGGTCAGCCCATCTAGCTCAGTCTACATTGGCAGGCAGTGGCTCTCAAGGTTTTCAGACAGTGGAAGAGCCCAACCCTACCTGGAGATATCAGGGATTGAACCCAGAACCTCCTGTATGCAAAGCAGATGCTCTACTACTCTGCCACAGATGGACCCTAAGCAGCATCGAAGCTACAAAGTGCCTTAGGCTGAGACGAGTGGTTTTCTAGAGTACCTGACTGGGGTCTGAATCAAACATAAGAGCCCTGCTGGATCAAACCATAGGCCCATCTCATCCAGCACTCTGTTCTCCCAGCGGCCAGTCCTATGCTCATGGGAAACCCAGATCCTGTTGTCTGTGTGCCCCCTTGTCTGCCTGGTCCACAAGTTAGCTTTGTACTGAATGGTTCAAAGTTTGCGTGCATACTGACACGTTGCCTGCAGCTCTGATTCCTCGCCAAGCATCTCTTTGCTTCCTTTTCAAGGCTGAGCGGGTTTTTTGAGTGCTTAGGCAAGCTCCGGTGGAGACGGACATCTTTTTGGGAGCAGGCTGGTGTGAAATTGGTCCGTATGGCTCAGATTTGTTTCCTGATCAGATTTGCCACTTTTATACCAGATGACATGCCCCGCTGCCTTTCATGCTCAGGAGCAAGGCGTAGCTATTTTCAGGCTGTGTTCTGTGTTTCGTTCTCAACAGTATTTGATGTCCAGGAGTCATCCATCAGGGTTTCCATTGGGTGCAAATGAAATGGCGAAATTTAGCTCTGGTTTTCAGCAGGTTGGCAAATGGTGGATTTTGGTGTGGCCAGTTTGAATTCTCGGTAGCAGAATGTTGCTTGCTGGTCCTAGATTTAATAATAATAATAATAATAATAATAATAATAATAATAATAATAATTTATTTATTATTTATACCCCGCTATCTGACTGGGTTTCCCCAGCCACTCTGGGGAAATGTACATTTTCTTCCTTGAATGTGAGAAGTTCTTTGTGATAGAAGCAAAGAAGGTGCTGGTGCCATCTGCTGACAGAAAAACAACCATGCTATGCACTTCAGTGTACTTTAAAGGGAAAGGGACCCCTGACCATTAGGTCCAGTCACGGACAACTCTGGGGTTGTGGCGCTCATCTTGCGTTACTGGCTGAGGGAGCCGGCGTACAGCTTCCGGGTCATGTGGCCAGCATGACTAAGCCGCTTCTGGTGAACCAGAGCAGCGCACGGAAACACCGTTTACCTTCCTGCCGGAGCGGTACCTATTTGTCTGCTTGTACTTTGACGTGCTTTTGAACTGCTAGGTTGGCAGGAGCAGGGACCGAGCAATGGGAGCTCACCCCGTCACGGGGATTCGAATTGCTGACCTTCTGATCGACAAGCCCTAGGCTCTGTGGTTTAACCCACAGTAGCACAGTTCAATTAATTCAACTGTGCAGTAGCCACTGCTGCTGAGGTGCTTCTGGTTTTCTGAGAGGTGCAAATGCTTATTCAGTTGTGGCTTAGGGTTTGACATGAAATTCCAGGGGGTTGAAATTCCATATCAGCAACCCCAGGATGAAGGATTAGGATCGGGGAGGAGAGGAGCAGGGCAGTTTCTGCTTAGCTTGATAGCTTTTCTTCATTCTGCTCCTTCCACCCATTTGCATCAGGCACAGCCATGCTCTTCCCTTCACTTGGTAGGTCCTGATTTCTGCCCCTTACAGGCAGCTCCAGAGTCTGCCTTTAACCTCCCATACTCTGCTACCTCCTGCCAGGCACTGCCCCTTAGCTTGTCTTGGGGTCTGTGCTGCAAAATTCAGAGCATGCATAGCACAGTGCTGGGGATCCTTCAGCCCACAGACTAATTAGGCCCACAAAGCTGCCCCAGGCAAGCCGCTCACATGTCCATCACCTGTCATGTCAGCCACAGGCAGAATAAAGCCCACAGCTGCAAAGGAACAGCCAGCAGCACACTCTGCGTTTTAGAGCGCATGACTGATTCTCCCATTGCCAGTAGAACTTGGTGCCTTTCCATGTCACGCTCCTTTTGGCAGGGATCAGATGCACCCAGCAGCCCCCATTGCAGGCACAGCTTTGCCTTTCCCATGCCAGGCATTGTATGAGGCATGAGTCGTCCACTTTGGCCACCCCCCACCTTTGGATTGTGGACCCCAAGAAGTTGGTTGTGTTCCAATGCAGACCGCAGGCCAGAAGTGGTTTTCGACCTCCAATATGGCACCATGCTGGTGCTGCTCTTGGGCCCATTCCATAGCCCTCCTTCCACCCTGGTCAGCCTGGAAAGAAGCAGCAGCGCAGGAGAGGCTTGCAAAGTTAGGTCTGCCCAATCCATCCACCAGTGAGACAACTGCAGGCTGCCAGCCATGCATGGCATCCAACCAGGGGCTTCATAAGCCTCCTGGTTGGTTGTTTTTTCTCTGCCCACCTGGGACTGCAAAACAAAAACAAAAACTGGGAAAGAGAGCTTCATTGCAAAATACAGTCAAGTGCGAAATTTGTAGGATAGCTCTGCTTTGTGTACTGTTTTGGAAAGTGCAGACCAGGGAGGGGGGGGGGTGGTTGCCTTTAAAAGTGAACTTAATTGAATTTCTCCTTTATCCCTGAGCTTTGTCTATACTAGCTGGGGCTGATGGGAGTTGGAGTGCAGCAACATCCAGAGAGACAAGATTCCTTACCTAGAGGCAGTAAGAACCGCCTCCTTTCAGAAAGTAACATTCTGACGCAGGCTGAGAAGTCCATTAAAATTCATCCCACTGAGCTATGTGGGCTGGAGTTACCACATGCTTCTTTTCAGCTGGTGTCTCCCTTTGTGGGGGGTTTTTTAATTGCTTTTAGCCAGATTAAGTGGTACCAGAACGATCTGAACACACTTTGTTCCTCCGGCTTCCCTTAAACACATCCATCAGAAGCCAACAACGTTTGTGACTTACAATATGTTCTCATCCTGCTGGTCTGCTCTATCCAGGGCTCCTGAATTAGATCCCACCACCCGTGGGGTTGTGAGTGTGGGGACGTTTATATAATACAGTCGCAGAGTTAAACGTTCCTTATTTAAACCTGCACAGCGGCAAACGGCCGCTGACTCGTTTGAGTCTTTCGTCCTTTTCTTGATTGTCAATCCCTTCATCCCTCTCAAAATAAAGATACACATGAATCTGATTAATAACCAAAGTAAAGTAATTTACTGACAGATTCATTCGTGCACATATTTAGGTTACAAAACTGGAGGTATAAACTATATCAGGGGTGGCCAACTTCCAAAAGACAGCGATCTACTCACAGAGTTAAAAACTGGCTGTGATCTACTCACAGAGTTAAAAACTGGCTTTTGGGGGGCTCAGGTCGAGATTGTTGAGCTTTTTTTTTTTAGGAAGGAAAGCCATCCATGTTTTGAGGGGTTCGGGTCAAACTGGAGCTTTTTTTTAGGAAGGAAAGCCCTGATTTGGGGGCTTCAGGGCAAAGATGTAGAGCTTTTTTAACCGGAGCCAAAATTGCTGAGCTTCTTTGTGGGGAGCCAGTGATCTACCAGTGATCTACCACAGACGTTCAGTGATCTACCAGTAGATCACGATCTACCTGTTGGACTATATAAACTAAATTAATGAGTCTCTTAACACATCTTTAAGCAAAGTGGCAGTTGGTCCTCCCTTAGAATGTTGGACTTGACTGACATCATCCCACAGTGAGGAGATTAAGAAATTTTGGGGAGTAATGCATGAGGAATTAAAGAAAATGTTAAAAATCCAATTTGTTTTAAAAAAAAAAAACCAGAGGCATATCTCCTAGGCTTGATAGGGAAAGATACACTGCTAGTGGGGGGGGGGAGAATTTTTCTATATGCAACATATGGAAATGTTTCGAAGATTACAGTCATACCTCGGGTTACGATAGCTGCGGGTTGCGTTTTTTCGTGTTGCAAACGCGGCAAACCCAGAAGCGTTCCGCCGCACACACATGCACAGAAGCATTCAGGATATTGCCGCTCAGGTTACGGACTTTTCGGGGTGCGAACGGCACCCCCGGAACTGATCAGGTCCGTAACCCCACGTACCACTGTATATGTTAAAATATTGTTCTGAGAAAGATATGCTAGTATATCCTAGAATAAAAATGTAAAGCACGTCTATGAATTGGAAAAGAGAAGAGATAAAAGAAGTGCAAAGAATGATACATTTGGAGAATGCAAAGACAAATATGGGAATAGAGATTTAAAGAATGTCGAATTGTGGCAGAGGGAAGCTGCGGGTGGGGGGGAGTACTATATGATAAGTATGTAATATTTGAAACAAAATAGAAAATTCTTTCCAGTAGCACCTTAGAGACCAACTGAGTTTGTTCCTGGTATGAGCTTTCGTGTGCATGCACACTTCTTCAGATACCAAGAAGTGTGAATGTGAATGTGAATGTGAATGTGAATGTGAAGAAGTGTGCATGCACACGAAAGCTCATACCAAGAACAAACTCAGTTGGTCTCTAAGGTGCTACTGGAAAGAATTTTCTATTTTGTTTCGACTATGGCAGACCAACACGGCTACCCACCTGTAACTATGTAATATTTGTTTTCAATGTTTTTGGATTGTATCCAACCTCTTTTCTTTCTTTCTTTTTTGTTGTTTCCCCCCCCCTGTATTATTTAAACAAAAACAAACAAACAAACAAACAAACTGGATTAGACCCCACCACCCATACATTTATTCCATCAGCACAAGCCTGGCCCACTTTGGAAAGCACGGCTCACCGCAGAGCAGGCCCGCTCCAACCACACCTACAGTCCATCCAGGCAATCACCCAGCCCTGCGGTGTTGCAAGGCTCAACTGGGTGTAGGACAAGTTGAAGGTCAGATTGGACGCCTGGTAGGATGCAAAGCTCCAAAGTTGCTCCAGCAGGAACCAGCTGAGACTGAGCCTTTTTATAGCAGTGGCATCAGGTTGTTGTGGGCGTCTGTTTATGTCTCAAGAGACAATGGAGGCAGTGATGGGGGTGGGGAGGGTCTCAGAGGCTTTCTGGGTGCTTGGGGAGGACCTCAAGGTCTGTGGGGACCCACAAAACCTCTGAGCCCCACTCTGCCCACACTCACTGCCCCCTTGGTCATAGGGTGGCGAGAGTGTTTGCAACTCCTGTAAGAGGAACCAAGAAATGAATGGTTGGTGTGAGTTTGGTGCGCACAGAGGTGGGGTACTTTAGAAGGGCAAAACGAGGGAAGAGAAAGAGGCACACTTGGCTTCAGCATAAGGTCAGCATAAGCATGCCCGGCCTGCCAAGCACACATGGCTCTAAGTGCTCCCTTAAATGCTCTCTGAAAGCAGCATAAATTCACTCTGTATTAACTACACTGAGACCCATCACAGTAAATCTGTTTCCCCTAAATTTCCATTAGCGCAGCGGAGCTTTAATGGGCAGAGCAATGCCTAGGACCAAAGAAAAGCCAACAGGCATAACTCTCACTCTTGAATTCGAGATGGATATGTCATCCATTCAAAGACAGAATCCCCATCTACATTATGCCTTTAGGGCAGTAGGAATCCACTTGACTTATACCAAGGCTTACCCCCCAAAGAATCCCATGGTTATGGGTGCCAGGAGTTGCTGGGAGACCACTATTCCCCTCACAAAACTAAAAAAAAAAAATCCCTGGGAAGAGGTATCTTAGAACCCCTCTGAGAACTGTATCTCTGAGGAGATACTTAGGTTGGAGGGTAACCTCAATTCCCAGCTGACATTGCTCCATTCGCCTTCCTCTTTGTTCTTGCTTCCTCTATCCTTTGGGGCTATGTCCCAGTAGGCAGTGGGGGTGAGGGTAGTCCATTGGGACAATTGTGACCCTGCCCCACCAACCTCACTCTGCCTTAGCCATTATTTACAAGCAGGTCCAGGTGGTGGCCCTGGCTGTCTGCTTGCTTCCTCCACCGCCTCAGTGTCACTCAACAGGGAAGAGGATGGAAGCAAAACTAGTGTTAGTTGACTCTTCCTGCCAGTGCCACTGGATCCACCGCCTGTCAGCCTTCCTGCCTTCCGCGCCTGGCTGCCATTGGCTCAGGATCCAGTGGTATTCAGAAGCCCTGCTTCCTCCAACTTTGGAGGCAGAACATAGCCATCAATGGCTAATAGCCTTTGACAGCCCTCTCCTCCATTAATTTCTCGAATCCTCTTCTAAAGGCTTATCTCATCCTATGGCTTTCTCCTGGGGAAAGCAGCTACCTGGTGACCAATTGGAGCAAATGGCACTTCGGGTTTTATTCAGATTGGCATTTGCTACGATTTAACACCACAGAGCAGGTGTTTCCTGGGAAAGGAACCAGGCAACGGGAAAGTTTGTCGGTCCTGTGCTTTCCAGGAGAAGCAGAAGGGCTTGTCCACACATACCTTTCCTCCACAATTTCCAGGCACAGTCTGTGCTTTAAAGTTCCAGTGAGCGCTCATGGAAAACCCAAATTGTTGTGGGTTGCATGTCATGCATAATTTTATAAAAATTCTATTACATCACCTCTTACTGGCCTGCTCTCTGAAGTTCCAAATGCTGCAACCTTTCTTTGTTGGGGAGTTGCTCCATCCCCCTGATGCCCTTTTCAGAACCTTTTCCAACTCTACAATACAGTGGTACCTCGGATTAAGTACGCTTCAGGTTAAGTACACTTCAGGTTATTAAGAACAGAAATCATGCTCTGGCAGCGTAGCGGCAGCAGGAGGTCCCATTAGCTAAAGTGGTGCTTCAGGTTAAGAACGGACCTCCACAACGAATTAAGTACTTAACCCGAGGTACCACTGTATCCCTTTTGAGGTGAGGTGACCGGAACAGTATACAGTGGTATCTCGGGTTAAGTACACTTCAGGTTAAGTATGCTTCAGGTTAAGAACTCAGCTTAAGAACAGAAATCGTGCTCTGGCGGTGCAGTGGCAGCAGGAGGTCCCATTAGCTAAAGTGGTGCTTCAGGTTAAGTACGCTTCAGGTTAAGAACGGACCTCCGGAACGAATTAAGTACTTAACCTGAGGTAACACTGTACAGGAAATGAAACTGTTTGACATCCCTGCCATTGCCTGCCCTTCAAGTGCTCATCAAGCATATCCAGTGGTACCTCAGTTTAAGAACAGTCCAGTTTAAGAACGATTTGGTTTACAAACTCTGCAAAACTGGAAATACAGGTAGTGTCTTGGTTTGAGAACTTTACCTCGGTCTAACAACAGAATCCAAACGATGGAAGGGCACCAGCGGCGGGAGGCCTCATTAGGGAAAGTGCGCCTCGGTTTAAGAATGGTTTTGGTTTAAGAACGAACTTCCGGAACGGATTAAGTTCATAAACTGAGGTACCACTGTATATCTAACATGTCTAATTCACCCATTTTCCAACTTGCACTTGGTCATTTTTCCAATTGCACATAAATCTTTCCAACTACACATTTTGTGTCTGGCTGCAGACCAAAACAATACCCCCCCCCCGTTGCTTTTATAGCTGTGTCAGCCTGTCTGCCCACCAATTCCAGCACAGCCACTCAATTTTAACGCCTACCCAGGTAATTCCTTTTATTTCATTCCCTCTCGAGTTCTGTCCTAGACCTCCATGTTCGTGTGATCTCCTACTGCACGACAAAGATCCCACAGCCCACCTCTGACTAATTTTGCCCAAATGTTCATCTTGTGACATTAACATAAAAGGCAACAAGAGGGAGAGAAAGCTGGTGACAAGAATGTTTCATTGACAATTTACTTGTGTGGTAATGAGCTAATAAAAGGAATGAAATGAGTTGATATTTGTGACTAACAGCGGGTGGTGGGAGATGTATGCTTCTGTGACATCAACATGGTGTATGTTGTGCATCGGAAACTTGAATGCTAACACAGTGTTTATTTCAACACTGAAGGAACACTGCTGCTCCTTTGTTCCAGTGTTCAATGATTCATTTCAGCACCCAAATTAGAATGGGACCAGGGTGACCCCAGTAGGATAGATACATGAAACGGCCTTCAGTTACTCACATGGACCCCTGTAAAAAACTAATTAGCTGGTGACCTATAAGTGTTTTAAGTTGCGTTGAGAGGGAGAAAGGAAAACGGTGTGGGGTGACTTCAGTTATCTGGATGCAAGTCTCATCCATTCATTTGTTCATCACGGTTATAAACCAGCTCAAGACGCACATCTAGGACAGCTTTCACAAAAGTAAAATATGCATTTAAAACAATATACAGCAAAAAGCTTAAGACTTAAAATTAGGTTAAACTCCTAAACACGTGAGAACCTAAAAGTTTAAAATTTGAGATACCATACAGATTGACCCTATCACCCTGGAGGCTCACTTCGACTATTTTCCCCGCAGACTAATTTGTTCCGGGAGGATAGACTGTGCCTGCAAATCTGCGCGCAGAATCTGGCGACCATCCGGGTCATCTTTTGATCTTTGCCTAAGAGGAGAGCATTTAGTTTAGGCTTATCCGGAAGGTCAGCAAGCCTCTCCAGTTGGGGGGCAATGGTGTCTCTGCATACCTCGTCATAAAAGGGGCATCTAAAAAAATAAATGTCCGGGGCTTCATATTCCCCCTAGTGGGCAGGCGCAAAGTCTCTGGACGCATTTGACTTTTCCAAAAGATCCTTCCAGAACCGGCAAGGGCAAGAGTAAAAGCCCTTCCTGTGTTTCTGGATTCGAGAAAATAGAGGTATGCTGCCGGGGCAGCAACATGTATCTCGTTTTCTGCGATTATAAAATCAGGGGACCTCAGGCAGTCCTGCTATCTCCCGGAGTCCATAATTCTTTGTCTAACCTCAGATCTTGCTTGACCCAGGCTCAAATTTAAAAGGGCTTGGGGAGCAAAGCCCAATTTCTGGAGAGAGTTCAGGACTGCTAACTGCCAGCCAGACAGGAACTGGTTGCAAAGGATCAGTGGAGCTATGCCTCGGGGGCAGCGGTGGAGGAAGCCTCGCCGCTGTCTGGGGCTGTGGCGCAGAGGCACCCCCTGGGGCGGTGCGTCACGGCGCGTGCGTTGTGACGTCCCGACATGTCGGATGCACTGTGCATGCCCGGAATTTCCGGGCATGCACAGTGCATCTGGCTGGCACTGCTGCAAGCCGGTAAGCAAGCAGTGGGTCAGGCAGCCCCACAACCTGCTGCTCGCTTGCCGGCTTGCTGCAGGAGCCAGCCTGGGTGCATCCGGCCAGCGCTGCTGTGAGCCGGCGAGTGAGCGGCGGGTCAGGCAGCCCCATCCGTAAAGAAGCATGGACGGGGTGTCGGGCAGCGGGGGAGGGGCCGGGGAGTGTCAACCCCCCCTCCCCTGGAACCGGGGGTGCAGCGTCCCCTATGCCCTGCCCTTCCTATGCCACTGCTCGGGGGTACAATTTCAGTGTTAGCCATTTATAGATTGATGTTAAGCTAATGTAAGCTTCGACTCTCATTAACCCTGTTTTTAATCTGACCCATGCGTTTCAAACGCATCTGGGGACTTGTAGGAGGGCTCTGAGGAGTTTAGATTGAACTCTCTCGAGGGGAGTGAAGGAAGAGGATGGCGGGCCCAAGAAGGATCCACAGAGGAGCTGAGCCAACATTTTGGCCTTGTATAGTTTTAGGGCCGCGGGGACATAAAAACCCCCTTCTAAAGTTGTAAAGAATTTGAGTGCATTTTGCAGATCTTTCCCCAACACTCCCAGTGGAATTTATATGGATTTTGTTGGATCCTGAAGCCTGGACTGCCATTCCCAGGTACTTATAGTTCAAAACTTGTTGTAATTTATGTCCTTGGAGTTCCCGGTTTCTGATCTTTGGTTTCCCCCCGAAGATGCAAGTTTCTGTTTTCCATACTCTTCACTCATCTCTCTCATAATAGTAGAACCCAAGGTCATCAATGAAGATGAATGTTGGGAGATTCGGGACAGACAAAACCAAATACAGCCAAACCTCAGTTGTCGAACATAATGCCTGTTGTTCATTGTTGTTGTTCAGTCGTTCAGTCATGTCCGACTCTTCGTGACCCCATGGACCAGAGCACGCCAGACACGCCTATCCTCCACTGCCTCCCGCAGTTTGGTCAGACTCATGCCAGTCGCTTCAAGAACACTGTCCAACCATCTCATCCTCTGTCGTCCCCTTCTCCTTGTGCCCTCTATCTTTCCCCAAGATCAGGGTCTTTTCTAGGGAGTCTTCTCTTTTCATGAGGTGGCCAAAGTACTGGAGCCTCAGCTTCAGGATCTGTCCTTCCAGTGAGCACTCAGGGCTGATTTCCTTCAGAATTGAGAGGTTTGATCTTCTTGCAGTCCATGGGACTCTCAAGAGTCTCCTCCAGCACCATAATTCAAAAGCATCAATTCTTCGGCGATCAGCCTTCTTTATGGTCCAGCTCTCAAGAAGGCTGAACGCTGAAGAATTGATGCTTTTGAATTATGGTGCTGGAGGAGACTCTTGAGAGTCCCATGGACTGCAAGAAGATCAAATCTATCCATTCTCAAAGAAATCAGCCCTGAGTGCTCACTAGAAGGACAGATCCTGAATGCCTGTTAGGTTTCCAAAATGTTCGACAACCGAGGTGTGGCTTCCAATTGGTGGTAGGAGCTTCCTGCACTCAAGCGGAAGTCACGCCAAACGTTCGGCTTCCAAAAAACGTTCAAAAACCTGAGCATTTACTTCCAGGTTTTCGGCATTCGGAAGCCGAAACATTCCAAAATGGAGGTGTTCGGGAGCTGAGGTTTGACTGTACTTTTTCACACAGTGCATAACTGAGCTCATCTAGTAGGATATTGTAGAGTTGGGAAATGTGCAGAAAAGGGCACCTAAAATAACCAGAGTGCTGGTTAGAGCACCATCCCTAAAGGCATTTGTGACTTTTTAGTTTGGAAAAAGTATGGCGCGTTCAAGGTATATAAAGTTATGATTGGCAATAGATTCGGAACAGCCCAAAGGAAATGCTTGTTCACACAGTAATTCGCTCTTTCATCATTCCTGGTTCATATGAGTTTCCTTCTTCTTTTTCTCCTTATTTGTGCAACTGGCCAGACCAGAATCTTACAAGCTTATAGTCAATCTCATTAGTCCTTTGACTTCCATGAGATTAGTAGGGAAGTTTGGAATTAGTAAAAGAATGGACCACCACCAGGTCACTGGTGTGTAGGTGTTGAAGGCACTGCATTTCTGCCCGTCTTCCCCCTCAAAAAATGTAAGAATCCTATTCTAAACGTAGTGAAAATCCTTTCTGTCAGGCAGCAAAGTGCCTGTATAAAATTGTTACATATCCATAAAGCCAAATTGCTGCTGACCTGAGATTTCTCAAGGGAACAGTTCATTAAGACATATCTAACACTTCCGTTTCTAACCAGTCTCTTGGAGAATGATCACTGGAGTAGACTTTCTGGGGGGAAAGCCTTTATCTTGATACGTTTGAAGTCAACCAACAAGAGATGGAACGAAGCCGCCTTGACACTTCCCTCCCACTTCTCCCCCCCCCTTAATCAAGATTGATGGTTGGGAGGTGAACTTGTGTTATCTCTCCGCTGTGCGTCCCATTAATCAAACACATCAAAAAGACGTGTGGGTGGCTGCTTCCTCCCCACTCTGAGTCCCACATTTTGCTTATAAGGTGTTGGCAGCCAGAATAAACTGTTGTCGCATGATCTGGGTCAGGGGTGGGCAACCTAAGGCCCGTGGGCCAGATGCGGCCCAGTCGCCTTCTCAATCTGGCCCGCGGATGGTCTGGGAATCAGCATGTTTTTACATGAGTCGAATGTGTCCTTTTATTTAAAATGCATCTCTGGGTTATTTGTGGGGCCTGCCTGGTGTTTTTACATGAGTAGAATGTGTGCTTTTATCTAAAATGCATCTCAGGGTTATTTGTGGGGCCTGCCTGGTGTTTTTACATGAGTAGAATGTGTGCTATTATTTAAAATGCATCTCTGGGTTATTTGTAGGGCATAGGAATTCGTTCATATTTATTTATTTATTTTCAAAATATAGTCCAGCCCCCCACAAGGTCTGAGGGATGGTGGACCGACCCACGGCTGAAAAAGGTTGCTGACCCCTGATCTGATTCTTATACAGTGGTACCTCGGGCTACAGACGCTTCAGGTTACAGACACTTCAGGTTACAGACTCCGCTAACTCAGAAATAGTACCTTGGGTTAAGAACTTTGCTTCAGAATAAGAACAGAAATCATGCTGCAGCGGAGCGGCGGCAGTGGGAGGCCCCATTAGCTAAAGTGGTACCTCAGGTTAAGAACGGTTTCAGGTTAAGAGCGGACCTCCAGAACGAATTAAGTTCTTAACCCGAGGTACCACTGTACTACAAACCTTATCCAATGCACATGTGGCTCTGTAGTTTATATTGTGTGCCTGGAGCTGCCCCATGTGGTAAGCCTGTCAACTGCAGGTTGCAGTTTCTTAGCAAAGGGGAAGGATAAAACGTCCAGTGAGAGACACATCATGCTCCTTCTGGGGCAGTTTGTCCACCTTTGGTCCACTCAGCTCTCACTTGTGTCTCCTAGAAGCATGAGACAGTGGCCAACCCCCCGGAAATGGTTTCAATTGGCTGGCTAAACCAGGTGAGGGTAGACGATGGGTCTCAAACCCTTGGTGAGTTACGGACTTCCCCTGCATGTGAAGACAGACTCTGGTAGATGGAGTGGACAAGACCAAGAGTGGATCCAGTGGTAAAGAAGGAGGTTATTGCACATGCCGCGGAGGGAAATGAGTGGCAAATAGGTCTGTACTTTCCTTAAAGGTAAAGGTAAAGGGCACCTGACAGTTAAGTCCAGTCGCGAACGACTCTGGGGTTGCGGTGCTCATCTCACTTTCAGGCCGAGGGAGCCGACGTTTGTCTGCAGACAGTTTTTCCGGGTCATGTGGCCAGCATGACTAAGCCACTTCTGGCGAAACCAGAGCAGCGCACGGAAACACCGTTAACCTTCCCGCCGGAGCGGTACCTATTTATCTACTTGCACTTTGACGTGCTTTCAAACTGCTAGGTGGGCAGGAGCTGAGACCGAACAACGGGAGCTCACCCCGTCGCAGGGATTCAAACCGCCGACCTTCTGATCAGCAAGCCCAAGACTCAGTGGTTCACACCACAGCGCCACCCATGTCCCTTAACATGCCTCATCTCAGAAGCTAAGCAGGGTCATGCCTGGTTAGTACTTGCATGAGAGACTGCTTGGGAATACTGAGTGCCATAGGGTCCCGTCCCCCAGATAGCTCAGTTGGTTAGAGCATGGTACTGATAATGCTATGTTTGCAGATTTAATCCTGTTTTGGGACAACTGCATATTCTTGCATTGCGGGGGTTTGGACTAGATGATCCCCGTGGTCCCTTACAACTCTGTGATTCTATGAATCAACAGGACTACGAATCAGCCTGGGAAAGGAACTTGTGGCTGTCCTCATTCATGAGAAAGGCTTCAGGAGTAAACCTCCAGGAGAAATCGCAGCACCTGCTGTGGCTGCAGAGACCAGTAACTCATAACTGCTGCCTCCGAAGTTGTTTTTGCTGTGTTAGCAGCACCAAAGTGATCTCTTCAGGGTGCAAGCCTTCACCCCCAGAGGTGCACTCCATTGTCTCTTGAGACAGACAGATGCAAACAAAACAAAAAAACTTCAGACCCTGGACTGACTCCATCCACTCAGACTGGCCATTGAATCCTCTTGGGCAGGAAGGATAGAAGAGGTCTTCAAGTTCCATTTGAGCTTTAGAGTCTCCCATTATCTTTAGTCCTGCCTATTGACTTGCCCTTCTTGACCTGGCTTGCTCTTCCATCCTGACCGTAGCTCTCAACTTTTCCCAAGGGAAATTCCCTTATTCCGAACAGGATTCCTCGCAAGAAAGGGGAAAAGTTGACAGCTATGATCCTGACTTCAGGTGGGCTTCTAAGTCTCACTTCCTGGCTCCTCCTTTGGGCCTGACTTCTCTGATATCCTACTTTTAAAAAAGATTTTAAATTCTAGATATTTTAAATTTGGGGGTGGGTGGGTTGTTTAATGTTTTAAATGTCGTATTTTTCATGGTTGTAAGCTGCTTTGAGACCTCCATGGTGAAAAGTGGGATATATATATATATATATATATATATATATATATATATATATATATATATATATATATGAAATAAAAAACCATCTTCTGCCAGTGCAAAAATTATGCCACTCAGTACTTTAGCTTAGTGCTACATTGGCTATAATTGTATTTAGCTTTGCTTTGCTTTATTGGGAATGGGGTAAATCTCTCTCTTTTTTAAATACCAGCGCAATTAAATGAATGTGTGCCACCCACCGTTGATTACAACACTTGGGTATATTTTTGCTTTGGCATCTCTGCCTGAATACACAGTGTGAATTAGCCTGAACTTCCAGTAATGAACCTAAATTATATGTTTTCCCAGAAACTCTCCAAATGTACTCTAAGCTTTGCAGTGAATGTAGGTTAAAAAGAAAAATCTAGAAGTCCGTGATGATTTGCAGCTCATCCCTGCCTCTTTTTTTTATTCCCATAACTGACTTCCAATTAAGATCAAAGTCTGGGAAGGGTGCTCTCATCCTCTGGCCTTTTGAAATAGGCCATGGGACCAATCCACACTTGGCAATTTGACATTATTGATTTCTGCTGAGTTTGTGCCCAATTAACAGCAGTAAGGTGGGATAGTGAATTACGTACACATTGGTGTGGGTTTTTTGGTCCCTAGAATATTTCACTTCACTGTGCTTTTGGCCAAAAAAGGCTTTAAAGGACGTAAAGCATGGGTAGGCAAACTAAGGTCCGGGGGCCGGATCCGGCCCAATCGCCTTCTAAATCCGGCCCACGGACGGTCCGGGAATCAGCATGTTTTTACATGAGAGTGACTGGAAGTGGGGAGGCAGAAAAAGCTCCTCCTTTCCTCCTAGCAGTGGCAGTTTTAATCTGAAAACTCAAAGCTCAGAAACTGCTCGCATTAATGAAATTCCGTCGCAAAACGCACCTAGAACAGTGGGAGTTTCGAAAGCTGGTTGTGTGTGTGTTTTTTCAGCATATTTAAAATAGAAGGAAACATGTTCTGCACTTCAAACACTTAAATCATCCTAATTATTGCCTGCCAAGTTTCTTTCTTTCTCGAGCCAGGGAATCATTTTCCACCTCTTCTGCTGCTTCAGGTTTTACCTGTGGCTCAGCAGGCAGGGAAATGCAACAGCAGCTCATCTGCTTCAATGGTGGCAACTTGGCCTGCATGATGATGGAAGAGGCACATGGAAGGGGAGCCTTGATTTCGAGGAATATCTTTCAGCAGGGCCAATTTTTAGGTTTGAAGGGGCCCTCAACAAAGTACCTTCTATAGGGTTCGGTAAATCTGTCCATTTCAGTTTAGAACATAAGAAGAGCTGTACTGGATCAGGCCATTGGCCCACCTAGACCAACATGCTTTTCTTACAGTGGTTTTTCTCAGTTTCTTGTTTTTCTGATCTGTTCTTCTAAAAATTGCAATTTTAATTAATTTATTTTTTAAAACACTCGTGAAAATTCGTATTCATCTTAGTGTAAATTTATCCTAATTTAGGGGCAAATTTGCCCCATATACACATTTTTGCAATGTTTTAATTTATTTTTAATATTTTGTTGGAGGCTGCCCAGAGTGGCTGGGGAAACCCAGCCAGATGGGCGGGGTAGAAATATTATTATTATTATTATTATTATTATTATTATTATTATTATTATTTCTCTTATTTCTCTTATTTCTCCTTTAAGAGAGAGAGCCAGTGTGGTGTAGTGGTTAAGAGCGGTAGACTCGTAATCTGGGGAACCGGGTTCGTGTCTCCGCTCCTCCACATGCAGCTGCCGGGTGACCTTGGGCTAGTCGCACTTCTCTGAAGTCTCTCAGCCCCACTCACCTCACAGAGTGTTTGTTGTGGGGGAGGAAGGGAGAGGAGAATGTTAGCCGCTTTGAGACTCCTTCGGGTAGTGAAAAGCGGGATATCAAATCCAAACTCTTCTTCTTCTTCTTAATGCATTTTATCTGTTATTTTCATTAATATATGCCTTATTATGTTCTCTCTCTCTCTCTCTCTCTCTCTCACACACACACACACACAGAGAGAGAGAGAGAGAGAGAGAGAGAGAGAGAGAGAGAGAGAGAGAGATTGTCAATATCCTACTTAATGGGACACAGGACTCCAGATGAGGTCTGACCAAGGCAGAATAGAGAGGTTCTATTACTTCCCTTGATCTGGACACTATATTTCTGTTGAAGCAGCCTAGAATCGCATTTCCTTTTTTTGCTGCTGCATCACACTGTTGACTCGTGTTAAGCTTGCAGTCTACTAAGACCCCCTAGATACTTGACATGATGTGGGGGAGAATTTTGTAAAAAAAAATATGACTTTCCACCACACCATCACAGTGCGCTTATCTAACCTTCCCACCACGAAATCACAATGAATGCTCATTTAAATAGTTGGTGTCATCTAACCTCCCTGCAGAATGAATGCTCAGTGAAGAGGAAGCAATCTTTATGTTTAAACTTGTCTTGTACGTGCAATAACTGCGAACTTTGTGAGCGCAGCAGTCACTGCCCAGTTTCCTTTCTCTCACTTTTTGGCAAATTGGTAGAATTTCTTCTGCTTCCATCTGGCAGTGCATGTAGCTGAAGTAGTTTGCAAGAACAGATTCTCTGTGTGACATGATTGGATTCCACCCTCATTCTCTTGGCGTTTCAGGCGAGAGACATCAGCCCGACAATTGCTTCCCGTGTCTTTAAACAAACAGAACTAGACCTAAGAGAATACCCGCCTTCCGAGGGTGTTGTGATGGGCGTTTATAAAGCCTGGTGCCTCTCAGGAAAACAACCAAGGATTTCAACAATGTGCAGATGTTGTTGTTTTGACACGTTCATTCAAATCTAGTGCCAGAAATAAATTATGATGAAATTGCACCCCAGAGTCAGATTGTGTAGCGTGAGCACACTGGTGCAGATTGCATTGTCTTTCTAGCCAGCTTCCCCAAAGATAGCGTGTGGCCCGGCCCAAAGATGACTGTAGCAAGACAAAATGTTCTGGACAAGAGGGGAGCCAGTGTGGTGTAGTGGTTAAGAGCGGTGGACTCGTAATCTGGGGAACCGGGTTCGCTTCCCTGTTCCTCCACATGCAGCTGCTGGGTGACCTTGGGCTAGTCACACTTCTCTGAAGTCTCTCAGCCCCACTCACCTCACAGAGTGTTTGTTGTGGGGGAGGAAGGGAAAGGAGAATGTTAGCCGCTTTGAGACTCCTTTGGGTAGTGATAAAGCAGGATATCAAATCCAAACTCTTTGTGATGGCCTGGGAGTCAGACTCTGATGCTGAACCTGAGGGATCCCAGCCTGCACAGGATTCCCCGCCTCCAGAACCAGCTGAGCCGGGGCCAGGGCTTGAGCCTGAAGGATCCCCACCTGTGCTGGATCCCCAGGTGCAGGCATCAGCAGAGTCTGCTCTGGCTCCTGATGGGAGGGAGGACCCATTGCCTGCAGGTGCTCCACTCCCAGCCTCTTCAGAGGAAGCTGAGGCATCCCCTGGGTCCAGTAACCCACCAGCCTCTCCTGAGCTACAGAGGCTCAGGGCAGAGAGGCGAAGGGAGTTAAGTGTCTGCAGGAGGAGTGCTCGCCTCCAGGCCCGGAGGAGAGGCGAGTCTCCAGAGGATCGGGGCCGCCCTAAGCATAGGGCCAGATAAAAGCCAGCCAGACCCAGCCCAAGTTGCGTGAGCAACATAGTTGCAAGCGTGTGCTCAACCTGCAACCTTGTGCCTGAACCTGCCTTGGACCTTGACCTGCTCCCTGCCTCGCTCCCCGCCGGACTGACCTCCTTTGGACCCCTAGACCCAGGACTGGACTTGGACCTCGCTTCATGGACAAACCCTTGGGGCCAGCACACTCTTCTTCTTCTTCTTCTTCTTCTTCTTCTTCTTCTTCTTCTTCTTCTTCTTCTTCTTCTTCTTCTTCATGCCCAGCTTCTAAGGCATTCTTCTTGCAGGCATTAGACCTGTGCACCAGATTTCGCCCAAAGCCAAATGAAATTGGGCTGATTCAGGGGGATCCAAGCTTTGACTGAGTCAGGCAGAGACAACCCCAAATTGCCTTGGGTTGGGTCAGGCTGCCTGGAGCGATCTGGGCCTATCAGGGAGTGAGGCATCGGGTGGAGAGGCACCCTCCAGGATTGAACCCTCCTGCTCACAATGCTGCCCCAAAAATTGATGTGGGGCTGGATCTAGGTCAGTTGTTGGGGCCTGCTATAAGATGGCACCATGCAGTTCTGGGGGTATGTGCCCTCCAAGTTGCAACATTTCTCCACTGGAAATAGGAACATCTTACCATACCCTCTAAATGGGACGCGGGTGGCGCTGTGGGTTAAACCACAGAGCCTAGGGCTTGCTGATCAGAAGGTCGGCGGTTCAAATCCCTGCGACCGGGTGAGCTCCTGTTGCTCAGTCCCAGCTCCTGCCAACCTAGCAGTTTGAAAGCACGTCAAAGTGCAAGTAGATAAATAGGTACCGCTCTGGCGGGAAGGTAAATGGCGTTTCCGTGCGCTGCTCTGGTTCGCCATGCTGGCCACATGATCCGGAAGCTGTACGCCGGCTCCCTCAGCCAGTAGCGTGAGATGAGCACCGCAACCCCAGAGTTGGACACGACTGGACCTAATGGTCAGGGGTCCCTTTACCTTTACCTTTACCTTTACCTTTACCTTTACCGTACCCTCTAACACTTCTCCAATGAAAATAGGGATGTCCTAAGGAAAAGCAGGACATTCCAGGATCAAATGAGAAACTGGGATGGCTTCCATAAATCCAGGACTGTCCCTGGAAAATAGGGACACTGGAAGGGGCTGCTGCCCACATCAGCACATTTCAATGTGTTTCAGCTCCACCATTGATACTTGTCTGTGCACAGGATCCTTTTGTGCCCATCCTAACTCTCAAACTGTGCATGTGTGCTGTGCTATCAAGAGTCAGCTTAGTAGGCAGGTCTCCTGCTGGTTTCTGTGGGCCATTCAGAACACAAAAACCGACCTAATATTGAGTCAGACCACCAGCCCATTGAAATCAGGAATGTCTGCACTCCACGGCACCTGAATTTCAGACAAGGGCTCTTTCCTAGCTCTACCAGCTGGGAATTGAACCTGGGACCTTCTGCACTCAAAGCAGATATCTTGCCACTGAGCTACAACCTTCCCTGTTGCACCTTGTATGGCTTGCAGTGCAGCCTTGCAAAGAAACCCACAAAGGTCACCTGGTACTCATACGCAATCAGAGCAAGGAACTTGTAACATGCCAACAGCTTGGAAGAAACGGAAATGCGACCTCTCCTTGTCTGGTTGCCTGCAGGCCATTGTGGCACGCCATAGGCGAGCTGGCATTTTACAAACCTGGTTTCACGCAGGCACTTCTCTTCATGTTTGGAAGCATCCCACAAATTTCTGTGCGTTTTAATGTGAGTTGCCTCTTCTGCGCGGCAGCCCCGCTGCTGCCGTGTCACCGGGAGCAGTAATGGGTCTGTGCGAAAATTGCCACAGGGAACAAAGCGAACAAGGCTGATGGGAAACAAACCGCCCTCTCAAGCAATGGAGGCGATTAGCCTACATTAGCAGGGAATTGCCACACAGCTAAATGCGTGGCTAATTGAGTCGAGAAGGGGGAAAGTCACAGAGTTTAAAAGCAACTCATTAACCTAGCAAAAGAGAGAGCGCGAGTGTGTATTGTTAAATGCACATGACGTTTGGGGGGTGGAGAGAGAAATTGCCAGCAGCGGGAGTGTTCAGTTGGTAGCGTTTAGGATCCTTTGTGTTGCCCATTTTGTGCATCTTTTAAGTTCAGGCATCCACCTTTCCACTCGCCATGGTGAGCATTTTGTTGCTCTGACAAGGCTAGTGAATAAAACCCTAGCCTTCCTCACCAGCTTTGCTTGGGGCCCTGGAGAATTGCAGCTGGTCATCGTAGATTATATTGAGCTAGATGGAACTGTGACCTGCCTGAGTAGAAGAAGAAGAGTAGAAGAGTTTGGATTTGATATCCCGCTTTTCACTACCCGAAGGAGTCTCAAAGCGGCTAACATTCTCCTTTCCCTTCCTCCCCCATAACAAACACTCTACCGCTCTTAACCACTACACCACACTGGCTCCCTATGTATAAAAAGGCTTCCTATGTTCTTGCATACGGTAAGCTTCCTAGTGGTCCACAAGCCCTCGAGAGCCCATGCCCATCTGTGTAGGTTGGGGAAACTATTCTGGCACCCCGAGCAAGATTTTTATTAGGCGCTGCCTCGCAGGACAAATTTGGCACGTGGGCAGATGATGTCTCGTGATTCGGTACTTTGACGTTGCAAGCAGCAAGGCGCTGGTAACATGAAGCATTTCCCCCTCGTTGTTTTAGCAAATGTTCCCATGAAAGCGGCTGCGGGTGGCTTGCCCAAAATGGCCTGGTGGACTGGGTTTGACCCATATGTTAGAGGCTCCACAGCTCTGCTGCGGGCAGCACTGAGCTTGATAGGCCAACGGTCTGCCTCAGTGTAAGGAATGAATGAGAAGTTTATACATTGTGTTTGGCACAACACTTCCCTGCTATTGGTGTCTCTTCCCTTTTAATGATAACTCGGCCTTTAAACATAGAGGTTTCATAAGGAAAAACCTTCTCTGGTGATCTCTACCCCAGAGGAACCTCAGCTGGCAAAAGTTGATTTGACTAGTTCAGCCTTTAGATGAGGAGGGAAGTAGTATGTTTGCAGGCAAGCGTCTTGACACCCTTCGCAGAAAAGGCTTTTCATCCAGCTACTGAATGATTTTTTTCCCCCTGAGCTAAATAATAATAATAATAATAACAAGCGATTACCATAGCAACCAGAGTGGCATGCAGCTTGTGAGAAGCTGGCGAGATCACAAGATCCAGATGGGCGACTCCTGTATACAACAGCAAAGGTTGGGCAACCTGGTAGTTGCCCGGTCGTGCCATTTGTAACATGGCCTTGGCAGTTTCCAGGTTTATTGACCGGGTCACTCTGCCTTTGTTTTTACAGAAACAAATTGTCACAGTGAGGTCTCTTATTGAGCAGCTCAGAGTGATGCAGAGAAGCAGGGAGACTCTTGGCAGGCTGAGAATGAGAGAGAGAGAGAGATTGAAGGAAGATTCTGAATCTCTCTCCCTTCTCCCTCTCTTTGCCAGCCATGAGATGATTACAAATGATGGGCTGTCATCAGAACAGCCTGCTTCTTGTCCAAGTGACTGCTGATGACTGGTGGATTGCTAACTACCTGCAGTACTGAGAAATTCAGGTGTAGTGTGGCAGGAAGACAGCTTAGTCCTCAGCTGAGTTTCTGGCATTTGGGGCATCTGGCAGAGGGCAGGTTTGGAAATGGGTCGTCGGAAACTGCCTAGCCCCAAAGTGAACTATTTATCCATCCCTAGTCAGTTGTTAGGGATGCAGGTGGCGCTGTGGTCTAAACCACAGAGCCTAGGGCATGCCAATCAGAAGGTTGGCGGTTCGAATCCCTGCGACGGGGTGAGCTCCCGTTGCTTGGTCCTAGCTCCTGCCAACCTAGCAGTTCGAAAGCATGTCAAAGTGCAAGTAGATAAATAGGTACCGCTCCGCCGTGAAGGTAAATGGCGTTTCCATGCGCTGCTGTGGTTCGCTAGAAGCAGCTTAGTCATGCTGGCCACATGACTCGGAAGCTGTACGCTGGCTCCCTTGGCCAGTAAACCGAGATGAGCGCCACAACCCCAGAGTCGGCCGCGAATGGACCTAATGGTCAGGGGTCCCTTTACCTTTTTAGCCTATTGTTGTCCACACTGATTCAGCAAGGTCTTGAGTAGAGAAGGGTTTTCCCCATTACCTGCTTCCTCTAGGAAAGCAGGGGGTCAATCCTAGGGATAATGGAGAACCCCAATAAATATAGAAAAAGGGGGGTGCTGGTGTATCCGGAACATAAATAAATCCAGTGGCTACGATTGGTATTCACTATTGTTGACGCTTGCAGTTGGCAAACGAGACATAAATGGAGAAGCCAAAGTTGTTGAGCTTTTCTTTTGGGGAGGGGAAACTTCTTTGCCCAATCTCCCCAAGCTCTGGGTGCCGTGCCGCTATACAGCTGCAAATACGCTACAAAGAGGTGCCACACCAAAAAGGTGGCAGAACTCAGTTTTGGTGAGTGGCAGCTGAAATAAAGCCCTGCACTGTGCCCCCTATCCATTGAAATGAATGGGGTGGAATAATATGATGACAACATAATTAAGGGACCCAAAGTATGTTATCTTGCTACAGCAGACTATGAAATGGATAATGTAGGTTTTGGCAGAAGTTGAATTGCAGTGGCATGGAATCACCTCTGCCTCTGGCAAATGCAAACCTGAATGGTGTCATACATCGCTAGTTGAGTCTGGGACCTTCTGAGTGCAATTCAGTTCCTACTGAACTATGGTTTGCCCTCCAATGCAGGCTTCGCCAACCTGGTGCCCTCCAGATGTTGTAGTTCAACATCTGCCAGCCCCCAGTGACCTTGGCTGAGTGGACATTTGAACCTGGTCTCCCAGGTCCTAGTCTTGACATTCTAACCATTATGCCTTTTTGCAAAAATAAATAAAGTTTAACAAATATAAAGTTTAACAAATATAACGTATATTAACGTTGTTAATAAAGTTTAACAAAGTTTAACAAATATAACGACAATGAAGCAAGAAAACACAGCTTACAAAAATGTAAAGCAGCCCCCCACCCGACAATGTCTTCATTGCCCAAATACACCCATCTCATGCCCAAATACACCCATCCTCTTGCCAGAAGAAAATGCAAGTTCTTTGCCCCCCACTCCCTCCCAAAAGCCCCCCCCCATAAATGTTAGAATGCATTGGAATAAACTCCCAGGCTGCTCCCTCCCATGCAGGCTATAAATGTCCCAGGCATTTTTGGGGGGACGGACGGACAGAACAGATGGGAAAGCTTGCTGGCCAAACATATCCTTTTCACATAGACAAACCCAATGAGTAGCACCCACGCCTGGTAGCTAATGAGAAACAGTGCTCTCCCCTCTCATCATTGCATCCTTAGGGGAATCTTCGCTGCCCAGTTCAGCATCATCAGAGACTGTTTTCTGCAGCATGGCACACGAGAGGTGCCAGTTGTGCCCTCCCTGCTGCATTGTTGCTGTTTTCTAAAGTCACTGCATGCTTGGAAAGGGGTTGGGGTACGGCAGGGGGGAGCTCATTAGCAGGAACATCTCCACCCATCCCGTTCTTGGAGTCAGCTCAGATCAAATAAAAGATGTCAGGCTTTGAGCAAACTCCTCCGGCCTCTGCTAATGAAGCCTCCCCTTCTGTCCAGTGAGTAGGACCTGGGCCCATTCCAGAGCCGGCGTTTCTCCTCCTAATGAATTAATCGGCCGGTGAACTGTGGACGGCTGCTCATTAGAGAGGTGCGCAGTTGCTTTTGGAGCCCAAGTTGATGAAGAAAGGAAGAAAGCTCCCCAGAAAGGAGGCGTTACTTGGAAGGAAGGAAGGAAGGGAATCTGTACCTTAGGCATCCTTCTAATTAGTGTTGTAACGTGGGGATCGTGATTCAGCAAGTGATTTCAGCTCTGACATAGCAGGCACGAGACAGCTTCTTCGTGTAACACTTTTTATTCAAACAAACAAGACTGGGAAACTGAGGAGAGGGATGCTACATTTATAGGGACAGAAAGACTGGCTAGAAAGGATACATTTTGGAGAGAACAATCTCAAGCCATCACAAAGCTGCCTTTTGGTGGGAACCAATAAGACTGAGGATCCAAATGCAGCAACTTGAATGAACCAATAGTAGCTGTTCCTTCTGGAACAGGGAGGCAGTTACTTTCCCCTAATGTGAATACAGACAATAGTAATACAGATATTATAACCCTTGAATCAATACACAACAATTAGCAGGCATTATCAGTAGCTTTTCTTGGATAGCACTGCAAGGACTTTAAAGAATATGGGCCAGACAAATGGAAAAGCTGCTTTTTAAAGGAATGGAAATAATAATAATAATAATAATAATAATAATAATAATAATAATAATAATAATTTATACCCTGCCCATCTGGCTGGGTTTCCCCAGCCACTCTGGGTGGCTTCCAATCAAATATTTAAAACAATGCAGCATCAAACATTAAAAACTTCCCTAAACAGGGCCGCCTTCAGTTGTCTTTTAAAAGTAAAATAGTTGCTTACTGCCTTGACATCTGCTGGGAGGGCATTCCACTGAGCAGGTGCCACTACCGAGAAGGCCCTCTTCCTGGTTCCCTGTAACCTTACTTCTCGCAGTGAGGAAACTGCCAGAAGGCCCTCGGAGCTGGACCTCAGTGTCCGATCTGGACGATGGGGGTGGAGATGCTCCTTCAGGTATACAGGACTGAGGCTGTTTAGGGCTTTAAAGGTCAGCACCAACAATTTGAATTGTGCTCAGAAACGTACTGGGAGACAATGAAGATCTTTCAGGACCGGTGCTATATGGTCTCGGCAGCCGCTCCCAGTCACCAGTCTAGCTACCGCATTCTGGATTAGTTGCAGTTTCCGAGTCACCTTCAAAAGTAGCCCCACATAGAGCACATTGCAGTAGTCCAAGCGGGAGATAACTAGAGCATGCACCACTTTTGCGAGACAGTCCACGGGCAGGTAGGGTCTCAGCCCGCGTACCAGATGGAGCTGTTAGACAGCTGCCCTGGATACAGAATTAACCTGCGCCTCCATGGACAGCTGTGAGTCCAAAATGACTCCCAGGCTGCACACCTGGTCCTTCAGGGGCACAGTTACCCCATTCAGGATAGAGTTTATTTGCTTCTTTTTGGCAACCAGAAGTACTTTGGATGTTTGGTCCAGGTGTGAACCAGTTGTGAGTTGAGGGGTGTGTTTACATGTTGCATTGAAGAAGTGTACAATCTGTGTGTATCTAGGGTTGTTCTAGGGTTGTTCACATATGACACTGAACTCTTGCTGTACTACACCATGCCCAAGTGTTTGTGTGAAGGGGTGTACACTTGTTCATTTATACGGCTCAGCTGTTGTATACAGAGGTACACCGAGGATACGGCCATTATATGTGAATGGCTGTGTAAGTGTACATCATGTCTATGTTTGTGCGCAGATACCCATGTTGTACAGTTGTTGAATGAAAGCTGCGTACACCCCCTTCTGTATTGAGCTGTGCACTTGTACTGAAGAGGGAGAGTTTTAATTCTCTAGTTTATAAGTCTGTTTGTAACCAAGCTTTCTTGGTTAGCTTTCTCTCTCTCTGTATAAGTTGGAAAAAAAAGTTTTTAGCTAAGAGCTTGTCTGCTAATGCATTCTTTACTGACATACTGTTAATCCAGAAGCGGGCAGCTAAGGGAGGGGGCTTCCTCCCCCTTTCTCCTCCTCTCTCTCCTCTCCTTATCTCATACCTGGCTCTGAGTTGAACGAAGAGGCCCCCCTGAATAACTGGAGCTTTCAGTTATTCTGTGAAAGTCAGTATACAGACTCAAGCTTTTTTCTGAATAGGAGTTTTTCAACTTACTCTGGAGTTCTCAGTTTTCTGAGCTGAAAGTCAGCCTTTTCTCAAACCTCTCTGGAGAGAGAGAGAGAGTCTTTTAGCTTCTCTGAAAATCTCCTTTTTGTGGAAAAGACAACCCCACCCCCCGGGTAAGCTTCACCCTCCTTCTCTCTGTACAAGTGAGTCTTTCCCCTGGATAGTTTGATCTTCTTTCCTCTATGTAAGTCCCCCCCTTTTACCTTGTTCTCTACGCAATTAAGTCCTTTTAACTGATTTTCCTTTTTCTCCCTTTTAAGTCTCTTAAACTGAGATTCTTTGTCTCTCTCTCTAATGCTTTTTAAGTTCTTTTATTTGATATGTAGCTTCTACTGATGTGTAGCATTCCTAGCCTCTCTATAAATGGTATTTAGACTTTACCTGAGTTTGTAAAACTTTGGCTTTTGTCTGTAGCCCCTTTTATTTGATACTATTTGCCTGGCTTTTATTTGATACTATTTGCCTGGCTTTTATTTGATACTATTTGCATGGCCTTTTTAATATTTCTATGTTATTGGCATAATATTTAGCTTTTACTGTAAGCTCTGTCTTTGTGCAACTTATTCTCTTAGTGCATACCTCTCTGGCATATCATTAGTCAATGAAAAGCGCCCCTTCGCTGGAGCGCCCCCTTCCCTGGATGGCACAGGAATTCCTGGCCGAGGGATGTGAGAGTTGCCAGATAGCCAGAGACAGGATAATTCTTAGGGAAAGGCGGGAGGTACCAGGGGCAGCCAGGGGCTGCTTAACCCCCACTTTGAGATAAGAGTGCGAGACAGGAATTTTCACCCAATAATGAACTCAAGGCTGAAACCCTTTAAGTGAAAGCTTTTCTGTAACCTGTTTAGATTAAACCTTTTCTGATAGATATGAACCTTGATTAGTAGTGCATTCCTTACTGGCATATTAAGCCAGGAAAGGAATAGATCAAGAGGGGCCCACTCAAGGAGACAGGCAGGCACCAGGAACGAACTCAACGCTAAGTGACCTTTTGGCCTAGAAGATTGTAAAAACAGGAATTTTCAAGGATGTTACTAAGGCTGTGACGTGCACAGATTCCTGGGGAGGGGGAAAGAGGGGTTTGAAGATTATATAAACTGTATGCAACTGATGCTCGGCGCAGTTCGCTGTGAATTATCACGCGGGTGCCTTCCTGCCATTCTAAATGACAGGAATAAAAACTCTTTCTCTATTTCAAATCCTCAGTGTCTTTTTTGACTCCTTCCTCCCTCACCCCCCCGGGTGCAACAAAGAACCCAAGGTTATCGGAAAGGCCTGCAATAAGGCTACAGTACAGCCGGTGAACTGTATACGCCAAGTATACAGTCTGTGTATCTGGGTACACAACAGCAGAGCTGTATAAATCATTGTATACACAGTTTTCATTCAAATCCTTGTACATCCATAGAGCTATATTGTATCCGTGTTCCCCGAAACGCATGAACAAGTCTGTGTGTGTGTTAGGGACCTGACCCTGGGTCTAGAGAGCAGGGTCAAAAGCACCAGTGTCAAAAAATCTGAACCTCTTGAAGAAGAGGCCTCTGAGCTTATGTAGACTGCCTTTTCTACTGACAGGAACAAATGTCTTTTTCTCCAAAGAGGACCTGAAAGTGTAGCATGAAGGAGAACTCTGTCTACACCATGGTTAGGCAAACTAAGGCCCGGGGGCCAGATCCGGCCCAATCGTCTTCTAAATCTGGCCCGTGGACAGTCCGGGAATCAGTGTGTTTTTGACATGAGTAGAATGTGTCCTTTTATTTAAAATGCATCTCTGGGTTATTTGTGGGGCCTGACTGGTGTTTTACATGAGTAGAATGTGTGCTTTTATTTAAAATGCATCTCTGGGTTATTTGTGGGACATAGGAATTCATTATTCTTCTTCTTCTTTCCAAAATATAGTCCGCCCACCACAAGGTGTGAGGGACAGTGGACTGGCCCCTGCTGAAAAAGTTTGCTGGCCCCTGGTCTACACCCACTCAGCCATGAAGCTCACTTAAGTCAGTCAGAGTTGATGTGATACAGAGGTGGCTGGGTCTACTCTGTGCACACCAACCTGAGCTCATTTGGGAGGAAGGGTGCGATATAAATAATAATGATTAGCTAAATAAATAATCAGAAGGTGACGCTGAACTTTTAGATTATACTGCTTCAGCCTGAAATGGGAGTTAGATTTTAAAAAATCTTTCCGATGTGTTAATAAAGATTAATAAATCATCCTGCATGGGGTAAGTGGCATTTTATAGAAAAATGCAGTGTGCTAATTTACGACAAGCAAGGAGTGTTTTACATTGGGGGATGGGTTAAGAATATGACCCCTCTGTACACCCCTGCAGTCCATCCCTTCTTTCTGCATAATGGGTACACCATCTGTTGCATCCGACAAGGCGAGAGATTCCAAGCATACACCGAAGTTACACAAAGTAATTTCTAACTTCACTCAAGTTAGTAAAACAAGCTGATTTAACTCTGGCTGAGCAGGGAGGGTTGTTCTTTCGGGGTCATCTTCTCTTCTGTTTTTGAAGGTTGAAAGCCTCTGCTTTGAAAACGTGTTTTTCAATAATGCATCATCCACGGGGAGGGGGGGGAGGAAGCAGCGGGGGGAAAGTGCCGACAGAAAATGCATTAAAGCAAGCAGTTTCGAAATTATAGCATTTCCATTGACAGTCCCGCCTTTGCAAAAATGTATGGAGCCCAGGGTCATCAAAGTGCTTTATTAAACTACATCCTGGCAGGGTTTTGTTTTGTTTTTTTAATGTTGCTTCAAAACTAAACAGTGCCAATAATGAACACCAGGAGGGGAAACCTAGGGAACATTCTCCTTTAAATAAGCAGTGGCTGGGAGACACACAAACGGTTGTAATCCAAACCTGAGCTGCCCGTTTTGGTCGGACGGATGCTTTCAAATGCATTTCATAACAAAAGCTTCTCTCTTCTCCTTTTCAACATTGCTGTAGGTCTTCAATAACTGGCGGCAGGAAGCTGCCTTGTCTCATCTCACGCTCTTTGTCCATCTAGCTAAGCCCTGATTAACCTGGCAGCGTCTAGATGTTTTTGGACCACGTCTTCCACCAGCCCCAGCCAGGCGTGGGAACTGTAGTCCAAAACATCTGGAGGACACCAGATTGCTCCAAGGAGCTCAAAGTGGCACACGTGGTACTCCTCCTCCTCCTCTTTCTGTCCCCACAACGACCCTGTTAGGTAGGTGATGCTCAGGGAGAGTGACTGACCTGACATCGCCCAGGGAGCTTCATGGCTGAGTGGGGATTTGAATCCTGGTCTCCAGGACTGAATCCAACCAGGACACCATATGCTATACTTGCTGGCTGCAAATTATTATTATTATTATTATTATTATTATTATTATTATTATTATTATTAATTTATACCCCGCCCATCTGGCTGGTTTCTTCCAGCTGCTCTGGGCAGCTCACAGAATATATGAGAACATACTAACACATCAAACATACAAACACAGCAATCTTTTGGTGAGTGACTTTACCCCCTTGTCCATTGCCTTTAACCCCCCCCCCGCCCCCGCCGCCCCCGCCTTTTTTAAACCCCTTAAAAAAGTGTTTGGATGATTTTTCAAATCTAAATTAAAACTAAACAAAGTCTACCTAACTGGTAGTAAACAAACACACATGGTTCGGTGTGCTTGTGTGTTGATGTACTTTCTATTGCTGGATTGATGACTGGAGTATAAATACAGGTAGGTAGCCGTTTTGGTCTGCCATAGTCAAAACAAAATAAAATAAAAAATTCCTTCCAGGAGCACCTTAGAGACCAACTAAGTTTGTTCTTTGTATGCACACGAAAGCTCATACCAAGAACAAACTTAGTTGGTCTCTAAGGTGCTACTGGAAGGAATTTTTTTTATTTTTTATTTTGTTTTGACTATGGCAGACCAACACGGCTACCTGCCTGTTCTAAAAGATAGTTACTCATTTCCTTGGCATCTGAAGGGGCGCCACTACCAAGAAGGCCGTCTTCCTGGTTCCCTGTAACCTCACTGCTCACAGTGAGCGAACCGGTAGAAGGCCTTCGGAAGAGGACCTCAGTGTCTGGGCTGAACGATGGGGGTTATCATTCCCATGCACACCTAGCAAATGGGGGATCTTTTCAGTGCCGTTCAGATACTGCTGAACTCCAACAGCAGGCCTTATATCTGACCATACATGAAAGTCCTGCAGGCAAAGGTTTGGGCATTTTGGATCAATATGTGGAATGTGACACCACACACACATATACCCCCGCAAGCATCCTGGTCTTCCTAAGATTTTTTGTCTCTCTCATATTTGTGGTTTCAAGGCAGGGGTCTCTCTCCCTGTGCCACCCGGAGATGCTGGGAATTGAACCAGGCACCTGCTTCGTGTGAGGCAGATGCTGTAACCCACTGAGCTTTGTAACCCCAGGCTCAAACCCCATCCATCGGAGTGAAGTCAGTTGATTGGCGGGTGGAGATTTTTTTTTATTTCAAAGGCTTTGCAAGCCTTACCTGACCACCCCTGGTGAACCAAGATTGGCCCACAGGTCACAGGCTTCGCACCCCTGGAGAAAAATGAGCATCGGATCCAGCTGCAAATGTCACCCTGGTTCCAGAGACATTTGCAATAGAAGGCAGCCTTTTGTTCAGCCCCCGGAGGCGCAGTGGGATTCTGCCCCAGCTGTGTTTACCACAGGGAGCGGCACAAAGCGAGGTCTCTGCGAGAAGGAAAACATCTCAGACATTTCTGCCTATCCCAGCACTTCTGACTTTTTATTATAGTATTATTAGTATTCTCTTCTGAGCACCGGAACAATGGCACAGCTTTTTTTCTCTCCAAACTTTTTAGCGTTCAGCAATAATGCTGGAACATCTGATTTTTTTTATTTTATTTTTCAAGTTGCGTCTTTTTGTTGGTTCCTTGGAGGAAGTTTTGAGAACTGGAGGAGAAAGCATGTCAAACAGGCTGTTGAAAGGAGGCCGTTATATGCTAGGACAGGCATGTCCAACAGGTAGATCGTGATCTACCAGTAGATCACTGGACGTCTGTGGTAGATCACCGGTAGATCAGTGGCTCCCCCCAATGAAGCTAAAAAACTTTGGCTCCCCCTAAAAAAAACTCAACATCCTTGCCCTGCACCCCTAAAATGACCTGAACCACCCAAAATAGGGCTTCCCTTCCTGAAAAAAAGCTCAATGTTGCTTTCCTCTTCCCTAAAGAAGCTCAACAACTTTGACCTGAACCCCCCAAAAGGGGGTAGATCAATGCCAGTTTTTAACTCTGTGAGTAGATCGCAGTCACTTGGAAGTTGGCCGCCCCTGTGCTAGGATGTACAATGAACTCAGGGGCTTCTGGATCCAGACATTGTGGTGGCTAGAGCAGTGGATTTAGAGTGGGGAGACATGGGATCAAAGCCCCAGTGACTTTGGGCAAGCCACTGGTCTCCCTTATAAGGTTGTCATGAAGATAGGTCACCACACTGAGCCATGCTGCTGTAACCTTCAAGCTTGACAGCTGTAATGTGCAGCTGGCTCGCAGTTGCCCTTGAAGATGATTAAAAAGCTTCAGTTGTTTCAGATTCTGCAGCCTCATTAATTTCAGCCCGACCTACCTCACAGGACTGTTGTGTTACATTTCATAATATATCCTCATCACTAGTTGGCTTCCTAGCCCATTCAAGGTCCTGGTATAAAAGCCCAACACAGTCTAGAACCCACAAATCTTAGAGACCATCTCACCCTCTATAAAACTATGGTTTTCCTTCCTCAAATATGTTCACCAGTTCACTTTCTTTTAAGCACTGGAACTAAGCTTCTAGGTCTCGTGGCATACAAGGGAAGAGTCCCATTTTATCCTTGCAACTACCCAGTGAGGTACGTTAGGCTGAGAGTTAAGTGATGAGCCCATCGCAGGTCATGCTGTGAACGGAGTAGATGTTGGGTGTGGATTTGAACCTGGGTCTCTTTGGTTTAGCCAGTCCTATTCCGCTAGACCACAGTAGAGTAGAAAGATGATAAGGAAGAGAGGAGATAAATCATCTCACAAAAGTACATTTTGGTGGAAAGTTAAATTACATTGAATAAATTATAAGGAGACACATTACCTGCTGTTTTGTCATTCCAGTATTTGACGAACGAGGTCCATCTTTCAATTAATATATTTTGATAATTAATACAAATAGTTTCCCCATTATATATCCCTTTCCTGGTTGACGTTGATTTCAGCCAATCTGTTACAATTTGAGGGTTTGGGGTTTTCCACATTGGAGCAATGCAAGGTTTAACATGGTCCGTATCACTTGAAGATCAGCTTCGATAAGATCAAATCTCTATTTCTTTTGTTCTTTCTTTCATTCTTAACATTTTAAAGCTGCTTGGAGCAGCTGAACAGCATGGTGCCATTAGGGACTTGGGCTGGGCAATATCTGGATTCCAACATTGTGATACATCACCAGCTAAACATTGCGATATACTGATACATCACAACGTCTGAAATAAGGATGCAACTGTGTAGAGGCAAATGGGGTGATGTCCTGGCAACTGCTAGTACTTAGGGGTCTAAAACTGAAGACTTCCGGTTAGGTGCCGAGTCAATGGCGGACGGGAGTCCGACGGCTCCGTCCTCCGTTAGGCGATAGGGAGCTCCGTGCCTGCGCCACGGGTCCCTTAAAGCCACGGGAAGAGCGTCCCGTGGACCGACGGCTTCGTGGGTCCCAGACGTGCTGTCTCCGCTCCTGATTTACCCTCGTAAGGGGGAGAATCGGGTGAGCGGAGCCCCAGCACGGGACTGAAGAAGCGACTGCCTGCGGAGGATCAAAGCAGCGATCCCGCCAGACCTGAGCACCCGGCACTTCCTACATAGAAACTTCCAAAGAAACTCTGTAAGTTAAAATACTGGATTATTTTACAAGTTTAAAGAGCACTGCTTGCAGAGGAAACTTCAAAAGGAAGCCTGTTCCCTTTGAACTGTTTGCGCGAGCTTGGTAGCGCTAAAAGATCAAAGCCGCGGCTAACGGGAAAGTTTTGCGAACTCTGCCAAACTTTTTAAAAGTTACTTAAAAGTTGTTTAAAGGTTGTTTAAAGACTTAAAAATAGTTGATATGGCAAAAGAAGACACCGCTCCCCCTCTGGACTAGGATTCCGGGTCAGTAGCGGGCTGCAATATATTGTTGCCATTTTTTCTTTGTTGGGACTCTAGTGTTACAGTGACTGTTTACCAGTGGAGATACTTTGACTCTTTTACAGCCAGATACAAGCTATTTTAAAGACTTGGTGGTTACATTGCAAGTGAGAAACAGTTACTGGCTTGGGCTATTTAAAATAGACTCTTCTTGGCTTTAAGGAATTTACAATTTTGAAAAATCTGAACTCTTTGCCTAAAAGTTGGATTAATGGACTGTTGTGGACTCCTGGCTCAGCAGCCTCTTTGTTCTCAGAAGCTAGCTGCAGGCCACCTGGTGTTTACTTTTGGGACTGTTGGTCTTCTGCTGTGAATGTCTGAGATAGTTACTACAGCAACTGGAGTGACCTTGAGATTACAGTTGCAGAGCCCACAGGGAATGGAAACTAGATCTAAAGGAACTGGCTCTGAAAAAAGGAAAGGCTCTGTTTCCTTAACTCTTCAGGAACAAATGGAGAAACTGGTTGCAAGTGTGGCAGAAATTGCAGCAGGTTTGAAAAGTGTCACCGAAGGGTTGAAGCAAACACAAGAATCGGTGAATACTATTGGTGCATCAGTGAATACAACAGTTAACTCTGCAATAGAAAAGCTCCAAGTGGATATTAAGGCCGACATTAAAACCTCCACCCAGACATTAGAAAAATCGATTGGTCAAATTGAGGAAAATGTAAGAAAGAACAGAGACGAAATTAATAAAATTGGGCAGGAGGTGACTACGTTAAAAAAGGACTCTGAGGAAATTAAAGTGGTCAGAGAAAAAATAAAAAAGGTGGAGGAAAAATTGGACAATTTAGATTTGGAGCAGATAGAAAATATTGGAACACGACAGAGAACTGTGGAAGAGTCTCTTGCTTTTCTGCAACTACATCAGAGAGAAGGAAACATCCGTTTGAGGGGTCTTCCAGAATTGGAGGGGGAAGACCTGAAAGCCTATATTGTGGAACTATTCTCAACTTTTTGGGAGTTAGAAGAGGTAAACGTCTCAGCACGCATAGTGAAGGCCTTCAGATTTGGACCAAGAGGCTCCAGAGGAAAGAAAAGCACTAAAACAGTCAGTGACTGTTTGATTGTGCTGCATGATAGACACGACAGAGACTACTTTCTGGATTTACACTATAGAAACAACCTGGTGGTACAGCAGAATAAAGTAATTTTTTACAAGGATATCCCCAGATTCTTTTTAGATAAAAGAGCTCCTTATAACGACCTGGTGACGGAGTTAAGAAGAAAATCTCCTTCAGTTGGGAATTCCCAGAAGGCCTGGCATTTACGTTTGAAGGGAAAAAGATAAGAATAAGGTCCTTGGCGGAAAAGCAAAAGTTTTTGGACAAGCATCTGGAACATTTCAAAGGAACTCCACTGGACCCAGCACAGCTCTACAAGTTTCCAGAAGTATTCCCACCACCGCCGGGACTACCAGGACCAAGCCAAGATCCAGAACAAGACAAGAAAGGACAGGCAACTGGAGGAGAGGAATAAACAAAGAAATGGCGCTCAAGTTAATGACTTGGAACGTTCGGGGATTAAATCAGAGACCAAAGAGACGCAGAGTGTTTTACAGCATAGAAAAGAAGAATTTGGATATAATATGTTTACAGGAAACCCACATAGTCCGGCGTCACAGAAGATTGCTACAGAATAAAAAATTAGGCCAAGAGTTCATATCATCGGACAAGGTCAAGAAGAGAGGAGTAGTGATTTATGCAAAGGAGAAATATAGCCCAAGACAGCTATTTAAAGATGAAGAAGGGAGATACATCGCAATTGAAATTAATGTACAAGGCGAAAAATTTTTGATTCTGGGACTTTATGCACCAAATGATGGAAAGTCGATTTTTTACAAAAAAATACATGATTTGCTGCTGGATTATTTGGACTATAAGGTAGTTTGCCTTGGAGACTTTAATGGGGCAGTTTCCACACTAATGGATAGATCTCAAAGAACAAAACTAACAAATGATGGGAAACTCCCAAAGACTTTTTTTGAAATGGTGGACAATTTGAATTTGGTGGACTCTTGGAGATTAAAAAACCCCACAGAAACAGAGGCAACGTACTTCAGCGAATCTCAGCAGTCATGGTCGAGGATAGATTATATCTGGATCTCGAATGAATTGGCTCCAAAATTACAAAAAGCAGAAATCGGTCCTAAAACGCTTTCAGACCACAATCCGGTGCAGGTAAACCTAAAAATGATTTCCAAGGATTCTTTCAGGTGGAGAATGGATGATGCATTGATGAGAGATACCAAGCTAGTAGAAAGAGCGGCGAAAAAGATGAAAGAATATTTTCAAATTAATTGGAACTCAGAAGTGGAGAAAAGGATTGCTTGGGATGCAAGTAAAGCGGTAATGAGAGGATTCCTCATTAGTGAAAAGGCAAAAAAGAAGAAACAACAAAGTGCAGAAATGGAGAGACTGTTGAAATTAATCAAAGGAAAGGAAAAAGAACTAAGAGGACATCCCAGATGTGTCAAAATCCAAAAAGAAATTAAATACTTGCAATCCCAATATGCGAATATCATGAATCAAGATATTGAATGGAAAGTGAAAATGATGAAACAAAGAACATTTGAATCTGCAAATAAATGTGGAAAACTACTAGCTTGGCAATTAAAGAAAAGACAAAAGGCAAATGTTATCAGTAAATTGGTAGTAAATGGAAAAAATGTAGACAAACCGGAGGAAATCAGATGGTGTTTTCAGAGATTCTATAAGCAACTGTACAAGGAGGAGAAGATAGATGAAGTAGAGATAGACCGATTTCTGGAAAAGAACGGATTGCAAAAAGTCCCAGAGGAAAAATTAACAACTCTCAACCACCCAATAACGACACAAGAAATAGAAGATGCAATAAACAACATGCAATTGGGGAAGGCTCCAGGACCGGATGGATTAACAGCAAAATATTATAAGACATTGAAAGATTGGCTATCACAGCCGTTAAGAGAAATTTGCAATAGAATACTAGAAGGAGATAGGGCACCAGAGACGTGGAAAGAAGCCTTTATCACACTGATTTTAAAACCAGATACTGATAAGACTCTAATGAAAAATTATCGTCCAATATCCCTTTTGAATGTGGACTATAAAATTTTTGCAAATGTTTTGGCTACAAGGTTGAAAAGAGTGTTGAAAGACCATATACATAGAGACCAAGCAGGCTCCTTGCCAGGAAGACAAATAAGTAATAACACGAGAATTATTGTGGACATTTTAGAAAAACTGGAGAGAGACATAAACACAGATGCAGCACTATTGTTTGTTGATGCAGAGAAAGCTTTTGACAAAGTATCCTGGATATTTATGAAAAAGAATTTGGAAAAGATGGGAGTTGGAGAAAAATTCTTAAATGGCATTAAGGCCATTTACACAGAACAAAGAGCAAAAGTCATTGTAAACAGTGTGATATCGGAGGAGATCGAAGTAGAGAAAGGAACAAGACAAGGGTGCCCTATCTCCCCTTTACTTTTTATTACGGTCCTGGAAGTCCTTCTAAATATGATTCGGAAAGATAAACAGACAAAAGGAATTAAAGTGGGAGAGAAGGAATACAAACTACGTGCCTTCGCGGACGATTTGATGCTATCCCTGCAAGAACCAGAAGGCAGTGTCCCCAGAGCCTTGGAATTAATTGAACAATTTGGACTTGTATCTGGCTTCAAATTAAATAAGCAGAAAACCAAAGTTTTAGGTAAAAATTTGAGTGCAGAACAGATCCAAAGAATTCAAGAAGCCACAGGCCTCAATTTTGTTAAATCTGTAAAATATCTAGGTATCAATCTCACAAATAAGAACTTGAACCTGTATAAGGATAACTATGAAAAATTGTGGATGGAGATAAAAAAAGACATGGAGATCTGGACAAGACTTAAATTGTCGTTAATGGGAAGAATAGCAGTGGTTAAAATGAATGTCCTACCAAGGATGCTGTTTTTATTCCAAGCCATACCAATATTGGACAAACTAGACTGTTTTAAGAAATGGCAAAAGGACCTATCGAAATTTATATGGCAGGGCAAAAAGCCAAGAATAAAATTTAAGATTTTAACAGACTCTAAAGACAGAGGAGGCTTTGCCCTGCCGGACTTAAGGCTTTATTTTGAAGCTGCGGCCTTTTGCTGGTTAAAGGATTGGTTTAAATTAGAGAACGTTGATGTGTTGGACTTGGAGGGACATGATAATATGTTTGGCTGGCATGCATACCTTTGGTATGACAAGGTTAAAATCCACAGAACTTTTAAGTCTCATATTGTTAGAAAATCCCTATATCAGGTTTGGACTAGATACAAAGACTTGCTTGAGAGAAAGACTCCTAGATGGATCTCTCCAGTGGAGGCCAAGGCATATAAGAGACCGAATATGTCTGCAAACTGGTTAAGATATATGGACATATTGCAGCAGGAAGGGGACTCTTTTAAGCTAAAAAGCTATGATCAAGTAAAAAGTCAGGTCCCCGACTGGCTGCACTATCATCAGGTTTATGAAATATTTAAAATGGACAAAAAAGTTGGTTTTCAAGTAGAAAAATCAAAACTGGAAACAGAACTGATAGAATCGAACTTCAAAAACCTTTCCAAAATGTATAATCTTCTGCTAGAGTGGCATACAAAAGATGAACTGGTTAAATCCTCAATGATAGATTGGGCAAAAGATGTAGGACATAATATTATGATGGATGACTGGGAGAGATTGTGGCAAAAAGGTATCAAATTTACTGCTTGTCATGGTTTAAGAGAAAACATAATGAAAATGGTTTATAGATGGTATTTGACACCAGTTAAGATTGCTAAGATGAATACCAAAATGTCAGATGTATGTTGGAAATGCAAACATGCGAAAGGTACCTTTTTTCATATGTGGTGGTTGTGCCCAGCGGTAAGTGCTTTCTGGGATAAGATTTACAATGAGCTTAAGAAGGTAATGAAAGTTACCTTTTGTAAGAAACCAGAGGCATTTCTTCTGAGCATAACCAATGAAGAGATACCCAGTCAGGATAGAGTGTTTTTTATGTATGCCACAACAGCAGCCAGAATTCTATTGGCAAGAACATGGAAAGGTGAAGAGATACCAACGGTGGAGGAATGGCAGATGAAGATGATGGAATACATGGAACTCGCAGAACTGACCGTTAGAGTCCGGGACCAGAGGGAGGGGAAGGCGTCGCAGGAGTGGAAAAAATTTAAAGACTATTTAGTTAAATCAGTTAAACTGAATATTTGAGCAGAATTAGACAGAACATCGGCTTTGGTAGATATGTGTCAGATATAAATGGTAAGAGGAATTGTTGTTATGTGAAAGATGTATGTGTCAAAATATGTTAAGATAGGTCGTCAAGATAAGATACATAGTTATTGAGATATTTGACTAAGTAAAAGCTAAGTATATTAAAATTTGGGTAAATGTGAATCGAACAATATATAAAGCTACCTTGAAGAAGTATTTGTTTCTTTGAAGACAGTGGAGGGAACGGGGGAAGTCCCCAAATAGAGAAGTTAGAAACAAGAAATATACAAAGATAGATATTGGTTAAGGTTTGTATATGTTTTTCTTTTTTATGTTTTTATTGCTGTTATTGTTTCGAATGTTGATTATGTTTATTGTTGATTATGTTCAATGTTGATTTTGTTTTTTATTGTTTCTTATCTTTTGATGTTGTATTTTGTTTTCTCTTTGTCTTATTGGAAAATAATAAAACCTTATAAAAAAAAAAACTAAAACTGATATATATATTTTACTTGCCTTTAACAGCTGTTATTTTGTAGTACAGAGCAACAGGGGCAACAGGAATCATGAGAGAAGGGATGACCAGATACATGGCTTTTCCCATATCACAATTATTATTATTTTACATAGCACAAACACACACACACACACACACACACACACATTGTGATTGATGATATATCGCCATGTCAGATATTATGAAACCATTGTCACGATGTGGACTTCATTTTTTTTTTTTAATAAAGAGTTTATTGGTTTTTACAAAACAAAGAACAACTTAACACATAACACATACATCAACGCAAACCCAAACACAAACCCCACAATTAAACCATAATAAGACAAATCACACCAATAATTCTTTTTCTTGTTTGCACACAAAAAAACTTTTCTTGTTCGAATCATTACTCGGTGACTTCCCCCGTTTTCTCTCCTTTGGTTCCAATTCTAATTTTACTTTAATAACTTCTCATCTCTGAAATTAAATCATTCAAAAATCAAAACTAAACATACTTCTTAAAATCTAATTTTTACTCCAAATAATCTATCACTTCTTATCTTATCAAATCTATTCCAAATATTACTTCATAATAATTAATAATACAGCTTCATAACACAACATATTACTTCTTGTATCAAATCATATCAAACATCTTCTTTCACTCAGACTGCTGCTAATAAAAAAAATTCAAATATCTCTTCTCTAGTTCAAGAAACTTAAAATCTTAACACATCGGCTTCAGGGTACCATATTAAACCATCCTAATTTTATCCTTAATGTATTTCACCCTATCCCTTTTCTGACCATTTTCTCTCGCCATCTCGGGGTTTCCCCCCAGACATTCCTCCATCTTACACCAAAACCATTTTTCAGAATGTCCTCTTTTCTTATAAGTCCACAATTCCAGACGTAGTCTACAACAGTCCTTGCAGGGAGCATCAGGGTACACAGATCATCACATTCCAGCATCTCCGCTTCAAAATTCCGTTCATCTTTTGATTGTAGATAAATAAATGTTTTCCCCATCATTCCTGGGCTCTCACCCCAGAAATTGGATATAAATTGTCTTCTGATCCTGGGTCTCTCACCCCCACAGGACCTTTTCACCATCTCGGAGTTGCAAAAACATTGTACTTTGTACTTCGATAATTCCCTTAAGCTCCCTGCCAAGGTTCTCTTCCATTTTAGCCATGTTCAGAAGGGTCTGTTTTGTGGGATATCCTGGTTCAGCAAAGTTAATTTCTGGTTCAACAATTATAATTTCAAAAAAATAATCCTTTGTTCGTAAGTCAGACCAGAGTCCAAAGCCAGCTTGAAAACGAAACCCAACATGGTAGAAGTGGGCATAGGGTATCAGGTTTCAATATTTTTCCATCTTAGTCACGATGTGGACTTCAAACCGATTTTGGACAATGCATCTAAACATTGCCGAGTCCTAACACACACACGCACACACACACACACACACACAAGGAGCCCGTGGGGAGGCTGCTGACACCCAGGCACATCCTGGTGGGCTCCATCCCCACTTCCCAGCCTTCCTTGCCTGCCTGCCACCAGGGGTCTCCGGGCCCTGGAGCCCATCCTGGCCTCACAGCCACATCCCCAGCAGAGGCCAGCAACCATGGAGGCTCCCTGAAGGCCGGGCGGAGGGCTCCGTCTGCCTTCCTTGCACTCTCAAGGGCACATCCCTGAGGCCGGGCCACCTTTCGGTCTCCAGACCACATCACGTCGAGGGCAGCCCCATCACTGAATAGCCCCTCAGCCAGTGCTCCCTCGCTCCTCGCTTGGCATGAATAGAGAGGCATAAAGGTCAGGTTTGACTCACAGGTTCACCACCCTGCTATAAATGCTTCTCCATCTCTCACATTCTCCGTTTTGAAGAGTGTGCGGTCTTTGTCTTTGCTGAGGCTCCTGCAATGATTTTCCTTCCAGAAATGCTCCGCAATCAGCCAAATCGGCCCATTCTGTAGAATACCAAAGCTTCCTTAACAATTAGAGGATTAAGGACATGGGTTCCGTAGATGTCGAGAAAACCAAATTGCACTCTGCCAAGATGTGGCGATCGATGGGCCAACGTAGGGTTGCATGTCTGAGATGATTTTTCAGGACCCATCAAGAGGAAATTGTGTATCTCATTTCTGTCGCAGCTACTTTTGCCGTACAAAGGAACAAATAATTGCAGCGGGGAGCTGACAAGGATCGTGCAGGCTGCCTCCTGGACCACACTTGCCTTGTGATGAAGAGGTTGCTTTTCCAGGGGCTGGTTCGGGGGGACGTGCTCCTAACAAATGGTTGCCAATGGAATCAGGAAGGCAGGCGTGGTGGGAGATTGGAGGAGACAAGAACATGGATGGATTGTATAGGAAGGGAGGTGATGAATGGGAATGTGGAAGAAAGAATGGCTTGGATAAGAAGGAATGGTGATGCAAAAATGAAAGGAAGAAAGGATGTATGAATGAATGAATGAATGAATGAATCAAGGAAGAATGGATGGATGTAGAAGATGCAAGTAATAAAAGAAAGGAGAGATCTGGTGGTGAAGGACGAATGGATGAAGGAAAAAGAACGAGAAGGATGAATGATTTTAAAAAACGAAAACAAGATGGGTGGATGCAAATGATGCGCAAACTTAATGTTATTATTGAATTTACTATTTATTGATATTTTTAGTCATTTTTTTCTTGCCCAAAGCAGCTTACAAACAAACAAGGAGACTTACAAGTACGGTATGTCACCAGCGATAAAATGGAAAGGGGATTCCCAGTTTCAATACCTATTGTGATATCTCTTGTGAGGATCATGGGTCAGCGCTAGAACATCTGCCTTGCATGGGGAAAGTCCCAGGTTCAATCCCCCAACATCGTCTAGCACAGGGCATTATAATTGTAACAACAGACCACACACTGTTAGGTAAGTTTTTAAATGCTTTGCTTACAAAATGTTCTAAAGGTCAGATTCATGCATTTATCTAAGCAGCAGCAAGGAGAACACAGGCAGAATACTCTTGGGAAGAAAATACAGAAATATAACTTCAGACACACGCTCTAAGCTTGGAGTTTGCTTAGGCACATCTTCCTTGGTCACTTACATGGTGCAGAGAGAGAGGGAAGAGGAAGAGAAGGCTTCACTTGGAGAAGACCTATTTGTGTCTAGGAATCTAACCCTGCAGTCCAAACCTCTTTATGCACTAACTAGCACTCATGCATAGTTATGTTTTACTGCAGTTTCCCACAAGCAGTTGGGACAATCTGTGACATCACAGCATCTCAGCCAATGGTTGACAGAGCCATGTGGCAACGATTTTTTTTAAATAGCCTTTCGTATATAACGTGATTAACAGTGAAGTTGCAGGAACCTCACTAAACACTAGTGTGGTGGTTGCTGTGTTAGTGTGGTGTAGTGGTTAGGAGCGGTAGACTCATAATCTGGTGAACCAGGTTCGCATCCCCACTCCTAATCTGGTGAACCGGGTTCACGTCCCCACTCCTCCACGTGTAGCTGCTGGGTGACCCTGGGCTAGTCGCACTTCTCTGAAGTCTCTCAGCCTCACTCACCTGACAGAGTGTTTGTTATGGGAAGGGAAAGGAGATTGTTAGCCACTTTGAGACTCCTTTGGGTTGTGATAAAGCAGGATATCAAATCCAAATTCTTCTTCTTCTTCTTCTTCTTCTTCTTCTTCTTCTTCTTCTTCTTCTTCTTCTTCTTCATGTGATCCATGCAGCAAGTAAAATCTATCTCGTGCTCTCTTTTGCATCAGAATCTCAGTGGTGCACTGGAGGGTAGTCCATTAGGGTAAATGGGGCTCTGACCTTACTAGGGTGTGGCACTGCCCATTGGCTTCCTCCTCCTTGGTCTGAATATTGCCTTTGTAGAACTCAGCAGGTGGGAAGGGGCGAGGGATGTAGCTGGTTGACTCTCCCAGTCATTGTCTCTGGCTCCACTTGTTCGCTGTGCTCCTTGCCTTCTGCCCTACCAGTTACAGTAGCCCCCCCAGACACTGCTGCGTTGCTGCAGTGGATGGCAGAGATCAAAATACTAAACAACTCAAAGGGCAGCCAAGATGGGGAGACTTGCAGAGGCCAGTTTCCCATCAGAACAGTGCAGAACCCGAGCATTTTCTCCTGTGCTGTCCCAACCGTCTCCTGGGGTGTGACTTAGACATGAAGCGGTCAAGCGCTGCTGTTCTAACCTGATGTTGACACTCAACATTAATCATTGGAAAGAGAGAGGACTTAATGGGGTATTGACCCAGTTAAAAGCCCCAGGTTGATAGCAGCCCTTAAGAGCTCGATATTTCGATACTTCTTGGGTACTGATCAAGAACAATGACCGTTGTCAACCCAATCACCACCGAACCTTCTGTTTCCTCTGCCGATGGAAGACAGGTGTGAATTGTCAAAATGAATGAGTGCATTTCACCCACTTAGAATTGTGCTGCACGGATCCAGCATCCTCATCCTCTAGCAAACATTTGATCAACCTTTTTGCTAAGTAGCGAGGGGGGTCGCTTAATCTGGAAGCCTCTGCTTTTGCCCGTTCAGGAATAGCAGTCGACCCCACAGTAATCAACCCTCAGCTTCTCACCAAAACTGTTGATGCTGCAGGTATCTCCACAGCAATCACATCTTCATCCCCTAATGGGCATGCTGGGGCAAGCCAGATACCTATGGGTGTGGTTGCAGAAGTCCCACCAGCCACAGACTGGCCTGTGGTTCATTCTGGAGAAACTGCAGCCCTCCACTTGAAGGTTAGACTCCAGCATCCATCAACCCCAGCCAACGTGGCCAGTGGGGTGATAGGAGATGCACACCAACAAGATCTAGAGGGTGGTGGGTTCACCTGTCCCTATTGTTAACCCCAATATCTCAAAACTCCTCTTCCCACAGGAACCCACCCAGACCCTGTAGTTGTCATATGAAGCCATTCTCCATGTGCCCCCTCCCAAGGGATGTGTGGAGGGCAGTGACCTGAGAATGGGCCTTCTCAGTGGTGGCACCCCATCTGTGGAATTCTTTCCCAAGCAAGATGGGCCTGGCTTCATCACTGTTCATTTTAAGGTGCCTTCAGATTCACCCAGGTCATGGGTAGGCAAACTAAGGCCCGGGGGCCAGATGTGGCCCAATCGCCTTCTAAATCTGGCCCACAGATAGTCCAGGAATCAGCATGTTTTTACATGAGTAGAATGTGTCCTTTTATTTAAAATGCATCTCTGGGTTATTTGTGGGGCCTGCCTGGTGTTTTTACATGAGTAGAATGTGTGCTTTTATTTAAAATGCATCTCTGGGTTATTTTGGGGGCATAGGAATTGGTTCATTATTATTTTTTTCAAAATATAGTCTGGCCCACCACAAGGTCGGAGGGACAGTGGACCGGCCCCCTGCTGAAAAAGTTGGCTGACCCCTGACCCAGGTCATTGGACCTTAATTTTCTGCTTATCTTTGGGTGGGGTGGAGTTGAATCTGCGTGTGCACGTGCACACACACACACACACACACACACACACATTTGAGCGACATTTAGTGTTGTTTTTACTCTTGCTTTTGCACTTTTTAATGCTTGTTTTTGTAAGTAGCATTGAGTTCACCTTTGTGGGGCAAGAAAATTTAAGCCTTGGGTGTGCATGCGCCCTTTGACTCTGTTTTGGTTTCATAGCGCATTCTTCCAGTTTTGCTTGTTTTTTGTAATCTGTTATCCAACTCTCTTAAGTGCACCTCATTGTGGCTGTGGCGGACCTACATTTGGGGGGGGGGGCATCCTTTTGTACTGCTCCAGGAGACCTTGTGGGACCCCCCCCCCCCCCCCCCGAGTGAAACATCCCGGGACTCTCCAGACAGTCCTGGCCGCCCCATCACAATAAAGGTGCTGGGTGAGTGGTGGAGAGGCCACACTCGGCCTCCTTCGCCCCCTCAAGATTGGGAGGGCTCAGCCCCGTCCTCAAGGACTTGGGAGGGGGCTGAAAACACCTCAGCCCTATAGAGTTGGTGCCTATGTTTGGGGGCCCTGAAGCTTGAACTGTCACGAGGGGCCCTTTGCAACCAGCAATGTGGTGTGGGTAACCACTGTTATCTTCTTCAATGGGGTTGTTCTATGACAGATCATCACAATGTGTGTGATATACATATACATATATATGTGTGTATGTGTGTGTGTGTATATATATATATATATACACATATATAGATCTACAACATCTCATATTTTGATTAAAATTGCTGTACTGGATTATTTCACATGTCAAAGTCACTGGTGTGAATAAAAAATTCCTATGCCTTATCGTTTTCGAGTAATTAGGAGGAAGTAAGGAAGTGTGTGCGCTGCTCTGGTTCGCCAGAAGCGGCTTAGTCATGCTGGCCACATGACCGGGAAGCTGTACGCCAGCTCCCTCGGCCAGTAAAGCGAGATGAGTGCCGCAACCCCAGAGTCGTCCGTGACTGAACCTAATGGTCAGGGGTCCCCTTTACCTTTACATTTGAGGAAGTGTTGTATACCTGCATGATGTACTTTTCAAAGCAATTTTTTTAAGCGACATGGACTGAAGTTTATTTCTGGTGCTCCTTCAGGATTAGGAGCCCTGAATCTTAGGCATTAGTTTTGCATTAGAACTTCTCCTTCACTGGGTTTCTGAAAGACCCCTGTCTCTTGCCCTGAGCAGGAGTGGGAGAAGGGAACATCACCTTCCCCTTCGCTGTTATCTCACCGAGACGCACATGGACCCCTTTAGTGAGTTTCCTATAACTGCTCGTCTATGTAATCAAAAGTGTTTTGCAGCTGGTTAGGAAAATTAAATGTCAGCTCTGGGATGCATGAAGGTCATCAGATTCCATTACTTAAAGTAATGTACATAGATCTGTTCTGACACATCCATTTGTTAACGAGGGATGCGGCATTCAATGTGGAAGCCAAGTGTAAACATGTAAGTGTGTTTGTGTGTGTGTGTGTGTGTGTGAGAGAGAGAGAGAGAGAGAGAGAGAGAGAGAGAGAGAGAGAGAGAGAGAGAGAAACTAGGTGAGGTGGAACTAAAGAGACGCTTTGACGTATTGAATCATTTGTTTCTTTCCCCAACCTTCTCCCCTTTTTTTGTTTTAACAGGATTGGCTGACAAAATTCGGCTATCTGCCCCCTCCAGACCCCATCACAGGAAAACTGCAGACCCAGGAAGAGCTCACCAAAGCCATTGTGGCCATGCAGCAGTTTGGTGGCCTTGAAACCACTGGGATTCTAGGTGAGTAGAGAATTGGGAGGAGAACATTTGTTGTTTCCAACATAGCTCAGGGCAGTGGGTGCCTTTTTTTTCTTCTCAAATGCTGGTGGACCCATTTGTATTTGTGAGTGCCATCTGGTCATTTCACTTCCTCTTCCTTTGAGAAAAACCACCCACCTCCCTAAGAAAAAGAGAGAAAAAAAACTCATTTCATTTCCAAGGAATCTAAGCAAAAGTCAGTCTGAATAGAATTCATCTGAGCTTGAAAAGGACATAGAGTTGACAGAAGAAAAGAGCATCATTCTTCTCAACTTCCTCCTTCGGTTTTCCGAGCAAGGGGGGGAAAGTGACCATTACACCACCTTGTGACCCAATGGTGCAGTGTGTTAGGGGGCTCAGAGATTTCACAGGCACCGGATAAAGACCTCAAGAGTGCCCCAGGCTCCATACTAGAAGACCCTGCCTTAGTGGTTGACCATGTCCTTTGCATGCAGAATGAGCTTAGCACTCATTTTCACATTAATTGCAACTGGGGTTTTGTTTCAGGAAGCAAATAACATGGAAATGAGCGCTTTGGTTCTAGAAGCGGCTTTTACATCACACGAAAGCAATGTGGAAATCTGTCCGGTAGATTCAGATTTCAGGTGCAGATTTGTTTGTCCGTAGACCAGCCTTTGCCCACCTGATGCCCTCCAGATGGTTTTGAAAAGTGATGGCTGGGGTTGTTGGAGTTGCAGTCCAAAAAACATCTGGATGGCACCAGATTGGCAATCGGCTCCTTAGACCATGGGTGGGCAAACTAAGGTCCGCGGGCCGGATCAGGCCCAATTGCCTTCTGGATCTGGCCCGTGGACAGTCTGGGAATCACTGCATGGATTGCCAGCGCACACGTTCTTTCCCTCTCCATCCCTCTCCCTCACACGGTGGCGGCGCCTCCTCCCTCCCTCCTCCTGGCTTCTCCTCGCCCTGCCTAGAGGAGGAAGGGGGCTGGGCTTTGTTGGCGCCAGCAGCAGCGCTTGAGCAGCTGCCATTTTAAGCAGCCCCTCTCTGGAGCCCTTTCACCCGCCGCTCATCGTCCCTCTGCCGCCACCGCTGGCACCAGCCCCTGCCGCTCTCAAGACACAGGTAAGCAGCCACTGGGGCTCGTGGGGCTCTTGCATCATATATTTTTTTCAAAATATAGTCCAGCCCCACACAAGGTCTGAGGGACAGTGGACCCGGCCCCCTGCTGAAAGAGTTTGCTGACCATTGCAAAGCAGAGCCAAATGATGGGAAAGCGAGATGTGGCAACAGAAATCAGCTTGGATACAAACCATGTTTCTATTATTGCACTTCTCTATCCTGCCTTTCCATCTGAGGAGCTTAAAGTGGCATATGTGGTTCTCCCTGCCCACCTTCTTTCTTAATCCCAACAACAACCCTGATAGGTAGGTTAGGCAGAGAGAGAGAGAAAGAGAGAGAGTGAGAGAGGCAGGGACTGGCTCGAAGTCACCGCCCAGGGAGCGGAGTGGGGATTTGAACCCTGCTCTCCCAGGCCCCTAGTCCGACACTCTGACCGAAACGCCTTGATGTGAGCAAGCTTAACAGTGCAGGCATTCCTTGGCAAACGACACCTCGTCCCCCTCGGAAGGTAACATATGTTCAGAACGACTCGAATGAATTAAAAGTTACGCAAAGGCAGGGGAGGCTGGATGAAGAGTTTGCAAGGCCGGTTGGCTTTCCCCCAACCCACCCGCCCCAATGCAGCCTTCTGTCCAGTAGGGATCCAGAAGCAAGTAGCTGAACGGTGAAGCTTCACCCCTTTCATCCTGCAGCTGCTCTCGTGGCCTCTTGGCAGCTTCCGCTGGGAGAGGAAGGCTGCCTGCGTGCGAGAAGCAGACGGTCTCGCCTGCCATCCCGGGGAAGTAATTACATGGCTCAGGTGTTTTGTCGCCCCGTGCGGCCGACAACCGGAGGCGGGCAATTATTTCGCCAGCCTCTCACGCTTCTGGGGTGGGGTGGGGGGTTTCTGCAATGTGAAGCGGAGAGCTTTCTGTCTCTGCCTGTCTTCCCATCCCACCTCTGAAACAAGTGAGCCGTCCAGACATCTGGTGTGCCTTTTCCTCCTCACCGCCCGCCCCAAAAAACCTCATGCCCCTGTTTCGCTTTGTTTCTTGCCCACCCTTCCCCAACTTAATTAGTTTGCAGATTGCTAACGACTTTATAAAAGTTGACCTTAAGCACAGCTAAAATGAGAAAATCCCAAGGGGGGGGAGACAGATTGTGCATTGTTGTTATTTACCACATAATAATATTAATGGGTTGAAGCCATCTAAGTTTTACTCAGAGTAGACCCCCTTGACTCAAATTATTCTGTCTTCCTGAAAACGTGGTTTCATTTCGCTGCCGTGGGAGTGCAGGAAAACCACTGGTTCCTCCCCTCTCTACCTGAAAGCATCCTTTTCTAACTGCTAACATCCTTCGGACGTCATTCCACCAGTTTAAGCAATTCCCTTCACCTTTCACCATAAGGCCTGAATACTTATTTGCTGCTGCTGGGCAGCTCCTCTTCTCTCCCCACGACGACCCGAAATCCAGAGACAGCTAAGCAAAATGAAGGAAATTGCGCATCTTTTTGCATAAGTCTAGTTTTCTCAATCAATCAATTTCTTTATTGCATTAGCCATATGGCCATAGCACATAGTGAGAGACCAGGCAGTGTGACCTGTCACGATTATACATAGAATACTACAGATACAGTTAAAACATTAAGTGTAAAATCATGCTAAGTAATACAGTGGTGCCCCGCAAGACGAAATCAATTTGTTCCGCGAGTGCTGTCGTATAGCGGAAATTTCGTCTTGCAAAGCACGGTCGGAGGAAGTGCGGCTTTACGGGGGGGGGGACCCAAAAACCGCAAAACGTTTTTGTTTTGCGAGTCGTGGCCATAGGGAAATTTGTCTTGTGAGTCACCCTTTCGTTAGCGAATGCCTTTCGTCTAGCGAGCTTTTCGTCTAGCAAGGCATTTGACTTGCGAGCTACCACTGTACAGATAAAATAAAGAGCAATAACAGGCCATGTCAACTGTGTCTATATCAGGAAGTTACATAGGACTAGGGCTGAGGCAAGTTAGCTGGTGGCCCTGAATTTCAGGGCCTGTAATATGTAGATGGCCACTCCACGTTTTCTAGTTTTCTCAACGCAGGATTCCCACGTTGCCCACAACCAAAAATGTGTCTCTCTTTCAGGAACAGAGAGCCTTTTTTTCCTTCTCAAGGGCCACATTCCCTTCTGGGCAACTTTCTGGGGGGTTGTATGCCACTGGTGGAAGGGGCCATAAGCAGAAGTTGGTGGGGAGAAAAGGGAGTACATTTCACCACTGTTCTAAGTAGGCTACTTTCAATGCACACAACCTCACGGACCTTGCTGTCTTCCATCCAGGCGAGCAGGGAGCACCCTCAGTTCAAAGACACAGTGCAGCCAGGCAAAAACCCATTTGGGTTGTAAAGGCAGGGCCTGGGGAGAATTCCGAGGGCCGGAGAGAGAGGACGTGAGGGCCGCTCGCAGCTCCTGGGCCAGGGGCTCCCCTCCCCCTGGTTTTGGAAAAAGCTTGAAGGAACCTGCTAATTATGATGCCCTCTTTCTTTGCCAAGTGCAGAGAAGATTTAAGGGCAGCTCTGTGTGACTCAGGCTTTGAACAGCTCTCCAAGCTTCTCCTCCTCCCTTCCTCCGCCTCCCCCTCCCGTATCGCCACATCGCCGGGACTCTCCTTCTCAGTTCCTAATTAAATTCATGTAATTATTTCTCCCCCGTCTTATCGGATGCACCAAGGTGCCCGGGAGCGAAAAGAAGGAACAGTTTGCTTTTATTGGTTGGCCCGCACTTTCGTTGAAATTGGAAGTGCACGCCACTTAAATTTAAAGGAGAGCGTGTAATCTGTTCCCTTTTAAAGAGCAGCTTGGAAATGGCAGGATGTGCCTGTTTTTTGTTTTTTGTTTTTCCTTTTGAGGAAACTCGAAGCAATTCCCAGCACGTATCTTGTGTGTGAATCTTTGGGGGTTACATTGACTTTCTGTAAAGAAAAACAGAGAGAATAATAATAATAATAATAATAATAATAATAATAATAATAATAATAATAATAATAATATTTATTCCCCGGCCCCCAACAGAATATTAACAACATGATAAAGCATCAAACATTAAAAACTTCCCTAAACAGGGCTGACTCCAGAGGTCTTCTAAAAGTCAGATAGTTGTTTGTTTCCTTGACATCTGACGGGAAGACGTTCCACAGGGCGGGCACCATAACCAAAAAGGCCCTCTGCCTGGTTCTATGTAACCTCACTTCTCACAGTGAGGGAACCACCAGAAGCCTCAGAGCTTGACCTCAGTATCCAGGCTGAACGATGGGGGTGGTATAACATAAGAAGCGCCCTCCTGGATGAGACCAAAGCTCTACCTAGTTCAGTATCCTGATCTCACAGTGGCCAATCAGATGCCTGTGGGAAGCCTGTCCTCCTCGTGGTTCTCACTGACTGGTATTCAGAGGCATAGGAAGGAAAGATCTCCCAGTCCTTAAGAACATGAGACTAGCCTGTTGGGTCAGCCAAATGGCCCCTCTAGTCCAGCAACCTGTTCTCACAGGGGCCAAACGAATGCCTGTGGGACACCCACAAGCAGGAACCGAGTACAGGAGCCCTCTCTCCTCCTGAGGTTTCCAGCAACTGGTATTTGAAAGCATTAAAGGGGAACCCTGGCCATTAGGTCCAGTCACGGACAACTCTGGGGTTGCGCCGGTCATCTCGCTTTATTGGCCGAGGGAGCCAGCATACAGCTTCCGGGTCACGTGGCCAGCATGACAAAGCCACTTCTGGCGAACCAGAGCAGCACACGGAAACGCCGTTTACCTTCCCGCCAGAGCGGTACCTATTTACCTACTTGCACTTTGACGTGCTTTTGAACTGCTAGGTTGGCAGGAGCAGGGACCGAGCAACGGGAACTCACCCTGTCGTGGAGATTCGAACCGCTGACCTTCTGATCGGCAAGCCCTAGGCTCTGTGGTTTAACCCGCATCCCTGGTATTTGAAAGCATTGTTGCCTCCCAACTGTGGAGAGAGATCCTCACCATCATGGCTAGTAGCCCTGGAAGGCCCTCTCCTCCATGGATGAAGTGCTTTTTTTCACCTGTTCCTGAATCTTTTAACATTCAGCTTGTTCTAATGTTATGAAATTGCAGGTTTCTGAGTCATTTTTTCAGGCAGTAATTATATCATTTATAAATGCATAATGAGGCAGGTGTGGGGGTGGGGGACACTTTCTAACGGGCCAATTGAGACAATTCTTCAAGCCATGGTCTGGGGTATCAGAAATAAATCTTGGATATGTTCGCTTTCCTGTTGGAGCAAAGACTGATCGATTCTGCATCAATACGCTGCCTTTCAATGATAAATCATACTTAAGGTGGCTTATGAACCATACAAATGAAAAATGATTCTAACAATTACAGCAAACAATGTCATTTTAAAAAAAAACCTCTATATATCAGCAGACATGTCTAAATATATAATTCTTCATGTGCCTCCTCCATGAAAGGTCCACCTTCAAGTGCTTGGCGAAAACATTCCTCTTCAACCAAGTTTGGCTGATTAACATCCTATATCCTTTTATTGTAATTGTGTTTGTGGGAGGCAGTAGAGCAGGGGAGGGGGTTATTGTGTTGGTTTGTTTTTGTTCCCTTTCTATAATGTATAATTTTGTGGTTTTTATCTTGTATTTTTATGCTGTGATCTTCAGGCAAAGGGTGGTATACAAATTTAATTATGGACGCTCGCCATGTCTCCGGCGGTGGGCGACGTTTTGCGGCCCGGCACGCAGCCCCGCCACCCACCCGAAGCCACGCCGTGCTGTTGGGCCATCGCTCTGATCCCTGGGCGGAGGCCTATGGGTTCCCGCCGAACCTCCATATTTGAATCAGCCAATCCGCAGCAGGCCAGGAGGTGGGGCTAAAGGAGCGGACCGTGGAAGCGCAGGCTTCTCTCTAGTCCGCTCCTTAGATTTAAAAGGAGGCCGGAGCTGACACTGGCAGCGCAGCTAGCTTGGAGCGTCACCTACCCAGCCTTCCCTCTAACGGTTTCTTTCTTTACAAGCTAGCCTTCTCCTTTCCAGGTCCATGAATGTTGCTGCGGTCGGATGATGGTTACTGTCTTTCAGAGCCGGGACGGAATTTGCCCTGCTCTGCAGATTTTGCCTTTCCTGTACCACACCTTTAGCTGTTTTAGACGTTGGACAGAATTCTCTAGTCGAGGGGTCAGCAATCTTTTTCAGCTGTGGGCCGATCCACCATCCCTCAAACCATGTGGTGGGCCAGACTATATGGGGGGGGGGGATGAACGAATTCCTATGCCCCACAAATAACCCAGAGATGCATTTTCAATAAAAGGACACATTCTACTCATGTAAAAACACGCTGATTCCTGGACTGTCCGCTGGCCGGATTTAGAAGGCGATTGGGCCGCATCCAGCCCACGGGCCTTAGGTTGCCTACCCCTGCTCTAGTGCATCAATCGATAGAAGGGGTGGTGTGGTGACACACTCCTCCTGTGGAGGCGATACCAGGGACCCCATTAAAGGGGCTATTGAGGGGAGTCTCAGACCACAAGCACACAGTGGTGGGTCATAGAACTCCCCTCAGCAATGTGTATTGGGGGCCAGCTGCATAAACACACATTTTGCAGTATCCCCATGTCCCCGACTGACCCTGTCTTGCCTCAGACCCCCAGCAAGGGGGCTGAGAGGGATACACACCCAATGCCTAAGCCAAGGTTTTCCTGTATTTGAAATTAAGAAAGTTGTGGCCATTTTAATCCCAAGTATGTTGTCCTGCGTTTTACCTGATGTGTGGTCTGGCTTCCGGGGGGTGGTGTATCTGCACCTGGGCATGCAAATAATAATAATAATAATAATAATAATAATAATAATAATAATAATAATAAACAAACACAGGCTCTGTTTTTTATTTAAAAAAATACACAACCAAATAAAATAGTCTTAAGAACTCGCTTAACAGGATGAAAAGAAAAGAGCAGCAAATGGATGCCAAACACAATGGATTTACTCAGGGTTTGTGTTTTGTTTTGCATACTTCTGAATAGCGCTGTATTTCTGCATATTATATTTATTGCTAGACAACACTCCTCCAGGTTGCTTTAGGAGATGATATCTTATTAGCAACCAGAGCAGACAGTTCAGAAATACTCTTGTTGCATCTACAGTAGGGTACAGTATATGCAAATTCAGACGTGTGTTTTCTTTGTTGGGAGAAACTGTGGCTCTGCAGCAGGACATCTGCTTTGGATGAGAAAGCTCAGTCCCCAACATCTCCAGGCCAGGCTGTGAAAGAATCCTGTCTGAAATACTGGAGAGAAATGCTGCCAACCAGTGCATACAATAATGAGTTACATGAATCAGTGGATATTTACCACGTTCCTATATTAGTTGCTTTGTATAGTGCATGGGGGGGGGGGAATATAGAAGAGTTTGGATTTGATATCCCGCTTTTCACTACCCGAAGGAGTCTCAAAGCGGCTAACATTCTCCTTTCCCTTCCTCCCCCACAACAAACACTCTGTGAGGTGAGTGGGGCTGAGAGACTTCAGAGAAGTGTGACTAGCCCAAGGTCACCCAGCAGCTGCATGTGGAGGAGTGGAGACACGAACCCGGTTCCCCAGATTACGAGTCTACCGCTCTTAACCACTACACCACACTGGCTCTCAGATATGTTTCATATCTGAGATGCCTGTTATGGAAATGCACTGTTGATGCTGCTGTTTCAAGGCAGAAACTCTCCCCATCCTGAGTAACTTTTCTCTTCTGAAATATAGATGAAGCCACACTGAAATTGATGAAGACGCCTCGGTGCTCTCTCCCTGATCTCGCTGAATCGGAGGCAAGGAGGAAGAGGCATGCTCAGTCAGCAACAAAGTGGAACAAAAGGAACTTATCTTGGAGGTTGGCTGTTAAAATCTTTTGCACTTGCACTGCCGGTGGGGAGGACTTCCTCAAGGGCTGGTTCAGCCGTCCGTAATTATTTGCATGCTTGAATGGGGCCACTGCCGATCTAAGGGCACTTCAAGGTAGCCTGTTTGTGGAACGTTCATACCTGTTTGTTTGCTGCCCAAAAAAAATGTCTGCAGGGAGGTTCAGTATTTGCTGAGCATGCATTCTGATTTGTTTCTGGGGACATTAGATGGTGGCCAACTTTGCAGTTACACTTTTAAAGCAGTATCATACCAATTTAAACCATTGTGGTTTTCCCTGGGAACTGTGCTTTACTAAGGATGCTGCAAGTTGTTGTTGTTGTTGTTGTTGTTTAGTCGTTTAGTCGTGTCCGACTCTTCGTGACCCCATGGACCAGAGCACGCCAGGCACTCCTGTCTTCCACTGCCTCCCACAGTTTGGTCAAATTCATGTTGGTAGCTTTGAGAACACTGTCCAACCATCTCATCCTCTGTCGTCCCCTTCTCCTTGTGCACTCAATCTTTCCAGGGAGTCTTCTCTTCTCAGGAGGTGGCCAAAGTACTGGAGCCTCAACTTCAGGATCTGTCCTTCTAGTGAGCACTCAGGGCTGATTTCTTTGAGAATGGATAGGTTTGATCTTCTTGCAGTCCATGGGACTCTCAAGAGTCTCCTCCAGCACCATAATTCAAAAGCATCAATTCTTCGCCGATCAGTCTTCTTTATGGTCCAGCTCTCACTTCCGTACATTACTACTGGGAAAACCATAGCTTTAACTATACGGACCTCTGTCGGCAAGGTGATGTCTCTGCTTTTTAAGATGCTGTCTAGGTTTGTCATTGCTTTCCTCCCAAGAAGCAGGCGTCTTTTAATTTCGTGACTGCTGTCACCATCTGCAGTGATCATGGAGCCCAAGAAAATAAAATCTCTCACTGCCTCCATTTCTTCCCCTTCTATTTGCGAAGGAGCTGCGAGTTGTTGGGAGATTCCCCTCACAGAGCTACAATTCCCAGAGTTCCTTGGGAAGAGCAATTGATAGGTAAACCGCTGCGGAAATTGTAGCTGTGTGAGGAGAATAGGGGTCTCTTAACAACTCCCTTAGCAAAGTACAGTTCTAGGGATTCTTTGGGGGAAACCACGATTGTTTAAAGTGGTATAATATGGGCACAATGGCACCCTCCCCACTGGGGTTCCCAAGCAGCCATCGTGACAGCTTTATCTTGCAGGAGCACGTGGCTGCTTTCAGGAGAGATATTCGGCTTAATGGTCCTCCTGTGCTGGGAAAGAACATCGTTACCAGAGTCCTCAACAGGTTGAACCGAGATCAAGTGGGAAGTAGATAAATTTGGGGTTTGCGCTTGATTTATTCTGCTGTTTGGATTTTTAACAACCGCAGTAGTTGGAGCTCTGCTGTCCCCAGGGGGGAAGGCAGGCTGGAACTCCGAGCACTGCAGCTCATGCTCTTGAGTTCTGGGGCCTCCATGTGGCAAGAGTGCCCCCTGCTGCCGCTTGCAAAAATCAGGTGTTGGTGAACACAAAGCCCTACAGGAGTGACTCAGATATCGTAAAGGGATTCCCAGCTTGTAATAAAAAAATAAACAGGCCTCCGTGAATATTCCTTTATGTTGTCCAGTGGTATATTCCTGAGTCTTCTGTTCTTCTTTGCAATTGTAATAAAAATTAGGTTCGGCCCCAGAAGGGCGTCCACGAATCCGAGGGAGAGCCTCAGCAGGGCTCCCCTCCTGTCAAGAGCACCTAAGAACAAATAGAGACGATACAGAATCTCCCAAAGCAAGGCGATAGCCCTTTATTAGAAAACTGCTGCAGCAGGGTGTTTTGCAAGCAAAAAGACCTCCAACAAAGGCGCACAAGCTCCTATATAGACTTTTGAAATTGCCCCCCCTCCAGCTCAAGACCACCCCTCCATACATTAGAATTACATCACAAATTGGGAGGGTCTGGTAGCAGTGATCTGAGCATCTTGGACCCTGCCCCCATGTCTCCTCTTGCCCTCCACCAAAAACCCATCAAGTGAAACAAAAGATATTTACATTTCCCTATTTCCCAGCCAAGTTAATCACACCCTTTTGTCTGGCACTCAGGTATCAGGATGCCAGAGATTATCACTCAGGCAGAGGGCTGCTGAGTAGCTGGAGGGGCAACCCCCCCCCCACCCTTTGTTCCTGAGACAAAGAAATACTTGGTCAGTTGGGAGTCAAAATGGAGTGAGGCCTGTCTTCCTGTGCTGTTTTTCAGACATGTGGCCTTATTTGTTTTGGTACATTAATAACAATTATTATTATATATAAATAAAATACCTTAAAATTCTTACAACACGCTGAACAACATAGGGCCATCTGCCCATTCAGGCACTTAGAACTGTGGAACCGGCACTTTTAAAGCAAGTACCAGATCATATTGATCCTGCACTTTTAAGGGACCAATCTTTTAGTGTGGCAGCTTCTGCACCCATTGACTTTAGGCAGGTGCCTCCCCTGTATTCTTTTCAGTGCCTCCTCAAAACTTTTCTGCTCAGGCAGGCAATGTAAAGTCGATGTGTATTTTCCGCATTATTTTTTTTACAGGGCTGTATAAAATCAGTAACCGAAATATAAACGTATAATGGTTAAACATGAACAGAATATACTGAATGTCCAGTACAGTCGTACCTTGGTTCTCGAATGGAATCCATTCCGGAAGTCCATTCCACTTCCGAAAATGTTTGAAAACCAAGGCACGGCTTCCAGTTGGCTGCAGGAACTTCCTGCACTCAATCGGAAGCTGCAGAAGCCGTCAGACGTTCGGCTTCCAAAAAACATTTGCAAACCGGAACACTCACGTCTGGGTTTGCGGCGTTCGGGAGCCAAAACGTTCGAGTCACAAGGCATTCAAGAAGTTGAACCAAGGTACCTCTTCCAGGTTAGCGGAGTTTGTAACCTGAAGCGTTTGTAACCTGAGGCGTTTGTAACTCGAGGTACCACTGTACAACTCCCATCGTCCCTAGCTAACAGGACCAGTGGTCAGGGATAGTGGGAATTGTAGTCCCAAAAGAAGAAGAAGAAGAAGAAGAAGAAGAAGAAGAAGAAGAAGAAGAAGAAGAAGAAGAGGAGTTTGGATTTGATATCCCGCTTTTCACTACCCGAAGGAGTCTCAAAGCGGCTAACATTCTCCTTTCCCTTCCTCCCCCACAACAAACACTCTGTGAGGTGAGTGGGGCTGAGAGACTTCAAAGAAGTGTGACTAGCCCAAGGTCACCCAGCAGCTGCATGTGGAGGAGCGGAGACACGAACCCGGTTCCCCAGATTACGAGACTACCGCTCTTAACCACTACACCACACTGGCTCTCCAAAACATCTGGAGGGCCAAGTTTGGGGGTGCCTGGTGTATGGTGTGGATATGGCCAATGTACAGACAATGTCCAGTATAAATATGGCGTCAATGCCATGTTGCGGAACACACCTGTGGAAAATAAAAAAATCAGTCTGGAGTAGCACAGACTTTCCACCACCTGAAAAGTCACCTTTGCAAAGATCCCAGGGAGGAGGCTGAGCCCCAGAACACAATCGCTTTGATCTAGCCACTCTCTGTAAACAGCATTTTAACAAAGCATCCCCCCCCCCAAGAGATGTGGGGTGGTTGATTTCATAGGAGTAGGGCTTAGAAAAGGGTGATGTCCCTGGTCAGCGGGGAAGTCAATATGCTGGAGCCAGAGAGGGCAGGAGAGAAGATTTCTCTCCTTTCTCATGAAATTGCTCAGGCATAACCCCGCCTGTCATATCTCTTTGCTCAGAGAAGCGAGCGGGGACTTGGTGATACCCCCAGACTGGCAAGCTGACTCGGCAATCGTAGGAGCAAGTGGGACTCCGGGTCTGTGAGCTGACTCAGCGTCCCCACACAGCGATTCAACCCGGCAGCTGTCAATCTAAATGAAAGGAAGAGCTCTGTGTTTCTTCAAGTCATCGACTCTGCGTGGTCTTTTGAAGCCAAAACAATCCCCGCAGACGGCTTGGCTCTCAGCCGGCTTTCAAATGCCAGTTAGGCTTACAGCAAAGAGCGGGTGGAGGGTTGTTGAGTCACAATAAGGAGCAACAATGCTCACCCCCACCCCCTCGTGGCAGCTTGCATTAAAAGCCAGAAGTGTTACTAAGCAGGGGGGAGGGGAGAATATTAATATTAATATTAATTGCTTTCTATTGCGTTAACTGTGGAACAAATCACACACACAGAGAGAGAGAGAGGAGGGAGCTGTGGTTCAGTTGCTGGTTCCTGCTGCATGTGCAGGTACCTACAAAATGCAGTTGTGCTTGGCAAGCCCATTTGGGACTTGTAGGGTGGTAGGCAAAGAGAAGAAGTGGAGCCAGACAGAGCCAATGAGAGGTAGAGCCAGAACCAATGGCTGGCATGTTGGCAAAGTTACTTAAATAATGCAGACCAGAGAGTCCAGAGAGAAAAGAAATCTTGGTAACATTTTACTGAGGAAACTGGACAAAAACAGTGTATGATTTAAGGAGAACAGCGAAAGTCGGGCCTTAAACATACAGGGAGACATTCAACGAAACATACAGAGGAAAACTTCTCAGAACTACACAGCCAATCAGAGAGCATGTGCTACCTCAGCAAAGATCATGCTGGTTGCCCTCTACCCATCCTCTTCTTGGCTAGGTGACTTTAACAGAATTAACCCTTAAGCTGCCATATATCTGGGTTTTCCCGGACACGTCCAGGAATTGCACTGTCAAAATGGCGTCCGTGCAGATTTTTAAAGAAAAATGTTGAAAAAAATCTCCAGCAAGCCCTTATTTGGGGGGGGAGGGGAGATATTCCCAAAACAACTCCCCCCCCCCCAAAAAAAGCATTGATGGTGTGCCTCCTACTGGGTACCAACAGCGCCAACCCCTGATGCTGGATCAAAGATTGGTGGCCCCAAGGAGAGACTTGAACCACTAAGATCCCCCTGCCAGAGGCGCAGGAAGGTCAGGTGGTACCCAGTGTGGAAAATTTCTTGTCACCCCCACCCATTGGTTCCCTCCCCCCTGCAAAAATGGTTTTACGTTATTTCATATTTTCTTACAAAGGAATAGTAACAAGTAATAATAATAAAAAACCTTTTATTTATATCCCGCCCTCCCCAGCCAAAGTCTAACATCAGATACATAACATTAGTATAAAATCAAACAATAATTACCTCCTAAAAACATCTCAAAATCAAATTAAAGTCTAATTAGATGGCTTTCCACAGGGTTAGGGTTGGGAACAGTAAGTGCTCCACTGAACTGAAATTTCAGCCTTCACGACATAGGAAAACAGCCAAGTAAACAGCTATTTTGGTGGAGGAGGGTCAAGATATTAACCGATATGCATGAAATTTCATATATAGCTATATAATCCATAGTATAGCAAGATAAGACCTTTGGAGTAAGCATTTTTTTTAAAAAAAAGTTTTTTTATGAACCGTCCTAGTAGGGCAGTAATTGTTCCTTGATAATTTGTCACCCCCTCCATTATGGAACCTGGGGCGGTCCCCCCCCCCTTGCTACGCCCCTGTGCCCTGCTTCGGTCTAAACATTTTTCAGCCCAGAAGTAGAAAACCTCACGCTGAGCTTCCGTTTCAGCTCTCAAGCCAACTCATATGTTACCACATTATTTCTGAGATACAGACATGAGGAAGCAGCACCCACACCAGTTGGGTAACATATGAATCAGATCTCAGGATGTCGGAGGTTTCTAATAAAAATGAGAAAGTAGGAGCAGGAATTGCCAATGTTTGCTTATTCATCCCACAAACCGGAATGGGAATCAATCCAGTGAATGCGTTATCCGCTGTTCCTTTCGGTCCATAATTGGTTTCGTTTGCCTCCTGCTTGCCTTGCGTTTCCTTCGCCCTGAAATGAACGGCGCCAAACAATTTAATGGCAACGTATTTTACGTCATGTACTTAACTGGGTTACAAAAATGACGCAAGTTGCGTCGTTTCTCTCAGGCGAGGCAGTGAGGCGAATGGCGTGCTTTTCGGCAGGGGGTGAACTGCAGTGGAATGGAAGCGGTGCCACGTGCGACGAATAAAAGGCAGGAAATGGAAAATGGTGTCTTCTTGCATCCATAATCGGACCTGAGCTTTTTAAGTCTGTTTTGGTTTTTTGTTAAATCTCTGCACTAGCTGAGTGTCCTGAAGGACATGCTAAAGAACTAAGCCAGGTGTGGCCAGGTACCAACCCAAAGCAGTAGAGCATGCCCGCCACTTCACAATTGCATTTCTGCGCCCACCCCTCCCCCCACCGTGCCTTGTGTCCCAGGGACTAGTTCTGCTCAAGAAGCTGCTATTTTAAGAAAAAGGCAGGTCAGCAGCTGGAGCTGTTTGTCAACACGCCACTGCCAAGTGAGCTGTTGATGCTTGTCTGCTTTGTGTGACAAGGCCAGGGAGAAGGGCAGGCAGAAGGGGGATTTGCAGAGGCAGAAATCAAGGGCGCCAAGCTGTTAAAAAGTGTCGGAATACGCTGCACGGATCCGCTATAGGATCCATATTTATTTGTTTGTTTGATGAGGTTTTCAGGAACTACTTTTGGTATTGCTACGCGCAAAAGCGAAAGCGAAAGTAAGAATGAATGGTTTGGTTCACCAATGAGATTAATCCGCCTTTATTTTATAGTTCCGGTCATGTTCAAAGTTATTAATGAGCGTTAAACTTGCTTCCCGCCTTTTTGGAGGGCAGCAACAGTGATTTTATTGGTTGAGGCATTGATCATGATGTCACGTTTGTTCCTAAATAAAAGGCTGAGGCTCCCCGCTTAGGCACGTTCAGTTTGGGTTAGACGTTCTTTCCGTTTTGCTTTAGTTGGGTTTTAGTTGAAGTCAAGTTTAGTTTAAGGGTATTGGGAGCGGGCTGGATGGGTTGGATGGGTTTTTCCTTTAGTTAGAGTTAGATCGCGGAAGATCATTCGGTTTAGCTTTAGTTAGGTTTCTTTAGGTTTAGCCTAGGGCTAGGCTTGCGGAAGATATTTCGGTTTTAGTTTATTTAGTTAGCCTCGCGGAAGATTGGGCGCGCAGGGACTTTGAGCTTAGGAGAACTTAGCTTAGGGGACGAGCCTACGCGGGTTCTGCCGAAGCCACTAAAGATATAACCGGTGTCTGTCTTTCTTTGGGGTAAAAGAGGGAGTAAAAGGTTTAGAGTAAAAAATTTAATTTCCTTAAGTTGATCTATCTATTCAGAGTCAGGGCATATCCTATTTCTCGAGGCAACACTCTTCTTTAAAAGGCAATTAAGAACTCATGCACCTTCGGAGTCATCACCCGGCTTACTCAACCTTCAGATTGTGAGACCTGGCCGGCGCCCGTGCTCAGAAGCACGCGGAACGCTGGCCGCTTTCCCCGCTACTGGTACCTCGTGCATGAGCAGTCCAAGTTTGTGCACGAGGAGCTCCAGCACCCAAACCCCGACAAAAAAGTGTTTGTTGGTGCAGAACTCAGAGGCTTGGAAGCCTAACCCACTGGATCCTGAGGGTGTCAAAAGGCCTGCTCAGATCTTCCAGAATGGTGTGGGGAGCATCAAGCCCCAGGGCTAAATGTGGCCCTCTGGTTCTCTCTCTGTGGCCCTGGGGACTCTTCCCCAGACCACACCCCTCACCAGCCCTGCCTTGCCCCCCTCCCTGAGTTTCTTTTGCCTGCCTGGAATGTGTCCTTGTTGTGCCTTTTGTTTGCCTGTGTCATAAGAGAAAAACTGCTCCCTTTCCCTTATGGGGTATTCCAGAGCCCATATAGAGTCGTTAAGTGGGTTCCCTATCAGTAGGAGAAAATAACAGAGGGCAACCAGAATATATTGAGAAGCAAAGCGGCTAGTAAGCCTGATCTTTATTCCAGGAACTGTTGCAGCAGGGTCCCCACTCACCACACGCAGGAGGGCGACGAACCCTGAACAATGGTGCGCAAGCCTTCATATAGACTTTTGAAATTGGCCACCCTGTAGCCCAAGACCACCACCCCCCAAAAAAACATCATACATACATCACAGAAGGAGGCATCTACAGCAGAAATCTTGCCTGCTAGGATACCTGATAATGGTCACTGATTGCATTACCTGGGCAGCCTGGCCATTCTTTCATGATAGTTAATACTTTAGTTCTTGAATCCAGGTCACAGGCTCACCTTATTCATACACAAATACGCCCTTAAGACAGGATATGCAAGCAAAAAGACAATGGGAAGCCTTTTGCCATTTGCCTCCCTTCCTGCAGAGGAATATTTGAGGTCATTGGGAGAGTCAGAACAGCTCCAGGTTTGCTCTCCCATACTATTTCCAACACACGGTTCATATATTTAGATATGTGTGCATTTATGAATATTTATTCTATATCTCAAGCCTTTAAATTCTTATAACACCTGGATAGAGAAACATATTTGTGCGTGTGTGTGTGTGTGTGTGTGTGCAGGGCCGTCTCGTCCATTTGGGCTGGTGGCGCGGCGCACCAGGGCGCCGGGCCCCCAGGGGCGGCCCTGCGAGCCCGCCGGCATACCGGGCACCCTTTCCCCAACCCGACCCCACCGGTCCCCGGCGGGCTGCAAGCCGGCCGCCCTTGCCTCCCGTCCCAGGAGCACTGGAAGGGCGTGCAGAGCCCCGCGCCACTCCAGCGCCACGCCCCTCATCCCCTGCTCGCCCACCCCCCCTCCCGAGGGGCGGCAAGCGCGAGAGGGGGGCAGCGGAGAGGCGGTACGCTGGGGGCGCCGGAGGGATCACTGCGCCACGGCGGCCGATTTCCTTAAGACAGCCGTGTGTGTGTGTGTGTGTGTGGGAACTAGCCTACTGCACAGAAGTAACTTTCACAATCATTGCTCTACCTGCTTTTGCTCGGCTCCATCCGCCATTGCCATGTGGCCACTGGAAGGTTCATCAGGAAGGAGTGTGGCCGCAGGGCTGAAATAGGTTCTCCCCCCCCCCCACTGTCATAAAGAAATAAAAACCTCCAAGTGAGCGGGTCTCCTTTTTATTTTGGGCGAGAGAGTCTGATCTGTGCAGCCCTGCTTTTAAGAATTTGGGCAGTGTGTTCAGCTGGGCTCACAAACAGCAAACGAAGAAGCCACACGTCACCTGTACAGAGAGATAACTAAGCCTCTGCCATCCTCTCTGTGTCCCGCAGGGATTCATTAGCGAACGCGCTTCCATCTAATGAATTTGCCCAATCGGATTCTTAAGGGACTTTGCGCAAATCAACTTCTAACTGGCTCTAGACCCGTGGCACTGGGAGATAACTGGATTTGTCCCCTTCGCTCGGGCCAAATTGAAAGTTGCGGCGTTTCTCGAAAAGGACTCACCAGCTGTATCGCGACAAGACCGAGCCTGTGGCATTGGCTGGCACACAATGGGATTCTCTCTGGCTAATTGCTGCTCTTGTCAGGCAGCAGCTGCACTTGGTTTTTAGAGTGCCACGCCGCGTGGCCCCTCCAGAGACGAGGCTTTCTCTCTCCTGTTCTCCTTGTTCACTTCAAATCTTCCACCGCTCTCCTTCTCCCCCTTTTCATTTCGGTCTTAAAGGTCTCAGCCGAAGACTGTTTCCTGTAGATAACCAGTCGTGTGTTTTTTGTTTGTTTGTTTTTTAAAAAAAAAAAAAAGGAAAAGGAAAAAAACACCAGGAAAATTACTTCGCTGTATTTCCAACAAGCAAAGTTGCTTCTTGGGCCAAAGAAAATGGCTCCAGATCCTTCCAGTTGTGGAGAGCTCCAGATTTGATCAAAGAAACAAAGGGAGGGATTTGCCATTCTAAGAGAACAATAGAGGAGTTCATGGTGTGACCCAGCACCTCTTTTTTCCAGAAAAATGGACCTTAACCCTTTGGGAAAGGTGGGGAAGAGGGACATCCATCTGTCAGGGATGCCAGTTTGCAGGTTACCTGTGCTGAGCAGGGTTGAGCTAGATGGGCTTCAGAGTTCCCTCCCAGCTCCATGGTTCTATAACAATGGCTACAGATCCTCGAGTTCCTGTCTTTGTCTTTAAATCATAGTAGGGTGTGGCGTGGAATTTTAATTGAGGCTGCAGCCTTTAATTAATTCATCGGCTTGATTAATTAAAAACCCTTAAAAGCAAATGAAAAAGCACTCTAATTCATCAGATGGCATTTTTTCCCCAAAACAAATGTTAATTATTTTAAATGTAAGTGTTTACAAAGGTTGCAGGAAGCAGGGCTCAATTCTAAAAGAGGCATCTGCCATTCACTGTCAGATGGGGGAATGGGGTGTGGGGTGTGTGGGTGTGTGCGTGTGTTCACATGCACAGTCTTAAAGACACATAAAACATGTTCTCTCTCTTTTTCCTCTTCAAAACTGCATAGACATTTATGCAGATTTATTCACTCACATAAAAGCTCATCAAATTAATCAACTAAGCTTTCTTCAAACAAGCAGCAGACCTAATATTAACACTCTCGTTCTTAGGGTTCTTTCTTTCTTTCTTTTAGATATTTGAACAGATTTTGCCCCCACTGCTTGGCCACAATAACCTTCCCAGAGCGACTTGCAAAGAACAGTTGTAAGATAGTCTCTGCCCTCATAAAAAAAGTCACAGCACAAAAGGAAAGTGGACTGGGAGAGAGGAGGAAATAGGTAAACTCATGTACAGTAGAACCTCTACTTACATCCTGCTCTACTTAGGCCCGTTCCAAGTCACGACCGCGGCAAACCCGGGAATAAACACCAGGTTTGCTGCGGTTCGCGCGCACACAGAAGCGGCTGCCACCGTCTGCACACAATGGCGCTTCTACCGCCAAATGTGCCTGCACACAATGGTGCTTCTACCAGTGCCCTGTTTCGCCATAAGGACAGGCCTCTGGAACGGATTGTGGTCGTGAGTAGAGGTTCCACTATACCAGTTTTCAGGCACCACATCTTCATTACAAGCTCTTCTAATAATTAGTTGGGATCAGAAACTTTTGAAGGAGAGGAAGAGCCAAAAGTGGCTGGTGTCTCAGCAGAGTTGATGGGTTGGCCCTCCTTCCCTTCTTTCCTTCTGCTGCACCCTGATGGCACCAGGTGACAGCTGATGATCCTGGCATCTCGGCAGAGCTGCAGGTGTCCCTGCATGCCTTTTCTTCCTCCCTCTGCTGCTGCCCAGTGGAATGACTGCTGCAAAGTAAAATAAGTAGACAACTGTGTCATGGTCCCACCTATTCTCAGCAGCCAGAAGCCTCATAGCCAGACACTGGAGAGACTTGTCAGGAGTGAACATGGACCAATGGCACCATATAACATTTGATGGGAAACAGCCTTATTAGAAAAAAACTAACCAATAAACTGAAACTGACATGGGGACAAATAGAAGAAGACGCTTTCACCCCAGTATGGTTCCCCTTTATCACATACACAGCCCTACAAGACAACAACAACAATCCGCTGACAGCATACGAATAAATCTGGCTAACCTGATCCAAACACACACATACCCCACTCACACACAAAAACAAATCTCACTACAGCCAACCAAAGACAACCAGCCACACCCTCGACCACCCCCCAACTTCTCTCACCACCAAGGAAATACAAGAAAATAGTAAAAGAAGAAGAAGAGGAGGAGGAGGAGGAGGAGGAGGAGTTTGGATTTGATATCCTGCTTTATCACTACCCAAAGGAGTCTCAAAGCGGCTAACATTCTCCTTTCCCTTCCTCCCCCACAACAAACACTCTGTGATGTGAGTGGGGCTGAGAGACTTCAGAGAAGTGTGACTAGCCCAAGGTCACCCAGCAGCTGCATGTGGAGGAGCGGAGACACGAACCTGGTTCCCCAGATTACGAGTCTACTGCTCTTAACCACTACACCACACTGGTACCCAAACAAGTGACGCTGGCACAAAACCCCACACATACACTAAGTAGAAGAATAGAAGCATTGCCACTCCACTCACCATTCCCCCTCCCCCTCTTCCCCCCTCTTTTCTTCTGAACCTAACACTGTATGTAACACTAATGTCTCTCAACAAATGAAACTGATCTGTAGAAAATGCAACTTGGGGGGCGGGGAGAGAAAATGCACGTTATTTTTGTAAACTAAGAAATATTTAATAAATATATGTATAACAAATGTGTCATGGTCACCCAAAAAAATGGGGCTGTATCCAGGGTTGCTTCCATTGAAAATAACAAACAAGACTAACTTGGGTCCATTAATTTCAGTAGGTCTACCCTGAGTATAATTTAGTTTGGGTAGAACCCAGGGGCTGTTCTTTTCTGATCATGGGCTGCCTTTTTCCATCCCAGAGTTCGTACGTTCCCCAAGGAATCTCACCTGGGCCACGACACAGTCCGTGCCCTCATGTACTACGCCCTGAAGGTGTGGAGCGACATCACGCCGCTGAACTTCCACGAAGTGGCTGGCAACAATGCCGACATCCAGATCGACTTCTCCAAAACGGACCACAACGACGGGTACCCCTTTGACGGTCCTGGCGGCACAGTCGCCCACGCTTTCTTCCCAGGAGAACACCACACCGCAGGGGACACTCACTTTGACGACGATGAATATTGGACTTTCCGATCATCAGGTACGTCAGGGTAAGAGAGCTGCGGAAATGTGCGGGAGTGCCCTGTTTGCCTCCGTGGGCATCGAGGGAAGAAGGGGGAGGCCAAAGGAGGACGGACCTCTATAGAAAGGGAAAAGCTTCCAGTGGGCCAACAGCTGTAGCAGCAGGAGTAGGTCCAAAGTAAGAGTTGCTGAAGCAGCAGTGGAGCTGTCCAGCCAAGGAGTCGGGCTAGAGATGTTGCACTAGCAGTGTGGTGTTAATTGGCAGCTTGCTGTTGACAATGAGATTTGGTTCTTTGCAAGCCAAGGCCTGTTGGCAAGGAGAGAGAGAGAATAAAATTAGAGTGGCAGATACTGTAGGTGGTGGAAGGACCCTGAGTGAGAAACAGGGAAGTGAGAGGCAGTTTCTCCAGGTAAGAGAGTGGAAAAGAAAGCTCCCAGGTGACAGCTGAGAGAGGGCCTTCTCGGTGGTGGCGCCCACCCTATGGAACTCCCTCTCATCTGACTTTTAGAAGACATTTGAAGGCAGCCCTGTTTAGGGAAGTTTTTGATATTTTATCATGTTTTTAATATTCTGTTGGGAGCCGCCCAGAGTGGCTGGGGAAACCCAGCCAGTTGGACGGGGTATAAATAATCAATTATTATTATTATTATTATAAATTATTACTAGGAAGAGGTTGTCATTTTCTGTTTTCATCCAAAGATTTGGGGGCAGATAAAAGAAAGTACTTATTCATGCACCACATGGTCAAACTATGGAAATCAGTCCCCCAGGATGTGGTGGCGACTAGCCACTTGGATGGCTTGGACATATTCATGGACTTGGGCAAATTCATGGAAGAGAGGTCTATCAATGGCTCCTAGACATGAGAGCTCTGCTCTGCTCGCACAGTTGGAGGCAGCAATGCTTCAAGTACCAGTTTCTCGAAGCCACAGGAGGGGAGAGTTTCTCGTGCTCAGATCCTCCTTGCTGGTCTCCCAGGGGCACCTGGTTGGCCGCTGTGAACTAGATGGGCCATTAGCCTGATCTAGCAAGGTATTCTTACAGTGTGTTCCATGGGGGCTAGGATGCAGACCTTTGGATCCAGAGAAAATTCCATCTTGTTGCTTTTTGTATTCTAGATACCCTGCTGACGATTTTCTCCTCTATATTTTACACTGTTGCGTAAACAAACTCTGAGGGGAGGGAAAGAAGCTCCACTCTGTTGTTTAAAATTGCATATGATTTGCAATGTGGATGCTTGCAAAAGGAAGGGAAGGGCAATCAGTTATACATTTATTTACTTATTTGTACATCTTTCCCTGCCTCCTTGTTATTTTCAGATACCCATGGGATGGATCTGTTTGCCGTGGCAGTCCACGAGTTTGGCCACGCCATTGGCTTAACCCACATCTCTGCCATAGAGTCGATCATGAGGCCGTACTACCAGGGCCCCGTCGGAGATCCCCTGAAGTATGACCTGCCTTACGATGACAAAGTCCGGATATGGCAACTCTATGGTGAGCCCGGGTTCGTCCGTGCACATGTCAAGTTGGTTGGGTGAAGAATTGGTGTTGAGAAACCAGGAGGCATGGCTCCGTTTCCCTGCGCAGCGGAGATGTCAGGTGCTTGGAACTATAGGCTGGCAAGCATCATAGAATCATGGAATTGAAGAGTTGGAAGGGACCACGAGGGCTATCTAGTCCAACCCCCTGCAATGCAGGAATCTTTTGTCCTATGTGGGGCTTGAACTCACAACCCTGAGATTAAGAGTCCCGTGCTCTACCAACGGAGCTATCCTCACTGTAGGTGGAGCCGAGGGAATAGCCTGGTAGCTATCTTCAATTATGAATGGCCCAGACTGGAGGAGCATAGCAGATCTAGAAGGTTTATATAGCAGCCGGTGGCATGCCATTGACTCATTGGCATCACCTGACAAAGCCAAGAGGATTCCGCACTGAGGTGATATTTATATGCCACCCTGTTATTTTCAGGTACCCGTGTGATAGACCTCTTTGCTGTGGTGGTCCATGAGTTTGCCCACACTATTGGCTCAACCCAACCCTAAATTCCTTGCAGTTCCCTGCTCCAGTCACTAGGAGGTGGTACAGAGAGCAGGCCAAATGCAATCAACATCTCACCAATAGGGCTTGCAGCCTGGGCTCTGTGGCATTTGATAGGATCACAAATTTCCTCCAGCCTCTGTGCTTTGTTGTTTGTTTGTTTGTTTGTTTTGTTTGTTTGTTTGAGTTTTTGCATTTGAAGGGTACCTGTCCCCAGAAAAATTCAGCTGGAGAACTAGACTCTCCTCAGAATGGGGTTTCATGCTTTTATGGTGAGGCAGGGGACCTACCAGCCCATGAAAAGCTTGGCTGGGCAGTCTGACGCTTGCCTGACCTCTCTCTACTTCTGCCCCAAGATGGATAAACCGCCCCTTGCTGGTCTAATTCATCCTTGTCTTTGCATGCAGGGGTCAGGGAGTCTGTGTCCCCAACAGCCAAACCTGAAATATCGAAAACAGAGGACCACCCCATCTTGCCAGACTTACCGGAGAATCGCTCCACTGTTCCGTAAGTTGAGTTCAGGAGTCAACAACCCATCAAGCGTAGGGCACAGAACTGGAATTCTCAAATCAAACTTTGAGTTTGAAGTACAGGAGCGGAAGTTCCAAAATCCGCCTTTGCAAACACTGAAATTCTGAATTTGGAACTGAATTTAAACCTGGGATCATCTGCATTGACAGCAGATGTGCTACCACTAAGCCACAGCTCTTCCCGGCTATTCAAGTAGGCTCCCTACGTAATGAAGAACCCAGCTCTCATCCTCTCCCTTGGACGATAGAAATCATGTGGGTGGGGGACAAGAGAAAGAGTGAGCACGTTCACTCAGGAGGCATATGAACATGGTATGGGAGCCCATTTTGCCTAGAAAGTGAGGTACAAACAAAATTATTGCATCTGAACCCACTTCTCTCCAGCTGATGTGGTGGTTGAGTGCCTGCTAGACAAGCCTTCCCCAACTTGGTGGCCTCCCAATGTTTCAGGTGACAATTCCCACCAACCACAGTCCTCATGGCCAGTGACTAGAGGTGATGAGAACTGAAGTCCAAAACATCTGGAGGGCATCAGGTTGTAGAAGACCACACTGGACCATTGATAGGCATCCTTTGTATTGTTGGTCAGTCTCTGTAGGCTCATGAGCTACTTTTATTCTCCATGCAGTGGTCTGAAAAGGATATGGGTACCTATTGCTGAACTTAGGAACAATGAAAGCTGGCTTAATATGGGTCAGACCTTTGGTCTATCTAGCTCAGTATTGCCCACACTGACTGGCAGTGGCTCTCCATGGTTTCAGAAAGAAGGCTTCCCCGGTGTGAGTTGGAAATGCTGGGGATTGAACCTAGCACCTTCTGCACTCAAAGCAGATGCTCTCCCACTGACCTATGGTCCTTCCCCACCCATGCTACTGTTTTGCTACTCTTGTTCTAGACTGGGCCGCCATCTCCTGGCTCTTCTTTCCTGGGGAAACCAGAGTCCCCTCTTTCAATAACTGACAAAAGGAATTGCTCCCCAGGAGGGTGGAGAGAAGTTCAGCTCCCTCTCCATGCCCTCAAGTCACCTTGTAGCACAGCAGCTCACTCAGCACAACAGGGAAAACCTGTCCACCATCACTCTCGGGGGAACTCGCCATCCATGAAATTTTAATCAGGCCGGTGCCCTTCCTCACTTGAAATTTGCACGATCTCTCCGCTCGCACGGTTTCACTTGGTGGCTGAAAGGCTGACACAACTTTGAGGGACTCAAATAAATCTAGGGGGAGGTATTGGTGTTTATTTGCAGGGAGGGGGGGTTTCAATAAAGGTACTCGGAAACTTGGGAGGAAGTGATCGTGTCTTCCTGGGTTTCACGATACAGAGGAAAGGGAAAGCTGAGTGTAGTCTGACACGCACTCTGGACTTTAAGAAGGCCAATTTCAAAAAGCTTTAGGAGCTACTGAGTGACATTCCGTGGTCAGAAATACTCAAAGAAAAAGGAGTCCAAGATGGATGGGAGTTTCTAAATGGAGAAATATTGAAGGCCCAAATGCAGACAATTCCAACGAGGGGAAAAAGTGGATCTAAGCAAACCTGTGTGAATTAATAAGGAGCTTACAGATGAGCTAAGAAGGGCATGCATAAGAAATGGAAGGGGAAATCACAAAGGAGGAGTTTACATACAGTAAGTAGCCAACAGTTGCAGGGGACGGTCAGGCTGGCTAAAGCTCAAAATGAGCTCAGGCCTGCAAGAGAGGTTAAAAATATTTCTTTAAGGTTTATTCAGCTATGTCCGAAGCAAAGAGGAAGAACAAGCAAATGGTAGGTCTTCTGCATGGAGAAGAATGGCAATGGCGCCCACCTGAGGGGTGTCAGAGCTGTGTTCCCGTGAGTTCCCCCTGGAAAAAAGCCCTGCAAAAGCTGGAATGTGTGCAGAAGAGGGCAACCAAGATGATCAAGGGTCTGGAAACAAAGCCTTATGAGGAGCGGTTGAAGGAGCTGGGTAAAGGTAAAGGGACCCCTGACCATTAGGTCCAGTCGTGTCCGACTCTGGGGTTGCGGCGCTCATCTCACTTTACTGGCTGAGTGAGCCAGCGTACAGCTTCCGGGTCATGTGGCCAGCACGACAAAGCCGCTTCTGGCGAACCAGAGCAGTGCACAGAAATGCCATTTACCTTCCTGTCGGAGTGGCACCTATTTATCTACTTGCACTTTGACGTGCTTTCGAACTGCTAGGTTGGCAGGAGCAGGGACCGAGCAACGGGAGCTCACCCCGTTGCGGGGATTCAAACCACCGACCTTTTGATCAGCAAGCCCTTGGCTCAGTGGTTTAACCCACAGCGCCACCCGCGTCCCAACGGGAGCTGGGTAGCCATCTTCAAATATCTCAAGGGCTTGGAAGAGGGAACAAGCTTGTTTTCTCCTGCTCTGGAGGGTAGGACTCGAAGCAGCGGCTTCAAGTTGCAAGAAAGAAGATTCTGACTAAACATACGGAAAAACTTTCTGACAGCAAGAGCTGTTTGACAGTGGAATGGTCTCCCTTGGGAGGTTGTGGGCTCTCTGACCTTGGAGGTTTTTAAGCAGAGGTTGGATGGCCAACTGTCGTGGATGCTTTAGCTGAGATTCCTGCATTGCAGGGGGTTGGACTAGATGACCCTTGGGGTCCCTTCCAACTCTACGATTCTATGATTCTTGTGTGTCATGTGGGATTCTCCAAAGATCATAAGAGGTAGGGCAATGGAGGCTGGTCTATTGGTGTGAATTGGGCCCTGCCTCACCAGCCTTAGTTAGCGCCCAGCCAGTCCCCTAGTACCTCTCTTCTTACTTACACCCATCCGGAGGCACCGAGTTGCACACGACATTGCAGGGGGCTGTCGTGCTCCTGTGACATCACACACATCTGGCACCATGCACGCTGGGCTCCCCAGAGGGTCGCGCCAGAGTCCTGGACCTTCAGTGGACATGTGACAATACACATTGCACGTGCCAGTGGAGGAGGTCAACAGGTGGGAAGGCCAACCTTTGGGAGTTGTCTCCTCCGCACCCTCAACATCGAGGGAGCCTGGCCCCTTGCCCAGAGATTTGGAGGGGTCTGAAGACACCTCGGTCCCCTGGAGCTGGTGCACTGCAGGAGGTAGAGCTGGCCTGTTAGCTTCCTCCTCCTCCTCCGTCTCAGTGTTGCCCTTGTAGAACTCGAGGAGGAGAACGCTGACAAAAGTAGAATAAGTTGGCTCCATCTGCCATTGGCTCTGGCTCCATCTACTGTTGAAGCTCCCTGCTTTCTGCCTTACCCGTTTTCAGGGGCACCAGCTGCCGTTGGGGAGGGAGCCTGGCAAGGACCCTCCCCGCAGAGATAGTCCACCAGCACCACCTCAGAATTTTCAGCTGAAAGAAGAACTCCAAAGGATAGACCAGTGTTTTTCAACCACTGTTCCGTGGCACACTAGTGTGCCGCGAGATGTTGCCTGGTGTGCCGTGGGAAAAATTGAAAAATTCAAGAGAATTACTTTATATATAGTTAATATAGGCACTGAGTTAATTTTTTTAACATTTTCTAATGGTGGTGTGCCTCGTGATTTTTTTCATGAAACAAGTGTGCCTTTGCCCAAAAAAGGTTGAAAAACACTGGGATAGACAAAGACAAACCTTTTCAAATCCCGCTGATTTCAGAATTACATGTGTTGCTAAATCTCTTGCACTGGAACAGATGCGGATCCAAAGGGCGTAAATTAAGTATATGATGTTATAGACGTTTTGGGGGGTTTCTGAGCCGACGGGCTGTCGAGTACTCACAACTTGGGTCCGTGCGCTTCCTCATTAGGCACTTAATTACCAGTCCCTGGAACGTTAAGGCTTAATAAGGCTTCCGGAGTCAGTAGCTTCTTCTAAAAACTACTTTATTACAGAATATATACAGATTAGCCTGGAGCACATTCTTCCTGCATTGTGCTCTTGAGCTCACACATAAAGAACTGCAACACATAGAAAAGCAACAGCAATAGCAATGTCAACATCCAGCTGTAGGGACGTCATATCCTCTTCAGGTTTAACTCTGTGTTAACCTGTTACTCCAACAGATGTATATGTCCAAAGTGGGCCACCTGGCAACTTCTGGTAGACTAACTAGTGCACCATATTAGAAAAAGCTGAAAGGTGTTTCTCTGGCTCAAAATTGTGGATCTCCAGGACAAAGGATTTAAAAAAAAAAATCACAGCAACCTGATTATTTTTTTCTGAAGATAGCAGGGATTGAATTTCCTAAGACCAGCCTTCTCCAACCTGGTGCCCTTGGCTTTCTTGCAGTAGCAAGGAGGATGCCCCTTATTCTCAGAGAGAATTAAGAAACTAAAACGCATTTTTGAGCGCAATAAAGAAGTGTTCCTCTGGGGGGGGGCAGGGGGGGCAAAAACAACAACTGTGCCCTAGCTATTGACAGCTTTGGGTAGCCCTGCCTGATTGGACAGAACCTATGACATTCATTAATGACAACCAATGCCATTTTGTTTTGTGTTCCATTAGGCTCAGAAGAGACGTGCCCAACAGATGCAACACACATTTTGACGCAGTGGCTCAGATTCGAGGAGAGGCTTTCTTTTTCAAAGGTGAGCATGTGGCTGCTGGGTTTTGCTTCCAGGCCACACTAGCTGGGGAAAGATCATAGCTGGTTCAATGCTTGGCATCTCCAGGCAGGTCTGGGAGAGCCCCCTTGTCTCAAACCCTGGAGAGCCACTGCCAGTCAGTGTTTAAAAAAAAAAAAAAAGGTAAGCTAAAGGACCCCTGGACAGTTAAGTCCAGTCAAAGGTATGGGGTTGCGGTGCTCATCTCGCTTTCAGGCTGAGGGAGCCGGCGTTTGTCCCCAGACAGCTTTCTGGGCCATGTGGCCAGCATGATTAAACCACTACTGGTGCAACGGAACACTGTTCCGGAAGCCAGAGCGCATAGAAACGTAGTTTACCTTCCTGCCACAGCAGTACCTATTTATCTACTTGCACTGGTGTGCTTTCAAACTGCTAGGTTGGCAGGAGCTGAGACAGAGCAACGGGAGCTCACTCCGTCACGGGGATTTGAACCGCTGACCTTCTGATCGGCAAGCCCAAGAGGCTCAGTGGTTTCGACCACAGTGCCACCCGCGTAGACAGCCCTGAGTAGAAGAATCAATGGTCTGACTTGGTATGCATGTAGGGGCAGAGCTGGTGTAAGGATGGTGGCAACTTCTAGCATGTGAGCCCTAAGCAAGGGTCATCTCTCTAGTCTCCGCCAGCTGCTGCCATAGATGAGCAAGGCAGAGGCAAGGGCTGCAGCAGCCACCACCCCCCGCAGGAGCCCCATGGCAGTACCAGCAAGACCTGCCAAGGCCCTGATGCTTGTTCTAGGATGCTGGCACCAGGCTGGATGAGGCCCCTTCAGTTCCTTCCCTAAAGCTTCTGTCTCCCCAGCCTGAGACTGTTCAGGTCCCTGACACTCCAGCTACATGTGCCTTATTGATGCAGTCCATCTGGCGTCACACTCTGCAACAGCTGCTCGCAAGACGTGGCCGGGAGTGAAAAAAGGAAGAGAAGCAGAGAAGCCTGGGTACAGCCCCGCCTTCGGTTGCTCTCCTGCGAGAGCTCTTGTGCAGTCAAAATTTGGAGAGTATCCAATGGTTCCTTGGCTAAGATGCTTTCTGACTGCAAAAGCCTTCATTCCAAGCCACCTCCGCTTTCATTGTAGTCTTCTTTCTGACGACGATAATATATGATTATAGGAGCAATGTTTTTGAATAAAATATTTTATTTTATTTTTTTTAAAAAAAAGACAGCCACTACAAAAATTCACCTGTTTATAAATCTACGAACACTATCCAAATGCTAAATGCAAATCACGGAAAGACAATCAACGTCATTCAATGTAAGACAACCCAATTGTTCTTTGTAACTTATCATGTTTCTTAAAAGTGATTAACTGAGCCAAGTATTCTAGAGAATATATATATATTCACACACCGGTAATCTCTTCCTGCCCCAATAACCTGCATGGATGCATTGCCTCCAGTGTCCTATCATTCTAATAGGATACTAACAAGTGTCAGTTTTCTGTTGACTTGCTGACAGCCTGACATAACCCGTATTATATTTGTAAGTTTCGCCGCCAGAACCGCCCCCCCAGAACAACAATAAGAATAATAATATATCATCAGTAGCAATAACTGTATCATCATATTTAGCATTTATGGAGTGTAGTACCAGTGTGGTGTAGTGGTTAAGAATGGTAGACTCGTAATCTGGGGAACCGGGTTCGTGTCTCCACTCCTCCACATGCAGCTGCTGGGTGACCTTGGGCTAGTCACACTTCTTGGATGTCTCTCAGCCCCACTCACCTCACAAAGTGTTTGTTGTGGGGGAGGAAGGGAAAGGATAATGTTAGCCGCTTTGAGACTCCTTCGGGTAGTGATAAAGCGGGATATCAAATCCAAACTCTTCTTCTTCTTCTTCTTCAGAACATTTCATGTTCAGTATTACAGTAGTAGCCCTTTGTCGTGGCGCTGACAGGCACGAAATATCTGGAGTGAGGAATATAAAGTTAGGGAAAGGCATGTCCATCAGTCCTACGTCTCCTATCTTCTCCTAGGTGTGCACCCGATGAGGCAGTTGCCACAACTAAAGGCCTCGCCCCTGATTTTGGATTATTTATCTCCCCCATCTGAGCTGTGCAGACCCCGCCTGCATGTAACCTGCTTTGCTCCTCCCTCTTCACTCCTCTTCTGGTCCTGGGAGACAGTGGGGCAGGAGAGGTGGGGTAGGCCTTGGCTCTATACCAGCCTGAGCTATCTCTCTCTCCTTCTGCACCTGTTCTTCATTCTCCAGTCCTGCAACTTCTCCTGTCTCTGACTCTCGTCTCCCAGCTGTTACAGGCTCCTCCGGATCACTGATCCCTTCTTCCAAGTCAGTCTCCAGCCCCCGCTTCTCCGGGTACCCCCACTCCTCAGCATCCAGCCACAACCCCTCTCAGTGTCCAACCAGTTCCTGACATCCTTAGAGCAGCCATGTGAAATGGACAGCAGCACTATTGGCCCCATTTTGCAGGTGGTGATAGTGAGGCCACGAGATTGCTGGCTCCTCCAGGAGGAGGAACAATAAATGCCACCCACGCAAATCGTACTTTGCAAGTGATGAAAGGACAGGCCCATGTCCCTTGCGTCTTGCAATCTAGAAATTGACCCAAGGGAGGCAATCAAAGAAAGAAAGAAAGGGCAAGGATACCCATCAGAAGAGTATGAAGTTAATAAATAATTTTTTAAAAAACTTTACAAAAAGAGGCAGAGAATAGTCTTCTTCTTGAGGTTGGCAGCTTTTTAACTAGTCAGCCCCCTGCAGAGCTCCTTCTGCCCTTCTCTATGGAGGAACGAGCCTGAAACCTGAATTACTTATATACTTGAGTATAAGCCTAGTTTTTCAGCACATTTTTTGTGCTGAAAAAGCTGCCCTTGGCTTATACTCGAGTGAGGCGGGCGGTGGGGGCGGCGAGAAAGAAGCCCTTTCTCTCCGCTTGTGCCGCCACCCGCTCTCCCCTGTCAACCATTCCTTAAGAAGTGTACAAGAACGGTGGTTCTTTACTCTCCCCAGGCAGCTTGTTCCATTCCTGAACTGCTCGCATAAATGCAAACTTGGCAAAGGAGGAAGAGGAAGGAGCAGCCCAAAGGGCTGCTTTCGGGCTGCTCGTTCCTCCTCCTCCTCCACAGCGGCAAAGGTGAACCGGCTTATACTTGAGTCAATAAGCTTTCCCAGGTTTTTTGTAGGAAAATTAGGTGCCTCGGTTTATATTTGGGTCGGCTTATACTCGGGAATATACGGGTAGGTTATCCAGAAAAGAAACCAGCACCTTCTGCAGACAGAGCATATTCTCTCCCGCTAAGCTACACTTCCCCTGTGTTCCTGAGAGCATTTGTGATAAGTTAGCTTTGGAACACTTTGAACTTTGGGTGTTTAATACCTTTTTCGGAGGGGGAGGCAGAGGAGGAACGATACGACCATACGATATTTCTCCGAGAAATATTGGGAAGCTGCCCTTTTTGTAGCAAAAGCTTCATTAGGGATGCAAAGAACATCTCGATCTAATTGCATGCATTTCCCATAAACATACAAAGGGCACCCAATTCGAAGGCTGAGGTTTTAATTTTCCCGTCCTTTCTTAAAAAAAAAAAAAAACCCAAAAAAACCCACCATCTTCAAATAATTTGTAATTGCTGCTATCCAGACTGCATTCCAATGCATTATTCATGCATCGGCCCGTGTCATATAAAACAAATATGCAAAGTGGTGCATAATTACCAGTTGATGAAATAAATCCTTACAACTGTATTTTTAAAAAGAAAAAAATTGAACCGCCCTGCAGATGTTGAAGAGCTTGGAGAGGGGGTTGTGGTGTGCGCTCTCCCCCCCCCCCACACACACACTTTTTGCCTTCTGCACTATTAGGCTAGGATCCAATTTTCTGAAAGACTACGTCACCAACTGATGGAATTGCAGAAGTCAGGAAGGAGCCAAGCCACCTTGAATACAGACTTGCAAGGGCCGTCTTGAGTTAGCAAAGCATTTCCCCGCCTCCCATGGGGATTTTTGCTGCATGTGCATCGAGCGGGAGGTTACCCATGAGAATGCTAACAAAACCACAAAGGCTGTTGGGTCTCTGACCACAAGTTCCGCAAGCTTCCTTCAACCAGCTGTAGTTCAGAGGGCTGCAACAATTAAAAAAAATTGTCAAGGGAGAAAAGGAAGTGCCCCTGGGGAAGAAAGAGTTGCATCTCCTTACTAACCAATGCCTCTTCATCCAGGCAAATACTTCTGGAGACTGACTCGCAACAAACATCTGGTCTCCCTCCAGCCAGCTCAGATCCATCGTTTCTGGCGGGGGCTGCCTCTGAATCTGGACAGCGTGGATGCTGTTTATGAGAGAACCCACGACCACAAGATTGTGTTCTTCAAAGGTATGAGAAAGCATTTGACACAGTTGTAGGTGACCCTCTCTTTGGCGTTCCCAGATTCTCTGTTCCCCCACTGTGTCTAAGCCTCTTTGAGCCTCATCTCTAAGCTTTAGAGTTCAGATTGCCCAGCTGGAAGAAAATTACTCGTCTCAGGTGACAAGCTTTGATTTGAGAACAGATGATCAGGCTGAACATCATTGTAGTATTCTCCTGGGCTCTCCCAGCTGCATGTTGCTACTGCCTTGTGGCGAGCAGTGGCACACCTGGGTAATTCTAGACTTTGGAAGGCATGGTCTTGCAAGGAAGCTTCTTTTTAGATCGGGGTGGAGGATCTGTGGCATTCCACACATTCACAGCATTCCAAATCCCGCTGGCCTAGCCAATGGGAAGTGATGGTGGGTGCTGGAGTCTAGCAACATCTCGAAGGCAACAGGTTCCCCACTCCAGCTTTAGATGGTAATGTTCATTACTTCATTTACTCCAAAATGCCCTCAAGTCCTGTCCTGCAAGCATCACTAGGGGGCCAATAGTGCTTGACATGGATTGATGACATTATTGGCCTGTGCCGGGTGTTGTCACCACATGCCTCCAGCCAGCATTTCACCAACTCTTTCCAACTATGGATGGGGGTGGGAATGTAAGTTTCACTTTCTTCTTGTTTTTTTTTTTTCAATCTTAGGTTCAGTTCTTCACATTGCCACATCAATTTGTGATATATATATATATATATATATATATATATATATATATATATATAAAGTCCTGCTGCAAATTCATTAGTATTTTACTGCAAATTTATCCTAATACAATTTTGCCTAATCTACACATTTTTGCAAAACAATTTCCCCTAGTGCAATGCAGTTTTGTATGCTATTTTTATTCATATAGGCATTTTTGTGCATACTTTACTCCAGTACATATAGTTTTTTGTACACCTCATTTTTTATGAGAATGGTGGCTGGCAATTACACGCAGGCTTGCCAATGTGTGCTCCTCTACTGAGTGAGCGCGCTCCCCGCAGTTCACTCACCTAGAAAGCCTCTGCATAAAGCAGAGGTCAGCAGCCTAAGGCCCACGGGCCAGTTACGGCCCATGAGCTTCCTGGAACCGGCCCACGGCCATTCCGTGGATTGGCGTGGGGATTCCGTGCTTTTTATGGCGCCATATTTTTTTCGTGCTTTTTATGGCGCCATTTTTTTTTCTCGCTGCAGAGACCGACACCTGGGTCGGAAATAGTGTGTGTGCATGCACACGGGTACTCCTTCGTCCCAGAAGTGCGCCAGAAATAGCATGTGTGCACTGACACAATAAGAAATTGCATCTTTGTCTTCTTCTCCTTGAAATCAGATGGCATGGTAGGAGTTGACAGGGAGAGGGATTAGTCCTCTTTATTGTAAACATGACACAAACATGGAATTATACATGTGTCAAGGATATTGTTAGGAGAGCCTGGTGTTGGCTCGTTGACTGAGCAATGCTGCCCTCCACTGGCTAATCTGGAAAGGAAAACCACAACCAACAAGAACTGAAATGCAAAACACACACAGCCTTAGGAAATCTCCTCGGTCCCCAACCAACCAAAACAGTGGAAGGGGACAGAGATTGCTTTGTCCTCCTTTCTCCCACACCTGGCAATACTGTAGTCTTAACCCTAGTCTATGCAGGTAGGAAGAAGGTGGTTTGGTTGTATTTTTTTTGCTAGAGTCACAACTCTGAAATATCCCACTAATAATCTAGTAAGACCCTCAGCATTTTAATTTACAGCAGCCTGCCTGACCTTGAGTCCTCCAGACGTCCCCAAGTTGTCTAGGTAGACTCTGCTTACCTTATAGCAGGGCTAGAGAGTTGGACTCCAACTCCCATCAGCCTCAGTCAGCATGGCCCCTGGTCAGGGAGGATGGGAGTTGTAGTCCAACAACATTTGGAGGGCCATGGGTTTCCCATTTCCATCCCAATGCATTTATCTCACAGGATGGCCATTAAGCGAGTTGGGGACATTCTTCCAGATAATGGGCTTGTTTGGTTCAGTCATGTCCGACTCTTCGTGACCCCATGGACCAGAGCACGCCAGGCACGCCTATCTTTCACTACCTCCCGCAGTTTGGCCAAACTCATGCTAGTCGCTTCGAGAACACTGTCCAGCCATCTCGTCCTCTGTCGTCCCCTTCTCCTTGTGCACTCAATCTTTCCAGGGAGTCTTCTCTTCTCATGAGGTGGCCAAAGTATTGGAGCCTCAGCTTCAGGATCTGTCCTTCCAATGAGCACCCAGGGCTGATTTCCTTCAGAATGGATAGGTTTGATCTTCTTGCAGTCCATGGGACTCTCAAGAGTCTCCTCCAGCACCATAATTCAAAAGCATACATTCTTCGGCGATCAGTCTTCTTTATGGTCCAGCTCTCACTTCCATACATGACTACTGGGAAAACCATAGCTTTAACTATACGGAACAATCCTAGGCTTCCCTTGGCTGCAAGGCTGAGATCAAAAAGCTTTGCTTCCATTTCTGAGTTACCACAGTTTGCCATGTCATTTGAATCTAGACATTAAACTATGGTTAATTAGTGAAAACAAGCCAAGCCATTGTTTATGAAGCTGATATTAAGGATGTTTAAGATTAACCACAGTTTAGGACAGCATGCTAAGTTGCAGCTAATGGATAACCACAGCAGAAGCTTCCGATCTCCTCCTTGTGGCTGCAGGAAACAGAGACAGAAAGTGGGATCCCGTGGAGAGGATAAACCATAGTCTAGCATATTATGCCCAAATGCAGTTACTATCTCTTAATATATTAATTTTAAAATATTGCTGTGGAGGAAGACACACTGTAGAAAATCATTAGAGGACATACATTTAGTTCCTCCAGCCTTCCCTAACCTGCCCCCCCCCGATGCTGTTGGAATTCCATCAACCATAGCCAGAGTGGCCATTTGGTCAGAGATGATGGGCATTATAGTCCAGCAACATCTAGAAGGCACCAAGTTGGGAAAGGTTGAGTTGATTTTATTTAACAAATTTTATATATCACTTGCTTGTACATAAAACCTCTAAGTGCTTTTAAAAAAAATAGTTTTAATTAAAATTGTCATTGAAAGAGTTAGAAACAGGAAGTTAGGAATTCAAAATATAATTAAAATCAAAAAATAACCAAAGACCGATTAAAACATATATATAAATAGGCTTGCCTGAATAAAAATGTTTTTAGCAGGTGTTATAAAGTATACAGGGAAGGTGACTGCTTGATGTCAATTGGCAGGGAGTTCCAAAGTGCAGATGCCTCCTTACAAGTGTGGAATGGACATTGTGTGGCACTTGTAGCAGTCCGGTTCTGCAGATTGATGCAGCCAAGTGGGCATATAAGAATAAGGTGGTGCTTCTATTTTTACCACACCTACAGCTTGAGTGAGTTAAATTGAAAAGATCACTTACAGGTTTTGGAGTTCAAAGGCTTTATTCATGCAGGAACTATCTGCACAATGAGTGGCTGAGGAGAGAAATAGCATAGTTCTTCTCCGTAGAGAACAGCAAACGAAATAGTTCCGCTTTTAGGGGTGAAGTTAACTTAGAGAGACTTACAAACAAGTGCTTGCTGGATTGCTAGACAAAATAGTGCCCTCTTGTGGTTTAAACTCACATATGCATTAACTAGAAACTCGTGAGGAGGGAACATGTTTGCCTTCCTCCAATGCAAGTAGCATTATATCATGCACCAGTAAGGATGTATTTCCCCGGCCAATAAAAAAAACACAACACACACAACATCAGTAGAAAAGCACAGACATATACACACATCCTCATAAAAACAGACTCCACAGCAAGTGGGGGTGTGTGCTTAACTTTTGGGCATTTACTCCTCCTGGAGTGTTGTGAACTCAGACCTAAAGACTACCACTGTCTCTCTTTTTTAGAAGCTAACTCTGTGCTGTGAAGCAGGAATGACATTGCTACCTACCTGTCTGTTTCTTCTCCCCAGGGGACAGATACTGGGTCTTCAAGGACAATAATGTGGAGGAAGGTTACCCCCGGCCCATCTCGGATTTTGGCTTGCCGCCGGGAGGCATTGACGCCGCATTTTCCTGGGCCCAGAATGACAAGACTTATTTCTTTAAGGACACTCTCTACTGGTGCTATGATGACCACGAGCGGAGGATGGATCCTGGCTATCCTTTGGAGACCATGTTGTGGAAGGGGGTCCCTAGTGGGCTGGATGATGCCACACGGTGGTCCGATGGTAAGTGTTAAGCACTGTATCCAACGGGAGGGGCTGACGAGGCTTTGCCCTGTGCTCAGAATGCTATGCTACAACATAAAGGCCAAAACGAGTGGGATCTGCTCGTATGTGTGCCTCCTGACTTGCAATATTTCAAATATGACAAATACACATACAGTACCTACAACAAAAGGTTGCTGCATGGAACACATCTATGCAGGTTACCAGCCATGCCCATTGTCAGGGTACTGCATTCCTTTCCCCCTCCCAAGGGTCAACCAACATTCTGTTCTGCATGCTCATCCCTTTAACTTTCTCCCCAGCCAGAGGTCAGCTGTGGCTACTGAGCATGTTCATAGACATCTGGGCAGCCATTGTGAGAACAAGATGCTGGACTAGATGGGCCTTTGGTGCCAGCGCCTTCTGTCAAGAGTTTGGGTGTAACCTTCGACGCCTCTCTTTCCATGGAGGCACAGGTTGCAGCCACAGCAAAGGTGGCATTTTTCCATCTCCGCCGTGTTAAGCAGTTGGCCCCCTACCTCTCTCGCCCTGATCTGGCCACAGTGATCCATGCGACGGTCACCTCTAGACTTGATTATTGTAACTCGCTCTACGCGGGGCTGCCCCTAAAGCTGACCCAGAAACTCCAGCAGGTGCAGAATGCCGCGGCGAGGCTCCTTACCGCGTCTTTGCCACGGGACCACATTCATCCAATGCTTTACCAGCTGCACTGGCTCCCGGTGGAGTACAGGGTCAGATTTAAGGTGCTGGTTTTGACCTTTAAAGCCCTATGTGGCTTAGGACCCTCATACCTAAGGGACCGCCTCTCCTGGTATGTCCCGTGTAGGACCTTAAGATCCTCAAATAATAATCTTTTGGAGGTCCCGAGCAACAAAGATGCTAGGTTGGCTTCAACTAGGGCTAGGGCCTTCTCAGTATTGGCCACAACTTGGTGGAACAGTCTATCACAAGAGACCAGGGCCCTGCCGGATTTGGCAACTTTCCGCAGGGCCTGCAAGACGGAGCTGTTCCACCTGGCCTTTGGGTTAGTTGCTGTCTGATATTTATGCTTCATTCTTTTATTGGTGGGTTATTTGAAAATGAGACTGCAGTTTTAATATTGAATTTTTAAATTTGTATTTTAATCTGTTATTTTAAATTGATTGTGTTTATGTTTTTGCTGTGATTTTAATTAGTGTTAGCCGCCCTGAGCCCGGTTTTTGGCTGGGAAGGGCGGGGTATAAATAAAATTTTATTATTATTATTATTATTATTATTATTACAGCAGGTCTCTTCTTAAATTCCCATATACTCCACCATTTAGCTTAGTATTGTCTATAGTAGCTTTTCCCAACCTCGGGTCCCCAGATGTTGTTGGACTACAACTCCCATCATCCCTGACCACTGGTCCTGATAGCTAGGGGTGATGGGAGTTGTTGCCCAACAATATCTGAGGACCCGGGGCTGAGAAAGGCTGGTCTATACTGACAAGCAGCTTCACTCTAAGGTTTCAGGCAGATGTGCCACCCAGCCCTGCCCAGATGTGCCAGGGGTTGCACCTAGAGCCTTCTGCACACGAGGCTCTGTGCTCTGTCACTGAAAAGACAGTAAGATTGCAGTTCGCATGTTTCTAAGAAAAGCAAAAGAATGAATAGGGACAAGGGAAGAGGGAGCACTGTTCTGCTCGAATCCTGCTTGTGGACTTCTCATAGGCATCTGGTTGGCCTCTGCAAGAACAGGAGACCAGACTAGATGAATCAGGTCCTGCAAGTGGCATGGACTTGTTGGCTGCAGAGAGGAATGATGGGAGGAACCAACTGGGGAACCATGAAGGGAAGAAAGCTCAGAGCCTGGGGAGCAGCGGTGGGACAATGATGAGTGGTCAGAAGGAGAAGAGGGAGAAGACCAGGGAAAGGAGCTATAGGAAGCCGAAGGGGTAACAGGGCTCAGTGAGTTGGAGGAGTAGATGGCAGACAGCAGTCGAGAATCAGAGGCAGAAATGAACCAGGCTAATGAAGAGTCACAAGTGTCCCTTGTCTTGCTGCAACAAAGTCCCCTCTCCCTCTGACTCCCAAAACTAGGAGAGGGCTAAAATGGGTGGAGCAAAGACAGGCTGCAAACAGGCACAGTCTCCAATTGCTTGGAAGAAGTCCTGGAGGGGAGGAGACAAAGATGGCAGTAGGAAGCAACTGGTTTCACGGCGTAGGACCTACAGGGTATGATCTGCTGTGCTCATTAGGCCTAAAACCCAGTCAAGTCTGTGAAGATCATGTTCCTCTAATAAAGAGTTAACTCCAGCTTTGAACTATGTGATTTACTGACTGACTTGCTCCGTGACAGCAAAGCTCTTCTTAGGTTCCCCTTTTGCTTCCTTTTCCAGGGGCAACCTACTTCTTCAAGGGAAAAGAATACTGGAAAGTCATGGACAGCGACTTGGAAGCTGAGCCCGGTTACCCACAATCCATTGCCAGAGACTGGCTGGTGTGCAGCGACATGCAGGCGGATTCGCCTGAGCCGGCCGAGAGCAGCAGGACAGGGGGCCGGTCCAAGCAGGGGCACCATGACGAGAGCCGCTCCGAGAGCGAGGTCTGCTCCTGCACTTCTTCCTCTCCGGGGTCGCCCTCATCCGGCTCAGCTCTCAGACTCTGCGTAGGCATTGCCTTCGCCAGCCTTTGGACAGTGGCACAGCTTCAGAGATCGCTATGACAGAGGGTGTCAGTTGGACCATACCGCAGCAATTCAGGGATTAAAGGGAAGAAATAGTTTTTTTTAGAAATAAAGCAAAACAAAGAACAAAATCACAGGATGCAACACGCCGTTAAAATGAGCGACACAGTTAACATTCCTAGGAACGTGAAGGAAAATGTTTCAGATTCTCCATGAGAAGTGAACAGCCTCTATTTTATTTTATTTCCCCTTTCTGGTTATTTTTGTAAACAAAACAAAAAAATGAAAAAAGAATAATGTTATTTTAAGTTAACAAGCTTCGACAGCAGCTTCTGTGGGTTTCTCACTCCCCGACCATCCTTGTCTCCTCACTTCCTTGTCCCACCGCATCACCACCCCCCACCACCCCCCCAAAAAGAATAAAGACTCTCATCTTGCCATTGGAAATATTCATTAGAGGTCTATATTGCTTTGGACATTTGAAAGACAGCAAGAAGGAAAGCGCTGTCGGTTATCGTGGGCAGGGGCGGGAGGCGAGAGGCTGGGCATGTTGGTGGCCGGTTCTGTTTGCATGGTAATTGTGAAAAGGAAAGGGGAGGAAAGGCACCATTACACAAGTGTGGTTGTGGTTCCACGTGCGGAGGACTGAGACCAAAAATCCAGCCCTGGCACATTTGTTTCAGAAAGTGGCGACATCCTCAAAGTCGCTCCTATCACAGATGCAGCTGGCGGAGGGCCACAGCTCAGCGGTAGGATATCTGCTTTGAGTGCAGAAGCCCACAGGCTCCATTCCTGGCATCTTCAGGTGGGACTGGGAACCTTGCAGCCAGTGCGTCCCCAACTCTGGCTTGTGATGCTGTGCATGCGTTATCTTATCATAGCCACAATTCACACCTGCCCTGTGCTTTCCTGAGAAATCCTGCATTTTGATGTGTTTTGATTTGAAAACATAAAGCTATCTAGACAGAGCCAGGCCCCATCTCTGCCCACTGAGCACAGGCTACTCAGAAACACATGCAACCATGCTGATGTGTATCATCCAGCAATCTGAAACACAGATTCTGACCTCCATGCGTTTTTAGCCCGTGGATTCAATATTATTTCTGTTATTGATTACCTGTCCTTCCCTCTGAAGTCCCAGGGTGTTGCACAACTTTAAAACACAATATTAAAAGCAGTTTTAAACAACTTTTAAAAAGGTAAAGGTAAAGGACCCCTGATAGTTAAGTCCAGTCGCAGATGACTCTGGGGTTGCGGCGCTCATCTTGCTTTACAGGCCAAGGGAGCCGGCGTTTGTCCACAGACAGTTTTTCCGGGTCATGTGGCTAGCATGACTAAGCCACTTCTGGCGAAACCAAACTAGCACACGGAAACACCGTTTACCTTCCCTCCGGAGCAGTACCTATTTATCTACTTGCATAATTTTTTTGGCATGCTTTTGAACTGCTAGGTTGACAGGAGCTGGGACCAAGCAACAGGAGCTCACCCTGTCGCGGGGATTCGAACCGCCGACCTTCTGATCGGCAAGCCCAAGAGGCTCAGTGGTTTAGACCACAGTGCCACCTGCGTCCTTTTAAACAACTAACGATCACAGAAATAAGGTGGATTCTTTAAAAAATTGACACCTCAAGTTTCAAAACCAGGGTAAAGGGTGTTCTGAAAAATTTCATTTCTTTCCAGACGGGGGCAGCAAAGACAACCCAATTCAGCAGAGAGAGCAAAACCGCCAGTTCGTTGAACATCCACTCTGATTTGTTCTCACAAAGTTTGCTGTGGAGGTTGGACAGCATAGGCAGCTTATTGAAGATTCGTTCTGATTTGTTTGCAGGGAGATTAGACACTGTTGTGCCCAGTAACCGTTGTCCCGCACTTTCCAGCGGCTTTTCCAGTCACTTTCCTGTTTGCAAAAAGGCTGGTTTTGAGGGCGAAGCAGGTTTGCTGCAGAACAGCACCAAATCAATTTCAACTGCACAACTGAAATTTGCCACTGCGCCGTTGAATTCCACTCTGGAAGCAGTGTTCGAAACTCCCATTGTTCTAGGCGCATTTTGTGATGGGGAATTTCATTAGGGCGAGCAGTTTCTGAGCTCTGGGCGCAGTACTGCGCCTAAGATTTCAGATTAAAACTGCAGAGTGGAAGGAAAGGAGGACCTTTTTCTGCCTCCCCACTTCCAGCTACTCTCTGAAGACTGGAGAAGAGACCCTCTTAAGAATATTAGGGGGGTGGGCAGGGGAAGGTCTAGACCATGTGAACATAATATTTTAGCTGCAGTTCATTCATTTTCAGCACTGTATTCTGCTGAATATAAAAAAGCACGCCTGGACATTCCACTGTTGCACACACAACCTCAGCTTAAGGTGTCGTTTAGCTCCCAGCTTTCATATCTCCGTTTCTAACAATGTCTGGAAGTGTGTGCGGGGAGAGAGAGAATGAGACTGGTCCCTTAGCAACATAAGATGCAGAATATGCCTTGATATTTCGGAATACGGCTTGAAATTTAGTTGGAACTCAGCCCGAACTCAGTTCAGACATTTCTCAGGTGGGTGCCATTGCCGTTCCAAGAGAACGAGGGAGGTGTTCATGGTGAGTTCTGGCACCTCTTTGTCTAGAAAAATAGCACTGGCTATACCCCGACCAGAGATACTATCCCTCACTGTAAACTCTGTACACTGTGCTCTCCACAGGGCAGGAAGGTAGCAGACAGGCAATGCCCCCCCCCCTGGGCTGGATGTCAGTACAAAGGGCATTTCAACAAACAATGCACAGGGTAGTGATAGACCAGCAAAGTGCAAAGTCACACAAAAATATATCACTAAGGGCAACTGCTCCAAAATAAGGAGTACAAACAAACAAACAAATTACAAAATAAAAATATAAAAAATTCCTTCCAATAGCACCTTAGAGACCAACTAAGTTTGTTCTTGGTATGAGCTTTCATGTGCATGCACACTTCTTCAGATACAGATGTGTATTCTTCAGATGTGTATCTGAAGAAGTGTGCATGCACACGAAAGCTCATACCAAGAACAAACTTAGTTGGTCTCTAAGGTGCTACTGGAAGGAATTTTTTATATTTTTTTATTTTGGTTTGACTATGGCAGACCAACACGGCTACCTACCTGTAAATAAATTACAGAAGTAGTCTTTTTCTTTACAGAATCATGTTGATTGTCCTCAGAGCCGTCTTAAGGGGATCTGCCGCCCTGGTGCGGCTATCCCTCCGGCGCCCTCGCCATGCCGCCTCTCCGCCGCCTCCCTCCCGCGCTTGCCGCCCCTTGGGAGGGGGGTGGGCGGGCGGGGGATGAGGGGCATGGCGCTGGAGCGGCGCGGGGCTCTGCGCGCCCTTCCAGCGCTTCCGGGACGGGAGGCGAGGGCGGCCGGCTCGCGCTCCCGCGCGCAGCCGGATGGCACGGCGCAGCCAGGCAGCTCGCGCTCTGCGCGCAGTCGGAGGGCGCGGCGCGGCTGGCCAGCTCGCGCTCCATCGCACGGCCGGCCAGCCAGCTCCCTTGCTCCGCTGGGCAGTTAGAGGGCGCTGCCGGCAGGCGCTGCCAGCGGGGCTGGAGGGCGGAGGCGGCCTCCAGGCCATTGCGCCCTGGCGCGCCGCGCCACCAGCCCCAATGGATGAGACGGCTCTGATTGTCCTAAATCAGTCTGTGAGCCAGCTCGCTTCCTGCATGTTTGATTTTGCTCCCTTCTGCTCCTCCATGCAATGTTTGGTCAGGCAAGTCTCCTGTGCTGATAAGTATTTCAGGAACTTTGGCAAGACTCCTCTCAACAGCCAGCTGTAGCACTTTTTTCTTTTTTTAAAAAAAGACCTGACAGATTTTGTTGGCAGTTGGCAGAGTGTTAGTCACTGAACGCGGACCGCAGAGGGAAATGAAATCCTTGTGATGCTTTACTGAGCAACCTGAACAATAACAGCATATAACTTGAAAGGAAAGGAACAGAGGGGTTTGGTCTTTCTTAGTTCAGGCCTTGTACATGTCAGGAAGACATTTGAGCTAAAACAAACAGGGACAACTCCCTCAGAACAACACAGCCAATCAGAGCATGGTCTACCTTAGTGAAGATCACGCCACTCTACCTGGTTGCTAAACAACAGCTCTGTCCAACCCCTTCTTGACTAGTTGACTTTTACGCTAACAGAATTGACCCTTAAGAAGAACATTGAGGCATCTGGCTTGCTGCTAAGTGCTGTCAGTTTTGCAGCTCCAAATGGAATGGAGAGAAGTCTTTTACAAGTCTTGTTCCAAAAGCCCCCCAAGCAGAAAAAGGGGGTCAATTCAGGGCAAAGAGAAACAGACTGCTTCCATATTGTCACTATTTTCAGGTACACAACAAATCCCTTTTCCAAATTCAAGGTACACAACAAATCCCCTTTCCAAAAAGATTGGACTTTTTGCAACAGAAGAAGTGACAGAGGGAGGTGCTGGTAAGTGTGGGATACCAGTTCATAGAATTGGAAGGTACCATGAGGGTCATCTAGACCAACCCCTGCAATTCGAGAATCAGCATCTGTGACAGATGGACACCCAACCTCTCTTTAAAAGCCTCTGAAGAAGGAAAGTCCACCATCTTCCAAGATAAGTCCATTCCACTGCCAGACAGCTCTGACTGTCAGAAAGTTCTTCCTGATGTTTAGTTGAAATCACCTTTCTTGTAATTTGAAGCCATGAGTTCGAGTCCTACCCTCCGGAGCAGGAGAAAAACAAACTTGCTCCATCTTCCATCTGACAACTCTTCAGATATTTGAAGGTGGCTCCTCTGCCTCCTCTCCTCCAGGCTAAGCATACCCAAATCTTTCAACCGTTCCCCATAAGGCTTAAGTTTCCAAACCCTTGATCATCTCGGTTGCCCACATCTGCACACATCTGCCTGACACACCATCCTCTAACCTCCCCTCGAGTCAGAATGAATGCCCAATGAACAGATTGCTTTGGAGGCAACCTCACTTCTGATCACATCCACACCAGACAGTTAAAGCATTCTTTTTACCACGTTGACAGGCATGGCCTTTGTTATGTATTGAAGTTCTCACTCTAGGCCACTAGGGGTGTGTGTATATAGTTCATTCTGCTGCAGTTTTCACTCAGGTCCGCACATGCAAATGAGGGGTTGAAAGTGACGTTCAGGGATTGGGTAACTACCGAAAGTTGTTACTGTTGCTTTGTAGCTGAGTTCTATATAAGCAGGCTGCTGAGCCCTTCAGCTCACTTCTGTTCCAGCCTGAGAATAAACAAGAGCTGCTTGGAAATCACTGTGTTGCCTGCTGTGTCCACCCACAACTTAACAGCCTTCCCCCGAAGTACCTTGGGAGATGTAGTTTGCTATGGGTGCTGAGAGTTGTTAGGAGACCTCTCACAGAGCTACGGTTCTCAGCACCCTTAAAAAAAAAACCCCGTTCTATCTCGCCTGTCAGAGGCAGGATCTCTCTGAATACCAGTTCCTTGGGAATCACAAGCAGGGAGAGGGTTACTGTGTTCTGGACCTGTGAAAAAAAGGATGCTGGACTGGATGGGTCTGATCCAGGAAGGCTCTTCTCATGTTCATATGGTTTGCCACCTCAGGAAGACCTGGGCTTCTAACTGTCAATCGATAACTCTCGGAATCAGCAGTTGGAAGGGTTCCTGGAAAATGCACTTAACTGAGCAAAGGGAGAGAGCTGATAAGACCCATTGCACTTTAATGAGGCAAACATTTGAGAGAGAGTTTGGTTATCTAGGGTAAGGGGGAACTCTACAAGGCCTCGTGGAAAGTCTCTGCATGGAACTGGGTGACCTTTCCGTAGTGCAGTCCAACACAAAGGAGGAGAGTGGGGCTCCCGGACCTTGCCTGGCTGTTTGCAAGAATCACTTGACATGCAACGATGAGGGGGGAAATGAACTTTTTCAAATTCTCTCCCCTATACAGCACTTGAAGGCACCACAGCCTCCTTTGCCCCTGCAATGTGTTGCAAAGAAAGGGCGTGAATATAATTTGCCTTTGCCCAGAGGCCCTCCACATCCATTCTTATGATTATCCCCATTCTGCAAACGGCTTGCCGCTCAGTTTCCTGGAGAGTAAGGCTCTCAATAGCTGCTAGTCCCAGTGGCGCTGTGGTCTAAACCACTGAGCCTCTTGGGATTGCCGATCAGAAGGTCGGCGGTTCAAATCCCTGCGACAGGGTGAATTCCCGTTGCTCTGTCCCAGCTCCTGCCAACCTAGCAGTTTGAAAGCACGCCAGTGCAAGTAGATAAATAGGTACTGCTGCGGCAGGAAGGTAAATGGCATTTCTGTGCGCTCTGGTTTCCGTCACGGTGGTTCGTTGCGCCAGAAGCGGTTTAGTCATGCTGGCCACATGACCCGGAAAGTTGTCTGTGGACAAACGCCGTCTCTCTTGGCCTGAAAGCCAGATGAGCGCTGCAACCCCATAGCCGCCTTTGACTGGACTTAACCGTCCAGGGGTCCTTTACTTCTACCTTTTTACCATATTATATCCAGGAGGAGAATTATGGTGCTGGAGGAGACTCTTGAGAGTCCCATGGACTGCAAGAAGATCAAACCTATCCATTCTCAAAGAAATCAGCCCTGAGTACTCACTAGAAGGACAGATCCTGAAGTTGAGGCTCCAGTACTTTGGCCACCTCATGAGAAGAGAAGAATCCCTAGAAAAGACCCTGATGCTGGGAAAGATGGAGGGCACAAGGAGAAGGGGACGACAGAGGATGAGATGGTTGGACAGTGTTCTTGAAGCTACTAACATGAGTTTGGCCAAACTGCGAGAGGCAGTGAAGGATAGGCGTGCCTGGCGTGCTCTGGTCCATGGGGTCACGAAGAGTCGGACACGACTGAACGACTGAACAACAACAACAACATCTAGGTGGAGAGAAGGTGTGCCTCTGAACACCAGTGCCTGAGGATCACAAGAGAGGAAAGAGCTGCTACACTCAGCTGCTGTTTGCGGGCCTCAGAAAGGCACCCAGTGGGCATCTGCGGGAAGCAGGGGCACCAGCTCCTGTGGGCCAAGCCCTTTGGGCCCCGCCAAATATTTTTGGGGTGGGTGCTGGCCCTCCCCTAATGTCCCAAAAGCACAGAGCCGAGCATGGCATGGCTCCAGTGGCCGACTCCTTCTCCTCCTGCTGCCACAGAGGCAGGCCGGTGCGTCCATTTAGGCGAACTAGGCAGTTGCCTAGGGCGCCAAAATGGAGGGGGCGCTGGACAGCCTGCCCCCTGCCGCCGCCCGGTGCCACTCCACCAGCGGCAGAGTGGCAGGGAGGGGGGAGCAGCCCAAAATTGGGCTTCTCCGCCCCCTCCGCCAGCGGCAGAGTGGCGGGGGAGGGGGGAGCAGCCCGAAATCGTGCTTTTCCGCAGGGCCGGTGCTAGGGATTGGCTGGGGGGGGCGCACCAGAAGGTGATCTCACCTAGGGTGCAAAAAACCCTAGCACCGGCCCTGCACAGAGGGGAAGGAAGGTTGAAGCAGCCTCTCACTGCAGGTGATACCAAGAGGAAGAGGAAGAGGAGATGCTGGCCATTGAAGCTGCGCTGCCGCCATGTTCGGCTCCACCCCAAGCTCCCAACGTCCTGACATCACGACCACGACGTCGCCCCGCCCCCCAATCACCCTCACAAGCTGGTGCCTCTGGACAGTGGTGAGTGCGAAACAGCAACCTGGGTCTGTTCTCGTGGCAAGATGATGTCAGGTTCATGACATGGAGTGACCCATTTCCTGCATGGTGATGTTGCGTTGCAGCGCAGGGGCCCTCCCTTGTCAGGCTAATGTTGTGGTTAGTGCGCACTTTTACTCATCAGTTAGTTACACAACAGTGTGCAGATTCCAACTTCATTAGAAGCCGTTATGCAGGGCAAGAGAATGGCACTGGTTGGAAAGGCTTGGGCTCTGACAAAACTTGGATTTGGGGCCAGTGTCGCCATCGGTGGCTCTTGAAGAAAGATGTCCCCTTTAACAGGGTCCCCCACACACCATTTGTGTGTGTGATGTGCCAAGTTTTAGGTGTGCAGAGCCTCCGAGTGGCCCTGTTTTACAGGGACAGCCCTGGATTTACAGAAGCTGTATAGGGAAGTTTTGCTTTTGTTTTTAATGTTTAATGTTTCATTATGTTTGAAGCTGCCCAGAGTGACTGGGGCAACCCAGTCAGATGGGTGGGGTATAAAAGGAAAATAATAATAATAATAATAATAATAATAATAATAATAATTATTATTATTATTGAATAAGACGGCCCTATTTTCATTGGAGAAATGCTGGAGGGAATGGATGTGATGTCCTCACTTCTGTCACGACAGCTCGGATCACTCTTCCAAGATGACAGCTCATCACCACTGCCACAAACAGGTCTAGCAACCCAGTCAATTAAGTGCTGACAGCAGCCAAGATGGCATCTTACAGTGCTTAACCGCAAATCTAGCAGCCTTTAGATCGATTCCTAAAGTGTTTCTGCTCCCCGCTACTCTTCCTTAAATTATACAACCCGCCACTTTGACCTTTTGTCTGGGCTCCTGTTAAATTTTGCAATGAGAAAACCTTGTAGATGTTGCCATGCATTTCAAGCTTCCCCCAGTTGGTCCCAATCTATCTTTTATTATCCTATTTAGTGCTTAAAATAACAACAGTGCATAAGGTCTAGGAAGTGATCGTTTTCCATCCTATTTCCCCCACCCTACCCCCCACCCTTCTCCTGTTGCCACCCTTCTCCTGTTGACTGGGGGTGTATATGTGAAAACAATGCAAGTCAATCAATAAGGCAAATGAAAGCATGTTTAGTGGATAGGAAAGGTCCCAATTGCAGCTGTTAGTTAGTTAGTTAGTTAGTTAGTTAGTTAGTTAGTTAGTTAGTTATTGCATTTCTATCCCATCTCTCTCAAGATTGTGTACACTGTTCCCCTTCTCCCCATTTTATCTTCACAACAACCCTGTTCAGATAGGGTATCTGAAGAAGTGTGCATGCACATGAAAGCTCATACCAAGAACAAACTCAGTTGGTCTCTAAGGTGCTACTGGAAATAATTTTCTATTTTGTTTCGACTATGGCAGACCAACACGGCTACCCACCTGTAACTGTAAGGTAGGGTTAGGCTGAGAGGCAGTGGTGGTCCCAGGGTCACCCAGTGAGCTTCATGGCTAAGCAGGGATTCAAACCCTGTTCTCCCAGGTCCTGGCCTGATACTAACCACTACACCATACTGCATAAAATAACTCTTAATCGGCTATACGAATGATGTCAGTACCTGAGTGACTTTGCAGTAGAGATGAGAGGAAGCAGGTGGGTGGCTTTTCCGAAAAGCTTTTACCCTCTGTGGAATACCTCTTTCTGCTGCGCACCCCATTTTTGGAGGACTGCGAAACAAAAAATCCTCCTGACCTCACTCTGAATAGGCTTTAGGATGTGAACATTATTATTGTTTAATACATTTCTATACCGGCCTTCATCCGAGGATCACAGGGCGGTTTACAATATAGGAACACAAAAACACACAACGTAGTAACAAACAAAACAATAAACACCTCCCACAGTATTATTGTTATTTTATATAACAAGATGTAATTGGCTATGCTGCATCCTACATTCAGAGTGAGGGCAGGAAGCACCATCTGCTCTGACTGGCTATGTGAAAGCATGACACCATCATTCTTAATGAGCAATCCCTGATTGGTTGGGATGAGGACCCGAGGAACAAGAAGACTCGGGGTTTCTGTTGCTGCTGTTTTAAAAAGGGAACTGCAAACACACATAAAAGATAAATACTGGAAGTGATTGAACATCCCAGACTTCCTGGGGCCCCAAAGTCTGCCCAAAATATTTATACTGAGCAGGGCAGGGCTGTTTTGCTCCCTCTTTGTTATCTGATTAAAAGTCCTTGTGAATCAGAATCCTCATACTCCGTAATTTGTGATCGTGGGCCACATTCCCCTTCCCAGCCTCGTCATGACCTGCTTTGTGGGTGGTATCGCAAAATAAAATCTCTGCAGATGACATACCTCTGGTTACATTCCACCTGCAGCAGGTGGCCTTCTCTCCACGGCGCCTAATTTCTCATAAGATCACACAAAATTGATGGGATGATGTCAGGGTGACAGAATGGCCATTTATCTTTCCAGAGTTTTCAACTCCTTGTAACCTCTGGTTTTCTCTTTGAACACGTCATCACACAGGAGCGTGAAATTGCTTTCGGAGGCTGTATATGCATCCTATGTTTAAAGCACATGGCTTTCCCCAAATAATCCTGCAAACTATAGTGCGTTAAGGATGCTGAGAATTGTAGCTCGGCGAGAAGCAAACTACTATTCCCAGGATTCTTTGGAGGAAATCACGTGGATGGTGTGCAACTGAGCCCTGGGTCTCAGGGCATGGTCTGAACATACCTGATGCAACAGCTTTGTTATAGCCAAGCAGTCTTACTCAATCATACTATAACATACTTGCACAAACATACAACAGGTGTGAGATGTCCTTTCTCCTGCCCGACAGACGCAGACAAGAGCACTTGCGTGTAAGAAGTCTTTATTCAGGTAAGCCTTGGCAGCAGACACAAAGTTCAGGAATCAGGCGCAATGTTCAGAACTGAACAGAAACAACGAAGATGTCCCAACAGCTGCCATGACCCACCCACCAAGCTTTTAAAGATGAGGTGTGGAGTGCTCACTGGGCTGCAGGAGCTGTTGGAGAAACACCTTTGGACCAGCATTGCCTGCTACCTGATCGCTGCTGGTGCCAAACCTGACCTTGAACTGCTCTGACCCTGCCTCTTGCCTGACCCTGTGTAGCAAACTCTGCTTTTTTGGACTGGCCCAAAAGTGCACAGCATCTCCATGATTCCTTAAGGAGCATCTCCAGGCAGAACTTGGAATGTCCCCTGCCTAGAAACCCTGGAGAGCTGCTGCCGGTCAGAGTAGGCAACACTGAGCTCAATGGACCATTTCAATAAAAGGTGGCTTCCTGGGTGCTGTCTCTGTAGTTAGAGGCATCACGTTGCCAGGTATGGCTCCAGGTTTGAGCCTGCCATTCCCTGCCAAGCGCTGTCTGGTGGGCGCCTGTAATTCACCCTCAAAAGAGGACCAAGGAAAGCAGCAACCGCAGGTGCTAATTTATAGGCATAGCTGCAAAATTAGAAAGGATTGCTATAAGCTAAATAGAAGTGCAAGGCATACTTCTCGGTCGCCTGTCCATGGACTCACTGTGGATGGTCAACTCCGAGGTCCCTCTTGTTCTCCCTTCTGAAGGTTCTCTATCCTTAAGCCAGACTTTTCCTGAACAATTCTGCCCATCGTTGTTGGCATCCATCTGTCTTGGGAGACAAAGGAAGAGTGTGCCATCAGGGGCAACGTCAAACTGTTGGAGAGCCTGCTATGGCTGTGGAGACCAATATGGGAGCGACAAGTTTTGTTGCAGCTGGGGCAGAGGAAGGCGTCCAGTTGTGCTGATGCAGATGCACCATGGCATTTCGTCTCTGTCAGGAATGAGCCAGTTCCAAGCGAAGGTTTGCAGTCAATGGCAGAAAGCAGCCAGGAACAGAGAGACTTTGATGTTAGTCAGACAGGGGAGAGCCAGCAGCTGTAGACTTCGGCTCTTTCTGACCTTGACAGAGAGGCTGATAAGGCAGGAGCTGAGAGCAGGCTAGAACACAGCCAAAGCTTGCCGGAAGCACAATCAGGTGTGAATAAACTCAGAGACAGCCTCTCAGAACCATAAGAGGTTGGAGCTGGTTCAATAAGTCTGGGGAGTCGGCAAATGGGAGGGTTGTTAGACAGGAAGCAAAACAAGAGACGTAAGGATCATAAGTTCAATATCTGTTGGAGACGCTGGAAGGAGTCTTCAGAAGGGTCATCTTGAGTAATGATGCCGGTGGCTTTGTTAGAGCCGTCTGGAGCTATCTGTTTGCTTTTGGAATAAATCCTCCCTTTTAATTAGCTATGCTTACTGTGTTATCAAGATGGGAACCTGGACTCCTGACATTCTCTCTGCGCTCCTCCCAGAGGTCATTCCTCCTCTGGTCACTGCTGTAGATACACAACCTGTCTTCAGGCACTGTGATGGTCCAATAGAACTTCCAATAGAGAACTCCTATAAAAATAGGGCCGTTCTATGACAGCCCTACAAACAGAGTCTCAGGCCTCTCTTGCAGAAACTCAGGACTCTTCCCAAGACATGCCTCCTCCCCAGGCCCCCCACCTCCCAGTTCTGTTTCCTGACCAGGATGTGCTTCTCAAGCTGTGAGAATGCTTCTTCCTTGCCTGGACAGAGAGGTGTATGTGCACCAAACCTCTGGCTTTTGCACAACCGGGATGTTGACTATTGTACAGTGGCATCCATGTGCTCCACCCCATCCCCCTTTTCCTGCCTCTGGCCCTGCGCACATTTTGCCTCTGGCTCTGCCTTCAAGCTTGGGAAAGGTTTCCCTGTCCCTGAAAGAGAAGACGGCCTTCTTTAAAGCGTCTAGATCAAGGGAGGTAATAGTACCACTGTATTCCGCTCTGGTCAGACCTCACCTGGAGTACTGTGTCCAGTTCTGGGCACCACAGTTCAAGAAGGATACTGACAAGCTGGAACGTGTCCAGAAGAGGGCAACCAAAATGGTCAAAGGCCTGGAAATGATGCCTTATGAGGGATGGCTTAGGGAGCTGGGTATGTTTAGCCTGGAGAAGAGAAGGTTAAGGGGTGATATGATAGCCATGTTCAAATATATCAAAGGATGTCATATAGAGGAGGGTGAAAGGTTGTTTTCTGTTGCTCCAGAGAAGCGGACACGGGGCAATGGATTCAAACTACAAGAAAGAAGATTCCACCTAAACATTAGGGAGAACTTCCTGACAGTGAGAGCTGTTCGGCAGTGGAATTTGCTACCAAGGAGTGTGGTGGAGTCTCCTTCTTTGGAGGTCTTTAAGCAGAGGCTTGACAGCCATCTGTCAGGAATGCTTTGATGGTGTTTCCTGCTTGGCAGGGGGTTGGACTGGATGGCCCTTGTGGTCTCTTCCAACTCTATGATTCTATGATTCTAGGACAAATGACTGCTCTACTTCCGGTTCTTACTGCCAGGGCTTTTCACACCATAAAACTGAAACAAGTACCAGTAGCTACACACACACACACACACACACACACACACACACACACACACCTTGAGTCCTAGGAACTGCAGTTTACAATTCCCAGGACCCTTAACAAACCAGAGTTTCCAGGATTCTTTGGGGAAGTCATGTGCTTTAAACACATGACGCTCCTCAGAGATTCCAGCCTGTTATCTCTTTTCATCCTGTGATACTCTATTCATCTTTTAGGATCCAGAAGCCTCGTCCTGGGTACATACTGTACAACCCATGTCACTTAGTGAATTCCTGAGATCAAGGACGCCTCCAGGCTGGTACCAATTCATTAAGTTAATGATGTCATTCGTTCACAAGGGGCGTGAGTCAGGTCAAACTTTTTCCTGCCTCATCACAGCAGAGGTTTAAGGGTAGCAAACGTTCTCTGTTGCTTTTGAAACAGGACCTTGTGCTCCATCATCAGCCTGCCTATTGGCTATTGTGTGTCAGAAAGACTGTGAACCTGGCAGGTGACATTTGAATGAAACTGACTCAACATTTCAATGAAACTGACTCACTAAAGGAGAGTGGACAAATTCTGCCTTCCCTGGAGGCTATGGACTGTCTGGAGAGATATTAACTTGGTTGCATCAAAGTAGATTTCCAACACATATGCACAATTCCCACCCACACCTCTCAGATCCACAAAAAACAAAGCCTTTAAGAAATGTCAAGGTTAAACCAGACAGGGAGTTGAGTAAACAAGGTAAAAAATAAAAAAAAGCTGGAATACTCAGATGTGCAGTTTCTTCTATAAAATGGCATAAGCCCTACATCTATCCCTGTTTACACAGGCCACTCGTGATGCCCCTATCATGAGCTAAATCCCTTAAATAACATGGTGTCCAGAGAGAAAATATACCCTAATAACACTTTGCTGGGGGAAAACTGCATAATTTCTGTGGGAAAGAACAGAGAGGTTTTATCTTTCTAACCTCAGGCCGTGTAATATGTATATTAACCAGATATACACAGGAAAACTCCCTCAGAACTACACAACCAATTAGAGTATGTGGTACCTCAGTAAACCCAGCCTGGTTGCTAAGCAACACCTCCTCTTCCACCATCATCTTAATTGGTTGAATACAAAACTAGTTCTTAAGGTATAAAAACTGAATGTTCCCTGCCTGTTGCCACTTGCAGCACCTGTTTGCTCCTGTTTTGACTTCCAGAACATTTTGGAATCGAGAAACATCTCTTGGCAAATGCATATTGTGAGCAGCTGAACAGGGCTGCCTTAAGCATATGCGGTGCCAGGGTGCAAAGATCCACCTGGCACCCTCCCCCCAGGTTGCCCAGTCCCAGGTGTGCAGGTGGACGTAGCCAGCCAACCGCCTCAGCATCTCGCTGGCTCGTTCGCCCCCGAACTTGCAGCGCAGAGCCACCCGCAGCAGAAGAGCCCGCCGTAGTGCTCCGACCAACGGGTGGACTCTTCCCTGGACTCAACTCTCAGGCTCTGGACTCTCAGCCTGGCACCCCGCACCCCTAGCACCAATGGGTAAGACTGCCCTGCAGCTGAATTTGCAGCTCTCCCAGAAAATGACAATGGAGTGAGGGGACAAATTGGATCACCTGGTTTAAAGGAGCTCCTCTGTTCCCCAAACTGCTTGTCGTGTCAGAAGCTTGTCATGCACACACTCACGTGCGCACATGCTTACGTGCGCGCACACACGAACCTCCCTCCCTTACTAAATTCCCAGACTCATTGTTCCAGACATGCAGGGTGGTGCTAGATCACGTTGTTAAAGTGGACTAGGACTCGATGAAGCTGTGTCAGTCTTGAGTCAGGGAACACAAGAAGAGCCTTGCTGGATCAGCCCAAGGGCCCATTGAGTCCAGGGCTCCCGGTTGTACAGTGGCGTCGCTAGCCTCTGTGCTGCTGGGGGCGGCGGCAGCGCAGAGGCACCCCCCTGGGGGAGGGGCACGAACGCGTCGTGACGTCACGACGCGCGCGGATGCAGAAAGGGGGGATTTCCCCCTTTCCGAGGCTTTTTTCCCGCGGGGGGGTGACCAGCGGGGAGGGGGTGGCAAGTTTGACACCCCCCCTCGCGGGTCCGACCCCCCCCGCCGAAAAAAAGCGGCGGAAAGGGGAAAAACAAGCAGAGCAGGGCTTGAATGCGCCCTGCTCTGCTTCCTTTCCCCCCCCTCCCAGCAGTTTTTTTTGGGGGGGTGGTGACCAGCGGGGAGGGGGTGTCATGCTAGCGTGACACCCCCTCCTTGCTGCCCCCCCCGAAAAATAGCCGCTGGAAGGGGGAAAAGGTGGCATGCCCCCGTTTGGGTCCGCCCGTCGGGGCGGGGTGGGAGGGGCCGGCCAAAGGTGTCACCCCTCCTCCCCTGGAACTAAGGGCGGCCCGCCCCCCTGCCCCCCCCTTGCGACGCCCCTGCGGTTGTATCCAACTAAGTTCTACTCAGCAAAGAATCATCAAAATGAATGTTTGTAGGTTAGCCACACCCGTTAATTCCAGTGGGTCGTCTCTGGGATAGAAAGAATATTGGATCGAGCCCTCTGTTCTCACGGGGGCCAGCCAGATGTCCATGGGAAAGCTGTGACTCCTGAATTGCAGCGGGTCAGACTAGATGACCCTGGGTGGTCCCTTTCAACTCTGCAATGGTTCTATAAGCTGCACCTGAGTTTAACGGTATTCTCCCTGCATGTGATTCAGGGGCATACTGTGTCTGACAAGGGAGGGAGAACATAGCCATTGTGGCAACTAGCCATCAATAGCCTTAACCTCTATGAATTTGTCTAAACTTTACCGGGTCAGGTGAATTTGTCCAATCTGCTTAGAGGATTTAAAAAAACAAGCAAACAAACAAAAACAAGCAATCAAGCAGTATATAAATTTTGTTCAAATAAAATCCTCTTTTAAAACCAACAAAATTGGTGCCTCTCGCTACTTCTTGTGTGAGTTTTGGGCTTTATCTGTGCACTGCATGAAAAAGTTTTCTTTGGTCTGTGCTGAATCTTCCAATATCCAGCTTAACTGAATGGCCCTGGGTGCTAGTAGTACAACATGTTGTTGTTTTTGTTGTTGTTCAGTCATTCAGTCGTGTCTGACTCTTCGTGACCCCATGGACCAGAGCACGCCAGGCATGCCTATCCTTCACTGCCTCCCACAGTTTGGCCAAACTTATGCCAGTCGCTTCGAGAACACTGTCCAACCATCTCATCCTCTGTCATCCCCTTCTCCTTGTGCCCTCCATCTTTCCCAACATCAGGGTTTTTTTCTAGGGAGTCTTCTCTTCTCATGAGGTGGCCAAAGTACTGGAGCCTCAAATTCAGGATCTGTCCTTCCAGTGAGTACTCGGGGCAGATTTCTTAAATGATGGATAAGATTGATCTTTTTGCAGTCCATAGGACTCTCAAGAGTCTCCTTCAGCACCATAATTCAAAAGCATCAATTCTTTGGTGATCAGTCTTCTTTATGGTCCAGCTCTCACTTCCATACATCACTACTGGGAAAACCATAGCTTTCCACCTGGAGAAGGAACTGGCAAGCTACTCCAGTATCCCTGCCAAGAAAACTCCATGGACAAAGACAACAGCCGAAAGTACGACATATACAGTGCTATTTTTCTTTTGAAAAAAGGAGGCGCCGGAGCTCACCATCAACATGGATTAACAACCCAGGAAAGAAAATACACGCACAGTATTATGGGAGTTGTGAGCTCAGCCTGTGGAGAGGTAGCGTGGCTTAAGAGGTAGTGCGTGGTCCAGGGCCACCCAGGGAGTGCAGCTGGGGATTTGAACTCAAACCTCTCCATGCCGTTTCTCAGCCCTCTTCAGCTTCAATTATTTTCCAGAATTGTTTCCACTCCCATTGATTTTAATTCAAAGCGGGGTGTAGAGGTGTGGGGGAATATCAAATAAACCAGCCAAACAAACAATGAACCGCAAGTATCTTCAACTGGAAAAGAAGTTCTGATTTGACTGACTGCAAGGATAAGAGACCAGAGAGATCAACAGGTTCAGGCTGATTGGAGTAAATTTTTGAAATACTTAGAAGTCTATAACTATGTAAATCACTAACAGGCGTGACAGAACACTTGCAACCTAGTAGAAAAGTATGATTAAATATGGAGGTATTGTAATAGGGAAAATAGAATTGGAGATTTAAGGGAAAGCGGACGAATGATGTAAATTAAGAAAACTAAAGTAGAGAAGGAGGGAAGTTAAAACTCGGCGGAGTTCTTGTAATATTGTAAAAACTGTATGTGGCAAATGTGTGTTAAGTTTTGTTTACTTTTGAAAATAAAAATATATTTGCAAAAAAAAAGGAAAAGAAGTTCTGATTTATGAAATCCTTAGGATCGAATAGTCTGAAACGGTCCCCTTAAAACACACACACACACAGCTTTGCAATGTCTCTTATTCATGCCCATTATTATTACTGATAACAACAACGAAAGCAGATGGACCTCGCCAGTGAGGCCTTTCCACAAACAGGGAGCCACCACCATAAAACAACTCTGGAGTGTAGCAGACAGCAACCTGGCTTTCAGATTCTGGCTGTGAGCTACAAATGCACTCTTTTAACCCTTTAATTTACTGCTGCATATATAACTGTCCATCCTTGCTGTCGTTGGTGCTCTTTCCCTCTCCAAATATTTGTTGACTGATGCCCCTGAGGCTAAACAGAGGCTTTAAGTCAAGCTTTGCTTATTCAGCTGCTTCTTCCTTTGTAAACTGGCAACCACTCCAGTGTTTTGAGTTTAATTTTTGGCTTTTTTGCAGGGACAGAGGGACAGTTGCAAAGAGCGGACAAGACTGGGTCACTGAGAAACACAGCTGAGTCTACAGGTCATTCTCGAGCAGGGTGCTGTAGTGCCAGCTTGAAGATTCAGGTTATTCTTGGTAGAATCCCAAGATGGTAGGCTGGACCACACCAGCATGTGGGCTGAAGATGCCGTTTTTAAACGTTCCTTTGAGAGAAAGAGAGAGAAGCAAAGTGTAGACAAAAAAATAAAAGCCACTGCAAGTAGCAGGCTAGCACCTCAGGGTAGATGTGCTGTTCTGCTAGTTTTCTATTGTAGAAACGCAATATGCCATCTGATAAGTAAGTCCTACTGTATTCAATGGAGCTTATTCCCAGGTAACTGGGTACAGACGGTGCAGCCTTATGCTGCATCCCCAAGTATTTTTACTTAGAACTAAGCCCCATTGGAGGGACGCGGGTGGTGCTGTGGGTTAAACCACAGAGCCTAGGGCTTGCCGATCAGAAGGTTGGCGGTTCGAATCCCATTGCTCGGTCCCTGCTCCTGCCAACCTAGCAGTTCGAAAGCACGTCAAAGTGCAAGTAGATAAATAGGTACCGCTCTGGTGCAAAGGTCAACAGCGTTTCTGTGCACTGCTCTGGTTTCGCCAGAAGTGGCTTAGTCATGCTGGCTACATGACCCGGAAGCTGTACGCCGGCTCCCTCGTCCAATGAAGCAAGATGAGTGTCGCAACCCCAGAGTCCTTCGCGACTGGACCTAACAGTCAGAGGTCCCATTACCTTTAAGCTCCATTGAGTTCACGCCAGAGAGGTACCTATGTATGTACTTGCACTGGCATGCTTTCGAACTGCTAGATTGGCAGGAGCTGAGACAGAGCAACGGGAGCTCATCCCATCGCGGGGATTCGTACCACCCACCTTCCGATCGGCAAGCCCAAGGCTCAGTGGTTTACACCACAGCATCACCTGCGTCCCAATGTGGAACAGGATGTCCCTATTTGCATCTGAAAAATCTTGGAGGGTATGAGGTTGTTTGGCCCCTGACTGCCGCTCACAGCACCTGGAGTCCAAAAATATCTGGAGGACCCTCCATCCCTGAAATCAAGCATCAACTAGCACCTTCCCCCCCCCCAATAACTATTAACCTAGCCAAAGAAGAGTCACCCAATAGCCACAGAAGTATCTTAGCTTGCATGAAGCCCCCCCAAAGTCCCTAGTGGAACTCATCCAAGATCATGGATGTCCAGTGATGTCCCATGCTCCATGAACATTGTTTCCCACTTTTCCTCCATTACATCACTGGCTGTATTATATAACTGGGTAACAAGCTACCACAGGCTCATTGAGCATAACATGTCCCATCCCACAAATTAAGTAGTGATTCACGCTGAACAAAGGTGAGCCAATGCCAGGTGTACAGTTATTCCTCTTTTGTCCGAGGATGACTGCAATCTTCTTTTAGCTTCTTTTAAGCTATCTTAATACAAAGAAATTTCAGAAATAGACTGGAAAGAGAAGTGGCTGAATTGCAACTAATCACCAAACTTAAAACCATGGAGAAACCTGGTCTGAACAAAGACAATGGATTCTTATCTCATTATACATGACGAAGCTATCTTTAGCCATCTCACCCCTTGCCTTTCCCTGCAAGACTAATTGCAACCTTTAAGAGTCCTCAACAGGTTTTCCACACCTATCAGCTGATCACCCATTCCCACCACCCTTCTGAGTAATACCCCTCCCCACTCCCTCACTATATTTAAGGATCTGGTGACTTCCGTTTCAGTGTATCTGAAGAAGTGTGCATGCACACGAAAGCTCATACCAAGAACAAAGATGGAGGGCACAAGGAGAAGGGGACGACAGAGGATGAGATGGTTGGACAGTGTTCTCGAAGCTACTAACATGAGTTTGGCCAAACTGCGAGAGGCAGTGAAGGATAGGCGTGCCTGGCGTGCTCTGGTCCATGGGGTCACGAAGAGTCGGACACGACTGAACGACTGAACAACAACAACAACAGTAGTAGTATTAAGAAATAATGGTCAACCATCCTTGGTTGGGTCCAAGCTAAGTTGTACCACAGTCCTTTGAATGTCTACTCAGAAGCAAGTCCCACTGATTTCAGTGAGTCTTACTCCCTGGTAAGTCTGCATAGGATTGCAGTGTTAGTCACACTTGAAATAGATGGTGTATCAGCTAATAATGATTAACTTTTCACATTCATTTCAGTGGGAATTAAGTGCAACTAATTGAGGCTGGATGCCTTGCTCACAGGTTCTCTTAGCAGCTGAATGCTAATTGCTTGATAATGAACCAGCAGTTATTCTGTGGCACATACTTAGGGAATTACTGTTGTGGCTGTTGTTGTTCAGTCATTCAGTGTCCGACTCTTCGTGACCCCATGGACCAGAGCACGCCAGGCACACCTGTCTTTCACTACCTCCCGCAGTTTGGCCAAACTCATGCCAGTCACTTCGAGAACACTGTCCAACCATCTCATCCTCTGTCGTCCCCTTCTCCTTGTGCCCTCCATCTTTCCCAACATCAGGGTCTTTTCCAGGGAGTCTTCTCTTCTCATGAGGTGGCCAAAGTACTGGAGCCTCAGCTTCAGGATCTGTCCTTCCAGTGAGCACTCAGGGCTGATTTCTTTAAGGATGGATAAGTTTGATCTTTTGGCAGTCCATGGGACTCTCAAGAGTCTCCTCCAGAGTGCGCAAAGAGGGCTTGGGATGCCCAAGTTCAAATCCCCGCTCAGTCAGAAATCTCACTGGGTAACCTGAGGCCATTCACTGTCTTTCAGCAGTACCTACCACAAGGGGTTGTTGTGAGGATGAAATGGGGAGGAGAGAGATCCGGATATGCAAAAAGATGATATCTAAATGTAGGAGGAAGAGGAGGAGGAGTTTGTCTGCCTGTACAGTCCTGACCTGCCACTCTATTAAACTGTGATTGTGGGTTGTTTGTGCACACACACACACATACTGTAATCTTATATTGATTTGTGTACTGTGTCCAACATTAGTCATGCCCATGGTAGGTCCATTGTAATTTATGCATGTGACTAAGTTAGCTCCATTAATTTCAATGGATATACTCTAAGAACTTAAGATACAATATCCTGCTATGTCCTGTCCTGTGACCAGATGTGAGTTTGTGGTGTTATGGAAATTATGGGGGGGAGCACATCTTTAAAGTTGTTAAATGTTACAAATATTATGCATAAATGTATTCTTTCAACTTGACAACTCAGGGAAGTAACCTAGCTTTAAGAATCATATAAAATCAGCTCCTTTGCCAGTTTCCTCCATTCCAATGCTATTTTGCCCTTGAAAAAGGGACTCCAGGAAGTGCCCAGAGGTGACAATTGCTGAGCTGATTGTTGGCCAAGGAAAGCCTAATCCCATCACCAGACTTGCCTAGGGGCCCAAACATGCAAAGGAAGTTCTATTGTACTTTGGGTGGTGGGACCTCAGAGGTGTTTGCCTATGCTAATCTTATACCTAGGTCTTGCCCTGACATGCCTGCTTATGCTAATCTTGAACCAAGGACTTGTCTGGACATGTTTGCCAAGGTTAAACTGGTGTTACCCCTGTCTACCCCTCCCCTTTTGTGACATGTCAGTGATATAAAGATGATGTATCAATGATGCTGTGCAAACTGTATCCTGGGATGTGGTGGGAAGTTTTAAAAGTCAATGTCGCCCCATGCTCTGGGTTCAAAATTCCTCTTTGAACCTGTTGCGCAATAAACTTTGGTCTACAGCTATTTGCTACAGTTGGTGGCTGGACTCCTTCCTTTATTATGCAGGGACTCTGGGTGACTGAGCTGGGTGACTGAGCAGCCTCACACCTGGATTTTTCCGTAACAGTAGTTTTATTTAATATACAACTTTGTATATTATTATTAGTAGTATTAATAATATTGTTCTGTATAGCACATATACAAAGAATACATATAATTATAGATGGTTGGATAGATATAAATTCATAGAATCATAGAGTTGGAAGGGACTGTGAGGGTCATCTAGTCCAACTCCCTGCAATGAAGGAATCTTTTGCCCAACATGGGACTTGAACTCAAAAACCTGAGATTAAGAGCCTCATGTTCTACCGCCACACACACACACACACATTTTGTATCATTTTTGTATCCTTTGCTGTATATGTGTGTTTGCTGTATGGGTGTGATATATATATATATATATATATATATATATATATATATATATATATATATATAATCTAGCAGTATATAAATTTGTATATTCAGATTAATGACAATGATATATAAATATCTATACTTTTCAGTCTATCGAAGCAGGGATCAACACAGAATGCACAAACTGATACAGAATTCAACATATATGTAGGCACTATCCGAAACAATAAAAAAACACCCTCAAAACACAGTTAGTCACTGGGTGGTACATCACAGTGATTATAGTGATGATCATAAACCCTTCGGGTTGAAGGGAGGAATACAAAGAGTTGCACTCAATGTTAGCCCTACTCAAGAGTAGCCCCAATAAAAACAACAGCCCATTAATGTCACTCAGCAGCTTCATTCTGAGTAAAACATAATTGGCCAGGACCATTGTGGTTAATGAATAAGCAATCTCTAAATTTGGTTGGGCATCCATAAATGTATCCTAATCACTAGCTTAGGGACAATTCTTCTCATTGCAATTCTTTTCACAGTCAATAGTAGGAAATATTTGGTGACACACCCGTCCTCTGCTGAAAAGGGAAAATAAATAAATAGCCCCATTGCAAATCAGTGAGAGATGATCTCTTCCGCCTCTGTCCAAACAGTTCTAGCAAACAGCCGGAAGTTACGCAATGGGCTGGAGCATTCAGATTCCCCAGGTGGCTGCTGCAAAGGGAGGTGTCTGTGTGGAGGGGGGGGGTACACATCTAGCAATCCTATAGCAGACCCTCTGGTATTATTATTATTAGACGTCCCTATTTTCATTGGAGAAATGTTGGAGGGTGTGCTATACATGACGCAGGTGGCGCTGTGGTCTAAACCACTGAGCCTCTTGGGCTTGCCGATCAGAAGGTCGGCGGTTCGAATCCCCGCGATGGGGTGAGCTCCCGTTGCTCGGCCCCAGCTCCTGCCCACCTAGCAGTTTGAAAGCACGTCAAAGTGCAAGTAGATAAAATATATAAATAGGTACTGCTCTGGCGGGAAGGTAAACGACGTTTTTGTGCGCTGATCTGGTTCACCAGAAGCGGCTTAGTCATGCTGGCCACATGACCCGGAAGCTGTACGCTGGCTCCCTCGGCCAATAAAGCAAGATGAGCGCAACCCCAGAGTCGTCTGCAACTGGACCTAACAATCAGGGGTCCCTTTACCTTTTCCTTTATGCTATACATGGGAAGTGGGAGGTATTCATTTTAGTGGCTCTGTGCTTGTTAATATATGTCAGTGTCCGCAATATCAGACATATGGCCCAACTAATGGAGCAACCTCCCCACCCCCACCCCACATATGTGGCCATCTGGATGTCTCTGGGAAGCACACCATTTTGTTAATTTTTATTATTTATTTCTTGCTCAAGGTGACGTGTACATGGTTCTCCCCTCCCGGTTTTATCCTCACAAGAACCCTGCGAGGTAGGTTTGGAGGAGAGGCAGTGGCTGGGCCCAAGGTCACCCAGTGAGCTTTGTGGCTGAGTGGAGATTCGAACGCTGGCCTCCCAGGTCATAGTCCGACAATCTTAACCATTACACCAAACATACAATAATATCTCCCTCCTGATACTAGTTTTCCTGTACTGGTGTATGCTCCCCACATCTGAATCTTTCATCATTGAGCTTCATTGGATACCCCCAGGTGTCTTCCGAAAGGGAGAAGATGAAACTCTATATCCGAATTCTCCACTCCACACCATGCATGCTTTCTCAAATATTCCTTATTTGCCTCCCCACTACTTCACAAACTAAAAAAACCAAGAAGTGTATCTGAAGAAGTGTGCATGCACACGAAAGCTCATACCAAGAACAAACTTAGTTGGTCTCTAAGGTGCTACTGGAAGGATTTTTGTATTTTGTATTTTGTTTTTAAAAAAGCAAGAACTATCTGCACTAGCAGAGGAAGAGGAGTGGGGGGGGGGAGCGCACCACCCCTTCCCACTCTTTTGTATCTGCCCACTCCCAAGGCCAGAGGAAGGATAGTATTTGCCTTGTCAATCGCCCTTAATGGCACAGAACTCTGCTCTCTGTGTTTCTTAATAACACCTTATCAACTGATCTCCTGAATACAGTACGGGAAAACCAGTACAGTATAGTCTGTATTTTTACACTGCTAATTTCAGCATCTGGCACCTTTCCTTAATACTCCAAATATTAGCTAAATTCTAACATTTACTGTACTACATTTAAGAGTTTGGAGGAACCTGTCCCACCCAACAGACCCATAAGCTCGCTTTTCGAAAGACACATCTGCTTCCAGATGTAGTATTAACAAAAAATACTTCTCCTATAGAAAAATAGCAGAATGTCAATAAAAGCATTTCGTAAAGCACAACTACACACTCCAGTCACATCTGTATTTCAAAGACAACTTTTACACACAATGATTATCTGAGCAATTTTAGTAAAATGATAATAATTCCACCAGTTCTGACCATGAGAAACGTAAAAAAGCACAATTTAGCAGCGTTACAATACCATTGCTGACTTGCAGGAAAGGTCCCTGCAGGGAAAGCAAACAGCCCCCATAGACCAAACCCCTCACCCACTCCTCCAGGCAGCTGCCTGCGTGGTCCATTGGCCTGGGGTTTCCACAGAGTTTTTTTTTGTTCAAGTAGCTTAACACAGAATTCCTCTTTCACCGTTCACAGTGGAAGCAAACTGAGAAGCGGATCAAAACCCAGGCTGTGCCCAGTCCCTGTTGGGGGGGAAACTTCTTCCAAACCGATTGACCCAGACCACCCCCTACCCGACCCTATCCATGGAGGCCATAAATTTCTCTCTCTGCCTACTCCCAACTTCTCTGGAACACTTCAGGGGGCACAACCAGGGCCGGATTTAGGTTTGATGAGGCCCTAAGCCAGAAGCGGCTTAGTCATGCTGGCCACATGACCCAGAAGCTGTATGCCGGCTCCCTCGGCCAGTAAAGCGAGATGAGCGCCGCAACCCCAGAGTCGGACATGACTGGACCTAATGGTCAGGGGTCCCTTTACCTTTAAGCTACTGAAGGTAATGGGGCCCTTTCCAGCTGCCCTTTGTCAACAACAAATAGTCGCTTTTTGTGTTGAATATATGCTATATGGTCATTTATGGACCCAATAGGTCCATACACAACACAAAACACTGTTGCTGTACGTAGGTTTTATTTGTTTTTTATCTCATATCTTGGAAATGTACATCGTGTTTTCTTTTCCTTTAAATTTTTTTTGGGGGGGGCACAAAAGAGTGGGGCCCTGAGCTATAACTTGTTTAGCTTATATGTAAATCCGGCACTGGGCCCAACCAAGGCAGGTAACTCTCCCAAGGTCTCTTGCCCCCTTCCGCTCCCGGGAGGAGGTGGCTGCACTGGGGCCATTCTCCACCACACAAGGCCATCTTGGAGCAAAATCACTGGCGGTTTTTATTTCAGCCAGACGCAGGCACACAAGCCTCGTGCTGCTCCTGGGTGCTCCCTCCTATTAGGGGAAGCACCTGCATGTTCCCAGGCACACCTGCACATTTTCCTCTTCCATCACACTGTCCAGCAGAAGCTATGGCTCCCCTTTTCCTGGCACCCCTGCAGGCACTGATCCATCAGTCTTCTGCTGCTCTTCCTTGCACGCTCACTTGTACCTCCACCTCCGAGTGCAGGTAGCCTGTCCTTCTCCAAGGTGTGGTTTGTCCCCCCTCACCTTCAGCTGCAGACTGCTTCTCTTCACAGGGAGTCACTTTTCTCACTCCACCAGGAGCCACTTCTCACATTGCTTTCAGCAGCTTTATTTCCTGGAAGCTACATGCAGCCCTTTTTGCTAATAAATTAAACCACATCATAGGCCAACATCACCAATCACAATATCATTTGAATGGCGAAGCCCATCAACTTGGGGGTGACAGGACTGGCTCCCTCAAATATTTTATTGGGGGGCAAAGGGTCCTCTGCCCCTAGGAGCTGTCTCCTATATGGGGTTATAGTCAACCACGTTCTACTCAAGGATTGTTGTTGTTTCGTTGTGTCTGACTCTTCGTGACCCCATAGACCAGAGCATGCCAGGCACTCCTGTCTTCCACTGCCTCCCGCAGTTTGGTCAAACTCATGTTGGTAGCTTCGAGAACACTGTCCAACCATCTCATCCTCTGTCGTCCCCTTCTCCTTGTGCCCTCCATCTTTCCCAACATCAGGGTCTTTTCTCATGAGGTGGTCAAAGTATTGGAGCTTCAGCTTCAGGATCTGTCCTTCCAGTGAGCACTCGGAGCCAGTGTGGTGTAGTGGTTAAGAGCGGTAGACTCGTTATCTGGGGAACCGGGTTCGCGTCTCCACTCCTCCACATGCAGCTGCTGGGTGACCTTGGGCCAGTCACACTTCTCTGAAGTCTCTCAGCCCCACTCACCTCACAGAGTGTTTGTTGTGGGGGAGGAAGGGAAAGGAGAATGTTAGCCGCTTTGAGACTCCTTCGGGTAGTGAAAAGCGGGATATCAAATCCAAACTCTTCTTCTTCTTCTTCTTCTTCTTCTTATTTCCTTCAGAATGGATAGGTTTGATCTTCTTGCAGTCCATGATACTCTCAAGATTCTCCTCCAGCACCATAATTCAAAAGCACCAATTATTCGGCAATCGGCCTTCTTTATGGTTCAACTCTTACTTCCACACACCACTACTGGGGAAATCATGGCTTTAACTATACGGACCATTGTCAGCAAGGTGATGTCTCTGCTCTTTAAGATGCTGTCTAGGTTTGTCATCCAAGAAGCAGGTGTCTTTTAATCACCATCTGCAGTGATCATGGAGTCCAAGAAAGTAAAATCTCTCACTGCCTCCATTTCTTCCCCTTCTATTTGCCAGGAGGTATTGGGTACCTGGCCCTTGACCCCATCCCCGGCCTCTGTCCTTTTGTCCCATCCTGGCCTGAGGCAGGCCAAGGGCAGACCTGAGGGGGGGGGAGGGGAACCTGGCCAGGTGATACACCGCCCACCTGGGAAGGGAGGGCGGAAATTGCCAGGAGGTATTGGGACCAGTGGCCATGATCTTAAGTTTTTTTGCGCATTCCTCTTTCACCTCAAGAGTAGACCCATCGAAACCCATGCGCCTAAATTGCCATCCATTTCTTCTGCAAGTCCCGCCCCCTCTCTTTCTTTCCTGCTGACCTTGCAAACTTCAAGAGGCAGGGAATACCACCGTTCCTTTTCTCATCGCTACACAAAGCGTGGGGAAAAGCAACAATCTCCTTGGGCTGTGGGGGGTGGGGAGGGACTTGGGACACCCTCCCTCCCTCTCTCTCCGGCATGTGGTATCTCAGGTGATGCCCGAAGCTGAGCGATCCCTGACTCGTTGCAGGATGCCCAACTGCAACCACTTGCGTGCGCGCGCGTGCCTGCGCGCTTCGCTCTGCGTGACTCACGAGATCTTTGCTGTGCCTTTAAAAGCCGCCCGGATCATCCCTCCTTTTTGCCTTTAGGTGGCTGCTGCTGCTGCTGTTGCCTCCATTTATTTAGTCTCTCTCTCTCTCTCTCCGGTCGCAACGGCGCCTGCGCTCCCAGGGAAATAAATAAATAAGGCGGAGAGGCAGAGCTTGAGCTCTCCTGCGCCCTGAGCCTCGCAGGTCTTTTGTCTGAAGCTGGAAACAGCAAGCGGCTGCTCCGCGGATCCTCTCCTCCGCCAGCCAAGCTAGAAAGGAGCCTCTGCTTGGACCCCCCCACTTAATTTTCCTCCTCCTCCTGCGAGAGACAACAAAAAAAGGGATTTCCCCCCTCCGCAAGAATCCCAGAAGAAGAAGAAGAAGAAGGAAAGAAGGAAGGACATCTCCGGCGCGCATCTGGGCAGCTGTTTGTACAAACAAAAAACTGGTTGGAAGAGGAAGGGGGGGCAGAGAAGGGGGGGGTGAAAAAAACACAACAACAACTCTTAAGGTGGACTTGGTCTTAAGGTGGATGGTCGTCTTTTTGCTGGGTCCTCTTTTTTTTTAAGGTGGATTTGACGTCGAGGTTGGAGAGGCTGTTTTTTTTGTTTTGGTGTGGATTTACGCGTCTTGCACCAGCTTGCGTTTTTGAGCTCCGTATGGCCGGAGATGGGTCGGTGTTCGTAGCCGGGCGGCCCAACGGGACGAGCTCTTTCTAGTGCTGGGGCTCACTCACAAGGTCTTTAATTTGGAGACTTGATACCTATTCTATCCGTGTTTTAAATATTGGTTTTAATTCTCTCTTCCCCCCACCCCACCCCCACTTTCCTGGCGGCAATAAAAATGGGGAAAGTTTGGTAGCCAGGACTCGAACTCCCTCCCCTCCCGTCCCTTCGTAACAATGACTAAATCCCGGCCTTTTTACAGAAAAAGACAGCCGATGGCCGAAGAAGAGGTGGGAGTCCAAAGCCAGAAATTTAACTGCCGAGAGCTGGACAGGAGAGAAGTTTTGCTTTTTCAAGTTTCTAGTTCCTCTTGATTGTCCTTGAAAAGAGAGGGCTTCGGTGTCTTTCAAAACTTTATAACTATTTTTATTGTGTGTGAGTAGGGTCCCAACACCCGCTTTAACAAAGAGGGTTTTGGGGGAGGCCTTCGACTCGCCTTCCCACCCCCCCACTTTTCAACTATATATATATATATTGTTGCTATTGCTACCAAGCTCCTTCTCGCCGTTCACACTTGAGGCCCAAACGTGGAAAGGCATGGAGACGGTTGGGAAATTTGAGTTCAGCAGGAAGGATTTGATCGGGCATGGAGCTTTCGCCGTCGTTTTCAAAGGGAGACACAAAGAGGTAAATGCAATGTTTATTCTAGTTTCCAAACTTTTTTTTTTTAGTGGCTCTGCTCATTTGTACTTGGGAGATAAGTAGCAGTTTAACACACACACACACTCTCCTTCTCCCCATCTCTGGGGTTTTGCATTAAAACTATTTTGTTCCTGTTCGTAATATGCCACACACACCTTCCCTACTGCTCTCTTAGGCAATATATCTACTTTTGGAAGAGCCTAAATAAACACACAGCTCAACTGGATCACTTCGCTTGCTAGTCCTGTGGGTCCAGGCAACACTCTGTTGTAACAAATAGGACTCTTGCCCATGCAAATTGGGTCAGGATGAGACCAGTTCTAAACTAGTCAACTCAGTAGACAGAGTCACTTGACTTCAAGGGATGCACTTCCAAGAAAACGAGCTTAGAAACTCCCAAGTTGTTGTTGTTGCTGCTGCTGCTGCTATTACTATAACAATTTTATCTATTGCTACTATGCTGCAAGTTAACTTTCGCAAGGGAGTCGATCAGCTTTAGGTTTGATGCAATTTATTCTCGACATGCCGAGAAGAAATCCGAGACTTTGGATAGGCAAAATGAAAAAAAGGCCTTATCTCGGTGGCTTGGCAACCCTGCCTATCTAAAGCGGCCACAAGCTAACAAACACATTGCAGTACTGGAGGAACTAAAAATACTCAGCTATGTGGCTCTGCAGCCTTGTATTTAAGGCACACTAGCCTGGTAGTCCATAGGCGACAGAGTACTGTACTGTAACTGCATTAAGGCTGGAATCCAAACAGGGTGACAGAGGAGGGAAGGCTCTTCCTCTGCAGACTGGTAACCTTGTGGGCTTTCTTTACCAGGCCATTGTGCAGCCTTGGTGAACTGAGGGGGTGAAAGTTCCTGGGAAGCTGGAATGACTTCTGTAGCATGGTTGCTGTCTGGTTTCCTTATCCCTAAAGATTAGCCCATGTCTCCAAAGTGTCCTTGGCATTGTTAAATATGTCTCCTACATCACTTAATGATTAAACGAAAGAAAAACACAGTCCACTGGTGGGGACTTTTTTTTTTTTGTCTCATCCGGTAAAGCTGGGGATAAACTTCTACAATCCATATATTTGTATTGCTTAAATTAAGAGGATAATGGCAGTGTAAAGAGCCATTTTAAATGAATATCTGTTCCCCCTCCTCCCGGTGCCTGATAAATGCAAATTCAATAAAGGGCAAGCCTGGACATGTGCTTTATATGGTTTGGGATAGTGAAGCAGGGTTTTCTGAACACCTCTCTCTTGTGGTTTGAAGTATTTGGAGTCATTAGAGAGACACACACATGTTTCTGAGCATGTGAAAATAAAATGCAGGCTTCCCCACCTCCAACTTAACATTCTGCATCTGTCTTATTTTTATTATTATTATTAACTTTCAGAAACCTGAAGTGGAGGTAGCAATAAAATGCATCAACAAGAAAAACTTGGCAAAATCCCAAACTCTCTTGGGAAAGGAAATCAAAATACTCAAGGTAAGGCGAAAGGAAGAAAGAAAGAAATGTTTTTTGCTGCTATTGACATTTTGATTTAAGGCGACTGTTTGCGATTTGATAAATGCTTATACCACCATCCTTTCTCTCTTTCCTTCTAGGAACTGAAGCATGAAAATATCGTTGCCTTGTACGACTTCCAGGTATCAGTTTACTTCTATCTTGGAAGGATTTTGGAGGGAGGGGGAGGGATTAAGGTGCGGTACTTTAAAAATTTGCTGAGAGCTGTGGATTGTTGGAGGTTTTGGGGAGTGACGGGAGAAAAGTCTGTACACTTTGTAAAAACTATATATAACCCGGTATGAGCAAGGGGGCACACAGGTTTAACTGCAGGGCAGGATTCCATCCGTGGGGAGGGCCGTTCATCTTCAAAATGCGGACTTTTGAAATGGAGTGTGTGTCCAGTAGATGTGTTTTACCTAAAGTCATCTCGTTAGGCTGGCTGTTTGCTTTTGCTCCCTTTGGCATGTCCTGATGCTCTCAAATTAGATCGTATTTTGAATGTACGGTGTATGCAGACCAAGGTTAGGAAGGCTTGGCAGAACCAAACTTTTGATCCATTTGGCCTTGTTGCTGTCAGATTGCGATGTTCTGTGCGAATACTCATATGCCCGATTCTTTTCTGTCTTTGGGGTTTAACGTTTCCTCTTGCGATAGCTCACTCGGCAAAATCTGTAGGCACATTTGTCCACTTTCCTGTTGAAATTAGCTAGCCCTCCTTCCCTGCCCCCCACCATGAAATCTCCCTTTGATTTTTCAGGCAGGTTTTTAAAATATCTATTAACATGTCAATGGCACCGCTAGGTTGTGGCAGATCAAAGTGTGTGCTCAGAATTAAATCCTGATTTGAACTGAATCACTGTGCCAATTTCCACCTTGGTGTCCTCTTGTTGTTTAGGTACGGACAGCCTTCAGTTGCTTTTATAGCCACCGGAGGAGGAGTTCCAGCTCTGAACCCTGGTTCTCCCTGTTGCTTATCTGAGCTTTGTTGCTGTCTGGTGTCATGTGGCCTCCAGGCCTCCTTGTTTGTTGACATTCCTCCTGCGCTCCGGGATTGGTTGAGTCAGGGCTTTGCATCATCAGTGCAACCAAATCCCTGCCCGTGTGTTTGGCGCAGGCTGTGTGCAATGCATTCTGGGGGACGTAGTCTCTAGTTCTCGGCTTCTGTTTCCTTTCGGTTCTGTGCTTCTCTGTTGCAAGGACTCTTTTTCCCCAGTGTACCTCTGCAGTCTCAAAAATAGGGGCTGGATGATGCTGGGGGTGGGGTTATCTCAGGTCAAATAATCAGGAAGCAAATAGGTTTTGCACAAAGCAGCATGTTTTCCCCCACCCCACCCCACCCCCAGTCTTTATTCTCTCTTCTCCCCTCCCTGCGCCCCAGTTGCCCTACGGAAATGCAGCAAGGCCTTTTCTCTTGCAGAACCAAAGGAGGAATATTCCGATTTTGTTCCCACGAAAACCTTGCAAAAGTCATCGGGTTAACACGCTTGCTTTGTTTTTGCTGGTGTGGCCAAACACCATGTGTGCATGCAAACCCCAGAGGCCAGTTCTTGTTTGTAAAAATCTGCACATGTAAGAGATAAATAGATAGATAGATAGATAGATAGATAGATAGATGTTTATTTACAGCCATAGGCCCATACAAATAAAACACATAGGTAACAAACTTATGCAAGGTAGGTACATCAGCCGATATAACATATCGCATACCACAGTCATCCCAAATTATATTAAAAATACAATAACAATAGATAAGAATAAATGTGTATTTACAATAAAATGGGATAACATAATACACCGTTACTAGTTATGCAGTAATCCTTTGCGTCGCTTTTGGGAGAGAACAGCAACCAGGTACTATGTCTCAGGACATTGGAGGGAAAAACATTAAACCTTGCTTTGATGAAGGCAAATAGCACATGAGCTTTCTGCTTAGTGTCGATGAAAGCTTGGGCAACCAGCTGCAGCCCAAAATTTTCACTTTGTAGTAAGACCCCAATTATTATTATTATTATTATTATTATTATTATTATTATTCCCATTTTGATAAATGAACCGATGTGGATTAGGCAGATGGGGTAGGTGGGAACATAGGAATGTGACTTATAGAAGGGTCCATCCAGCTCAGTATCGTCAACACTGACTGGCAGCAGCTTTCTAGGGTTTCAGGTGAAGTCTCTCCCAGCCCTACCTGGAGATGATGATGATGATGATGATAATAATAATAATAATAATAATAATAATATATTCCTTATACCCCACCCATCTGACTGTTGCCCCATCCATTCATGGCAGTTTCCAGAAACAGTACCTTGTGTGATGCATCAGTTTAGCTATTTGTGAGTTATCTACACCTGATGTGGGATGCTGCCAAAATCTGCCTCCAGGCGAGAACCTGACTAGTTCCTCAGTGCCTCCAGCATTTAATTTGAATCTTAATTGAGCCCCATTGGGTGGTGTTCAGTTAAATTTTAACTCAGGCCAGAACCATTGAATTTAATGAACTACTGTTAGTCATGTTTGTTGATTTCAGAAGGCCTACTCTGTGAGTAGAGCTATCATTGAATACAACCCAAAGCATCTTCCTGAGTTAATAAACATGTCTCTCTGGTAGGAACAGACATGTTGGTTCTTTCGCACCAACAGTTAATCCCTGCATGCAGAAAATGAGCACGCCAGGGATGGTTCCAGCCCAGCTTATTTTCCTCCCTGTCATGTTAGTTCTCTAGTTTCGGGGATATCCTATAGCTTAACTGGCATGAAAGAGCATTCCATCGTGCGAACTCTGGAGCGGCACAGCCAAGACACGTGCTTTCGTCGGCAGGAACTAAGCCCAAGTCTGTAGTTTTGGTTCAAGGGCCTTGGAGGTGGACAGCAGTTTCTGCATCTTACCCCACTGAGTCCTGCTTAGCTTGTAATCTTTCCACACCGACTATGTTGTTTTACTAGACGAGGTGGGGGGGGGTCATATTTCTCTGTGTGCATCTGTGTGCATGGATGTCAAATCACAAGACGCATGGATCTGCAACAGCAAGAGATTCTCAGTTTTCATTTTGGGGTGGGGGGCTGGGGCTTGGTGGCACTTGGGTTTTGATCCCTTGGGAGACGCTGTTTCAGAAGGCCTTTCGCGTAGCAGGTGTTGTTGTGTAATTCAAGACTCTGGTCTTAACACCACACCAGCTTAACGTGGTAACGAATATTACTTCAGAACGCAATAAGTATTCGTTTTGTTTGTTTCACAAGTTTTATATGCTGGTTGCAACGAAACCTCAAAGTTGGCTTGCAAAAAGAGCAGAGTGAGAAAATTATCAGTCAAAAATAAATTTAAATCCACCATTTTGTTTCAATTCAAAAAATAAAAATTTATAATCAACAGAAAGCTTAAAAGCCCAGACTAAAATGCATGTTGACACCCCACAGAGTCTGCAGAGTCGTGTCCGAACAAAAATGTTCTTAGCAGTTGCCGAAAAGAATACCGTGAAGGTGCCTGTCTGATTTCACTAGGCAGGGAGTTCCGAAGTGTAGGTGTGCTGTGTATCGTACTTTAAAGAGGGCAGTCCTTTATTTCAGGGGTGCAAAATCTCCCCCCCTTTTTTGGCCGAAGGGCCTTATTATGGACAAACTTACCGGGGCCAGAGGCAAAAAGTAGGTGAAAGGATGGATTCAGCTCTTGCTTCTGTACACCAGGCTGTACTTCAGTAATGGAAAAGCCAGAGGTCTCTTCATTCTACATCCAGGCAAGCAAAAGGCACTATCAGAATTCAAGTATATGTCCCAGCTAAGCCAGAGCACAGGAGGAGTGACCATGGGTAGGGTGGTCTTGGGAGCAGGTGAGGCCTTGGAAACCTGGAAAGGCCATGTTGGACCCTTGAGCGTGTGGTTCCCCATCTCTGCTCTATTTGCAGGGCTGCCTGGCCAACAAAGCCAGAAAGAGAAAGATTGGAGCCCATGAATTTTGCTTTCATATTTATGAACAGGGTTTTGAAGGGCCTTTTTGCTCTTTGTGACCTGTTTTGGTTGGGCGGGAGCTGCGGGACCTGCCTTTTATGTGTACAAATGCATTTATTTATCTATTTATTATTTTTTTAAAAAAAGCATTTATGAGTTGTGCTTATTGTAATTGGTTTCAGTGTTTCTGTTCGTGAGTTGCTCCGGGCCACTTTTTTTTAATGAGTAAAGCAAGCAATAAATTATTAAGAGTAATATTTTTGATATCGTGGTGAAACTTAACAAAGAAAATGCTATTTTTAACGTTTATATAGCACAATCAATGCACATGGCTCTGTACAGAATTAAAGTGAGAGGTACTACCTTGAAGGGTGCAGACTCCGAAAAATTAACAAGTGTTTGTATTTTACAATAATCCAGAACAGGATTAAGTGAGTTGTGTGTACACACCCACACCCACACCCACACCCACACCCACAGACAGACACACACCCACACCGCTTGAGCATGAAGCCCTGCTGGATCTCTTTCTGACTGAACCCCCCCCCCATGGCAGCATGTGAGCCCCCCCACAAACAACACAAAACCTGCATCAGTTGTGTTTTAGCATCTGAATGGGACCTTTCTGCTGTTGCTTCCTACCTGGGTAGGGTTGCCAGGTCTGCTTCCAAAAAATAGTGGAAAAGCGGGGGGGGGGGGGTTAAATTAGATTAAGTTATATATTTTCTTACAAACACTTTAACACGTATTAAAATACCATTTCATCATAAAGCTTTTGAATTAAATAATGTCCACTATTTTGTGAAAAAAAATTAGTGAACATAATGTGAAAAAGTGGACTGTCCACTCCAATAGTGGACACCTGGCAACCCTGTGTAACCTGGGACTTTCTAGAGCTGCTGCTGCTGGGGAGCTATCAAATGGCTTTAGTGCGTTGCCTCTTGGCCAAGACTGCCTTGCAGCCATTTCCCAGTGAGGACAAACCAGTTTGAGGGAATCCTAATTCCTTTCCTGCAGCCAGTTCTGCCAGGGTGCTAAATGTGTCACCGGGTCTCCCGGTCAGCATCTTAAAGCATCTGCCTGGGTGTGTCTATGTGACAAAACGTAAATCACTTTAATGGTTCTTGGCTTCCTTGTTGTTTGGAATTCCGGGAACTGTATCTCAGGAAGCTGGTGGAATTATCCCTTTCGATTTCTCCTATAGTTTCCTGTGATGTGGTCTTCTCTAGAGCGCCGCTTTTGGAATGCATAGGATTGCAATATAACTTAGGCAGTCGTGTCTGTTAATCTCAGTGGGCCTACTTGGCCTCACATTTCGTACAACCCTTGTGCTTTCATTGTTGTGATTTTTAAACATAAAGCTGCAGTCCCATGCACGTTGGACTTGAAAGTAAGTTGCATTATATTTGGTGAGGTTTGAATTGCAGCATTAAACCTTCCAGTAGCACCTTAGAGACCAAGTAAGTTTGTTCTTGGTATGAGCTTTCGAGTGCATGCACACTTCTGAAGTGTGCATGCACTCGAAAGCTCATACCAAGAACAAACTTACTTGGTCTCTAAGGTGCTACTGGAAGGATTTTTTTAAATTTTTATTTTGTTTCGACTATGGCAAACCAACATGGCTACCTGCCTGTAACTAGCATTAAACCTGTCTCTGATACACAGAGCTCTTACGGAGCAAATGATAAATAAACCTCAGTTATGCTGTGGTCTGCAGAGGTTCATCTTGTGGCAGTTTGAAGGGCCCTTTCTGTGGTGGCCCCTGTTCTGTGAACTGAGCTAGGCACCTGCCAGGGTGAGCTTCCACCAGCTGTTAAAAGCATATCTATGTAGCCTACTCAAGCTCTTTTTTTTATTAGAATGGGATTTATCATATTTGGGATTGTTTTGTTTTGAATTGTGTTATTGTACACGGCCTTGGTATTTTGAGAGGCAGTATATAAATTGGAGATGTTTTGAGTGCCCTCACATGACTGAAATTCTCGGGCTGGTTTGTTTGTGTGTTTGTGTCCGCTTATATGTGCATGGTAGCTGCAGCAGTGTCAACCCTGGTACTTAAATCGAAAGTGAACCAGTTGGAAACCGTAGGCCAGGGATGGACAATGTGTGTCGGGACAGATGTTGCCAGTCTGCAGCTCCTACGGTCCCTGACGGTTGGCCATACTGGGAGGAGCTGATGGGAGTTGGGAGTCCCACAACATCTGGAGGGCCTCAGGTTCCTCATCACTGCCACTGTGGCAGGATTTCACCTTCTACCTTTAATGGGAGGGCCTAGTAGATGCAGTGCCCCCAAATCTTTTTCTCCCACAGAGATGCCAGAATCAGCTGAATCAGAAAGCACACACTTCCTGTTTTGTTTTTTAAAGTGGCAAATGCATATTTGTTCAAATGCAAAAAGAGAACCCCTTGCAGGTCTTATTGTTTTGCTGTTGAAAGCTGTGGCATACACTTGGCTGTTAACTGGAGACCCTTTTAAGTACAGTTTGGTGCTACTCCCCGCTTCCAATCTTTTAAGATTGATTGTGGCCTAAACTCCCCCACCTGGAAAAGCAGATACGACCTTAAAATGCTTTGCCTTTTCTGAGGTGCTTTTTATGCTTTTTATCTGCGGCAGCAGATATAACACAGCTGCCATCCTGGAAGCTGCAAACATGGGTTCTTTGGGAGAGTTGATGCTGTTACCTGTGGTATAAGTAAAAAAAAAAAAAAAGGCTCCTTTTCCCTTATGGGGTATCCAAGAGCCCGTATAGAGTCCTTAAGTGGGTTCCCTATCGGTAGGAGAAAATAACAGAGGCCAACCAGAGAATATTGAGAAGCAAAGCAGCTAGTAAGCCTGATCTTTAATTAACTGTTACAACAGGGTCCTCGCTCACCACATGCAGGAGGGAGAAGGAACCCAGAACAATGGTGTGCAAGCCCTTATATAGACATTTTAAATTGCCCGCCCTGGAGTCACAGAAAAGGTGGTCTGCAATAGAAATCTGAGTGCGTTGTTTATCTCCTGGCAAGTTACCTGATTTCATAGAATCATAGAGTTGGAAGAGACCACAAGGGCCATCCAGTCCAACCCCCTGCCAAGCAGGAAACACCATCAAAGCATTCCTGACAGATGGCTGTCAAGCCTCCGCTTAAAGACCTCCAAAGAAGGAGACTCCATCACACTCCTTGGGAGCAAATTCCACTGCCGTACAGCTCTCACTGTCAGGAAGTTCTTCCTAATGTTTAGGTGGAATCTTCTTTCTTGTAGTTTGAATCCATTGCCCTGTGTCCGCTTCGTATGATTTATTTATTTTTTAAAACAAGCCAAGAACTGACATAATGCTAGATTAATTAGGTAATAGAACATCGGAAGGGACAATGCCCAATGTGCCATTCTGTTAAAATGTTGCTGTCCTGTGTGCCGCAAGAAGCTGCTTCCTCTTTCATTCCCGGGAACAGCAACAACAAAAGTTTTGTATGCGCTCTTCCACTGTCTTGTAGTTCCTCTCTGTCTTATGCAAGTCAGACTCAGGCCATTGGTCCATCTAGCGCTCATTAAGGATGGAGAAGCTATAGGCCTCTGTAGTCAGCCCAGCCGGAATGGCTGATGCCCAGGGATCCAACAGTTTCTGAATGGGTACACGTTGCCCAATCATGGCCTGCGTAGAAGCAGCTCATGCTATCAAGAGGTGGGAGTCTTTCCCAGCCCTATCTGGAGAAGCGAGGGTCGAAACCCAGCACTTTTCCCAGGCACGGGATGTGCCCCTCCCCATTCCACCTGGAAAATTGCAGAACCAGACCTGCAGCTTGACTTGTTGGTGGAGGGAGAAGGGGGGGGTCATGTGCTTTGCCCACTCCTGTTAACCCTGTGCTACCCAGATGTCCATATAGTCATACCTCTGGTTACGTTTGCTGTGGGTTGCGTTTTTGCGGGTTGCGAATGCGGCAAACCTGGAAATGTTTACTTCCGGTTTTCGCCGCACGCGCAGAAGTGTTCTGTGCCGGTCGCTCATGCGCAGAAGCACGACATCGCGCTTTCGCACATGTGCAATATTGCCACTCAGGTTGCAGACTTTTCGGGGTGCGAACGGCACCCCGGAACGGATCATGTCCGCAACCCGAGGTACCACTGTATTATGTGCAATAAATACAATTTAATAATTGGCAAGCTTTTATGCAGATGCATTCACCAGATGCCCTTAGATGACAAAGGCATTCTTAATCCAAACTTGTATTTGTTTAAGCGCAGGCTTGGTAGCCATAGGGAATAAGGAATTAGCATGTAGGTGAGTGTGCCCAGCGTAAAAAGCAGAGCGGGTTGTTGTTGAACGGACATGGCTTGCTATCAGGCTAGTAACTTTTGTGGGCTTATTTGCAAGGCTGCAATACTCTGAGCACAATCTCCGCGTGTTAATGGTTTGAGTGCTCTTTTGAAAGGATTTCTTAGAGGAGGGATGGAGAACCCTTGTCAGATGTTGCCAAACTACAATTCCCATCATCATCCCTGGTCAATGGCCATGCTGGTTGGGGCAGATGGGAGTTTGTTGTCCAACAGCATCTCGAGTGGCTCATGTTCCTACCTGAGAGGAGTGAATGACTTCATAGAAGGAAGCTATGTTTGAATTTCATGAGAGTTTACAAAATCTAAATAGTGTTGAAACCAGGATGGCATGAGCTAGCTGTCCGCTCACCACAAATGACAGCAACAACTTTACCGCTGCCAGAGATTGAAATAATCTTGAAACCAGAGAGCAATGCTATCGCAAGATTTCAAAGGAACTCTTCCCCTAATGACCTGCCTGCTCCTATTCTGTAAATTCTGTAACTTCCATGCGTACCTTGGTCCATTAACTTACAAGACCCTTTCTACAGTTTCTTGCTTTCTTTCCCATCGTTAAATATTCACCCCTCCCCCTTTTTGTCCTTGAAGACATTTGCAAAGTGGCTCTCTCTTGTCTTAAGTTGACCTTTCTCTTTCCTCACAGTTGCAGCTCTGTTTGTCAGCATTCCATGGCCATTAACTTCGGCAGCTTGAGGGCTTATCCACACTTACTCTGGTCTGCTGCTCTGCCCAGGGGAAAACTGCTCTTTAGTGCTCAATCGGAGCAAATGACAATTCTGGCTTTCTCCAGATTGACATTTGCTCCAGTTTAGAGCTTCAACAATGGGCTTTCCTTAGGAAAGATGCCAGGCAAGGGGAAAACCACTAGGGCAGGCATAGATAAACTCGGCCCTCCAGATGTTTTGGGACTGCAACTCCCATCATCCCTGACCCCTGGTCCTGTTAGCTAGGGATGATGGGAATTGTAGTCCCAAAACATCTGGAGGGCCGAGTTTGCCTATGCCTGCACTAGGGCCTCTGCTTTCTAGGCATGAGAGAGGCAGAGTGTGGATCAGCCCAGAGCATCCAAACAGTCCCTTGACATCAGAGGTTTTAAGCAAGTGACTCTATAATAGCGGGTTGCCAGGGTTAGAAACTCAGCTAACAGCTAAATGGCACCTTAAACCAAGGTTATGCTCACCACAACGGAATGTCTAGGCGTCTCTTCCCCCACTGAAAAGAATTAATAATAATAATAATAATATTATTATTATCTATACCACTTTACATTTTAAAGAACAATTCTCAAAGCTGTTTACAACACATTAAAACATCAAACAAGACAAGCCAGAATAAAATAAATCCTAGCTTCAAAAAAACATTTCAGATCCTTTTAAGCGGCATTTTACTGTCCTCAATCTCCCAGCCCTGCCTAGGGATGGCTGCAGATTGAATCTGGGACCTTCTGCATGAGAAGCAGGTGTTCTCCCACTGAGCTGCGGCATGTTAAAGTTGTGTTAAGGGTAGGCAGCCTAAGGCCTGTGGGCCGGATGCGGCCCAATCGCCTTCTAAATCCAGCCCGCGGATGGTCCGGGAATCAGCATGTTTTTACATGAGTAGAATGTGTGCTTTTATTTAAAAATGCATCTCTGGGTTATTTGTGGGGCATAGGAATTCGTTCATCCCCCCCCCCCCAAAAAAATATAGTCCAGCCCCTCACATGGTCTGGGGGAGAGTAGACCGGCCCACGGCTGAAAAAGGTTGCTGACCCCTGTTAATAAGGGGATGAGATACAAGAGCCAACCCACCTGTGTTTCATTTCCTATTACAGTGGTACCTCCGGTACGAACTTAATTCGTTCCGGAGGTCCGTTCTTAAGCCAAAACCGCTCATAACATGATGCGCGCGACTTCCGCTCACATCTTGGTACAAAGTACGCAACAAGGGGCATCTACTTCCTGGTTAGCGGAGCTCGTAACCTGCAGCGTTCACAAGGAGGACGGTATGTAACACGAGGTTCCTCTCTAACTAGTCTCCATCATGATCTTGAATGTGTTTCAAAAGCTTTGGAAATCTACCATGTCCCAGTTAGTTTGTAGCTATGTATTATTGAGTAGTGCTAATGGGGCCAGCAGTGCGCAGAAGAACTAGTGAGATTGACCCCGATGAGGGTGGAATCGAGTATTTTTAGAAACTGTTTTCAAGCTTGCTCTGAATGAGTTTGTGCTGCTAACCTGCACCGAGGGCAGGGTGGAAAAGAGAAATGTTGAAGGTAAAGGGCTGTAACTCGACGGTAGAGCGCCTGCTTTGCACTAGGAAGGTCTTCGATCCAATCTCTGCCATCGCCAGATAGGGCTGGGAGAAACCTTGAAAAGCAGCTGCCGGTCAGTGCAGACAGTACTGAGCTAGATGGACCATGGATGCGACTCTGTATAAGGCAGCTTCCAGATTTCCTAAGGCTGCCATTGTAAGCTTAATTTCCAGGGCTCAGGCTCCTGCTTAATTTAATGGGACGTGACTTCTTAGTAGAAACTGTAACTTTGTTGTTGTTCAGTCGTTCAGTCGTGTCCGACTCTTCGTGACCCCATGGACCAGAGCACGCCAGGCACCCCTATCCTCCACTTCCTCCCACAGTTTGCCCAAACTCATGCCAGTCGCTTTGAGAACACTGTCCAACCATCTCCTCCTCTGTCGTCCCCTTCTCCTTGTGCCCTCCATCTTTCCCAACATCAGGGTCTTTTCCAGGGAGTCTTCTCTTCTCATGAGGTGGCCAAAGTACTGGAGCCTCAACTTCAGGATCTGTCCTTCCATTGAGCATTCAGGGCTGATTTCTTTAAGGATGGATAAGTTTGATCTTTTGGCAGTCCATGGGACTCTCAGGAGTCTCCTCCAGCACCATAATTCAAAAGCATCAATTCTTCGGCGATCAGTCTTCTTTATGGTCCAGCTCTCACTGTAACTTACTTTGATCCCAAACCATTGAAAACACTGCTGCGGCAAGGTGGTCTTCCATAGGGCTGGCCAACTGTGGTGGTCTGATGTAGCCCCTGAAAGCCATGCATAGCTGGTCTCTGTGCACCCGCCCCCCAAACCCTACCAGCTTTTGTTATTGAGACGTGCTTTTAAAAGTTGTCTGGGTTTTCTCCTGCTATAAAGAAAAGAGAACTCTTTTGTCGGCCTGTGAAAGGGAGGGAGGAAGCACTTCGGGTTTCCTGTGCGATGCACTGTTTACAGGAAGGGCTGCAACTCTGTTGCAGAACATGTGCTTGGCATGCAGGAGGGTCCCTTCTTAGTTCCCAAGCATCTCCAGGTGGGGCTTGGAAAGACCTCCGCCTCAAATTTTTGGCGAGCCCCTTAAGGTTCCGCGCTAGATCTAGAAAGAGTTCAGACTTGGTTTACCTAACTGAATTGGGAGCGGGGGGGCCCACAACTTACACTGCATCTGCAAAGCAGCGGTGATTTTGATGAACTCCTAATAGTGGCTACTTTCACACACAACATAAAACCAAACTAAGGCTTAGCACTAATGCGCAAATGTGTTGGCTCTTGGAGATGAGATTGCAGGCCGCTTTGCTCCCTCCTCCCCCCGTTTTTTTCGTTTGGTGTGGTGCAGCAGGTAAACTCATGTTTTGGCTTAGGGTGTTACCCAAGCAGTTAAAGCTTTTTCTTTGTTTGACCACAACCTGAGCTTAAAGGTTGGAGAAGGAAGAAAGTGGGTGTGACTCCTCCCTCTCTTTGTGAGCTAGCATTTTCTTGTGGTCCCAGCGATCCAGATTTTTGGCTTGCTGTTTACATTGAACCACACCGTAGTCTAAGAGAGGTTTGTTTGATGCGCTCTGAGGCTTTCTTTACGCACGAGGTGGCAGAATGGATATGTTCACCACTTAAGACTACAAGTGGGGGCGCAGTTTTTAAAAACGTTTTTCCTATGCCATGAATGGGCAACCTTTGGCTCTGTCAGATGGTGTTGGACTCCAACTCCCATCAGCCCCAGCCAGAATGGCCAATGATCAGGAATGCTGATCTGGCAACATCTGGAGGGCCACAAGTTTCCCATTCCTGCACTGTGTAGTAGCAGAGAGTGTCATCATAATATGATAAAACAAATAGCCACCTTTAGCACACCAACTGCCTTAAGCCCAGCCTTGTCCCTGTTTGCTGGTTTTCTCCTTGCGGGGAGAGGACGTTGGTGGGTTGGGAGAGCCGTATTCAAATATTCTCACTGCCTAACCTCCCTCGCAGGGTTGTTGTAAAGATAAAGCGTATGAATGGGAAGAACCATGTAAGCCATTTTGAATCCTTTGAGGAAACAAATAATGAAATGAAATTGAATATATTACACTCCCAGACCAGATTCACATACCGTACATACTAAGCAAACATAAAAAACACAATAGAATTAAGTTTGAATTAACAATCGAATATGACAATAAACGATACGAATATGACAGCCATTAGAAATGTGGTTTAGGTCTTAGTCTCTAAAATATTATCAAGAGTTTGCATCTGAGGCCTTAGTCTTTGTAATAGCACAGCTTGTTCCCTGAGTTTTATGGCAGCGGCACAAGATTTGACCACCCTTAGCGTGATCTCTTTGTCCATGGAGTTTTCTTGGCAGGGATACTGGAGTGGCTTGCCAGTTCCTTCTCCAGGTGGATCATGTTTGGTCCAAACTCTCCACTATGACCTGTCCATCTTGACCTGTCCATAGCTTCCCTGAGTAATTCAAGCCCCTTCACCACGGCAAGGAGAAGGGGAAGAAATGGAGGCAGTGAGAGATTTCACTTTCTTGGGTTCCATGATCACTGCAGATGGTGACAGCAGTCACGAAATTAGAAGACGCCTGCTTCTTGGGAGAAAAGCAATGACAAACCTAGACAGCATCTTAAAAAGCAAAGACATCACCTTGCCGACAAAGGTCCGTATAGTTAAAGCTATGGTTCTCCCAGTAGTAATGTACGGAAGTGAGAGCTGGACCATAAAGAAGGCTGATCGCCGAAGAATTGATGCTTTTGAATTATGGTGCTGGAGGAGACTCTTGAGAGTCCCATGGACTCTCCTTAAAGAAATCAGCCATCCTTAAAGAAATCAGCCCTGAGTGCTCACTGGAAGGACAGATCCTGAAGTTGAGGCTCCATTACTTTGGCCACCTCATGAGAAGAGAAGACTCCCTGGAAAAGACCCTGATGTTGGGAAAGATGGAGGGCACAAGGAGAAGGGGACGACAGAGGATGAGATGGTTGGACAGTGTTCTCGAAGCTACTAACATGAGTTTGGCCAAACTGCGGGAGGCAGTGAAGGATAGGCGTGCCTGGCGTGCTCTGGTCCATGGGGTCACGAAGAGTCGGACACGACTGAACGACTGAACAACAACAAGCGTGATCTCTGGATCCTTATCCTCCATCAGGGATTTTAAGCATTGAGGTTCAGACCCACTTGGAATTTTCTGTGTAACATGGGTGATAAAGACCAAGTGTATATCCTCATAAAAACGACATCTTAGCAAGACATGAGAGACAGTTTCCACCTCTATCAGGCTGCAGGGGCAGACTCGCTCTGCATACGGTTTACCCACATATCTGCCCTGCAAAAAGGCAGATGGCCAGCACGTTGAATCTAGCGAGGGTGAACGGCCGTCTGTATTTAGATATTTGTAATTTTGACAGATATATTGCTGGGGTGAAACCTCTCCCGTTGTCTTTGATTGTTGGGTGCTTATTCATCTCACTCACATGAATGACACTGAAATTCTACACGAGGAAACAAAACAGCACAAGCAAAAATAATGAAACTAATAAATCAATTTTGTTGGTTTTTTTTGTTTTGTTAATACGATCACACTATAGTCTGAAGTGCAACCCTTCATTCTACCCCCCCCCTTTTAAAATGTTTTTAAAATATGTTGAAAATGAATGTCAAAACCTCGAGCGAGAGAGGCATTCAAACGTCTCATTGAGTGAGCACGTCCTTCTAAAATCTAAATTACCTCACGAGGGCAACGTGACGTGATGATTTTTGGAGGGTGTGTCCATTTTGTCATTTTCAAAATGGTGATGGTGCTCTTAGTCAGGGTTGTGGATTTGTCATGTTTGCCTTAGCAGGCCTCATATTTCTCTCCTCGTCACCTGATGGCACATTGGAGAAGGGGTGGTGACATGGGCTATTTACCATCCTCTTAAAACTTCCTTCTGGAGCCGAGGGCAGCATTACTCAGAGCTCTTAGTAAGGTGACTTCGTGGCTATTTCCCAAGAGTAATCGGAGACTGGCATGTGGTTGTGCTTCTCTGAATGCAGCAGCGGTGGATCATCTCCAGTTACTCGTGTGTTGTTCACACGGCTGTTTTCTCCGGGCTCTGTCAACGTCTCCATTATGAAAACACCCACTTCAGAAGCTATTTTATGACTTGATTCTTGTCTCTCTCTCTTTCTCTCTCTCTCTCTCTGCCCAAAACTGGTCTGCGTGGGGTTTTGAGGGGTGACATTTATCCACGGTGTAAGGTTTCTGGCCTGGGGATTAAAAGAAGCAGCAGCAGCGGGGGGGGGGGGGTGTGTCATGGGAGAAAGCTCACCCCTATTGAGAGAGCCGTGAACTCGCATGCAGTCAGATTCTCATGTCTTTGTTGTTGTTGTTCAGTCGTTCAGTCGTGTCCGACTCTTCGTGACCCCATGGATCGGAGCACGCCAGGCACGCCTATCCTTCACTGCCTCTCGCAGTTTGGCCAAACTCATGTTAGTAGCTTCGAGAACACTGTCCAACCATCTCATCCTCTGTCGTCCCCTTCTCCTTGTGCCCTCCATCTTTCCCATCATCAGGGTCTTTTCTAGGGAGTCTTCTCTTCTCATGAGGTGGCCAAAGTACTGGAGCCTCAACTTCAGGATCTGTCCTTCTAGTGAGCACTCAGGGCTGATTTCTTTGAGAATGGATAGGTTTGATCTTCTTGCAGTCCATGGGACTCTCAAGAGTCTCCTCCAGCACCATAATTCAAAAGCATCAATTCTTCGGCGATCAGCCTTCTTTATGGTCCAGCTCTCACTTCCGTACATTACTACTGGGAAAACCATAGCTTTAACTATACGGACCTTTGTCGGCAAGGTGATGTCTCTGCTTTTTAAGATGCTGTCTAGGTTTGTCATTGCTTTTCTCCCAAGAAGCAGGCGTCTTCTAATTTCGTGACTGCTGTCATGTCTTTAATAGCATTTAACTCCTGCTTTCATTGTGTTTGTTAAGGAATTTATGGGGGGGGGTCACCTAAGCAAAGTCTCCTCCCGAGTAAACTCATTGGGGTATGGAGTGATGCCCTTAAGGGAACCCATCTCTCCGCAATACAGGGAAATGCCTCAGCAGGTAATCTCTGGGTGCTTCAGGAAGCCACTGGGCTAATATCCCTCAACCGGAATCCCATTGTTCTCTCCCAGATAAGTGCTCAAGGTATCCTTGCCAATACTTAACAACCATTCACATTTGCTCAGGGCTATCTCCCTGATATTGCTCTGTTCCCCCCATATGTTAATATTGTTTTTCCTATATGTTAATCATGTATAACCCTCCCTTTCGTGATGTAGTAATGATGATTCCAAACTGTATTCTGGGATATGGTAGGAGTTTTTAAAAGTTCTTGTAACGCTGCTCTCGGGGTGCAGTTTGACTGTAACCTGTTGTGCAATAAACCCTGTCTTGTCCTTGCTCCAGCGGCTGGACTTCTTTGATTTAACTCCGCAGAAACCAGTGTGACTTGTGTGCCTGCTCAGGTTGCTTTTTACAATTCCACCTGCTGTCCCTTCTTAGGGTTTTTTTTTTTTGTCTTTAAATTGGACTTGGACTGGAAAGACCTTCCAAGCAGAGGACTCTTAGAAACAGGAGACTGTCCTGAGGAATACAGGACAGATGCCCCCCCCTCCCCCCGGCAGACTTTGGTGGCTTCTGTAACAGTGGAAGCAACTCATAACAGTGAAAGAGGCTTGGTCACCTGTGAGTTTTGTGGTGCCCGTGAATTCAGTCTTTGTGTTTGTCCGTATAAACTTGAGTTGGCAATGGCAAATGGTCAGGGATGATGGGGAATTTTTTAGTTCTGACAACATCTGTAGTCCCGCAGGTTTGCAATCTCTGTGCTGCCCTATAGTTTAAGCCAGGGGTGGGGAACATCTGGTACAAGGGACAAATGTGGCCCCGCAACCAAACTGGCCCCTGGGGGCCCCCTGTGCCAAGGCCTCCCAAACAGTGGTCCATGAACTTTATTTAGCATGGTCTGCATTAACTGTTCATACTGATTTCTAATTGTGTTTCAACTCTATGGAGTGTGGATTGTAATGCAATAGAACGAAATGAAAGAAGCCATAGAGATGCATGACTGAAAACCATGCAGTGTCTATTGCAGTTGCTGTAACCCAGGGGTAGGCAACCTAAGGCCCGGGAGCCGGATGTGGCCCAATCGCCTTCTCAATCCGGCCTGCAGACGGTCCGGGAATCAGCGTGTTTTTACATGAGTAGAATGTGCCCTTTTATTTAAAATGCATCTCTGTGTGGGGCACAGGAATTCATTCATTTTTTAAATTCAAAATATAGTCCGGCCCACCACGTGGTCTGAGGGACTGTGGACCATCCCATGGCTGAAAAAGGTTGCCGACCCCTGCTTTAACCTGTGGCAAAACATGTTGGTCAGCCAAGACCACCAGCAATTTTCAAATGGGGAGAGAATATTTGGGAACCACTTCCCAAACTGTTCTTCTCACTGGTCCAGCTCCATGTTGTCCTCAAGCGCTTTTTGTCTGCCTGAAATGTGTCTTAGAATGGTGAATGCCTTTTCTTTCCTGGATGGATGGATGTCCGTCTAATCTTCTCTGTGCACATGGAAACCAACTTATTTTTGCATGGCTGGAACGTAGCCTACTGTGCAAAGGTAAAAGTTGCATCCGTTGTGCCACTCACTTTTGCCCTTGACTCTGGAATGTGGCCCCCTGGAAGACCCCCCCCAAGGGAATTTGGCCCTCAGATTGAAAATTGGTTCCCCTTGTTTAAACTGATGTTCAAGCACAGCCTGCGTTTCTCTGCCCTCTCCTGTCTCCTTTCCCAGGCACACCAGTCTCGCTGCAGTCCTTGTGTGTGGCAGGTGTAGATTAGATTAGCGGAGAAATCATGGACACCTTTCATGCAAATAGTTAGATATTCCATATCTTGGAATATTGGGTTCTTTTTAGTCTGGTGTAATATGGCGCCTTTCCACCTTTTTTTGCTCGATGTGAAGCTAATCCACGGAATGCAGAATGTTTTGTGAGCCTAATCTAGGTCTTGCGAAGCAGGCAAGGTCATTCTGCCGCTGCTCTAAAAATATTTTTCTTTCTCCGCCTCTCATAAGATTAATTTTGACCTGCTTCCAGGCTTCATAATTGTGTAAAGAGCCTTCACTGTGTGGTCTACTGAAGGTTAAACATCCCTGTTTCTCTCCCCCCCCCTTTGCTTTTTACTAGAACCGCTTATGGTTTTAAAAATAGCCGCAGCCATTTGTTTGTATTTCCCTGTGATCCCCGAACAAACGCTGTGTTTGCAAAAGCCAGACAGATGAAACGGAAGCACACAGAGACACAGAAAGCAGTCACCTCTGCTTCGGAAGCTTTTTTTGGTTCCCTAGACAGAGCAGAAGCGAGTTAGCATCAGGACAACAGGCAGAATTAGGTCATCAGAGCTGGCAATCCTCAACCAGACGTTAAATATCACACATAAATAGTGAGGGGAGCTGAATTCAATGCCTCCTGGGATCCAATTAGCAAAGCGTCTTATAACTCCCAAGAAAGGAAGACCTTTGCATATCCACCTTGGTCTGTCTCTGTTGCTGTGAGATGCTGACGCCGTTTACGCAGCAGTTGTTGAAGAGAGTAGCTGCATTTTCATGAGCAAGGGAATATGGCCTAAAACGTTGGTTTATGCCTTCACACGGCCGGTGGTTTGTTTCCAACAAAACAGGCACATGCCACCTACTTACTTGTGCAGCAAGCTTGTCAAATATGCCACAGTTGTATAAAATCTTCATAAATAAATTAAAGAAGGGAAGCTGCCTTATTATGCCAGTTTGGACTATTTTCAGTCTAGCCCAGTATTGTCCGCTCTGACCGGCAGCAGCTCTCCAGGGCCACATGACCCGGAAGCTGTACACCAGCTCCCTCGGCCAGTAAAGCAAGATGAGCGCCGCAACCCCAGAGTTGTCCACAACTGGACCTAATGGTCAGGGGTCCCTTTACCCTTTATACATTACTGAGTCGGAATTCCTAGCAGCTCTCCTTTATGGCGAATCAGGATTACTATCCCACACATTGCAATTGGGTTGGGAACAGAGGCCGGAAGACTGGCTTGCTTAATCGCACCCAATGCGTTCGTGGTAGAGCCAAGATACTGGGTTCTTCCTGATTTTGTCTCGCCCATCTTTTAGCCACTGTGTTTATACCAGTTCTCAATAAATAATGGTTTTCTGTGTCGAGGTGGAAGAGCATTTCCTTTGTATGCAGAAGGCTGCAGGTCCAATCCCTACCATTTCTGAAGTAGTGCCAGGCAAGAAGGATACTGACAAGCTGGAACGTGTCCAGAGGAGGGCAACCAAAATGGTCAAAGGCCTGGAAACGATGCCTTATGAGGAACGGCTTAGGGAGCTGGGTATGTTTAGCCTGGAGAGGAGAAGGTTAAGGGGTGATATGATAGCCATGTTCAAATATATAAAAGGATGTCATATAGAGGAGGGAGAAAGGTTGTTTTCTGCTGCTCCAGAGAAGCGGACACGGGGCAATGGATTCAAACTACAAGAAAGAAGATTCCACCTAAACATTAGGAAGAACTTCCTGACAGTGAGAGCTGTTCGACAGTGGAATTTGCTGCCAAGGAGTGTGGTGGAGTCTCCTTCTTTGGAGGTATTTAAGCGGAGGCTTGACAGCCATCTGTCAGGAATGCTTTGATGGTGTTTCCTGCTTGGCAGGGGGTTGGACTGGATGGCCCTTGTGGTCACTTCCAATTCTATGATCCCTCTCTGAAATCCTGCCAGTCAGTGTAGACAGTACTGAGCTAGATGTACCAATGGCTTGACTCCACATAAGGCAGCTTTGTATGTTTCTACTGCAGTGGCGTCAACCCATGCTGCCATTTGAATCCCCCCCATCCTATTTGTTGGTAGAGTAAGTGGTTATCCTGCGTCTATTCTATAGCCATAGGTGTTGAAAAAAGTCTGGTTCCTGTTTGGCTTCGGTACATTTTCCCCACCCCCTCCACCCATCCTATTTACGTGGGTAGCAGAAGGCCTGAACGAGCAGTCAGGAATCAGGATGGCAACAATCATCTTGTTATAGAGAGCCCAGACAGGAAATGTTGCTTCGGTGTTGGAGGGGGGGGGGAGAAAAACAGGTTGGACCACCTTTTCTTATCATCATAGTCATAGCTCAGCAGCTAAGCACACCTGCCTAGCAGCCAGGTTGGTCATCACAGGCTTACTCACTGGCTAAAGTATTGGTGATGGGGAAAGAGCTCTGTCCCAAGATGAAAGAGAGTTATTGCCAATTGAATACTGGGCTATATAGGTGAATAGTCTGTCCTGGCTTAGGGCTCACACGCTAGAAGTTGCCTTCATCATTACACCAGCCCTGCCCCTACATGCGCACCGAGTCAGATCATTGATTCTTCTGCTCAGGACTGTCTACGCGGGTGGCGCTGTGGTCTAAACCACTGAGCCTCTTGGGCTTGCTGATCAGGAGGTCGGCGGTTCGAATCCCTGTGACGGGGTGAGCTCCCGTTGCTCCGTCCCAGCTCCTGCCAACCTAGCAGTTCGAAAGCACACCAGTGCAAGTAGATAAATAGGTACCGCTGTGGCGGGAAGGTAAATGGTGTTTCCGTGCGCTCTAGCACTCGTCACGGTGTCCCGTTGCGCCAGAAGCAGTTTAGTCATGACCCGGAAAGCTGTCTGTGGACAAATGCCAGCTCCCTTGGCTTGAAAAGCGAGATGAGCACCGCAACCCCATAGTCGCCTTTGACTGGACCTAACCATCCAGGGGTCCTTTACCTTTACCTTACCTTAGGGCAGCTTCCGAAGGTCTCATAAGAAGAGCCCTGCTGGATGACGCCAAAGGCCCATCTAGTCCAGCATCCTGTTCTCACGGAGGCGGGCTAGATGCCCATGGAAAGCCCATAAACAGCACCTGAGTACCAGGGATGCCATGCCCATTTTGCCGCTGCTGCACTGCCCTCGCCAAAGCATTTCTGACCTCGGTTGTGCAGCGATGGTGGGTTCCGGCATGGTTGTTACTGGAAATCGGTGGTGATGCCAGTGCTGCTCTTCTGCCAGAGTTGGCAGGGTGCACAGTGCCCCCACAGGGACACAGACTCAGGGGCTTCATCCTGCCTCAGGGGTTGGCCAGCCCCTGCTGTATGTATAACTGTGTTCTCCCCACTTGCGATTCCTAGCAGCCAGTATCCAAAGGCTATCGCCAAAGGTTAGCTCTTGCTTTTGTCTGCCCTGAATGCTCCCAACATTTCAACTTCATTGGATATCCCCGAGTATTTCTGTGAAGACCACAGAGGGGTTTGAAGTGTAAGAAAATAGCACAACATATTAAGAAACATGTTGGAAGGGATGAAGTTAGATAAAAACGCAACCTTAAAACCACAATTGTATGTGTTTTGGGTTATAAACATCAATGTTGGGTGAGCAGGAACTCACTAGTTTTCTTGATTTGCAATACGGTCGTACCTTGGTTTACAGACAGAATGCATTCCAGAAGTCCGTTTGACTTCTGAAACATTCAGAAACCAAAGCGTGGCTCCCGATTGTGCAGCAGCTCCGGAAACAATAGCGGAATCTGCACCGGACGTTCGGCTTCCAAAAGAACATTTGAAAACTGGAACACTCACTTCCGAGTTTCGATCGTTCGGGAGCCGAAACGTGCGAGTACCAAGGCGTTCGACAACCAAACTCGACTGTATAACGGTTGAGTAAAAAAAAAAAAAGTAACTTTCTATATGGAAGAAAGAATAAAATAATATTATAAAAAGGGTTCTAGTAATGAGTGGGTGAGGAAGCATTTCTCTACCCACTTTCTTCACTCTGAGAATAATTTACTCTGCATCCCCCGGGAAAGAACACTCAGTTTGGTGTTCGGAAGTCATGTGAAGTTTGGGCATCTTGTCCGCTGGGGTTTTGTTTCTTTGTGAGAAATGACGACCAACTCTGCCCCTGACGAATGAATGTTTTGAAATAGGAATACTCAAGTAACGGTTATGAAATGAGCTTCTTTCTGCTACTCCCCTTATTATTACTTCAGTCGAAGAGATCATCTGGAGGAACGCCTGTCAGTTGCCCCCTGTGCTACAAGAAGAAGCCAAGAGATACCCTTGCCATTAACTTTCATATAATAATAATAAACAATAACAATAATTTATTATTTATACACCGCCCATCAGTCTGGGTTTCCCCAGCCACTCTGGATGGCTTCCAGCAGAATATTAAAACACAATGATTCATCCAGTATTTAAAGGTTCCCTAAACAGGGCTGCATTCATATATCTTCTAAAAGTCCAATAGTTGTTTATTTCTTTGACATCTGGTGGGAGGGCGTTCCACAGGGAGGGCGCCACTACCAAGAAGGCCCTCTTCCTGGTTCCCTATAACTTTGCTTCTCGCAGTGAGGGAACTGCCAGAAGGCCCTCTGCGCTGGATCTCAGTGTCCGGGCTGAACGATGGGGGTGTCTCTCAAATACCTTGTTTCTCCAGATGGGCCTATTTCAGTTTGAGATTAGACAGTTTAAGATTAGGCAGCCACTGTAATGTTTATTTCATGTTGGTTTTGTTATATGTTATGTTTTATGGCCCTGTGCTTCGCCTTGATAGTTCACATAGGATGGTATTATATAAATCCTTCAATAAAATAAATTATTGGTCTCTTTGAAGAAATCCAAATACTACAATAGGGTAGTGCTTTTACAAGGACCACCTCGTACGGTGGTGCCTAGATGTTATCTCCAAGCTTTTTAAAAAAAGAAAAACTGATTTGAACGTGTCCATCCAAGCTGACCTGACCTGCTTCTATTTGGAATGCGAGCCAAACTGTTCTTGTCGTCCGCAGAAATTTGATAAAGGCTCTCTTGAAATCTCATGGGGCGAGGGGAATGACACTGTGACTTAAACAAAAGGGATCCTTTTGTTCAACTTGTTATGGTAACAGCTGCCAGGACTGCGGACTTTCAGAAACTTCGGGATCTGGTTGAATGTTTTGTGTTTGGGGTGGCGATGGGTCCCATTTGAACACATACTGACGAGCTGTTCATTTCCTTGTATTGTTAATTTCCCCCTGCAAGAAGTGGGGAATCTTTGCTTCACTGTCTGTGTTGAGTGGTACCTTGGTTCTCGAACTTAATCCGTTCCGGGAGTCCGTTCGACTCCCGAAACTGTTTGAAAATCAAGGTGCAGCTTCCGATTGGCTGCAGGAGCTTCCTGCATTCAAGTGTAATCCGCGTTGGATGTTTGGCTTCCGAAAAACATTTACAAACGGGAACACTTACTTCCAGGTTTGCAGCGTTCGGGAGCCAAGCTGTTCAAGTACCAAGGTACCACTTGACTTAGATAGGTGAAGCTGATACTTTCTATCAGCACAATGGTCTTTGCTTTAAATACCTGATCATTGCCACTGCTGTCTCCCAGAGAACCCTGGTGCTACCTGTACTTTTGGGAGAAAGGAAGAATTATTGTTATTATTGCAAATCTCTGCAGAAGAGGCAGGAAAAATATATACAGGTACAGTAATGCCTCTTTTTGCAGAGAGTGGAGATTTCCATGCATAAAATAAAATAAAGCAGGACAGCGTTTGTAGCGATGGGCGTAATATGAACAGCGACCCCTGCTGAGAAAGCACATTTGCCCTGCTTTGTCTAGATTCATAGAATATTATCTTCAGAAATTGGGAGAACCTGATTGTGTGTGTTTACGGCAGAAGCTCTGTGCTCAGCAGTGAGTGGTTAGAAAAAGTGACGTTACTAACCCACTTTCTGCCTCCTCATCAAAACAGGCTTACAGTAGTTTAAAACCTTTATTCTGCCTTGTTTTTTAAATGACTGGGGTGGGATGAGTAGGGCAAGCCATGGTCCATTTGTCAGAGGGGGTACAATGCCCCAAACTGTGGATATTTTGGATACACTCAAATCCCTTTCCTAGCCTCCTTCCTCATGAAACAGCAGCTGCAATAGCTGTGCTGGCCAACAAACCATTTATTCACCTGATTATCAGCTCACCTTCCTTCTGTTTCTTTCTACCCCTCACCCACAATGTTTTCTAGAAGAATAGAGGAGAAAGCCTCTTGTAATTCTGTGCAGTAGACACCCTGGCTGATTAATTTTCAGTTAGTAAATGCAATTCAGATTTGTCTGACCCACATATCCTTCTGCACTTTAGCCCAGGGGTCAGCAACCCTTTTCAGCCGTGGGCCGGTCCACCGTCCCTCAGACCTTGTGATGGGCCAGACTATATTTTGGAAAGAATACAAATGAATGAATTCCTATGCCCCACAAATAACCCAGAGATGCATTTTAAATAAAAGCACACATTCTACTCATGTAAAAACACGCTGATTCCAGAACCGTCCACGGGCCGGATTGAGAAGGCGATTGGGCCACATCCGGCCCCCGGGCCTTAGGTTGCCTACCCATGCTTTAGCCCCAACCAAACAGAACTACAGTGGTACCTCGGGTTACATACACTTCAGGTTACACACGCTTCAGGTTACAGACTCTGCTAACCCAGAAATAACGCTTCAGGTTAATAACTTTGCTTCAGGATAAAAACAGAAATTGTGTTCTGGCGGCGCGGTGGCAGCGGGAGGTCCCATTAGCTAAAGTGGTGCTTCAGGTTAAGAACGGACCTCCGGAACGAATTAAGTACGTAACCAGAGGTACCACTGTACACTGATTGCCAACATCCCATAACCCACATTTCCCCCTCAGCATCTGGATTGCTTTTTAACTTTCTGTGCTATCACAACAGCTTGGCTAATGGCTGGTGGGGAGGGTCTCTGGCTGCTAGCTGGCAAGTACAGTCCATTATCCGCCTCCATTACCTGAGGTTCTTATTATATTTAACGGTCCGTAAAAGAACTGTGTTAATCTTTATGCAACATTCGCTTCCTGAGAGATGCCTTGGCTACTTGGGGGAAGATATAAGGAGCCATAAAGCTTAACGGCATGCAATTTTGGATTTGTGTCAGAATCCGTTGTATGCAAAGTAGTTGGCTTCCACCTTTGCATAGTACTTTGACTGTATGCTGACAGTGTGGACTTTAGCTGGTTGGTGTAGAATGTGATATTTCAAGGATATACACAATTCCTGCTCTGTGGTGACGGCCGCTCTATCAATAAATATTGAGCAAGCTACCTGCAGTTAGTTAAGGCGTGATGTGATAGGCGCTTAAGCCGAAATGCAACAGACAATGAAATGCCACAGCTTCCTTGCAGCTCATTATTTGTTTCTACTAGCATTTTCTATTCTATTTCTTCTGCCCAAATGCAGACGAGGTAACTCTAAAAAAGAAAGAGTAAAAAAATGAGGCAGAATGAGAATTGGCAAAAAGGAAAGACAGTAAGCACACACAGACACACACATTGCAAAATTTTAACAGGCAACAGCACTGCCCCTCCAGAGAATTCAGGATGGGGGTCCAAGGTCTCGCCTCCCTGCTCCCCCCCCCTGCAATTATAACAACCCTGTGAGGTTCTTTCTGCTGAAAGATGGTGATTGATACATGCTTATATATACCATAAAGGTAAAGGGACCCCTGACTATTAGGTCCAGTTGTGTCCGACTCTGGGGTTGCGGCACTCATCTCGCGTTACTGGCCGAGGGAGCCAGCGTACAGCTTCCGGGTCATGTGGCCAGCATGACAAAACCGCTTCTGGCGAACCAGAGCAGCACATGGAAACGCCGTTTACCTTCCCGCCAGAGTGGTACCTATTTATCTACTTGCACTTTGACATGCTTTTGGACTGCTAGGTTGGCAGGAGCTGGGACCTCGCAACAGGACCTCGCCCCGCCGTGGGGATTCGAACCGCCGACCTTCTGATCAGCAAGCCCTAGGATCTGTGGTTTAACCCACAGCGCCACCCTATATACCATAGGAACAGGGAATTGTTGGCGGTCTAGATGTTTCTGGCCCCTGCCTCCCATCACCTCTGACCATTGGAGGTGCTGGCAAGGGGTGATGGGAGTTTGACAACATCTGGGGGTGGGGCACAAGCCCCCTTCTCTGCCGAATATTACAGGCCAGCCTTGTGTAAGGTGCAAAATTCATGTGTGCTTGTTTTTCGTTGAAAGCAACTACTAAACCAGTCCTGTTATAGAGTCGCTTTTATAAGTTGTAACTGAATGCCGCCACCCCACCCCCGCAAAAAATAATAATAATAATCTGGAGGTTTAGAAGTTTTCCAATTTCTAGTCCTAGTGGTTTGGATTATCTGTCTCTCCCCATGATCCATGGTTGGTTTGTTTTTAAAAATCTCCCATCCTCAGTTTCCAGCGCACATGTTCCTTTTACAGAAATTGTAGTTATGAAGCCTCGAAGGACTATGTTAATATTGGAAACAGCGAAGGCTTTTGATATTGCACTCGAGCAAGTATGTTTGTTAAATGTGCAGCTAGGAGTACCCAGGAGCCTCCAAGGAATATGGAAGGGGGGCCTAAATGATTCAGGGCTGTTAAAAGGGAAAGGCATGTAGAATTGAACACCTTGGTAAACTCTGCATTAAATTCTCTGGCACCCACATTGTATTCTGCTTCGTCAACTGGATCCAAACCTTTTTTGGAAAAATAACTCATTCTCCCCCATCTCCTTTCTCTTCTTTTAGGAAATGGCCAACTCTGTTTACTTGGTTATGGAGGTGAGTAATTCTGAATTCTTATCAAAGATGAATGTTATTCTTAGGTCTCATCTGCACTAGACTCCGAAAGCAGCGTCATTCCACTTTAAACTATTAATGGCTTCGTCCAAGAAATCCTGGGTGCTGAAAGTTGCCAAGTGAATCATGTTCTGCTCAGAGAGTCCCCTGGGAAATGGGATCGAGTTTTAAGCCATTCTAGGAATTTTAGCTCTGTGAGGGGAATAGGGATCTCCTAACAACTCACAGCACCCTCAACAAACTATGGTTCCCAGGATTCTTTGGGGGGAAGCCATGACTGTTTACAACAAGATGTCAGAAGCAACTGATGGAGGGCATTCCAGAGTGCAAGAGCAAAGGCGGGAAATATTTTTATTTTGGTCACCAGCGTGATAACTCTGTAGGGTATGGTTCTGTAAGTAAAAATTCTCCGAGTGATCTATGTCATCTCAGATGTCCATACAGCATCCTGAGCTGTCCAGGTGTCATGGGAGTACAATAATACATGGAGGGTCACAGTTTCCCATCCCTGCATGTAAATAAATAGTCAATGATATATATATTTTAAGTGTAAGAGTAAAATATGCCTCTGGTTTTAATTCAGAAAAAAAGATGCACTCAAATTTTAAAAAATCATAATGTTGCCTGCAAGACTGTTGTATTAAAAAACACTATTTGGGAAGGGAGAACAGGAAGCCAACCTATTGCCTGGGTTACTGTCTTGGTGCCAGCATAGACCTTCTAAAATGAAATGCTTGGCTGTTGTTGGAAGGCTTCTGCAATTTTGGTCTCAAGGGTCACTAAATTAGCCATGGACATCCTCTTAAAAGCAATGGCGGAGAAAGAACAGGATTTGCTCATATTAGCTGGACTATGTCAATACGACAGAACTTGGGATAATATATTTGCCTTAGAAGGGGGCTTTTTACTCAGCAGGGGGAGAGGGATTGTGCCGGTGCCTGCTGGTTCCACCCCTAATCTCTGTGAATGTGTAGGCATGAAGACTTTCTGTTCAGACTCCAGAAGTTGAGGGTGGGGTGGGTTGGGGTGGGGTGGGGGAAGGGAAGGGATCCAGCGGAAACAGGGATCCACACTCACATGTGTCCAGAAAGCCCTAACCTGAGATCCCAAACTCCCTCGATCTCTGACCATTGGTTATGCTGGCTAGAGCTGGTGGGATTTGGAGTCCAACAAGATCTGGAGGGCACTGGTTAACTACCCCTACCCAAATGTCTCCTGCATTTCAAGAATCAATACTTGGAAGCTGAATAAATGAAGGAAACAAACCTACACCGCAGTTGCCAGATCCTAAGCTCTGGCATTTTGCAACTGGGAAAGGCCAGTCTCTTTAGTTTCTGAAGCGGCCCGAGTTCTGTGAACTGCCGCTTAAGGCAGGAAACAACTAGACAACAATTGTTTCTGTGCTTTATTGTAGAGCCTTGGTGAGATAAGAATTTTTAACCAAACTCTTGCTTACAGACTTCTCTTTATCTCCCTTCCCCGATCTAGTACTGCAATGGTGGAGACCTGGCAGATTACTTGCACAGTAAGTATCATCCCTGGTGTCTCTTCCCTTTTTGGCAGAACCTAAATAGCACGTTGAAATGTTTGCCGCTCCGATGTGGCACCTGGAATGTGTAAGCGGCTTGCTGTTTGTTTGCTTTTTTTTATTCTGCTAAACTTGTGCTTAAGGTTTTTGTGCTGTTGTCCCTGTTTTGGGGGAGTTCTGATCAACTTTCAGCTCTTCTAGGGGTTTAGGGAGTTTGGAAGCATTGCTGCAATGTGCAAAGGTTGGCTTGGATCCTGCCCTGCCCCCTCATGAGGGGCGTGGCGAGACAAACTCCTCCTACCACTTTGCCTGGTGTATGGAGAAGTTCCATGCAACTGTGCTGACTCGAGCGGTAGGTCCAATGATAACAACAGCTTGGGAAGCTGTTGAACGCTCCTTCATTGGGTGTTTTAAACCCGAGGTTGGGTGGCCCTCTGTCAGGGATTACTTACCTGTGATACCTGCATTGCAGGGGGCTAGATGATTCTTGGGGTTCCTTCATGCAGTTCTGTGACTCCATGATCCCACCCACATGCCAGAAGTACTTTTCTATGGCTTTCATGTGGAGGCATGTAATGTTATGAAGTACTCAGAGGCCTAATTCTCCTATAAGGGGGGAGACTCAGTGTTTGCCCAACTTTCTCCATTGATGGACCATGCTTTGGCAACGTCACTGGACTGTGACTTGGGACTGACCCCAGATACCCTGGATATTCTGCAGAAGCAGGGACGTGACCTTGCGGTTCTTGACATTGGACCTGGACTGGTATTTGACCATTTGGACTTTCTGACCACTCTTGGGACCGTGTGTACTATTCGGGTACGCTGGGGTTCAGGACAGTTAGAGACCCAGCCTGTCACTAACAATGACCTCAAGGGAGGGGGTGGGCCTGCTTGGACATCTTTAACCTGATGACCGCCCACCACAAATCAAAACCTAGTTGTGGCCCCACACCCTCCCACCCAAACACATAACCGTATGTAGGGTAAATGTGTTTAGGAGGAGTTGGTGGGTGACTTGGTGGGAGGACATAGGAAGCTGACATCCAGATTGTCTCCACGGACTGGTAGCCTCTTTCCAGGATTTGAGACAGAGTTCTCTTGCAGGCTTACCTGAAGTTGTCAGAGATTGAACCTTCCGCATGCAAGGCAGATGCTGTGCCTCTGAGCTATGGCTTTTGCTTACAGAGGAGGTCCGCTAAAGTCTGACATGGACCCTGAAAAGTGCAGCATTTGTTGTTTTCTATTGCGAAAGCAAAGTCTGGAATAGCACTGCTTTGTGCTAATGACTAGTTTGCGGCCTGTCATCTCTGCTCCTTTGGACATTACTTCCTCATTGATAATCTCCAAGCCCTGAGCCCTCATTCACTGTATATAATCTAGGTCAGTAATGACTGGTTTTGTTTGGGCTACTTTTCAACAGTTGGTTTTCTGTTTACAAGACAATTGCAATTAAGTCCTCCACCCCCTCCTTTTGCTGATTTGGTTGTTTGTTTTTAAATACTGCAAATGATTTGCCTGAAGCAAGGTTTAGCAATCCAGGCTCATTGGATGAAAGAAATTAGGAAATGTTTGTCTGCTCAACAACCACATCTTGCTCTTTAATCTCATGTTTTAACCTTGGAAAACCCAAAAACAAAACCCAGTTTTAATACCTCTTCCCCTACCCCATTTGGGGGGGAAGGAGATGGGACTCTAGGTTTTTTGTTTTGTTTCCTCCTTTCAACAACTATTCCCCTTTTATTTTTTATTTTTTAAAAACCTCTAGTATTAGCTAAAAATCACAGTAAGTTACATGAACCCCAATGGTCTCCCTTGCAAGCACCAGTCGGAGCCACATGCTGGATAGCCTGCTGTTTGACCCTAAAACAAGCCCGCAAAATGACGTATAATAACATATTGAACAAATATAGAATTAATATCCAGTAAAAGAACATTTAAGAAGAGCCGTGCTGGATCACGCCAAAGGCCCATCTAGTCCAATATCCTGTTCCCACAGTGGTCAACAAGATCCCTTTGAGAAACCTACAGACAAGACTTTGAGGGCAATTGCACTCTTACCAGCTTGCTTTTAAGAAGCTTCTTCATGGTATAGGCAGTACAGCAATATAACCCAGGGGTATTCAACCTTTTTATACCTACTGCCCACTAATGCATCTTTCTTGATGGTAAAATTTCCTTACCTCCCACCAGTGCTCGATGGTAGGAGGATTCAGATTGTGTCATAGAACCCGGTGGCGTCGCAACAGGGTGGGTGTGTGTGCGCGCGCGCCCCGGGTTCTATGTCTTGCGGGGTGACAAGAAGGTACCCCACAGGGCAGCCATTGCGCCGCCACAGCCACATGTGGAGCATCCTCCGTTCGCAGCTGCAGCCGCGAGCAGAGGATCCTGGCACCGTCCGTACGGCGCTGGAGCAGCACTGCGGGCAAACCGCTATGTACAGCACATGTGCAGTGTCGTTACATATGGTGCATGCGCTTTACGTAGCAATGCCGCACGTGCGCTGTACATAGCAGTTTGCCCGCAGCACTGCTCCAGCGCCGTACGGACAGCGGTGGGATCCCTCCGTCACCGCTACAGCCGCAAACGGAGGATCCTGGCACCGTCCATACGGCGCTGGAGCACCGCCGCCAGCAAACGGCTATGTACAGTGCATGTGCGACGTCACTACATACAGCACATGCGATGTACGTAGCGAAGCCATACATGCACCATACATAGTGGTTTGACACCCCAGGTGTCACGGTGCCTTTGTTCGCCCCTGGTAGAAGCCCCTACTGCCCACCTAGAATCCTGAAACGCCCACTAGTGGGCGGTAGGGACCAGGTTGGCAACCCCTGATATAACCCTTTACTCAGAGGGCTGGTGGCCTCTTCCTTGTTGGAAGCCTTCAAGAGGAGTGCAGGCAGCCATACGTTGGGGCTACTCTGCATTTACTGTGCAGGAACTTAGGAAGCTACATTCTACCTGTCAGCCTGAGACCTGCATGCAAAGCAGGTGCTCTACTGCTGAGATACAGCGCTTCCCAACCCCACCTGGATGGAGAACCTACAGGCGTAGGAAGCCGCCTTGTACCAAGTCAGACCACAGGCTCGTCTAACTCAGTATTGTCCCCACGATTACATGTCTCCAGTCCTACCCAGAGACGCTAGGGAGAGAACCTGGGACCTTCTGCATGCAAAGCAGTTGTCCCACCACTGAGCCGCAACCCTTTCTACTCCTCCATTTTGTGGGGAGTTGCACTAGCTCGCTCGCAAGGCTCCCTCCAACTCTGATACCAGGGGGATAGTTCCTATAAAACGCCTCCAAAAACCAGCTGTCCTAGTTACCCCAAATGAGAAATGGGCCTATCTCCTGCTGTTCTCCTTCATTCCAGTAATTCTTCCTTTAGCACTTAAAGTTAAAAAAAACACACACGCTAACACCAGATCTGCAAATGTTTGTGATGTCTTCCAAATGGAGACAGGGGTCTATATTTCTGGATTTTTAAGTAGCCATTCTTCTGAATGCACGGTGAATTTAGAATGCATGTCCCTCCACTTCTTCCTCCTGCCACTAAACACACTTCCCTTTTAAAAGCCTTTAGTCTTGCATGCTAACTTAAAAGATTAAAGATGTCTCTCCATGTTTAATCATCCCTCAGAATGTTTTTTTGGCCATGTTTAAACAAACAATTTTAATCAAGGCTGTCAACCTCCTTTTTGTTAATTTGGTGCTAAGTTGGTTCATGGGGGGGGGGGGGGGAGATGAATTCTTCTATCCCAGCCCCACTGATCACGGCCGCTTAAACCTCTTTCATGTTGAGCTGCTGAAACGGAAAGATTTAAAAAACTGAATTCTTATTTCCCCTCCGGAGCTAGCGTTGTAATGTTTTATGAATGATGAGTCAAGATCATTTATTTGGGTTTTAGCAGCCGGAATGCAGAGGAGTCTTGACGGCAGAACTGTGCATACCACGTGGCTTTTAAAAATATAGACAAAATTATTACTTTTAAGATCGGGCCATTATGCTCCAAAATGTCTCAGCTGTGGCAAAAAAAAACCCAACACCTGTCAGATAGGGCCTTCTATATAGATCTGCCCAAACCATAAGGATAGTAGTCTCAGGTGCCTTGTACTCTCGCATGTCCCCACTGCAAATACAGGGTCTCTCTGGTGGTGGTGCCCAAACTTTGGAATGCTTTCCCTATGAACACCAGTCAGGCAAGTTTCCGAAGCTCAGGTTAAGTAGAGGAAGCTTTTTTAGCAAGGGACTGAATTGTGTCTATGATCTCAAATGCCAGTATGGGATTACACGTGTCCCAGGGAAGATGTATAGAGGCCCTGCAAAGTGAATCAACCATTGACAGCCTTCTTCTCCACAAATTTGCCTATTCCTCTTTTAAAGTTAGTAGATCTAGTTAGTTAGTTGGGTGCCTACTGCGTTGCGAGTCTATGCTCTTACCTCGAGCATGCATGCATTTAAACTCCTATGTGTGAGCACTAAGGCACCTGGCAGTGCGCAACCTGCCCCTTCCCACACTGCAGCTGTTAAGGGAATTATTTATTGCCACTTGATGATGTAGTTATTTTGGTTCCTGTTTCACCTGGTTACTCTGGCACGCTACATCTAGCCCCAAAACTTTGTACCAAGAATGCCCAGATACAATGACCTAGATAAATTACGTAAATTTGCTTACATTATTCAGCTTTTTGCTTGTCAGTAGGGGGAGTCGGGGGGGGGGAATACCTCCCTTTGGAAGTTGGAATTCTTATTTTGGCTTTCTCTCTGGGTTCTGAAATCTCCACCAGTGTACCTTTAGTATCTTTCAAGTTTATCTTTACACCAACAGGACTAGAAACTTCCTTTAAATTAAAAAAAAGAAAAAGATAGGGGAGTGGGAAACTGTGGTTTTTCAAAAGACAGTTGTTCAGCCCGGTACCATATTTTGTGTGTTTTCTTCATGGGCATAGACACAGGGACACCATTCTGCAAGATTTTTGAAAAATGTCACAGATAGAGGCATTTTGACAATTGTTTTTTTGTTTTTTTAAACTGGAACCTAATTTGCTTACTGTTTTGTAATGCTCTTTTGTCTGCCCCCTCACTTTCTCCATTAGTTGGTAGCTAATCTTTGGTCTTAATGGAGTTATATTTCCTAGAGCAGGAGCCAGCCAATCTGAATAATTGGTTCTGTTCTTGGAAAACTTTGTTTTTCTTAACAGCAGAGACCTTTTAAAGATTAGCTACACTTCTTGAGTGTGGCATTTAAAATGACAGCTACCACCATCCAGATTGTGTTCGCTGAGGCTGAGTGTGATAGAACAAGGTACAAAGGACTGCATTCACAATACCAACGTAGGGGCTGGGATTCCTCCTCTTTGAACCCTTTTAATGCCTGCAGTTAGAAAGTTAGCATATGAGAATGGCAAAATATGCAGGAATGATAGATAAGTAAATTGGAACTATGGAAGGAAAAGAAGGGAAGTCAGCGGGTATATGGCATTGTGCAAAATGTTCATTTTGAAATGTATAATTTGAAAATTTAATTAAAATTACAATTTAAAAAGTTATAATAGTAGTAGTAGTAGTAGTAATAATAATAATAATAATAATAATAATAATAATAATATATTATTTATACGCCACACATCTGGCTGGGTTTTCCCAGCCACTCTGGGCTGCTCCCAACAGAAATATTAAAAACACAATAAAACATCAAACATTAAAAACTTCCCTATACAGGGCTGCCTTGGAGCATATGAGGAATAGTTTAGAGCGGGGGGGGGGGGGGAGCGTGTTCTTTTTGTGGAAGAATAGTAAGTCTGAAATTGTTCAATTCCATAACCTACAACATTTCTCCAATCTTCTCCTCCTCCTCCTCCTCCTCCTCCTTCTCCCCCCCTCCCCACCCACCTGACTGGGTTGCCCCAGCTACTCTGAGTGCCCTCCAACCCATGTTTTTATATATAAAAACATAATAAAACATTAAACATTAAAAAAAACTTCCCTGTACAGGGCTGCCTTCAGATGGCTTCAGGGTTGGATAACTCCATATCTCCAACATTTCTCTGCTGAAAATAGAGACGTCCTAAGGAAAAGTGGCACGTTCCAATATAAAATCAGAAACTGGGATGGCTTCTGTAAATCTGGGGCTGTCCCTGGAAAATAGACACACTTGGAGGGTCTGCAATTCTAACACCTCATTCTGTATAAAAGAAAGATCAACTGGGAATGATAAGAACATTACATACATGTGTATAAGAAACAGAACAGATGCTCCTTGATGTTATTAGAAGGCAGGAGGAAGACAAAGGAGCTGGGAAGCTGTGAGCCACACTGAAGCTTCCTTCCAGTTCCCCAAATTTGCCAATAGTTCTGCCACACAGAATCCTTCATCCTCATTTCCTAGCTTTCTCTGCACAATGTTTGCTCTCCACCTGTTTTGAAGCTTTTTTTCCTGAATCAATGAGGACTAGAAACGTGTGTTGTTGTTGTTTTTACAATGACACCAACACAGTGCAGCGAGGACCAGATTTTGAGCAAGTGTGCTGCAAAACAACTCCAAATGTGGGACGGCATTGCTGCAGGTGTGCGTTACAGTGTTGTGTATAACCTTGGTGCTCAGCGACCGTTTTGCGTTCTGGATTTATTGGGCAGGGAGAATACAGGAGGGGCAAGCCCTAGTCTGGGCCTGGTGCCTGACATGTGCCATAGTCAATCTCAGGTGCAACACCTAGCCTGTGCAGTGCAGGATTAAACCCTGTAGAGGCCTCTTGGCAGTCAAAATCTTGCCCCCCCCCCCTTTGTGCAAGTGCTGTAGTGGGATAACATTGAGCTAAGAAAGCTTGATTGTAATTTTCTTTCAAGATCAAATTGATTATTTTGATCTACTTTCGCAGGGTCCCTAAAAGGTGTGGGGCCCATTGCCCAATGCCTACTTTGCCTATTCGGTAATCCGGCATTGAGCCCGCGCTGCAGGCCCTCCATCCCTGAAGTGGCAGCAATTCGGCGCGTGTAACTTTGCCCCAGATTCCTAGATTCCACTCCTGGGTCTGCAAGCTCAGCGCTGCGTTCTGGACTCCCTTTGCCCCTCAACTGCAGGGCAATGGCAGGTTTTGAATTGCTCTGCCCCCCCCCACCCCCCCAGCCCAGGCACCTGTGTGTTTACTCCCTGGCCCAAATGTTGAGGATGAGCTCAGCTTGTCCCTCCACGTGGCGGAAGAGGAGAAGGGTTTGCTCCTTGCCAAAAAGTTGTCACGGCATTAGTCAGCATGCCTTGGCATTGAATGTGCACATCGGCAAGCCTTTGCAAGAAGCACCCAGGGTTGGCATGGGCTCTGTGAACAGGTGAAGGGGTCGGCGACATGTTGCTGACTAAGCTTGGTTTTGGATGGCCTCTGCCCGCTCCCCTTCCTCCTCCTCCTGTGTTAAAACCTATATATATAATAATTGTGAATCCCAAGCTTGTGCTGCAGTAAATTTCCCCAGCATAAAGGCCTAGTCCTGTTTGTTTTACCCAGTGGGAAGTGTGTTTGTGTGTGTGATGGGCAGCCCAAAAGCAGAACCGAAGTCCACCTGCAGCTCCCAGCAAGTGGTATGGAGAGGAATTCTGCCTCCAGGAAGATGTAGTAGCCAAAATGGCAAGTTGCCATGATGAACCTGGTGGCTCTCCCTATGTTGTTGGACTCCGACTCCCATCAGCCCCTGCAAGCTTGGCTGGTAGTCGGGGATGATGGGCATTGCAGTCCAGAAACATCGGTGCCTCTGTGCGTGTTTTTGTGTGTGCGTGTGTACGACCCACTTAATCCTGTTCTGGATTATTGTATTGTGGTTACTGTATTTTATGCTGCTTTAGGAGGACTTCGTCCCCAAAAGGCAGCCCTAAGGAATATGTTAAAACAGGGGTCGGCAACCTTTTTCAACCGTGGGCTGAAAACATTCTGGTTGGTTGGCATCCCTCTGCCTCAGGAGACAACGGAGGAGTGCACCTTCAGAGGTGAAGTCAAACTGTTGGAAGGTTACAGTGCCTGCTGTGGCTGTAGAGTGCGATACAGGAGAGCCATGCTTTGCTGGGGCAGATGCTCCATGGCATTTCTCCACTCTGTGCTCCTCCCTATGGTCATCCTTCCTCTGGTTGGCCACTGTTTTAACATGATGTTTGACTAGATGGGACACTAGCCTGATCCAGAAGGTTCTTGTTATGTTCCTATGCTCTTACAACATACCCAAATGCATGGCATAGGGGGAGATGCTTGCAAAAGCATGTCTGTTAGGCAAAATCCCATACAAAAAGATGTGTATTAGGAGAAATGCACAATGAAATACTGTTGGGTTTTCATGAGGACTCAATAATAATAATAATAATAATAATAATAATAATAATAATAATAATTTTAAACTGATGTGGAGGACTAAACTTTGGAAAAATTAGAAACTGGAATGGACGGACACACCCATCCGTGTGAATGTCTTCTCAACCACACCTGAGGGCAGCCACTGAGCTTGCAGAGAGGTGTAGGGTAAAGTTGAGCTAGTCCAGGGGCCAGCAAACTTTTTCAGCAGAGGGCCCGATCCATTGTCCCTCGGACCTTGTGGGGGCCCGGACTATATTTTGGAAAAAAAATATATGAATGAATTCCTATGCCCCACAAATAACCCAGAGATGCATTTTAAATAAAAACACACATTCTACACATGTGAAAACACCAGGCAGGCCCCACAAATAACCCAGAGATGCATTTTAAATAAAAGGACACATTCTACTCATGTAAAAAACACCAGGCAGGCCCCACAAATAACCCAGAGATGCATTTTAAATAAAAGGACACATTCCACTCATGTAAAAAACACCAGGCAGGCCCCACAAATAACCCAGAGATGCATTTTAAATAAAAGGACACATTCTACTTGTGTAAAAACACGCTGATTCGCGGGCCGGATTGATAAGGTGATTGGGCCGGATCCAGCCCCCCCCCCCCGCCTTAGGTTGCCTACCCCTGTGTTAAAACAAAGAAAACAAAATCCTCTTAGGAGTCCTACAGAACTGAGTTATTAGGCGGCAGACAGGCCATTAGGCTGAGTAAGGTGTCTCCCTCGGGGATCACATCTTGAATAGGTGTGAAAATAAGGCAAATCGTTGATTAATTTTACTTTTACTGAGTGCAAGAGGGAACGCTGTCCGCCCGAGGGGATTGCGAGAGGGTGATTTTCTGTCCAAGGAAGTGGCTAATTCCCTCCATGAGGCATTTTTTGTGTGAGAGAGCCTCAGCTGCTCTGAGGTAAATGCAGCAAAAGCATGGCGTGCACACATACGCACACACCTCTTTAATAACTCTTGAGGTATTTTCTAACGCGTCACGTCCCTGAGGGCTTTGGAAAATGGGGCTCTGCTCACTTCTGTCACTTGACCTGAACTTGCGGCTCACAGGTTAGGACTGACCAAATTATAACAGATTCGTAGCCGATTCGTCAACTGCATTTAAGACAGTTACAAAAACAATAATGTAAATGTTCTTTACGGAGCCGAGGTGGTGAGGTGGCAGGAGTGTTGGATGGTGACTAGGAGACCCGGGTCCAAATCTTTACTCAATCGTGAAGATTGGGCCAATCTCCGCCTCACAGCCTTAAGCCTACTTTGCAGGGTTGTTGTAAGGATATAATGCAGGGATAGAAGCGTTCACTTTCCTGAACTCCGAGCCTTTTTTGGGGGGTGGGGGGACGTTCCTTGATAATATGGAAACCTATGTGTTTTTATTGTTGCCGCTGTTTGGGAGTAGGCTGTGATACTATGGTGCAATGGCTTTTGTAAATTGCATTGACTTTGGGAGAAGCAACCATTTTAAATAAATTGTACCATGCCCCTATCCCTATTGGCCCTTGCGCCTCATATGTATTCGTTGCAGCGCTAGATATTTATGGGTGATATTCGCTACTTATCATAGATGGTTATCAATTATTATAATAGCTGGTTTTGCAGCTATTAATCTCCCCCCACCTTTCCCCCTCTCTAGGTATGAGGACCCTCAGCGAAGATACGATCAGACTCTTTCTGCAGCAAATTGCCGGCGCCATGAAGGTGCTACACAGCAAAGGGATAATCCACCGGGATCTGAAACCTCAAAACATCCTCCTTTCTTTTGTGGGGGGCAAAAAATCGAACCCCAATAACATTCGCATTAAGATCGGTAAGCCCCTGGAGCTGTCCATTGATTTCTTTAAAAAAAATAAAATATAAAAATGTTTGCTGGTAATGTGTAACAGATATTGTAGTTGAAACTGGTTTTCCAAATATCACGAATGGAATTCCAAACCAGGCCAAGTAATAACCTTTTTTTAAAAAAGTCATGCAATTCCCCCCCCCCCACTTCACTCAATGAATGTCTCTGGATGGTTATGGTGTAGTTTTATGTTAATTTACACAGAAGTATTCAGCTTACTCTACAGCAAGTGCGTTTGACAGCCAAGTGCAACAGTTTCCTCTGTTAAAATATATTCTGTGTTTTGGGGGTGATAACAAAAACTATTGTCCGCCCTCAACGATGATTGTTTTGGCGCACACAAGTGCGCCTTTGTCGTCACCAAGTGGTGGTCACTCACGTACGTGTACTGTGTTTGTGAACTGTCATTTATCTTAACTTTGCTCTTTTCCCCTTTCTTTTTGGCTTGTTTTGGTTCTGCTTGTAGCTGATTTTGGATTTGCACGATACCTGCAGAGCAATATGATGGCTGCGACTCTCTGTGGCTCCCCCATGTACATGGTAAGTCCATTTCCATTCTGGTTATTTCGCCCTCAGTAGGGACTATTCTTTACCACTGCAGAACGTGGGGAGTTAAAAACAACCATCGGTTAATGAGGCTTATTGAATGTGAATGTAAGGCTCTGTTCCAATTGTGTCTCCTCTCACTTCCTGCTGTATGATGTTCCCTGCCATCAGTCCTGCTTTTGTATCTCTGCAGCTATTTGCCTTTAAATGCCTGATTAAAACAAATGAACCCTGCATTTCCCTGTCAAACCACCACAGTGGTAGCAAGCTGGGCAAAGAACAGTTCTTGTATTACAGCTCCCCGTTAAAGGGTGTGGTGTCTCTCTGTTGCTTTGCTTCTGGCAATCTCCCATTTTGTGGGATCACGAGGAGGTAGAACAGGGTCTGACCACTTGGCCATCTGCCTCACTACTGTGTAGGCGGCAGTGGCTCTCTAGAGTTTCAGACAAGAATCTTCCCTATCTCTCTCCCAGGGATTGAACCCAGGACTACCCTCCCCAGTCTTGTCTGTGCTTTGTACCATAGAACTTAATGGAAGCCATTGAGAATCTAACCTGTGCTTCTCTGCATTGCCCTGTTCCACCCTGTGATACTTTGCCTTCATTGAGTGTGATGATGAATTGTGCATGTGTTACCGATGGATATTTACTGTAAGAATTCTGCACCCTCTAGGCCAGGCATCCCCAAACTCATGCCCTCCAGCTGTTTTGGGACTACAATTCCCATCATCCCTGACCACTGGTCCGGTTAGCAAGGGATGATGGGAGTTGTGGTCCCCAAACAGCTGGAGGGCCGCGTTTGGGGATGCCTGCTCTAGGCAGCTCCCATTCAAAAGTGGGCCGTGTTGGTGAGGGGCCTTTGCACACTCCTTTAGACCTCAGCCAATGCTCAACTGAGCTGATAGCTGGCTCTGGGCCTGCGGGCTGTGCCAGTTGAGTGTGGATTGATGTATTGATTTTACAATCCTAATTGTAAACGATGTATCTCCCCATAACTTACTATGCAGAGGGATGCTGTTCGGGGTCATAAACCAATCTTCATTGTCGCTGCTGCTTTGTGTGAACACAGGTGGTCTTCTGTTGCTCTGGCCTATTGTGTTTTCTGCTGTTGTGCAGGCAAAAAGCCAATCTCATTCAGAGATTAGCTTAGCCAGGGCTCAGCTCCAGGGCCTGTGCTCCATGATAAAGCTTGGTTCTGAAAATATCAGTTGGGCTACAATTGTATTTATTTACCTAGACCTACCTCTCTTTGGTTGTGGAACTCAAGGTGACACGAACCGATTTTGGGGGGTGGTGGTTGTCTCCCACCTAGACACCAGATACAGGCCTGCTTAGCTTCAGCAATATTGCAGTATCATGTGCCTTCAGACAGTGCTTTGTATTTGTGAAAGGGTGCTTTCTGCCTGCTTATAGGGTTTATATGCAGCAGCAGCAGAAATTAACTTCGTTAAAAGAATCTTTGCTTGGAGCACACCTTTAATTGAAAGGTATTGAGACTGACACTTGGTATAAAATAAGAAAGCTTATGTTAAAGGAAGTATATTCTTGATAGGAAAGCGTTCTGTAGTGCTAGCTAACCATCTAGTTAGAAGAACAAAGAAACCATGCTTGCCTTTTAGTACTCAGGAAAGGACAGGAGTGATTGAAATTTGCAGGCACAATAGCCCCTCCAGAGTGGAGAGAGCCTACCACTTTACAGGCAAATAGGTTCAGGGGCTTTTCTGCTGGGCCCCATTTGAAGTTGATTTGTGGTGGGACGATATAAAAGGGCATCACTTTCTGACTAAAAGCATTCCTTCTGATTCACTATGAAGGAGCTCCCCCTCTCTACTCTGGATCCTGTCATGTTTTCAGCTAGAGGCGGAGGTTTTGATTTTTGTAAAACTGCCCCTTCTCCTTTGGGACTCAACTGGATTCTTTGCAAACCTTTAATGAAAAACAGCCATCTAGGAGAACAGGCAATGAAGTCCGAGATTGAAAGCAATCACAAGAAGTCTGTCTCCTTGCTCTCTTTACTTTCCATTTGATGGTAGTGTTTTGCTGTGAGACAGAAATACAGCATCCATTTGGTAATGCCTCCAGCTCTATCTCCTGTCATTAATATATAATCCTGTTCCAAAGTAATAGTGCTGCCTCTTCTAATGGAAGGAAGGGGAAAGGGAGAGAGACTTGTCTTGTTTGAACAGGATGAATTTTTTTTTGGGGGGGGGGGGGAGGAATCTTTCCTCATTGCCATGAGATTGGCCACCAAGTTTATGTTAGAAAAGACAGTTTGTGTATGGATGTTGGGCACTTGACTCCCACCTGACAAGTGTACCTTAGGACTTGTACATGTTAAGTAACAGCAAGCCTGGTCTACCTTTGAAAGTGCACTTGACAGTCCCAGCTTTCCAGTTACTGTGACATGGTTCACAAGTTCTTGTTTTTCAGGTGGCAGTGAAGTGATGAATTGCATGTGTGAATAGCCTACATCAGGTGTCATGGACTTATCATGACTTGGTTTGTTTGGTCAATGCCTTGGTCTTGAGTGCGTCCTCCTTCCACTCTCCGATCTCCCTCCTTTTTCTTTTCCTGGCTCACAAGAACTACAGTTGATTTCTCTTTGTATGTGAATCGGGCAAACCAAACAGCGGTTTCCCATTCTGACTTGGTTTGTGTGAATCAGACATAATGACAAGCCGTGATTACGGTGGACCTGGAAGTGAGGCTGGGTATCGGAGCATTGGAGAGGAGGAAGAGTGTGAGTGACTTCAAGAAATGGCCCGAATGATTCAAACCATGGCTTGGTCATGACATCCGAACCTGGCCCTGCTTTTTCCTAAATCCAGTTTGCACATCAAGCTGCAAATCACCAGGTGTACATTAATAAAATTACAAACACACCAAGCATCATATCTGTGCATGAGGTGTGTGTAAATCCAGCCTCTTTGTGTATGATGAACACATTCTCAAAACTTCAAGTTTGTCCTTATGTGTAACTGCTAAAGACTTGTTAACAGAATGCAAACTTTAAACCCCCCCCCCCTATCCATGCCTAGCTTGCTTCCCTGTGGTGTGATCTTTAGCTCGGCCCTGGGGAGAGATGAATTCTTGTTCCATTATGCACTGCCTCAGAAGGGGAGAGGTTCCTTGAGGTCTGCTGCTGCTGCTGCTGCCAAGGCCTCATTTTCAAAGGATAGCCTTTGATGGCATCTAAATTCTTCTCTCTGGCCTCTTTGTTGTTATGACTGGGTTGCCTGCAGAGTGTTTGCTAAGTTTGCAAAGATCAGCAGAGGGAGGAAGTCCTGGCGAAGGACCAAACTCAGGGGATGCAGCCAATGGCTTGTTTGTATGTGGTTAGCAAACATGCAATAGCAGCTTGGTGCGCAACCCAAATAAAGAATAATGGGAATCAAGTCACGGCTGCTCTTTACATGTGTGCTTTAGTTTCATGTGGCGGTTGAAAAGAAAACAGTTCACAATCTTCCCACGCAACTCTTGTCTTTTTGTTCCAGCTAATAAGAGACCAAAGCTGAGTGGTACAACCCCTGTTTCTTGTGCAAAAGATCCCAGGTTCAATTCCTGCCATCTCCCAAGTTTTTGCTTGCTTGCTTGCTTGGTTTTATAGGATCAGGTAGTAGATGGTTGGAGAGACTCCCTGTCTTAAACCCTAGAGAGATGCTGCCAGCATGAGCAGACAATACTGGACTACCTTAGGTGGTGTCGGCTGGGCTAGACCAGTTTGTTGTGTTTAATGCCCCCCCCAAGCAAAAATAAAATAAAATCTGGTTTTCAGATTAGCCTTTCCCACACCAGTGTTCTGCCAAGGAACTTCTAATAAGGCAAATAAAAACCCGGCACAGCTGCACACAGGAGATCCCTGCAGGTAACTTGGCAAATGAGCAGTTGCCCTTGACGTCTAATTCACCGAGGGCATTGGATAGACCTGTCATCATGGCTCTCAGTGTGAATCAAGACCTAATCGCTGCATACGTGGTAAAAGGCTGCTGTGTTAGAACGGACTGTACCACTTTGCATTGCAGGTGGCGGCAGCAAACTCCCAAGTCTCTTCTTTAAGGCATTTAAACATATCAGTCTTCCACTGAAGAACTCAGAGCATGGCTGTGAAGATAAATTGGCAAGGCTAAGGGAGGGAGGGAGAGCTGAAGGGCTCCTGGCTGATGACCAAACTAGATGTGCTGTGTAAAACAAAGGGTTAGACAGGCTCCAACATCATACACATTTCGTCTGATGCTAAAAACTCTTTATTTCTGCAGGCTTTCCCAGAAGGAAGGGGTTGGCATGCAGGCAGTATCTGATTGCTTTTGGGAAAACTGTTTCTGTCCATTTTATTGTGTTGCAGGCTATAGAGCTTGCTAGCGTTTACCTATGGCCCTCCTGGTGTTGCTGGGCCTTAGCTCCCATTTGCCTTGATTGGTGGCCAGTGAGGGTTGAAGTCCTATGCAGGTGTGCCCACAGGTTCCTCACCCCAGATTAGTGTCAATTGTACAAATGTTGGAAGTGGAAGCACTGACTTATGGTGGGAATAAAATGATGGGTAATTATGTGCACTTCTCGGAGCTCCTTGGGACAAGGGTGGAATAAAAGTGTAAGAAATACAGTGGTACCTCCAGTTACAGGTAGGTAGCCATGTTGGTCTGCCATAGTCAAAACAAAATAAAAAAATAAAAAAAATCCTTCCAGTAGCACCTTAGTGACCAATTAAGTTTGTTCTTGGTATGAGCTTTCGTGTGCATGCACACCACCATTCTGAGTAATACCCCTCCCCACTCCCTCACTATATTTAAGGGACTGGTGACTTCTGTTTCAGTGTATCTGAAGAAGTGTGCATGCACACGAAAACTCATACCAAGAACAAACTTAGTGGTACCTCTGGCAGTGAACAGGATCAGTTCTGGAGGTCCGGCCACATCCTGAGGAATTCGCAACCGGAGGGCCGCTTATGCGCATGCGTGTGGCGTGGTTTAGCGCTTACGCACATGCGTGTGTGGTGAAACCCGGGAAAATACTTCCAGGTTTGCCGCGTTTGCATCCTGAAGTTTATGTATCCAGAGGGATATGCAAGCGGAGGTACGACTGTATAAGTAAGTTGTACCACCCACCCACCCACCCTTAAAAAACAACCCACTGCAGCTTTTGTTCCACTCTTTCTCACAGCTCAAGTTTGCTTGGATCTTTAAAGTGGGGAATGTGCATGGGAGGAATTGCAAAGAGATAATTCGGGGGGAGGTGGGGGGTTCTATGATAAACATTGGGCACCAACCCCCTCCCCCCGTTATTATGTGTGATCAGGACAAATCTAGGTTTATGCAGACTGGTCTGTTTGCCCTCATCTGGTGGGGCCCTAAAGCAGGGAGCTGACTGTGGGTTTTCCACTGCCAAGGCCTAGGGGGTGGTTGCCAGACTTTGGGGAGCCTTGTCTGCCATCCCTGGAAGCTGTCCTCACACTCTCCTTTGTAGTAGGCTATATTCTTGGGAAGCTTGTTGTAGATTGTCATTCAGGCTGTGAAGTCTGGTGTTACCTGTCCTGGCTTGATTATTTTGTTCACCTGGGTGGCAGGTGGTAAAAGATGTTGCTGTTTTGCTTTAGTGTGGCGACTTGCGTGTGTATGCAGTAAAACATGGGTTAGCCCACGTGGTGACCTCCAGATGTTGTTGTTAAACTGCAACTCACATCAGCCCCAGCTAGCATGGCCCAGTGGCCAGGGATGATGGGAGTTGTAGTCCAGCATCATCTGGAAAGCACCGTGTTGGCTACCCTTGTAATATGGAATGCAGGTACATATGGATGCAAGTACATATGACAAGAGCGAAAATAGACTTTATTTAACCCAGGTCAAAAACCCAATTTGGCACCCACATTTGTGTACACACATACAGAGGCTGGGAGCATCAATAACGCTGCTTTGGAGGCTTCACCCGGGACAAAAAAAACCCGGCTAGCATCCCCCGCCCCCGGTAGCTATGACTCTGTATATGCAAATGTGTATTATATATTCTCACAAACAGAAGCATGCATGCATGAGAAGGGCATCGACCTTTCCCCCCCATCTCCAGCAGGTCAGGAGATAAGGTGTTAATTTGTGGGCTGTTTGTGGCTTGTTTCTTTATCTCATTAAAGCAAAATAACACCTGAATTAACCAGATTAGAGTTATGAAATAACCTTCTCCATGCCTGTATTACTACATCGTTCTAAGCTGGGAACAAAATCTCTATTCTCTTGTAGAATCTTGGACTCTCTCTCTCTCTCTCTCTCTCTCTCTCTCTCTCTCTCTCTCTGTGTGTGTGTATGTGTATATATATATATATATATATATATATATATATATATATATATATGAATGCCAGTCAGAAAGGGAGACTCTGAAGGGACTCACTTTCTTTCACAGTTACCAAGAAAAAGGTTTAAAAAATAAAAGCAAAAAAATCGGAAACTGAGGCATTCAAACAAAATGTCATGCTCCCTTTCTTCTCCTATTGCAGGCCCCAGAAGTCATTATGTCCCAACACTACGACGCCAAAGCTGACCTGTGGAGTATTGGCACCATCATTTACCAGTGTCTGACTGGAAAAGCCCCCTTCCAGGTGAGTTACCTTTGTGGTTTAGTTTCATGGCTGCCCATTAGGCCTTCTGGATTGCTCACCTGCCTCTCCTCGGAGGTTGTTTTCGTTGAACAAAAGAATTCCAGTCTCCAACTTGAGCATCATCCATGTCACATGGGGAGAGACTTTGGGTTTGGCCTTCTGAGGGACGCAAGCCATCTGTTGCAAATGACACAAGTCTCGCACTGTTTTTCTTTCTTCGTTTTATTTATTCTGTTTAATGACTTTGTATGCCGCCCTTCATCCAAAGATCCCTTGCTATAAAGGAGGATGCCAAGTGTGAGGAGATTGGGGGCAAGTAGCCGTGATTAGTGCCTGTTTCCCAGTTTGCAGCTGTCTGGGCAGGCCATTGACCCGAGGGGAAGTTTCCTTGGGGTTTAGCAACTGCATGGGGTAGATCAGGGGTCAGCAGACTTTTTCAGCAGGGGGCCGGTCCACTGTCCCTCCAACCTTGCAGGGGGCCGGACTATATTTTGAAAAAATAACAATGAATGAATTCATATGCCCCACAAATAACCCAGAGATGCATTTTAAATAAAAGCACACATTCTACTCATGTAAAAACACCAGGCAGGCCCCACAAATAACCCAGAGATGCATTTTAAAACAAAAGGGCACATTTTACTCATGTAAAAACACATTGATTCCCGGACCATCCGTGGGCTGGATTTAGAAGGCGATTGGGCTGGATCCGGCCCCCGGGCCTTAGTTTGCCTATAGAGCTTCCTGCCCAGGTAGGAGGCACCATCCGTTCTGCAAGGACTGAAACGAGACACTTTCTCTCTTCCACCTTTAACTTTTAATGCCATCCTCCTGCCCACCGTTTTGGGGAGAAAAGGTTTTAGAAAGCCTTTTCCCATTTAGTATACCTCCACAGCTCCTTTGGATGAAGAGGCTTTCCAGAGCGGCTTGTATCAGAATATAAAAATACAAAATGAAAACAGGCAAACCCTAAAATCAATACCAGCTTCTCCTCTTGCTCTCTGAACCTAAACACTACTCCATCAGATGTAGCAGCAGTGGAATGAAGCAGTAGGTGAGAAAAGTAGAGGGGGAAGCCCCAACAGCCTCCGACCAGTAGCTTTCTTAAGCCTTTGAGATTTGATGCCTCTCCAAAAAGACATGCTGGAATGCTGCCGCAGTTAAAGCCCGTCTTAGGTAGCCACCCACCTTTTCTGAAGACAGGCCTTTTGATGTCCTCAGCAGGTTCCTACAGGAGAAGGCAAGCCTTCCGATAACCTTGCCTTGGGCATTGGAGCTTTCGTAGGTCAACAGCAACACTGCCCAGAAACAAACCAGAAGTACTGAGTAATATCTCCTAAGTAGTTTAGTAGTCTGTTCAGTACAGAGGGCCAGCCCAATCATTAGGTAAAATGAGGCAGCTGCCTTAGGCAGTTGATTTTGGATGTTTGTTGCTTAAATTTATTTTTACTGCCAGGAAGCGGGAGAGGCACTTGTGAATTTTCTGCCTCAGTTGCCAAAATAACTTGACTTGGCTTTGACCCATGTGTTCATGTGTCATTGGCTTTTCTGCCTCTCTGCAGCAAAAGGTTTTGGGCTGTTCCAACAAGGTCTGCCTAATAATCTGGCCACTGTGTTCTGGATGTTTTTGAAAGGCAATGCTTGATTTTTGCAATCAGATTACACTCAGCTTTATGCTTGCATTCTGTAACTGACTTTACCAGCTACCTCTTATCACCCCGTATGGGATAGTTAACCAGGAAGTGTTACCCATTCTGCTCTGAGAGACGTAAGAATGGGTGTAGAGAATAATCAAGGGTGTGCAAGTATTCTTTTGAGCATGGCAAGTTCAACCTCGGGTAGAATTGCTGTACTGCCGAGCATGGAGAAGAGCAGGAAATCTGCCTGATGGTCTCCTAAGCACTTGGAAAGAGCATTAAGATTACCTGTTGTGTTTTTTGAGACTCTGTGCAAGAGGGATGAGCCATCTTTCCCCCTGCCTTCTAGTACCCCAGCTCAGAAGTACAAAGGAAGGCGGGCTTCTTACTTCCCATCGCTTCAAGCTTTGAGCATGGCGTAACATCAAGCACATCCTTTGCCCCTTTGTCTGCAGGCTGTGCGTGTGGCAAGCATACATTTTGGCTGGATCCCAAGGCCAGCTAAAATTTATGGACCTCCAAAAGTTTCAGCTTCAGCTGGCAAGCGAGTGGCACCAACTGCCAGTATGATTGCCACACACACAAATGACTTGGCTACGAAGGATAAAACTGATTGACAAGCTTACTAGAAAATCTAGCACGGCGGCAACCACGTTATAACATGCAGTACTTTTTAAAAAGCTGCTTCCTTCCTTAAATGATCCCCCCCCCTCCAATGCTCCTTTTTTTGTGGTGGGCAAAGCTCAAATAGTGATCACAAACAAGACTTCACTTTTCTAGTCTCCTTGTCTGTGTGTTCTTTACAAAGATGCTTGGGGTGTGCATATTTAAATGTGCTGGCTCCACCCTGGCCTGGGATTGCTCTTTATATCTTGATCGTGAGAGAGGTCATCTGGAGCAGGAGGGAGAGGAGGAAGTGGGATTTTGTGTGGTTTTTCTTCAATTGTTTTTGTTAATTAAGTAGTAAAATGAGTTTCAAGGGCCTCCTGGAGCATTCTAAAGATAACAGGAGTTCTTCAAAGGTCCTCCTAAACAAATACTCTTTTTTAAAAAAAAAAAAAAAAAGTAGTGCAGTCAGGGTTTTGCAGATCTTGAAGATGTTTTGACTTGCACAACAGCAGTTCTCTTCCAGCCTTCAGAAACTAGAATTGGAGTTTTGCATTTTCACATATGGGCATGATTTTTAATAATAACTGGGAGAGGTCTGGGACCTTCTGGTCTGATATAATAATTAATTTGGGAGAACCAGATTAATTTGTTGTTGTTGTTCAGTCGTTCAGTCGTGTCCGACTCTTCGTGACCCCATGGACCAGAGCACGCCAGGCACGCCTATCCTTCACTGCCTCTCGTAGTTTGGCCAAACTCATGTTAGTAGCTTCGAGAACACTGTCCAACCATCTCATCCTCTGTCGTCCCCTTCTCCTTGTGCCCTCCATCTTTCCCAACATCAGGGTCTTTTCTAGGGAGTCTTCTCTTCTCATGAGGTGGCCAGATTAATTAGGCCCAGGCAGAGCACTTTTTGAGGTCTTTCCTTTCCTAGGTCTGCGACTTCCCTTCTCTCCTTTCTAAGGCGTGATTTACACCTAGGAACTTCCTGGTTCGTACTCTTAATCCCACTTGCTACACCAGCTCAGTATGTTCAGGTAATGGCGACTGGTGCCAATTGGGACAGAAAGCAGGGGAGACCAACCGTAGTTGAGACCTGACCCAACTAGATAGCTTTGGCCTCATCCTTCTCCCTGCCGAGTTATACAAGGGCAGTGCTGAAACTGAGCTGGAGGAAACTGATAGGCAGTCCTGTCCCCTTGTCCTGCTTATAAGAAAGAGGACAAGCAGGTGAGGGCTGGCTGAGGGTAGAATGGGGTTGATAGCTGAGTGGCCCCCACAGCCTCCACTGTGTACCATCCTTGGTGAGCTCTTGGAACAGCTCCGTGTGAATATAACACACGATGGTTTTCGTCAATTTTTCCACTGTTAAGCTGCTTTATGTTTATGCATCGCTGCCTTGGTCCATAACTGGCATTCCATTTTGCCCAGGGTATTTGGAGTAGGTGTTGGCCTGTGGTTTGATAATCCTTCAATCTGTGTCAACACAGTTGGTGTCTGGAGATGTGCTGATTAGACAAAACAGAAAATAGAAAGAGAGCAGAGTTGGGCCACTCTAAATCCTGTGCAAAGAATCGGTGAGAGTGAAGTAAAGGGGGTAATAATAATGCAAAGCTGATAGGTTTGCATGCTCCCGAACATTCCTCAGTTTGCTTCTTCATATTAATATTTTATTACTTAATTTTATGCAAACATGCATGCACAAAAACATTTTTTTTAAACAAACAAACAAACAAACAAACCCGGAACGGATGCTGAAAAGCACAAAACACTCATTATACTGAGAAAGGCACATCCGGATTCTTCATCTTGATTTATCATTCCAGAATAATAATACATTGAGAGTTGGTCTTGGCTTAGAAGTATAAATATTATGGACATAAACTTCAGTTGTTTCCTTTATAAAGTTATTTTGTACATTATGCCTTTCCTGAGCTTTTATATAATGCTTGAGTTTTGTCATGTAGAATAATAATAATAATAATAATAATAATAATAATAATAATAATAATAATAATAATAATAATAATTTATTTGTACCCCGCCCATCTGGCTGAGCTTCCCCGTCTGTTTCTTCTGTCCAGATCTTATCCAGAACCGTGTCCATTTTTGGCAATCTCTCATCGCTTAATTAGCCACTCTTGATTATAGGAGTAATTGTTCTGACCCCACAGTGGAAAGCAGCAATCTTGGCAGCTGATAAAAGGGTTTGAAACAAAGTTAATCCAGCAGCCTGTTGAAAATGGTTGTCTAAAAAGTTCAGCAAAGATGGTCACTTGATCACAGGAGCAAAGCAAAAAACCCAGATTGAGAGATGCAGTACCTTCGATTAACAGGTGCTGGGGGACAAACAGATAGCGGCAGTGGGGGGGGGGGGTTTACTAAAGCTTCTTTGAAACACTGCTTAGCCCACAGGTCACCAACCCAGCACCACGTTGTTCCTGGACCGGTGCCTCAGACTCCTGATCTTTCAATTTGACAAAAGTCTCTAGCTCTCCTAGAAAGAAAGTTATGGAATAGAATGTGCATTTACTTTCTAAGTAATTTCTGTGAAATGAGAGTGGTGTTGGCGCCTTGTATATTTTTTCCCTGGTGCTGAGGAATGCTTCCTGTTATGACAACAGCACACGTGTGTGTGTGTGTGTGTGTGTGTGTGGTACCTCAGTAGCCAGGACCAGCTTGCTATAGCTGATTTTCCATCTTATGCCTAAGGTTGTCAGGGATGGGTGTCCCTCTAATTTTTAAATTATGTCACGCTCCCCCCGGCAGCCATTTTGTGACTGGCACCCCCAGCTCACTCTCAAAAATTCAAAATGTGCCCACTAGTCCAAAATGGTTGGTGACTCCTGGCTTAGCCAAGATTTCCTTGAAATGGGAAGCTGCAGTAGATGTACTCTAAGACTGCGAGCAGGCAGGGCTTTCCTTAAGAAATCAAGGCAGAGCCTGCAAAAAATCCCTTTTTGAAACTCCCCCCTCCCAATCTTAAGGATCAATAGGGAAATGGATTTGTATCTCGTTACATCCAGCACCCTCTGTAACGAGATATAAGATTCCTTGCTCTCAAATGGTTCTCCTTGCATCTGAGCTGGCACAAGGCTTCCTGGTGCCTTGCGGTGATGTCTGGCAGGTGCAGTATGTGTGCACAAGGATCCAGTTATCAGGCGAGTGACGGCAGCATGGCCTTTGCAAAACTATTGCAAGGGTGTGCCTGGCTTTTTGAAAGCTTGTCCTGTAAGTTGTGAGGGGTGAGTTGCAGCTGTCTTTATCCTTCCAATCCGGGAGTATTTTTCCATCTGAATGGATGTCAGCTGATGGTCTGTGTCTCTTTAAGTCCAAATTTTAAATCAACTAGAATAAATGTGCCCCATCCCTTGTCCCTCTCTCTCCCACCTACCCAAGCAAGGCTCAGCCAGCTGTGACATTTTAAGTACAGGAGAGGCTCTCACGATTGATAATCAACAGTTGAAAATAGTACCTCACTTCTATAATAATAATAATAATAATAATAATAATAATAATAATAATAATAATAATAATAATTTATTTGTATCCCACCTATCTGGCTGGGTTTCCCCAGCAATTCTGGGCAGTTCCAACAAAATATTAAAAACACGATAAAATATCAACCATTTAAAATTTCCCTAAACAGGGCTGCCTTCAGATGTCTTCTAAAAGTCAAAACAAAATAAAATAAAAATTTCCAGTAGCACCTTAGAGACCAATTAAGTTTGTTCTTGGTATGAGCTTTTGTGTGCATGCACACTTCTTCAGATCAACACGGCTACCTACCTGTAACTGTTCTAAAAGTCAATTGTTTATTTCCTTGACATCTGATGAGAGGGCGTTCCACAGGGCGGGTGCCACCACCGAGAAGGCCCTCTGCCTGGTAATTTCGCTTTTTGCAGAGAGGGAACTGCCAGAAGGCCCTCGGAGCTGGATCTCAGTGTCCAGGCTGAATGATGGGGGTGGAGACGTTCCTTCAGGTATACTGGGTGGAGGCCGTTCAGGCCTATAAAGGAAAGAGCACCGCATCTTCCTGCTCTCCCTGTAATATCTGCATCCACCCAGTTTACTCGGTTTAGTGTCATCAGGTTGGGTGTTTCCATGCTCTCTGTCGGCAGCTGACAATGTGGAGCGGTGACAGCAAAAGGCACGCATAGATTCCACATTAATGGGAAGAGTGAAAAGAACATAGTCTGCTATGTTATAATGTGTAGCATGGTTCCCCCCCCCCTTTTTAAATAAAGGAACACACTTCCAAACTTGTGCTCCATGACACCCAGCAGGTTTACCTCCCCCATCCACCCCACATCCTAAATAATAGCCAGATGTCTGACAGGTCATTTTATTTTAATTTTAAGGAGCTTTTTGTGCTCACCAATGTCTCTAAATTAAAACAATGGACCCTAACAGAGGGATGAGATTAATGGGATCCATAATCCCTGTAAACAGATTGGATGGCAGTTTATTGAGTTGTTAATTCAATTCCCGACTCTGGCCAAAAAAAAAGAAAACATGCCACTGAAGGGCTTTTTAATAACGACGAGGAATGGAAGCATAGTCAACATCCTCATTCTAATATTTGTGTAGTCTTACACACCAACTCCTTAATATCACTGGTTTTGCAGTTACGATTGGCCAACGCTGGCATATTAGGGTGCAGGAGTTGGAAGTACTGGAGTATGTACAGAGAGACAGAAGAAATTAATCTCTCTTGCCCCTAAAGCAGGCACCCCCAAACTTTGCCCTGCAGATGTTTTGGGACTACAACTCCCATCGTCCCTAGCTAACAGGACCAGTGGTCAGGGATGATGGGAACTGTAGTCCCAAGACATCTGGAGGGTCTAGTTTGGGGGTGCCTGCCCTAAAGCTTGCCTTTCATTTTGAAATTTATTAAATTTATATCCCTCACTCCAATAACCTCAGGAAAATGTAATCTATTTCTATTCTCTGAATAAACCTGTGAGGCAAGCTGTGCCAAGACCTGTGGGTTCACCCAGGGCTACTTCTTGAATTTCAGGGCTGACTGAATAATAATAATAATAATAATAATAATAATAATAATAATAATATAAATTTATTAATTATACCCGGCCCTTCTGGCTGGGTTTCCCTAGCCACTCTGGGCAGCTTCCAACAGAATATTAAAAACTTGATTAAACATTAAAAACTTCACTAAACAGGGCTGCCTTAACTCTGCTATCCTCTGGTATTCTCAGTACACAACTCAGGATCAGTTTGGATAATCTTTCAAAGCAATGTCAGGATTTTTACACAGCCTCCCTCTTGCAGATTTGTTCTTCTGTTTCTTGGTTGCAATAACCATAGTTTTTTGCAGTGACCACCTGAGTTGGGCAAACTTAAAGTAGTGTTAACTTCCAAACAAGGGTTTGGAGCAGGGATGAGACACCTGCCCATGTTGTTGGACTCCCAACTCCCATCTGCCCCAGTCATTATGGCCAATGGTCAGGGATGATGGGAGTTGTAGTCCCCCCCAAAAAAATCTACGAAGGGCACCAGGATCTCCATCCCTAGTGCATGGACTGTCACAGCGTCAGCGCAGTCCAGAAGCAAATTCCACCATACTGTATGGGGCTTACTCTAGTAAGTGTGCTTTAGGATTGCAGACTCAATGACTCTTGGCAGTGGTTGCCTCCGATTCCCAGCACTGGATTTGGGGGTTAGCACTAAGCATATATTGCCGTATTTTGAACTTCGTGACAATGTGTGGTTTTTGCAACCTGGAGTTGGAGGAGGGAATCCACTTGCAAGGGGAGTGGAAGAGCGTGAGATCATGCAATCGAATTGACTGTCCCATTCTTCAGGCTTTCCTTAACTGAGCTTTTGCTTCTGTCTCACCCAGCCAAGCGGCTCAGGTCATGTTTTGTAATGGTGGGTGCTGTTCTGTGGTGTTGGGTGAACACTTTACAGGCATTTGTCGCTGCTATTGTGGGGCTGGCTGCCCAACCAGTCTCTGGCTTGGTTGCAGCAGCAACAGCTTCCACCTGTTTTCTCCCCCCAACCTTCTCATTTTGTTTTTTGAACTCTCTCAATCTCCTTTTTGCTTTGCAAGCATTTTAGCTTCACTGAAGAGCATCTTGTTTTGGAAAAAGATGGTGTTTGGGGTCCCTGGCTCAGGCTGCACTTGGTGATAGTGCTAGCTGCCAAGAGGGCAATATTCTGGGCATGGAGGTAGATTGTGTCCTGCTGAATTGTATTTTTAACCTCAACTATTATCCCCTTTCCTCTGGGTCAGTTACCGGTAATCCTCTTGTCTTCTAGAGTTGGTATATTTATGTTTCCCATTTTTTGCTGTCATGCTTTTGTAAGAATGTGTTTGGGGCCTTTTGTAGTTCAATTTTTTTAAAATGAAGTACTGTATGAGACTTATAGGATTTAGCTTACTTATTTTTACCCATTTCCTTGACCCTGACCCCCTGTAGACCTTCCTAAAGTTTTACTCACCACTGCCAAAGCTCCCCACCCACTTCTTCGGGGAAGACTACTTACAATGTGTGTTCTTAATTTTTTGTTGTTATACTGTATTGTAAACCACCCTGATATCCTCAGATGAGGGGCTGTATATAAATTTAATGAATAATAATAATGCATTTTTAATTGTAAAAAATTAACAGGGACTCTAGCATGGCAATAGTAGTGTAAAACAATGAATGTGCTTATTTTAATTAATAACTGTAGACTGATTAATAACTGTATACTACCTCTCAGTAAACTTCCAAAGGCGCTACAAAAATAACAATTAAAAATAAAAAGTATCACTAAAAGCATCCAGGATATGTATGTTTTAGAATTCACCCTGAGGAAATTTAGCTTTGGTTTCAGCATTTGGCATCCAAAGAATTCCTTTTTTTTTTTAAAGAACAGAAGCAACTAGTCCTCAAGGCTGTAAAGTCCAAGTATATGAATTATGTCTGGTGCAGGGTGTGAAGCCTGATGGGGATCAAAGTGGATTTCTAGTGGCCAGACTTCAGGGCTTTCCTTACTCTTTTCCTGCTCTCCTTCTGAGATTGTGAATTTGGGGTTTTCATCAGCTGTACGCCATAATCATCACAATTATAACAAATAAAGGCTTGACATATCTCGCTTTGCATGTCATGAGTCTATCTCATATATTAGTTTCATCTTTTAAGTTGAATTACTGAAATAAATGAACTTTTCCATGATATTCTAATTTTTTTGAGTTTCACCTGTATATGCTTAATTTTCATAATTTACACATCCTTCCAAGGTGCAGCTTCTTTTAGAGCACAGTTTTGACTTGAGGCAGCCCTCAGATGATAAAATTTGGGGGCTTAAAAATTTTTAAAGGAAAGATTCAGTATAAGAACAGAACGTTACTGGGCAGACAGGCCCTGTTCTGGGCTGTAGCCCAGTTAATTCTCCTTCCATTTCCCCTCATCCCAATAGACACTCTGCATCGTTTGCCAAGTAACCGTGGTAAGTCCTTACTGAGCACTTAATTTTTGAGTGGTAGGAGATTGCACCATTGAGGGTTTTTCGCTAAAAAAAAATTTTTTTAGCATGTGTGCAAATGTGCACCTCTGTAAATATCTGAGTCCCTCCCCAGTTGCGTTTGGAGATGGCACTGCTTTGGTTAGACACAGAAGAACCAGGCTCTTGGAGAATTGAGATTGCTTGTGCGTTATATATATTTTTAGGGTTCTGGATGGCTGTATGAATTTGCTGATCACCCTTCTCCTCTCTCCCCCCCCTCCTTCACAGGCAAGCAGCCCTCAAGACCTTCGGCTCTTCTATGAGAAAAACAAGATGCTCATGCCCAAGTAAGCATTCTTTCAGTGCTCCTATTCTCTGCTTTCTCTCTCCCTCGAACTTCACTGCCACTTGCTCGACTCTTCTTAACACCTGTCCCCTTGTGCTCTCAGCTGGGAATGTTTAGAAATAACTTGGCAACCTGTCTCCTCCGTCTGTTAGCCTGGAATGACAGAGCCCAGAGGCTGGCAAAATGAAACTTGGTTACCTCGGTTGACCCCGTCCAGGAGCACAAAAACAATCCAAGCAGATTTTTTTTTGCATTTGCTTCTTTCTTTCTTTCTTTCTTTCTTTCTTTCTTTCTTTCTTTCTTTCTTAGGGAGGGAGGGGGCTTGGACAGCTTTAACAGGCAAAAACATCCCCAGCTGAGCTTAGCAAAACACATCCGTTTCAGCCAAGTGTCATTCGCACCATCTCTGATGAAAACAGGTCCAAACCCTTATACCTATAATATAGCATTTTATGACCATTATCTCAAGGAGAACCCTGTGTGGTTGTGGGCTAGCGTTAATCATTCCTAGACAGCAGAGGCTGAGAGGGGACACAGAAGAGGGAGCAAGCTTGTTTTCTCCTGCTCTGGAGGGTAGGACTTGAACCAGTGGCTTCCAGTTACAAGAAAGGAGATTCCGACTAGGCATACAGAAAAACTTTCTGACAGTGAGAGCTGCTCGACAGTGGAACAGTCTCTCTTGGGAGGTGGTGGGCTCTCCTTCCTTGGAGGCTTTTAAGCAGAGGTTGGATGGCCATCTGTCTTGGATGCTTTACCTGGGATTTCCTGCATTGCTGGGGGTTGGACTGGATGACCCTTGGGGTCCCTTCCAACTCTATAATTCTATGAGACCACCTGTCTCCTCACAGGGAATTCCAGGGTGGAAACTGGGGCTACCATCATCATTTGTAGTATTACTATTCACTCATTAATTCACTCATTATATGCTTATAGCGCCTAAACTGTTCTTATTGCTGTGCAGAGATTATAAGGGTAATACATTGGACATCCATTGGAAGTCTTTAAACAGAGAGTGGATGGTTATCTGACAGGGATTCTTTAGCTGCAATTCCTTCATTACAGGGGGTCAGACTACTTTCTGAAACAGCTGAGCTTCATTAATACTGCATAGGAGTTTTGAATGCCTTCTAGTGTGATAGCCTTTATTACTGGAGAGCTGGATTTCATTTTATTCTTTTTGGGGGGCCAGGGTTCGTGGTTGATCCACCTCCCATTTCCAGTAACTGGCTAAGAGAGTGTTAAGAATGAATTAGTGTTTCTCAAACTTGGTTCTCCCCAGCTGTTGTTGGGCTACAACTCCCATCATCCCTAACTAGCAGGACCAGTGGTCAAGGATGATGGGAACTGTAGTCGAACAACAGCTAGGGAACCAAGTTAGAGAAACGCTGAATTAAGTGTTTGACCATTCTTGGAAACCAGACTGATTTCATCTATTTTGCTCATTTGTTTCACATGGAATGGTGGTCTGAGGAATCTGTTGGTTTTCATGGTTGTAGGAGAAACACAACTTTGCAGGATGTGCTTCAAGTAAGCAAGGATTTCCCAGCTGTGTTGAAACCCCCAACACATTGCTATTCAAACTGTGTTTGTGAATCCTGAGGTTCCACAACTCTCTGAAGCCATGGTAGTAGTGAAGAAGTTTCCTTTTGCTATCATCTTCCTAGATTACACTCTTACCTCTTGTGAAGGTGACTGACCAGTCTGTTTGGTTCTAGTCATTCTGTGTGAACCAGGGTTCACTGTATAGGACACTTGCCAGAATCCTCTGCAAAGCTTAAGTGTTCCACAGTGGACGAACCACTGACAGTGTTTGGGTGTCACAGTAAACCATGGGTTGTTGTGACGCGAATGAGCCTCGGTGAGCTTTTTGTTCTCCTCCTTGACCGCAGGCACAAGGAAGAATGTACAAGCTTTCAGTTCCATTTTTAATTAACCCTGCACCTCATCATGTCGTCCATACTTAACAAGCTGTGGCTATTTTTAACTTGGTTTCTTTGAAAGAAGCGAGCTTCAAATGAAGCTAACTTTTTTGGAGCAAGCCATAGTTACACTTAGCCACAGTTTGAAGTTGGATGCAGTACTAAAGTGTGGTTAGTTGAAATTGGAAGCAAAAACTCACGGGCATGTTAGCAGAGTGACCGGGGAAGAGTGCAGAGATTTGAGATTTGTCTAGATTCACTTCAGTTACAAGGAGCTTCTCTTAGTTTTAGCCACTTTAGCGCCGAGGGAATATATTGTGTGTGAGACACAGGGATACCGCTGGCAAATTGCCTCCCTGGGTTTGAGATATCCTCCTATGTCGGCCCACCGTTGTGGCATCATCATGCTGCAAGTTTCATTTTGTTCACACAATTTCTGGCCTTAATCAGGCTTTTAATTTCACTACGGGCGTTTGATTCAGCTTCCCAATGCCAGGCCAGGATGTTTGTGTTAACGTCAACATTGCTTTGTGAACGAGCCACTGTGCTTATTTTACATACTGTATTTATTTACATCCTGCATTTTTCCCAGACAGCGACTCAAGGCGGCTTACATATAAAATAGAAGCAGCCTAAAATGTAGAAAAAGCAGTCATTAAGAAGCAATTAAACAGTAATAGAATTAAAAGATATATATAAAACATATAGATAATTACCAAAAAATTGCTTTACCAGCCCTTTGCACGCATTTAAGCTCTTTACATTCATTTAAGATTTAATGTAATTAGCACAACCTATACTTTTTGGGGGGCATCATTTCCTTCTGACGTCACGACTTACAATTTCCTGCCCAACAATTTCCATACAAACTTCTGCTTGTATGTCTGCATACCTGTTTGTATACCTGCATAACTGTATGCACATGCTTCTTTCAATAATCTTTCCTGCATTTGACTCTAGCCCATGGAAGCTGATGCCATTATAGGTGCTTTAAGTTTTCAGGGTTGCAGCTAGCAGCTTGAAGCATTATTGCTGCATTACCGTGTTTGGAGCTTAACATCTGTCTCACGTGTCCGTGGACGGGATTAAATCTCTCTGCACTTTATTTACTGGCCCGGTTTGCACGTAGCAGTAAAACATAGTTAATAGTTTCCTGCAAGTATCCCAGTCTTGGTCCCTCTGTTCCTCCCTGCTTGTACAGTGAGCAAGCCCAGCCACTATCCCTAGGTTGGTGTTTTTGGGTTGGGGGGCATCTCCTCAAGACCCTGTGCTTTTATCCTCCCCCAGCCCCACCCCAGGACCCTCATTTACATCAACCCCCCCCCACAAGTGATGCAAAACTGCGTGGAGAAGGAGGAAGCCTCAACCTGGGGACACTATTTTGGTGGCACCTCCTCGTCTCACGTAGCATGCCATTTCAGCCTAAGATTTGCTGACACAGGTGAATGCCATTCTGAGGCGAGGCAGCCCATGCTCTTGGGCTTTGTTCCAAAAGGGCGTGCTATTTTCATCAGATGGTGCGAAATAGCTTGTGCTCGCTTGCTTACCCATAACACTTTGGGCGGCATGCTTTTGTATTAAAATAAGGTGACTAGGAAACAACACCGTTCAACAGAGACTGGGAATGTCAGGTGAACAGGGTGTGGAATGGAGACAGCCTGTTTATCGGCTCTTTTTGAGGGCTTCTACGTGACCCCTGGGCTTGCTGTGGGCTCTCCCTGTTTCTTGGCCGCGTAATGCGCCTAGAAGCTGTATGAAGGAAGGGGCGGAGTGGGGAGCAGCAGATAAACAAAGCTATTTATGTCCTCTTCGGTGAGAATAATTAAATTAGGGTTGCAAGTAGGAGCTGAATACAAATCACACAATCCAGAATTTGACGTCTCAAGATCTATTTCAGATGTGCGTGGACAGGAATAAATTTCCTTGCACTTTAAGTCACTGGCCCAGTAAATCAGTTCTGACCACTTTGCTCCTTCCTGCTAGTACACGACTTAGCCTGATATCCAAACTGTTTAGTGCCAATAAGCCGTGAGCAGTCAATTAAGAACAAACCATGGTTTGTTGGGAGCCAGGACCAAACCATGACCCTAGGTTCAAGTGGATTGGGATTTTTTTTCTTGTGTGTGCTAGTGAAGAGGAGCAAAGTGGACAGCGAGCTCAAGATCAGCTGTTACCTGTGTATTAATTTCATTTATAAATCCTTTTTCAATGAGAACTCCCAAAATGAATTACAATATAATAAAACGGTTACATATATGAATCAGTTAAAACAGTTGCACATATAAAAATCAACACCGAACCATTTATACAATGCCTTATTGCAAAACTATTGGGATGGTGTATAGCAACATTTTAAAAACAATGCAGTACAGAACTATCTTTAAAAGGTCTGGGCCCTCAAGAAAATTTTAAATAGCTGCATAGGCCTGATGTATGGTTTAGAAAGATGTCTGGAAGTCAAAAGCGAGGAAGCTTGCCAAATTTTTGCTATAGAGGAGATGTTGCACATCTTAGGGCTGGCAGCATTAAATGCATGAAGTCTGGTTTACTTATTTCATGAAATTTATATTCAAACAAGCTTCAAAGTAGTTTACGGAAAGAATAAAAGAATAAAATTATTTGTAACAACTGTTTAAAATGTTCAAAAAACTAAAAATGACAATGAACTAAAGACACATCAGGATTATAGATATCTGGGTATCTAAACAAAAAACGTTTTTAGCAGGCGCTGAAAATGGTGCATTCCTGATAGCTATAGGTGAGGCAGACTTCCATAACACGGGGGATAACAAGTTGCGCAAGGCTTTGTACATCAACACAGTTTAAAACAGCAGTAGCGCTGTTCCAGCTGGGGAAAGGAACTAGATTTAGAAGGTTTGCTGAAAGAGGGACGTATTTAGCAGGTGCCAAAAATGTTTACTGTCGTGTATGAACAAAGGCATTGCATGCTTGGACTCAGCTTCAGGCATCGGTTTCACTGCATGGATAAAAAGTCCAAGTCTTCCTGTTTGGAACCCCAAGGGCTCCTATTCATCCACATTGGAAACTGTTAGCGGGACAGGATGCACAACATGTCTTGTGTTCTCTTGGGAAGGAAAAAGTAGAAGGAGCCCCGCTGTCTCCTCTTCTGCATTTGTGCCTTTCCATTGTGAGCCATTGTGGCTAGTTTTTGCAGAGAAGATAACAATCCGTGAAGCTACCATCTTACGCCAGTGTAGACTATTCGTCCCCCTAGCCAGCCTTCCCCTGGTGCCTTCCAAATGTTGGTGGATTCCCCATCAGCACCAACCAGCCAGCATGGGTGATGGTCAGGGATGATGGGAGTTGTAGTCCAACAACCCATGGGGCGCCCCACGTGTTCCTCACCCCTGTCTTGCATCAGCCCTATAAGGCAGGCCAGGTATCCCTGAACTGTTTATTGGTGGCTTGCATACAGCTACCAAATAACTTGAGCAGGGGTAGAAATTTGAACTGGAGGCCTCCTGGTTTTGCATCTCGTGATCTTAATATATTTATGGTCTTGGAGTGGACAGGAGAGGGTGAGATTATTACCGGCTTTCAACTGTTTTCACTGAAAGGAACATCCCCATTTAGAGGCAGTGTGCTTCTGCCATACATAATGCTGGGGTGCCATGCCCTGTTTGTGAAGGCAAGTCACAACAAAAGGACCAGGCCGCTAGTGATGCAAAAGACCTTTTTTGTCTGCCATTCACAGTAAACCAGGGATGGGGGACTGGTGGCCTTTCATACATGGTTGGACTTCCACAAGCCCCAGCCAGTGTGGTTAGTGGTCAAGGATGATGGGAGCTGGGCTCTAGCAGCCTATGGAGGTTTTCCAATCCTGCAGTATTTGAGCTAGGTGGAGAAATAGCCTGATTTGTGAAAAATGCAGCTTCCGTGTTCCTGCAATGTTGGACTTGATGGGGTTTTTTTACCTGATTTGGGAGACAGGTCTTAATCCCTGTGCCTTACCACCTGGTGTGTTTTTTATGCAGCTGTCCTTAAAGAGGACCACACAGCATTCAAAGTGCCCATCACTTCCTGTCCTGACATTCCACGTGTCTGCAGCACTGCTTCTCACGTGAACATTCCAGCCAGCCAAGCTGGAAAATTCCTGTTTGTTGACCCGCCCGGGTCAGACGTTACTTGCAGCTGCTGTTGCTTTATGATTTCTAGGAAGTGCCTGTAAGAGAAGGCTGCGGATTTCGTAGAAAACCTAGATCATTTTTCGGAAGGTGTCCCTGCACAACAGTTCCTGTTTTGCACTGGGCAAGAGAACTCTAAGGAACGTCCTGTAGTTTTCCATATTAGCCTCTTTCTTTCTTTCTTTCTTTCTTTCTTTCTTTCTTTCTTTCTTTCTTTCTTTCTTTCTCTCTTTCTTTCTTTCTTCCCTACCTCCCTCCCTCCCTCCCTCTCACATGCGTGCCCCCACCTTCGGTTTTTCTGTGTTTTCCCAGCATCGGAATTCAGCAGAAAGTTGATAGAGAGAGCAGTTTGGAAATGCTTCCCAAATATTAGCCCCTGGCATACAGTTGTTTACTTTGACATTTCTGAGTAGGCGTCTGATGTGGGGAGGGAGGGCAAGCCTGCAAGGGACTGGGCCATGCCAGGCTAAGTGGAGTAGTGTTAGCTTTAAAGATCTGGGATGTTTGCCGTGAATATGCCATTACCTGACCTGACCTCTCCAAGCAAGCCTGCCAGGCGGCAGGCACCAAGTTGTGTACACAGCAAATGCCAAGATGGCCTGGTTTCGCCTGTGCAAGAATTTTAAAACTGCTCTGCCAGGTTTTCCCTTCCTCTGCCGCCTCCTTTCTCTCTTCTGAATGTGTCTCTGCCTGGTATATATTACCAGGATTGGCGGGGTGTGTGTGATCATTTTTGCTATTTTCAAATTGCTGCTGCAAGTGTTGTCGTGAAAAAGAAAATGGGGGGCAAACACCTTACTTCATGTTGAAATTGAACATGTTGGAAAGAAGGTTAGATGAAAACCTTCTCCTTGCAAATCTAGCTTTTTGTGTGTGTAGGGACTAGTTCTGTTGACTGCGGGGAAGCTTAAGATAGTTTAGTACCTGAATTGGAAAAGTCCCTGCAGTTTCCAGGAGGGAAGGGTTAGCCAACATGGTGCCTCCAGATGATGCTGGATTCCACCTCCCATCTCCCCCAGCCAGCATAGCTAATGGCCTGGGATGATGGGAATTGTAGTCCAACAACAACTGGAGGGCATAGTGTGCTATCCCTATAAGTAGGACCACTTTTAGCTGGAGTAAAATGTCATTTCCCCTTCAGGTTAGGTGATGGAGTAGCTTCTCTTCCATTTAGTTTCTCTACGGACACCACTGAGCAAGATCCAGGCAAAAAACTTGTTGGATCCATCCCCACAGCATGATAGAATATCAGGTTTTCTAAGACTTACAGATCCTTCTCCCTAAAAAAGATAGAGCCATGTGATTTTTCTTGAGATTATTAAGCAGTTGTAAATGCTAATGCTTCCATTAAACTTTAGGCTAAACTAGTTTCACCTCACCCCATCTTGTTGCCTTTTATTTTCCTGTTTTTAATTAGCGTCTGTCATTTGTGTGTTGTTTTATGACCATTCGTCGTACTGCATTTGATCTTGTAAAATACTTTGAATCTCTAGTAAGAGTAGTATAAAAGTAGCTGTTTTTTTAAAAAAAAATTAAAACAACAACAACCTGTGTGACAGAATATAAGATATGAGCTGTATGTGATGCTGACATTTTCCCACTTTATTTCATTTCATTTCATTTCTTTCCTTTTTCTTTTTAAAGCATTCCAAGGGAGACGTCAGCCCACCTGAGGCAGCTGCTGCTAGGACTCTTGCAACGGAATCACAAGGACCGCATGGACTTTGGTAAGGAATGTCACCTTCTGAGACATTTCGTAATCAAGTCAGACCAGAACCCACACCAAAGAAAGAGATGCCCTTTAATAAAATTGACTCTGCCCTTACACTTCAGACACACCAACTTTCACACTTTGGCTGTGCCCCCAGAGGGTCGACAATAGCTCAGTGCACCCCTTTGCTTCAAGGAGGTTTGTGGACCCTGTTTTAAGGTATCAGCATCTCACATGGCAAAGTTTTGTTGATTGTTCTCTTCATTCAAGTTTGATCCCTCCCCCCCCCCCCCAGCACCACTGATCCCTTGCAGACATCATGCTGTCAACCCCGGTTTAATCCTAATTGGTTTGCCGTCTGTTATTCTTTCAGATTATAGTTGCCAATGAAACTGGGCTTTAGATAACACCGCCAAGCAGCTGGCCAAATCAAGGCCAGGGATTAACTGATCCCAGTTTTAATTGTGCATTTATAGATGTAGCATGGCTGGATTTAGCAAAGCCATTGTGATTTATTTATTTTTGAGGGGGTGGGGTGGATATGGTTGTTGTACTTTGGCGCTGTGGGTTAAACCACAGAGCCTAGGGCTTGCTGATCAGAAGGTTGGCAGTTCGAATCCCCGCAACGGGCTGAGCTCCTGTTGCTCAGTCCCTGCTCCTGCCAACCTAGCAGTTCGAAAGCACGAAGTGTAAGTAGATTAAGAGGTACCGCTCCGGCGGGAAGGTAAATGGCGTTTCAGTGTGCTGCTCTGGTTCGCCAGAAGCGGCTTAGTCACACTGGCAACATGACCCGGAAGCTGTACGCCGGCTCCCTCGGCCAATAAAGCGAAATGAGCAGCATAACCCCAGAGTCATCCGGAACCGGACCTAATGGTCAGGGGTCCCTTTACCTTTAATAATGCCATATTGTTGGGCGGTGGTAAGCGCCTGTCAACTAGCTGTCTGTAGGTTTTCCCAGGTGGCTGTAGAATGCCTCAAAGCAAGATACTCTGTGGTCTTGGAGAGTAAAGACTTACCACTCCTGAATGTTGGTGCTGTCTTGCATTTAAGCCTTCCTTCGCCAATCTTGGGTCCACAGCTGAAGTTGGACTACAACACCCACCACCCCTGACCATGGGCCATGCTTGTTGTGGCTGATGACAACTGTAGTCCAATCACATCCAGGGACCCAAGGCTGGGGAAGGCTGAATTAAGGTCTAGCCTGGTAGCCATAGGCAAGAAGGAACTGCATGCAGGCTAGTGAGCAGGTTGGTAGAGGAGAAATACTGTGTTCAGTCCTCCCCAGATTAAGGTTGGAACCACAGTAAAGGGCAATAGGTTAAAAATCTCCTGTTTTCAGGGCCTCTGTCCTGCACCTGATAGCTTGGCTCTTGAAGAAGATTGCCAGGACTGTTTTAAATGCTCTCAAGCTAGACGTGGCAAATTACCCAAGTGCCTTTTGAGGGCTCAAAAGCAGGACACAAATCCTGCTTAAACAAGTAAGATCATTAAACATTGTTTGGTTTTGTTTTTGTTTCTTTGCATGATTGAACTCAAACTTTTGTAAAACATCGATATTTACGTTTTCTTCCTCTTTCTTTCCTCAGATGAATTTTTCCATCACCCATTCTTGGATGCAAGTGCCTCTATGAAAAAATGTAAGTTCATTTCATTATCTCAGTCTCTTTTTTTGCAATACATACACGGACCTATGCTGTAGATTTCAGCTTGCACTGTGCAAGCTTAGAAGCGTGTTATTGGTGGTTCCCTCTTAGGCTCATTCGGGTATGAGAAGAGGCAGCAGAACTCACACAGCCCGACCATTCCATTCTGTCGATGACTTGGCTTGCTCTGTGCTAGAAGGCTGCCTCTCTTGGGAAGCAAATTGCACCTCCAAGTTTTAAATATTCAGTGTGTAAAAAAATCCATGTTTTCAGACTTTTATTAGCAACTTGACTAGGTGCTGACAAAATCTCAGCCTTCTAAAAATTGTGGAAGTAGCTTAACTTTTTGGAGGGTGGGGTTTTTGTTACACTTCAGGACCCCCTTTTGTGGGACAAAAGTATATGTAAGTATCCTTTCAACTGTGATAGCCAGCAAGTCCTTAAGCATCTTTATGAATTGGCACCTATCATCTCTTGCAGTGCTTCAGAAACTGGCAGTTTTAATCATGTAGCTGAAATATGTAAATCCAATTCCCTTTGGCCATAGCTGTCAACTTTTCCCTTTTTAAAGGGAAATTCCCTTATTCCAAATAGAATTCCTTGCAATAAAAGGGAAAAGTTGACAGCTATGCCTTTGGCATTTTTTTTAAAGATATGTAATCACTGCATAGGAGAACAATGTTTTGGCATTGAGTTTGTCACATTAATTCTGTCTGGGTTTTTTTTACGATGATAAAAGAGAGCCATGTCATCATGACTTTGTCTGGCCGCATTAGATTTAATCTTTATAATGGTGGTTTCTGCTTTTTGTTGAGCTCATTTTTGTGCCTGAAGTAATGGGCTGTAGCACACACCTAAACAGGACAGCAATCCATTCACTTATGAGGTCTAAGGGATGGAGGATTTTGCAGCTGTGGGTGGAAAGTGGAACAGTTTCAGAACTGGAAGTAAATAGAGGTTTTCTTATGTGTTGAGGATACATCTAAGTTTCTTCTCAGGAGAGCGATGAAAAATTAAGAATTTCCCAAAGAACACATGTTACGATTTTTGTGGTAGAATAGATGCTTTGCATGCTGAAGGTCAAGGTTGAGTTTCCCACATGTTAGGGCACGAATGTGGGAGACCTTGAAAAGCCACTGCCACTTTGAGATGCAGTATTTAGCTAGCCCCAACCAGATGCCCTCCAGTTGTCTCGGAACTTATAGCGGTTGGCAATCGTGGGACTAGATGGAGCTCATGGGAGCTATGTTACAAAGCATGTCGAGGGCACTAGGTTGGGGAAGAGTAGGCTTGATGAACCAGTAATCTGACTCTGTGTATAAGGTGGCTTTGTACAGTGAATTTCAGAACTTAAATCAGGCATGGGGTATACTATAGCATAATCCATCAGCAACAGGATTAGTTCAAGGGTGAAGCAAGACATCTTGGCAAATATGTGGGTTCTGAGATAATAAGAATGTGTGGATTTGAGAACCACATGCAAGACTGGGTCAATGGGGGCTGGGGGCAGGGTGCTTTTAGTCTTCCAGTTCTCACCTGACAAAGTGCCCCTTCACTGGAGTGGGTTCACCAAATAGTGTTTTTGGAACTACTGGTGATAGTTGTAGTGTGTGTGTGTGTGTGTGTGTGTGTGTGTGTGAGAGAGAGAGAGAGAGAGTGAGAGAGAGAGAGAGAGAGAGAGAGAGAGAGAGAGAGAGAAATTGCTATCATGGATCAATTCTCTTATCAAGTCAGCCAGTCAGCAAACGATGCTTCCGGGGACTTCTACATTTTGCTTTAAACCTGTCGTAAACCTGCCGCAAGGTGTCCTAACATTGGATGCCAGTAGGGAAACCTAAGCCTTGGGCCACCATTGCTTCGAAGCAGGAGAGTTCTGATTTCATTCCCTGATCATAATTTTAAATAATGCAATCCCCCCCTCCCTTAACTATACTTAGGTGTCACTCCCACGGGCAGAAAAATATTCTCCTGGTTTAGGGGCGCTTCCAAGCCCTCCCGATCCTTACCTACAACCACAGTTTCACCCTGGGGGGAAGGCCGTCCTCGAAACCGGAAAGCGTTTTCCCGACTCAAGGGCACTTACAGACCTGCAGACTTCCCTGCTCCTGCCACGGTACCCCTGTGGAGAAACGTTTCTACGAAGTCCGAGCCCCTTGCCAACCAGGAAGGATCTTCTGCCCCCCAGGCAGCCTGGCAGCCGCCGCGAACAATACCGCCATCGGCTCCGACGTTATGGAAGCCGAGCTGCAGCCCGCGGGGATCCCTGCGGAAGCAAGAAAGGATTTTCTTGACTTGGCCTCCGTTTCCTTCGCTGCCAGCCTCCTCACAACCGCTGCGTGGGGTGACCCTGCCAAAACGGCCAAGCCAAGAGAGGCAGAGAATGGCTCCCATCTTCCGGCCTCTGTCTCCCGCATCGTCCAGCCCACTGCCTTGGGACACTGGTCCCATGAGACGTCCGTGCCAACAGGCGCGTGCAGGCCCCAGGTCACGGCACAGCTACATCTGGGTGTGAATTAGGAAGAAAGCTCGTCAGGTCACAGCCTCCAGCCAGAAAAGAAAACTATGCTGCACAACCAAACTGAGAAGAGAAGCTCTGTTTTTCATCTTTTGGTGCTTGGTATACGAGAGGGCTTTTGTCCTGAGGCTCGTCATCATGTACTTCAGTCCTAATACTTGCCTGTAGGGGCCTCGGGCCCAGTTCATGAACAATAGTTATATGGTAGTCAGCTGAATACCAGAAGGCAGCTGGTAATGTGACTCCAGCAGTGTTCAGTTGTGTCCAAGTTATTCATGCTTAGGGTAGACACGGCTAACTTAGGTCCATTAATTTCAGTGGGTCCACTCTAAAAGTTAGTTGGATGTAACCCACTTCCCCCCATTCCTTCATCATCACACCTGGACAGGCCCTCCAAAGATTTGTGGTTTTAGGTTTTGAAAGGCTGCAGATCCATGTGGCGAGTGACTCTTGTGTGGTGAGTGGCTGCCATGTTGCTGCTTGTGTGTGTGTGCATTAATCGGGGCTCTCGAGAGGAGAACCCGCAAACCGAAGCTGCCTAGAGATCTCAGTGTTTAGGGGAACCATTTTGAGGTTTCTTGTTACCTGTGATGTGATGGATAAAGGACAGGAGCAGCTCGCTTGTGCCTCATACGAATTCCCTGAGCACTTGCTTTATCTGTGGCTGTTTGCCTGGTCTCCTGGTGGTGTTATTGGAAGACACCATAGCTCAGAGTTAGTGCACAATGCAGACAGCTCTCTAGTTAAAAGGGTGTCAGGGCAGGAAAAGATCTCTGTGACACCTTGCAGAGATATTTGTCAGGATAGATGCAATGGAGCTGGGTGAAACCAATGAGCTTGGCAACTGAGAATGTATTGCGTTGATCATGGTACCTTCCACCAAGATATGGTCAGTAGTTTCTGCCTACATAAAATTCTGTCTTCCCTTGATTTTTTTTTTATCTTCCTTGGCCTACCCAGTTAATGAAACTGGGCATGATGTGAGTTCTTTATCTTGTCTCAGCGCCACCGAGTCTTTTTGGATGCTTTCATTCTGTTATCTGGAAACTTGTTTTCTATATGTTTGTTCCAGTTTTATTTATTTATAGCCTATTTATATGCTTTGTTCCTATTTTTTCTATTTATATATATCTGTAAAGCGAGACATCTGTATTTCTGAATTATGAAAAATAAATATTTTTCTAAAAACGAAACTGTATAACTTGGGTAGAAGTGTTTGTATTTTGCCATAAAAGTTGCATAGTGGATTCCCTCCCCCCCCCCCCGCAAAAAATTAATGAGAACTAATGATATTCCATGGCATTGCATAGGGTCATGTTGGTGGTACCGGCAGTGGTAAGGCTAGAGCTGCAACTCAATTAAAGAAGTGGCAGTTGCTAAATCATGAAAGTTTTAATTCAGTTTTATCAGTAAATCTATTGGGCAAAAACAGTTTCTAAAGCACTTGGCATGTTTCCTTTGTGTTCAGGTGTATTGTAGCAGGCATCATCCTAGAGCAATGGTTGGGGATGCTACAGCCCTTTTTATGATGCTGGACTACAACTCCCACCATCCTTGATCATTCTCTATGCTGGCTGAGGCTGATGGGAGTTGGAGTCCCACAATCTATGGAGGGACTCAGGTTCCCCACCATTGTTGCTAGAAGTGTTCCCTACCATGTGTAAATAATGACTCTTCCATGATGATGCCTTCTACAAGTAGGGAGACTGCCTCTTTTAAGATAGTTCTTTCCACTTACAGTTGCTTTTTAATAAACTCTTCTATATTTAAAAAAACTGCACTGCTGGTATAATATTTAGCGCCGTGTTAGTGGATTTAAGGTGGCACTTTGGGTTAAACCACAGAGCCTAGGGCTTGCCGATCAGAAGGTCGGTAGTTTGAATCCCTGCGACGGGGTGAACTCCCGTTGCTTGGTCCCTGCTCCTGCCAACCTAGCAGTTCAAAAGCACGTCAAAGTGCAAGTAGATAAATAGGTACCACTCTGGCGGGAAGGTAAATGGCGTTTCCGTGCGCTGCTTTGGTTCGCCAGAAGTGGCTTAGTCACACTGGCCACATGACCCGGAAGCTGTACGCCGGCTCCCTTGGCCAATAAAGCGAGATGAGCGCCGCAACCCCAGAGTCAGACACGACTGGACCTAATGGTCAGGGGTCCCTTTACCTTTACCTTTAGTGGATTTAAAAGTTCTTAAATCAATTCCAGTACTGTGTTTGGTGAAGTGTCGTGGCGCTCCCAGTACAGTGGACCCTCAGGTTACGTTACCTTTAGGTAACACAACTTCCGGATTGCGAACATGGCAACTCCAGAAGTGTATACTTCTGGGTTTTGCTGCACATGCATGCACAGAAGCGCTCTATTGCGCCGTGTGCGTGCACAGAAGCGGCACCTCTTCTTACAAAATTTTCGGGGTGTGCATGGACCCCCAGAACAAATTAAATTCATATCCAGAGGGTCTACTGTATTTCACATGCAATTTTTTTTTCAGTTTTCTGGCTCCCTCTTTCTGCACACAGTAGAGCATGAGACTCTTAATCTCAAGGTTGTGGGTTCGAGCCTTTGCATAGCAGGGGATTGGACAAGAAGACCTTCGTGGTCCCTTCTAACTCTATAATATTGTGATTCTACCTACAGATAGGCTTCCATATCAAATCAATACAAAGTGCATTGGAACTGATTGGAACCCCTTTAAAATACCCATGTGTGTGTGTGTGTGTCCCACCTCAGTATCACTTTATAAATTCACCAATGTAATTGTTGCTTAATGCAGAGCCCTTCACTAGGCAAGAACCACCGCAGCTCAACAATTCAGCTGTAGTGTTGTTCATCTAAGGAAGATTTCTCCCCCAAGTGAGCTGTGCTGCATTTTTAGAACAGACTCTGGTGGAGACAGCTGGGACCTAATCTTTCTCAATTAAGCAAGACTTGGAGACTCAGCAGGCCTCCTTTTGCGAGGAGAGGAATTATATTGGTAATCTGAAGATTTGTGGGTGGAGACACTTAATTCAAGTTTAATATCACTGTCTCTCCAGGCTCAAGGTGAAATAATCAGGTTGGTGGAGCTAGTTTCTTTTAAAGGATGCCAAATCTTAACCTAGAGACCTTTTAAAGTGCTTTAAGGAATCAAGGCAGGAGACACCGGCTATCCCCTCTGTCTCATTGCTCCACCAATCCCTTTGCTCCCCTCTTCCTACACCTGCTTGGGGGCAAAAATTTCGTTCATCTCCTGTTCCAGCCTCTCTCCAAATGCTACTTCCTTTGATGCACCAGACTCATTCCTGTTCTGCCCAGACTCTTGCTTTTGCTGAGTCCTACTCCCCTCCCCCTCTTGCTTGGCATGGAACGTCCTGGACTACTTTCCTCAGCCTGGCAAAGGATTTTCCTTTGCGATGGTTCATCATGCTGCACTGTCAGTGCTGCAGTTTGTGTAGCGGAGTGCCGGGCCTCCATTGCTCCATCATGGGCATACGATGAGGCAAGCGCTCGAATGTGCAATCATGCAAGCATGAAATCTTCAAACATTTGGTTCCCCACCACCACACATGAGAAATAGGCTGGAAAGAGAAGTGGCTGAATTGCAACTAATCACCAAACTTAAAACCATGGAGAAACCATGTCTGAACAAAGACATTGGATTCTTATCTCATTATACATGACAAAGCTATCTTTAGCCATCTCACCCCTTGCCTTTCCCTGCAAGACTAATTGCAGCCGTTAAGAGTCCAACAGGTTTTCCACACCTATCAGCTGATCACCCATTCCCACCACCCTTCTGAGTAATACCCCTCCCCACTCCCTCACTATATTTAAGGATCTGGTGACTTCTGTTTCAGTGTATCTGAAGAAGTGTGCATGCACACGAAAGCTCATACCAAGAACAAACTCAGTTGGTCTCTAAGGTGCTACTGGAAAGAATTTTCTATTTTGTTTCGACTATGGCAGACCAACACGGCTACCCACCTGTAACCACACATGAGTGTCACTGAAAGCAGAAGCTCTTACCAACACATAGGAAGGAATTTAACCCTATTAACTATTTTGGCCATCTAGTCTAAGACTGTCTATTCGGTCCAGCAGTGGCTTTCTAGAGTCTCCAGAGGAGGCTTTTCTCATCACCCAGTACCTCATCTTTATTTAACCAGCAGTTCCGGGGACTGGAGCTCAGGTGTTTGTCATGCAAAGCATGACCCCCTGAGCTCTGAGCTCTGGCCCCCTCCCCTGTTCTCTTCTTTAATTTTTTTTTAAAAATAATTTTCCATTTCAAATTTTCACATTCAGAACTTCCGGTTAGGTGCCGGTCAATGGCGGACGGGAGTCCGACGGCTCCGTCCTCCGCCAGGCTTTAGGGACTTCTGTGCCTGCGCCACGGGTCCCTTAAAGCCACGGGAAGAGCGTCCCGTGGACCTGAGCTTCGTGGGTCCCAGACGTGCCGTCTCCGTTCCCGATTGACCCTCGTAAGGGGGAAAATCGGGCGAGCGGAGCGCCGGCACGGGACTGAAGAAGCGTCTGCCTGCGGAGGATCAAAGCAGCGATCCCGCCAGACTCGAGCACCCGGCACTTCCTGCATAGAAATCTCCAAAGAAACTCTGTAAGTTAAAGAATTGGATTATTTTTACAAGTTTTAAGAGCACTGCTTACAGAGGAACTGCAAAAGGAAGCCTGCTCCCTTTAAACTGTTTGCGCGAGCTTGGTAGCGCTAAAAGATCAAAGCCGCGACTAACGGAAAAGTTTTGCGAACTTTTTAAAAGTTGATTAAAAGTTGTTTAAAGGATGTTTAAAGACTTAAAAACAGTTGATATGGCAAAAGAAGACGCCCCTCACCCTCTGGATTAGGATTCCGGGTCAGTAGCGGGCTGTGATATATTGTTGCCATTTTTTTTCCTTTGTTGGTGTTTCAGTGACTGTTTACCAGTGGAGACATTCTGACTTCTTTGTAACCAGATACAAGTTATTTTGTGGACTTTGGTGGTAACACTGCAAGTTAGGAACTGTGACTGACTTGGGCTACATGAAAATGGGCCCTTCTTGGCTTTAAGGAACTTATATTTTGGAAAATTAAAACTCTTTGCCTAAAAGTTGGACTTTCGGGACTGGTGTGGGCTCCTGGCTCAGCAGCCTCTTTGTTCTCAGGACTGAGCTGCTGGCCACCTGGTGTTTACTTTTGGGACTGTTGGCCTTCTGCTGTGAATGTCTGAGATTGTTACTACAGAAACTGGAGTGACCTTGAGATTACAGTTACAGAGCCCACAAGGAATGGAACTTAGATCAAAAGGAACTGGCTCTGAAAAAAGAAAAGGCTCTGTTTCCCTAACTCTACAGGAACAAATGGAGAAATTAGTTGTTAGTGTTGCAGAAATTGCAGCAGGACTGAAAAGCGTGACTGACGGGTTGAAGCAAACACAAGATCAAGTTTCATCAGGAAATACAGCAGTGAATTCAGCAATAGAAAAATTACAAGCTGATATAAAAGCTGACATTAAAAATTCTACGCAGACCCTAGAAAAATCCATTGGACAAATTGAGGAGAACGTAAGGAAGAACAGAGAAGAGATTAATAGGATTGGGCAAGAGGTGACCACCTTGAAAAAGGACTCAGAGGAAATTAAAGTGGTCAAGGAAAAAATAAAAAAGGTAGAGGAAAAATTGGACAATTTAGATTTGGAACAGATAGAGAGTATTGGATCACGACAGAGGTCTGTTGAAGAGTCCCTCGCGTTTCTGCAACTACATCAAAGAGAGGGCAACATCCGCCTAAGAAATCTTCCAGAACTGGAAGGGGAAGACCTAAAAGACTACATAGTGAAGTTATTCTCAGGATTTTGGGAGATAGAAGAAATCAACGTCTCAGCACGCATAGTGAAGGCCTTCAGATTTGGTCCAAGAGGCTCCAGAGGAAAGAAAAGCAGTAAAACAGTCAGTGACTGTTTGATTGTGCTACACGATCGACACGACAGAGACTACTTTCTGGACTTGCATTATAGAAACAACCTGGTGGTTGAGCAGAATAAAGTAATTTTTTATAAGGACATCCCCAGATTTTTCCTTGACAAAAGAGTTCCCTACAACGATTTGGCAACTGAGCTTAGAAAAAGGAAAATCCCCTTCAGTTGGGAATTTCCAGAAGGCCTGGCATTTACGTTTGAAGGAAAAAAGATAAGAATAAGGTCCCTGGCGGAGAAGCAGAAGTTTTTGGACAAGCACCTGGAACAATTTAAAGGCACACCACTCGACCCAGCACAATTCTACAGGTTTCCAGAGGTATTTCCACCACCGCCGGGACCACCACCAAGCCTACCCAGCCCAGGCAAGGATCCAGAGGAAGACAAGATAGGAGAAGCAACTGGAGGAGAAGACTAGAGAAAGGAAAATGGCGCTCAAGTTAATGACATGGAATGTCCGGGGATTGAATCAGAGACCAAAGAGACGCAGAGTGTTTTATAGCATAGAAAAGAAGAATTTGGATATAATATGCTTACAGGAAACCCACATAGCCCGACGTCATAGAAGATTACTACAGAACAAAAAATTAGGCCAAGAGTTTATATCATCGGATAAGGCCAAGAAGAGAGGAGTAGTGATATACGCAAAGGAGAAATATAGCCCAAGACAGCTTTTTAAAGATGAAGAAGGGAGATACATCGCAATTGAAATTAATATACAAGGCGAAAAATTCTTGATTCTGGGACTTTATGCACCAAATGATGGAAAGTCAATTTTTTATAAGAAAATACATGATCTGCTGTTGGACTATTTGGATTACAAATTAGTTTGCCTTGGAGACTTTAATGGTGCAGTTTCCACACTAATGGATAGATCTCAAAGAACCAAATTAACGAATGATGGGAAACTCCCAAAGACTTTTTTCGAAATGGTGGATAATTTGAATTTGGTGGACTCTTGGAGATTAAAAAATCCCACAGATACAGAGGCAACATACTTCAGCGAACCTCAGAAGTCATGGTCGAGGATAGATTATATTTGGATATCGAATGAATTGGCTCCAAAAATACAAAAGGCAGAAATTGGCCCTAAAACTCTTTCAGACCATAACCCTGTACAGTTAAATTTAAAAATGATTTCCAAGGACTCTTTTAGATGGAGAATGGATGACGCTTTGATGAGAGACACCAAGCTAGTGGAAAGAGCGGCGAAAAAGATGAAAGAATATTTTCAGATAAATTGGAGCTCCGAAGTGGAGAAAAGAATTGCTTGGGATGCAAGTAAAGCTGTAATGAGAGGATTTCTCATTAGTGAAAAAGCAAAAAAGAAGAGACAACAAAATGCAGAGATGGAGAGATTGTTGAAATCAATCAAAGAAAAGGAAAAAGAATTAAGAGGACATCCCAGATGTGTCAAAATCCAAAAAGAAATTAAATACTTGCAATCCCAATATGCCAACATAATGAATCAGGACATCGAATGGAAAGTGAAAATGATGAAGCAAAGAACATTTGAATCGGCTAATAAATGTGGAAAATTACTAGCTTGGCAATTGAAGAAAAGACAAAAGGCAAATGTCATCAATACCTTGGTAGTAAACGGAAAAAACGTGGAGAAACCTGAGGAAATCAGATGGTGTTTTCAAAGATTTTATAAGCAACTGTACAAGGAGGAGAAGATAGATGAAGCAGAAATTGACCGATTTCTGGAAAAGAATGGACTGCAAAAGGTCCCAGAGGAAAAACTAGTTACTCTCAACCACCCAATAACGACACAGGAGATAGAAGATGCGATAAATAACATGCAATTGGGGAAGGCTCCAGGACCGGACGGTTTAACAGCAAAATATTATAAGACATTGAAAGACTGGCTATCGCAGCCACTAAGAGAAGTATGCAACAAGATACTAGAAGGAGATAGGGCACCAGAGACGTGGAAGGAAGCCTTTATCACACTGATTCCAAAACCAGATACTGATAAGACTCAAATGAAAAACTATCGCCCAATATCCCTTTTGAACGTGGATTACAAAATTTTTGCAAATATATTGGCTACAAGATTGAAAAGAGTGTTGAAAGATTATATACATAGAGACCAAGCAGGTTTCTTGCCAGGAAGACAAATTAGTAATAACACGAGAATCATTGTGGACATTTTAGAAAAACTGGAGAGAAACATAAATACAGATGCGGCACTATTGTTTGTTGATGCAGAGAAAGCATTTGATAAAGTCTCTTGGACATTTATGAAAAAGAATTTGGAAAGGATGGGAGTTGGTCAAAAATTTTTGAATGGCATTAATGCCATCTATACAGAGCAAAGAGCTAAAGTAATAGTAAACAGTGTGATATCGGAGGAGTTTGAAGTTGAAAAGGGAACAAGACAAGGGTGCCCTATCTCCCCTTTACTTTTCATTACGGTCCTGGAAGTCCTCCTAAATATGATACGAAAGGACAAACAGATAAAAGGAATTCGTGTGGGAGAGAAGGAATACAAACTACGCGCCTTCGCAGACGATTTGATGTTATCCCTGCAAGAACCGGAAAGCAGTGTCCCCAGAGCTTTGGGAATAATCGAACAATTTGGACTTGTAGCTGGTTTCAAGTTAAACAAGCAGAAAACCAAAGTTTTAGGAAAAAATATGAGTGCAGAACAAATTCAAAGAATACAGGAAGGCACTGGCCTCAATTTTGTTAAAACAGTAAAATATCTAGGTATCAACCTCACAACCAAGAATTTGAACCTGTATAAGGACAACTACGAAAAACTGTGGATGGAAATAAAGAAAGACATGGAAATATGGACAAGATTGAAACTGTCGTTAATGGGAAGAATTGCCGTGATAAAAATGAATGTCCTACCAAGGATGCTGTTTTTATTCCAAGCCATACCAATTTTGGACAAACTGGATTGTTTTAAGAAATGGCAAAAGGACTTATCAAAGTTCATATGGCAGGGCAAAAAGCCAAGAATTAAGTTTAAGATTTTAACAGACTCTAAAGAGAGAGGAGGCTTTGCCCTGCCGGACTTAAGACTCTACTTCGAAGCAGCGGCCTTTTGCTGGTTAAAGGACTGGTTCAAACTAGAAAATGTTGATGTATTGGACTTGGAAGGGTATGATAATATGTTCGGTTGGCATGCATACCTTTGGTATGACAAGGCTAAGATCCACAGAACTTTTAAGTCTCATATAGTTAGAAAATCCTTATACCAGGTTTGGTCTAGATATAAAGACTTGTTAGAGAGAAAGACCCCTAGATGGATCTCTCCAGTGGAGGCCAAGGCCTACAAGAGACCGAACATGTCTGCAAATTGGTTAAGATATATGGACATATTGCAGCAGGAAGGGGACTCTTTTAAGCTAAAAAGCTACGATCAAGTGAAAAGTCAGGTCCCCGACTGGCTGCATTATCATCAGGTATATGAAACATTCAAAATGGACAAAAAAGTTGGTTTTCAAGTAGAAAAATCAAAACTGGAAACAGAACTGATAGAATCGAACTTTAAAAACCTTTCCAAAATGTATAATCTTTTGCTAGAGTGGCATACGAAAGATGAATTGGTTAAATCGTCAATGATAAATTGGGCGAAAGATATAGGACACAATATTATGATGGATGACTGGGAGGGATTGTGGCAAAAAGGTATTAAATTTACTGCTTGTCATAGTTTAAGAGAAAACATAATGAAAATGGTTTATAGATGGTATTTGACACCAGTTAAGATAGCCAGGATGAATACCAAAATGTCAGATGTATGTTGGAAATGTAAACATGCGAAAGGTACCTTTTTTCATATGTGGTGGTTGTGCCCAGCGGTAAATGCCTTCTGGGATAAGATTTATAACGAACTCAAGAAGGTAATGAAGGTTACCTTTTGTAAGAAACCAGAGGCATTTCTCCTGAGCATAACCAATGAAGAGATACCCAGTCAGGATAGAGTGTTTTTTATGTATGCCACAACAGCAGCTAGAATCTTATTGGCAAGAACATGGAAAGGCGAAGAGATACCAACGGTGGAAGAATGGCAGATGAAGATGATGGAATATATGGAACTCGCAGAGCTGACCGCCAGAATCCGGGACCAGAGGGAGGAGAAGGTGTCAAGGGATTGGAAGAAATTTAAGGATTATTTAGTCAAAACAGTAAAATTGAATATCTGAGCAGAATTAAATAGAATAGCGGCTTTAGTAGATATATGTTAGATAAAATTGTTGGTAAGATATTTTCGTGTGAAAAATTTAATTGTTAGGAATTGTGTTAAGATTTGGTGTTAAAGTTAAGATATGATTAAGCAAAGTAAAGTGTATTAGAAATTGAGTTAATGTGAATAGAACAAGATACAAAGCTACCTTGAAGATATATATGATTTTGAAGACAGTGGAGGGAATGGGGGAAGTCCCTCAAAATAGAGAAGTTAGTAACAAGAAAAGTAAGAGGATAAATGTTAGTTTAAAGGTTTGTATATGTTTCTTTTTATTGTGATTGTTTGATTATGTTTTTGTGTTGTGTTTATGTATTGTATTTTGTATTTTTATATTGTGAATGTTGTTGTTTATGCTATGTTTTCCCTTTGTCTTAATAGAAAATAATAAAATCTTATAAAAAAAAAAAAAACAAATTTTCACATTCAAGCTGAAAGATAACTGTCAGGGAACTATCCCCGGGACTCAGAGCAGAGTGGTGCAAGGGCTCTCAGGATGTTACAGAGAGCCCCAGTCCCACCTTGCCAGCAGCTCCTCCTCTGGTAGCAAAAGGAGCGGCGAGACGTCCAGCGGGGAGGGGGAGAGTTCACAGGGGAAAGGGAGTAGAGGCTCTGGGGATGCAAGAGAGTCCCAGCACTCCCACAGTCCCGAGGGTGATACAGGGGGAACGCAATTTCCGTCGCCCCAAAGACATCATGGGGTGAAAAGAAAAGATGGAAGGCAGGGTTTTCGTATACCAAAACTTTTGTTGGGGTCAGAACCGGAAGGGACCATTCCCGGATTTTGACACCACTTGATACAGACATGAATTTTTTAGCTCTGCACACTGTACATAGTTTGCACAATAAAAAACCTTAAAGGAAACAGCGGAGTTCTGGCTTCTTACTCATGAGCAACTAACTGAGAACCTTACAGATAACCATACGATAGTCCCTTCCCCGGCCCCTTCCATGGTTCATTTTAGTTACCGGTACCCATTGCTACTGCATATCCTGATTAATCCCTCTTTCCGTTTCTGAGCATATATCATCCAGGCTTGCATAGACAAAAAAACCTGCTTTTTTTCTCCTTCCCTTGCAGTGTACAAATAATTCCCTCCCTCTTTTTATTATTGCATTATCCCAATGGTTTCCTTGCACCAATCCAACCAATGCCTTACCTCAGAATGGTGCTTGTCTGCCAAAATATGCTAAGTGCAGGCAGCCAAAACATGGTTTCACAGGGCAAATGAACACCTGGCTGTTAAAACACCAGCAATATGATGTCATTTTATGGTAGTCCCCAGGTATGTTTTCATTAATTAAATATATTATGATTTTACTGAGAACATTTTTCTTCTGTGTGCAACCACCATCGTTTTAGCCTTCTAGTTATCATCTGGAGAAAAGTACATCATCTCATTCTTTTGGAGTAATAGAAGCTATAGCCGGACAGTAATTTTCCTGTTGCTGTTGTACAGAGAGAGAAAAAACAGCTGCAGCTGGGGTGTGTTAATTAATTATAGCTTTACACCCTTCAAAATTAATTATAGCCTTACACCCTTCAAAACATATAGCAATGTTTTAAAACGTTTTTCACACATGATGTGAAAATTCAGAATCAATCAATTTCACTGTGCTCCAGGGCTCAGTTTTCTTTATATTTTCTCTCGCGCTTTATTTATTTAATTGAAAGTATTCCAGTTCTGTCTTTCTGCATCAATGTGAGGTACTCAAGGCAACTCAGAAATGATTTAACAAACAAACAAACCATGATTGAATGCCTACAAAGCACAACCCAACACAAAACACGGAAAGAGACCGGCCGATAATAAATTCTCCAAATTGTGTGAAGAACCAGACGCAGTGCTTGAGATAGCACTGAAATGTCTGATAATGGTAGGAAGCCTGCCCAAACAATATCTATCTATCTTCCCCCCCCCCACCCTCTCTTTTGCTTGTAATGTTATTGGGGGAGGAGGCCATACCGGTAGCTCTAGGGCAGGGATGGAGAACTTCACCACCATTCTCTATGCACTGGTAACTTCATGGGTGGATACCTGCAATGCTCTCCATGTGGAGCTACCTTGGGGCTGACCCAGAGGGAGCAGGTGGGGCAGGACACCGTAGCCAGGCTGCTTATGAAGGCAAGCTGCCACCAGGAAGCAGCACCTCAAAGGCTGCAGGATTTGTACTGTCTGCTGAGCCAAGTTCAAGGATTTTGGTACTAAGACCCTAAACTGCTCAGGACCAGATTTCTTAAGAGACCACCTTATCCCTCACTGCAGTTTATGGAAGAGCTTCTCCTGCATCTTCCAAAGAAATTGGAAGCTCGCTCTGCAGTAACTTGGAGAAGTGCTTTTAGTGTGGCTGCCCTTGTTCTTTGGAACAGCATTCCTGCTGAGATACAACAGATGCCCATTATCTGCCCTTTCTGGAAGCCACCGAAGGCATTTTTTGTTCCAACAGCTTTCCCAACTGTATGACTAGGTTTCTGCCATGGGTATCTATTTGGTGTTCAGAAATTTATCTGCTGCTGTTTATTTATTTTTGGTGGCGTTTAACTGTTTTCATCTGATTCTGCTGCATTCAGTACGTTGCCTTGAGGCATGTGTGTAAGGTGATCGATAAATTAGAATAAGTTGGGACCCTCCAGATATTGCTGGACTCCAGCTCCCAGTGGTTGGGAGCAATGGGGGTTTGAATCCCAACAAGATATGGAGGACCCCAGGTTACCTGGGTAAGGAATCCCAAAGGATTCCTTAAGGGAAGGCTCTGTCAGGTGTATTTGACCACTGGATTATTTCTGGGTAAGGAATCCCAAAGGATTCCTTAAGGGAAGGCTCTGTCAGGTGTACTTGACCACTGGATTATTTCTGACCCTGCTCTTTGGTTCTGAGGACTTTCGGGGTGGCTTCCAATTAAAAACTGCCAACCACATCCTAAAAAAAAACACTTAAAGCAACAACATCGCAAGAGTCTGCGCATGAGGACGGAGAAAGGACTCCTGGTTTTTTAAAAGAAATATAGTAGACCTGAGTCATGCCACTGTTGCGGTGCTGCAACAAAGAAAAAGTTGTTTGTGTTCTAGAAGGCAGCCAGCAGGTTGGGCCAACCTTGTGCCTCCAAATGTTGTTGGGCTGCAACTCCCCCCCCCCCCGAACATTGGCCATGCTAGCTGGGGCTGATGAGAGCTGGGAGTCCACTGTCTGCATTGACTACCCCTGACAGAGACCAAAGTCATTTAGAAGCCAGGAGATGTGCCTCCTTCAGAATCTGCTGCGTGGTGAAATAAATGGCAGCTTCACAGATGGGGTGGGGACAGACACCTGCCACATTCAGTTGCACTGAATGCCAGCTTGTTTCTCCCTCCCCCCCCCATCCCGCCTCAATTCAGTGACGTCGCCTGGCACCTGAGGTAAATCTGTTAGCGTGAGGAAGGCAAGAAAGCTGTTCTAATCCCACCGTTGACAACCTAGAAAGCATGACCTTTCTTTCTTCTCTCCCCTCCCCCTGCCCTCTTTCTTCAGCTGCTTCTGTGCCAATGCCTTCTTATCCGAGCTCTGGGTCTGGGAGTTCGTCCAGCAGCTCTTCCACGTCCCATCTCGCATCTCCTCCCGTAAGTACAATGCACGCCTCTTGAGCGCTGTTGGTTTTCCTCCCCCCTCTTGTTTGCCACTGGGTCGTTCTGGTGGCTGCTGACAACTTCCTCCTCCGGGTGCCCACCGCGCTGCCAGTCGACCATGCAGGGTGGCATTTTCAAGGGAGAGAACCATCTTAAGCGGTGTGTGGCAGATCCCAAGTCAGCCCACGTAAGAAGCACTCAGATCAAAGGCTCATCTAGTCTAGCATCCTGCTTCTTCACAATGACCAGCCCAGATGCCTCTCGAAAGCCCACAAGCAGGGCATGAGCACAGCAGCTCTCTGCCTACTTGGGATCCCCAGCAGTCTGTATTCAGATGCAGGCTGCCTCTGGATCCTGGAGGCAACATATGGATAGCCTTATCCTCTGTGAATGTGTCTAAGCCCCTTTTAAAGCCACCTTAGTTCATGGACTTCATCACATCTTATGGAAATAGATTCCACAATATAACTGTGCTCTGTGCGCTGGGGGGTGGGGTGGGGGCAGGAAGAGCCTCTCCTCTCTATCTCTTTGGTCTGCCCTGAATATTGCTCTGTTAAGTTTCCTTGGGTGAACCTGGGTTCTGGAGAGAGGAAAAACTACCCGGTAGTTCGCTTGATCCATTTTCTCTGTATTGTGCATCAGTTTCTAAACCCCTATCATGTCCTCCCTTGCTCACTTCAAAAACAAACGCAAAAGCTCCTTCTAAGGGAGTTCCTCCAGTTCTCTAATCATGTTATTGCACCTCTTATGTAGCTCTTCCAGCTCTACAGTATCCTTTGCTTGAGATACAATGAGCAGAACCATGTGCACTGTATTCTAATTGCGGTTGCACCATCGGTTTCTATGAAGGCCTTGCATGGCACCCTCCGCCCAAAGGGGCTTCGTGTGTAGGGAATAAAGGAACAATGAGCGACCCCAACTCAGAATATGGCTCTCATTTCCACCTGCAAATTTGAGGGTTTGTTCCTTCAACCCTCTAAATATCGTAAGAAAGCAGAGACTAAAAGCAAATTTGGTGGCAATTTTTGTATTGCCACAACATCGCTAGCCCCATAAACGGGACTTCTGCAAGGTAATAATGGGATAACAGCCACCACATACTGGGGGACTTTCTGTGTCAAAGAACTGTCCCAATTCCCTGCCGACTGCACCACTTGATGGCAGACACTCGATGTTTCTGGGGCCACTGAAATGGCATAGTTTTGTCTTGGGGCCTTTGGAGGACTGCCTTGAAAGAAGCAGCTGTTCCATAGACACCGTGTGCTGGCAGAACCTCCTTTTCTGGGAGTGCTTTTTGGTGCGGAAGAGCCTGCAGAATGCACCACGAGTTGCTTCCGAGGTTTGCGTTTTCACTCCTGTTTCTCCTTCCCCTTCCCTCGAACAGTCCCTTGGAGAGATGGCACATCTCCCCGAGAAGGCTTTAGCCTCTCCTACCCAGCCCGGCTTCCTTCATGGGTCGAAGGAGTCGGCTGGCTGCAGCAGCAAGAACTCCTCCTGCGACACCGACGACTTCGTCATGGTGCCAGCCCAGTTTGCAAGTAAGCAGTGTGTTTTCTTTTCGAAGCAGAGGCATGGCTGGTGGTGTGGCGGAAGGGGTTGTGGGCATGCCTCAAAGGCAGGGGACAGCAACAATAATCTCATGAGCCCTGTTGGTTGCCAGTTTGCATCTTGGCCGAAATCAATATGCTCACCTTAGTGTTTAAAGCCCTAAGAGACTTGGGCTCCAAATATCTGAAAAATTACCTCCTTGCCCACAGACTATCTGCTGTTGAGATCAGCAACGGCGGCCTTTTGAGTAGTTCCACCGCTGTCAGAAGCTCAGGGTGGCAGCAGCCCAGGAGAGGACATTCTCTGTGGCATTCCCTCCCTACAGAGGTGCATCTGTGCCGTTTTTCTCATATGAGCTTTGTTTTAGGACCCGTCCTATTCTCGCAGTTGTGGTTTGTTCTTAAGGTGTTTTTAATGTTGTGTTTCAAATTGCTGTGACTTGCACTGGGACCTTGGTGGGTGAAGGGCGAGTGATAGATCGTTACATTTAGGTATTCCTCTTCTGTGCTACAGCAGCACATGAGGACGGGAAGGACCAGGGAAGAGTGCAAGAGCTCTGCCCCTCTCCATGGGTCCTTCCTTCCTTCCATTGCTGTGCAGGGAGGGTGACCTGAGCAGAGCAGGATGTCTAGGCAGGTGGCTGCACTCTGACTGCAGAGAATAAAGGGGGCCAAACTAGCATGGTTATCCCCACTCTCCCCCTTTGCAAACAGATTAATGTCCAGGTAGCGTTGCATGCATTGAACAGGAGAAGGGGAACAGCTTTCTGATTCACAAGGCTGCTGAGATTTGAAATACAGGTAGCTTGTTCTTCAGCTTGGGGTTTTCTGTAGTGAGAAGCCTTGGTGGGGAGATGGCTGAGCAGGCAGGCTTGTTCGGAATGAGTGTTTTAGGAGTTTGATCATCCGTGTTTGGGAGCTCCTGCCATCCAATCACATTTCCAGGTACTGGGAAAAGGCACGCTGGCAGGACCCACCATTCGTATGCAGGTGCTGGGGACCCATCTAGTAGGGAGCACACTTCATGCTTGTCCAGCCCCCCACCCCACCCCTTTTCCTGGTGGCGGGCCTCCATTTAAATTCCTCTCATTGCCCCAGAGTGGTGCCATATTGGGGGTGTTTGGAGGAATGAAAATGGTGCCCCCTGTGCCCACACTGATGATTCCCTGTCCCTCCTTGGAGTGCCACGTTCCCAAGAGGGACCAGAGATGCAGGAGGCCTTCCAGAGAACACTTTGCCCAGGGTCCCCTGAAACCAGCGCTGCCGGGGAAAGAGGCACTGCAAGTTGGTGCCCGTTTTTGATGTTTGAGCCCTCAGTAATACTTATCCTCTGGGATGAGCCACAGGCACCAGGCAGAGGGTGCTGTGATGTGCATTTGTGTGTGTTTCAACCTTGATGCACTTTCAAAGGGATGTGACACGAGCACACCACGATGCCACAAAGTGCTGGAAAATCTCCTGTCTTCTGAAAACGGAAATGAAATCGCACACGCATTTAAAAAAAACAACAGCAACACGTGGCTTTGCAAAACTGAAATTGTTCCTTTGAAAAATACCCTACAGGCTCCCAATAGGAAGCTCATTCTCTGAACGCCGATCTTTTATCTCGCCAAAATCAGACCCGCCTCCACACACAAAAGTGGGGAGGTGGCAGCAGGCTTGGGGAAGTTCAAAATTCCATTGCGGGATTGTACAGCCCACCGAGGGCTGAATATGCTCAAAGGCACATGGAATGGGATCGGCTGTAGTATGCAAGAAAGGGGTTTGTTTGGTGCCTTGAACAGGAGCACTCTGCCCCTGCTGGAGGTCCAACTTTTCAGATATTACAAGCCTTGGGCCAGTGACATCTTTTGTGTTATCGCGCCTCTCCCCATATGAGCAAAGTGTCCTCACTCCCATCATTTCATACAAATTTGTACAGAAGGTCACACAAGACCTGGTTTTTGCATGGCTAAGGTCTAGCCAGCCTCCCACTGTGTGGATAATGGGGTCGTGAAAGGCATGAATGTCCGTACTGTACCTCTACTTGCAGCCTCCAGGTGTTGCCAAACTACAGGTCCCTTCTTACCCCACCACTGGCCATGCTGGCTTAGGGCTGATGGGAGTTGCAGTCCAGCTGTAACCGGAGAGCCACAGGTTCCCCACCCTTTCTTTTTAACCTAATTGTGGAAAAGCTCACCTTAGTGGTGTTGAGAATAAGCATGCTTACCCAAAGAGAGGAAGCAAGAGAGGCCTCCGTGGCTTCAGTCTGTCTTCTTAAAAAGAATTATATAAAAGCTCACGCAACAGTTGAGGGCCTTCAAAGACCTCTCCTTTATGTGCAGTTCTCGCATGTCCGCAGACCTAGGGGGCGGGGAAATTAATTGTGCATGTCCATGCTCTTTATGTAATTACTGCAGCATGGGCCTGAAATTAATCTTTTCTGAACTTTTATAAACTTAGGTGATATTGCTGTGGAGGCTGCAGGAGGAAAAACTATCCAGGACAGCCTGATGTGTAGTGGGTAAGGATCTTTAGTGTGTGTTTTTATTTTATTTTATTTATACTTTTCATTCATTCATTTAACTGATTTTACAATCATTTTAACTTTTTAAAACTTGACTTCCTTCCCCCTCTTTCTGCAGTTCCTTGAATTTGTTTTTAATATATTCTGCATATCCAACCTAACTTACTCATTTATTTATCTTCTTTAAATATATACTCTTATGTAAATGCAGGTTATTACAGTAATCCTGCCGGTGTTTTTATCTGTTTACAATTTATCTGTAAATATTCAATAAACCACCCCATTCCTTTATAAAAAGTTTTGATTTCTTATTCTCCCGGTAAGTTTCGCCATTTCTGCATATTGCGTAAGTTTTTGTATCCATTCTTCCTTTGCAGTCCCCACAAATAACCCAGAGATGCAGAGATGCATTTTAACTAAAAGGACACATTCTAGACATGTAAAAACACGCTGATTCCTGGACCGTCCGCGGGCCGGATTGAGAAGGCGTTTGGGCCGCATCTGGCCCCCGGGCCTTAGGTTGCCTACCCCTGGTCCATCTAGTCCAATATTCCTATCCCTCGGTGGCCAGCCAGGGGAAGCCCACATGAAAGATGAGTGCAAAGGCTCGTGTTCCCCACTGATAGTCTTACCCTCCACAATTTGTCTGATCATCCTTTCAGGCTGTCCAAGCTGGTAGCTCTCGCTACAACTTGTAGTGGGCTTGGCAAGGTTCGCTGAAGCACTGGCATCTCCCTCTACTGCAAATGACGTTGCTGTTGTTTTTTTCTTGCCTTTTTCCAGGAGTTCCCTGGTGGCTTCAGCAGGCTTGGAAAGCCAAGGAAGAACTCCATCTCCTTCCCCTCCTTACAGCAGCTCTCCAAGTCCATCAGGGTAAGAGGAAAATCAGATGAGAGTGTCAGCACTCCTCATCCCCCTAAAAAAAAGAGGAGTGTGTGACTCTCTGTGTGTGCAGATTTGATTTAACTCTCATGGAATATCTCTGGGGCTTTACTATACTTTCATGGAGGAAAGGGAGAATTGAATTCCCCTACCAGCAGCAAACAGCAACCAGGGTTGTTGAGCTTACCGCTGCTTCTGTACACTTATGGGGAGGGGGAGAGAGAGAGAACACTGAACAGAAACGAGCTGGAAAGCCAATCCTAGTAGAAGCCACATTTTTTTCCTAGGGTTGGGTGGAGGAGACCTCATATTTTGATTTGGGGGAACAGTGGGTTCCTTCGAAAAACGTCAGCAATCCTAATGCGCCACTTTCTACAACTTGCCTACCAAAATCCCTTCACTGGCACCACCACACCCTCCAGTTGCCAGCTTTCCTTCTCCCTCTCTGGGCCCAAACAGCTCTCCCACTGTGTCAGTTACCATATTGTTCTCCAGTATTACTTCGTTCTCCCAGGTCCAGCATCGGGGGTCAGTATTGGTGGGCATTTGACGAGGCCCACAACCCCCGGTAAGTTAGGAACCTAGGAAGCTGCCTTACACAGAGTCAGACCGTTGATCTATTGAGTTCAATGGGAGTTTCTTCTGCACGCGGAGCAGGTGCTCTACCATTGAGCTGCAGCCCATAGGGCCGCCACCCCAGAGCCTCCTGGCTGCATTGCTGCTGTCCCCTCTGGCTGCTGTTGCCTCCTTCGGTGCCCTCTCTGAGCACGCAAGCAGCGATGCAAGATTCTCCACTTGCATGTGTGGATTAGGTCAAGGAGAAGAGAGGGCAGTTGGTGTCTGTATCAAGGAAGGAGTGGGAAGCCCCACTGAAGGTATCTTCCCCGTCCAAAACCTGCAGCCCGTGTTTCATTTGCCAAAACAGTTCCCAGCTCCCCTGCCCCACAGCTGTAAACATTTCTGTGATCCAATTCTCCACTGCTCCCAGGCTCCTACCACTCATTTCCTACTGTTTCCTCCTCTCCCCTGACCAGGGTGGATAAAAATCAATGGTTGTTTTTTTTTAATTTTTTTTTTATAAAAATGGATTTTTTAAAATTTAAATCGGATTTTTTTAAAAATAAAATGCTTTTGGAGGAAAAATCTTTCTAAAGATGGTTTTCTATTTACGTTACATTATAGTCCAAAGGCTATTAATCAGGAAATAAGGATTTGTTTTAAGTTTTTCAAGTTTCCTAAAATTCAGTCTAAGTTTTATTTTAAAAAAACATTTAACCACACCAGTTAACAATCATGGATACATATGCTATAATGTTATTGTTTTAGTTAAATAAGTTGTTTAAATTGTTGTTAAGGAAATGATTATTTTTCTCCTTCCAATAAAGTACAGAAGAGAAGTTGTCCAAATATAAACAGTTAACTTATTAAACCTCACAATAATTTCATAATTATCTGTATGTATTTCTAATAGCATAACCAAATCAGTAATGTTTGATATAACTGCAAAAACTACTCTGAAAATTTATTATTCCAAAAATGAAACCTTCATCTGGTTGTAAATATTAAGGTTATACCAGCAAGAATGAGTCTTTCTGTAAAACAATTATTTAAATCAAGTCTTACTGACTAGTGATTTAAATCAATTTGATTTAAATCAAATCCACCCTGACCCTGAGCCTTCCGCTTTTCTGAGTAGCCGTCCTCCCCTGAAAGTGCTCTATGCTTTTTGTCCTGCAGCCGGCCTGGGCAGTTTTCATCAGGCAGCAAACATGGGCAGTCGGTCCCCATCCCAGTCCCCACGCAGATCCACAACTACCGGCGGATTGAGCAGAACCTTCAATCTCCTAATCAATACACTTCCCCACGGTGAGTACTGAGGCTTTGATAGCGCTCAGGTGTCCGGGAGGCTGTATTCTTGTGTCGCTGCCAATGTTCTTTGGTATAATTGACTCTTCATCAGTCAGTGTCGAAAGGTAGCAACCCTGAGGGTTGTACATGAGCAATCTAGAGAACACCTGGGTGCAGTCTAGAGAATGTCTGGTATGTCCCATTGAAATGAAGGAGGAGCACCAGGCGGCAAGTTGCAGAATTGCACACGTCCAGCGGCATGCAATTAGCCTGTCTCCAACATCCTTTTCACAAGCTTGTCTGAAGGCTCATTATGATCTCACTGGGATTAAGAAGTGGTCTTGATCTGAAATAATATACACACAGATTAGGGAAGCCTTGGGAGCCTGTCTTGCAGTTTCCTCATCTGTGGGATCTCATTTTGGTGGTATGTCACAACTTTTTAGTAAATGACTATAAACATGCTCTCAAGGCTACTCTCTCTCACTCCAGCGAAAGCTCTTAGGTTGGTGTGTACCAGGTCAGAGCCTTTTCTGTGGTGACACAGGATCTCTGGAATACCTACCTCCCCTCCCCTAGAAATGAGTGTGGCTCATTCTTAGTTGGACTTCAGGAAAGCCTTGCATTTGGGTGACTTTATGTTGGCTTTGTTTTTAAGAACTGTTTGTTTGGGATTTTCATATTATGGTGTACCAATAGGTTGCATCCTGCCTTAGGAGCATTAATGCACTAAAAGGCTAAAAATGTGTGCAATACAAACATGGGCATTTTGATTGGCTTTTTGTTCTAGTCTGTTGAGGACATTTGGCCAGCTAATGATCAACTCTTGTAAATGACTCTGTAGTTTGTTCATTGCTGTTCCTTGTGCTCAGAACTCCATCCCTGAACATCTCTAGGCTTTTCCTTTTTTCAGTATCCATAACATGTTAGATTAACAATAAATGGTCCTTCTATGAGGAAAGTGCAATCTAAAATTTGATACAGAGGAGACAACACGGAGAGGAAAGGAAATCTAAAGGGGGAAAACGGTTCGTTTCACTTATTTCCCCCCTTGTTGCTTCAAAGTTTGTCTCTCAGTCCTCTTTCTCCTCATGCAAAATGAGCCTTACAGTGCGATCCTGCCAGGTGAGCTGCATACAGAAGGGGAGCTTTAAGTATTATACATCTGCATTTGTTCGCATAATTCTTTCATCCCCTGCCACTTCTATTCCTGCCCTCTCTGTTTCTGTTATCTTCACTCCTCTTTCTCCGTTGTCCTCAAAGGAAACTGCCTTATACCAAAGGCAGACTTGGAGTCTGCTACAGACCGAATGGCAGTGGCTTTCCAGGGTTTTGCAAGCAGTGGTCTTTTTGAGCCCTAGCTAGAGATGCGAGAGATGGCATGCACAAGGTCCCAGGTTCAAAGCTTGGGCTACTGAGCTACCTACCCTGCCAAAATTTGGATTGGGAGATCCTCGAGGCAGGGACTTTTTTAAAAAGTTGGTTTTACTCTGCGATGCGCCGTTTAACATGGTTCTTTTATCAAAGTTGTTGAGCTTCTCCCCCTCCAATTTTGACTTGTCTAAGATCCCACCACCGTTCGGATATTCTGCCTTTGAAATCCTGGCAATGTCCAGGAAATTCCAGATGTATGGCAGCCCTTAAAGGTAAAGGTAAAGGGACCCCTGACCATCAGGTCCAGTCGTGTCCGACTCTGGGGTTGCGGCGCTCATCTCGCTCTGTAGGCCGAGGGAGCCGGTGTTTGTCCACAGACAGCTTCTGGGTCATGTGGCCAGCATGACTAAGCCGCTTCTGGCGAACCAGGGCAGCGCACGGAAACGCCGTTTACCTTCCCGCTGGAGCGGTCCCTATTTATCTACTTGCACTTTGACGTGCTTCGAACTGCTAGGTGGGCAGGAACAGGGACCGAGCAACGGGAGCTCACCCCGTGGAAGGGATTCGAACCGCCGACCTTCTGATCAGCAATCCCTTAGATATCATTAAATGAACCATATCAGATTTAGGATGCAATCCTAAACAATCTTCAGGCAGAGTAACAACCATGGAGCTGTGTCAGACAGTGCTTACTCAGAACAACTTGTTGGTTGATTTAATAGCCAAGTTAAATTCCTTGGAATTTGCATGTTAATGCTGCAATATTTCTGAAGGGGAAACAAAGCATACAAAGCATACTTTCTTGGGGGATTTCAGATGTTGAATATGTGTGTCACTGCAGGTGCATTCTTAAAAGAAGCCTTCCCTCCCGTGTGTGTGCGGTGGATAAATGAGAGGTTGAAGAGAGGCACAAATACTTGTTTTTAGACTCTTGTTTGTCATTTGCATTTTATTTATTTATTTGCATCTGTGCGATGGAAAAGTTATAGGTATGGCTTCGTGGTGGAACAATGGCACTTTCCTAGTCACTCAAAAGGCTTTATGTTTATTTTAAACTCAGTCGTGGGTGAGGATCATCTGGCTTTCCCGATGTTACTGGACTCCAGCTTCCATCAACCCCAGCTTGCCTGGTCACAACTGTGAAGGATGCTGGGAGCTGTAGTCCAAATACACCTGGAGGGGGCACCAACTTACCCACCCCCCTGATCAAAGTGATTTGGCTCATCTTGTGTTTCTGTCCTGTTCGCCTTCTGCCAACAGTAGTCAAGCGAAACTTTCTGTAGGCTAGTAACTTTTATGAGCCTTTTTACAAGGCTGGATTAGTTGCCTGAACACTGCGGCTGTAATTATTGCGCGATATCGGCCCTGCCAGAGTGCTCCTTTCTTTAATGTATGTGTTTATTTACATTTGCTTATGTGCTTAGTAAGGCATCTCAGCTGTGCATCATAGGCCTCTCTGCCACAGTCACATGATCCAATTGCCGCATGAGCAATCCATGCCTGTGGCTTGGAACTTCAGCTGGGGAGCAGTCAAGTTCCACCGGATGTATGGCCCCAGGCTGTGTGACTGACTCCTTGCATCCTGTGCGGGCGGATCTTCCTCCTCTATGAAGTTGCTTGGCTCTCACACTCGGTGCTCTAGGATTCCAGGCTTCACTTCCTCCTCCACGGTTCTCCCGAAACACAAACAAGTGGGGATGGGGGACTCATACGAGAAATACAGCATCTCTAAAAGAGTGGAACTGAATTATTTGGGGGCCAAGTGCCCACTGATAATTGGAAGCGAAGGAGAAAGCAAGGCTCCTCAAGGGTGCAGTCATTTGAAGAGGTGAGTTTCTCTTCAGACTTTCCACAACGTGTGCCTGCCCGCTATTATCACGGTCAGCACTGAGTCTTGCTCAGGGGAGAGTAAGTGAAGCCAGGAATTAGGCCTTGGAACCAGCAGGCAGAACTGAAACATGCCCAGGCAGATTCCTGGAAACCTTTATAGTTCTTGTAGGTCAGGGAAGCAATCGACCCCTTGGAATAGGAAGAGTCACTGGTGTAGTTTCCTCCAACCTGTTGCCCTCCTGAATTCTTTTTATTGCAGGTCCTCTTAGCCCCAGCCAGTACTGATTGTAGTTCGAAAATGTCTGTCCAGATGTCTTTTTAAGACACCTTGTCCTACAACACAGATCTTTGGTTTAGCTAACCTGCCCTTTATTTCGTGTGTTGTTGTTTTTTCATACCTTTATTTATTTGGTTTTTCAGGTTAAAACTTTACAGTCACATATCGAACATACAACATAAAAAAACAAGATTCCAAGGAATCTCTAGGACTTCCCTCCTGCCCTTTGTGGGTCCTATTGTTAATCATTTCCTCCTGCATCTTTTATGATAATCCATTTATTTTACATCTCCATTGCATCCAAAGTTCACCATTAAACTACAAGTGATATTCCAATTCTGTTGTTGTTGTTGTTGTTGTTGTTGTTGTTGTTGTTGTTGTTGTTGTTGTTCAGTCGTTCAGTTGTGTCCGACTCTTTGTGACCCCATGGACCAGAGCACACCAGGCATGCCTATCTTTCACTGCCTTCTGCAGTTTGGCCAAACTCATGCTAGTCGCTTTGAGAACACTGTCCAACCATTTCATCCTCTGTCGTCCCCTTCTCCTTGTGCCTTCCATCTTTCCCAACATCAGGGTCTTTTCTAGGGAGTCTTCTCTTCTCTTATGAGGTGGCCAAAGTATTGGAGCCTCAACTTCAGGATCTGTCCTTTCAGTGAGCACTCAGGGCTGATTTCCTTAAGGATTGGATGTTTGGATGGATAAGATGGATTGGATTCCAATCCTACTAACGGTTTTAACTGTTTACAATGGTTTTTGAGATAGGTTATTCCCCCATTCCTTATTAAAATTTTGGTCTTCCTGATTTCTGATTCTTCTGGTCATTTTAGCCATTTCGGCATAATCCATCAACTTGTTCTGCCATTCTTCACTGGTAGGGGCTTTATCTTTTTTCCATCTCTGTGTTTACCATGTCAGCCCTCACATTCCGCGCAGTCTTTGGCAGCTGCTGCATTGCTGGTGTCGGTGCCATGCCATAGGTCAGGGAAGTCACTGTGCACATTCCTGTGCTGCGAGCCACCAGTGCCTGGCATTGATTGCCACCTGTGGTCATTTTGATACCGGAGGGGTGTGTGTGGCATCAACACAACTCCAGTTCCTATCAACCTCCCCTCCATGCCCCTCTGATTCTCCTGTACCTGTCTGTGCACTTCCTTGCTGTGTGGATTCCTCCCCTGCATTCCGGTTCAGCCTCTTGAGCTCTGGATGCTGGTCTCCTCCTTAGAAGAGGTGGCAAGCAGTTAGGCCCCAGTCCGTTGCCAGCCAACAGGCTCTTGATGGCCCCTGCCAGTGCGATGCTGCTATCCAAGTTGCCAATGGAGTTGGGTGGAGACAATTTGCAGCAGTCTGAGCCTGAATCGCCAAAGGGACCGCAGTGTGCTAGCTGCATTTGAACAGCAGTTTTATGAGGCTGCTTGGCTGTGGTCTGCCGTCTCAGTGCAACCATGGAGGCTGCCAGCAGCGTGGTGCTTTTCTGCTCCGTGAATCTTTCTGTTCCGTTCTTTTGCTGCGGTTGTGTTCCCGCTGCAGCTGTTAAAGAGTGAAGAACTTGGAAAAACAACTGAGGTTCGTGCTGTTCCCTGAAGGATCTGGAGCAAAAGCTTTCAAGAAATGTAAACAAGCCAACCTAAAGATAAACCTCTTGCAAAGAGCATCCTTTGGATTGTTCTTCCTGGTACCCTTTCCCGAGACATCAGCTCAGAGGGCTTTCACCCTGATTCTTCTCCAGTCAGGCTGCTGCTGTTGCCATGAAACCCGTCCTGTCAGTTCCATATTGGGTCTTGCACATCAGCCTTTATGAAAACCGTCTCATGCCGAGCAGCCGCAAAGTCTGGTATCACATGAGTGTTACAATATTTCAGTGACTGTCTTTCATCTGGAAACAAAGAACGAAGGTGGCATTTTCTTGTGCCTCCTGCAAATGTCTCCCTGTCCCCCCTTTTAAAGCCTCTCTTGCACCTCTGTCATTGGTCACGCCGCTTTGTAGTGTTTGCAAGTTCAGTGGGTCTCAGGCCCATTTTCCCCATTGGCTTGTGAATGTTATTGATATGATAGTGCAGGGGCAAGACTCTGAGGTAGAGCACATGCTTTGCATATTATTATTATCATTATCATCATCATTTGTTATACCGCCCTTCATCTGAAGATCTCAAGGTGATTCGCAGCATTAGAAGAGTATTCAGAAGCATTACTGTTTCCGGCTATGGAGGCATGCATCCAATCATGAAAAAGATCTCCGGTTCAGTCCCTGGCATTTCCAGGTCGTATCCCCTGCCTGAAGCCCAGGAGAGCTGATTGCCATTCAGTACAGAAATGAGTGAGCTAGATGAGTGAACTATTGGCCTGACTCTGTACCTTCCTATGCTTCTTTCAATCACTTTATTTCAGCTTTAAGCTCATATAAAACAAAACTAAGACAAACACACACACACAGTTAAATTTAAAAATTAATGACAATAAAAAGCCTTAATAAGGATACAAAATTAAATATGGGAATTATAAGGAAATTTCACTTTCCAAACAGCAGTCCATTACGTCGCTTATATGTCAGAACGGAAGTTAAAAATTTCGCCATTTGAAGAGTTACATACTGATCTGTATCTTGCAATAAGAGAGCATGATAAACTTCTGCCGAATGCCCAGGCCATTTATGGATTAATGGTAACAATAAATTCTTCCGAACAGCACAGTATAAAGGACATATAAGCACTATGTGTTGAAGTGTTTCGATCAATCTGTTATCACAGGAACATAAAACTGAGACTTGACCCCTAGAAAATCTATGAAAAGGGGTGTTCGGAGGGAAAGCATTGAAACACGCTTTAATAAAAGCAAAACGATGACTGGCAATAGAAAGAGATGATAGGTAAGATAGTTGGTGGAATGACGCCCAACTGACGCGCAACTTCCATTTGCTTTTCTTAAAATCTTGTCTGCCTACTACGTTTCCCCCTGGAATAATGGAGATCAAATCCTTTCCCATTAGGTCTGGAACAGTCAGAAGATCAAGTAGCAGCAACAGCCCACTTGGTTTCATGAAGGCCAGCCCTTCCCCTCCTTTTGCTGCTGGGGAGCACGGAGCTGTCCCAACCTCCAGAAGGTTCTCCTTTGGGGGCGCTAAGCCTTACACGCCATCCCCACAAGGTAAATTATTGGGTTTGCTTATTCCAAATTCTAGAAACCTCAGCAAGTGTGTGTGTGTGTGTGTGTGTGTGTTTGTGTGTTCACTTTCCTTCATTCCAACCAGCATTTTGTGGGTGAATGCAGATGTAGAGCAGTGACTCTGGTTTGGAAGTGTCCTAACTATATTCAGTCCCAAATGTGCCTGTTCCTCCCCAGGATTGAGAGGGAACCGTTTGAAAATGACAGTGGTTTAAAGGAGGGACTACCAGCGAGGGGTACCACAATGCTCTCCATGTTGAGGGCCCAATATTCAATTCCTAGCATCTCAGTTAAAAGTATCTCAGGAGGAGAGCTTGGGAAAAGAAGAAGCCATCGCAGTAGACTGTGCCTGAGCTATTGTATTCCGGGGTTGGGGGGCGGGGACTGTCACCCCTCCACGTATTGCAGGACTCCATCTCCCATCATCACTGATTGGGGCTGATGGGAGTTGAAGTCCAACACAAGCGGAGGGCCTCGGGCTCCTTTTCTTTTGTTTTTACTAACACAGACACACACACACACACACACACAGAGAGAGAGAGAGAGAGAGAGAGAGAGAGAGAGAGAGAGAGAGAGAGAGAGAGAGAGAGAGAGCTTTTCCGGTTACCGAGTTGTGAAATATAAAGAGATAAAAATAACACAAAATGCAGCAATATCAAAGTTCCATAATCAAACTAAACAGGTGTAGGAAGTCTTCAACTTAAAGCTTGCTGGGAGAAATAAATCTTTCATCCCTTTCAAAAAGAAATCAAGAGTGCAAGGTTTCTAACTAGATGTCCCAATGATTTGACTCGATATAAACCAGCTTTATTGTTTGCCTGGAACATCTGAAAGCACTCATAACCTAGGCGAGCTTATGCACCTTTGACTAATTGTATCTTGACAAAACCTCATGGTTTCCTATGTAGGTTTATAGCAGTTCGACTGGTATAACGGTGTCCCAATTTGATTAAAAAAACGACAGCAATCTTGCCATAAGTAATCTAAACGAAATGTTTGCTATAGGGAGCCTGCAATTTATTGTCTGTCAGTGCATTGATGTGCTTTTTAATTTTTCAGTTGGAACAATTCCAGAGCAGCCTGACCAGACCGTTCTCCCTTCTCCTCCCTTTGGAACAGAGATGAGAAGTCGGGTGCCCATACCTGGTAGGTTGCCCTTGGCACTATCTTGAGATTTCTGCCCTTCCCTTGCCATTCTTTCTTCTTCTTCTTCTTCTTCTTCTTGTTCAGTCGTTCAGTTGTGTCCGACTCTTCGTGACCCCATGGATCAGAGCACGCCAGGCACACCTATCTTTCACTGCCTCCCGCAGTTTGGTCAGACTCATGCTAGTCGCTTCGAGAACGCTGTCCAACCATCTCATCCTCTGTCATCCCCTTCTCCTTGTGCCCTCCATCTTTCCCAACATCAGGGTCTTTTCTAGGGAGTCTTCTCTTATGAGGTGGCCAAAGTACTGGAGCCTCAACTTCAGGTTCTGCCATTCCAGTGAACACTCAGGGCTGATTTCTTTAAGGATGGATAAGTTTGATCTTTTTGCAGTCCATGGGACTCTCAAGAGTCTCCTCCAGCACCATAATTCCAGCCATTCTTTCTTCCTGATGCATAACTCTGGGCATTCTGCTTCCCCTCTCATCCCTCTAGGTGCCTCAGTGCCTGACCCTTCCCCTCGAGGGATGGGCTCCCGTCTCCACAGTGCTCCCAACCTGTCAGATTTGCATTCCTGCCGGCAGAAGATTACAAAGCAGTACTCTGATCCTCTGGTTCCCCATTTCAACCAGGCCGCTGCTGGCCAGCCAGCACAGACACACGGCCTGCAACCTTGCCGCCCACTGAGGTCCTCGCCAAAGTTCTCCGAGTTTATGCAGAGGAGCCCCTTGCCAACCATAATGGGCTCTCCAACAAAGGTATTGTTTTCCCCCTGCCCTCAGTGGGCTCTTGCTTGTGGTCTCCTAAAGTTGTAAATCTAGGACAGAGATTCGCAAAAGAACATCAGGTGCAGGCATATTAAACAGTTTGTGTTTCTCTATTGTTCTATTTCATGGGATTCAAATTGCAATGCAATATAACGCAATATAAGAACTAAAAGACGCAATTGAAAATGCAGTTAAAAACCGCGTGTTATCTAGCGCAGCTCATGACAGTTGCCGCAACAAGCAAGAAAATATATCCCCAAGTTTTAAAGTGTGTGAGGGGAGAAGTTTGGGTGCTCACTGATCTTAGGAGGTTGTGTAGAGGGCAATGCTATGAAATGGTGGGGGTAGGAGATGCAGCCCCTGTTTGTGATTGCATTTAATGCCTGTTTATGTGTGTATGTCAGAGATAAGCCATGGTGCGAACAATGACACTCTCACACTGAACACTGGAAATGGAAATAGGGGTTTCTGATTAACCACCTCTCTCCACTCCTCCCCCACTTTTTGTTTTTAATAATAATAATAATAAAAAACAGGTCATGCCTCCTTTTGAGTTCAACAAAACCCCAAGCTCCCAAAACCTGCTCGCCCTCCTGGCGCACCAGGGCGTCATGATCACCCCGACAAGGAACAAGACTCTGCCAGACTTGAAGGACATGGGTCATTTCCACTGCCAGCAGGCAGGCCTAGGATTGAGGCCTATGGAAGAAGCCAAGGGCAGGTACGAAGCTGGCCAGAAAGGCATTCACAATGCACACGACAAGTTTTGCTGTTATGATGGGCTGGGCTTGGGGGGGGGGGGATGCTGATTTGCCACTCTCCTTGCATTAACATAGTTTTTAATTTTGCATCAAGGAGTCTTCAAAGTTCCTCAAAATTTCCTGCGTTGGTTATTTCTCGGGCTAAATGGGATCCTCAGCAAACCATATTCATGGCCTCTTGCTAGGAGTTCCTTTGGCTCCACATGCCAGCAACCCTTTAATCTCCTCATCCCAAGGTCAGGTACAGTGGTACCTCTGGTTACATACTTAATTCGTTCCGGAGGTCCGTTCTTAACCTGAAACTGTTCTTAACCTGAAGCACCACTTTAACTAGTGGGACCTCCCGCTGCCACTGCACCACCAGAGCACGATTTCTGTTCTTATCCTGAAGCAAAGTTCTTAACCTGAAGCGTTATTTCTGGGTTAGCGGAGTCTGTAACCTGAAGCCTATGTAACCTGAAGCATATGTAACCTGAGGTACCACTGTATAGCAGAGGCTGGTAGAAAACTGAGTGAGTCCATTGGTTCGCCTAGCTTCATAATTGTGTGCCTTGACCAGGCAGGGGACACGCAGCCCTGTGTGGTGATGCTGAGCCTTGAACTTGGGACTTCTTGTGTGCCACTGAGTTACAGCCCTGCTGCCTCCATGGCTATACGCTCTTGTCTCCACGATTCACCTGCTTCAAACCGCCACCTCCTTCTCCATCCTTGTCTCCACCATGGTCCCTTTCCCTGTGCCTCATGGCTTTTGTGCAACGTGGGGCGGGGGGGGGGGCACCACACACACCAAGCTCCCACAACTGCCTCTGCTTTGCCCATGTGTCAGATAGGGTCCTGCGAAGCAACAGGATGGAGGCTCCTTTTGTCAAATAACGTGGTGGGGGAAATGTCCTGTGCTGGACATGTGGGGCAAGGCAAGAGATTGTGCTTCAGCCCACTGCCCTCTATCCAGCAACTGTGGTTGGTGACAAGAAGCTTCGGCGGCGGAGGAAGCCACTGGTATCGTCAGCTACCAGGGATAAGCTGAGGGGAAGGATCCTGATTCAGACCCCGGAGATCTGCTGGCAATCAGAGTGGGCAGTACTGAGCTAGCATGGCCCGGTATAAGGCAGCTTTTCCATATTCCTTAGGATGAGGAGCACAGGCTCAGCAGTTAGGCGTGTGACGGACAGTCCTTGCGCAGCAAGTGCACACAACAAGTGCTGTCTCAGGCAGGCTAAACAGGTGCATAGCTTTATTTGCCAGAGAGATGCCACACTTCTGCTTCGGATATCTTTTAACTGCTGAGAGATCCACACCAATGGCCAGCATCCAATGGAATGACTCCATAATTGCTCTCATCCTCTTCTCCTTCTCCTGTCATTTCCTCTGATGATATCCTGGATTGCCCAACATGGGGCGGCTTGGTCCAGTGCCAGATCTAATCTATTTATGATTCTATTCCTTGGTATTCATCTAGGCCAGGCATAGGCAAACTTGGCCCTCCAGATGTTTTGGGACTACAACTCCCATGATACCTAGCTAACAGGACCAGTGGTCAGGGATGATGGGAAACACCTGGAGGGCCGAGTTTGCCTATGCCTGATCTAGGCTCTCGATTCTCAGACATTTCAGGGGACGGAAATTCTTTCCCTGAAGCCATGGGAAGTAAAACAAACATACATCATTTATTTATTTATTTTAAAAATATTGTTATTAAGTTTTACATAACAAATTTAATTTCAAACACATTATTCACCTCCTCATTTAGGATTCTCTGAATCCCTTGACTTCCCTCTGCCCTTCCATGCTTACCATTATCAATCTTTCTTTTCCCCCCATCTGCTTATCTTATTTTCTCTTAATTTGTTAAAAACAACAACAACTCATTGTAAATCCTTTTCCAGAATGCTTTAGTTACCTTTACGTCCAACCACATATTTCCAGCAAACATGGGAAGCAGTTCTATACATTTTTGCTAGTTTTACAGGTGTTAAATTTTAAGTCTTCCCTCCATAATTTTTCCCAAGATGAAAATTGAACATTGTGCCCAGTGTCTTGTGCCCATTTTATCATTTCTGATTTGACTTCTTCGTCCTTAATATGCCACTCTAGCAACAATTTAAACATTTTAGAAAGTAACTTCACATTATTTTACAATAATTCTTTTTCAAACCATGTAATTTCTATACTAAATCCATTTTTCTTATCTATTTTCAACACATCATTTCCTTGGTGGTGTTGCAGCCAGTCTGTCACTAACTGTCTTATATCTTCAAAATTACGTACATCAATTTTCTTTACTGTTACTTTACTTTAAAAAACAATTGAGTGGCCTTTGCCAGGCTGGCGTCCTTCAGATGTTTTGGACTACAGCTTCCATCAGGCTCAGACTGATGGGTTACCTCATGAGTTGGCAAGGTCTGAGGCAGCCCTTGCAAATCTACCCTCTTGGGAGTTGAGGCCAAGTTCCATTCCAAACATGCAGTAGAGCTCTCCCCAGCCAGCCAGCCAGCTTGCATCTGGTCAGCTAAGGTGGGCTCCATTTTGTCTTAGATAGAGCCCTCCCGGCCTGCAGGCTTGATGTTCTAGAGCAGGTATCGCCAAACTCAGCCCTCCAGCTGTTTTGGGACTACCAATTCCTATCATCCCTGACCACTGGTCCTGTTAGCTAGGGATGATGGGAGCTGTAGTCCCAAAACAGCGGAGGACCCAGTTTGGGGATGCCTGTTCTAGAGAAGCCTTTTGTCCCTCTTTAAAGGCCACCGTGCTTTTCACTGCAACCAGCCGTTAGGGAGCAGAAATCCACGACACCTGTGCGTTTCTCTTTCTCCCCCCCCCCCATTCACTTGTCTTGCTTCTCTCCTTCCTTCCAGGTCGCTCAGCACCGGTCGCCTCACTGATCTCCTCCTCAAAGCTGCTTTTGGGGAAGCTGGAAGCAATGACAGTTTGAACAATGAGAAGCCCATGGAAATCACAGGTACGGGGAGATGGGAAACTCTGGGATTCCTTTTTTGTTGTGCTCCTTTTTTTTAGTTACTAGAATTTAAGGAGCTATACAGCAGGGGTCAGCATACTTTTTCAGCAGGGGGCCAATCCACTGTCCCTCAGACCTTGTGAGGGGCCGGACTAGATTTTGAAAGAATTCCTATACCCCACAAATAACCCAGAGATGCATTTTAAATAAAAGGACACATTCTACTCATGGAAAAACACCAGGCAGGCCCCACAAATAACCCAGAGATGCATTTTAAATAAAAGCACACATTCTACTCATGTAAAAACACCAGGTAGGCCCCACAAATAACTCAGAGATGCATTTTAAATAAAAGGACACATTCTACTCATGTAAAAACACCAGGCAGGCCCCACAAATAACCCAGAGATGCATTTTAAATAAAAGTGCACATTCTACTCAGGTAAAAACACCAGGCAGGCCCCACAAATAACCCAGAGATGCATTTTAAATAAAAGGACACATTCTGCTCATGGAAAAACACGCTGATTACCGGACCGTCTGCAGGCCAGATTTAGAAGGCGATTGGGCCGGATCCAGCCCCTGGGCCTTAGTTTGCCTACCCATGCTATACACAGGGTTCTCTTCCCTCACACTCTCCCACAAATCCATTTGATCCTCACAACAGCCCTGAGAGGTAGGCTAAGCTGAGAGACAGCGAGTGACTGGCTCAAGGACACCCAGTGAGCTTCATGGCTGAGTTGGGGGATTTGAACCTTAGTCCCAGCCCAACACTCTTCACTTCTAGGCTGACTGTGTTTCTATCTTGATATCATTTATGGCTCTCACAAAATCTTAACTCAAGCCATTTTTTTTTGCTGTTCTTTCCTCTTAGCGCCTTCTGCTATCTGTGGAGGAAACTTACACTCTGGGGCCAGGGATGGCGGGTCTGCAAGCCCTTCCCCAGTGGTCTTTACTGTTGGTTCCCCTCCCAGTGGGACAACCCCACCGCAGACCACTAGGACCAGAATGTTTTCAGGTAATGAGCGCTCCCTGCCGTCTTGATACCGCTGTCCAGAAGGAAAATGGAGTTATCCTCATAGTTACTGTCCTGGCTTTGTGTCCTAACTCAGGGATGTGTTTATTCTAGGAACAAAGAATCTAGTGTCTCACATGCACATACACGCACTGTGAGCCGCCTGACAGACTTGCTTCCCTGTTGTGTCACAGATCTTGAGCTAGCGACTATATGGACACCTTCCTTTTAAAAAATAAATAAATGGTGAATTTTTGAGATCCAAGGAAGCTCGTGGGATTTGGCTCCACCCAAAAGCTTCACTAGGTTCTGGGTATAATACTGGAGTACTGGTGCACACATGGAGACTACTTTTATTTCAGGAGAAACACCACAAACAAGGAAGCTCCTCACATGGAGCTCTGCTTGCAAGCACTGCCGTTCTCATTGTCATTGGGATGATAGTCCTATGAAACAAGGCTGTGTTTGGACTTTGCTTGGTGGAAAGGGATTAATAAAGATAGCTGAGGATTAAAACGTCACAATTAAGGGCTCATCCACACTTACCTTTTGCCCTGCTTCAAAGCTCCTTATCTGAGTGCACCACATCTAACTTTCCCCAGGAAAACCTGCGCTCTTTAAATGCTGATTGAGAACAAGCGGAAATTCAGGTTTCCCCAAAATCCCTGAAATTCAGAAACATGGCACAAAAGAGCCCTAAATTGGAGCTTAATCTGAATCAATAAATTAAATAGATTAAACTGTGTTTGTTTGTTTTTCTCCTTTGGCCCGAAGAGTCACATCTGGTTAACTTTTGCTTCTGTGTTTCAACCCTTTTAGTGGGATCTTCCAGCTCCCACAGTTCGGGAGGGTCTTTCAGCGGGCGGCACTTCATCATGAGCACCGGCAGGGATGTGCTCGAAGCCTCATCGGGCGTCAGATACACTTTTGCCGACCCCATCACTGCCAACCTGGAGGGAGCGGTCACCTTTGAGGCCCCCGAGCTACCGGAGGAGACGCTCATGGAAGTGAGTTGAAACCCACCTCCCCGCCCACCCCAGAGACCCAAGATTAAAACATGAGGCTGAATTCATTTGGTACTCCACAGGTTCATCGGTGTTCCTCGCATTTCTCACCTTGTCAGACACAGACGCAGTTTGGGTGCCTTTTGCGGAACTTAACATTCTTGGCCTCCTGGGTTTTATTAAAAGCAAAATGCTAGTCCTCGTGACTGTTGGGAGGTAAAAGAATAAAAATACGTTGCCAGTGTCATTTGGGGGGGTGGGGTGGTTCAGCAGCGCTGAGGTGGGGCTCCAGTCCCTTACATAGCTCAACACAGCAGCTCCCCATCCTGTCCTTGTTTGCTACTTCTGCACAATCATGAGATATGGAAACAATTGCTGGAAAAAGATTCTAGCTACCCCACTTTAAGGTGTTGTATTGTAAAGCTCTCCAGTGCTTCCGCCGCTATGCAGCTTTCCGGGGTTCCTGATGTAGGTGAATATTTAGCATCTTTGCCCTCTGTGGTCTTGTTCAGTCTTTACAACCCTGTGAAGTAGGTAAGGCTAGGGGAGTTATTTGCCACTTAAAAGAGCTTCATGTCCGAATGGGGATTTGAACCAAGACCTCCATGGTTCTATTCCAGTATTTGATCTGCTATGGCGCACTGTCATTTTGGGCATCGTTTTATGGCTGCCAGTTTGTTTGTTAACAATTACAGTCGTGCCTCGGGTTACGTCCGCTTTGGGTTACGTACTTTTTGGGTTACATACTCCGGTAACCCGGAAGTGTTTTTTGACACACACACGATCCACGCATGCACAGAAATGTTCTGCACAGTTCGCGCATGCACAGACCGTGATTTTCGGGTTACGTACTTTTCGGATTATGAACGGCAACCTGGAACCAATTAAGTACGTAACCCGAGGTACCACTGTACCGGTATTTTATTTTATTTTATTAATTGACTTGTGCTTCTAGGGACTTGCAGGCAATACTTGTAGCTTAGAAATGTTAGATTCTAAAAGTGGGAGGGAGTTCCAAAAGTCGTTTAGGCACCTCATCTGGGGATAATACTGCGTGTCTGTGTGTATAGAGCTGCAGTGTTAATTATCACTGAATAATTGGTATTTGTGGTTTCTTTCCTTCCATTCATCTTTGTGATATATGCTGCTGCCACTTGACTCCCAGCTGCTTCCTTTTCCAAGCAAAAGAGGCCTTTTTAAAATCTTCCATCCTGTATTATTAGAAGGCTCTCCCTTGGCTCATTTGGTTGCTATGGACAGTGAAGGAAAGACAGCATCACACTGGGGCTTGTGTTTCCATGAATGGAGTGCAGGGTTGTTGTTGTTGTTGTTTGGCTACGGGAAGCCTCTCAACTAAGCCAGGAGCTCGCTGAGGGATAAAGGCAGCCTCAGTTTTCCATCTGTATACAGGAAGAAGAGAATATCTTTAGAGGAAGCCTGCGAATCTGGAAAGGAGACTAGAATTGAAAGCTCTGAACCGTAAAAGTTGAGACCGTTGCTAGGTAATAAATACCGAGTGAAATGTTAGTGGAGTGTTGTCGGAATGCTGTCTTGTCAGTAGTGGAAGCTTGAATTACACCTGATATTTGGATCGTGCCGGTGCTTTCAGAAGGAGACTGAATGTCAGGCTCTTTGAGTCACAGCAGCCTGATTCCCCTCCAGGCGACCAGGGCGTTGCATTCTTACCATTTCCAGTTCTTGAGTCAGATCTGCTCTTTTGCATTGTCTGCAAAGCTGCATGCGTGTTTAAAAATAACCAGTGATCCTGGCCGAAGAGGTGGTGCTCCATGTTCCAAGCTGCTGTCTCCTGAGTGTACACAGGAGTTGGGCTAGGGAGACAGATGAAAACAAAACCCATGCAGTTGGCTGTGTCGGTGCTCGGAGAGATGGGATTCCAACCCTTTAAAAAAACACACACACAACAACAACACTAGGTTCAGGTTGCTGTTGAGCTCGAAGGCTTCAAGCCCTCCCACCCACTCCCTTTATATGTGAATTGAACGAAAACCTCTGGCATATGTGCACCTAGATGAAAGCGAGGTGGATTTGCAATGGGTGGGAGAAGAGAGGGGAGGGGGAAGTGGAAGGAAAGTGGGTCACTGTTTCATCTCTATTAATAGACTCTCAGCAGTTTCTATAGAGCTGTGCAAACACAGGCTGTGCACAAGTCTCAATCCCAGCTTTTTAATTTTTAAAGTCGCTAATTCCGTGAGTGGGCAGGCTTGGAAAGGCGGCTGCTTTGACACCGGCTCCCTCTGAACGAGAACCACAGTGGGAGCCATGGGGATGTTCCTCACCTGTGGCTCCCCTTGAACTAGAGCTGCATTGGGAGCCCTGGGAGCGTGTGTTCATGTTTTCCACCCATCCTGCCTCTTCCTTCCACCTTTATTTAACCGTGGCCAGGGAGAGTGTTGGCATAGGCCTTACCCCCACAGCCATTCCTTCTCGGAGCTCAGAGGGGCATTCCTAACTCTCTCTCTCTCTCTCTCTCTCTCTCTCTCTCTTCCCCCAGACTTATCTTCCCAATAGCCAGTGCTTTTTTTAAAGGGGGCACTCAAGGTTATGCAGTAGTGGCACCTCTTTTTTCTTTGTTAAAAAGTGTGACACTTACCATCACAACTTCATGATGAATACCTGCACCTATTTTTCTAGGAAAAAAGTGCACTGCCAATAACCCTACAAAGCAGCAGAAACAACAAATATGTTTCTGGCATCTTAAATGCAAACCAGTTTATTAAAACAAGCCTGTGAACTGTATTGGACTCTGAGTGAGAGAGCAACTGGCTTGGTTAAAGGCCATACAGCGTGTTTTTGTTTTTTGAGCATTTGTCTCCATGGGGGTCACGAAGAGTCGGACACGACTAAACAACAAAACATCCCTCTCTTCAGCCAAAAAGGCTCCCAGAGTGGCTTACTATCAATTAAAGCAGGACAGTCCCTGCCCTCAGGAGTGCAATCTTCAAAAAACAAACAAACAGGACTACACACAAAGGGAAATGCACAGGCAGGGAAGAGGCGTGGGAAAGCAGATTATTAAATAATGGCCATCTGGCATAGGAACAGTTCAGGGGCAGAGGAAGAACCTGATGGAGCTTGTCTTTCAGCGGTGCTGATGGAAGGAGGCCCACTTCCCTGCTTTCCCAGTGAGGCAGCCTGATGCCAGGTGGCAGTTGAGGGAGAGGAGGCCTACCGGAGCCCCCCCCCCTCCAAGATTACTCCCAAGGGCATGCAGCCCTCGACAGGGATTAGGTTGCCCACCCGTACTGTAAAGCTCACAGCCTAGGACAAGGCGTTGGCCTTTCTGTGAATCTGCTGCTTTCTGCATTCTAGAGCTGGCTTGCTAACGAAACCTCGTCTCCCCTTTGTCTCCCCGCTCACAGCAAGAGCACACGGACATCCTCCGCAGCCTGCGGTTCACCCTGGCCTTTGTCCACTACGTGATGGAGATAGCGGCCGTCAAAGGGAATGCCAGCGAGATGAGCAGCTCGGTAGCCTCCGAGTACCAGCTCCAGGAAAGCGTCGTGGCCGACCAGATCAGCCTGCTCAGCAAAGAATGGAGGTAAAGGGTGACATTTGGGGAGGTCCCCAAGAGAAATGCGATGGCCTGGCTTGGGCTCAAAGCAGCTTTGTGCGTCTTCCTCTGCAGCTGTGTGGGTGGCAGCTCCATTAATCTGCTGGTGCTTCCTTTTTTTCAGCTATGCAGAACAGTTGGTGCTGTACTTGAAAGTAGCAGAGTTGCTGTCCGCAGGCCTGCAGATGGCCATAGACCAGATCCGGGCAGGCAAGTTGTGCCTCTCCTCCACCGTCAAACAAAGTAAGCACTCTTCTTCAAATGCACACACATGGGGGAATTCTTGATTGTGGGTTGTATCCCATGGTAGTCCTACTTAGGTTGGAATCACTAAAATTAGTATTAGCTATGAGTCAACTCTGATTAAGACTACCATAGGCTACAACCCACTTCTCTTTTTTTTTTTAAAAAAAGATGCACTTTCACAGACTTAGTATACACATCATACGTTTTCATTTTTTAATCTCACTTCTGTTAGCTTGCTATGCCCCTATATTTTTAGCATCTATCTACTGTGATGCTGATAGAATTGTCCCTTTCTCTCACCTTTGCAGGGAGCAATACCTGCTCAGAAAAATAAGCCTTGCATCTAGTGATGGCACTGATCCATGACCAGCCCCCCCCCCCGTCCCAAGAGGCCTGGGCCACTTCCAGCTTTCGAAACCCTGAGCCATCATACAAATACAAAATGACAACTTGCCAAAACAAAATAAGGCATAAAACAGACAGACACCAAGAGAGAGAAAGTGGTTTGTTTATACTGAGAGGACGTGTTCATCCATGTCAACTCTTGTGCCATCAGAACTGATGCATTTGTTACATATAATAAAACGCAAGTGTGTTGTCATGCTGCAGTTTGCTTGGCCACAGACAGGTGGCGATGCCGACCACAGTGTGACAAGAGGTGGTGTTTAGGTGGTCCAGGCTTTGCGTGCCAAAATTAAAAGGATCCAGTTGCAGAGGATGAGAGACCCTTGCCTGAGACCCCAGAGAGGCACTGCCAGTTTGAGCTGTATTCAGGCAATACCCAGAGTTTATAAGGCAGCTTCTTGTGGTCCTACTTCTTTCTCCCCTTGCCCCCCTGCTATTACATTCCAGGGTGAAGTGAAAATTTAGTTAACCAAGCATACAAGATCAATCTGTCCTGTGCGTACTTGTTTTTATCTTCCTCTACCTCTCTCAAATTAGGGACAGCACTATTTTGCCTTGTGTTTTGCACTCTGTAAAACGTGCTACGGGTCTCCACATGTATTCTGGTTGCCCGTCTGGAAAACACGTCGCCTGATCTGAATGTTTCAGCTCTTAGCTATGTGCAAGGGCTTAACGATAATTGATGTGGGTGCAACTTAATAATTACATGTTGTGCCTCTGCTGTTAAATAACACTCAGCAGGCTGAATCATTTTGTTCCTTGGCACGGGATCCTCTGCAGGTACTGGAGGAAAAAGCAGAGTCCACAGAAAGGAATGGTGTTTACATATACGTAAGCATCGTATTACAGCACCATCTAGGGCACAAGACATGGGGCACTGGCGAGCCTGGGGAACTCAGTGCTTTGCATAAATACCAGAAGTCTTTGTGGAGGGCAGCCTTCAGCAGTAACCCTGAGTTGGTCCAATGAGGACAGGGCAAGCAAAGAATTCTGGCCACAGAATGCTAACGAGCTGTTGGGAGTTGGCAGAGGGACAAATCTTGGAAGAATTTATGGCTGGAAAGGAGTATTCCTTGCTGCAACTCTCTGGGTTCTGCTGTGGAAGAAGATTCTGCTTGTGCATACAAATAAAATGATGTTGTTGTTGTTGATGATGATGATACTTCAAGATTGCACTGCCCCATTCTCAGTTTTAAATTATGTTTCCAAAGCTGCACACAAGAAAAGCTTGTGTTAAGAAACCTCAAGTGGGGGGGGGGGGAGCTTAGCAGCATTTTAATTTTTATTAGCATTTTTAGCAGCTGCAACAGAGGCAAGGTTTCAGATAATAAACCAAAGCAAATAAAATGAACATCTGCTGTTAATCATCATCATCCTAGGCAAGTTGAAAGGTGCCTAAAATTTAAGAGAGGAGACACCCGATGGACCCAACCTCTTTATGGAAGTCACCTCATAAATAGGCACCTGGGAGTCCTTCGGATGCCCCAATCGGAAGCCAGTTCCCCAAATCTCCGTCAAATGTTGGGCAAACGTTGGACAGTCGGTTGACAACGTTGGTGTTGGTCACCCTTTGCAAACACTGTGGCGAGAGACTGTTGATGTGGATAAGGAGTGGCCAGAAGCAGAGGTCGTCCTGTAAAGTGGTGTCATCCACCCCTCCTCCTTCTTCTCCTTCTCCTAGTTGTGAGGAAGCTCAACGATCTGTATAAATCCAGTGTTTCCTCCTGCCATTGCCTGAACATGAGGTTGCAGAGGTGGTTATTGGACAAGCAGAAGCTCATGGATCGCATCAACAGCATCACAGCCGAGAAGCTCATCTTCAGCCACGCCGTGCAGATGGTAGGGCAAAATGCTTCTCATGTATACTGGGTTGCATGTGTGCAGTATTTGGGGGTTAGTATTGTGACATTTGCTGAGCCCTAGGGATGGAGCCCAAGCCCCTGGCAAGCACCATTTCCCCTCACCTCTCTGCAGGATACGAAGGCGCCCCAATAAGAGTTTAACACATATGCACCTTAAGTAGCAGTAGCAGCAAGGGCCGTGCAAACCGAAAGAGAACCCCACAGTTCTTTGGGAATGCGTTCTTTGCACCGAGCACAGCCCTTTTTGTGGGAACAAGTCTATTCATGGTGGTAGAATGCCTGCAGACAGATCAATCCTGGGCACCCACAGGGATAAAAGGGGTCTCCAGTAACTTGGGGAAACCTTGGAATGGACACAGTAGATCTAGAACTAGCCTGGATGTACCAGTGACCTGATGAGATATAAGGCAGCACCAGGTGGTCACTTTGCATCCCTCTGGAGTATCTTTGGGGTTTTTGCACTCCCTCAAACCACAGAGTCTTCTATGCACAGAGTACCCCAGAGAGACTGGAAGCAGAACTTAGAAGGAAAACCTCCCTAGGTGCTCTGAGTGAAAATGGTCTTCAGGGACTTTTACCAGCCTCTGGGCTTTGGCAGGTGCTCAACTGTACCAATCCCTAGTGCCAGCCGTCCCTCCCCACTCTCATCCCTCTGCTGTCTTCAGCATATTTTTAAGCATCCTTTCTGGGTGCCTCTTCTGAACGTCCTGCATTTTCTCCCTGGCGGCCAAAACGAGAAGGACCTCCCCGCTGTTGTCAGTCTCTTGCTTTCTGCCTAGACCTTTTGACGATGCTCTCCTTGGGCAACATCCACATGCGAGGCACGTTCCTAGTTTGAAATAGTCAGGTGATGCTGCCTGTGATAGACGAAGGGCCCTTCCTTTCGTCTTACCACTTCGTCATCTCACTTATTAAAAGAACTAACAGGGCTTTCTTAGGTAAAACTAAACTCCCACTTATCCCTTTAGCCTTTCTGTAAACCTTTCTCTTTTTAAATAAAAGAGAGTCCCTTTCCAGCACCAACGTGGCTAGGTACCTTTTTAAACTCTAGGCTAAATATTAGACTACCCCTTGTGTCCACATTATAAGGGGTTCAGCCACAAAAAATCCCCTCATGTAAAAGCTCGCCTCTTCCCTGAGGTAACTTTGTGACACCCTGGGTCTGTCTGCCTATTTCGCCCTCACAGTGCACCTCGAAGACACACCCTCACAGTTCCACTCTTGAAGGAAGTTTTGTCTTTTTAATGAGTGTCCACACAAATGAGTTTCATGTACCTTTGCTGGAAAATAACACAGACTACTTCCTGACTGGCACTTTAAAGATGGAAATTTATTTGCTTAAGATCGTAATGGTTGCATTAAGCTTAGTTTCAGTGGTAATATCTTTGTTAATCATATAATAGATAACCTTACAACTACCTAACCTACTCTCACAGACCTTCTTTTCAACCACTCCACACTCCCTCTCCCAAGCACCCTCTCAGCTGACAAAACGGCTGCCCATTCTCTTTAAACATTCAGCCACCCCTCAGTCAGTTCAATCTGGAGTCTGCGTCAACCCTTGATGGGCCGGGTTGAAAAGGATAGAACAAACAGTGCAAAAACGCCACACTGCCCATGATGCATCATTGCACAGGATCTTCCTGCAGGATTGCAGCAGAATCAGCCAGGCGCTGCAAGCCCCTTTTGCCCATCCCTGCCTCCAGCGAAAGGGAGTCGGGAATGCCACAGCAGAGAGATGCGGGCTTATTAAGAGAGCAATGTGAAAATGCATTCTACACTTTTCAGCAGTTGTGCAATGCCGTGTGTGTGTGTGTGAATCTTTGCTTATGTGCATATCCAGTCTGTTGAGGCAGAGTTGCGCAAGCATTATATTCGCTGGCAGAATAACCACTGGAGACATTCTCTCTCCAGGTTCAGGCAGCAGCGCTGGATGAGATGTTTCATCACAGAGAAGATTGCGCACAGCGATACCACAAGGCACTGCTGCTCATGGAGGGGCTCTTGAACATCATCACTGAGCAAGGCGACATTGAGAACATTAATAAATGTAAGGGTCGGGAAATGCTTTTCTCAAGTAAAAAAGGTATAGATGTGATGGTACAATAGGGACGTGCCATCCATGTTATTTTTGTGGGGCATTCCCTGATGCTAATCGGTAAAGCTGCTCAGAAATCACCTTGCTTCTGTCCTGCATATGGGGTAAAAAAAAAGAAAAGCAGTGCTTGTGCAGGTGCATCTGTAACAGGGGGGGACTCTGAGGAGCTGAAAAACTAAAAGGAACAATTCTACATTAAATTCTCATAGCTTAAATGAGAATGCAGGTGGAGTGAGTGGATCATAGGCAGAGCAAATGGGAGGGACAATAAAAGAGCAGGACAGTAGAAAATCAAATAAACTGTAGAATTGTAGAGTTGGGGAGGGATCCCAGGGCTCGTCCAACATTAAAAAAAACCCGGCAGATGGCCAGGCTGCCTCTGCCTAAAAACCTCCAATGAAGGAGAATCTGTAATTCCCCAGCTGGAGGTACATCAGAGTTCAGGATAGTGTAACGCAAGGAAATTTCATAACTTCGTAACACCTTTGCAGTGCAGTCCTCTAGCTGCCTACTCAGAGGGCCCCCAGGACAGGGTTATAGGAGTGCAGTCTTGGTTGCCACATTTCAGTTTCTACTTTATCCTAATCAACTTCACACACCTTAGGGACTGATTTCTTATGTTCCACCTCAATCACTGAGATCATCTGATGGAGCACTTCTAATGGTTCCCCGCATCCCTGAGGTTCTGTTGGCTGTCACTAGGGACCAAGCCTTTAACGTGGCAGGTTGTGCCCCGCAAAACTCCTTGCCAGCAGTGATTCAGCAGGAACCAATTCCTGCTTTCATTGAAACATCTGTTTTTAGCCAATCAGCAATCAGTATTTGTTGGTGTTTTTATGCTGGTCTTATTCTGATGTGTTGTACTCGATGTTTTGATGTTGGACATGGGTGGTGTTGTCTAAACCACTGAGCCTTTTGGTTGGGCTTGTCATTCGGAAGGTTGGCGGTTCGAATCCCCACGATGGGGTGAGCTCCCATTGCTCTGTCCCAGCTTCTGCCAACCTAGCAGTTCAAAAGCACGCCAGCGCAAGTAGATAAATAGGTACTGCTGCAACAGGAAGGTAAACGGCATTTCTGTGTGCTCTGGTTCTGTGTCCCGTTGGGCCAGAAGCAGTTTATTCATGCTGGTCACATGACCCGGAAAGCTGCCTGTGGACAAACGTCGGCTCCCTCGGCCTGAAAGCGTGATGAGCGCCACACCCCATAGTCACCTTTGAATGGATTTAACCATCCAGGGATCATGCTCTGTCTTGAAGCATGTTTATAAAAGTGTGGATTATACATCCATCCATCCATCCATCCATCCATCCATATGCTTGCCTGGTTCACCAATAATGCTAAACTCCCCAACCCCAACCTCTGTGCAGCTGAGACGAGGAATAAAGCAGTCTTCTCTTTCACTTGTCTTGATTCCTGGCTTTATCATTAGATATGAACCATGATTTCATGATTTCAAATGAATGCAATTGCAAAAGAAGCCACCTTCGAGCTATGGGTTACAAAGCTGTCTAATTCAGCAAACTAGAGTTTACCTTAAACTACAAGTCTTGGTTTGCACATCACAGCAAACCAGTAATTGGGGGAAGTGAAACTGAGAGTGTTCAAGTCCAAACTTTTGCTGACACTCCCAAAAGCTCTTGCAGTTGACGCTCAAACCTGCCTTCCTCAGTGTGGTGCCCTCCTGATGTTCTACTTCCAGCTCCCGTTACCTCCAGCAAGCATGGCTAATGGTCAAGGTAGATGGGGGAGAGGACTCCAACCATGTTTGGGGGGCACGGAGATTGAGACCGCTGTGCTAAACCATGGTTTAGTGTTGTGTGTGAACAAGCACGATATTGGTGTTGCTGCAAGGACAGCTGACCAAAAAAAACTCATTTTCCCCATTCCTTTCTCTTTCCAGGTAAAATGTGTATTGAACGTCGGCTGTCGGCTCTATTATCCGGCATCTGTGCATGAGGAAAATTGCCCTTAACTCTGCAGGTGATCATTTTCCGTCTCTTAAGCACCTGCTACCAAGATGGCAAAGCACTGTATGGGCAAGCCTGTCCGCAACAAATTTATCGGACGTCCGTGGTGGTTTCCCTGTTTTGGCGTCCTTCGAAGAGAACTTCCCCTGGGTCGGACATGGAATTGCTACAATCTTTTTGTGTGTGTGTGTGTGGCCACAATACAAACCGGGGAAAGATGATGGTCGATACAGAAGGCTTGTTCCCCTTGCCCTTGTTTTCGGAGAGCAGGGTTGCTGCTGAGCTGGCCTTGCCTGGAGCATTGAGGTCCACTGCTGGCGGTGAATGATCCAGACATTTCTGCTCTTGGAATGAAAGAGGTCTCTCCGAAAGGGGGAATGTCCCTGTCGGCCAGTTCTGCAATCCAAACCCTCGCCTGCTGATAGCCAATCACTTGGGAGCACTGTTCCTACTACGCCTCTCATTGCTCGCTGTATGGGAAGAGCAACAGCGGTTACGTGGCAGGCGTGAAAGCCAGAAGCTCACCTTGCTCTGAGTAGTCGTGGCTTCTTGTGTTACTTTCCCCCCGCTGCACTGCTGGAAAGTCTTGAGTTCAGAGTCCCTCACCTACATGACGGACAGAAGCAACGGTGGGTTGGGGTGGGAAGCAGTTCCTCATTTCCTAAGTGGACATGGGCAGAGCTGAAGAAAGCTTGTATATGCAGACTGGAGCACTGGGACTTGGACTCCAAACTCTCTTGCTTTGGTCTCAAGCAGCCAAAATGTTTTTTCTTCGCCCCAAAGGGAGTCGTTCAGTAGATGCATGGTTGTAGCCCTCTCCTCCCATGGCCTGCGTCTCTTAAGCATGAGAAAGCATCTGTGCTGCTCTTGGCTGCTGCCCAGATAAGCAATCCCTCCTCCCAGAGGGGTGGGAAAGCAATATAAGAAAAACACACATACTAGCTTTGTGAATCAAAGGAGCACTTTACGGACAACATGAACCTGAGCTTTGGATACTTGGCAGCCCCACAGTGATCCAAAAAACGTGCAACTTCTAGGAATGCTGTTCCCCTGCCTTTCGCCCGCCCTCCCATTGCCTCATGCGTTGTTGATTGTTTGTCCGTTGGGTGGTTGTTGTGGTTGTTTTAAAAGAAATTGCACTACAAGTGTGTATGTGTTTTTGTGCGCGTGTGTATACATACTCATATATATTACCAAGTTAATATATATTAATATGTATATGGTATATAATATATAATGTCACTCTGTGTTAACTGTACTGTATTTTATGCTTGTGAGGAGAAAAAGAAAATTAACAATCAAGCAGTCTATGTCCTTTTCATGACCAGCGGCGCTAGCGTGAAAAAAAAAATCAGTACCATTTTGTCTTTTCCTTTTTAAAGAAACGTATGTGCTGTTTGGAGGTCCAGGTTTTTTGAAAACTCAAGGATGAGATCTTGATATTGTGCATGCTTCATTCCTGCCCCCTCCATTGTTTATAAAACAAATCCCTGCCCCCTTTTTTTGGCTGTTGTTAACCTCTTCAAAGTTTTCTCTCTCTTCCCCACCTCGATTTAAGGCGACTAAGGAGCCAAAGAGAAAGAGGAGGCACACACTGTGTGTGTGTTTCGTGTAGGGCTGTGCTTTTTGTGTGTGTGCATTTAGGCTTGGGGGTGTTGTGGCTGCAAGCAACTGCCTGATAGGCTACCTTTTTTGAGTGATGTCCTTCACACACACACACACACACACACACACACACACACATGGCCCTTGTGCATGGTTTTAATGCAACAGATCCAGTTTGCAGCTGTATTTTGTCCGTGCTGGGCAAGAAAGCATCCTTTGCAAACAAAACCTGGATTTCAGGCTTTTGTTTGGTTTTGTTGTTCAAAGAGTGGGTCAAGTATATCTATTTGCTTTTCATCACTTGTGTGTATTCCCCCGCCCCCCCGCCCGGAAAATATGTAAAGGACAGCCGTTGCAATAGGTGTCGCCGGGTGGGTGGGGAATCATTTCACACATTCACCCCCCTGCATGTGTTCAATCGGCACATTTTGATGGGATCTGTCCTTCAGCATGGCTCCTCTTATCTTTTGCTTCTATGGCAACTCAGCAGTGCCTAGCACAAAGGAAAGATCCTCTGTCCTTCTGATATGATACCAATTTCATAAAGGCTTGTCACTCGTAGTTAGGGAGCCAGTGGTTGCTTGTGAAAAGGGGTACTACGCTGGTACGATTCACCCTGTGGTATTCCACCCCCCGAGTTGGATTTGAAGTTCCTTAGGATGTTACTGTGCACCTACAAGTCTTTCCTTAGCTTGGCAATCCACACAGTAGGAATCCTACGCAAAGCATTTCAGGCCCTTTCCCTTTGTTATTAGTTGTAGGATGACCCCCCCACCCCCCGGTCCTCCTTTGCAGAGGACTGCCAGGGGCAGCAGAGAGATCAGGAGCCTCGAAGTTGTCTCCCAACAGCAAACGGGCCACTTGGGCACCATCTTCCCTGTTACTGTGTCACCTACACTGTATTTATATTTAAATTAATCATTTCTAGATTTGGATATATATTACCCCATGCAAATGTTATGTTCTCTATTGCCCTATTGGGTTCGGTACGGTTGGCAGTGCATTTTGTCTTTTTGGCAATGCCACGGTGATCACCCTAGCATGCAAACGTGCATATGCACACGCACACACACACACACACACACACACCCCTCTCGGGCTCCATTCATTCTGACACCTGCCTGCCAAACAAAATATTAAAACTGGTCACGACGAGTGCCTGCAACAGTACGAGACAGAATGGGGGGGAAGAGAACCAGTGGATAAAAGCAGAGACTCAGATCACCCCCCACAATGTGTTTCTTTCTTCCTTAGTTCCTACTTTTATCATTTGTACCCTTTCCCAGGTTCTCATGTTTCCCCGCTGCCTGATAATTCTGCTTTTCCTCGCAAAAACATAGACTGCTAATGCTGGGCATTTCAAGCCATCCCAAGCTGTTGCTTGATAAATTGAGTTTTAAACCGTTCATCTGAGTTTGCATCTGTTTGCATATAAATAGGATAGCAGTTGTGCGTGCGTGTGTGTTGCAATCAGCACCATCTCAGAAAATGCATGCTCTTCAAATTTTTTGAAGAACTTTTTTGAAATAACATTAATTATAATAATAATAATAACCCATGTTGCCCAGTGAATTTGAGGGTGCTTTTTCCCAGTCGAGCAAGAGGTTTTCAAGCCGTGCATCTAGCTGGTTGACTAAACACTGCGTCCCTAATCGGCCGGCCCTCTTACTTACCTTGCAGCGAGATCTCTGACAGCCTTGGAGTTGGTTCCATAGAAAATGGTTCACTGGACCCAGGTGGGAGCGAAACAGACAAGCGGAGCCATAACAGCATGGCAGCCTTAGAGAAAGAAATTGGTTCACACCACTGGGGATGCTTGTGAACCAGGCCCAGTGCCAGCGTGGAGCATCCTTGGAAAGCAGCAGGGTTGCCTGTTCATGCCTGCTCCCGTCTTTCCTCCAATTAGTGCCAGGCACCCAGGCCCTTGTGGGGGCTGCCAAGCGTAATTCCATTGGGTTCACCCTCCTGCTTAGGGGCCCACAGACCTAGGAGAGGGTCCCATCACCCCAGCCATCGCTTCTTGCTCTTCTGGACTCCCCACTACTCAAGCCAGTAGCTTTGCTCCAAGGTTTGGTTCACAAAGAAGCTACCTTTTCCTTCCCAGCTGTTTCTGAAAGGCAGTTATTTAGAAGCCAGCTTTCAAAAGCTGTGGGGTTTAACACAGCCATCTATTCTCTGCAGGCTCTGCATTTAACTTCCCAGCTGTACGTAGTTAACTTGAATGTATCAAAAGTTGTCCACAACCATCCAAGTTGCTCTCCCCATGTCCCTCACATCACACACACACACAAAAGATTATGTGGTTTACAGAACTTCAATCGATAGATAGATAGATAGATAGATAGATAGATAGATAGATAGATAGATACAGATATATTTTCCTCAATACTTGAAATTTAGCCACTGCGCTTGGATTACAAATAGTAGAGGCAAGGTATCTCTTTTTGCCACCATGTGGGTGATTTTAATATTATTTTTCAATCTTAAAACTGCACGCAAGCATGAAAAGTCAGGTGGGTGGGTTTGTGTTTGTGTGCTTTTGTTTTGCTTTCGGTGGGAAAACTAGTATTTATTGCTTTGTTTAAGGAATAGAAGAGAGGTTTGGGAAAGAGAGCAAGGAAACCAAGCAGAAGTGGCTAATCCAGTCTGTTCACTCTCGTTCATGGATTTGTTACTGTCTCAGAGCCCCCGTATGTAGCGTCCTCACTAGATTTCAAGGAACCTCAGCCCTGATAACGTGTATGTGAGAAAGTGTGCTGTATGGGTTTTTTTTCCACATGGTTATGCTTGATAACTTTTGTCCGTTGTTATTTTTTAAAAATTTCATGTTGTGTGACTCTCTTTTTTTGTTCGTTCTTGCTTTGAATTGTACAATGCTGACTTAAGAAAATAAACTGATTTTTAATTGTTCGTTCTTTGTGCGGAGACCGCTACTGTACCTTTACATCAGTTCACAAAAAAGGGATGTTTTATAAAACACGTATCCAACTAGCATGAGGACTTGGAGATGCACAAGGACTTTGAGATGCCCAAAGGAACTAGCTAGCTCCCCTCTAAATCTGTTCTGGGAGGTTACACCAACACCCTGTGAAGCCTAGATCCAGGAAATGGTCATAAGCCGTTGTTTCATTTTTATACGCAGTCTTGTATAACCCCCATTAAAATTCTAAAGTGATCTTAGACATGGGTGTCTGCCGATAGCTTATCAGCAATTGCCTCTTAATATGGGAGCACCTCTGGTTTAAATGATGTCAATCGGATTAACAGCTTTTTGGTTACTCCAGATGCAGCCTGTGTGTGTGTGTGTCTTCTTTTGGAAAAATACTTTTCCTTGGCCCAAGGCTGAATAAAACCAGTGAGAAATGTGTACAATTCAACCCCACACATTTCTGCAGACCGAAGCTGACGTACAATTTGGCCTCTGGGGCAGCTTAGCTGCGCCGGAGGAGGCCTGAGAAGTTCGCCGGGAATCTCAGAACGGGAGCCTGCTTGGCTTGAAAACCTAGGCAGGCGTTTCCACTTCAGAAGTGTGGGAAGAAATCTGGAGTAAAGGAGGGGCTTGTCGTTTTCGTGGGCTGCACCCCAGCAAAGAGTATTCCGTGGCAGACTAGTACTGGCAGCGGAGGCTTCATGTGGAATGAGTGCCAGTTGCCAGAGGTTCCAGTGAATTTCCAAGGACATCTACATGAGCGGCCATTGCAACCACCTTTTCCAGAGCAGGAATGATGACCCAATAGCACCAGGATAGTTCACAGACCTCCCTTCTTGCTCTGCCCCATGCAAGCACAGTGGTGCCCCGCTAGACGAATGCCTCGCTAGACGAAAAACTCGCTAGACGAAAAACTTGCTAGACGAACGGCATTTTCTAGCGGAAGGCTGCCCCACAAGACGAAAATGTCAATGGGGCTGCCTTGCAAGACGGGGAAAAAAAATTTCGGCGCAAAAACCTCCGCGCTGCATTGCCGCTTCACTAGACGAAAAATTCGCTCTACGAAGACACTCGTACAACGAATTATTTTCGTCTAGCGGGGCACCACTGCATTTCGAATTCACATTGTGACAGGTTAGCGTAGTAGGGGATGTCAGAGAATCACTGGCCGCCTTTTGGGTTTGTGTGGCTATGGGGTTTATCATCACGACCTGCTGCGCTACAAATTTGACAACTGCACTACTGATTTGCTATGTTTTGTGGCAGCAAATACAATTAACTAAAATGAGTGAGAGAGAGAGAGAGAGAACACACAAGAACTAGAAAGACCTTTCTGGATCAGGCCAAAGGCCCATCTAGTCCAGCATCCTGTTCTGACAGTGGCCAACCAGTTTCCTGTGGGAAACTCGCAAGCAGGTTTCACGCGCAAGAGCACTTTCCCTTCCCTTGGGTTCCAGCAACTGGCATTCTGAAGCATTGCTGCTAGGCAGAGCATAGTCATCATGGCTTTTAGTCCTCGATAGCCTCAGCCTCCTTTTCTAATCCTCAGTTGGCAGCCATTACTGCCTCCTGTGGCAGTGAGTTCCATAGTTTAACTATGTTGCTGCGTGAAGTTGTTATCCCGAAATTCAGCTTCATTGGAGACCCACGAGTTCTAGTGTACGGGTCGGCAAACTAAGGCCCGAAGGCCGGATCAGGCCAAATTGCCCTCTGGATCCAGCCCGCAGACAGTCCTGGAATCGCTGCTTGGATCGGCGAGATTGTTTGGTATGCGCCATTTTTTTGCAAATTTTTTTCGGGAGCCATTTCCACCCCCCTCCCTCCCTCATATACACTGCGGTGGCAACTCCCCCTGGCTTCTTCTCGCCCCGCAGAGGAAGGGAGCTAAGCTTTAATTGGTGCCAGCAACCAGCCAATTCGAAGCCTCACCACCCGAGCACTGAGGCGCAGCCCAGACTCGCCACCCGCCCGCCGGCCTCTCCATCCATGGCCACACTGTGGGCATCATGATGGGCGCATTGTGGGGCTTCGGCTGGAGCTTGGTGCGCCTACTGGCTTGGTGCCTGGGGAAGCTGGCCTGGAAAGGAGAGGCGCCAGCACCACCTCCGGCTCCCAACCACAGGCAGAGCGGAAGAGGAGTTAGGAAAGCAGGGGGAGGGAAGGAGCTGGGGGAGAGAGGGGGAGAGAGAGAAGCCCCCCCCCTCCACCGTGTGTGTGTGTGTGTGTGTGTGTGTGTGTGTGCACGCACGTGCAGTCCGGCCCGCCACAAGGTCTGAGGGGTGGTGAATCAGCCCCTTCCTAAAAAAGTTTTTTTTTTACCGGTAATTGTTGTTATTCAGTCGTTCAGTCGTGTCCAACTCTTCGTGGCCCCATGGACCAGAGCACGCCAGGCACGCCTATCCTTCACCGCCTCTCGCATTTTGGCCAAACTCATGTTAGTAGCTTCGAGAACACTGTCCAACCATCTCATCCTCTGTCGTCCCCTTCTCCTTGTGCCCTCCATTTTTTTAAATAAAAATACTTTATTCTATTGTTTCAAATTATAATACACTCACATATTACCGACAAGACATACACAACATACAAGCATTCTTTTAAACATCTTAAAAACCAAACACTCCATCATACTTTCCTTATCTTCATCATACTCTACCCACCACCTTTCAACACCCCACACCCCACCCTGTGCATGACTTCCAATCAACTCAGCTGTAATTTCTTTCTATTTCTCCTTTTTCTTTCTTCTAACACACTATTATTCCAATTTCTTGTTTATTTACAATTCCCCTTTGTTGTCTAACTTGTTTAATATCCAATAGTTGTAACGGAACTTGTTCATTATAATAGGAGATTTAACTTTTCAACATAATTTTTCAAGTATCCTCTGAACGCTTTCCAATCTTTGTCTGCCCTTTCTTTTGTGGTCCTTCCAATTTCTTCCATTATTTTAGACTTACTTCCTAAAAAAGTTGATCCCTGTTCTAGTGTCATGAGGGAGGAAGAAAAACTCTTTTCTGTCTCTTTCACCATGCCATGCACAATTTTATACCCTTGTCTCCTCTCACTCGCCTTTTAGCCTGTGGCCCAATACATCAGTGCATCTGCCTTTTAACCAGAAGGTTGGTGGTTCAAGTTCACCCAGGGACACCTATGGGCAGGATTCCTGCATTGCACGGGGTTGAACGAGATGACTCTTGGGTTCCCTCGCAAATTTGACCCCAGGACCTCCTGTTCACCTGCAAGAGGGATTTCCCCCCTTCCAGCCCCCCCCCCAGTTGTTTCTTTGTGTGCAAAAGCTGCATATCAATAATATGCTTTTATAGCAAGGGTGTGGGAAACCTCAATTTCAGGATCCAAAGGTGGCCCTTCAGGCCTCCCTATCTGGCCCTCAAGACTCTCCCCAGGCCACACCCCTCCCCAGTCCTGCTTAGCATCCTCCTTGAGTGCTTTGCGAGGCTAGAATGAACCCTGATAATACCTGACTTGCCTGGATGGGGGTTAGAGAGGGGTGTGTATAAACTATCCTACTGTACAAAAGGAAATTTTGCAATTCATTACTTCGCCCACGTTTGCCTTGCCCCCTCCTGGCATGTGGCAGCTTGTGCAGAAGGGAAGGCACCCCTCAGGAGGTTCGAATCCCCATGACTGGGTGAGCTCCCGTTGCTCGGCCCCTGCTCCTGCCCACCTAGCAGTTCGAAAGCATGTCAAAGTGCAAGTAGATAAATAGGTACCACTCCGGCGGGAAGGTAAACGGCGTTTCCATGTGCTGCTCTGGATTGCCAGAAGTGGCTTGGTCATGCCGGCCACATGACACGGACGCTGTACGCCGGCTCCTTCGGCCAATAAAATGAGATGAGCGCCGCAACCCCAGAGTCGTCCGTGACTGGACCTAACGGTCAGGGGTCCCTTTACCTTTACCTTTAGGTATCTCCCTCACCCACCTGCATTCTGGGAACTGTGGCTTACCCAGATAGCTACAATTCCAGCACCCTTCAGCAAACTACAGTTCCTAGGATTCTTGGGGGAGAGTGGTGTGCACTAAACGCATGGTGCCCATGGCAGGCTTTGCAATCTCCCCTAAAAGCTTCCTCCTTTCACAGGTCGGTTTGGAGGTGCAGGCTGCCCTCTGCTGCTGAGTCCTAGCACTTCGGGGAAAGAGGATAAGATTCTTGCAGAAAGGAGCAGAAGCCAGTTTCCCAGGATTGTGGGGCTTTGGAATTTGAAAGGGTGGGCGTGGGTTGAAAAATGAATGTGTTTATGGAAATTCTCTTTGTGTCATGGTATAGACATATGGATTGGTAATGGACAATGGTTAATGAATAAGAATTTAATTTTAGGGAGTATAGGAGGGAAGGGGGGGAAGAGTTAAAATTAATTTCAGTTGGGTTGTTGTAATGAAATTTGGAATTAGGCAATGGAGGTTCAGGAAGATAGTGAATGCAGAGGATAGGTTAAAATGATAAATAAGATGCGTAAGGTGAATAATTAGTTAGTAAAAGAATTTAATTAAGGAAAATGTGAGGAGGAGGAAAAGTAATATGGGGATTAATTGGCAATAACTGTGAATTAGGGTTAAGCTGGAAATCAACGGAGGGGGGGAGAATCGGGGAAGTCTGTAAAGGTAAAGATGATATATGCAAAGTAAGTGGTTAAATTGGGAAAGAATTGTTGATTACCCCAGTGAGAGGGGGGTTTGTTCTGTATGCTCCCCTTGTTGAGAGAAAGGGGAGTTTGGAAAAAAATTAATCATGTATTGTAATTTGGATTTAATTGGAAAAACTCTTAATAAATATTATTTTTAAAAAGAAAAGAGGATAAGATTCTTGCAGTAGCTAAAAAACGAAGCTCCATCTGACACCAGTCTCAAAAATGGCCTCCCTTTTCACTTGCTCCTTCAGTCTTTTCAGACGAACCATACAATGTTTATGCTGATCGGATTACAAGCCGATTACATGTGAAATCCGCCTTTCTACTTGCTGGCACAGTAAAGGTTTCGCAACCAATTAGAATAGGTGGCAATTTGATCGGCCATATGGCTTTTGGGTTATCCAATTCCCACCCCCACCCCGTCTCTTCCCATGCCCCCTCCAGCTAATCTCTGCCCTGCATGCCTCATTTCTTTTATGTTGTGGCTGCTGATCATTTCAGAGTGCAACTTTCTCTCCTATCTGGGAGCATTTACTTGGAAGAAAGTCTCTTTGCACTTTGTGGGGTATGCTTCTGAGCTGGAGTGCCTGAGACTAAGGAACACAGGCTGGAATATCCTTTGTTCACTTGTAGGATCGCTGATCGGCGAAGCGCATTGTTAGCTATATGCGTAAGTAAAGTTTAACTGGAGTGCAGTAGCAATCTAACGATGCCCCGAAACCACAGGCATTTTCCTTATTTTCAACAGGAAACCATGATAGAAGGAAGCGACAGCTGATTTTATGCAATGCTTAAACATTGAACATGGGCTTTAAAAAAAAATGAGCATCATGACTCTAGTTCTGAAATATTAATACTGCAGGTAGAATGTGTGGTCCTGGTCTAATGATAGGTGGGAACAGTGAACAGACCATCTGTAGTTCTACACTTGAGGGCATCCGCAAGAAATCCGCATCAGGTACAGGAGGAGCTAGCTAAGCCCCTGGCTGGACATTTCCTCCCACTTCTGGTGAGCCAGGGCGGCTCAGCAGCACAACTGGTTGTCTCCGATGGAGGCGAGCTCCTCTTTCTCCTTCACGGAGCTGCCATCCCTCCAGGCGATGCTATTACTATTCCTGCTGGGAGAGTTCATCCCAGCTGGGATAACCACAGAGACAACAAAATTGTCCAGATGAATAGAAGACAATAACACAATGAAATTCAAAACAGTAACAGTTTATTGTGCATTTATACAAAATCCATTAAAAATATTTATTTTTATTCCATTCCATTTCAATTCTTTTTCTTCTCATTCCTCTAAGCAGGCTCTGGAATTCTCCTTTGTGTTCCACGAGCTGCAGATTCAGAAGTCTGTAGTGGAATTTCTCTCCCTATAATTCTTCAATGAAGATGTCGTCTGGATGGAAGAGAATGAGAATGAGAATGAGATTTTCCCACAGGCCTTTATTCCCCACATTTATACCCATCCTTCAGTCCCAGGTTGGAAATGTAGCTGGAGTCAGTCCGGACGCAGCCCTCCCAGGCCAGGTGGGAAAGGCCTGCCCGGCAGGGAGCAGCTTCTGCAGGACTCCCAGCAAGAAGACCTGGGAGGTGGGTCTTGAGCAAAGAAGGGACAAGGGAGTTGGCTGTCTCCAAGGTGTGGGGCTTACCTTCTTCTGGCTTCAGGCGGAAGCAGGCCAGGTTCGGCCGAACAACCGTCATTTGCAGAGGAATGAAAGATCGGGGTCAGATGGGAGCAAGAGAGCACAGAAGCAGCGCCAAGCCAGGAAAGCCGGGTCTCGCTCTGTCTTGGGCCCAATCCCTTGTTCCAGAGGACCTCCCTGGGCCCTGCAGCCTCCTGGGCAGAGGTGGAAGGGCAGCAGCAGCAGCAGGGAAGGGGGCAGGAAAAGCTTCCGGCCTCATCCTGGCCCCAGGGACACACACCGCCGCATCAGTCGGGGATGTGGCTCTTGGAGGGATGGAAGCTGTGAGGGATCCTATTCCCTCCCCTTTTCAATACTTCCCCAACCGTGACTCTCCCTAAGTTTCACTGACAACGAGGATGAATCCTTCAGTGTTCATATGGGAGTTGTCTCTGGGGTACCTCAGTGCTTTACGTTTGAAAACCTCTTGCCACCTATGGGATCTCCCTCCCAGGGTTCCCACCTACTGCAGTTTGCCTTCCCTTTAGGCAAATAAGTGGCACACTTGGCTTCACTGTCCAGCCCTCTGTATGACAGGAGAATAAGCAAACGGTTTCCTCTTCCACAGGAAAGCTTTGTTTTCTCCTCTTAGTCAAACCTCTTAAGGTACAGATACACTGCCACAGTCAGCGAACGTTTAAGCACTTTTAACTTTATTAGGTAACTTGAAAACATGGATGTCTCGGGTTATTACTGGCACTCGGGGCTGATTTCTTTAAGGATGGATATGTTTGATCTTTTTGCAGTCCATGGGACTCTCAAGAGTCTCCTCCAGCACCATAATTCAAAAGCATCAATTCTACGGTGATCAGCCTTCTTTATGGTCCAGCTCTCACTTCCGTACATTACTACTGGGAAAACCATAGCTTTAACTATACGGACCTTTGTCGGCAAGGTGATGTCTTTGCTTTTTAAGATGCTGTCTAGGTTTGTCATTGCTTTTCTCCCAAGAAGCAGGCGTCTTCTAATTTCGTGACTGCTGTCACCATCTGCAGTGATCATGGAACCCAAGAAAGTGAAATCTCTCACTACCTCCATTTCTTCCCCTTCTCCTCCCTCAAAGAGGGCACGTGTTGTGGTGAGACCTGGAAACCGGCACCCTGTGTTGTGGGTGGGTATGATTGTTGTTGTTGTTGTTGTTGTTGTAGTTGTTGTTCAGTCGTGTCCGACTCTTCGTGACCCCATGTACCAGAGCATGCCAGGCACGCCTATCTTTCATTGCCTCCCGCAGTTTTGCCAAACTCAGGCTGGTTGTTTCAAGAATACTATCCAACCATCTCATCCTGTTGTCCCCTTCTCCTTGTGCCCTCCATCTTTCCCAACATCAGGGTCTTTTCTAGGGAGTCTTCTCTTCTCACGAGGTGGCCAAAGTACTGGAGCCTCAACTTCAGGATCTGTCCTTCCAGCGAGGATTATCATTATCATTATATCATTAATATTATAATATCATGATCAAATGATATTATTGTTATTATCATGGGTTAGGACGTCCCTGTTTTGCATGGGAGAAATGTTGGGAGGGTATCTGAGCGCGCACAACATTTGCAAACGCTGCTGGGCGGGTCCCGCTCCCACACCGCCCCAGCCGCTTCGCCCAGGCAAGTGACGATGATGGACGGGAACCCGGAGTCCCCCGCCCGCCCACTACGCAGCGCGCTCGTCATCCCCGCAAGCTCCGGGCTCCTCCCCTTCGCGAACCCGGCGCGCTGGTGCGCTCTGGCAACGTTCCGTCCCTCCGCGGCTGCCGTAGTCGGGCGCCGCCGCCGTCCCTTCCCTTCGTTCCCACGTGGTTGCAGGGCAGGAGCAGCTGCGGCGTCTGAGTAAGTGGCCGGAGCGGCTGCCGGGGCTGCAGCAGCAGCAAGGGAGGCGGCGGGCGGCTCTTTGCGGCGGGCAGGCGTGGGGAGCCAGGGGATCCGGGTGTCCTTCCTCCCTGCCTCCCTTGGTTGAGGAAGGAAGGAGAGGGAGAGAGAGAGAGAGAGACCTCAGGCTGCGCCCAGCGGATGCCTGCGTTGCTCAGCGCCCCGCTCGTATGCCTTCCTTAGCCTGGCTGGGGTCGGTGCCGCGGCGTCTGGCCGCTCATTCCCTCGGGAGACCAGCCCGTGGCTGGCGGCTGAACGGCATGGCTAGCGTAGGTATCTCTCCGGATCTTCGGCCGTTTGAGGTTTTGGCGGCGGCGGCGGCGACCCGGGAAAGCTTCCTTAGAATATGACTTTTATCAGCTGGCGAGTCTTAAGAAAGGAGTTAACTTCAGGGCGTTGGAAACCGCCTTGATGCGGATCTAGCTCAGGATTGCCTCCTCTTATAGGGTTTGAAAGAGTGGACCTGGAGATGCCACCGGGGGCGTTCTGCACCATCGTCATCCTTGTTATTAAATAAATTTCTATACTGCTCTTCACCCGAAGATCGCTTGGCGGTTTACGAAGACACAAAGATTCATACCTTAATAACAAACCCAATCCATACAGGGGGTGGGGGGAGATTCAGTGCAGCTACAAAGGTAACATGCATGCCAAGCGGATGCTCTTGTCACTGGGCTACAGCCTTTCCCTATGCAACGTGGTGTTTCTGTTGCTTTATATTCAGCTCTTTTTTAAAAAAGTGTATTTTTAACTCTTCGTCCCCTGAATTGCAGAGATTATTCTGTTGTTGGTGCATTACCTGATCTTCAGAGATGTGCATTGTGAGCTGCGCCAAAGTTGCTCGTTTCAGCTGGGCGTATGGCATTGCATTGAATAATGTCTGTATACATATGTATATGTCAAGCAGAATTAAAACTCCACCAAGCAAAACTGGGGTTCTTGACACTGGCTTGGCTGCCAGGTCTGCGGAGCGGGCTTCATGGCAAAGTCAAGGATTCATTGCTCCAATATGGCCCTTCGGGATTATTATTCTGAGCGGTCTTTGCCAGATGAGAGGAAAAATCCAGCCAAGGGGGGAAATGTATTATACACAAACACACACACACAAGATTGTTGTTGTTAGGATTCTTCTCCAGCGATCGCTTATAGGTATATATTCCAAATAGCACATTTAAATGATGGTTAATGATAAAGGCTTGATGTTACTGGAGTTTGCTAAGGCTTGCATGGAGAAACTTACAAAGCCAATAGGGATATATATTCTGGTAATTTTGATACAGAATCTGGTAAGGATTCTAGAGTTGCTTCTGTAGTGCTGGGATGGGGAATCTGTGGCCCTCTGGATCTTGTTCTACTCCCAATTCGTTATGCTTCATAGAAAGTGATTCACAAATGAAAACAATTAATAAATAATAGCACCCACCCCTGACCATTGGCTCTGCTGGCTGGAGCTGATGGGGGTTTATAGTCTTAACATCTGGATGCTGCAGGTTCCCTGCCCGTGCTGGGTGACCTGTAGCTCTCCCGATATTACTGCACTAAAACCCCCAGCAGCTCCTTTTGGACTTACTTGCTTGGTTGCCTTAAGAGAATTGTATTTTGTCAGTTGATTTTGAGTGATCGATTCAATATCTGTGTGAACAAGGTTTCTATGGCTGTCGTGCGCTTTAAATGAAGGACTTAATTACCTTTTGGATGATCCCTTCTAGTGCTTTGCAATGGCCGAGGAGTTGAGGACCGTGGCCGGCAACCAAGCCAAGAGGCTGAAGAGCAGCTGCAGCAACATAGAGGAGGCAGCGGAAGAAGTTGGGAAGCAGGAGGAAAACGGGCATGAAACAAAACGGTTCAAGACCAGTGGGGAGGAGGTGGAGGACGGGGTGAAGAGGTTCCCCAAAAGGAAGGTTGTGCTGCTGATGGCATATTCAGGGAAAGGCTATCATGGGATGCAGGTGAGTGGCTCAGGCACTTTACCTGTGAAACGGCCTACCTATGCTTGGGGAGTGTGTGTGGAGTTGCCAGGCTAATTTGTTATTGGCCTTTGCTTAGGCATGTAGGTATGAGATGAGGATGGGGGTTGGTGGTCTTGCTGCTGCTGCTGCTGCTGCTGCTGCTGCTCTGCTTTGTTCACCTATTTATTTATTTAAAGTGGTGGGGAACCACTGGCCCTCCAGTTCGTTGAGGCTGGTGGGAATTGTAGTCCCACGACATTTGGAGGGCCAAAGGCACCCCACCCCTGCCCTATGATTCACACTGCTTTCCCCTGTGCTATAGGGAGCCTTCACTGCCTTTGTGACAGTAGAATTTGAACACAAGGCTGCAGAGCGGAAGAGAAGCAGGGCCATTCCCATCTCGCCTCCCTTGAGAGACCGTGTGCCTTTGGGTCCCCTCTCAGCCACCACTTTTAAGACTTGGTGTCTGAGTTTGCTTTCCTCCCTTCTTCCTCTCCATTACTTTCCCCCCACATGCCATGTCTTCTAGATTGCAAATCTGAGGGCAGGGACTAGCCCACTACTGATGTTTGCAAGTTCTTCTTTTTAGCTAAAGAAACACGGCTAGTTACCACATTAACACTTTTCTTCGATCCATCCCAGGCGCTTGTACCTGGGCTGACTTCCTGATCCTTATCTCATCCTTTGTAGCAGCCAGGCAGCTCCAGATCTGGTGAGTGAGGTACATTCAATCTTTTCTTCTTTTTCATTCCAGCGCAATGTGGGGAATGCTCAGTTCAAGACGATTGAGGATGACTTGGTGTCAGCCCTCATTCGATCAGGCTGCATCCCAGAGAACCACGGTGAAGACATGAAGAAGATGTCTTTCCAGAGATGCGCCCGGACAGACAAGGTGATGCTGTTTTGCGTATGCAAATGGGAGTTTCAACAAGGTGATGCTGTTTTGCGTATGCAAATGGGAGTTTCAACAGCATGGAGTGTCGGCGTTGTGGATTGCAGCCCTGGGGAGCTCCTGCCACACAGTGTAGTAAATACAGTGGTACCTCAGGTTAAGAACTTAATTCGTTCTGGAGGTTCATTCTTAAGCTGAAACTGTTCTTAACCTGAGGTACCACTTTAGCTAATGGGGCCTCCTGCTGCTGCTGTGCCGCCGCCGCACAATTTCTCTTCTCATCCTGAAGCAAAGTTCTTAACCCGAGGTACTATTTCTGGGTTAGCAGAGTCTGTAACCTGAAGCATCTGTAACCCGAGGTACCACTGTACTGAGCTTGATGGGCCAATGGTCTGACTCTGTATAAGGCAGCTTCTTATATTTCTGTATGTGGCACCCTAACACATATGTAAAATACATGGTCCCTGGGTTATGGTTTGGCATAGAGACCCTTGCGTTCTTCAACTCAGTTCCGTTTTGTTTGTTTTCAGATTATACTAACTTCCTGAATCCATGCTTAGGACCCTTAGTCCATCACTGTTTGATGGAGACTTTTCTGGTTCCCTCCCCCCTGTTGATTTTAATCCCTACCTGTTGATCCACACAGGGTGTATCTGCAGCTGGGCAGATCGTGTCGCTGAAGGTCTGGTTGATAGAAGATATCTTGGAAAAGATAAACCACCATCTTCCTCCTCATATACGAATTCTAGGTAAGGGACTAAATAAAAGGAGCTTTTGGTTGTGGGCCTTCATCTCGGTGATCACACCTTTCAATATTTCATAACCAGAGCAATAGGGATGAGCCCTTCTCTCCAGCTTGTAAATGGATAGGCGAGGTGGGCCTTGGTGTTGAGGGTGCTTTGAGTTAAGCTCTGTTACATCAGAAGACCCCCTCCTGTCCCCCAAGCACAGGAGTAGCCAACCTGGAGCCCTGCAGATGTTGCACTCCAGTGTCTATCAGCCCCAGCCAACATAATCAGTGGTTAGGGAAGATGGGAGTTGTCATCCAACTACTTGACTACCTGGCTCTTCTGGATAGACTCCAGAAGGGACCTACAATTAATTAGGAACACCACATTTCCTCATTGGTATCCACATGAGAACAGGGCATTTTAGAGCTCGTTAGATGACCAAAATTCTTGCCAGCTTTCTTAAGAAATACCTTTACTGCATTGCGTTTCCAAGTGATGCCCGCCGCAGTCTTGGATGGCTGCTAAAACTAAGGTCCCATACACAGACAGACTTTGTATTTGTGGTCAACCACAGGTGAAAGACATCACTCATCTGTTAACCTGCCCCTTATATAGGTTCCTGAAACCTTGGTTCTCAGGGACAGCTCAGTTGGTAGAGCACGAGACTCTTAATGTCATTGTCGTGCATTTGAGCCCTCTGCTGGGCGAACAGTTCCTGCAATGCAGGGGGTTGGACTAGATGATCCTCGTGATCCTTTCCAACTCTACAGTTTTATGATTCTGTAAAAGCAGGTACATCATGGCAGAAAGGGTTTGGTTTCTTTTTAGTGACAGTAATATCTTCAGTTACAGGTGTGTAGCCGTGTTGGTCTGCCACAGTCGAAACAAAATAGAAAATTCTTTCCAGTAGCACCTTAGAGACCAACTGAGTTTGTTCTTGGTATGAGCTTTCGTGTGCATGCACACTTCTTCAGATTGGCAGTATCTGAAGAAGTGTGCATGCACACGAAAGCTCATACCAAGAACAAACTCAATTGGTCTCTAAGGTGCTACTGGAAAGAATTTTCTATTTTGTTAGTAATATCTTCGTAACACACAAAGTAACCTTTACTGCATTGTTTACAAAAAATATCAGGAAAAGGGGGTTAGATAAAATCGCTATACATTGTTTTGGTGATTCAGAGGTTTAATCTGAGATATAAGCCTCTCTCTTTTACATCATGGAAGCCAGCTTATAGTATGTGTATATGTATGTATGTATGTATGTATGTATGCATGTGTATGTATTGCATTGTTTTATTAATCCTATTGCTGCAAGTTTGTCATGGCCTTGGGCTAGAACAATAAACTTCTGAACTGAACTGAACTGGCTACCCATGTCCCTTGAAGGTTAGCAGAGGCAGGGTCTTTGGCAGGCACTTTTTTTTTTTTTTGCTTTCCCCCACCAGTACCAATGTTCCCCATGAACTGGGTTGAGTTGGCATTTTTTAAGTAGGCCTTTCCACTTAGATGGGAGAAGCGTATGTGCCAGGCCAAAATGATAATTGCTGATTGTGGAAAGTGAACAGCGCAGCAGCCGAGAGAGGCCCCAAGTTGTGCCAGGCAGGATGTACTTCCTTGTGTGGTCAGTTCCACCCCCCTCCTGCCAAAAATAAATCCCATAGAGGCTGGAATGTGAAAAGTTTTGCCACCTGTACATTTTGAAGCCTTGATGTACTGAGAAATTTGAGAGTTCCATTAAGCCAAAACTGTGGACCCCTGAACCTAAAGCAGGTCTGGGGGAGCCTGTGATCCTTCTGATGTTGGGACTCCAGCTCCCATCGTCCTCTGCAAGGATGGACAATGGTCAAGGATGATGGGAGCTGAGCTTCAGTGACATTCGGAGGGTGACAAGTTTTCTCCCATCCCTGTGCTGAAGTATCCTGGGTCCACAGTTCACCTGAAACTTGATGGGATTGTAAAGATCCTGTTAATGGAACATGCGTGTTTTAATCTAGGACTGAAACGGGTCACAGGAGGGTTCAATTCCAAGAACAAATGCGATGCCCGGACATACTCTTACATGTTGCCAACTTTTGCCTTGGCACACAAAGACTCTGACCTTCAGGATGACACGTACCGCCTGAGCACGAAGACGCTGGAGACCGTCAACAGCCTTCTGGCTTGCTACAAGGGGACGCACAACTTCCACAACTTCACCTCTCAGAAAGGGCCCAAAGACCCCAGCGCCAAACGCTACATCATGGAAATGTACTGCGAGGAGCCCTTTGTGAGGGAAGGCATGGAGTTCGCCGTGATCAAGGTGAAAGGGCAAAGCTTCATGATGCACCAGATCCGGAAGATGATTGGGCTGGTGATCGCCATCGTGAAGGGCTTCGCTTCTGAGGCCATCATGGAGCGTTGCTGGGGGGAGGAGAAGGTGGACGTCCCCAAAGCCCCAGGGCTGGGCCTTGTTTTGGAGCGGGTTCACTTTGAAAAGTACAATAAACGTTTTGGGAACGATGGGCTCCACGAGGCCCTGGAGTGGGTGGAAGAAGAAGAAAAGATTGCTGCTTTTAAAGAGCAACACATCTACCCCACGATCATAAGCACGGAGAAAGAAGAGAAGTCCATGGAGAGCTGGGTGGAGACGCTCTCCAACCACGACTTCAATTCCACTGTCTCAAGGGCACCGGTGGACAACAGGGATTCAAAGGTAACCCAGTTGGTGGCCGTCACTGCATTCCAAAGTTTAACTATGCGCAGTGTGGATAAGTGTTTCTTTCATCTGGCATGAATCTTGTAATGTGTAGCTTCATTGTTTTTCCATGAGTTCAAGTGCTGTGAGCGTGGGAGGAAAACCTTCCTGGATCCACTTTCTCCACACATTCCATAATTTTAAAACCCGTGTCTGTGAATGCCACTGACAGTTTGTGACTATGCTGCTTCTTTCTCTCCCTTTTCCAGAGTGATGATCCTGAAGGCAGCGATGGATGCGGAGATGACTCGGACTGAACTGAAATCTGCTCCAGAGGGCAGAAATATAACAGCACGTGGGTTGCCCCACACCGTTCTGGGAAACTTCTGCTCGATAACCTTGGGGTCGTCTCTCAACTGTTGGTGCTCATCTGCTTCATTGATGAGCATTGCCCATGGCGGATCACCAGGCCAAGCTGTGGGAGGAGAAGAAAAAGGACTTTTAGAGCAACTCTGTCTATGGTTACTGGGTGGGAAATAATGTCAGCTGGAGCCAATAGTGCATTAATTATGCTTTACAAAAGAATTATGTCATTTTTACTATGTCCAGTGCACAATAGAAAGTAATTAATAATCGGACTCTTAAGACAATGAAAAGGTTTTTTAAATATCATTTTCCCCTCCTTTTTAAAATGAAGGCCAAAGTTTATTCCTCCTTTCTTTTGGGCTTTTTCTGATTGTACTTCATTCCAGCTCAGCTTGTGGAAGGAGAGACACCCCCTTCCCTTCCTTAGCTTGCCATGTCTTTGCCTCTGGTGTCCCAAGAGACAAAATGGTTTCTCTGAACAAAACCTGACTGTGGAATATATAAAAAATGAGCTACTTGTGTCAGAGGGCTTTAAAAAGAAAAGTTTGTCTCTGGTTTTTGTTTTCTTTTTTGAAAATAAAATAAAGACTTCTCGTGGCACAATTAGAAAAGAAAAATCATCCCTACGTTTTCTGTGTACGAAATAAAAGAGCTTAAGATTCTGAGAAGAGCCAACATCCTGTTCTCCCTGTGGCCAGCCATACTCTTGCGGGAAGTTTGAAAGTAGGACCTGAATGCAACAACACTCTCCACTTGTGATTCCTAAAAACTGGTACGCAGAAACACATTGCCGCTGACAATGGAGGGAGAACATTGCCATGACACGTGTGTGTAATAATAGTAACAATGGGAAGCTTTCCTACCCTGATCTTCAATCATATAGTGAGTGTCTGGGTCATAGTTCTGTGTAGATCTCCCCCTCCATGGGCAGAGAGGGGAAGCTGTATCTGGAGCGACAGGTGCCTCCATCTTCCATTATTTCGTCACATGAACACCACATCAGCTTTAAAGTGGGGTACACGGTTCTTCTCCCTCCAAGTTAAATCCTTGCGACAACGCTGAGAGACAGTGACTGGCCCAAGGACACAGTGAGCTTTCCTGGCTTGAGTGCAGATTTGGATCCTAGTTCAGCATCCTAACCGCTACACCGCACAGGCTCTCAGTGGGATCTTGCTTCAGTACTGGCAATGGGGCAGCTTCCTCCTTGACACCTGAAGGCAGAGGCTTTGCACGCACTTTGTGATTGTATCACTAACTACTAAGCTGCAGTGGTCATATACACAAAGCACTCTTACACAACCGGAACAGTCACCGTAAGAAGAATAGAGAACCAGTGCTCCCCCCCCCATAAAATGTTTAGGGGTACTCTCATTTTCCTACTCCTATTGAAATACTGCCCCTCAATGAGACCAAACTTAGATTCACAAAATGTTTAGGGGTATGCATCCCCCCCAGGAAAAAAAACTGCTGAGAACTGTAGTTTACCCCACAGTGCTACAGTTCCAAGGATTCTTTTGTAAGGCGGGGATTGTGCTTTGCATGCAGCCAAAATATGTTTTCTCATTTATATGTGTGACTTTCACTTCAAAGGAGGCAGGGATCTGTGTCTGAAAGTGAAGTGTGGTGTTGTGGTTTAGGCTAGGTTTGCAGAGGCCCACGTTTAAATTGTTCTTTGGCCAGCAACTCCACTGAGTGGTTTGGGGGGTGATTGCTATTTCTCAGCCTGCCCTTCCTCACAGAGTTGTTGTAGACAAGAGTGGATGGTAGTAAAGGGGGGGAGTATTAATGGTCCACCTTGAAAGTTTGCTTTTCAAAGATTTTCCAAGTAGCCTCACAATAATTACAACTCCCATGATTCTCTCTCTCTCTGTGTGAAATAGCCCTGTCAAATGTTTTTCATCTGAATATATACTACAGCAGGCATTCAATTGCTGCCAGGTTTGTTTATTATGCATTAAAGAGATTTATATCCTGCCTTTCCTCTTAAGGAGCTCAAGACAACCTGCAGTGTTTTTAATAGATTATAACGATATGGTTTCAATTGCATCAATGTTTGATACTTAAAAAAAAAAAGTTTTGTTCTGTGTTTTTAGGAGTTCTTATTTTTTTTTGTCTGTAAGCAGTCTTGACTCTGTCAGGGTTCAAACAATCAATCAAACAAATGTATGTATGTAATAATATGGTTCCTATTTTTCCCCCTCACCCATTTTATCCTCACAAGAACCCTGTTAGGTAGGCTCAGGCTAACACTGAGAGAAAGCAGCTGGCTCAAGGTCACCTTAAACATCTGCCTTAGCCCAACAGCCTTAACAGCTGCACCTCAGTGGTGTAAAAGCCAGTTCCGGGGGGGGGCAATTTAGTGTGGGGGTGACTTGTGACGTAATATGACGTCCCAAACGTCATGGTTAATGGCTTCCGAACCGTCATGCATCTTGTGAAAGAGAACTCGCATCGCGCATGACCCTCCTTATTGCGTCCCCGTTGGGTTACCGTACCCTTACTCACTCGCCCGCCCGCCCTGCTATTTGACTGCTGTGCTTGTGATAGGCGGGCTGCTCTAACAGTCACTACCGCTTGGCCAATACCGCGAGAGCTCTAGTTCGGCGCTGGCCAATGGTACCTATAGCTGGCGCAGCCCCTCCTTCCCGAGCTCGCAATAGTACGGTATATTGTGGAAGGGGAGATCTTGGGCGCGTGCGCACCCCCCCTACGGTGTCCTTCAAGTGGCATCGCCCATCGTGGGTCCTCCGCGGGGCGGTGGCAGGACAGACCAAATGCAGTCTTTCGAGAGGGGTGAGTGTGTTTAATGGGTAGGTAGGCTTGGTGCAAGGATGGGTGAGGCATTTAATGTTAGATACTGAGGTGGTATTAGCATGACTGCCTTTTCTTTTCTTTTCCCTCGGCAGGAAGGTGGGGGGACACACGACTAAAGCAGTTGGTATGGCGCAGGCTGAAGTTCCACCGGGAGAGTTGCCCCCCCAGCCTTGCATTCACTACCTAGAGGACACGAAGCGGCACAGAAGCGAAGATGTAATCTGCTGTTGGAGGCCCTCTTCTGTCTTAAACAGGGTCTCTGTTGGGGCCTTCTGCGTGCAAAGCAGGTGCACTCCCACTGAGCGGCTGTCCTTTCTGCATGACGCTTTAAAAATGCAATAGGAGAGGTAAAGTGATTCAAGGAAGCGATCAAAACCACATCTGTGTGCATGTGATGGTGGTCTCAACATCTTTATTCCTTGCAGCATTCCAGTGTGGTGGTTGTATAAACGTAACAACACTGAATTTTGAATTGCATTTTTAATGTTTGATGCTTTGCTATGTTTCTGTATACGCTGGAAGCCACCCAGTCACATGGGCGGGGTACAAATAATAAAATTATTACTATTGTGGTAATATAATCTTACCAGTACTGTGGTGGGTAATTAGTCCCAAGCATCTGCTTTAGCACATGTTTTCCTCTACCTTACTCCAGAGACTCTCTAACAGTAGAGTGCTTTGGCATTGACTGAGGATATATTGAAATCATGCTCATATCCCTCCCCAGTAGGATGCTTGGTTCCCTTTGGGGTCTACAATTTGAGCAAACATTCGTCTGATGGTAGGTGTTTACAAGACTCTGGGCGCAGGCATGATGCGGCACATGTACAGAATGCATACAGTGGTACCTCGGTTTACGAACTTAATCCGTTCCGGAGGTCCGTTCTTACACCGAAGCCGTTCTTAAACTGAGGCGCGCTTTCCCTAATGAGGCCTCCCGCCGCCGGTACCCTTCCACCATTCGTTGACCAAGGTAAAGTTCGCTAACTGGAACAATACTTCCAGTTTTGCAGAATTTGTAACCTGAATAGTTCATTAATGTGGGAATGTTTAGGGATGCAGGAGAGGATATATTGTTTATTATATCCTATCCCAACTTGTGTTAACAAGTCCCGGAACTTAGCAGGATGCAGGAGAGGATATATTGTTTATTATATCCTCTCCTGCATCCCTAAACATTCCCACAATTAACAGGACTGTTCGTAGACCGAGGTACCACTGTACTGGCAAATTACGGCAATGGATTGCAGCTTTACAGCATGCCCAACTTCTCTGAGCAAAATCAGGGGAAGGGGCATGAGACCTGGGGCTTAGCACAAAAGTACTCAATAATTATCCCACATCTTTGCAGTTGGTGGTGGCCATGTTGGCCTTTGAGAGTGTGGCGGGTTTAAAAGTTAATTTATTTATTTAATGCAGCTTTGTAAGGAAGCGCAGGATAGAAAGGCCAGCAGAACAATCTGCAAATAGGCTACTGTTGTGTGTTTCCATACTGGCAGCAGAGGAACGTGACGTCCAGCTAAGTCAAGCTTGGATAAGAAGAGCCATTTCAGTAAATGGCAGGGGGTTGGACTGGACAGCCCTTGTGGTCTCTTCCAACTCTATGATTCTATGAAATGTGCATAAATGGGTCTACTCTGAGCATGAGTTACATCGTATACTGCAAGTGTCCCTGCCCAATCTGGTAGAGATGATAGGATAGTGAAAAAGAGAAGAGGAGCACCAGAGGAGCAGGAAAATTCAGGCAATAATTCTTCATAGAGTATTCCCCAGTATCAACCGTATTGGGTCCTAAGATTGGCAGGGGAGGCCCTGACGGTGGTGCTGCCACTGGATGTTGCCCAGTTGGTGTTGACCTATGTCAGGGCCTTTTTAGTGGTGGTTTCGCATTTGTAGAATGCCCTCCCTGGTGAAACGCATCTGTATCCCTCACTATTCACTTTCACGAGGAATTTAAAGATACTCTTGTTTACCCAGGCACTTGGATGACTGAAAGACACTGTTCCTGGCAACCATGAAAATGATTAGCTTCAAGAGTATGTGATTGTTTTTAGACAACTTTTTAATTTTACTTTTAGTTGAATTGTTTTATCACTTTTCTGTGTACTGCTGCCCTAGGTGCCCTTGGGAGATAAATTTAATAAATGAATACATAAAGTTATATATGTTTATTTATTAAATATCTATTCTGCCCTTCATTTGAGGATAAAACGGCAGTTTACAATATAAAAACACAAAAATGTGTACCATAGTAACAAAAAGAAACAGTACCCCACAGTTTAAAAGGCCATAGATTTATTTTTATATAGAGGCAAAAAGATGTGGTGTTTTGATTTTCTATTCATATACAGTGGTACCCCGCTAGACGAATGCCTCGCTAGACGAAAGGCATTCGCTAGCGGAAGGCTGTCTCGCAAGACGAATTTTTCAATGGGCTTGCCTCGCAAGACGAAAAAATTTCCGTTTTTTTTTTCTTTTTTTCGTCAAACCGCTATTCTCTCGTTGGTGCTTCGCAAGACGAAAAATTCGCTATACGACAGCACTCGCAGAACGAATTATTTTCGTCTAGTGAGGCACCACTGTACACAGTAGTTAATACTCTTGTTTTTTAATTATTCTCTCTTTAGGCACTTTGATCACAGCTGCGGTATCCATGCTGAAGAGAGATTGTGGCTCAGCAGCATGTTCAGCCATAGCAACCCTATTTGCATGATTGGACTCATTCTGCAGTTAAGCCAATTTTTCAACACACTTGCTAGAAATGGAACCTCCTGGCGGCGTCTAAACTCCGAAGTTTTGAAGTTTGTGAAAGGAACAAAGGTTTTGTTCAAGGAACCATTAGTGCTGTTCTTGTAATTAGTGCTGTTCATGCCAAGCAGCCGTGAATATTTTGTATGTATCTAAGGCAGGGGTAGGCAACCTAAGGCCCGTGTGCTGGATGCGGCCCAATCGCCTTCTCAGTCCAGCCCGCTGATGGTCCAGGAATCAGCGTGTTTTTACATGAGTAGAATGTGTCCTTTTATTTAAATTCATCTCTGGGTTATTTATGGGGCATAGGAATTCGTTCTTTTTTTCTTTCCAAAATATAATCTGGCCCACCACATGCTCCGAGGGACAGTAGACCGGCTCACAGCTGAAAAAGGTTGCTTACCCCTGATCTGAGGCATTACCTATTAATGTTCATATTTTTCATTCATCCACACTTGGTTAGATATTTGTATAGATATAGATACCTGTACATACATAATTTTTGAACTTTGAAGTCCGAGATCGTGCTTTTTAATTTTTTAAATGCTGCCTCTGATGTAATAAAGTAGATTATTATTTGTTAATTGAATACAGTAATAAAAAGTTTGATAGTTATTCATATTGAATATTATATTAATATATTATTAAATAAAGCATACATTTGCACAATGCTCCTTGAGTCTTTGGTATTTTCCTCATCTCATCCTGTTTATCAATAAAACAGAACCTGTTTCATAAAATGAATCCATTTCCTGTTTTTGTCTTTATGCCAGGCCTTGATTTAGTTAGTTTTTCTGCCAGTATAAAAATGCAAACTTTATTATACCAAGCTTCTAACGATGGATCTTTAGAGTATTTCCAGCATTTTCAACCAGTAAATACCGTGATACCCTCATAAAAACAAGAAGCAGCATTTCCTTATATAGGATGTGGACATTTTGGCAATGAAATATTTAATGATGCTAATTTTGGAGCCATCTGTATTTTCTTCTTTACTATAAGACTATACAGTATTATTTAAGGACACCCTGTCAAAACCCATGCACATATTGGCATTCCCAGCATACAGGTACCGTATGTAGGATATACGCCTCCCATCCCTTGCATCCCCCCCAACAAGTCTTGTGCCCATTATTCTTTTAAACTTTTTTAAACTGTTTATTCTTTTAAACATTGTAAATGTTTGATGCCAGACCTTTCATTGCAGAGTAAAGTCAAAAGCATCAATGGCTCAAATCCTGTTTCTTCAAATATTCAAATAGATTCCTGCTATTTCAGTTTGAGATAAAAGAAAAGACCTTGATGTAACTGGGAGTTGTTCCTTCAGTTGACCTAATTTGGGAACTGCCCCTTAAAACAGATCACGAATAGAAACTATGCCCCACATTTGCCACTGGCTTAAGTATTGAATTTTGCTGCCCCCCCCCAAAAGTATTTAAAAGGGAGTAACAGGAAAGAAAATGGAGTTTTCTCAGGCTATAACTGAGGGAGGAATTATCTGTAGTTTCTAGATCCACCCCCCAAAAAAATTGTAGGGTAAACCGTGCACCCCCCCCCCCAAATTGTAGGGTAAACCATGCACTGCCCTGTACTTAGTCAAACCCTCCAGGGAGACTCACCTGGCACCATAATTGTATACTGTACAGTCCTTTTCTTCTGGGAAAAAGGTGTTGAAATGTTTCCTTCTGTACCCCCATAAAAAGCACTGATTATATACACCTTTAGGTGCCAGGTTTTTTGCTCTGAATTCTGTGGCCTCCTTTTGAGTGGTGAAGTTTCAATCTTGCCTTTTTAAGGATTGCCTTTCAGATTTTTCTTTTTGTTTTTCTTCGATGTCGGTTTTGAGTTATAATAATTTTATTATTTATACCCTGCCCATCTGACTGGGTTTTCCCAGCCACTCTGGCCGGCTTTGGGTTATCACAGTAAAAAGAAAGAAAGATGAATAAATCCAATGCAGTGTGTTGTGCAATGTTCTTTCAAGTTGGATGATTGTTTTATTATGGATTATTATTTATTGTATTTGACTGAAGTGGTGCACACCGTACTCTTAAAAATTGCTGGCATTTATTTATTGCTTGATTTTACAGTCAGGAATTATAGCAGATTTTTAAAATGGCTCTTTAATTTTTAAACCCGAGTCTAAAATTATGCAGACGCATGTACCAATTCAGATTCTTTCTCTCTCTCCCCACCCCCCCCTCCTTCCTTCCCCCTCCTTTTCTGTCTCACTTTGGCACATGCGCCGTCAGGGCCGTCCTTTCCGCGCGCCTACAGAACGTACTTTACGTTCACGGTGGGCGGAGCCTCTATTCGCATGCGCATTTCTCCAAACCGAAGCCTACTAGTGAAGCTGGGCGGGCGGGCGAGGGTGGGGTGAGTGGAGTAAGCGCGCTTACCCGGGTTGACGGGCGCGACGTCCCGCGAATTGACCCTCACCGGCGTCCGTACAACCAGCGGATGCGCATGCTTCTCCCCCCTCTCTCTTTTTTTTGTTTCCTCCTCCTCTTCCTCCGCCAGTTTCCTGTCAGGAGGCGGATGGCAGAAGCAGGGCCCGGCTCGGAGCGGGAGGGACGAGTTGGGGAGGCGCCTTGACTGGAGCGCAGCGGGTTGACACCTCGCCGGAGAGACAAGGTAGAGCCGGCCGGTCCCGGGAGAGCTTGGCGGCTTGTGTGCGAAGGCCGAGGTGCCTAGGCCGCTCTAGGCCCGGCCTGAGAAGCGAGCCAGGCCTCGAACTCGGACCCCCCCCCCTTTTCTCCTCTCCCGCGCGCCTGAGGGAGTTAACGGGCGCCGGGAAGGGCCAAGAAGGGCCGGTCCCGCCGGCAAGAGAACGCAAACGCCGCTCCAGGCTCCCGAGGGGGAGCTTTTTCTTTCCGTTCTGCAGCTCGGCGCTGCCGGGTGGGTTACTCGGGCGCTTCCGCGACAGGGTGACGGGACTTGGTTCGCCCTGCCGGATCGGGCCAGCGGCCCCTGTATCCCCAGCATCCTTGTCTTAACAGTGGTAGGGAAGGAAGGGTTGTGCCGGTCCGTGGCTGCGGTTTAGGGCATCCGCTTTGCACTCAGGGTGTCCCAGGATCAGTCTAGGTAAGCTGGGAGGAGAGGAGCCAAACTGAAACCCTGGAGAGCCACTGCCCGTCATTGCATTTGTTTGTTTATTGCAGGCGCCCCCAAACTCGGCCCTCCAGATGTTTTGGGACTAGTAACTCCCATAATCCCCAGCTAACAGGACCAGTGGTCAGGGGTGATGGGAATTGTAGTCCCAAAACATCTGGAGGGCCGTGTTTGAGGATGCCTGGTTTATTGCATTTACGCTCTGTTTTTCTCTCCCCAAGGAGCTCAAGGTGGTGCACATGGTTCTCATTTAACCCCCTGCAACAACCCTGAGAGGTAGGCTAAGCCGAGAGGCCGCAACTGGCCCAAAGGGCAAGCCCACTGAGTTTCGTGACTGGGGATTTGAACCCAGCTTCTTAGTCCGCTAACGTTAACCACCACACCGCACTGTAGAACAGCCTTTCTCAGGGCTAGGGTGTTGTTGGGCTACGACAGCCATCATCCCTGGTTAGCAGAACCGATAGTCAAGGACGATGGGAGTTGTAGTCCAACAGCACCCTAAAGTTGAGAGGTTTGACTTGTTTAAGGAATTTTCTTGTGTTTTTTATGCCTTTTTTTTGTTTTGTTGTTAATATTGATATGTTATGGGCGTAGAGAGCTGCCGCTTTGGGTGTCATCGATTATTCGCTTCTCACGGCCAAACCCTTACACAATGACTTGGAGAAATAAAAGTAATAGAACCATTCAGACAAGAGTACAGATTTTTGTGATTCATTTTAAAAGGATCATGAACTGCTAAATCAAATAGATATTTTAAGTGATATGCATAATAAAATTGTCAATGAAATACAACTAAACTCCACCCAAAAAAGTATGCATAGAATAATTTTTAAAATTCAGATTTAATTTGTAAAATGTTTAAAACAAATGTAAGTAATTAAATTACATGTCTGGATAGACTTGTGGAAGTGCTACTGGGTGCAGAGAAAGAGATACTGTACTGGATTAAGACACCAATTCTTTTTTTCCTTAAGGAAAGAAAATTAGCAAAAATAAGGTTCTAATTCCTACAATGACATTTATTTTAAGTTTGTTGCAGCAAAAACCTACAGAGAATCTTGTGGCTCCTTAAAGGTGACCAAATTTATTATGGCACAAGCTTTTGTGGACTACAGTCTTCTGTATTAGAAGCATGAGATTTTTAAGGCTTTCCTGAACACTAGAACTGAAGAGGCTGCACAAATGTTAACCAGAAGGGAGTTCAATAGCTGCAGAACCACCACCTGGAAAAAAACTTATTAATTAAATATTTAATAATTATTTCATTTTTATTAGTGCTTTGGGAACCTGCTGTTATTATTCAGAGGCAAGTGAATGTGGTTCTCCCTCTCCCACTTTTTAAAAACCCACAGCAACCCTGTGAAGTAGCAAAACAACAAAACAATAACAGATGTATTATGACATAAGCTTTCAAGGTCTGCTAGAGTCCCGTGCTTCAGATATGTGAGGCACTGCCCTGAGTTGAAGTGGGGAGAGATTGTAGACATTGAGGTTAGAAAGAAAGAAAATGCTGAATATGTTAACGGTGGCAGTTCCTACACCCAAGTTAAAAGTAACTTGAATAAGACTTCATGCATCATATTGTCCACAGACATGAAAGTCATAATAAATGTGTTTGGTTTTAAGATGGCATTTCATGCTTCTATTTATGTTTCACATCATAAAAATGAGACAGTAACTGCAGAAAACAATTTTAATCCTTCTATTGTGGTTCAGCATAAAACATTTAACAGAGCAGCATGCAGTACTATACAGGAGAATATTAACCTTTCCTTTCTTGTCTTACACTTGAAAGGTGCAACTGGTGGTTATAGATCTAGTAGCAATCAGGTGGAGCACATCTGCTTAAATAATTTGGAAAAGTTGGAAAGAAATTAAATGCATTTATTTCTATACACTTGTACCTCGGGTTATGTATGCTTTGGGTTGCGTACTTTTCGGGTTACGAACTCCCGTAACCCAGAAATGTAACCCGTTGCACGCGTGATCTGCGCATGTGCAGAAGCGTTCTGCGCTGTCTGCGCATGCGCAGAAGCGTTCTGCGCGCTTTGCGCATGTGCAAAGCACGTTTTTCGGGTTACGTACAGCGACACGGAACCAATTAAGTACCGTATGTAACCCGAGGTACGACTGTAGATCCATGAAGGTACATATGTGCATTTTCCAGGGTAACATAAAAAGCCTGGACTGGAGACTCTGGGAGATCTTTAAAAACCCCTCACAATCATTTAATTTCAAAAGTGGTTGAGGGCACAAAGGGAGTGGAAAGACAAGTCTGACAAAACATTGGAGGAATGCTCTCTTTACTGTGTTGTTTAATGAACTTTTCTAAATTTCCCTTTAGAAATTGAGAACATTAAAAAGGTGATAATGCACCATGGCAATGGTCCTCAAAATGCCCAACGCCAGCTCCAAAGGTCCCGCTCCTTCACCGGCAGTGAGGGTGAAGACCAACAGGCGAACCTGCCCCAGTCTCCAGCACCTTCGTTTGCTCCTTCAGCAAGCCCATCAGCACCACAGTCTCCCAGTTACCAAATCCAGCAGTTTATAATGAGCAGAAGCCCAGTCACTGGGCAGAATGTGAACATCACCCTGCAGAATGTTGGACCAGTTGCGACAGGAAACCAGCAGATCACGCTTACTCCATTGCCGATCCCGAGTCCGACCTCCCCGAGTTTCCAGTTCAGCCCTCAGCAAAGGAGGTTCGAGCATGGGTCCCCCTCCTACATTCAAGTTACTTCGCCGTTGCCACCACAGGCTCAGTCTCAGAGCCCCACGCAGCCTAGCTCTATGCCAGTGCAGTCCATATCAAATGTTCGGGCAGGCACCCCAGGGCCTGGCTTGGGAATGTGCAGCCAGAGCCCGACACGAGGCTTTGTTGATGCGAGTGTTCTCGTGAGACAGATTAGTTTGAGCCCTTCAAATGGCGGGCACTTTGTGTATCAGGAAGGCTCCGGCATCACCCAGATATCTCAAGGCACCACAGCTCAGGTGCAGCTTTCATCTTCTGGAGCACCTGCTGCGGTTAGAGAACGTAGGCTGTCGCAGCCCCACTCGCAAACCGGTGGCACCATACACCACCTTGGACCACAAAGCCCAGTCGCTAGTGGAGCAAATATCCAACCTTTACCTAGCCCTGGTCACATTGCAACAAATAACCTGCCACCTCATATCAGCAACATCATCCAAGGCATGCAGCAACAGCAGCAGGTTCTCCAAGGTCAGCAGTTGAGCAGATCCCTGGGATATGACAGGACTTCTAGTGGGCTAATAGCTGGGGTTGGAGGAGCTTCTGCTTTTGGAATGACATCGCCGCCACCTCCCACAAGCCCTTCCCGGGCTAGCATGCCCCAGGGGCTGACAAGCCTCCCTCTTGCTCCTTCAGTAAGTGCTGTGGTGAAAAAAACAAAGAAACTGGAGGAGATCCCCCCAGCCACTCAAGAAACTGCTCAGCTGAGAAAGCAATGTTTGGACCACCATCTCAAGGAAATGGAGGTGTTGAAAGATGCTTTCAAAGAGTATTTGATTGAGTTGTTTTTCCTGCAACACCTGCATGGAAATATGATGGATTTCTTAGCTTTCAAGAAGAAGCCTTGTGCGGCGTTGCAAGCATACCTCAGGCAGAATGACTTGGATTTGGAGGAAGAGGAGGAAGAGGAACAATCTGAGGTTATCAATGACGAGGTAGGAACTTGCTGTTCCAATAACTTAGAAACCTACTGAAGCCTAGAATTATTTATACCAGTTATTTGATTTCTAATTCTGTAGTCTGTAGTGTGCATACTTGGAACTCAGTACATTTGAAATCGGTTAGATTTGCATTGGAGTACAAAGCATGAGTGGGTTGCAAGATTTATTAGGCCAGTAGATAGCGCAGCATATCCTGCAGCATTCGTCTTTAAGGTTTGATGTTTTGACGTTGCAAACAGATTTGCTGGACTTACGTTTAGGATCTTAAATTTGGCTGTTAGTTGTAATTCCATTTGATCTTATTTGTGGCTTTGTTCATAGATTGGTTATGGTATAGTACAGGCATCCCCAAACTGTGGCCCTCCAGATGTTTTGGCCTACAACTCCCATGATCCCTAGTTAACAGGACCAGTGGTCAGGGATGATGGGAATTGTAGTCCAAAACATCTGGAGGATGGGCCGAAGTTTGGGGAAGCCTGGTGTAGTAGGTAGAATGTTCCTCTTTGATCAGGAAGATGCAAGTTCAAGTCCTGTTCTTACTTTAGCCATGAAGTCCAGTAGGTAACTCCAGACAGGTAGCCATGTCTCAGCTTAACTTGTCTTGCAGTGTTGTTATGATAAAATTGGAAAGTGAGGGAAATGGAGAAAATTCCTATGCAATGTTGCCCTCAACTTTTTAGAGGAAGGGCAGGGTACAAATATGAAAATGATATAAAGCTATGATGTGCTGGCTTGCAGTGTTACAAAAATAATGGCAAAATCCTTAGGGAACCCCTTAGGGAATTGTCACTTTATGATATAAATATTTTCTTCTAGTTGAAACCAAAGTGTGTCAGAAAAGTTGGTTTAACATGGAAGCAGAAGTTGTAGGGCATTTTTTGTTTTTTGTTTGCTTGCTTTCTCACCAGTCATGCTCACACAGGAACCTTAAATTTGAGTATAAATTTGCACAGTAGGTTTACTGGCACTCAGCTAAAATGGCAAACTTAGCTGTCGGTTAAAAGAAGTTACAGGTAGCCGTGTTGGTCTGCCATAGTCAAAACAAAATAAAGTGTGCATGCACACGAAAGCTCATACCAAGAACAAATTACTTGGTCTCTAAGGTGCTACTGGAAGGATTTTTTTTATTTTTTTATTTCGGTTAAAAGAAGGTTCAGCTCTGTAATTTGTGGTGAATCCAGTGTGTGGTTACTCAGAAGCAGTTACTCAGAAGCAAGTTCCACTATGTTCATTGGGGCTTACACCCAGGTAAGCGTGCATAGGATTGCAGCCATAATTTTGTAATAACATCAAGTGAAAACTTGAAGCAGGCTTAATTTAGGACTCCACCAATTTCTCTAAGTGTCACTGTAGTGCAAAATAATGATAAAGGCCTGGATACAAAGAACACCATAGTTTGTTCTACATGAGCAAATACAATGGTACCTCGCTAGACGAATGCCTTGCTAGACGAAAAACCCGTCAAACTGCTATTCCCCCGTTGGTGCTTCGCAAGACGAAAAATTCGCTATACGACAGCACTCGCTGAACGAATTAATTTCGTCTTGCGAGGCACCACTGTAATACACTCTGGGGCTATGTTTTTCAAATAGCTTCCTCCTTTTCTTGCTGCATAGCAGAGTTTGAAACTGAACTTCTCAAGGTGTCTCTGGTGTCTGCTGTTGAAAAATGTTGTTTTCCTCTTTCTTTTTTTAAAAATCAGACCTGGTGAAGGAAAGCTGTAAGCAGCTACTGGGATCCTGATGCATGTGTCTAATTTTGTTACATTAAAAAAGTGCAGTCCAAAAGAAATTTAAACTCTTCATTATCTGTAACTATCTGACGCAGACACCACTTTCTGTTGTTTTGCAAAAAAATGTCAAGCCTAAAGTCTGTGTCTATTTTATAAAAAGCAAATTAACAATGCAATCTTATACATGCATACTCAGAAGTCAATTCCATTGAGATTTGAAACTTGAATGGTTTTGCAAGCTTAGCAGTAAATTGTCTAATACTTATACAAATGTTTACTGGTAAAACTCAGGTATAAACAGGATTTCTAGAGGTCCCATATTTCAAAGGGGTTCATTCCAATTTATGATACTATTGATTTTAAAGGCGATGTTTACCTACTTTAAACTTCCAAATAATGTGTTTATTTTTTAAATTTAAATAATTTATTTACCACTTAGCTACAATAGTCTCTAAGCGGTTCGCACAGATACAATACAAAGAATAAAAATCAGTTAAAATCAATTAAAATTATAAAATCACACTTCAATTAAAATGCCTGCTGGAATAAAAAAAAAGCTTTCAGTAGGCACTACAGTACCTACAGTGGTACCTCGGGTTACATACGCTTCAGGTTACAGACTGCTAACCCAGAAATAATGCTTCAGGTTAAGAATTTTGCTTCAGGATAAGAACAGAAATCGTGCTCTGGTGGTGCAGCGGTAGCAGGAGGTCCCATTACCTAAAGTGGTGCTTCAGGTTAAGAACAGTTTCAGGTTAAGAATGGACCTTCGGAACGAATTAAGTATGTAACCAGAGGTACTACTGTATTCGCTTCCATCAAAATGGTGGGGGCCGTGTAGTCTCACAAAAGTATAGAGTGGAAAGCAGGTGAACATCACTTTGAAATTCATTTGAATGAAAAGTGACAAAATCAACAAAACAAAAAGGACAAATAAAAAAAAAACCAATAAAGGACAACAGGCTCTTGACATAAAACTCCTTATTGCAGCTCAAAGGATTTCAGAGTAATAATAATAATAATAATAATAATAATAATAATAATAATAATATATTTATTTATACCCCGCCCATCTGCCTGGGTTTCCCCAGCCACTCTGGGCGGCTTCCAACAGAATGTTAAAATACAATAATCTATTAAACATTAAAAGCTTCCTTAAACAGGGCTGCTTTCAGATGTCTCCTAAAAGTCTGATAGTTGGTTTTCTCTTTGACATCTGGTGGGAGGGTGTTCCACAGGGTGGGTGCCACTACCGAGAAGGCCCTTTGCCTGGTTCCCTGAGTAAGATGCTCCTCCTCCAGGAGCTTGAAATGCCTGAGAGTTCTTAAAATTCAAGAACTCATTCTTAAATATAACCAGCTCAAGCTTGAAAAAATAGTACAACCAGGGCTTTTTTTCAGCCAGAAATCACTGAAACTCAGTTCCAGCACCTCTCAGGTGGGTGCCATTGCCATTCTAACGAAGGAGGTGTTCATGGTGAATTTCGGCGCCTCATTTTTTAGAAAAATAGCACTGAGTACAACTATGTTTATTTAATTAATAAAATTTATGTACTGCTTGACAGTAGAAGCCCTCAACATGGTCGAACCTCTGCAATTGATAATCAAAGTGATACTACTTAGGACCGGTGTTTCTAAGTTTTACAGAAGTGCTTGTCAGGCATGATGAATACTCAGAACACTAAATGTGGAATCAACCCTTGCTTGTCAAACAAAAATATATGTTTTCCCTGCAGAATCAGTTTTAATGAAAAATGCAGCAAAAAGCTATCTCATTGGTGTTGTGCATCCCTTTGGTTTCAAACTTTTGCTATGAAGACAAGCTCCTAATTTTCAAAATAGTTATTTTTTAGAAAGTCTTTCTGAAATTCATTATACAGGTTGAGTAAAGGCATTTAACTTCACCTGAGTAGGTCTGGTGGCATGGCACATAAAATCAAATGTATCACTTCTTAAATTTTGATAAAGTACATTCCTTTCTATAGACAGTAATTTTTAAGGAGACTGATTTTAACCTATATCCCCCCCAACAGGATATCATTTTCCCCCTTTACTTTTCGAATGGTCAAAATGATTTATACCTGCTTAACCGGTCCTGTGTGACATAAATGGATGTTAAAAACCTTTCACTTGAATTTATAACAGTTTTGCAGGCATCCCTATTTAACACTCAATTTAAGAAAACATTTTTCTCCTTTGTAAAAAATAAAATGGACTTATGGAAGACGTTTGAAGAAACAAGGAATAAACTTCTAGGAACATGGACAATGTTACAATTCCTTTTGAAAAACAAGGCGCTTTGGGGTACCTCCTTCTCTTTGTATTTTGTGCATTTCCTCTCTCTTGTTCCCCCTTCCTTTTATCACCTTCTGCTAAAGCAATGCAACTTCATCCCTTGCCTGGGTGGGCTGATTATTATGGGAGTTTGGGGGAGGGTGCGAGGAGGGGAGAGAATGCAGGCTATGCTCATTGCTTAATAAATGTTGGGGCTCTTCTGAGTGTGAACTGTCTGTCATGCTAATTTTGTTGTCTGTTAAAAAAGCCAATATCTCAAGTTAACCCATGTTATTTGCCTATTCTAAATTTCAGTAGAGACTTTAGGTGGCGAGTGGTCGCAAGTAGCCTGTGCCTCGCCCCATTCTGCTGTCTATAAAGAGAAAGCAGAACATCTTATTTCTTTACTTTTTTCTTCTTAAAAAAAAGTGGGTTCAAGTCCCATCACACCTATGGGCCTTTTCTTAAAATCCCCTCTTCAGCGAGGAACCATCAATGCAATCAATGCAAAGTGGAGCGTGTTGATCAGATTTTTTAAAAACACAAGAAAAGAAAATGATTTCCCTTTTTGTTTCCCCCCAAAATATCTTCTCTCAGGTAAAGGTTGTGACAGGAAAGGATGGGCAGACTGGTACTCCTGTTGCTATAGCAACCCAGCTTCCTCCAAATGTTTCTGCTGCTTTTTCATCCCAGCAGCAACCATTTCAGGTACTTTTTCAATGGTTCTAAACTTGTAGTTTCATCCCAGGTGATTATTACTATTCCTTTTTTTCCTCATTCAGATTTGGTATTTGAAAACAGAACCTGCATTTCCCCACCCCACTCCCTGAGAGCCCATCCCTTTTCATCTAAAAAACAGAAATGAATAGTAAAACCTCTTAAAATTTCAGATGCATGAGTGTTTATGGAGCTTTGAGGAAGTTACTTTTCCCCACCTCTTGTCTCAAAGTTGCTGGCTTATTTCATTAACTTTCAGCTTTTGATGTGTTCCGCTTTGGTTTGCTTGTCTTTGGTTCTCTTGTGCGTTCTGCTTAGTAACAGTGTGGGTCTCTGTGTCTGTGGAATATGACTGTGGATTCTTTCTAAAATTCAGCTCTCTCCCCCCCCTTTTGTCCTTGATTTTGAAGGTTTTTGAATACAGATACAAAAAAGGGGCAGAACTGCCGCAGCACCTTTTCTCTTTCTGATGCAATTTAAACTACCACACTTTACAAATGCATAATAAAATGCCTTGCTGTTTAATAGTCAGATGTATGCACAGCAGACCTTATGAATTGTTGGATTAAGTTGTGGGTGCCAGAAAATAGAGTGAAAGTTATCATGCCCTGCAATGAAGGGTTGTGCTCGAAATAATGGTCTGGTTTAGATGTAATGGCAAACCATGATTGATTGTAAGGTGAGCGAGCCTAACTCACATACTGTTTTCTCTCTCTTTTTCTCCTGAGAGGAGGACAGCTTCTGCTTTGAACTAAGCACAGTTGTGGGACCTCCTGTATAGCTGTAACTATAGCTTGTTGTTCACAAATCAAGCTGTGGTTTGGTATCTTGGTTTGTTAACTAACCGCAGTTAGAGCAAACCATAGCTCTCTGAGTTCAGAAATAATGGAATTGTGGCTTAGTTCAAAACTAAAAGGTTTTGATCATAGGAACATAGGAAGCTGCTTTATACTGTCATGTCACTGGTCCATCTAGCTCAGTATTGTTTACACTGCTGGGCAGCATCTCTCCTGGGTTTCAGGCAGAGAAATGGGGAGGACATAAGTTTGAGGCTTTGGCCAGCTCATTCTAATGAAGACAAAGTGGTGTTGCCCCCCCCCTTAAGCAAGCCATTATGACAGACTAGGGTGCCTCCTAGGCAGAAAGGCAGTTCAAAAGTTTGTGAACAGAAAATGTCAACTACAATTAGTGTGTTTATGGGACATCATTTTAATGATATTTTAATTGCATATATTCAAATATTAAGAACTTGTTTTGTGTTCCACATTGTTTCGAGAGAGGAACACTTTATTTGGTATTACAATTTCTTTTATTATTTTGTTCTAAACCATATCTTTATGGCAAGCATCAATTCTTTACACAGGGTGAGGTTTTATTTGCATCCTTGCCTGATATATCATATGTGCACCAGGTGTTACCTCCTGTAAACAAAACGAAACAGAAACCTAATGTCTACAAGTATATCTAAATCTGTAAATCTAAATTTCTGTAAAGCTAAATTTCATGCCAACACACACATTCAAAGGAGAATTCAAAGTAGGACTTGCTTCCAAATAAATGTGCTTACCGGTATGTACTGGTGCTAATGGTAATACATACACAATTTGTAGCAATGTTAGATCAAATCTTAGACACTATTACCTGGGAATGAGGCTACAGTCCCACATCCCTTTATTTGTGAGTAAGCCCCTTGAATTCAATGGGACTTACCTCTGAGTAGGCATGTGTAGTGTTGCAATGTTAGTTGGGTTCTTTCCATTAAACATTTTACACTATATTGACACTTCCATTGGAATTTAGAATAGCTCTCTGACGACAGCAGTCTAATGACCTGTTTGCTCCCATCAAGACAGTAGTGGCTATGCAGTTCCAGAGAACTAGAGACACTGACTACATGAGCAGATACCTGCCCAACCTGCTGCCCTCCAAGCGTTTTGTACTACAACTCCCATCAGCACCAGCCAACATAGGCATGTTCAGGGGTGATGGGAGTTGTAGTCTGAAACATCTGAAGGGCACCAGGTTGGGGGGAACCAGTGGGGGAGGCTTCATCTCCTGCCAGTGGGAACTACAAGCCCTCCCTCCACTCAACAGGCCTATAATAATGATGGACTATTTGCCATTGTATGGTGATTGGATTAATGAATCACTTTTGCTGGTACCCACTTTGTTTTCAGATTTGTGCCTCCAGTATCTTGAGGATTGGTCTTTCCTAACATTGTTGTTTTTGCATACATTGGCATCTACTGGTTTGGGGAAATTGGATGGTCCCTGCGAGCTGAGGGTGGCGGGAAGGGCAAAGAATCTTGGTGTGATTGGTTGTAGTATTGAAATCACCACATTCTTGGTGTCTCTTTGCGTGAAGCAAAAGAAGGTTATGATTTCATTCCAGGATCAAGCAAATGAAGGGTTTCAGCTGTGGCGGATGAACCTTTTACCTTAACTTTGCTTTGCTAGGAAAGAGGGAGAAACCTGCATAGATTTCCCTTTCTGTAGCATTAACTGTGTCATAAAAAATAAATATTCTTTGTAAAATGGATTCAAAATCATCTTTAATAACAATCACTGAAAGCTAAGAGGTAAGTATATTGGAGTTGCTTTACATTCCTTCATTATAGACATGTTTTAAAAAATGGCCAGCAACTCTTGGACAGATTTTCCCCTAGATTTTCTCATGCACCATTTTTCTTATTTAAAGAAGGGTTCGTGCATATAAGGTTCTGTCAAAGAAGTTGAGGATTTAATTGAATTCTGACTGCTCTGTTTTTGTTTTATAATAGCAGGCGCATGCAGGGACTCCAGTAACAGGAACTGTGAATACCATAGAAATTGAAGCTTTTAAGAGACAACAGGCGCTGACATCAGCAGGTATGGTTCCTTTCAGTGGAACTTTGATCATCCCTTTCGGCTATTAACACCAGGACCATCTTAAGTCTAGTGCTTACTTTTTAAAAAGCGTGCTTCATTGTGACCATGTGGCCTGTTCATTGCGATGGGAGTTTTGGCTTGTGCCATGTGCTCCTCCCACAGCCAGTAAGTTGGATTTCACGTGGGCATGGTGTGCATTTGAGGCAACTTACTGCCGTGATGCTGTACTTTTCCACAGTAGAGTTGTAGATAAACAGAAAGCCGAACTTAAAACTCACGGGGCATCTTTTTAAAACACTGTAACCTGAACCCCTTCCACTATACCCTGCCGTAAATGGAATTTGAATATCACCAGATTCGTCTAAGAGACCCCGAATTGAAGTGGGCCGTCATGGGATGGTTTTTCAGCATCCAGGTGTGACTTCAGGAGTCCCTCTTCAACAACTCATGCCAACAGCACAAGGTACTGTGTTGCCACATGCCAACTGCAGATTAATTTAGCAAGGGGGGGCGTTGGCACCAGAAGCAGAAACCTCACAAAACACAGTCCTTCTGAGATCTCTGGTTCTGCCCTATGCTTTCCCCTTGTAAATTAATATTTGGTGTGAAATGCCTCGTTCCCTTCGAAGGAGCTGAGTGGTGGGCTCCAGTAGTGCATGTGGGCCTGGAAAATGGCCACGCGAGTTGATACAGAATCATTCACTTGTGAGTTTTCCAGTTTGCAAGAAGGGTGGTTCTCTTGTAGACGTTTTTCATTTTAGTTCTTGCATTTGTGCGTGTTTTTGTTTTTTGTTTTGCTTACAATTACCATGTCAACAACATTTTAAGACCATAGGACATGTAGGTGATCATTTAATAAGGTTGTTCGTGTTGTGTTGTGTGTATGTGACTCATTATTGGAAAAAAAACCATAAGTTTTTGTGCATGGTAGATTGACATTGACCAAATTTCTTACTGCGGTTCGCCAATGCTAATCTTATTTTAAGTGATGCTGTAGTGTGTCAAAGTAAGTACAGTCGTACCTCCACTTACATATCCCTCCGCTTACGTAAACTTCAGGATACGTAAGTGGCAAACCAGGAAGTATATTTCTGAATTTTTGTCGCATGCGCAGAAGCGGTCCCTCCAGTTGCGGAAACCTCATTTTTATCTCCTTGACATGCTCTGCCCTCTGGTGTCCTATGAGTCCCAAAGCCTTGGCTTTTGTAATTCAAGCTCTTCCCATTTTTCTTCTTGCTTGCAGGTGGAATGCCTCCCACCCCTCAAGCAGTACAGCTCACAGGGCAGAAGCAGAACCAGCAACAGTATGACCCCTCCAAAGGGCCTCCTGTGCAGAATGCGGCAAGTCTCCACACTCCTCCGCCTCAGCTGCCTGGGAGGCTGCAGTCAAGCAATGTCCCCCTCCCACCTCTCCCAGCGGCCCTGCAGCTTACGCAGCCGCCACAGCCGCCGATCACAGACTCTTTGGCGCAACCCCAGATTCACGTGAAGGCCCAGCCGCAAAGCGTATCCGTTGCCGCTGCGGTGACGCATGGCCAAGTTCAAGTGCCACTTCAGCAGCAGGTTCAGTCAGCGGCACTTGTACAAGGACAGATAACAGCCCAGGTATCCCAAGCACAAGCTCCATCACAGCAACAGGTATTTGGGCAGGAGCATGTGAAAATGTAGCCTTGGTGAAAAGTCTATCCCAAATGTTAATTTATTTATCTATCTATCTGTGCAATCTCAGGAACTTCAGCCTGCACTTCTGCAGGCAGCACACTGTGTCCATTCTGCATTTGTAAGACGTAATTCCTTTGGTGTGGTAGCACCTGTACTTTGCAACTCCCTGCCTATTGATATCAGGCAGGCACCATCACTGTTCTCCTTTGGACTCGCCTGTTGAAGAAAAAAATGTCTTTCAGAAGACGACATGGATGGTCGCCAGATTCTGTGTATAGAAGCTGTGTGTAGGTGCAGACCACCCCCCCCCCCAATTCAAACTAGTTCGTTAAGAAAATCCCCAAACTTGGTCCCATGGGCAATTCTGGGTCATTTCTCTACGGCAGCTTATCTTAAAATTTTTGTGTCTACACAATTAACGCATTTATAAATTTTAATTTTACTGTTGTACAATGTTTTAAATGTTTGTTTTCCTGCCGGGATTGTACCCCCAAGTGTTTTTTATAAGCTGGTCTCAGACCGTAATAAATTATCTATCTATCTATCTATCTATCTATCTATCTAATTCTCCTTCAGTAGGCCTGTTAGACACATGATTTTTTTAAAAAATCAGGTGTTTTATTGTGTTATTTTTAGATATTTTTTACAGCTTTAAATTGTTTCAAACGTGTTATCATTTTATTTTTTGCAGCCCTGAACCCCCTTAGGGAGGAAGGGCTGGATATAAGTTGAATGATTGCATGGAAAAGTAAGGGGCTGGCAGGTCCCATCTAGAATTATATAACTGGCCAGTCGCATGTGTGTTTTGCAGCTGACCAGCTTGATCCTTTTTATGGAGGGTAAGCGGTCATGCAAACAGGCTTTAACACAGGGGTACCACTAACTGAATTATTTTCTATTCAAGTGTGATACCTGGATACAAAATGCACAGGGTGTACACATGTGGAAATGCACACATGTGTGATGTCAGCTGCTTGCCTTCTTAAAAATATATGCAAGATGGGCAGCTGATCATTTCCCAGTCACTGCTCACATCAGGAGAGAACCAGCTAAAATGCATAGGCATTCATATCTGATACAGTATACAGGTGAAACTAGAAAAATTAGAATATCGTGGAAAGGTTCATTTCTTTCAGTAATTCAACTTAAAAGGTGAAACTAATACAGTAGTGCCCCGCTAGACGAAAATAATTCGTTCTGCGAAAATTTTCGTCTAGCGGGTTTTTCGTCTTGCGGAGCGGCAATGACAGCCGCGCTTCGCAAAACGAAAAAAAAAAGACGAAAAATTTTCGTCTTGCGAGGCAGCCCCATAGACTTTTTCGTCTACCGGGGCAGCCTTCCGCTAGACGAATGCCTTCGTCTAGCGAGTTTTTCGTCTAGCGAGGCATTCGTCTAGCGGGGCACCACTGTATATGAGATAGACTCATGACATGCAAAGCGAGATATGTCAAGCCTTTATTTGTTATAATTGTGATGATTATGGCATACAGCTGATGAGAACCCCAAATTAACAATCTCAACTTGGGGGTTTTCATCAGCTGTATGCCATAATCATCACAATTATAACAAATAAAGGCTTGACATATCTTGCTTTGCATGTCATGAGTCTATCTCATATATTAAACTCCAGTAGCTAATGAAAACAGTTGCTTACATAAATGAACTTTTCCACGATATTCTAATTTTTTGAGTTTCATCTGTATGACTTGCATACATGGTTCTTACACATCATAACCAATGCCTATCTAGGTGCTCATAGGTGATCTAGATTTGAACATTCCTTATGGTTTGCTTCCCACCCCCCAGGTAAAAGCTAAAGTTAACAACCAGGAGATTTCTTGGAGTATGTGTATGTAACTGACATTGTTCCCCAACACTCCCCTGCTTTTCATGTTTTATGGTGCAGTTGCAGGTGTTAGAATCCAAACCATGTAGTCTGAACCCCTGAATTGGCAGAGAGTTTTCATTTGGAATGCTTGCTGCACCTTAAAAGCTATAAATGAATAAATTCATGAGAACAAACATCTTTAAGGTGAATTGACATATGACGTTTTATTATCTTTTATCTTCTGTCAGAAGCCGCCCAGGATGGCTGGGGAAACCCAGCCAGATGCATAGCTGTCAACTTTTCCCTTTTCTTGCGAGGAATCCTATTCGGAATAAGGGAATTTCCCTTAAAAAAGGGAAAAGTTGACAGCTATGCAGATGGGCGGGGTATAAATAATAAAATTATTCATATTAGTAGTATTAGTATTATTAGTGTTACTTACATGTGTATATTTGTGCACCCAGAGTGAGGCTAATCAAGATTAAGGATGTCTCACTTCTCAGTGGCTTCCATTGACTTCCATAGAACAAGGAAAAAGGATGAGATGGGTGCTGCTTTGGGGGACAATGAATGCAAAGGCTACCCTCAGTTTCTGACATTGGGTGGCATGGCCTTTACTTGTAGGTAAACTGTAGCTCTTCAAGCTTGGGATGGTGCTTGCTTGTGTGCTCATCTTTGCAATACAAAAGCATCGCAACAGGCACCTCACAGGCTAAAACAGCTGGTGTTTCCTATGTGCTGTTGTAACTGGCTACAGTGGTATTTTCTTTGAAACAGCCTGGTTTGCATAATTAGGCCAATATTTGGTCGGTGTGTCTTTGTATCATACTGTAATACAAATGGCAGCAGTGTCTCACTGCTGAACCTCTTTCATTTTGTCTTTTTAACATGGATGTGTGCCTTTCACAGGCAGTAACCCCAGCGCGACCTTCGGCAGACACCGTCCAAAATTCCCAGCGTCTTCCAGCAAGTGTGCTTCCTCCTACCTCGTCCAACCCACCAGCAACTGTTTCCAGCATGGCACCACAGCCCACTTACCCGGCACAAACCAGTCGAACTTCGCCAGCGACAAATAAAGCAACTTCTCCTGTTGCTTCCAAGCCCCCAGGCTTGGCTGTGACAGCAGCACCAAAGATTCAGAGTCCGGCTCAAAATACAACAGTTCTAGCACAGGACAGCTCCCAAGAGAAGCTGGCGGAACAAGTTAAGCTGGTAAGAAAACCCACCACACAATCCGATGCCAGAATTTCCAGTATGCACACAGATTATTCATTATTATTATTTTTAAAAAAGAGAAGCTTTGAGGTGATGGCTGGATTCTTTTGCTGCTACATGAGAATATTTGCAGTATCATCTGCCTTACGATTAGCGGTAATGAACAAGGAGCACCCTTTGTTAGCATTGTTGAGTTTCTCAGAACAACCATCCCTGATTGCAGATCAAAAGCAGAACTTGCGTTTGTCCTCTAGCCGTGATTTGATTCCAGACAGTTGCAACGGTTTCTTTTACCATACCAGTTAGACATAGTCCAGGAAAGATTACTTTAGGTGCCTCTCCTTCCACAGGTTTCCTGATCTTTCAGATAGCGGCTAACCACAGGGCACCCATTCTCAATCCTGATAAACTGATAAGTAACTACAGATGCCAGTCTGATGGGATGTTTGTAGAAATTGGAGCTCTTGGTAATATCCAGAAGTCAAAAATAAAGAATCCAATAACTCTGGCCAGGCAGGAGATCAGTTTTAAAGTCTTTAAACAGTTTTATTATTATAGTATTGAAACAAATTCCAGTTGAAATAAATTCCAGGACAAGGCCCTGTTTCACTAATACTTTGTCAGCTAGATTTTCATGGTCAAGGTGTACCAGTTCTCTGTATGCCTACAGAGGCATCATAAAGCTTAACAGTATGGTATATTCCCTACTTTTCCTGGGCGGAAGGATAACTTAACCCATTTCCTACTGAAAGTCTGGTTCAATCCAAAACAGAAAGGTCATTCGTGACAGGTGCCCATTGTGCCTTTTTATTTAAGTGGGTCTTTTAATCCAACTTACTTCCATTCTTGTTAGTGTTAAGTACTGCCCCCTTTTAGACTGTTGCAATCTTCAGTTTCGTGTTAAAATTGGATGGTTTTCTTTATTTTACTCTTTGTGTTTTATTATTATCAACATCACACACCCCAGTGAGTTTTACTTCTCTGTGCTTCAGTTCAGTGAAATAAAATTTTCAGCAAAGGGTTGTGAAACTCTAGAAATAGGCACAAACCTGCCTATTGAGATCAAGACCCTGACTGTATTCTTTTCAGCACCTGCTTAAAACATTCCTGTTTAGACAGACCTTTCCAGATGCTTAGAAAGTTGAAGTAATTTTAATCTTTTGTAAACCACTTTACTTTTTTTTTTTTGCAATCGAGAGGTGTGTGAATTTTATGAAATAAATCAATGCACAAAACAATAGGAGCTGCAACAATATGTTGCAGTGTGGAGTGCTTCTGTTCAAGATTATAGGTAGCCAGCCATACTTTCTTTCAAGGTAGTCTGTCCCATTCCCCCACCTCAAAAGTCAGAATTCCATGGCCACTGAGAATGCAGTGAGCTATTTTGGGGGGTCTCTCCAGTTTTTCTCCCTGACTTTTTTGGTACTTTTGCAAACATTGAGGTACTTCTGCAAATATTGATTATACCTTCTACCTGTGTGTTGCTGGTTCCATTTGGGCTACATAATGATCTGTTCTTGGAGAATGAGTTCCATATCGGTATGCATACTGAACTTTTGCCTGCTGCATGTGGAGAAACAGAATGTGGTGGGAGCAGCCTCTCTCTTGCTTCCTAACTCTTTATGTGCCTTAATCACAGCCCTCTTCTTAAGCCACACCAGCATGTGTGTGGATTCAGTGAGCTGTAACCCCTCCACCCCCTGAAATACATTACATGACAATTTTTCAGGTAGCTGAATTACCTTTTCACCTGTTGCTGTTGATGTTTTCTTTGGCCTGTTGGAAGCGCAATTTATTTCCAACAACACCCATTTTTATTGCTTGCTTGCTTGCTTCAATAAGGAAAACCAAGTCCATCAACGAATAGCAGAGCTGAGGAAGGAAGGTTTGTGGTCTCTGAGACGGCTGCCCAAACTTCAAGAGGCTCCCCGACCCAAATCTCAGTGGGATTATCTCCTGGAAGAAATGCAGTGGATGGCGACAGACTTTGCTCAAGAAAGGAGGTGGAAGATGGCCACCGCTAAGAAGGTATTGTTGTGTTTCATTTGTACTGTATTGGCAAAATGTTGCTGTTAATTAAATTTATGTACCCCCCTTCATCTAAAGATCACAGGCACATTACAACATAAAAACTCAAAACCACAAACTACTTAACATTATAACCAAAACAACACACCCCCCAGACACATTTAAAAGGCCGTAGATGGTTTAATCAACCCAAGGCCTGGTTGAAGAGGAACATTTTTGCCTGGCGCCTAAGGAGATGTAATGCAGCCACCAGGCGAGCCTCCCTGGGAAAAGCATTCCACAAATGGGGATCCACCACATGTTCTCTCATGGAGTGGGCACACGGAGAAGGACCTTGGGTGATGATCACAGAATATGGGTTGGTTCATATCGGGAGACGCGATCCTTGAGGTATTGCAGTCCCGATCCGTTTTAAGGCTTTATAGGTCAAAACCAGCACTTTGAATTAGGCCCGGAAACTGATTGGCAGCCAGTGCAGTCAGGTCAGGATTGAAGTTATATGCTCAAACTGTCTTGTGCCAGTGAGCAACCTGGCCTCTGGCCTTCTCGGTGGCTGTTTCCAGACTTAGGAACTTTCTCCCTAGAGAAGCTAGACTGGCTCCCTCCTTACTTTTTCTTCTGCTGGCAGGTGGAGATTTTCTTGTTTCAGCAGGCTTTAGGGAACTGACTGCTTTTAATGAATGGGCTGGTGCCATGCTGCTTTTTGTAATTATTTACATGGTTTTAATAGATTTTTAAAGTATGTATATAGTTTTAATTTTGTCAGTATTTAATTGCTTTTTAACTATTTTTTAAATATGTTTTTAGAGGTTCTTATTTTTATCTGTAAGCTGCCTCGAGTCCCATCAGGAAAAATAGTAATAGTAATAGTAGTAGTAGTAGTAGTAAAAATAACAACAACAAATCTGCACCAGCTTGTTTCCAAACCATCTTCAGAGGCAGCCACACGCATAACACATTGCAGTAATCTAACCTAGAGGTTACCAGAGCATAGACAACAGAAGTTAGGCTATCTCTGCCCAGTAGGGGTGTGGCTGGGCCACCAGCTGAAGCTGTTGGAAGGCACTCTATACTATCAAGGCCACCTGAGTCTCAAGTGACAGCATTGGATCCAACCTGCAGCTAGAATAGGAACAGCCAAGTTCTGTTCTGAGGGACTGCACGGTTTTCCAGACTGTAGACATGGCCGCTGTGTTGCCTCACAGATTTAGGGTTTTCTATTTCTATTTTTTATTTTGTTGAGTATAATGGAGGTTTTCCCTCCTGGTTGTGATATTGAAATTCCTGGTCTCCCCTAACAAATGGTTAATATGATTGTTCTTAATATGGCGTGTAAGCCCTCAAATGACCTTTGTTAACAAAGAGCAAAGCCTGCAGTAAGCTCTTAATGCTGGGAAAGCTTAAGTGACAAGGAGGTCTCGATACCCTCCATGCTAGGGAGCTTCCGTTACAATTTCAGAAGTAACAGTGAAAACCTAGTTTTGGTTTTTCCACATCCTCTTATGTTTGACAAAGTCTAATTCCTTTTCCAGAAATGTCCTGTTTCTGGCTTCACTTTTGACAGTTTGCTTTTCAGTCCCACAAAAGTGGAGCCCATAACCAACCCCCAGTGTACATGAAAGCTTCCAGGATCAGTCCCTGACACTGCCAGTTTAATATATTGGGTAGCAGGTGGTGTGAAAACCTTTTGCTTGAGACCCTGGAGAGCCACTGCCAGCCACAGAAAAGCAGCCTTGGTGCTCTCCAGATGTTGTTGCACTCTGAGCTCCCATCAGTCCCAGTCACTGTGGCTAATAGTCAGGAGTGATGGGAGCTGTGGCTCAACAACATCTGGAGGGCACCAGGTTAGGAAAGTCTGGAGCAGACAGTAGTGAAATGGATGAACAAATAGGCTAACCTTCCAGTGTTCCTGGAAGCTGGCTACTCGATAATTAGATATGCTAAAATGGCCATACAAGTAGTTGTAAAAAAAACAAAAGTGTATTGGCATAGAAGAATCCTTTCTCATTGTCCGGTGATTTTATTTTTATTAGATGGTCCGGACCGTGGCTCGATACCATGAAGAAAAGAAGCTTAATGAAGAGAGGGCCAGGAAAGAAGAACAGAACAAGCTGAGGCGCATTGCTGCGACGATTGCGAGAGAAATAGAGTATTTCTGGTCTAATATTGAGCAGGTAGTGCTTTCCTTCTTTTCCTCTGTCACTCAGCAGTCAAACGGCATTGGGTTTTAAAGCCTTATGCCACAATCCTTCAAAATAAAACCTTGCCTGGAAATAAGTCCTGTTGTGAACCCAGTGAAACTTAACTTCTGAGTAGACATGCAGTAGACGTTGCGTTGCACGTCATGTTTAATTATTGTTTATTTAAAATATCAAATACTTCATTTAAAGCATATTAACCTCCTATTTGAAGGCTCTTTGAGTGGCTTCCAGTGATTAGTAGTAAGGCAGTTACAGGTAGGTAGCCATGTTGGTCTGCCATAGTAAAAATAAAATAAAAAATAAAATAAAAATTCCTTCCAGTAGCACCTTAGAGACCAACTAAGTTTGTTCTTGGTATGAGCTTTCGTGTGCATGGCTCTCTTAAATCTTCTTCATCTTTTGTTGTTTTCTTCACTGCCTCCTGAATGGAGGAGCAGAGTGAACTGCTGGCAGCTGCTCCATTGCTGGTGTGGAGGGTTGCAGTAGGTAGAGGAGTACAAGTAAAAATTGGATGCCCCGAATTGTAGAATACAACTGCCTTATCTCCACTAAGATAGTTTTAAGATCTTCAATGTCAGTTGATTGTTCTGTCTGTCACATTTCATACCCACCTTTAGGTTGTGGAAATAAAGCTTCAGATTGAATTTCAAGAGAAAAGGAGAAAAGCATTAAATTTAAAGAGACGACATTCCAGGAGAGGTAAGAACATGGGTGGAGAAAGGGAGTGTGCAGTAGGTGCGGTTCGCCCCGGGTGTCACCACTGAGGTGGGTGACAAAATGCCAGGCGGCATTCACCGTGGTGGCTGCAGTGTGCCTGAGCCACGCGTCTCTCCAGGGAGAGACGCGGTGGCTTGTGCGTGCGCAGGCTCTGCGCTGCCCAAATGGTCAACCCAATGCAAGAAAAAGGAAGGTTGACAGCTATGATTCTGCAATGCATTTGGAGACGCCTTAACTAAACAACTACCCTAATCTGCTTGCTCTCTATGCTGGTCCTGCTAGTGCTGCTGTAATCTTCATTTATTAAAGGGTTAAAAAATTTTAAAATACAAACTTTATAGGACAGGCAATGCTAAGTGTTTCCCTTACATTGCAAGTTATAGACAGTTTTTATTCTTCTATATTTGTTTTAATATTTAATATTTCTTGCATTTGCATTGTGAACTGTGGAAGGTTCACAGTAAACCCTGAACACAGTGCCGCTCTGTGCTCTCTCCATGAATACTCACCTGATCTTCTTTACTGTGCAAGAGTACATAGCATTGGGTCCTTTCTGATTTTATGTATTTATTTCCCCCTTGTTTCTAGGAAATATAAAATATAGGCTAATAAATGCAGGAAGTGTTTAGTGATTTATAAGAGGCATAACAACTAACAATTTTACAGGTAAAGATGCAAGACATTTAGAAGATATTCTTATGGACAAAGAAACAGACTTGGTAAGATTATCTATAGGTTAATGGCTTTTGCAAATAACAAAGTTATCATAGATTCCCCTAACTAAATCCCGTGGGATGCCAGGTGACACAGTTTTTGCACACTGTTTCCCAAGCACTGACAATCAGCTGATTATCAGTGCTGAGGAAGCCCTGTGCACACACTTCCTCACCCAAACGCTACCTTTACTTGCCCTGCATCTGATCATATACAGTGTCAGTGTACGGCAGGTGAAACAGCCTTGTAGGAGTCCTGGTGGGCCTCATTAGGCCTGCAGGTGAGCAGTTTTCCAACTCTGATTTATAGAGAGAGGTCCATATAGAAATATATCTTTTCCCTGTCCTCTTCACCCATAGAAGCAATGTGTTTCAATAGCTTGGTTAAGATCCTCACCAAGTTTGATTTGGAATAGTGAAATGTAGTAACCCCAAAGAAGCATGAGCTCTGTCCATGGCTCTTTTAGTTTTCCAGCTATCAATCATGTCATAAAGTTGGCCCACTTTATGGATGGGGCTTGGATCTTACAAATATCAGGAAATATGCCTGGGTTGTAGGAATCTTTTTGTCTTCCCTTTGATGAAATTAGCAGGAAGAAGTAATTGCATTTTGACTTTAAACTTAGGGACCCTTGTTTCAAATAGGAAGTATTAGATAGAGGTCTCCTCTAGATTTTACTGTGTGTTTGGCATGTATGCCAGTTGTTCCCTTGCTGTTTTTAAAATTTATTGGAAACATTTATATGTATTTTCAGGGGCCATGGACACCTGGAAGAAAAAGAAAGGCAAGCACATCATTGACAGATGATGAAGGTTGGTCATTTAATATAGTAATTTTCAGCCCCACTGTTTTAATCTTAGCTTATCTCACCCATTTCTCTGTAAATCTGATAAAACAGACGGGGCCTGCACAAAATGGTGAGGTGTGGAAAGCTCCTGTTCACGGTGCTCCATTGCATTCCCCTTATCTCTAGGTTCCCTACCACCACACACAGGTCAGTCAGCATTCTGTGGCTACTGAGCATGCTCAGTCCTCACTGGGCTCTTATAGGGGGAGGGGATTGTCACCTCAAGGTATTCTTCCTAAAGATTTCTTGGTACTTCTGCAAACCTCGTGAGTTCCCTGACCCTGTCGATGCCTCCCACTTGTCCATGGATGGTGCCATTTTGGCTTTGTAAAGGATAGGGACTCATATAGCTGCTTTTCAGTCATACAGTTCCCAAGGGTGGCTTAGTGTAATTTAAATCGCTATCACGATGGAAAAACCACACCAGAAACCCTAAGGAATTAGTGAATTTTTAGAGTGGAAAGAAAGGGAGAGAAAAGTACAGTTTAAAAATACAGAAATCGGTTAAATGCCACTAAATTATTGCTTTGGAAACTTCAAGTGGTGCAGAATTCAGCGGCCAGTTTGCTCACTGGGGCAAGACGGTTTGAGCATATAACTCTAATCCTGGCTCTGCTGCGCTGGCTACCAATTAGTTTCTGGGCCCAACTCAAAGTGCTGGTTTTGACCTATAAAGCCTTAAATAGCTCAGGACTGCAATACCTCAAGGACCACCTCTCCCCATATGAGCCAACCTGGACCCTGCGATTGTAATCTGGTCCTCCTACATGTGCCCTCTCCACGAGAGAATGGGTGGTGGCTCCCCATTGTGGAATGCATTCCCCGGACTTCCGGTTAGGTGCCGAGTCAATGGCGGACGGGAGTCCGACGGCTCCGTCCTCCGCTAGGCGATAGGGACCTCCGTGCCTGCGCCACGGGTCCCTTAAAGCCACGGGAAGAGCGTCCCGTGGACCGACGGCTTCGTGGGTCCCAGACGTGCTGTCTCCGCTCCTGATTTACCCTCGTAAGGGGGAGAATCGGGCGAGCGGAGCCCCAGCACGGGACTGAAGAAGCGACTGCCTGCGGAGGATCAAAGCAGCGATCCCGCCAGACCTGAGCACCCGGCACTTCCTACATAGAAATCTCCAAAGAAACCCTGTAAGTTAAAGAATTGGATTATTTTACAAGTTTAAAGAGCATCGCTTGCAGAGGGAATTGCAAAAGGAAGCCTGTTCCCTTTGAACTGTTTGCGCGAGCTTGGTAGCGTTAAAAGATCAAAGCCGCGACTAACGGGAAAGTTTTGCGAACTCTGCCAAACTTTTTAAAAGTGGATTAAAAGTTGTTTAAAGGATGTTTAAGGACTTAAAAACAGTTGATATGGCAAAAGAAGATGCCCCTCACCCTCTGGATTAGGATTCCGGGTCAGTAGCGGGCTGTGATACACTGTTGCCATTTTTTCTTTGTTGGTGTCTCAGTGACTGTTTACCAGTGGAGACATTTTGACTTCTTTGTAACCAGATACAAGCTACTTTATGGACTTTGGTGGTAACACTGCAAGTTAGAAACTGTTACTGACTTGGGCTATATGAAAATAAACCCTTCTTGGCTTTAAGGAATTTATATTTTGAAAAACTTTAACTCCTTGCCTAAAAGCTGGATTTTTGGGACTGGTGTGGGCTCCTGGCTCAGCAGTCTCTTTGTCCTCAGAACTGAGCTGCTGGCCACCTGGTGTTTACTTTTGGGACTGTTGGCCTTCTGCTGTGAATGTCTGAGATTGTTACCACAGCAACTGGAGTGACCTTGAGATTACAATTGCAGAGCTCACAGGACATGGACACTAGATCAAAAACAACTGGTGCTAGCTCTGCACAAAAAAGAGGTTCTGTTTCCCTAACTCTGCAGGAACAAATGGAGAAATTGTTTGCTAGTGTGGCAGAAATTGCTGCAGGACTGAAAAGCGTTACTGACGGGTTGAAACAGACACAAGATCAAGTCTCATCAGGAAATACAGCAGTGAATTCAGCAATAGAAAAATTGCAAGCTGATATAAAAGCTGATATTAAAAACTCTACGCAGACCCTGGAAAAATCAATTGGGCAAATTGAGGAGAACGTAAAGAAAAATAGAGAAGAAATTAACAGGATTGGGCAGGAGGTGACCACCTTGAAAAAGGACTCAGAGGAATTTAAAGTGGTCAAAGAAAAAATAAAAAAGGTGGAAGAAAAATTGGATAATTTGGATTTGGAACAGATAGAGAATATTGGAACACGACAGAGAACTGTTGAAGAGTCTCTCGCTTTTCTGCAGCTACACCAGAGAGAGGGCAACATTCGCTTGAGGGGTCTTCCAGAACTGGAAGGGGAAGACCTAAAAGCCTATATTGTGAACCTATTCTCAGGATTTTGGGAGGTAGAAGAAGTTAACGTCTCAGCGCGCATAGTGAAGGCCTTCAGATTTGGCCCAAGAGGTTCCAGAGGAAAGAAAAGTAATAAAACAGTTAGTGACTGCTTGATTGTGTGTCACGACCGACACGATAGGGACTTTTTTCTGGACTTGCATTACAGAAACAACCTGGTGGTAGAGCAGAACAAAGTAATTTTTTATAAGGATATCCCCAGATTTTTCCTTGACAAAAGAGTTCCTTACAACGATTTGGTAACTGAGCTTAGAAAAAGGAAAATTCCCTTCAGTTGGGAATTTCCAGAAGGCCTGGCATTTACATTTGAAGGAAAAAAGATAAGAATAAGGTCCCTAGCGGAGAAGCAAAAGTTTTTGGACAAGCACTTGGAACAATTTAAAGGTACACCACTCGACCCAGCACAACTCTACAGGTTCCCAGAGGTATTTCCACCACCGCCGGGACCACCAAGTCTACCAAGTCCAAGCCAGGATTCAGAGAAAGATAAGAAAGGAGAAGCAACTGGAGGAGAAGGCTAAAGAAAGGAAAATGGCGCTCAAGTTAATGACATGGAATGTCCGGGGATTGAATCAGAGACCAAAGAGACGCAGAGTGTTTTACAGCATAGAAAAGAAGAATTTGGATATAATATGCTTACAGGAAACCCACATAGCCCGACGTCATAGAAGATTACTACAGAACAAAAAATTAGGCCAAGAGTTTATATCATCGGATAAGGTCAAGAAGAGAGGAGTAGTGATATATGCAAAGGAGAAATATAGCCCAAGACAGCTTTTTAAAGATGAAGAAGGGAGATACATCGCAATTGAAATTAACATACAAGGCGAAAAACTTTTGATTCTGGGACTTTACGCACCAAATGATGGAAAGTCAATTTTTTATAAGAAAATACATGATCTGCTGCTGGACTATTTGGATTACAAATTAGTTTGCCTTGGAGATTTCAATGGTGCAGTTTCCACATTAATGGATAGATCTCAAAGAACCAAATTAACGAACGATGGGAAACTCCCAAAGACTTTTTTCGAAATGGTGGACAATTTGAATTTGGTGGACTCTTGGAGATTAAAAAACCCTACAGATACAGAGGCAACTTATTTTAGTGAACCTCAGCAGTCATGGTCGAGGATAGATTATATTTGGATTTCGAACGAATTGGCTCCAAAAATACAAAAGGCAGAAATCGGCCCCAAAACTCTTTCAGACCACAACCCGGTACAGTTAAATTTAAAACTGATTTCCAAGGATTCTTTTAGATGGAGAATGGATGACGCTTTGATGAGAGACACCAAGCTAGTAGAAAGAGCGGTGAAAAAGATGAAAGAATATTTTCAGATAAATTGGAGTTCCGAAGTGGAGAAAAGAACTGCTTGGGATGCAAGTAAAGCTGTAATGAGAGGATTTCTCATTAGTGAAAAAGCAAAAAAGAAGAGACAACAAAATGCAGAAATGGAGAGAATATTGAAATCAATTAAAGAGAAGGAAAAAGAATTAAGAGGACATCCCAGATGTGTTAAAATTCAAAAAGAAATCAAATACTTGCAATCCCAATATGCCAATATCATGAATCAGGACATTGAATGGAAAGTGAAAATGATGAAGCAAAGAACATTTGAATCGGCTAACAAGTGTGGAAAACTACTAGCTTGGCAATTGAAGAAAAGACAAAAGGCAAATGTCATTAATACTTTGGTAGTAAATGGAAAAAATGTGGAGAAACCGGAGGAAATCAGATGGTGTTTTCAAAGATTCTACAAGCAACTGTACAAGGAGGAGAAGATAGATGAAGTAGAAATAGACCGATTTCTGGAAAAGAACGGATTGCAAAAAGTCCCAGAGGAAAAATTAGCTACTCTCAACCACCCAATATCGACACAGGAGATAGAAGATGCAATAAACAACATGCAATTAGGGAAGGCCCCAGGACCGGATGGATTAACAGCAAAATACTATAAGACATTGAAAGACTGGCTATCGCAGCCACTAAGAGAAATTTGCAACAAGATACTAGAAGGAGATAGGGCACCAGAGACATGGAAGGAAGCCTTTATCACACTGATTCCAAAACCTGATACTGACAAGACTCAAATGAAAAATTATCGTCCAATATCCCTCTTGAATGTGGATTATAAAATTTTTGCAAATGTATTGGCTACAAGGCTGAAAAGAGTGTTGAAAGACTATATACATAGAGACCAAGCAGGTTTCTTGCCAGGTAGACAAATTAGCAATAACACGAGAATTATTGTGGATATCCTAGAAAAACTGGAGAGGAATATAAATATAGATGCGGCACTTTTGTTTGTCGATGCAGAGAAAGCATTTGATAAAGTCTCTTGGACATTTATGAAAAAGAATTTGGAAAGGATGGGAGTTGGTGAAAATTTTTTGAATGGCATCAAGGCCATTTATACAGAACAAAAAGCTAAAGTAATAGTAAACAGTGTGATATCGGAGGAGTTCGAAGTTGAAAAGGGAACTAGACAAGGGTGCCCTATCTCCCCGTTACTTTTTATTACGGTCCTGGAAGTCCTCCTAAACATGATACGAAAGGACAAACAGATAAAAGGAATCCGTGTGGGAGAGAAGGAATACAAACTACGCGCCTTCGCAGACGATTTGATGTTATCCCTGCAGGAACCGGAAAGCAGTGTCCCCAGAGCCTTGGAAGTAATTGAACAATTTGGACTTGTAGCTGGTTTCAAATTAAATAAGCAGAAAACCAAAGTTTTAGGAAAAAATATGAGTGCAGAACAAATTCAAAGAATACAGGAAGGCACTGGCCTCAATTTTGTTAAAACAGTAAAATATCTAGGTATCAACCTCACAACCAAGAATCTGAACCTGTATAAGGACAACTATGAAAAACTGTGGATGGAAATAAAGAAAGACATGGAGATATGGACAAGATTGAAATTGTCGTTAATGGGAAGAATTGCCGTGATAAAAATGAATGTCCTACCAAGGATGCTGTTTTTATTCCAAGCCATACCAATTCTGGACAAACTGGATTGTTTTAAGAAATGGCAAAAGGACTTATCAAGGTTTATATGGCAGGGCAAGAAGCCGAGAATCAAGTTTAAGATTTTAACAGACTCTAAAGAGAGAGGAGGCTTTGCCCTGCCGGACTTAAGACTTTACTTTGAAGCAGCGGCCTTTTGCTGGTTAAAGGACTGGTTCAAACTAGAGAATGTCGATGTATTGGACTTGGAAGGACACGATAATATGTTTGGTTGGCATGCATACCTTTGGTATGACAAGGTTAAGATACACAGAACTTTTAAGTCTCATATAGTTAGAAAATCCTTGTATCAGGTCTGGAATAGATACAAAGACTTGTTAGAGAGAAAGACCCCTAGATGGATTTCTCCAGTGGAGGCCAAAGCCTATAAGAGACCGAATATGTCTGCAAATTGGTTAAGATATATGGACATATTGCAGCAGGAAGGGGACTCTTTTAAGCTAAAAAGCTACGACCAAGTGAAAAGTCAGGTCCCCGACTGGCTGCATTACCACCAGGTACATGAAACATTCAAAATGGACAAAAAAGTTGGTTTTCAAGTAGAAAAATCAAAACTGGAAACAGAATTGATAGAATCGAACTTTAAAAACCTTTCCAAAATGTATAATCTATTGCTAGAATGGCATACGAAAGATGAACTGGTAAAATCGTCAATGATAAGTTGGGCGAAAGATATAGGACATAACATTATGATGGATGACTGGGAGGGATTGTGGCAAAAAGGTATCAAATTTACGGCTTGTCATGGTTTAAGAGAAAATATAATGAAAATGGTTTACAGATGGTATTTGACACCAGTTAAAATAGCTAGGATGAATACCAAAATGTCAGATGTATGTTGGAAATGTAAACACGCGAAAGGTACCTTTTTTCATATGTGGTGGTTGTGCCCAGCGGTGAGTGCTTTCTGGGATAAGATTTACAATGAATTCAAGAAGGTAATGAAGGTTACCTTTTGTAAGAAACCAGAGGCATTCCTTCTGAGCATAACTAATGAGGAGATACCCAGTCAGGACAGAGTGTTCTTTATGTATGCCACAACAGCAGCTAGAATTTTATTGGCAAGAACATGGAAAGGCGAAGAGATACCAACAGTGGAAGAATGGCAGATGAAGATGATGGAATATATGGAACTCGCAGAACTGACCGCCGGAATCCGGGACCAGAGGGAGGAGAAGGTGTCACGAGATTGGAAGAAATTTAAAGATTATTTAGTTAAATCAGTAAAATTGAATATTTGAGCAGAATCAAATAGAATAGCGGCTTTAGTAGGTATAAGTTAGATAAAATTGCTATTAAGATATTTTGGTGTGAAAGACCTAATTGCTAGAAAATGTGTTAAGATTTGGAGTTTTAGTTAAGATATGATTAAGTAAAGTAAAGTGTACTAAAATTGAGTAAATGTGAATAGAATAAGATACAAAGCTACCTAGAAAATATAAATGATTTTGAAGACAGTGGAGGGAATGGGGGAAGTCCCCTAAAATAGAGAAAATAGTAATAAGAGAAGTAAGAGGATAAGTGTTAGTTTATAGGTTTGTATATGTTTCTTTTTACTGTGATTGTTGGATTGTGTTTTTGTGTTGTGTTTATGTATTGTATTTCTGTATTGTTAATGTTGTTGTTTATGCTATGTTTTTCCTTTGCCTTAATAGAAAATAATAAAATCTTATAAAAAAAAAAAAGGAATGCATTCCCCAAGGAGGCTTGCCTGGCACCTTCATTACATCTCCTTAGGCGCCAGGCAGAAACGTTCCACTTCAAACAGGTGGCCTTTTAAAAGGGGTGTGTGTGTGTTATTGTTTTGTTTGTTGTTATGGTATGTGTTTTTTGTGTTATATTTTAAACTGCCTTGGGATCTTTGGATGAAGGGTGGTATATAAATTTAATTAGATGATGACGTAGCAGTAGATAGAATATGACCACGAAGAAGGTTATGTCATCTCTGGTAGCTGCCTGCCTGATCTCTGAAGGCATGAAGACCCGGATCAGGTCCTCTAGTGAAAGTCTGGATCCTTTTGGGGGCCTGGTGGCACATTAAGAAATAATGAGAAATTGTTATAGGCACCACATAATGCCCATTTCACTTAAAGGAATACTGGTCATGCTCAGAGAGACACTCCTCAGTAGGCAAAATACCACATGCGCTCCCCCACAAAACCACAGGCAGCAGCTAGCTCCTTTGAAACAAACCAACAATATACTACCACCACATTCATAATAAAAATAAATAAAAAATAGGCATACACAAAAAGCAGGAAGCACCCCTTCTCAAAAAGCAGCAAACAAAAGGTCAGTTTCCCCTCCATTTCTCAAACTTACTGGGTAATGGCAGCATTATCAGGAGTTTCATGCAAAAAAAGGTTTCCCTGTGTTGCAAGTCTCAAGCAGAATATGAAAAAAGGCAACACGTAGACCAATGTATAGGGCAAAATGTTTCTTGTACAGTGGTGCCCCGCTAGACGAAAATAATTCGTTCTACGAATTTTTTCGTCTAGCGTTTTTTTCGTCTAGCGAAGCAGCAATGACAGCCGCGCTCCGCTAAATGAAAAAAAAAAAAGACGAAAATTTTTCGTCTTGCGAAGCAGCCCCATTGACTTTTTCGTCTTGCGGGGCGGCTTCCGCTAGACGAATGCCGTTCGTCTAGCGAGTTTTTCGTCTAGCGAGGCATTCATCTAGCGGGGCACCACTGTAATGTCAAATAATAAATAAATATTGCTGTATATTATTTGACATTACAAGAAACATTTTGCCCTATACATTGGTCTACGTGTTGCCTTTTTTCATATTCTTATCAGGAGTTTCAGCAGGAGGATGAAAAGCTCAGATGCCTTTCCAGCTGCCCCACTCTCTCCCTTTCCTTTTAAAAACGTGAAGGGAAGAAGGCAGGGCAGCTTAATGCCTACATATTGTTTTCCAGCCAGTCCAGTTGTTGCCCAAGTTTAAAAATAAAAAAGTTCCAAACTTTAAAAGGTTCCAGACTTAAAGAGAGTATCAGCAGCTTAGTTGGTGCTAAGGGTAAGTGTGTGTACGTATCTGGGGGTGCTCTTGGAGTTGGAGCCTACAATAGATGCTGGTCCCTATTAATGGCAGTGCAACTTAGGTGAACGTATTATGAATGGGTGTATCTTTAGCACTATGTTAGATTTTTAGTTCTTTTTACAGGGGCAGGGTGGGAAGGCTATGTATTGTAACACTAAAGGGGACAAGCTGAATCTTACGCCAGCAACATGCGGCTTCCTACACTCAGCTTGATACATTGAATTTGTGTTGTCTTCCAGTTGAAGATGAAGAGGAAACCATTGAAGAGCAGGAAGCAAAAGAAGGCAATGTCAATCATCAAAGTGAGCTATCCACTTTGGCAAAGGAAGGTGAGTCCAAAGACTTCTAAATAGCATTTCCACTGAATGACAGAGAATATATGCTTGGTTCCCCCCCCCCCCTTCTCTTTGCATACTGCTTTCAGCCTTAGCATCACTGATATTCTTGTTGACTTCTTATATATTTGGAGAGGCAGTAGGCTAGACTCTTTTGGAGTTCAAAACGCTTTCCAATTCATATGCTGGAACATGGCACAGATAAGAAATGCATGATCGTCTGGTTCACACATAGCGAATGGTTTACTGTGAACAAGCTGATCTTTATGTTGTTTCTTTTTAAAAATATATATATTTTTATTAGTTTTGTAAGGTTATAAAAAGGATAACATCATGCTACATTTTATACAGAAGATTAAAAAGAGATAAAAGAAAAAATAACAATAGATTCTTCTTACATACATAACTTACATAACATTATTGGGTGACTTCCCTCGGCCCCCCATCTGAATTTCATTTCCTTAATAATCTCTAGCAGTTTCTATAAACTAACATCTTAACCATTATACTTCTACAACATATAATTAACCTATTTCAAAAAATATATAGCAAAAACCTATAGCTACTTCCTAAGGTGACACTAAATATTAAATCTTTATGTTGTTTCATTTCTCCCTGCTAGTACACGGAGAAACAAACCCCAATCCTTGGCTTAGTCTTCCATCTGTACCAGTGAATTCTGGTTTGTTTTGCTCCAAGCAAACCATGATTGGCAAACAAAGAACAAACCTTGACTTATTACCATGGTTTGTTTTGTCTGTGAAACAAACCATAATCACTGGTTTGGACATAACGCTAAGGTATTGTGTTTGTAGCGAAGGAGGTTAGTCAGGATCAGGAATCTTTCTCTCTACCCTCCCCCCTCTACTTCCCATCAGCCATAGATGCTCCTTTGGTTAGACCTGGTCATACTACCACATATTGGTTTGAGCACTGATGAGACCGGCTGTGGAAGGAGCATAGAGATCCAGTTGGAAAAATCCAAAAACCTGAGAGAGGTGATAGGGGAAGAGTGGTGTGGCATACTCAGAATGCCCCCGTGGCTGAGAAAAAGAAATCCAGAAGGAGGTTGAACCACCTTCCCCCTGGTCAGACTCTGCATCTGTGAATGAGTCCTCTTTTTCCTCTCCCAGCCCTCCTAATGCCTGTGGGAACTCTGCTCTCTGGTGAGCCTGGGCATATAATCTCATTTGTGATCTTAATTAAATTGAAGCTTGAGAATGCAGACAAAAAAGGCCTTTTCTGCTCTAAAAACTAATACCTTCCAAAATGACACTGCTGCAGCCATCTGTGAAACATTTTTTTAAAGCGTTCTGTTGATGTTAACATGAAAGCCTCACGTGGGTGTTGATTAGGAAGTACCCTTTTAAAAATAACATTGTCCCGTCTAAAATGGTTTTCGTCGTGCTCTGCTTTGGTGCCAAGTAACTGCAGCGGCATCACACTTTGCTTTTTCAATCTCATTCAGCTGAACTGTCTTTGGATGATTTGGTGAAGATGTATGAAGGTGCCTTTGCCGAGAATTTCCACTGGCCCCAGCCAAAGCTTGAAGAAGAGACTAGTGAAGAAGGTATATTTTGGTGGCGTTTCATTCCAAAATGCCATTGAGCTGCTCCGGCCTTTTCAGGTGTTACTCCAACGATTTTGCCTGTGCGAAATTGATTTGTTTGGTGTATTGTTTTGTCAGAGATGGAAGACCACACAGCTGAAAGAGAGAGTGTCCAGAAGGAAGTTATCCTGATTGACTCTCTCCTTAGCATTGATCAGTATAAGGGCGCCGAGAGAGCAGTTCCTACTAAGAAACACGGGAGGGACATCGCAGAGGTAGCGGCTGCAGCAGAAGCTCTTTTGCCAAAAGGCAGCGCCCGGATCACAACTTCAGTAAGTATTTTCTGTTCCATTTGTGGCAAGCAGTTGACTGCCTGTAGAGATGTCCCCACAGCATTCTTGCAGTGCAATTCTAAACTCATTGGCTCAGAAGTGAGAGCTGCTATGTTTAATGGCACTTCCCCCCCAAATAAGTATGCAGAGGATTGCAGTCTTAACTGCTCCTATCTGCTACCTTCTTCTTGCAACCCCCCCCCCCGAATCCATAGTTTTACAAGTGCAAAAGTGATCTCTACTTTGAGTTCTCAGCAATCTTACAAAATTGTTTCCTCCGTGGAAGCCTAAGAATTGATATGAAGGTGTCATTTTTGTTCAATTGACCATGTGAGTGCCCCTGGAATTCCTTTAACATTTGTATTATGAAAGGATTCTGCAATGGTGGGGGTAATGCTGCAAGATAGAAAGTGGCGGTGGGCTAAACAGAATTACCCCATATTTTAAAAAACAAATATCCACCGGCTTCTAAGACAAGTTCTTTGTGAACTGCTCTGAGATCTGAGGATGAAGGGTGGTATACTACTACTTATTCTGTTTGAGAAGCTGGTGGTTGTCCTGTGAAGGAATCTTGGACGTTTTGAATTGTGGGCCTGCCTGCATGTCATTTTGTTGCAGGTTAAATACAATACTCCTCCCCTCTTGTACGGCTCCCTTCGAGAGTATCAAAAGATCGGATTGGACTGGCTTGCCAAGCTGTACAAGAAGAATCTCAATGGCATTTTGGCAGATGAAGCCGGGCTTGGCAAAACGGTGCAAGTTATTGCTTTTTTTGCACATCTGGCATGTAATGAGGGTAAGTCTGCCCTCTGCTTTGTGGCTGCTATTTACTGAAATGGGAAATGGTCAAGAGCTGGCTTTCATGCCAGCGTTGGCTCCTCAGAAGTGAACAGGTCTCCTATATCCTGCTGCTTCTCCTCTTTCCTTTGCCAGGTGACTGGGGCCCTCATCTCATTGTTGTTCGGAGTTGTAATATACTGAAGTGGGAGCTTGAACTGAAGCGATGGTGCCCTGGGTTGAAAATCCTGCTCTACATTGGCAGCCAGCAAGAACTTCGAACAAAAAGACAGGTACAGCACTCTGTAGATTTTTTAAAAAAAATAATTAAGCATCTGACGGCTGGGCAAAATTCCACCTATATTTCTCATTCATTAAAGCTATGCCCATCTTACAGCTGAGATTGGCTTAGCAAGCAAGTAGCTTACAAAAATTTAAAATCCAAAATAAAATATGTGCAATATATTAGAAATAGTGTATGTACATGTCAGGGTCTTTTGGCTCCTAGCAGTTGGATGTCATACCCCAGGTTCCAGGCTTTTGCGTGTAAAGGAGGAGTGGGGGAGCATCAGACCTGGCAGACAAATGTGTCCCTTCAGGCCTCTAGCCTTTGGAAATCTCTGCAGGTCAGATCTCCTTCCCAGGGCTCAATCCTTAACTGGATCACTACGTAGTTTTTCTTAGCTGGAACGTCTCCTTGAACTCTGATAATGCCCCATTGCTTGTCTGGATAGAGAGGATACAGAGGGGTGTGTAAGTATGTGTAGAAATTAGCATGCTGTACAAAGGCAAAAATTCACATTTGTTGCCCACTTTTGCCTCTGGCCATGCCCACCACATGCATTTTGCCCCCAGAGGATTGCAAAGAAGGAAAAGTGGCCCCTAGGTTGAGACAGGTTCCCTACCCATGCACCAGAAGGATGAGGCAGATTGATCTGGGCTGGTGAATGGGAAATGGTTGTCAACTCACAGAGATAACCGCCTTCCATTGACCTGAAGGCCTCTTTTGACCCCTGTCGTGAGACACAGTCCACCTTCCACAATCTGTGGCTACGGATGGTGTGGCCGTGAAGCTCACTGGGTGACCTTGGGTCAGCACTGCCTCTCAGCCTAACCTACCTTGCAGGGTTGTTGGTGGGGATTAAATGAGGAGCAGGAGAACCATGAGGTCCTTGGTGGAAAAGGTGGGATATAAATGCAATAATCAAATAAATTGGCTGCATTTATATCCCCACCACCACCTTCCTTAGAGTTGCTCAGAGCAGCACTTAATTCAGTATTGGGGGATTTGGCTCCTTGCAGGAGAGCCCCTTTAGTAGTTTAGACCAAGAGGAAGGGTCAGTAGTTCAGTTTTAGAATATGTACATTGCACGCAGAATGCCTGGAGTTCAATCCACAGCATCTCCAAGGAGGGTTAGGAAGGTCTGAAAACCCTGGGAGCCCCTGTGTGTCAGTATAGACAAGATTGAGCTAGATGGACCCAGTATAAGCAGTTTGGTGTAAGGTAGCTTCCCATGTTCCTGTTTTATCTATGGAGCTGCACACCTCAACAGGGACTTTGATTTGTGTTTACAAGCTTATTTAACAACAAGTTATTTAGCCCTTGAGGTAGCCAGGACTCTTCTCTTCCTTGCTCTCAAGTCAGAATCTTGAGAAGGCAAGCAAGATGGGCATGGTTTCTAGTCCCAAATCTGGATGTTTTTTTTGCTTTCCTTACATTCGCGAGGGGCCTTAGCAGGAAAATGCAATATAAACATATGAAGATGCCTTTATTCTGTAAGACTTAACAGTTCATCACTGTGATTGGCAGTAGCTCTCTTCAAGAGCACCGGCAAAGGTCTTTCCTAGCCTTGCTGTCTGGTATCTTTTCAGCTAGGGAATCAGTTTGTAGTCAGTTTGCAAAACTTGGTTCTCTTATCCCCGGGCTCAATGGCCCCCTTTGCTGGGTAGATCCTGCTTATTTGTTGTTGCCTGGAGAACCTGCAGTTCATTGGGAAGGAGCTGCTGCAAGAATTCCCCATCCCTTTGCAGAGTCTAAACAGGGTAAGGGGCAGGGACCTGCCTGAGGGAAGAAAGTGTATTGTGTGCTGATGGGTATTTAAATGAACGTCCTCAAGAGTCAGCTTAGAACAGAGCAATAAAATGCAATAATAAAAACCAGTGAACATTGTCTATTGAATCCAAAGGGAGCAGTAAAAATAAAAATTTGAAAAATCGTTACTCTATCTAACGCTGTACTAAATGCTTAGTAGTTAAGCAAGTGTGTTTTAAAGTGCCAGCGAAGCAGTGATGTTTCTGGAAATAACAGGCCAGGGGAAACCCCCAAGTTGTCTCAAAGGGGGAACAGCCAAGAGACTGATATTCCCCACCCCCAAGCTCTTCAGCCATCTTGCCTGCTTGCTACCACACATATAACTGTATGAATGCCCTTATTTTGAATATTTGGGAAGTTCTGTCTTCTGCCTGTAATTTTTGACAAGTTTAGTCATCTCCTTCCCTCCCTCGTTTTTTGCAGGAGTGGATGGAACCCAACCGCTTCAATGTGTGCATCACATCCTACAAGCAGCTCTTCAAAGGCCACCAAGCCTTCACAAAGATGCGATGGAAGTACCTCATTGTAGATGAGATGCAGCAGATCAAAAACATGACGGAGAAACATTGGGAAGCACTTTTCAGTCTCCGCAGGTCTGACACATGTAGAAGTCTTGCACCTTGCACTTCATAGTACTTTATGTTGGTCTAGGACAGTGGTGGGTAGCCTGTGGTCCTGCAGATATTGTCAAACAACTACACATCCCATTATTCCTGACAGTTGGCCATGGTGGCTGTGTGATCCTTGTTTCGACCAGGAAGGAATCTGTAGGTTGAAAGGGGGTGAAATTGCTAAATGGGACATCCCAAGTACAGGTGAGCACAGCATTCAGTGGCAGATGAGCATAGGCTGAAGACTTGCTCCATCATACTGAGTTCTCAAAATAACATCTAAGGCCAGGGCCAGATTATATATTTGCCATGTGATTGTCTGTTCTGAAGCCAGCTGCAGGGAGATAGATCTGGACCACAGTATGCAGGTGTTGGCACCTTTGCAGTCAAGTAGCAGCTGGGCAGTGCAATTTTTGTCAAGAAAATGGGAGTAGTTGTTGTGTTAGAATCATGCCCCACCCCCCACCCCAGTTCAGTTCTAATTGGGGAACCCAATTGCAGTTGCTATTTCTAAGGGAAACCTGAGCCAGGCATAGATAATCACATGACAACTTCATTGTTAATTCCTGGTCTTAACAGGGGCCTAAATGTGTTTCCTTTTTACCTGTGTGGGTTCCCCCCTCTCTTGATTTTATTTACAAGTTCTAGTAAATTGCTAGATGGACACCAGTGGGATAACTGTCCCTTCATAGCATTTTGAACTGTCCTTCACAGTCAGCACCGCTTGCTCCTAATTGATACACCTCTGCACAACACATTGATGGAATTGTGGACCATGGTGCACTTCCTGATTCCAGGAATCTCCAAACCTTACCTGGATTTCCCAGTAAAAGCAGCCAATGAGGAGAATCAGGATTACTGCCACAAACTTGTCATCAGGTTACACCGAGTGAGTGACCTGACTTTTGTTTGAGCGCATGCATGGCTCTCCCAGCTTCGCTTTAGGAATATGGTTCAATTTAATGAAGACAATATTTATTTTAACTTTGGTTTCTCTATTTTCACCACCCCCGCAGATGATCCAGCCGTTTATTTTGCGAAGATCGAAAAGAGATGTTGAAAAGCAGTTAACCAAAAAATATGAGCACGTTCTCAAGTGTCGGCTTTCAAACAGACAAAAACTTATGTACGAAGATGTCATTCTGCAGCCAGGGTATGAGATACGCAACTTGATGAACATGGCGGTTATGCAGTTCACAATGCAGGAATTTCAGATTGCTTTTAACGTGCTAAACCACCCTTTAGCCACCTTCAAATAATAGGATGTAGTTCAGTTGTAGGCACCTGCACAAAAAGCACCTTGTTGCTGTTTTATTCCTCCTCCTGTGCAAGCTGCAAAATGAACCAGAAGCCTTAACTTCATGTTGCATTCAAACTAGGAAGTGTGGTTGAGGACTTCTAAATGAGCCAGATTCAGAACCATGGTTTATAAATTGGCTTCTGAATCTTGCTCATTTGGGAAGCCTTTAACGAAACCTAGGTGGTTTGCATGTAACAGGAAAGTATGGTTGACTAGTGGGTTCCTGGTTTGCTTAGCTTCTTGCGTGAATGGAGGAACAGACTGGCTGCAAAGAGCACACATAATTCATGTGCAGGCATATTAAGTCAGAATATATTGTAGCAATGGTTGGGTGGGGGGGTAGGAGTCCTACCTACAATTTGAACGTAGCTTTTAGAACTAGAATTGAATTGTGTGAGTGTGGGTCAACACATGCTCAGAATGAGGTAGAATAGGCTGCATCTCTTCAGTCATCAGGTGTGGAGACTTGCAGTATGGAATGTATCCCTGTGTTAAAAATGCTTTCACTACAGATCTAGGAAGAGTGCCCACTGTTGCAGAATTGCTTAAGCTAAGCTGCTGTGGATCTGATTAGTGTTTTGATGGGAGGCTGCCTTGTGTCTCATGTAAGCTTCTTTGAGCTTTCCAAAGAAAAGTGGGATACAAGTACTGTGTAATAATTTAACCTTTGAGAATTTGCACCACAGCACTGGTTCAAGCGATGAAGGATGTTTCACGGGCTTTCTTAACATTTGATTCAAGTTGACATGCTTCTTTCCTTTGGCAGGACCCAAGACGCTCTAAAAAGTGGGCATTTTGTCAGCGTTCTTCACGTTCTGATGCAGCTGCAGAAGATCTGCAACCACCCTGATCTGATAAACCCGCGGCTCTCCAGTTCCTCCTATGTCTCAGAGACAATGCAGTATAGAACTGCTTCGCTGGTCTTAAAAGCACTTGAACGTGACCTTTGGAAGGTGAGTCAAACTGTGGACAGGGATGGGGAAGCTGTGGTTCTGCAGATGTTCTTGGACTCCTATCAGCCCCTGCCAGCATGGGACAAGGACAATGGGAGTTGTAGTTCAGCAACATCTGGAGCAGGGTGGTCCAACTTTTCATACCAAGTGGACTGCAAGAGTACTTTGACATGGAACCTGAGGGCCCCATACTGCCTTGTGTGCGCAGGGCCGGGGGGGGGGGGGAGAACAGCAAGGCCAAACTTTGACAAGCTTGTAACTCTATTTTAGAAGAAGAAGAAGAGATTCATCTGGCATGACTTGTTTTTGTGAAACCCATGCTGGATCTTAGTAATCTCAGCATCCTTTTTTAAGTGCTCACAGACCGACCATTTATCTGTTTTATGACCATTCCTGGGCATTGTAGAGGGTGATGTTTACAAGCCTGCTTCTATCTACACAGAACAGCATGGCATCTTCATCAGATAGTTAGTAGCACAATGTTGGGAACTGGCCTGATCTGTAGATTCAGTGGCAGCCACTCAGAGATCAGGATCCAGCACTCTCCCTGTGAAGATTCACTGTTGCTTTTAGTACAGAAATTGAAAACAATTTCAATTCAGGCTGTCATTATTGCATATCACTTTCTAATAATTTTAATTGGGCCCCGCATTGACTGTTTGAATTTTTGAATGTGTGGAATTGTAATGGTTCTTCATATAATGTGGTACACTGCCTTGGCAAGTTAGTCTGGAAGGGTGCCCCCCCCCCCCAAAAATACTTCAAGTAACTAACTTGGTGGGTTTTTACCATTTAAATTATTATTTCATTGTTGTTTCTTGGGTTTGTTTTCTTTTGTGAACAGAAGAGTAGGTTAAAAACGATAACGATAGGATGAGTGGTGCTAATGCTTTAAATTTCTATTTGTCTACCTGTAGGATACGGACCTGAGTCTCTTTGATTTGATTGGGATTGAGAATAAAATGACTCTGTATGAGTCACAAGTGCTGCCGAAGCAAAAAGTGACCAGAAAGCTCATTGAGGAAATATACACCTCTCCTCTACCTCCCCCAAGGCCTAATCCAGTGAAGCTGAAGCCAAGCAGGTATGCAGCTTTTAAAACAAGCCTTGAAAACCCATTTAATTTGAGCAGCTATTCAGTTGAGGCATTGAGCTGGACATTCAATCGTTTAATGGCTTATGTCACTGCTGGTTTGAAATTATTTCTGAAGGGAGGGACCCCCCCCGTGTGTGTGCCCCCAAAATGTACTCCAGAGTGCTGGGGGGGGGGGGAGAAGTCTTGTGGAGCAGATGCAGAGGGCAAGGTACAGATGGGAGGAGAAGAAAGGGAAGCTAACATTGGGAATAATCCAATTTGTTTATATGGGTTTTACTGAGTGTTCTGCTGGACTGAAATGTTTTTAGACTGCTGTTTCTAATGGTTTATTTTTACTGGAGTGAGGCTTTGGGTTTGTTTGTTTTTAATGTTTTATTTATGTTTGCAAGCTGCCTTCAGAAGTGCTTTGCCCTAAAAGGCAGTATGGAAAAATGTTCTAATAACTGGGACTCAATTGCACAAATTTTTCATTGAGGGGGGTAAAGATGTGTCTTTTCCATTCTTTAAAGTTTATATGTTTCTCGCGCACTGCCTTGAGTTCCCTGTGACTGAAAGGTGATTTGTAAAAGCTACTTTTAAAACATTCTATTTACTGTGATGATTACCACGGCCCCATGTTGCACTTTTAAGCTATGCAAGTGCTTCTGTTCTGTTGTCCAAAACTGTAATTCAGAACGAGGTTTTGCTCAGTTTTGTTAGTGTTGTGCTTGTGGGGAGGAGGTAATAATGAAGTAACACCCAAAATTTTCAGGTTGTTCCAACCCGTTCAATATGGGCAGAAGCCTGAAGGCAGAATTGCGGCTTTCCCCAGTGCTCAAGTGCAACAACGCTCAGTGACCACGGCTACGGTGGCTCAACAGGGACAAGTGCGTGGAAGGTCGCCTGTAGCTACAGTGTCTGCAAATCAAGGTACGAAAGGTATTGCCACTCTAGTTTTCTTCTGGGCCTCAGATTGTCACATACCAGTCTCATAAGCTGAAATTGTCCTCCGACCTGACTACAAGTATGGCCATTTCTTTCAACTAAACTGCCAGGTTAAAGCTGTGCACTGAGTGGAACAGGGTGAAATTTAACGCAGTTGTGATGGTGTAAGTGCTTCCTCTCCAACACTGTTCATTGCTCTTACCTGTGTTTACCATGCCATCGGAAAGCTGCCCAAAATAGGTTGATGGGGAATTTTTGTGTGTGAAATGCGAGGTATTTTTGTGACTTAGGTTTGCTGCCTTCCAACCTAAGCAGGGTCCCGTTTTAGCGGTTTGAAATGGGCCCTTAGTTGCATGCAGTTGTGGTCCTCAAAATGTGAGGTGAGCCTCCCTGAGAAGAGATTTAAGCTATGTCCTGACCACACCACATTTTTGTGGGTGCTGACCTTTCCTGCCACCTGAAAAATGATGCACCGTAGGCTTTTGCCTGCACAACAGTTCGTTTTGAGATCCAGCGGGGACCATGACTTTTCACGAGCTTCTCTCTGAAAGCTTTTGAACCAGTTAATGAGATGAACATACTACTATGGTAACAGTTCTTTGGGGACTATGCCAATATTAAGATATGGCTAGTGAACTGTGTGTGTTTTTTTAATGCTTTCCCATGGCAAGGGCTCCTTGTCACATTGAGAAAAAGGATTATAGCCTAAGTCTGTTTGTTGATGTGCTAGTTTTCTATGTGCAAGGAAGCCTTGAGGTGGGAAGAACATTAAGGCCCCTGAATACCATTCGCTGGGAAGAGAGTTGTTGTGCTCAGGTTGTTCTTGTGGGTTTCCCATAGGCACCTGGGTGGCTACCACGAGAACAAGATGTTGGACTAGATGGGCATTTGGCCTAATCCAGCAGGGCTCTTTTTAGGATGCTAACCTTAAGTATGCCGTTTTCACCTTCACTGCCCTGGGAAGGATGATACCATATGCAGTGTTTTTTTTTTTGGGGGGGGGGAGATTTCTAATGCAGGATATTCAAGCCTGCACTCTTTTTGCTTGCAATGTCCTGGAAGGCTTGCACCATATTCCTCCACTCACCCAGTGTTTCCATCAGCTCGGAGAATGAGCATTGTAAGGTTTTATCAGCCTTAGTTATACTGGCAGGGGGGCAGGGGCATAATTCCGATTTGTTCATCAGGATCTTTGATTTCTGTATTGGATTTTGTCCGAGCAGCTCATCTTTGGCACAGCTTGAGAACCCCACGTCCTACAATACTAACGGCTGTGGAAACAAACTAATGGCCGGTTGATGATTTTGTGACCACCTAAAGTTGCGTGTGTGTGTGTATATATAATGAGCAGGCAAGCCTAATTGATAACACGTGGAGTTTTTCATGACTTCTGTGACACAGTTGGTATTTACGTTGTTGGTTGTTGTTACAGCCTGTGAAAACAAAGGATTTTGCAGCACTTCTGTACTTAAAGCTGTTTTTTTTTTTAAATTAAAAAAAATTCTCCGATGCTATAACCCTTAAAAAGCAGACTGAATCTAACAGCTTGCACAACCCAACCTTATTGATTGCAGCCTCCGCAGCCGTCTCCTCCGCAGCTCCACAGTTTCAGACAACTCAGTCTTCCATCAGTGCTCCTCCAAGACAGCAGCCAGCAGTGACCTTCACAGCAGCAACTAGCCCAGCCAATCCTGCGAAACTGCGGGGTCAGACCACTGTGCAGGCCTTACAGCTAGGCCAGGCCCAGCCACAGGCCCCCCCGCACACCATCCAACAGAGTGTGCTGCCTCAGAGGCTGGTATTGACCTCTCAGGCTCAGGCACGGTTGCCTAGTAAGTGCCCCACCTCCCCACCCCACCCCACCCCACCTCCCCTTTACAGGTTTCTCCCACTTTTTTATTTTCATCTTGTTTTCAAAGCTTCCCTGAGGTTAAGTTATTAGGCACCCTAAAAAAAATGTGTACAGAATGATTTTGTTGTGGTGGCTTGTTTTGTGGTTTTTTTTAAACACAACTCCTCTTCCCCCCCCTCACTCTGAGTAGCCTTGCTCACAGTTTTCCATTGCTTATATGACCAAGGGAGAAAGGTCCCAAATTTGGATAAGGAAAAAAAATAATAGAAGGAAAAAATTTGCTGTGGACATAACATTAGCGGTGTCAACTTAATCTCTTCATTTCTGCATGTTTCCTTCGCTGGCCAGACTTCTTTTGGACCCGGAAACAACTTCTACTCCCCCCTGCCTTTTTTCTTTCCTGCAAAGCTCTCCTCTTCCTAATTTGACTCTCTTTCCTTTTTTTCTTTTTGAAAACACTAACTTCATCCTGCTAAGAAGGCCTCTCGACTTCCTTGGAGGCGAAAACTGCAGCTGTTAGGTGGAATGGGGAGGGGAACGGTTCAGACTGTATGTGCACTGCCTACAAGCATGTCTAGAGATTATTGAGCACTGATATACTAATGTTTTCATCCCTGGGGGAATAAACTGCCTTTGCAAAAGTTCAAAGATCCAGGGTGACTCGGATCCAGAAATTCAGGTGAAAATTTTATTTGAAGCTTTCTCAGTGCACTGAGATTTTAAAAACCTGTTGCGAATATTTTTCCAGTTGACCTAAATTATTTTATGATTGGTGTCATCATTACTTTAAATCTGTTCTGAGACACCCTAATCACCTGTTAAAAACCCCCAACAACAACCATACATTAACAATGCAGTTTTTAAAAATTAAGTAGATCATGTAACTGATGTGAAACAAACTTAGCACATTTTGAAAATGCATTATAAAATGCTTTCAGTGGACGTTCTACCACAGGCACGATGATTTATTATTCTTGATTTGTTACCTTCCTGTTTGTTTCTTTCTATCTATCAAAAAGGCTTACAGGCAGGGAGTACAGAAAACAAAATTGCTTCAGTCAAGTCACTAAACACTGACAGTCCTGCTGAAATTCTTGGCGTCCCTTGAATGCGTTTTGCTTTTGAAAAGGCAGTGGAGTCCCGCTTAATGACTTTCTACTCTCTGGTTTACAAAGTGTCACATGAGTTTTTTCAGGTTGCTGTTGTTTCCTGCAAAAATGGAAGGGTAACTTCTACACACCACAACCCCCCTGCGTTGTTCTACATTAAAACAAAACAAAAGAAACATATTTGTCCACCCTCTGTATGCAAGCAGTACCTGTGGAACTTTTATATGACACTTTCCCCCCTCTGCACTATGTATAATTCTGCATGGGAGCAGCTTCAGCATCAGTTTTACTAACTGTAGTGAGGACAAAGACTGTTTGGAAGGCAGCAGCCCCTCCCCTTAATGTGTGGTTCTGTTCCCCCCCCCCTTCCTCCAGGTGGCGAAGTTGTAAAGATAGCCCAGTTGGCATCCATTGCAGGAGCACAGGGCAGAATTGCTCAACCAGAGACTCCTGTGACGCTGCAGTTTCAGGGGAATAAATTTACTTTATCCCACAGTCAGCTTCGCCAGCTCACTGCAGGACAACCTCTGCAGCTGCAAGGTACTGTACAAACCTAATTTCAAAACAGCGCATCTCTCTCTCGCCCTTTCCAAATGCACTCTCTCTCATGCACACAATATATCCACGTTGGATATGATGGCTTGCATCATCTCTGTCTCATTTGCTATGCTGTCTGGGAATGTTGGGAATTGGAGCCCAAGAACTTCTGAAAAAGCCACAGCTTACCCGTCCATGGGCTAAGAAAAGGAGTTGGATTTTTTTTTTTCCTGCGGGGAGGAGGAGAGAGTCATGTGGCATTGTCACTTTTATTCCTGCATTTTAAGGATAACTCAACAGACGTGGAAGGTTTAGGCTTGCCTGCTTTTGCGATGCATGGTGCAAAACGAAAACCGGTGGCGGCTTTTTCCTTGTTAATTTTTGGATCTTTAAAAGTCAGTTTGTGACCTCTTGCGTTAAAATTTCTACCAATGCAGGCAGCGTTCTACAAATCGTGTCGGCTCCTGGGCAGCAGTACTTGCGGCCTCAGGGCCCGGTAGTCATGCAGACAGTGTCTCCGGCTGGGACTGTTCAAAACGCTCTGAATGCTTTGGGAAACCAGCATCCAGCTGGCTTGCCAGCTCCGGCAGTAGCACAGCAAGGTAGGGGCTCTTTCCTGCATGTCCACCTCTGGGACATTTTAAGAAGCAGATTTTTAAAACCATACGGGGATTTTCTGGCCACTCTGCCTTCCTATGTTCCCTCCCAACTCCCCATCCCATAAGTAAATAGGGGAAATGATTTCAATTGGATGAAGCAGATGCGATTATTTCCCCATCCCTAGCCTTGCACCTGCAGCCTGCAGGGCTCTCAACTGGAGCTCTTCCTCTGTGGCCAGCTTTTTTACATCCCTTACTAGTACTCCCACACCCCAAATTCAGGAAACAGTTGAGCCTCCCTGCACCCTTGCCCCTTGCTCCCTCCTGCAAGCTGAATACCACCTCTCCCAGGTAATCATTTGCCCCCACCACGGAAGCTGTGTTTGGACACCGCCATAAACTATAGTTTATTCGCAACAGGAGTGGTCCCCCAAGGGCTAGTGCAAATAAAATAAAATTGCATGCTAAAAATGCAGTGGGCTGGCAGAGGAGAAGAAAGAGTATTCTGCAACTCCTACAGCAGCTCATTTGGTTTTGTACACCAGATGCGCTGCAGGAGCGGACTTTTTCTTCTCCTCAACACAGCATCTAAACCAAGTAGGCTAGCTAATAGTGGAGGGGGCACAGAATCCTCTGTCCTCTCGTCTGCCAACTTGCATGGTCTGCAATTCCTTGTCCCCTGTGGCGACCAGGCAAGTGGTTAATTGCAAGGCTGGCCTTGGGATTGCCTTGGGCTGGGCGGGGCATGTTACCGCTTGTAGTATTTTGAAGTCCTTTGTAAAGAGTGTATTTGGGATGTATAAACACATGGTTTATCTTTAAGTGTGTGTTCTAGGTAGAACAATGGGTGGTACTAATTTAGCTTCGGGGGACTCGGCGTCATCTTTAAAACCTGGCCTTATTCACGGAGGACACTCACAGGTACTCTTGCTGATTTTTACTGTGTGCATTCAGTTGTCAGATGAAATAGCTTCCCTTTCAATTCCTTCAAGGACTGAAAAGTGAAAATACAGGTGAAACTCAAAAAATTAGAATATCGTGGAAAAGTCCATTTATGTAAGCAATTGTTTTCATTAGCTACTGGAGTTTAATATATGAGATAGACTCATGACATGCAAAGCGAGATATGTCAAGCCTTTTTTTGTTATACTTGTGATGATTATGGCGTACAACTGATGAAAAGCCCAAAGTTGAAATTGTTAATTTGGGGTTCTCGTCAGCTGTACGCCATAATCATCACAATTATAACAAATAAAGGCTTGACATATCTCGCTTTGCATGTCATGAGTCTATCTCATATACTAGTTTCACCTTTTAAGTTGAATTACTGAAAGAAATGAACCTTTCCACGATACTCTGATTTTTCGAGTTGCACCTGTAAACGAAGTTGCAATATTTAGCGCTTTGATTTTTCCACTTTATTTTTGCTTGTCAACAAAGTTGTATGTTGTAGCTTCTACTCCCCAAGTGGGTGTGTGTGGATACAGATACAGATGCACTCCTGCAGGTGAATTACCGTATTTTTCTGTGTATAAGACTAGGTTCCACCCCCCACCCCCCAAATAATGTCCAAAATTAGGGGGCGTCTTATACACAGGTAGTGTCTCCCCCCATTTTCTTAAATCTTGAGTCCCAAAAAATAGGGGGCGTCTTATACATGGGGGCATCTTATAGATGGAAAAATATGGTACTTTTGATATAAGTTAGGGCTTGTAAAGAAGTGAACCCCACCTTTAATTATGTAGAAGCAAATTTTGGCACATTGGAGAGGTTATGAACATATTATAAATATGGAGAAGTAAAAAAAATGCTGGGCTCACTTTCAAAAATTAAATGGTGAAATTTAATTTTTGAAAGAGGGACAATGAAAGGTATTCACAGAAAGGGAAGCTATGTATTAAACAAACAAAAAATACAGGAAAATATATTCTGTGTGATTTGGAAGCTGTATAATGTTCAGTATGCTACAAAATAGATGACTGTAACAAGCTGCCTTTTATACTGTTAGACCATCTGGCTCAGTATTGTCTACTACTCTGACTGGCAGCAGTTTTCTGGGGTCTCTGGAAGTGTTCTTGGCCCTTCCCTTTTTCCTGAGACCTTTTTTTAATGGAAGGTGCTGGGAAACTGAATCTGGGAGCTTCAGTATGCTACGCACATGCACTACTACTGAACTATGCCCCCACCTGCTAAATTTATGCTTAAGACTAAAATGTAGACTATAACCTTAAAGAAATTAATTTAATAGAAGTAGAGCAGAATGGAGGGATTTAATTGATTATTCTGGAACAGAATCTGCAGAGCGCTCCAGTCGTGATGCTAGCATATAGCTGTATGAATCAGAACTATTTTGTTGGCTGTTGTGCTAAAAAAAGTGGGGGGAGGAAGGAAGAAAAAAAGATCCCTTTGCCTTGGGGTACATATGCAGTTGCATTTTTATGCATCTTTACTTGGAATTAAGACCCATTGATTTTAGGATTGTAGTCAAGTAACAGACTTTGAACTCTTTATAGTTCTGATTTTAAAGCATTCTGTCCATGGGTATACACTCTTTCTCGTGATTTTTCCCAAACAAATTATTGCAAAGGAGTCGTTTGAGGAAAAAAACAGGATTCTAAAGGAGCGCCTCGACCGGATCTTTCTTGCAATGAGCGTCGCTGTTCCAGAGCACCAGTGTATGGCCAGGACCTCGTCAGAATTTGTTCTCTAGTGGGGGACAGAAAGATGACCCCTCAATTTTCCACTGGAGGCAGGAAATGGAGCTGGGCTGGTTTTGCAAACCTGTCTCCTCTCGTCGAATCCCTCTTGGGGCCCCGTGATCCACTGCAGGGGCTGACACGGACATTGGAGCAGCAGCAGGACTCTCTGAGGGATGCTGTTAACAGGTGATCACTGGAATGTTTCCCTTGCTCTTGATCCCAAGGCTGCAGTTGGAGCAGAAGCCTGCCTTCAGCCACCTCTCACGTTCCTCTTCCCCAGCCATGCCACCTCTTTGAAAGAGCCTGGAATGATAATCTAGGCTCTTTAAGGCAGTGTTTTTCAACCACTGTTCCGCGGCACACTAGTGTGCCGCGAGATGTTGCCTGGTGTGCCGTGGGAAAAAATCACGTTGGCGCGCGAGCGGGCGGTCCGGTCCGGTCAGGTCATATGGCGCCTCAGCTGGGCCAAGGCGCGCCAGAGGAGGCTGCTGCTGCTGCTGCTGCTGAAGCGGAGAGGGCCGGTCGGGGCTGCTGGCAGGCGCCTGCTGACGAGGCGTACGCTGCGCCGCGAGCGCGAAGGAGGAGCACGGCGAGCTCCGAGAGCGCAGCCGCCACCAAATGCTGTGCTTGTTGATCGCCGCGATGAAAGGTGAGCCGCACGGCGGCGCCTGATCCGCTTGGGCTGCGGCGCTGCTTTCCCTCCGGCTCGACGGGACCCCACGAGGAAAGCGGCGCTCTCGGAAGCCCCAAGGCGCCTTCCGAGCGCGATCGTGCTCTTTGCAGCGCTGGGGGTCGGTGCCTGCGGGTGGGGGCGCAAATTCCTGCCTTTTCCTGCCTGCCATTTATGGGTGGCTGTGTGGGGGTACATGAGGGGGGCGATCCCGGGTGCCAAGGACGGGCGCCGTGGGAGAGGCCAACTCTGTGTCGGCGAATGCCGAAGGGCCTCTTTTGCATTACGGAAAGTAACTGCTCGGAATCGACCCTCCCAAGTTGACAACCATCGTCACATGAAACACCCCTTGGCTCGTGGTGCAAGCCTGTTGGCAGAAACGTCTGAAGGGGCCTCTCGCCCGCTGGAGCTGACCCTCTGGGCAGGTGCCCTATCCTCGGAGAGGGTTGGTCTGCCCTTGGCAGTGAGTCTGCTTAATTTTTTGTGTTTTTGTGTGCCACTAACCCAGTTGTGGTCTGAAGTCTGCAGAGTTGCTGGACTTTTCAAGCCACATGGACCCCCCCCCCAACTTTCCAGACCTAGACTCTGCACGATAAGAGAGGGCACTTGAGGTATAAGGACCTGTAACTTATTTATCCTTCAGAGTTTGAAGTCTTTAAAAACGTGATTGTTCTTTTAGATGTGATCATTGCCTATTGTTAATATTGAGGGGAATGCATAGTTTCAAAAACATTCTCCTTGCCCAGAACAGACAGAATATTGAACTGAGGGGAAACTTCGAAGCACATATTATTTCTGTGAGGTGGTGATGGAGAAGATACACCAGAGGCATGTGCCCATCTGCAAAGTAACAAGTCCTTGCTATAAAAACTAAAATACAGAGAGAGACTGAGAGCTGTTGACGAGAGCTACTGGTGTGTCTTTCTCTCGATTTCCAGCCAGAATATCAGCTTTGTGTTCAGCCAAACAGGCCCTGGTGCGCACTGAATAAAGTATTTTATAATTTTTCATATTTCTGTTTACTTACTATTATTTCATAATAAAGTAATTATAAAATACTTTCTTTGTGTTTATTTGATTCCTATTCAAGAGAATTACTTATATATAGTCAATATAGGCACAGATTTAAATTTTTAACATTTTCTAATGGTGGGTGTGCCTCGTGATTTTTTCATGAAACAAGTGTGCCTTTGCCCAAAAAAGGTTGAAAAACACTGCTTTAAGGAGTGTCGTCCCCAAGCTGCTGGTTCTGTAGGTAACAAGACCACCATGTAATGATTATACATCAAAGTACTTAGCCACGTGTCTGCTTTTTGTTCCCAGGCTGCTCTGTGTGCTGCCATCTGCAGTGGCTGCTCCTCCGTCTTTGCACATGGCGAGGCTTTCCTCCTTTGTACAGCCATAGAATGAAACTACTCAGGCACCATCTGAAAGAGGCGGCCTCGCCTTACTTGAGTCAGCTGCAGCAACTCACCACCCCACAATTGCTTCAGTTTCCTGATCTCCGACTTGTTCAGTACGATGCAGGTAGAGGAGAACCATTTTTCTTTCTTTCTTGACGGGATAGTGTAGAACCTGGACTCAGGCAATGTTCTGTGGGAAGGCTTTACACTTCCTTATTTTCCGAAATTTAGGCAAGCTGGAAGCCCTGGCGGTCTTGCTTCAGAAGTTGAAGTCGGAAGGACGCCGGGTGCTGATCCTGTCCCAGATGATCCTCATGCTAGACATCTTGGAGCTCTTCTTGAATTTCCATTTCTTCACCTACGTGAGGATTGATGAGTGTGCTAATCAGGAAGAGCGGCAGGTACACTTTACTCGGAGCAATCCTTCCATCTCATTTTTATACGAGGGGTGACTAACCTGGTGCCCAACAGATGCTGCTGGACTCCAGCTTCCAGCCAGCATAGTGAATGGTCAGGGGCAATGGGAGTTAAGTGTGTTAAGTCCATGCCCACTTGCCCAAGAGAGACAGTGAATCATGAGCTTTAGTATCTATCCTGCTCCGTGGTAGCTCCTCATCGGTTTAACGCTTTACCTTGCCCAGTAAAGAGCACTTCACTCCTCCAAATTGTTTGCTTTTACTTTGCTTTCTTTTTTGCTTCTGATTTTCAGTCTCTGTCTTTGTTTGTTGTTCATTTGTTCTCAAAAGCTACTGGATGGGTCTGGGTACTTCATCACTTTTCCCACAGGGAGGAGGGGATCCTCAGATGGTTTGCCCCTTCCACTTGGCAGGTCCTATGTTAAGTATACTTACTCTACATACACATGGGAGGGAAACCTCTCTCCAGTTCCTTCCTGTCTAACTCCCTGTGCAGCCTGGTAAAAGTGATCCCTGTATGCTCAGAAACTGAGAAGAGGCCTGGTTGTTTTTTAGGTTTGGAACGCCACATCCAATCCGATAGGGTGGCCCAGCACTTGATCCCATGTGTGACAAAGGTGTCTGCTCTGAGAATAAGTTATGTGATACTTGTCATCTCAGCAGTGAGTGCCTTATGGTCTGTGATGCATTTCCTCCCCACCCCTCTTTCTGATCAAGGAGCTGATGAAGACTTTCAACAGAGACAAGCGCATCTTCTGTGCAATTCTTTCTTCACACAGCCGATCGACAGGCGTCAACCTTGTGGAGGCTGACACCGTTGTGTTTTATGACAACGATTTAAATCCAGTGATGGATGCTAAGGCTCAGGAATGGTGTGACAGAATTGGCAGATGCAAAGACATCCATATCTACAGGTGATGCTTGCAAAGTAGCTGTTCTACAAATAGAAAATGGCTCCTCTAGTGAGTTTGGCAACATGCAGCCTTGGTTTTGTAGCCCATGGTAGGAGGCACGACAGAGGCTATTTGTGCTCCGGAGATTCCTGATACCATAACTTCATCATGTCTTGTGAAGAGGGCAGGCGTTGCCCATATTTTATGATAATCTTAACAGATTTGCACACACCACCACTTGAGAATTCCAAGGAAGGAAGGCAGCAGTGCAGTTCTGAAATATTAGTCTGTCATATTGATTCAATATGGCATCAGTTTGTATTCAAACACAGAAGAGAACCTGCTTCTTGATCCCAATAATCATGATGCAAAATTTGGTTGTGAGGGGTGTCCATAGTGAACAAAGAACTTTTCAAAATATGAAAAAATTGTCCAGTAGCACATCAGTTTGGTCTCTAAGGTGCTACTGGACAATTTTTATTTACAGTATTTCGACTGCGTCAGACCAACACGGCTACCTACCTGATTTTCAAAATATGTAGTAATAAATAATTATGGCCTAGAGCAGTCAACTTTGCTCTGCTAACATGCCCAGCGATAAACATTGCCTTAAAAAGCATTTCTGATCTTGACTACTCAGTAAATTCAGTCTGTTCTGGCTATTCTCATTTTGCTCTCAGCTTTAAGGTTTTGGTACATCTCCTTGGTTTCTTCTCTAGGCTTGTCAGTGGAAATTCGGTAGAAGAGAAGCTCTTAAAAAATGGTACTAAGGATTGATCCGAGAAGTAGCAGCTCAGGGAAACGACTATTCTATGGCCTTTTTAACACAGGTATATATATTTTTTAAGAAGTATAATATTTTATCAAGAATCCTTCCTTGTTTCTCCAAATACTTCATACCCCTTTGTTCCAAAGCATCTGCTCCAGAGCCTTTATTGTTGTCTTGAGACACAACTAGCAGGACTTCTAATTGGCTTTCTTCATGGAGGTTATTTAGGATTGGGCTGCTCCAACTTGGCTTTGAAAGGTGGGAGGACTATGCAAATGTATTTGTGCTTGACCCCTCCCAGTAGGAGGAGCCTCCACGTCCTGCCAGCTTCAAAGCAACTGGGACTTCATAGCAAGATTTGGTAGAGAGTGTTGATCATGGTGTCTGATGGCTACAGCTTTCTTCTACTCTCCACCCACATAGTTTATTCATAAGAAAGGAAATGAAGAAAAAGATGCACTTATTAGTTTTGACCTCGATGAGGAGAGTTTCTGCTGATTGTGTCTTTTGTGAATCCTTTGGAGGAGAAAAGCTGAGGGTACTTCGCACAGTGCATCATTAGCTAGGTATCTCAGTGGTGTTAGGTTTCAGACCCAGCCTCTCTGGTCCCCTCTGACTGGTTCCCAAATCCTGGCCAGTAGCAGCAGCATCTGTATTTTGTTCATGAATGAAGGAGTAGGTGTGTCAATTTTCATTTCTTTTGGCCACAAATTACCCCCCCCCCCGCGCTTCAAAGAGAGCTGAAAACTGTTCTGCAGAGTTAATGGAGTGCTATGGGGTGAGGAGGCATTCAACTTTTGTTCCTCCTTCGAATAGAGAGTCTAGCCCTGAGATAAGTTAGAAAAGGGGGGGGGGAACCCATAAATTGACACTTTTCCAGGAACTTGATATGAGACGTATTTCCCCTCCTTCCACAGCAAACAGATTCAGGAACTCTTTGAGGTTCATTCTCCAATGGAGGACTCTGGCTTCCGCGTGAAGCTGAAGAATTTGTGATGCTTACACAGGAGCCCTCCCCGGCTGAAACCATATCTCCTAAGGTTGCGAGACCTTTTATAGAGGTAATTAAGCACAAATAATTTGAACAGAAATACAGTCATACCTCGGGTTTGCTGGGGGTTGCACATTTTCAGGATGCGGACGCGCCAAAAAGCAGAAGTACTGGAACTGGTTACTTCCAGGTTTCGGTGCTCGTGCATGAGCAGAAGCACTAAATCACGCTTTGCACATGCGCAGGAAGCGTTGAATCGCGATCCAGGCATGCGCAGACGTGGCACTGCGGTTTTGAATGCTGTGGGTTTGCAAACGTGCCTCCTGAGTGTCCACTGTAAAAGAGGCAGGATATATAACTGTGTGGGCAGAACTGTTGTGGCTGCCTTTGGGACTTTCCAAGTGCTCCCTTCAGAATAATCATGCCTTCTTCTTTTTAATCTTCTGAATCATTTCTTTTAAGGTTTCTTGAAAGCTTATAAACTATTCATGTAAGTAGTACACTACTTCCCCTGAGAGCTATTTAAGCCTTTTAATAATACATACATTCTCGTCCTCTTTCTGTGGGTGCAGTATTTCAGCACATTTAGGAGATGAATAGGGTGAAGTATTGCATGATGCAAATGCTTACTGGTTCTGCACAACATTAAGGTTGCCTGCAACTATTTTTACAGAAACCTAACATGGGGTGTACTAGTTAGACCACAGGTGGGCTGTCTGCAACTTGGCTGTATTTTATACAGCCTCCTACACCTCTTGAAGCTGCCCCATTCTCCCATCCCATCAGAGTTCCTCCCTCCCTGATTTTCCATGCCTCTTTGATGTCCCCCCCCCTTTATATAGTTTGAGAACAACTGTATTTTATTAAATAAAAGCATACAGCCATTGATGACCACCACCATCATCATTTAGCTGTTGATCTCCTATACAATCGTCTTAAGGCAACGTACAATAACAACTGCGGGAACCAGTTGAAAGCTTAGAGAAAGCAGATGCATTTAAGATAACACTAAAACCATATGGAATAGATATTCACAGCATATACTTATTTATCCAGCTGGGAAAGCCTGTGGGAACAAAAATGTCTTCCAGTTGTTTCCAGAAAGCCCAGATAGTGGGTACCTATCATATCTTGCCTCTTCATGGATCACTGCCTTGTCGTGGCGAAGGGGCTCGAATAACTCAGAGAAACTATGAGCTATGCAGTTCAGGGCCACCCAAGATGGACAGGTCATAGTGGAGAGTTTTGACTAAACGTGATCCACCTGGAGAAGGAACTGGCAAGCCACTCCAGTATCCCTGCCAAGAAAACTGCATGGACAAAGACAACCTACCAACATGAGTCTGACCAAACTGCGGGAGGCAGTGAAAGACAGGCGTGCCTGGCGTGCTCTGGTCCATAGGGCCACGAAGAGTCTGACACGACTGAACGACTGAACAACAACAACACAATCATATCTTGATTTGGATTCTATTTCACAGATCAGGGGCAGCAGCAACACTAAAAACCCTGCTTTAGTTGCTGCAAAACGGGCTTCTGAGATTTTTCTAGTTGCATTTTGGGTTTTTTATAAATAAGATTTTTTTTTTTAATGGGGCTTAGTTTTCAGTAGACCTGCATCGTATTAGGGGTCTGATGGAGCCATGGCGAAGACTGAAATGGGGAGGTCTTTATCCTGGATTAATTAGTCCCAACTCCGGACAGATTACTCTGGGAATGCAGCCTTTGACTAGGGTGGAGTTGGAGAGGTTGTATGCCCTTCAGTCAAAGCATCACATTTCCCCCAAATTCCTAGTTATTGCTGCAAAATCTAGAAAGCCCTTTCCATGCAATATGCTACAAATACTTCCAAAATAACCCAAGTGAATAGTTCACTATACAACAAACAAGTGCCCTGCACATATCTACCTGGAGAGCCCATGTGGCACAGTGGTTAAGTGTTGTACCAGAATGCTGGAGACGTGGGTTCAGATTCTTCCTGAGCCGTGAGGCTTGCTAAGTGACACTCAACCAGTCAGTATCTCTCACCCCACCTGCCTCACAGGTAAAGTGAGTATGAGATTTCCATTGCTCCGAATGCCGGGCTGAACAATCTCTTGCAACTTCCTTACTTATGAATAGCAGCAGAAATTGCCTTAAAATTTGGTTTTCTTATCAGAAAAACTTTTTTAAAAATGTGATGGATGTGCCGCTGCATTTGTACAAAAAAGCACCTTTTGTGTGTTTTTAAAGGCTCTCAAAAGTACGGAGCGAGAAGAGAGGAGGAGAGTTGAAACACGGGCATTCAGGTCTCAAGACTGAATCAGCTTTGGAACCTCTCATTTCTGAAATCGGCAAGTCCCAGTATCTTGATGAGGCCTTCTCAGCTGCAGGAGTTGGTTTGCTGTTGTGGATCAGGTACACTTGCTTTACATTAACAGTTGAAGGTATCTTAGAACATTGCAAACCAACCTCCCCCAATGTGGCGCTTCCCAGGTATAGTTCACTCCCAGCTCTCATCAGCCCTGTCAGCATGGCCAGTGGTCAGGTGTGGTGGGAGCCAACAGCATCTAGAGGGTTGGGGGAAGGCTAGTGTAGATGAAATCAGTTAGATGGATCAATAGCTTTGACTGTACGCAGTAGCTTCCTGTGGAAAATGCCAACTGTACCCTAAGTTGTCTGAATCGCTTTAGAACTTGTTATTATAGCTGTTAGTTATTCAGGGAAATGACAGCTGATTTGATGAATCATTTTCCAAATGAGCAGAAGCAACCGTTTTGAAGCAGGAAGCACACTTTTGTTTGTGGGATACACACTCGTCATCTAGAAACAAGACAATCTTAGAAAAGCCCTCTGCCCTGGACAAGAGAGAGGAGGAGGGGTTCCTTGTCTAAGATGATTCTTGCCATGTGCATTTTTTTTTTACAAACACATCTGTTAAAAACAACGCATTTAAATCTGTTGGCTGGTTAATTAGACGTGCTTATTACATTTATGGTTTGGTAGTCCCTGGAAGAAGCACCGATGTACTCTTTGTCAGATAATTACTTCTTTGTATCTTCTCTCAGCTCACCCCAATTGAAAAGTACGCTTTGAATTACCTAGAGCTCTTCCATATTTCCACTGATGAGAGTGAACTGAAGGAAAATGAGGTATGGCATGTATGTGCACTTACTGCTACAGCAGTAACCTTTTGGGGGGTGGGGGGGTGCATGCCATTAGTGTGTTGGGCCAGACACACCACGCTCCCCATCCAGATAAGCAAGAGGTCTTACTGCAGTTCAAAGACACATTCCAGCCTGGTAAGAGGACAGCCACTGAGAGATCTGGCCTGAGCAGATTCTCAAGGGCAGATAAAGTACTGTGGGAGGGCTTCCTCTGCTCTTACAGTATTATGCAGCAAAGTATCTGTAAGGACTTCGTGTGAACGAAAGCAAAATCTACTGAAGATGCTTAGCAGACCCAGGATTATTATTAAAAAAAAAGTCGTGGGAGGGTGACATTTTTATTTCTGTAGCCCATGAAAGCTTATGCCATGCTTCATCTTGTGGCACCTAGACCAATTTATATAATATAAAGGTAAAGGTAAAGTTAAGTCCAGTCGCAAACGACTCTGGGTTTGCGGCGTTCATCTCGCTTTACTGGCTGAGGGAGACGACGTTTGTCCGCAGACAGCTTTTCCGGTTCATGTGGCCAGCATGACTAAGCCGCTTCTGGCGAAACCAGAGCAGCGCACGGAAACGCCGTTTACCTTCCCGCCGGAGCTGTACCTATTTATCTGCACTTTGATGTGCTTTCAAACTGCTAGGTGGACAGGAGCAGGACGTGAGCAACAGGAGCTCACCCCGTCGCAGGGATTCAAACCGCCGACCTTCCGTTCGGCAAGCTCTAGGCTCGGTGGTTTAGACCACAGCGCCACCCACGTCCCATATATAAACACACACACACACACATGCATACTGTATATAAATATAATAGTTATTTCCTCCTTGGAAATCATTGCCTCTGAAATAATTAGCTCAGGGGTGGGAAGACTTGTGGGATCTACTTTGTTGGGCTTTATTGTAGCAGAACCTGGGGATCCACCAACTGGCTCTTGATGTAACATCCGTGCACTTAGAATTAAAGGATTCTGAGCCTACAAGATTGTTTTGAATATCGGAACAGAGTTCTCAGTCTTTCCACGCTAAAATTCCCTCCTCAATATTCCAGCCTGGTATAATTCAGATTGCAGGGAGGTCATTTTGTTGCCGCTATCGTTAAATAATATTTGAGGTCAGAGATCCTTATCAGTCTACTGCAAGTCAACCAGAGATTTACCTTCTGCTGATTCCTGAGTTAGTTTTGTCATTGATCTTAATGCATCAAGTTTTTCTTTTAAAAATATGTAAATATATCTTACCTAGATGGAAGTAAGAACTGCCAAAAAGGTGTGGGAAAATCATCACCTGAAGTCGCTGAAAGAACAAGAGGAGAAAATGCTTTTGGATGGGGAGGAGGAGGAACTTCTCACCTACACTCGGGAAGATGCATATAACAAAGTAATTGACCTGCCAGCTTTTATGCAGTTCTTAAAACATTTGAGGGCAACCTGCAGGAAAACAACACTATGTCCTTTCATCTCCAACAGAGTGCCAGCCTAGCTCTCCTCCAGGATACTAGAAGCTATAAGAACCTCAAGCAGGGCAGTCCATCTCTTCCATTCCAAAGTTTTTCCATTTTTCTAATATTTCATTGGATACTCATCCTTAGTTTTCACTGGACGTTTTTAAAAATTTAACGGGGGGAGGGGGATATTACATCCCCTTAGCATTTTCTTTTTTAAAAGGGTTGTAGCCACTGTTAATCCTAGATGCATTGAAATTAATGGACCAAAGGTAGATACATAATTTCAATGAGTATACTCTTAAGTAGGACTACCATGGGGATTAAAACCCATAATGAATTGTACTTCTCATAGATTCTTGTAGAGTTGGAAGGGATTCCGAGGGTCATCTAGTCCAACCCCCCCGCAATGCAGGAATCTCAACTAAATCATACATGACAGGTGGCCACCCAACGTCTGCTTAAGAACCTCCGAGGAAGGAGAGCACACCATCCCTCATGGAAGTCTCTTCACTGTTGAACAGCTCTTACTATCAGAAAGTCCTTCCTGATGTTTAGTTGGAATCTCCTTTCCTGTAATTTGAATCCATTGGTTTGTGTCCTAGCCTCTAGAGCAGGAATAAACAAGCTTGCTTCATCCTCCATGTGACAGCCCTTTAGATTTTTGAAGACAGCTATTTAGTCCTCTGGTTTCGTCAGAACCAAGTGTGGTCTTTCTTTCCCCCCTCCCTGCTCCAGGAATATATTTATGAAGGCCCAGATGGACAAACTGAAATAATGCCGGTAAGTCTGTATTGATATTATTGCCCCTTCAGCATGGGGTGGATGTGGGGTGGAGGCAAGGAAAACACATACACACACGCTGTATGCAGAGCGGCAGCATGCTCTTGAGTACCAGTTCCTGGAAACTGCAGGAGGAGAGATTGCTATTGCACTCATGGTCCTGCTTGCAGGCTTCCCACAGGTAGCTTGTGGCCACTGTGAGAACAGGATACTGGACTAGATGGGCCATTGGCCTGATCCAGCGGGCCCTTCTTATGTTAGTACAGTTGTACCTCTGCTTATGTATCCCTCTGGTTATGTAAACTTTGGGATGCAAATGCAGCAAACCCGGGAGTATTTTTCCGGGTTCGCCGCATGCGCAGAAACGCTAAACCGTGCCGCATGCATGCGCAGCAGCGGTCCTCCGGGTTGCAAAAACCTCAGGATGCAGCCGACCTCTGGAACGGATCCCGTTCGCAACTGGAGGTGCCACTGTACACACTCTTTTCCTCTTCTCTTCCACACGCACGCGCACCCTCTGCTTATTCAATAACACAAAGCGAGGTAACTTTCTTCTAATGCTTTGTACAGCTCTGGACTCCCCCAACCCCACCTCAGGATGACAACGACATCTATATCGACTCCGTTATGTGCCTGATGTATGAGAGCACCCCGATCCCGGAGTCCAAACTGCCCCCCGTGTATGTCAGGAAGGAGCGTAAGCGCCACAAAACGGATCCATCTGGTAACATCGGGTTATTATGTAGGATATACATTGTCAGAAACCTTCCGGCTTTGCCTCTGTGGGTATGGAACTCCTTTGTTGCAGGAAGCCCAAGCTGAGAATGTTTCTGTTATGGCTATGGGACCTGTCATAGGCTTTCCAATGATTATTCGAAACATTGAGAAACCGGCTGTGCCCATATGGGAAGTGGGGTTGTTGCTGTTGTCAGGCCCAGCAGGAGGAGGAGGCTCCTCAAGCAGTTAGGCTGTGGGAGGGTGATGGTGGTCAGTCCGAGGCAAGAGGCAGGCATGGATCAAATTCTGAGCATTCCAAGATAGGCAAGAGATAAAACCAGAGCATGTGCTTTTCAGAATTTCCCAGTTCAACCTGTGGCACCTCCAGTTGTTTGTTTTCTTTAAAATAAGGTATGAAGTAGCTGATGATGCAGAAGACCTCTCTCTGCATAAGATGCTGAAGAGCTGCTGCCAGTCAGCAGACCAGGGATAGCCAGTGTGGTACTCTGGATATTGTTGGACTACATCTCCCCTCATCCCTGACCATAGGCTGTGCTGGCTGAGTCTGATGGGAACAACATCTGGAGCACACCACATTGGCTACCCCTGCAGTAGACAACCTGGGGCTGAGTGGACAAACAGTCTGACTTCACACAGGTTTCTAACCCAGAAGTCCCAGGGCCAGAGGCAGGGAGTGTAAACCAAGGCGGAGGTTCTGCTACAAATGCCGGCAGTATAGGGATGGAGAAGGAGAGGTTTGGTTTTCTGAAATGAACAGGTGGCTCAGGTTGAAGAGTCTGTGGCCCTCCAGATGTTCGTGACCTTCAGCTCCTGTCACCCCCCAGACAGCATAGTCCAGTGGTTAGAGATGATGGGAAATGAAGTTGAACCCGAAGAGCCCCAGGTTCCCCATCTCTGGGCTCAAGCTTTTTGGGGGATGTTCAAGGATTGGCTGTTATGGTCAGCTGACAAGGTGCTCAGGCAGGTGATCTCACTTCTGGTACTGCAGCCTAGGGGGCACCTATGAAGCACAGAGCTCAGTCTGCCAGGTTTGTGGATGATACAGCACATGGGTGACACAGGTGCTAAAGCATTAGAGCCCACTGGCTGTTTGCAGTGGCACAGGTGCTCTTTGCTCCTCATTTGTCTTATGGCTGTGGGTCTCCCCCTGCCCTCCATATTGGGACAACTAGTACCTGCCCAGACCACTAAATTTATGACCGTGTTAGGGATTTTGTTTTTGTTTTGTTTATTCCCCAGCAAACAGCTCAAAACCTCCCTGAAGTGCCAGAGTACCATAGGTGTTGGGGTGAATCAAAGCTTATTATGTCTCTGGCCTTTGAGGGCTTTGGAAACTCTTTCATAACTTTTAACATCCTTGCTTAGTTTGTATGTTCATTGCCCCTTCCCACTCCCCCCCCCCACCAACTGCTTCACTGAGCCCAGCATCCCTCTTCCCAGCTGCAGGAAGGAAGAAGAAGCAGCGCCATGGGGAGACGGTTATCCCTCCCGGTCACTCTTTGACCGAGCCACTCCAGGGATGCTGAAAATGAGGCGGGAAGGCAAAGAGCAGAAGAAGAACATCCTTCTGAAGCAGCAGACCCAGTTTGCAAAGCCGCTCCCTACTCTTGTGAAGCCGGCTGCAGAGGCGGGCCAAGACAATCCCGAATGGCTCATCAGCGAGGGACTGGGCGCTCCTCCAGGTGAGATGGCGTCTGCAACACTGGGTTCACCGCAGATGCAAGAAGCCTTTGGGTTACACTCAGCTCTGGCTGTACTCCGAACAGAGCCATTGAAACGGATGGGCATAACCAACGTAGGCCCGTTGATTTTCAGTGAGTCTGCTCTGAGTAGAATTTAGTTGGCTAGAACCCCATTGCTGAATAGCTGGATGTGCACTTTCTCCCAGTTTGTCGCCATCTGGCAGGACTGGAAAGCTTGATGCTTCCGCACTCCACAAGGTGCCAGGTACATTCCAAGAAAGACAACAGAATAACCACTGCAAGAATAGGCGGATTTGGTTGCAGCATAAACCAGCACCCTCAGAAGTTTTAAAAGCCTTTGAAAATAATAATTAAAAAATGCAACACTTTCATTTGATTGCCTTCTTGGAATGTCTAAAACTGCAATTGTTAGCCACTATTTTTCTTTATTTTCTGTGCAGCTACTAAGCTCTATATTCCTTGTATGGGTATGTTTCTTACTTGAAATTAAAATCGGTTTAAAAGCTTGAAAATAATAATTGGTTGAGTGGGATGCCAGGTAACCCTCCCAGGTGGGGGTATTCTATAGGCAGAGCTCCCCATCTTACTCCGCTTACCAGAGACACTCAGAGGGGTGTGTGTCCAAAGATGACCTTATATTGTATAGGTTGATTCATCTGGCATGTGTTGTGCGTTTTGGGATCCCCGCTTGGTGGACATAATGGCTAACCAGTATCGATCCAGTTTTGCTTCAAACACAGTGACGACCTAAAACTATTACCTCTAAAGTAAACGGAAGACACCTGCTAATTTTGCAGAAAGTTGAGACACCAGTGGGGTGTTGACTAAACCTACCCCAGTGCCCCCAGTTAATATGGAGGAGTCAGGTTTTTGCAGTTGTGTTGATTTTCTTTTGCAAAACTGCAGCCCCACTCTGTACACCCCAATCCTTCATTTACATAGTCCTCACTCGCCTCTGATTATCATTTGCTGGAGGGTCAATGGAGAGTGCTGTTGTGCTCACGCTCTGCTTGCAGGCTTCCCATGGGTGCAAAATAGGATGCCGGACTAGATGAGCCTTCAGCCTAATCGGGCTGCACAGGGCTCTTACGTTCAGTTTTGTGCTGATAAAGTGTGATAAAATATTGAGTTCTGCTTAATGTGCAACATACTAACCTGTAACATATTTTATTAAGCAAGTGGGACCCGCAACAAAGTCTTGCAGCGTGGGGTGCTCTTGTTCAAGTACCCCAGAAAGCAGCTCTGTGTCTCTGGTTACTTCATTCCATTCCCCTTCTCCCGTCCTGTTTTCCGGGTCTTCCACTCCAACAGATACTCCACATTCTGTGGCCACTGACCATGTGTAGTCCTGTTTTTGTCACACACACCTCAGGTTTGCGTTTAAAAAAAAATCTGTGTACTGCTGCGAACCGTGTGTTCCTCCCAAGTGCCTCCTCTGGGGAGCCAGAACTGGACCACCCACACATCAGAATCAGCACTCACCCCCCCCCCCAGATATCACTAGTGAAGAGGATAGCAATTGAGTCTTACTTCCTGTCTGTCCTCCCCCTTCTTTGTAGGCGGTCAAACAGTTGCTGGAGCTGCCTCTCAACCTTGCAGTCGTGTCCCCGGCTCACACGCCCAACTGGGATCTTGTCAGCGACGTAGTGAACTCCTGCAGCCGAGTTTACCGCTCCCCGAAACAGTGCCGCAACCGCTACGAAAACGTCGTCATTCCAAGAGAGGAAGGGAAGGTGGGTGTAAGCCAGAGTAGGCAACTTTTTTTGCACACGCTTTAGGGAGTCAGAAGCATAAGCAAATCCTTATGAAATTTGTAAAGAGAGGACCCATACTTGTGATACTTTTCTCTTTTGGATCGTTTTACGTGGCACTCTTTTTCTTCCCTTTTTTGTATTTGAAAATAAAATAAATTCGGCCAATGTGCTATAGAGTTTCTTGCAACAGCCCTGGGAGTAGGCCAGCATTTTGCTTTGCCCGTTTTACCAATGGGGAGTTGAGACTGAGACATAGTGGCTTGGCCAAGGCCTCCGGCATGCGTGTCCCCCTCCTCTTTTTTGGGTTGATCAGGGTAATGACCTCTGATCTCCTGGGCCTTAAGCCTCAGCCTCTGTCCACTTGTACCACACTGGCTCTTATAGAGACTTTCTATTTATGTCACTAATCTAAATCCAACCCATCGCAGAAAAGTCAAACTTTGCTTCTTATTTTACAGCTTATGTATGAAGCGAACCCTAAGAAGAAGACAAAAAGCATTTATAAGGTGTGCACTTACAAATTGTTGTTCCAATGCAGACAGTCTGGTATCTTAAGCATCAGCAGAGGTGGACACAAGATGAAGTAGGAGATCTATATTTGAGTCCTGATTTGAACGCTCAATCAGCCATTTAAAGCCTTCCCATCTATTTCGCGTTGACGCAATAGATTGTGGCGCCAGGCGACCTTTGTCTCAAAGATGTGATTTGAAGAATGATTTCTCACACTTTAGCCAGCTTGAATTTAAAAAAAGTGTTTTGTCCACCTCCCAGAAATGCCACCTCATTCCGCATGATTATTATAATTAGTACCTTTTTTTGATTTTTTTTGTTGTTTTGAAAAAAATGTTTTGTTACTAGCTTTTTTTACTTTTCATTTTGAAATCTGATTGCTTTGCAGACATTTAATGAATTAATCCCTGCAACGCCCCATCAGGTAATGTATCACCCCCAACTTAACAGCTGCAGAAGCGTAGTTGTAAATTAGTTGTAGCCGTGTTAGAGGTGATAGCAGCAAATATAAACAGCTTTCCGGAAACCAGACCGCAAAGGGGCAAAGTTGGGTGCCATGGAGAAAGAGCTTTTGGCCTCAAGTCACAGGTCCTGCTAAACTACTTCTTCTGACCTAGATAATCAAATTTAGGGAAATTTTTGGGATGTTGCCGATTAACATGGCATTTGTCGGGAAACCAGTATTACAGTGATCATGTGAGAGAATGCACATGTGCATGTTTTGATGTGCACCTGGTAAAGGAGCACCTGAGGAAGTAGCATCACTGAAGTCAAGCGGGTGTGCACCTGATCAGTGGCTCAGCAGCAGACCTCTGAAGTCCCCATGCATGCTGCTCTGTGCTTTCCACAGAAGAGCAGGGTTAAGTAAGTACAGAAAGCAAATTAGTGCTAGCAGTGCGTGGCTGATATGGTCTGGTGTGACGGTATGGCTGGTTAGGCAGAGTAACTGCCCTAAGCTCTCTGGCCCACTGACTTGACAGCTCTGATGGCTTAGGAGCCCTGGGTACGTGAGCTCCGGGGGGGGGGGGGGCAGACCAAAACGGGGAACGAGCCATTTTGTAAAAACAAAAACCTGGCACCAAACCAAAACCTTTGGCACTTAATCAAAGAAAGGGAGTTGTGGCGCCCCCAGCCAAGCTGCTTCTCAGTGGTGCATTTTGACTGGTCAGGGCCAGGTTCCCTGTTTCTGGTCCCAGTCAGCCCAGTGTTCCTACCTGCCCCATGGAATAGGGGGATGGGTCAATAATGGGAGGGGTCCAAAAATACTGAGAGTTATTCAGCTACTCAGCCTTCATCTTCTGGCAAGCGGGAGAGGCTTGTGGTGGGAATGGGGAAGAGTGAGGGTGGGCTGGAAGAGAGGGAAAGAGGAGAGTAATAAGAAAGGGGGTGGAGATGACACAGAATCATTTTGGAGTGTGGGGAAAAGAAGTCAGTTGTTTCAGGTTTGTGGACACTTCAGAAATACTACCCACCAGTACCTCCCAAGTGTTCCTAGTTCTCCAGTCTCCATTTTCATGATTATATAAAATGGGAAATTGATCTGGTATTAATTTTCTTTCCCTACATTTCTGACACTTGAATCGGCAGCTTACAAACTTGGTACCAATGCAATGTTTGGCATAACCTATTAGCCATGGTTATAAGAGGGAAAGCAAGCCACATATCCCCCTTTGCCTCCTGCCCATCTCTTACACATGCTCTCTCTTCCTTTTCTGTTTCACGGCTGTTTATAGAGCAGGTTTATCTCTGCACTAATGACAGGGCTAACCATGGTTGGCTTTAACCAGAGTTTGCAAGCCTCCTTCAATCTCTGTATACAAAGCTAGTTTGAAGCCAGCCATGTTGAGCAATAATGCATATATTCATTTGTTCATTCATTACATACATCTGTAAGGTAAAGGTAAAGGGACCCCTGACTGTTGTGCCCTTAATTCAGTAGATCCCCAATAAACCCAGGAACCATCTACCCACACCGTGTTTAGCTCTGAAAAGCAAAGGAAGAGGGACAAATGTGAGAAATGGAACATTCAGATCCATGGATCACCCTGCTATTGGGATTTAGCTCTAGTAGTTTATTATCGTAGATTGTGCTTTACTTGGTTTCTTAGTATTTGCATACTTAGTATACAGCAAGCCTGCAACTTATGCATTTAACTTGCACGCATTCAACTTTATGTGCTTGGCAAAAAATAACAAATTAAAAGGGGGACAGAAAGGGAGCGGACATCGGGGGAGGGGGGAACTTTGGCAGTCCCACCCGTCATTGAATCAAATGCGATTTTGGCTTTAGGCACAATCTCCGGAACAGAACCCCTATGTAAGTTGCAAGCTTACTGTACCGGATCTCTTACATAGGTAGGAATACAGGCAGAAACATTACAGAGTCTTGTATTGCCCCTTGTAAAACTTTCTTGTTGTTTGTTCATATTTAGACAAAGAATAGCCGACCACTTCGAACAAATCAGCTGTATGCCCAAGATGAGGGCTCCACGCACACCCAGCTTTACACTAATCATTTTGAGATTATGAAAATCATTGCTGGGAAGAGAAGCCCACCAATCAAACCCTTGTAAGTTCATAGGGAAGACGCTCCTCTTGCAACCACTGCAGTAAAACTATTCTGTACGAAAGCCATTTGCAACGGTTTTCCAGAAGGGGAGCTAGTCCATTGCAACAAAAACAACAGAGGCTTGTGACACATTGCAAGTGGCTTTTTATGGCATAACCTTTACGTGGACCCTAGTCCAGTTCATCAGGTGCATAAAGTGCTATCTTTGAGTTAATAGGTGTTGAATCGGGTGGATGTGAATTAATAGCAATGACACGAGAAAGAAACTTCATCCAGTGATCATTCCATATTTAATTTGGTTAGTTCGGAAGACAGCTGTTGATAACACAAACGTCGTGGCATCAGGATGCCAATTAACACACGTAGTTGACAAAAATCCCATGTGTTAATTCACTGAACATCTTAATGTATTGTAATTCAGCTAAAATGCCTGGCCTAACCCTAAGCCTTGCCAAATTAAAACAAAGTATTAATCTTTATTCCTGGTGCTAAATAGTAAGGGTGCCAGGTGAATCTCTCCAGAGAGGGCATTCCATACCAGTGCCAACACTGAAAAGGCCCTTCACCTGTGTAATACACAGTTTATCTCTGAAGACAGAAGTGTTACAAGAAAGGCACATGGTGCTTATCTTAATTCTTGGGGTGGCTTGTACCCTGGTCCCAATCCATGTATGGCTTTAAAGTTTTATGACCAGCACTTGTAAGTGTGCCCAGAAACAAAGAGGAAGCCAGTGCAGCCATTTTTAACACTGGTGACAAATTCCTGATAACTAGTTCCAGTTAATCATCTTGCCACTGCATTTTTCACCAGCTGGAAGTTTTCATATAGTCTTCAGTGGCAGTTATTAATATACAACGTATTTCAGTAGCCTGATTGTAAACAGAATAGAAATCTGAAGTCCACAGTATAATTCCTCCTTGGGGTTCTTTGCCAAATGCAATTATGTTGTGTTTTCTTAAGGTCAAAAAGTGTTACGGTGGATCTGTCAGTGTATGTGTTGGTGCCGTGACTTTAGAATATACAGCATGGCTCCTCTCTTCAGGAGTATTCTCTCCCCTCCCCACCCCGGGGCATCCTGGAAAGGTGTTTCTTTGACAACAAATGTCCTCTTGGGTTGTATTTCAGACTTGGTATGAACCCTTTCCAGAAGAATCCAAAACACACTTCGGTACTTGCAGAAAGGTAAGAAGCTTCAGGTGGGAGGGAGGGGTGTGACAGCGCAAGATTAGCACCCACCCCCCTCTTCTTTCTCCAAGCACTTTAAGCAAAGAACAGGGAAAGGATGGAGTTGATCAGGGGTCAGCAAACTTTTTCAGCAGGGGGCCGGTCCACTGTCCCTCAGACCCTGTGGGGGGGCGGACTATATTTTGAAAAAATAAATAAATGAATGAATTCCTATGCCCCACAAATAACCCAGAGATGCATTTTAAATAAAGGCACACATTCTACTCATGTAAAACACGCTGATTCCCGGACAGTCCGCAGGCCAGATTTAGAAGGCAATTGGGTCAAATCTGGCCCCTGGGCCTTAGTTTGCCTACCAATGGAGTTGATCTTCTTTTTAGCAGAGACACGCTCATACACAGAGAGAGGCTCTGCATTGGGTGCAATCTAGCTGAAGTGAAATGCTTCTAAGTCCTCGTTGATATTGCTGGAAGAGATTTTAAGCATGTGCTCAACTCTTCCATCAAAATCAGTAGGCCTTAATAAAAGCTCTGGACTTTTAACCAAATGGTGCCCCAGTCCTTCCCCCTTCATAATTTCTAATTTAGTTCGTTCCTCTTCATTCCCAGCGGCATCAACTACGACAAGCCACTTCCTCCCATTCAAGTTGCATCTCTCCGAGCAGAGCGTATCGCAAAGGAGAAGAAGGTACGTTGCGAAGGAGATTCCAGTTCCTGCGCCGAAACAGTGAGTCAGGGGATGTTGTTTGGTGATAGGTCCAGTCTCACCCCCCCCCAATAGTGGGGATGAGCTAATGTATATGGTATGCTGCAGCTATTTGAAATATGTGACATATAAAGGCTTTGTATTGGCACTGTAGGGGCTTTATTCACAGTCTAATCTGGACTTAGTTCATTTATGGAATTTATTGTTTAACCAGCACGGCTGGTCTCTCATTGTGTCACCAGTTCATGTTTTTTAGGGCAGGTTCTCACATTCATTTTGCCAGTGCGGCTGGGGTGGGGGGCAGTAATATTAAAACTTGGGAATAGCGTCATGGGTGTATCTTTCATTCATCATGTGATAAGTGTCTCCCATGCTTCTTATTTTGTTTAGAAACAGAACCTGAAGTCATGTGGTGGGAGGGTGTGATCCAGATTGGGACAGCAGTGCTTGGGGTTGATCCTGTCTCCCTGCACCGTTATTTATTTAAATATTTGGAAACCACACTTCCATACATAATAACCAAAGGTGCCATACAGGCTAAAGACACAGCATTGCAATAAAAATGCCAAATAGATCAGTAAGAGTGGGTTGGCAGAGAATCTGAGATTTGAAAGCATGCAGGGGGCAGACTTTCTGGTTTTTTTGGGGGGGGGGCACAACCGAGTTATCTGTGACATGATCAGTCAATTAAGAATTTTTTATTATTTTCTTGATGGGAGGAGACAGCTGCCACCCTGCGCCCCCTGACTACGTCCATGTTTGAAAGGCCCGTCTGAATAATACAGTTTTTAGAAGACACACACACACACACACACGAACAGGGATGTCTCCTGGCAAACGTCTATTGGCAAGGAGTTCCAAGGCAGCAAAACGTGCCACACCAAAGACTCTGTCCCTGATTAGGACAAGCTGAAACTCAGTAGCATGTGAGACCAACCAAAGTGTCCAGACCTCAGCGACCGAGGTGGAGCAGAAGGAATTTCTTGCTGTTAATCCCCCAAATCTCAGATATTTACCCCTCAAGTACATTCATATTTTGGGGCAGGTTGGAGGAAAATTTTATTTTGAAATGGCACATGGAATTTTTCTGTACCACAGTCCCAAGCTGGATTGGGGGTTTCCCTGTTGCTTCCGAGGACAGGAGAGACTATCCTGTGACTATCCTGTGACTAACCTCGTTCGGGGCCACTAGCGCTGCTGTATATAATGGGGTGGAAGAGGCATCTGAACAGCTATTCCCAAGTCTTTATGTATCTCTCCCACCCCCCTTCTTTGTTGGGAAAGGTAATGTGAAGATCTGCCCTAAAGAACTGACACAAAATGAAGGGACTGGACCTTTATATAAAGATGTCAAGTCTAGGCAAATTCAACATATCCACCTGTTCAGAGCCAATTGAAGAGAGGAAGGAACATCAGAGTGGATCACCTTGTTCGGGATGCTTTTATCTGCCCTTTGAATAGGAACCAACCGCTTTTTCTCCTTCCTTATTCCCCAGGCTCTGGCTGAGCAGCAACGGGCCCAGCAGCAAGCAGGACCTCAGCAGCAACAGCAGGCCGGCCAGCAACAAGCACAGCAAGCGGCAGTACAGCAAGCCCAGCCTCAGCCTCAGGCTCAAGGCCAGGTAGTCCAGCAGCCCCAGGCTGTGGTGCAGACGGCTGTTACCACTGTGGCAAACACTGCAGTGCTGGTAAGACACTCTTGAGGGGTTGCAAATAACCACTGGCCCGGATGCCTGTGGGGAGTGCAGAGCGTGTCCGGATTGACGCTGCAGTTAAGATATGCGAGCGTCTCCTCTTATTTCTAAAACTCAAAGGATGCATAGCATTATAAAGTGCGGAAGAGGCAGGCTAAGAAGTGTCACTTAGGCATGAAAAGCCACATTTGCAGGGGTTCTTGGGGGCTTGTAACTTTCACGGGCGAAACTGCGTGGCTGCATTCTTGTTTTAAGACCAGCAGCTTATAAATGCTGACTGTTTGTTTGACCAGTGGCAGCAAAGATGTTACCGCTATAGGCTGGAAACCATAACCCTGATTTTCTGTAGGGAGGGAATCAGATGGTTATAGGCTAAATTCATGTTTTGTACCCGCCCCGCCCCCCGCAAGAGGACCTGTTATTTTTAAAATAAGCTTAGGATTTATAAGCAGCACAAATCCACTTCATTTTTATTTTTACTTTTTCACTTGTGCTTACATTTATTGGTGTGTATTCTGCGCTAAATCTTTAAACCAGTTAAAAACATAGCTTGAATATCCATGGAGATCATTTGGGACTCTGGCTAATTCTCAGAAAGCTGTGCCACATACGAGCAGGTAGCTTCATGACTCTTACATGGTTCCCACATTCATGCATAACGCTGAAATTTCTAGTTGTATCAGCCAGAGCGCACACAAATTTCCATAGCCCTTTTCCAGTCGCTTCACTTCACCTGAGCAAGTCAAGATTTAGCACTTGACTGTATCTTCCAGCTGCTTCTGAAAATAGAACTAATGTCTTCAAAACAATCCAGGCTATGAAGCCATCATTTAAACTTTGCATCATATACTGGCTTGTTTGGAAGGCGTCAATCATAGGTTTGGGGTTCATGTGCAAAGGGGAACTTTCATTAAAATGCCAGCTTTTTAATTAACTGCCGGCTTCAAAGGTTTGCGGAGAAGTTGTGTGCAGCTGCACACAGCTCATGCCACATCCTGGCCAGCATTGCATGCAACCCTTACACGTCCCGGTATGTTTCTCTCTTTAACCAAAACTATCTCTTGACCAGGCTGGCACAATGAAAACCTCGGTGACTGGGACAAGCATGCAGACAGGTAAGTTGCACCTCTCATAGTAAAGCATTGTGGGTGGTGCGGGGGTGGAGAAATGACTATGCCTGCCTCCATTGCAGGCCCAGACTGACCTTTTGGTTTTGTTTCTCAGCTACAGTGAGCGGGAACGTTATTGTAAATACAGTGGCTGGAGTTCCTGCAACTACCTTTCAGCCAATCAACAAGCGGCTGGCTTCGCCCGTGATACCGGGATCACTGGCGGTGGGTATTTTCCGATGCCCAGTGTGGCACTTTCAAGCTCCCAATGAGGGCAGTGATTTCAACCACAGTCCAGTGGTTCTAAGCAAAGTGTGTGTGAGGATGCACTTTAATTATAGATAGGGGCACCTGGAAAAAAAATCCTACTCTGGAAGTGGGATTCTTTACTACGGCGAGGACAAACCTTGGTTTCCCAAGATGTCTGAATTTGAGCCATTTGGTCAAGGATAGCCTTAACTTGAAAGCTGCGGCGACTTACATCTTGCTTCCTTTCCTTTAGACCGCAGGAGGAACGGCTACAGCCCAGGTGGTACATACTCAACAGAGAGCAGCTGCCACACCCGCTGCAGCTGCAGAACTGGTGACCATAGCATCTACCCCAGGGGTCCGAGCTGTGACATCGGTGACAGCGCCAGCGGTTGTCACTACTAACCTGACCCCGGTCCAGACCCAAGCAAGATCCTTAGTCACTCAGGTTACACCAGGTAAAGAGCGTACATTTTGCATAGTCTGATTTTTTTAAAAAAACAACGTTTAAACCATACCTATGGGATACTTCCCCAAACTGGTAGTAGCAACTTCTGCTTCTTGTTTCTAATCTTCTGCTGACTTGGCCTTGCATGGGTTTAATAATAATAATAGTAATAATAATAATAATAATAAGACTCAATATATGCCGTTGACTTAAAGTGACTTACGTATACAGGTTTTCAGCTTTTCAGAAATTTGTTTCTAATGTTATAATTTATAATAATAATTTATACCCCGCCCAGCAGAACATTAAAAACACGATCAAACACTAAAAGCTTTCCTAAACAGGGCTGCCTTCAGATGTCCTCTAAAAGTTAGTTAGTTGTTTATTTCCTTAACATCTGGTGGGAGGGCGTTCCACAGGGTGGGCGCCACTACCGAGAAGGCCCTCTGCCTGGTTTCCTGTAACTTGGACCAATGTAAGATGGACCAATGATCTGACTCGGTATACCACTACCTCTGCCTGGTTTCCTGTAACCTCAATTCTTGCAGTGAGGGAACTGCCAGAAGGCCCTAGGAGCTGGACTTCAGTGTTTGGGCTAAGCGATGGGGGTGGAGACATTCCTTCAAGTATAATGGGCCGAGTATATTATATTTAGCCCATGGATGGGGAACCTGTGGCTCTCTAGATGCTTTTAGACTCCAGCACCCATTGTGCCTGCCCACTGAGCATGCTGGCTTGGGCATCTGGAAGGCCAAAGGATCCACGCCCTCAGTTCAATCTGCAGGGACCTTTTCAGCTCGAAGGGCAACCTCCCCGGAGTGGGTGCAGAAACGAGCCGAAAGTACAAAGGCAGCATTTACCTTGGTGCCCTCCTTAGCCTCTGCCTCTGCACTCTGTCATGTGCTTGGAGGTGGGGCTTTTTTGTATATGTGACGAATGGTTAGGAAGTGTAATAAATCTCCATTTCTTCTTCTCCCCCTGTCCCTAGCAGCTCCAGCAGGTGTGCAGCTGTCGGGGAAGGCTATCAGCCCGGCTCACTTCCAGCTCCTGCGGCAGCAGCAACAGCAGCAGGCGGCGGCAGGCCAGGTCCAAGTCCCACAGGCCCAGTCGCCAGCCCAGATTAAAGCTGTGGGGAAGTTATCCCAGGTGAGGGAGAGGCTCCTCGATTTGTTAGCACTAGCTTCGTTCGGAGCGCTGCATTGCACCCCATCTGCACCATTCATTAAAAGCAGCACCATGCTGCCTCAAGAGCCAGAAAAATCCTTAAGTGGCCCTCCAAGACCCACAGCAATTTTCAAGTGTCTGGGGAGTGGGGGTGGATGTTTAGGGTACTCTATATCTTGGTAGAAGAGTGGTGTAAATTGGGCATATTTGTATCATGGAGTTGCGGGGAAGGGCAAGGAGATTGCCTGAGAGCTGAAGTCCTGCCTCCAACCCCTAGAGATTTAACCTGATCCCCTCTCACTTCTGAGATGCTTTGCCCATGCACAGCTGTCAAGCGTATCTTTACAGTCATCAGAACTGGAAACCTGCTCTTTGAAACCAAAAGATAAAAGCAGGGGCTCTGGGAATGGAGGCTCCCGCTCTCAACACCAGTTTCTGTATTTTTATCTCTATCACTTCCATGGAATCCTAGCATTCATGTATTTTTGATAACGTGGCATTTGATTTTACACGTGCACCTAATGTAGCGGCCTTCTCCAACCTGGGGCTGATGAAATTTGCAGTCCAAAGCATTTGGAGGGCAACATAAGAACCTGCCTTATACAGAGTCGGACCCTTGCCCTGTCTAACTCAGTTACTCCCTGTGTCGACGGGCAGCGCCTCTCCATGGTTTCAGGCACAGACTCTTTCCCAGCCCTACCTGGAGAAGCCGTGGGTTGAACTCTGGGCCTTCTGCATGCAAGGCAAAGACTCTCCCACTGAGAGGAACCCAGATGAGGAAAGGTGCAGTGCATTACGTAACATGCACTGTGTTTTGAGATCTATATGCTCAGCCAGGGTGCATAAAAATAATAAAATAAAATAAATCAGATTTTTTAAAATTTAAATTGGATTTTTAAAATAATATGCTTTTGGAGGAGAAATCTTTCTAAATATAGTTTTCTATTTAAGTTACGTTATGGTCCAAAGGCTATTCATCAGGAAATAAGGATTTGTTTTACATTTTTCATGTGTGCTAAAACTTGAGAAGTTTAAAAAAACCCAACCTGTTTAACCACATCAGTTAACAAACATGGATACATATGCTATAATGTTACTGTTTTAGTTAAATAAATGGTTTATTAAGGAAATTATTATTTTTCTCCTTCCAATAAAGTACAGCAGAAAAGTTGTCCAAATATACACAGTTAACTGATTAAACCTCACAATAATTTCATAATTATCTGCCTTTGTATTTCTAATAGTATAACGAAATCAGTAATTTTTGATATAACTGTAAGAACTACTCTGAAAATTTATTATTCCAAAAATGAAACCTTCATCTGGTTGTTAATATTAAGATTATACCAGCAAGAATGAGTCTTTCTGTATAAAAAAAAGATTTAAATCACGTCTTACTGACTAGTGATTTAAATCACGTCTTACTGACTAGTGATTTAAGTCAAATCCACCCTGCGCTCAGCAAATCTTGGTACTGTATCAGAAAAGAAAAAACTTTGGTTCCAATTCTCTCCTGGTGGCAGAAGCCATTTAGCAGAGCCAAAAGTCGTGGTGGTGGTGGTATGATGTTGTCTTTCTTTCTTTCTTTCTTTCTTCTTTCTTTCTTTCTTTCTTTCTTTCTTTCTTTCTTTCTTTCTTTCTTTCTTTCTTTCTCCCTCTCTCTCTCCCTCTCTCTCTCTCTCTCTCTCTCTCTCTCTCTCTCTCTCTCTCTTCAGGAGCAGCTCATCAAGTTACAGAAGCAAAAGATGCAGATTCCCCAACAGCAGGCTGCCCAGCAGCAGGCCCAGCCTGGAGCCCAGCAGCAGGCCTCTCAGGTTCAAGTGCAGCAGCAGCAGCAGACCCAGCAACTCACGGCCGTCGCAGCACCGAGGCCAGGGGCAGTCCTCACTGGCACCACCGTCACGAACCTCCAGGTTGCTCGCCTTGTAAGTCACCCTTGGGGATCCCGCAGAGGTTAACGGGCCAGGAGAAATTTCAGTTAGCCTGGCACTGGTGGGATGGTTGGCAAAGAGGAGAGACTGGGCACAAGCCTCCTCTTCTCTTTCTTTTGGCTTGGCTAAACGCTGCCTGCTGCAGAGGGTGGAGAGCTCCGCCCTTCCTCTGCTGGCTCATTCACTCTCCTGCATGGACTTCTGCGCTGGCTGGGCAAGATGAAAAGTCTGCCTGGAACAGCTATCTTCTTTCTCACAGACAGTATATATTTGGGAAGCAGACTGTTCCCCACTGTTGACCCCTAAGCAACTGGCCTTTAGAGGACACTGCTTCTGAACACCAGGGCTCCATTTAGCCCTCATGGCTCCTGGGGGTCAATAGAGCCTGCCCCTCCTCCATGGATTTGTCTTAAGCCCCATTTGAAGCCATCTGGACCAGCCTTCTCCAACCTGTTGTCCACCTGGTGTTTGGGACAACCACCATTTGTTCCTGTCCATTGGGCTGCTGGGTGTCATATAGTACAAAACTTCTGGATGGGCAGGGCCAGAGGCGAAAGTGGCTGGAGCACTTCGTACAGACACTCATGAACCTTTCTCTGTTCTGCAAGCAGGGCAAGTGAGAGGCATTATCAGAGTTCAGGGAAACGTTGCAGACAGGCAAAGTGACTCGAGGAGGGTGTGAAGCAGGGCCAGTGAGGGCCTGAGTAGAATTCCAAGGGCCAGATAGGTTTCTCGTTCCTGCCTCATTGTGTTGCCGTTCTGTGGAGCAGACTGCATTCCACCAGAAATAGGCATGTCTCCTCTCATGCTTGTGCAATAATCCCAATTCCTTACTGCTCAGACTCGTGTTCCTGCTTCCCAGCTTCAAGCGCAAGGCCAAATTCAGGCCCAGGCACCGCAAGCCGCCCAGGTGGCCTTGGCGAAGCCTCCGGTGGTGTCTGTTCCAGCTGCCGTGGTGTCATCCGCAGGGGTTACCACGCTCCCTGTCACAGTCGCTGGGATTAGCGTCGCTATTGGACAACCACAGAAAGCAGCAGGTATGTCAATCATTATCCTTAACCTCTCTGTGTGTGAGAGAGAGCACAAGAGAGGGAGAGAGAGCGGATATCAAACTTCTGGAGGGTAAAACCCTGAACTTCCATTTAAAGTCACTTTCCCCCTCTCAGAGTGATGCCCAATATGTCACTTTCTTTTTCTTTCTCTTTTTAAAATCAGAGACTTACTAATGCCTATACTGTACCATGCTTGTGACAGTGAATTCTCCAGTTGGCCAAGGACTTGGGATATTCAGTGGGTCAGGGAATCAAACAGATTGCAGACTTGCTACTGTGAAGCAGAAGGAAAGCTGTCGGTTTAGCTGTAGCACAGGAGCTGCTGGAGAACTGGCAAGAGGTTTTATTTATATATATCAAAAACTTGCCCCCTGCTTCATCCCAAGGTGATTTAGGTCAAGATATGAAAACAGTAAGAGATCGAAACAAAAAATACAGCAATAGAATAAATACATCCCAGCAAGAACAAAAGAGCAGAATGAATGCAAGTTGCACAAAACACCTATACATTTCAAAGACTTTCCTGGGGAACTATATTTCATCTTGGCACCTGAGGGACCATAACTTCCCAAAATAGCCCTCCTTCTCCTCCCGCTCTCTCGAAAACCACCCCACTTTGGGTTGTGCTGCGTGCACACAAATTGCTGCCCAACACATTGCCTACAGCCATCCTGCTCCAGTCAAGTCGGCAGAGTTGTGGGGACGTGCTAGTGGAGGGCAGCAGCAGCAGTGCCGAGAAGGAGGAAGGTGCTCAGGTTCGCAGTGCTTCGGAAAAGCCCCTCCAAAGCATAGGTGCTCCAGAAACTTGCAAGGAGATGAGTAGGATCATCACAGGGCATCAGAAGCCCTTACCTCCAAAATTCAACAGGACCCCAGGTGAAGGCCTCATCCTTCTGGAAGCAAGCTTGTGTGGCTACCACAAATGTCAGGTTTGTTTAATAGCCAGGACTGGTGGGCCTCTTCACTACAGATAAAGAGCAGTAGTGGGGGAAAGATATGTTGAAAGAGGAAGGTCTTCAGCAGGCACTGAAAACACAACAGTCTAATATTTAACAGGAAGGAATTCCAAAAAGGTATTGCGGAGCATCACTGTAAGCAATGTCTCAGAACTTGCAGTGTCCAGTCTTTTAGTTCTGTCCTTCATATCCTGCACAGGAGGACAGACTGTGGTGGCTCAGCCGCTGAACGTCCAGCAGCTCTTGAAACTCAAGCAGCATCACCAGGCAGCCCAGCAGCAGAAAGCCATCCAGCCTCAGGTTGCCCAAGGACAAGCTGCTGTTCAGCAAAAGGTACCCCTCTCTGTTCCCATTACTGCCTTTGCAAACGCTGCATTACCATTAAGGTGGGAGACTGGATACGCTGGCTATTAGAAGCATGCTAAAGATGGAGGAATGGCCTGCTGTTACAACAACTCTTACCTGTAAGTAAATTGTCGCAGTAGAACACATCTACATAGGGCAAAGATTTGCATGTACTTAACAGTGTCCTGGATTCAGAGAACTCCACTCTGTTACGTTCCATATCCTGCCTTTCCCCGAAGGAGGTCAAGGCAATGTGCATGCTTCCACACACCCCTGTATCCTCTAAGCAAGCCTGTGAGATAGGTTGGGAAGAGAAGTTGTGACTGGCAAAGGTCACCCAGCGATTTTCCTGGGGCAAATGGGGAATCGGAACCTGATTCTTCCAGTCGCAATCTGACATTTTTAAGCAGTGCGCTGACTCGGAAGAGGTTGAATGCCCTATTTTGCCCTTTCAGATAAATGCCCAGCAAGTCACCGTCCAGGCCCAACAGCAGACATCACAGCAGCAGAAAGTCTACGCTACGCAGCCGGCCATTAAGGCACAGTTCCTACCAACACCGATTTCTCAGGCCCAGAAACCTGGTGGAGCCCAACAAGTCCAGACCCAAATACAGGTAAGGCTACTGTGCCTCTTCCCCTCTTTTTGACGAGGATCTGATATTGTTACTCATACAATAAGAGCCTCTCCCATTTCACTGCTGGTTGTTCGGTGTCTGTTTCTACCCAGTTCGTCCCCAGATCAGTCAGGTGTGGAACCCACAGACACTGGCATAAGTCAAACTTTTGCAGAATGCTGGATACTTTTTAAATGACAAACCCCTTCTCCCCCAATGCGTTGTTCTTAAAGGTTGCAAAGCTCCCACAAGTGGTCTCGCAACAGGCAGCAGTAGCCAATATTCAGCAGGTGGTGTCTGTTTCCCAACAGGTAAGGTTTGTGGGATTCCACATTTCAAACTTGCATGCATTTTTTAAAAAATCTTGAGTGGGGAAGTGTAACTTCTGAAATTGCCTTTAGAAAGGATTGAACACTTAACAAAGTGTGATGTTCACTAGCAAGCATTTCTCTTTACCTTTCCCCCCTTTTCTCCCTCCCTGCACCCCCCAAGGTTCAAGCTCAGCCGCAGACGGTGACTTTGTCCCAGACGACAGCAGGACAGCATCAGGTCCAAGTCATCCCTGCCACCACCGCCACCGCTCAAGTGGTCCCACAGAAACTGGTCCAGCAGCAGGTTGTCACGGCAGCATCTCCCCAGATTCAGGCAGCTGGCGTACAGAACCCATCCCAGGTTCCGGCATCGTCCGACGGCCAGACTCAGCAAGCAAAAGTGCAAATGAGGACTCCGGTCAGGATAAAGGCACCCAACAAACCCAGCTGAGTCCATGGTGACCTCACAGGAGTGAGCAAAGGATGACACGCTGTTTGTGCTTCCTGCAACCTGGCAAAAACTGGAGCCTGCAGACCTGTTTGCACAGGAAAAACTTTGCCGGCAGTCCCTTCACCAGAGAGCCTCTCCCCAAAAGCTGCAGATGCACTTTGTGACTCTGGCCCTGTGTGAAGTTCCCAGGAAGGCCGCACGTTCAAACCATACGCCGTGTAAATATTTAAAGACTTGGATCTCTGCTTGTTTTCATAAGAGAGATAAGCGAAGAGGTTGCTCTCAAGTATCTGTAGAAATCTGCATATTCTTGCGTATCACCATCACTGCCATAGGGAAATCCTCTTTGAGTGGGTTTCAAATGACTAAAAGGCAACGCTCAGTCAATGGCTGGCAGAGCAAGAGTCATCTCCACTTGTTTTGAAGTTGAGTTGTCACAAGCCCTTCATAGGTTGGCTGGGAGTGGGGATTTGGTGGGCGCTCTCTCCAGAACATTTCGCCAATATATGTGAAGATTTGTAAGTATCTGTAATTATGAACCATATTTCAGTCTCCATTTTTGTAACTCCTTTTTTAAAAAAAACAAAAAACATTTGCTAGCTGTGTATCAAGTTGTGTGTCCTGTTCCCCTTCCCACCTGTACAGTTTTTTTTAAAGCACTCACCCATAGGCTTTCACTCTCATTTTTCCACTTTTAAGGTAATAATAATCCAGGCATGTGTTTTTTGGGGAAATAAATACTATGTGATAGTATCCATGTGTTTAATTACAACCCATTGTTTCTCTTCCTACCCCACTTAATTTGCAAAAAGAAAGGTTTTGTTAACGATTGATAAGCAAAAACGGTTCATTGCCCTTATTTCTTGCATGGGCTGCCAGCCTGGGAGGGTGCTCTGGTATTTTTTCACCTTTGGGATCTGTTTCAAATGTCTCTGCTTTATAGGAAGAGGAGCTTAAAATTTTCAGTCTAAATTCTTTAGTTGTGTAAAGAATTGGATCTAAATGTTTTTGTGCTCTTCTTTTACCAAACGATAAGAAACAAAATCTTCACGTGGGGCATTGGGGCATTTGTGGGTTGCTAAATTCGCAAATTTCATCTGCCTTACTAATTTTTGAGTTCCTGAGCAACTGCGAAACAATCAGGGACAGTAGCTTCTGACTCCCTCAACCCCCCCCCCCAAAAAAAAACCCATGTCAAAATGTCTTTGCCATGTGTTAAAAACTGACACTGCTTCTGGAACCTCTGCTGTTTTAGCTACTATGCTGCACAATGTGCCATGAGAACAAAATGAGATATTATGAAATGCTAGAAAGAGGACCATGGTTTGCAGGGAAGTGATATATTGACATGCTACACAACTGGGATCCCAGTTTTGGCGGGGTGGGGGTTCTGCCATTCTTCTCAGACTGAAAAGCCAGCGCATGACTACAGCAGAGCCTGCCCAAAGCTTGTGGGTCACAGTGGGCTCTGTGCTAAGCTCTCGTGGATTGTGGCCAACATAGATTCCTGTTCTGCATACATGAATTATTGGACTGCAACTGTTAACAGAGCGCAGGCAACGTTTTGAACCTGCAGATCCCCTAGCCCTTTCATTTAAATTCATTTCCCTCTTGCAACATACCTGCTTTTCTTGGGGCCTGAGTTTTTACAATTGTCAGTTGCGTGTTTGTGTTTTTTTTAATAAAAAATAAGTGTTTGTACATAAAAGAAGTAGAGACAGATCAACCCTCCCTCGATAGCTTTGTACTATTACGTTTGTTGGTTTGTGTTTGTGAGAGCTGCTATTACACAGGCAGTGGAAGAATTAAAATGCAAGCTGAAGGCAACGGCAACACACAAAAAAAAGATGGTTGGGAACCACTTGGAATGTCTCTTGTGTTAGCAGAGGGCTTGCCAACCTGGTACCCTCCAGATGTTATGGACTACAACTCCCATGAGCCCTCACCAGCAGAGTTGGCTGGGAACCACCCAATATTTCTTGCGTTAGCCTCTTTGGAGATAAGTGGGTCATGCATAGAAGCTGGTTCCTGGTAGATCATTGTGCCTATTTCATACTGTATACTGATGTTCACCCCCCCCTTCCAAAAAGTGTAGTTAGTTCTGGTTTTACTTCTGAAAAATTGTTTATATCTTTATTATGTGTATAAATGCAGTGGGGTGTAAATGTAAACGAAAAAAGTAAAAGTAAAGGTTTCTCTCCCCCACCCCTGCATTTTTTTTGACAGCCTCTGTGTTTGGTTTTGATTGTGTCAACAGAAGCAATGTCTATTTCTACAGACAGTGAAGATGAAAATTAGACTCTCCCCTCTGTCTCTCCCTCCTCTTCCCTCTCACAAAAAAGAGTGTTAGGAAGCCGTTCTAATTTGTAAATATCTTTATGAACATAAAACATTTGTACTTGACCAGTAGGATTGTAAGGACTTGTGATGTATCCTACCTGAAGGTGTAATAAAGTGTACATTTTTATAACACACGGCTGCCATTATTTCTTGGCACTTCTGTATTTTGCATTGACCCCTTAGGATCTGCTTCCTTGCCACGAAATGTTAGTTCCTTCTCCCCAGGAAAACTATGAGGGAAGGGGAGGCTAATAAAATCCCAGAAACTTTAAAACAGCTTTGCAGGTTCAACCCTTTATCAAGATGCATCATCCTAGAGGTGATAAACTGGAAGAAGCTGGAATTAGAACCCCGTGTGCACTAATGTAAAAACAGAGACACCTCCTCCGTCTCCAAAATAAATCGGGAAAGCGAGTCTTGGAAACAAAAGGAACAGTTGCAGTATAGGCTAAGAGCAAGACTCTGTACTGATCGAGGGAATAAGGAAAAGTTGCATTGGGTACTTTACCTGGGAGTAAACATCATTTGAGAGAGGGGAAGGCAGAACTTGCCTAGTTGAGGGGGGAGATGCTTCTGGAGGGGCAAAAAGAGCTGAGGGTTCTGATATTTTGAATGTAGGTATAAAATAGGGTGATGGTGGGGGTGTATGTTTAGTTACCTAATTAAATTAATCACTGAGCAGGGCTTTGAACAGGATTCACCCAGGTCAGAATCAATATTCTAGCCAAGGCACCAGAGTGCAGGGCATACGGGGCTTGTCAACCTGGGAAGGGAGCCCACCCAGGAGGAGGAAAACTCTGACCCTAAACCTCTGTTTCCTTGCGGGATATCTTGGGGAGAAGAAAAGGCTAAGGTGTAAACCTTACACATCTGGAGTGGAGTCCCTAAGGTGGTTGAATGCCTTGTAAGCCTCCTCCTGGTGCCAAACATATTTTTTTTTCAATTTTCAGGGTTTTTTATTTGCTTTTATTAAAAGATTTTCATGGATAACAAAAGTACACATAACATCTCTGTTTTCAGTTCATAGAGTCCTTTCTACATGTTAGTTGCATTCGGAGGGAGACATTGCTGTTGTAGAGGAAGGTATTGACAATATACAAAATTTGTTGTTGTTGTTCAGTCGTTCAGTCGTGTCCGACTCTTCGTGACCCCATGGACCAGAGCACGCCAGGCACACCTGTCCTTCACTGCCTCTCGCAGTTTGGCCAAACTCATGTTAGTAGCCTCGAGAACACTGTCCAACCATCTCATCCTCTGTCGTCCCCTTCTCCTTGTGCCCTCCATCTTTCCCAACATCAGGGTCTTTTCTAGGGAGTCTTCTCTTCTCATGAGGTGGCCAAAGTACTGGAGCCTCAACTTCAGGATCTGTCCTTCTAGTGAGCACTCAGGGCTGATTTCTTTGAGAATGGATAGGTTTGATCTTCTTGCAGTCCATGGGACTCTCAAGAGTCTCCTCCAGCACCATAATTCAAAAGCATCAATTCTTCGGCGATCAGCCTTCTCGATGGTCCAGCTCTCACTTCCGTACATTACTACTGGGAAAACCATAGCTTTAACTAAACGGACCTTTGTCGGCAAGGTGATGTCTTTGCTTTTTAAGATGCTGTCTAGGTTTGTCATTGCTTTCCTCCCAAGGAGCAGGCGTCTTCTAATTTCGTGACTGCTGTCACCATCTGCAGTGATCATGGAGCCCAAGAAAGTGAAATCTCTCACTGCCTCCATTTCTTCCCCTTCTATTTGCCAGGAGGTGATGGGACCAGTGGCCATGATCTTAGTTTTTTTGATGTTGAGCTTCAGACCATATTTTGCGCTCTCCTCTTTCACCCTTATTAAAAGGTTCTTTAATTCCTCACTTTCTGCCATCAAGGTAGTATCATCAGCATATCTGAGGTTGTTGATATTTTTTCCGGCAATCTTAATTCCGGTTTGGGATTCATCCAGTCCAGCCTTTCGCATGATGAATTCTGCATATAAGTTAAATAAGCAGGGAGACAATATACAGCCTTGTCATACTCCTTTCCCAATTTTGAACCAATCAGTTGTTCCATATCCAGTTCTAACTGTAGCTTCTTGTCCCACATAGAGATTTCTCAGGAGACAAATGAGGTGATCCGGCACTCCCATTTCTTTAAAAACTTGCCATAGTTTGCTGTGGTCGACACAGTCAAATGCTTTTGCGTAGTCAATGAAGCAGAAGTAGATGTTTTTCTGGAACTCTCTGGCTTTCTCCATAATCCAGCGCATGTTTGCAATTTGGTCTCTGGTTCCTCTGCCCCTTCGAAATCCAGCTTGCACTTCTGGGAGTTCTCGGTCCACATACTGCTTAAGCCTGCCTTGTAGAATTTTAAGCATAACCTTGCTAGCGTGTGAAATGAGTGCAATTGTGCGGTAGTTGGAGCATTCTTTGGCAAAATATACGAAATACTACCCCAAAAGTTGCTCTGCTGTCCTTTGGACCTTATTATATCAGTGAGGTCGAGAGGGGGCTCTTGTCATCTGGGTAGCCAAGTCGAGGTCATTTCTGATTTGCTAACACAGCAGTTTGACTTCACCTCCAGAGGCTTACTCCATTGTCTCCGAGACAGATGTTGAAAGGATAGACTCCTACCAGCCAGGCCAGATCCCTTAACCTAGAGGAAAGTAATTCTAATAATGTGTGGCCATGTTTTTCCTATGCTTTTGGTGCCTAATGATTCCAAACCTCCAGGTTGAACCACCTATGTAATGTCTCTCACCTTCTGTCAACACTTACTGTGGTAGCCCTGGACAACCCGAGATCAGGATACCTGAAAGACCAGCCTGAGTTCTTACATCCCAGCCTGGTCACAGAGGTCCGACTGGCTTCACTCACCTTTTTTAGTGTCGCTTGATGAATCTCCCCAAGTGCGACAGGGATGCATCCTGACACACTTTTATTTTTAGTAGGTGAAAACTGTTATACAGTATATACTGCAGAACTGTGGAGTTGGAAGGGACGTTGAGGGTCAGCCATCTGATCCAACCCCCTACAATGCAGGAATCCTTATTGTTGGGGTTATAAGATAAAAGGGATGGGTTGGGGAATATTATTATTTTATTACTACTTATTGAATTTATATACCGCCCTATACCCACTGGTCTCAGGGTGGTTCAAAGAATAAAATCAGAATTATAAAACCCCAAAGTACATAATCAAAATAAAAACAACCCAATAACACACACACACACACACACACCGCGCACACACATTTTAAAAGGCATACCATTCTAGCTTAGGAAAACAAGTTTTCAACATTACTGTCCAGGCCAAAAAAAAAAAAAAATCTGATCAAAAAACAAAGTGTAAAAATGCACGTGTTGAATCGCTTTAGCATCGACCTGACCTCTATTGGCAAATCTTCCCCATGGCCGTTTTCTCTCTTGGGCTTCGGGCGGATCCTCGGCTCTTTACAAAGCGCGCCTCGGCTGGGGCGCATCGCTGCGATTTGCGCTTGCATCTAACGGAGCCTCGTGCGGCTTCCTCGCGAGGAAGGAAATAAAAGCAACAGGATACACACCGCCAGGACTTGGCGGTCGTTGCTGCTGCTGCTTCTAATCCGGAGCGGAGGCGGAGCCGAGCGGAGTCTCTTCCCCCCCCCCTCCGGGGGGCGGAGGAGGAGGATCGGCTCTGGAGGGCGGCGCCTGGCCGGGTTTCCTTCCGCGCACGTGGGCGCCCGGGCTCCGGAGGAAAGCAGGGAGCCATGGCGGGCCGTGGGACCGGAGGGGAAGTCGCCGCCGAAGCCGCGCTGGGGTCCTGCCTGGAAGCGGTGCTGGGCAGCCGGAGCAGCGCCAACCGCGTCTTCGAGATCCTGGAGCTGCTACAGGTAAGCGAGGCGCACGGGCGCCGGCGGGGGAACCGGGCGCTCCGGCAATTCTTTCTTTTTGGGGTGTGTGTGTGTGTGTGTGTGTGTGTGGTGGTGGTGGTAGGGGGGAAATCCCAGGAGCCGCACAATCTGAACAAAAGAGGATGGAGAGGAGGAACGGGTGGACGCCGGTCTCTGAACGCTTCTCATGCTTGGGTAGATGGATGGATAGATCAGGCATAGGCAAACTCGGCCTTCCAGATGTTTTGGGACTACAACTACCATCATCCCTAGCTAACAGGACCAGTGGTCAGGGATGATGGGAATTGTAGTCTTAAAACATCTGGACGGCCGAGTTTGCCTATGCCTGATCTATCCATCCATCTACCCAAGCATGAGAAGCGTTCAGAGACCGGCGTCCACCCGTTCCTCCTCTCCATCCTCTTTTGGGAAGATAGATAGATGTTGGGTTTAACTCAAAAGGAGAAGCCCCACTGAGTTTGCAGGCGCTTACTTCCAGGCAAGTGTCGTTCATTGCAGTCTTGGGCAGGTCACACACACACACACACACACACTCGCACTCGCACACACAAACGCACACACACACACACACACACACAGTCCCAGCCAGCACCTCCCATAGTCCACCAGTCCCGGATTTACGTATAAGCTAAACAAGCTATAGCTTAGGGCCCCACTTTATGGGGGGGGGAGGGGCAAAAAAATCAAAGGAAAAATATAAGATAAAAAAACAAATAAAATAAAATAAATCCTACATATAGCAACAGTGTTTTGTGTTGTGTAGGCTCAGGCTTGCCGATCAGAAGGGCGGTGGTTTGAATCCTCGCAATGGGGCGAGCTCCCGTTGCTCATTCCCAGCTCCTGTCAACCTAGCAGTTCAAAAGCACGCAGTGCAAGTAGATAAATAGGTACCGCTCCGGTGGGAAGGTAAACGCCGTTTCCGTGCACTGCTCTGGTTTTTGCCAGAAGTGGCTTAGTCATACTGGCCACATGACCCAGAAACTGTACGCCGGCTCCCTCTGCCAATAAAGCGAGATGAGCGCCGCAACCCCAGAGTCGTCCGCGACTGGACTTAACTGTCAGGGGTCCTTTACCTTTAGCTTTTTATGCTCCTATGATGTATGTAATGGGCCGCACCTGCCAATCTGCTCCCTAAAATATCTGGTTTGCTCATTTCTAAATGTAGGATGCCTACATTCTGCATGGACTGCTTGCATGGCAACATGTGCAAATGGCTTTAGATACCCATTAGGTCCATAAATGACCACATAGCATATATTCAAACACAAAAAACAGCGACAATTTGTTGTTGACAAAGGACAGCTGGACATATAAAGGACCCCATTACCTTAAGTAGCTTCGGGCCTCATCACACCTAAATCTGGCCCTGAGTCCAGCGCCTTGTTTGTACAGTGGCCAGCCAGAGGTTGTTGAAAAACCAGCGAGCAGGACCTCTCTCTTCCTGTGTCGACTGCATTCAGAAGCAGACTGTCTCCTGACTGGAGAACTTAACTGCTGGCAGCCTTTTTCCCTGTGGATTTCTCTGATCCAAGTTGGTGCCTTTCACAGCCTCTTGTGGAAGTGAGTTCCGTAGTTTAACTGAGCACCGTGTAAAAAAAAGTACTGTCCCAAATCTTCGGAGTTTGTTCCAAGCCCGCACCGTATTTTTCGCTCCATAGGACGCACCTGAACATAAGACGCACCTAGTTCTTAGAGGAGGAAAGGGAGGAAGTCCTGTGTTTTTTGAGGATCAGCTGAAAGTGGTGCAGCTTCTTTTTCAAAGAGGAAAAGCCCCGTTTTTATGGGGTTCAACTCACAGTTCTGCAGCTTCTAGTCCTACAGCCATTTCTACAGTTTCCAGACAGATAATCTAATCAGGCAGTAACATGTCGCTGGGGAAACAAACAGCCTCCCTCTGCATTCAACAATGGAGGCCTGGGCAAGGGGGCGGGGCTGGAAAGGGAGCCTTATCTCTCTCCCAATCACTTGCTGAACAGCTGTTCAGCGGCTTCCTTTCAACACCCCCTTCTCTCTTTGTTAAAAAAAGAGCACGATATGCTTTTGGCCCCTAGGCAATTCGGCTCCAGGGACCATGCATTCGCGCCATAAGACGCACAGACATCTCCCCTTACTTTTCAGGAGGAAAAAAGTATGTCTTATGGAGCGAAAAATACGGTAATCGTCCTGATTGCATGCACGAAAGCTCATACCAAGAAGAAACTTAGTTGGTCTCTAAGGTGCTACTGGAAGGAATTTTTGATTTTATATTTTGTTTCTTCTTGTGTTGTTATTCTATATGTCAAGTCTGCAAGCTGGGCATATTCTCCTTTGGTTGGGACCTTGCTCGTTTTTCCATTTTTCCTCCTTCCCACTCCTGTACAGGATGAGCAGAAGGAGATTGTCTTGTGTGCCATCCGGACCTGCAGCCGCCTCTTTGGGTCTTTGCTTGAACGGGGAGAGCTCTTTGTTGGGAACCTGCCTCTCGAAGAGCAATCTCTGCAAGGTGAGGGTGAATATCTGTGCAGGAAACTGGTCTAGGGGGGAAATTGTGATGGGCACCACGGGCATTTATTTATTTATTGCTTGCCTGCCATTCATCCTAAGGTTCTAGGGCTAGGTCACAACATTAAAATACAACATTTAAACCAGTTTAAAACAACTCTGTGGTTGATCCACAACCAGCTGAAGACCAGTGACTCCTTCTGTTTCTGATATACAGGTGTGGGTACCAATACAGTCGTACCTTGGTTCTCAAACTTAATCTGTTCCGGAAGTCCGTTTCAAAACCAAAGTGTTCCAAAACCAAGGTGCGCTTTCCCATAGAAGGCAATGCGAAACGGATTAATCCGTTCCAGACTTTTAAAAACAACCCCAAAACAGTAATTTAACATGAATTTTACTATCTAACGAGACCATAAAGTGAAAGATATAAACAATGTACTGCAGTCATTAATCAATCAGTAGCTGAACTGGGTTCCACACAGTCGCTAAAAAAAGAGCTGCAAAAACAGAAACGCAAAATAAATAGCAAAAACAGACAGACCTCAGCGTAACACTCAAAACGGAAGTGTGGCACTCAAATCGGAAGCGTAACACAAAACGGAGCACATTCGGCTTACGAAAAAGGTCTGCAAACGGAACATTTACTTCTGGGTTTGCAGTGTTTGGGTTCCAAATTGTTTGAGTACCAAGGCGTTTGAGAACCAAGGGACCACTGTACTTAAGCAGTCAACACAGCTCTGTCTGAAATTTTCATCCGTAAAGACAGTTGGGGATATAAAAGAAAATGTTGCGTGCATATTTAGGTTCTTGTCAATTAAACATCTTTGTGGTTTAGGTTTATTAAATTTCCATAATGCCTCCCTTTAGGAAAGTCTGGAAGGGATTTACAGTCAGTGGGAAGTACATTACGACAATAAAGGCACATCCATATCGCACGTTTAAAGTACTTTTATGACACTTTTAACGGTCATGAGGAATCCTGGGAGCTGTAGTTTGTTAATGGCACTGGGAACCATAGCTCTGCGAGGGTCAGCACCCTTCACAAACTACAGTTCCCAAGACTCTTTGGAAGAAGCCACCATACCTGTTAACCAGGTAAATGTGTGGTTTGGTTGTGACCATTACTAAATAAATAATTGCAATAAATTACTTACAAATAAATAGGTAAAATACAGTGATAATGAAATCACATGTAATGGATATTGAATAGCAGTAGAAGAAGAAGAAGAGTAGAAGAAGATGCCACAGGAGGAGGAGGAGGAGAATTTGGATTTGATATCCCGCTTTATCACTACCCGAAGGAGTCTCAAAGCGGCTAACATTCTCCTTTCCCTTCCTCCCTCCCAACAAACACTCTGTGAGGTGAGTGGGGCTGAGAGACTTCAGGGAAGTGTGACTAGCCCAAGGTCACCCAGCAGCTGCATGTGGAGGAGCGGAGACGCGAACCCGGTTCCCCAGATAACGAGTCTACCGTTCTTAACCACTACACCACACTGGCTCTCAAGCAATCAAGTATCCATGAGTTTTTTTAAATAAATAAATAAAAACCATGTATAATTAAGGGACTCTCAGACTCATCCAATGTACAGTAAAATAGAACTCTTTCCCTGGGAGAAACACTCAAACATTGTTCAGCAAAATAAAATAAAAAACCAAACAAATTCCTAACAAGAGAGGTCATACATAGAATAAGGTTGCTGAACTTGAAAATCCTGACCAAAATCTGTTTGCTCATTTGTTTTCTTTCTTGACTATAACCTGAACTTGGTTGACCGATAAACATTTGATTGACAAAACCCTCGTTCGTCATTCCCATCTGCCTTCTCTCTTTCCCTCCTTCCCGCTGGGCCCACGTTCCCATTTTCTCATCCTGCCCCCCCCAGAGAGTTACAGTGCAGAAGACAAGTACAAAATTTGGATGAGGCATCGATACAACAGTTGTGTACATTGCTTGGGGGAACTGATGGGCCACGAGTCTTTCCAAGTCCAGGTGAGTTTTGCTGGTGCGATGAGTTTGGCTACATGAATCTACTGTCGGGGAGAACGGTGGGGTATAAATATATAGGCAGCCCCCCGTTTACGCAAGTTTATAGCTTTGTAAACAAGCGTTTTGGTTTCCCTGCAAATGTCCCAGTCCTCAAACACACTGCACTTCAATCGGGAGAAAGCCGCACTCGCAGAGCTCAGGCAATGCTGGATTTCGGCATCAATGTTGGCCCTTGTGGAAAGATAACTGCTAAGAGGAAGGCACGTTTGGCAAATCCACACCGTGATCAACTCCCGCCCGGAAACCAATGTCCCCACTGTGGAAGGATGTGTGGATCCAGAATTGGCCCTCATAGTCACTTATGGACTCATTGTTAAAACCGTGTTTATGGAAGACAATGGAAGATTGGCTACGAGTGATCGCAGAAGAAGAAGAAGATGACACAAGTTTAATATGTGCACAACTGTGTGTACGCTCGGAAATGTCATAAAGGCGTCACTAGAAAGGGTGGAGTGGGGTGTTTGCAAGCTTTTTCAATGGGTTTCAATTATACGTGATTTCACTGGTGCATGCGGTGCCTTGGAACATAGCCCCTGTGTAATAAAAAAGAGGAATGCTTGGGAAGGAGGCCGGGCAGAATGACCCCTGACATTGCCAAGGGAGGTGGGCAGCGGCTATCACAACTTTGGCTGCATTCGCACGTGGGGTTTATTGCATCAGTTTAACTGATTATAAGGCTAGCTCTTCCGTCCTGTTTCCTAATGTTCTCTTTCCCTCTCCCCTCGTTTATTTAAAGGAATCTGCCCTCTGCACCCTGATGAAATTTGTTGAATTGGAAGCAAAGCACCCTCTGGTCAAGAACGAGTGGCGGTTTAACTTCCCACGGGAGCTTTTAAAAGTAAGTCACGCTTTTTGATATCATCGACCATGGCATCCTTCTGCTTGGTTGCTTGTTTTCATAGTACATGACATTCAGAGATACACTGCCTCTGAAAATGGAGGTTCCATTTGAGCAAGAAACTGCATCTCAGTGAAATAGGGTGGAGCATTGAGTGAAAAGGGATGGGTAGTATGATTGTTCAGCTGGTTTTGCCTGCTGAGCTCCTGGCTTCCTTTCCTTGTGTTTTTTTCTTAATAATTTTTTTTAAAAAAAAATTTAAAAAATTATTTCTTGCTAGTTGGTTGTGGACGGCTTAATCCCGGCGGAAGGTAATTCATCGCTCTTGATTTCTCGCTTCCAAGAATACTTGGAACACGACGACGTCCGGTTCTTTGTGATGAAGTCAGTGGCTGAAAACGTGGGTGGCGTCATGCAGAAGACCAAAAAGGTACTGGGAAATGCCAAACGGCTGCAACGGAGACGCTGAGCCCAGGGTGGAGCCTTGTAAATGACGAGGCATGGCTATATAGGTGAACAGGTGGCGCTTATCAGATATGGGTCAGTCTCCAAAGTTTGCTATCTCCAGGAGCAGAGAAGAGTTGCAGTCCTTAAATCAGTGGTGCGTCCCCCAGGCGAACTGCAGTTCGCCTGGATCAGGCCAATGACCCATCTAGTCCAGGATCCTGCTCCCATAGTGGCCAGCCAGATGCCTGTGGGGGACCTGAAACCAGGACCCCCAAGCACCACAGCACCACTCTCTCCTCCTGTGGTTTCAAGCAAGTGCCATTCAGAAGCCTTGCAGCTGAACACAGGATACTGGGTAGCCTGGCTCTCGTTGACAAGAGGGTGTGCTGAAATGAATCTCAGTAGAGGCATCTTGCCATCCCTTCCAGTCCTTGCAATATTAGTAGTAGTAGTAGTAGCTGCCATAGTGGCATACAAAAACAAATTCTGATCAACTTTTAATATTTCTGCTCCTGTCATCCCCAACAGCAGTGCTTCCGTTTTTTTTTAGGAAAAGTACAGGTGAAACTCAAAAAATTAGAATATCATGGAAAGGTTCATTTCTTTCAGTAATTCAACTTAAAAGGTGAAACTAATATATGAGATAGACTCATGACATGCAAAGTGAGATATGTCAAGCCTTTATTTGTTATAATTGTGATGATTATGGCGTACAGCTGATGAAAACCCCAAAATAACAATTTCAGCTTTGGGGTTTTCATCAGCTGTGCGCCATAATCATGACATTATATTTTTTTTTTTATAAGATTTTTATTATTTTCCAATAAAACAAGAGAAACACATAACATAACATAAACACCAACATTAACACAATAAAAAACACATTACATAAATACAATCAACAAAAAAAAACAATTAAAACAAAACCAAAACCAATACATACCTAAACTGGAACACCAATCTTTCTCTTACTACTTAACAAAATCTAATTTCTGATCTTCTAAAGGGACCTCCCCCGCTTTCCCTCCTCTGCCTTCAATACTAATATACTTTGGTAACATCCATTTTTAACATTACAATTCATTATCCAACCTTTTATAATATCATAAAAACTTAACATCTTATAGTATCATGAAATAATTCTTAAATCAATCTTATACTTCTTTTCACTTAAGCTGCTGCTATTAATCAGTTACATATCTCTTCACTAATTCAAAATTCCCAAAATCGTAACATCAAAATCTTAAAACTTAACATCAAAATCCTAAAATCTTAACACACTATCTTCAGGGTACCATAAATCCATCCTAATTCAATTTTTATCATTTTCACCCTATTCCCCTTCTCACCATTTTTCTGCTCTCTCCCATGCCCCCCCACCATTCATCTTTACATTTCCCTCTGTTGTCCTTGTTCAGTATCATCTTAAAATTTATAAATCTCCTCCTTGGGCGCCTCAAGAGGCACCAGCTCTCCTCTCCCAGCAACTCCATTTCGCAATTTTGGTTTCCTTCCACTTGTGTCTTCAAGAATCTTCTCAGCTTCATCTCTGGACTCCCACTCCAGAGACTGAATCTCGTAGCTCCAGTCAAAACATCAGCCCTGTGTTTCTCACTACACCAGGGCCGTCCATTTACCTGGGGTTGCTGAATCAATTCGTCCCATTTCTCCAGCACCTCCCCCAGTTCCCTGAAGAAGTCTGCTTCCAAATTATCAAAATTTTCCCAGATCTGGCTGGTCTCTCCTGCTCCACAACAGATTTCTTTGAAATTACGACCTAACCAGTCCATTTTCCGATTCACAAACTCCAATTGCAGAAGGATTGTTCTTTGTTCCTGGGTAATACCCGGATCTAGAATCAGTTTAAAAGCGAAAGCAAGCATGGTTGGAGAAAACAAAGGGTGTCAAATGTCAGTAATTTTCCATCCTGCGTATTAGTTTTCCAGCGCCATTTTCCCTGAGACAGGGTGCCAAAATTAATTCCAAAAGCCACAGAAGAGATATTTCCAAAATCTTCAATCCCTCAAATTGGGATTTAATCCATCTTCTCTGTCAAAGTGCTTCGTAGCAACATTGTGTCTAGTAATGCAGCTGCAGTCGCTTGGAGCTTAATTACCTCCTCTGCACAACAAAGGAGAGGGACGGGCTTCCTTTTAACATCCCTCCCGGTTGTCAATTATTCAAATGTAAATCCAATTAGTCCCACACTTACAGCAGCCGGGGTTCTTCTTTTTTCTTTGAAGTTAGCAGGAAAAGCTTGGTGCTCAGGTCTGGCAGAATTGCTGCTTTGATCTCCCGGGGGGGTGCATCCGCCTCTCCAGTCCCGTGTCGGTAGCTCCGCTCGCTTGATTTTCCCCCCTTACGAGGGTCAATCAAGAGCAGAGACGGCACGTCTGGGACCCACGAGGCCGCGGTCCACGGGACGCTCTTCCCGTGGCTTTAAGGGGCCCTTGGCGCAGACAAGGAGACCCCTAAAACCCCCCGGGGACTGGAACTGACTCAGCTCCGCTCCGCCATTATCCGGCACCAAACCGGAAGCCCATAATCATGACATTATAACAAGCAAAGGCTTGACATATCTCGCTTTGCATGTCACGAGTCTATCTCATATATTAAACTACAGTAGCTAATGAAAACAATTGCTTACATAAATGGACTTTTCCACGATATTCTAATTTTTCTAGTTTCACCTGTATATCTAAACATTTTTTAAAACTCATTATAAATATTTTCCCAAAATACTTTATCACAAGTCCACCACATATGACAAAAATCACCCTCTTTAACGTTACATTTCAAACATTTCTTATTACTCATTTTATACATTTTAGCTAATTTAGTTGGTGTTAAATGCCATCTATGCATCATTTTCATTATATATTTTTTCAATGCCATGCATTCAGTGAATTTAATTCCATCATTCCATAACTTTGACCGGGCTTAGAATTGAATATTATGTCCAATGTCCTTTGCCTACTTAATCATCTTTAACCTCTTCATCTTTTGTATGCCGTTCTAATAGTAAATAGTAAGATTTTTTATTTTTCCTCCCAACGATTCGGCTTCTAGCTTGGATCTAAAAGTTTCAAAGCCATTCTTCCTATTATCTTTTTTTAAATACATCATTTATTTGATGATATTGAATTCAAGTTGGGTTCTTTGTGTGTTTTCCACATTACAGCGATGTGGGTTTTCCTCCTTCTGCAGGCGCCACTTCCAGCGTACCAGAAAAACGCCTTTGCCCTCATTTCATCTATTTCCGTGCCGAGCGAGGAGAGCGAGATGCAGAACTTCCTAGTGAGAAACAGTGAGTGAAATGTGGCAGCTGCTCGTTCGGACATATTTGCGTTAGGACTGGGGCGCTTTGACCCACGCGGCCCCCCCTAAAGCGCTCAGCGACTCCGCCTGGCCAGTGTTGGAGATTTCAGTAAGGCAGGCTGAGGGCCACATTCCCCTGAGAGCAGCTTTCTGGGGGCCACAGTCTAGGGGTCGAGAGTTTCCTACCTGTACAGATGCCTCTGCAAGCTCCCTGGCCTAGGAAGGGCCAGAGACAAATGTCTGCACTAGACATTTGAAACAATATCACGCTACTTTCAACAGCCGTGGCTTCCCCCTGAGCATCCTGGGGGGCCTGCCGTTTGCTAATGGTGTTAAAAGTTGTTTTTTTGGGGGGGGGCAGCCTCCTCACAGAGCTAAAAATTCCCAGACTTCTTATTATTATAGCTTATTCTTTATTAGATTTGTATGTTGCCCTTCATCCATAGATCCCAGCATACAGATACTAGATCAAAACGCAAAATGCACAATAAAAACAAGAACGAAACAAATCAATAACCCCCCTCGCACCTGGGGAATTCCCTGGGAAGAGGTGTTGATTGTCAAACCACTCTTCTTCTCCAGTGTGGTGTAGTGGTTAAGAGCGGCAGACTCATAATCTGGTGAACCGGGTTCGCTTCCCCGCTCCTCCACATGCAGCTGCTGGGTGACCTTGGGCTAGTCACACTTCTCTGAAGTCTCTCAGCCCCACTCACCTCACAGGGTGTTTGTTGTGGGGGAGGAAGGGGGAGGAGAATGTGAGCCGCTTTGAGACTCCTTCGGGTAGTGAAAAGCGGGATATCAAATCCAAACTCTTCTCCTCCTCCTCCTCTTCTTCATTCAATTTATATACCCTGTACCCAGGGTGGTGTACAACATTTATTGAAGCTCTGTGAGGGAAATAACAGTTCACGGCACCCGTAACAAACTACACTTCCCAGAATTCTTTGGAGGCTGTTTGAAGTGGTATGGTACCGCTTTAAATGTATAGTACATACTGTACTATACAGAATTCCGTGTCCAAATGTGTACAAAACAGCACACATGTTTACTGAACACTCACAGGCTGCATCATATGAAAGCACCGTTACTCTCCCTGTCCATCAAGCCCTTCATTGTCTACTCTGGCATGGCAGGATGTCCCTCATAGCTGTTGGCACAAGTCAGCAGACCATCTAACCCAGTGTTGCTTGCTCTGACTGGCAGCAGTGCTTCCAACACAGAGTCATCCCCACCACCTGCTCCCTGAGGTCCTTTGAACTGGAGATGGCGGGGATTGGGCTCTCTGCTGGCCGAACGTGGGCTCCACTGCAGAGGTGCGGCTCCTGCCTCGCAGACTTGGCCGCACTTTGCGTTTTGGTTTACCTGGCTGTTTCCTTCTTTTCCTCTCCCCCTGCAACAGCTAACCAGGAAGAATGGAAAGTCTCAAAGCTGAAGGTAGATATTTTGCGCGGCTGAATGGAATTCCGTTTTCTGCTCTTGTCTTACATGTCCTGTTTCGTTTACAGCAGGATGGGGAGGGTCGGCCTGGGTGGGCGGCCGACCTCTGGGGAGCATCGCAACTTGCATCAGCCCCAACTAGCATGTCCTGTGATTGGGTGTGGGGTGGAGGGCACCAGGTTGGCTAACTGGGTTTAGGGCTGCTCTCTGATGCAAACCTGTTTTGCACCTGTGCCGCCTGGGTGTCTACTCATACTGACCCAGAGCGGATTCCAACATGTAGTTAGTAGAGTAAAAAACTAAACACGTTGCAGGATTCCCAAAAAATAGACCAGAGGCAATTAATATTTCATCCAGCAGAGCTTTACTGCTGCTGCTGCTGCTATTATTATTATTACCGTATTTTTCGCTCCATAGGACGCTCCGGACCATAGGGCGCACCTCATTTTTAGAGGAGGAAACATGAAAAAAAATATTTTTCTGGTTTTCCTCCTCTAAAAGCCCTGTTTTGTTTTGTTTTGTTTTTTGTTTTGTTTTTGAGGATCAGCTAAAAGTTTTGCAGCTTTTTTTGCAAAGGGAAAAGCCCTGGGGTTTTGGGGGGTTTTTTTTGGAGGATCAGCTAAAGGTTTTGCTGCTGTTTTTGCAAAGGCAAAAGGCCTTTTTTGAGAATCAGCTAAAAGTTTTGCAGCTTTTTTTGCAAAGGGAAAAGCCCTAGGGGTTTTTTTTTTGTTTTTGTTTTGAGGATCAGCTAAAGGTTTTGCAGCTTTTTTTGCAAAGGGGGAAAAGCAAAGCTCCTTTTGCAAAGGGGGAAAAGCAAAGAGGAAAAGCCCCATTTTTATGGGGTTTAACTCACATTTCTGAAAAATCTTAAGGAAAGGGAGCCATTTCTACTGTTTTCAGACAGATAATCTAATCAGCCAGTCACATGTCCTGGGGAAACAAACAACCTCCCTCTGCAGCACATTCAACAAAGGAGGGCGGGGCTGAAAGGGAGCCGGGACTCTTATCTCTCTCCCGATCTCTCCTGCTGAACAGCTGCTGAGCGGGGTCCTTTCAACACTCCCTTTTCTCTTTGTAAAATAAAAAGCACAATCTGCTTTTGGCCCCTGGGCAATTCAGCTCCAGGGACCACCATTCGCTCCATAAGACGCACAGGTATTTCCCCTTACTTTTTAGGAGGAAAAAAGTGCGTCTTATGGAGCAAAAAATACGGTATTATTATTATTATTATTATTATTATTATTATTATTATTATTTGTACCCCGCCCATCTGGCTAGGTCCCCCAAGCCACTCTGGGCGGCTTCCAACAAATATTAAAATACATTAAAATATCACAGATTAAAAACTTCCCTAAACAGGGCTGCCTTCAGGTATTTTCTGAATGTCAAGTAGTTGCTTATCTCTTTGACATGAGATGGGAGGGCGTTCCACAGGGCAGGCGCCACTACCGAGAAGGCCCTCTGCCTGGTTCCCTGTAGCTTTGCTTCTCGCAGTGAGGGAACCGCCAGAAGACCCTGGGCGTTGGATCTCAGTGTCCGGGCTGAATGATGGGGGTGGAGACGCTCCAGGTATACAGGACCAAGGCCGTTTAGGGCAAATGAGCATAATGGTCACAAATCCAGTTCATTCAGGATTGCCAATGTCCATAAGAAATCCAGTTGCAGCAGACTTAACTTAAACTTACAGGAATAATTTAGGAATAGGAATAATTTTATTGGCCAAGTATCAATCATACTTGCAATTTTGCTTCGACTACATTGCAATGTAAAGACTAAAACCTTAACGCTAAGCGTACTACTGTATACAGAACACCACACCAGAAGGAAAGAGGGATAGAAAGTGAAGCCCAGGCTCCTTCTGGTCTTATCATTCTAGTCATTCTTGACAGAAGAGATAAGAGAACCAGTTTAAGCCAGCTGCACTCAGCTTCTCTGAAGGAATAACCCAAACATCATGAACCTTTTCCTTGGTTCCAGTTTGTATCACACGGAGAAGCTTCCAGAACCCTCTTGAATTAATTAGAATAGGAAGGATCTCTACACACCAGATTGATACTTTCTGTACCAAGAAATACAAACTGATAGTTTCTTCCTGGAAGTGACAAGGGAGTTGGAATGGTGGCCATCATCTGCTCCTTTTGTGGTCTTGCGTCAGTAGCCACTGACCAAAGTCCAGGCTAGCCATTCTCAAATTCTCTTCCTTCAGAGGGACTGCTCTGCATATATTCCTATCCCAGCCAACCCCAGAGCATCAGCTGTAGAACCCCCTGTTGCAAAGCAATCTGCAGAATGTTCTAGGGTCTTCCGGAATGTCCCGGAATGTGTTGTGGAACGCTCCTCCCGTGGTTGGAAGTTGCTGGGGAAGGAAATGTGCTTGCTCTTATAAAATCCTCTCTCACTGAGGAAATCCAAACCCCCTGAGAAGCTTTCAGAGAGTCTCCTGGAATGAGAATGCGACGACCGTAGTGGTCGATCCATGAAGCCCCGTTTGGCGTGGTAACGCTTTCCAACATGAGCCCACTAAAGCCTAATGAACTCAAGATGGTTCCTGAAGAGACCTACTTCCTGCATGTTCTTTCTGCCCTTTGTGTTTACAGGAGCACAGACGAGCTTTTGAGAGGATGTGGCTTGTATTTCTCAAGTACAAGGTGAGTGGCTGGTGCTGTTGAAGGTTTTCATAGAATCGTAGAATTGTAGAGTTAGAAGGGACCCCCTAGGCTCATCTAGCCCAGCCCCTTGCAATGCAGGAATCTGTATATATATAAACGTTCAAGATGGGTCGTTTGATGTAGCCTCAATGCTCCATAACCGCTTGGCTGATTGCCTTCAGATTTGGACACAACATTCCTTGGCCATATGGGAAGGTTCTTAGGTACCTAGATTGCAAAAATAGCACACCTTTCCCAGGTAAATCTGTGAATTTGTGCAAAAAAACCCAGCACCCTCCAGTGGACGTTAAAGACCACAGGCTGTGATATATTTCAGAGCTTACAGGGTTAAAACTGCTCTGATCACATGACGTGCTGTTTTTCTGTGAGTCACCGTTTGAGACGCTTTCTCTTTCTGTTCTGCTCTGCCGGGAGTTAGCCATGCCTTCCCTTTCTCCCGGGCCGTTTGTGCCATCTTTCTGCTCCGTGAGTGACTCTGAAATAGCTAAAATTGCTCTGCTAACAGCCCAGAAACTGGGAGGGGAATGTAGCAAAGCTGAAAGCATGCTGGACACCATTGCTGGTTCTGGAGAACCAACCCAAGTTTGGTAGGCGAAAGCGGGGTCGTGTGCGTGGGGGGCGGAGCTAGCATTTTTACCGGAGGCGGGCAGCATTTCAAATGGAGAAACTGTGGGGAGGGAAGCGAAAACGGGGTCTCCTTCCAGTGGGGGGGGGATCAGGCAGCCCAGGAGGAGAGGGCAGGAGGGGGGGTCATCAGACGGAAGCCGTGCACAACCTAAAGAGAGAGAGTCTGCCATGAGAGAGGACAGGGAGGGGGGAACAGGAGAGGAAAAAACAACAGGTGACGGGGAAGTCTCAGGGCTGTTTCCACAAAATGAGCCACAGCAACGCGTGGCCGGGTCTAGTAGTTTCAAATAAAGCACCTGGTTTTTGCTTTAATGTCACGCTAAAAAAAAAAAACCCAACTGCACTCTTTTGTCACAGTAGGTTTTTTTTAATGATTTCTTTCAAGCGGTTTTGCGGTGACCAAATATCGTACCGGCCCCTCAGGCTAAAAAGGGACAACGCAAAAGGGGGGGGGAAGGGGGATTTGGGAGGAAGGAAGGGGAATGCAAAGCTTGGCGCCAGTTCTAAAGTTCTTCATAAAGATCAGCTGGAATGAGAACGGTTCTGGGAGAGGAGGAGCCGAAAGTTGTTATTCTTCCAGCAGAGCCGATGGCGTGGCCCTGCTCTGCTTTCCTTCCTTTCCTCTTCTGTAGCCTGATGGATCATCATCCATGGTGGATGATGCTGGAAGGAAAACCTGCTTGACTGTGACCGTCTGACTCTCCTTCCTCTCTCCCCAGCTACCTGGCAGCCTCTACAAAAAAGTGCTGGTAATACTTCACGACTCGATCCTCCCTCATATGAACGAGCCAACCCTCATGATAGACTTCCTGACGGTCGCCTACGACGTAGGTAGGTCGAGAGGTTGCGTTCTCCAGGCATTGGGGAGTGGTGATGCTGGACTGGCAAGTCACCTGTGGACCATATGAGCTTTGGGATGAACCTGAGTGGCCAACCTGGGGGCTCAGGGGCTGCGAGAGGCCAGAGGAATCTGGGTCTTTTGCACACCTGGCTAGGGAGGGTCTCTGGCTTGGCTCTGGCATATAATCAGTCTGGCCTATCAGTGTTTTCTGCTTCTCTGCCAGCATGGAACTCTATGATGGTGGTCGCCCTTCTATGCTGGGCTGCTGCAGTGCGCTTGATGTAGGGCTGCCCCTGGAGACCGTCTGAAAGCTGCGGTGTACACAGGATTCAGCTGCTAAGTTGGGGGGGGGGCGCAAGAATAAAAACGGAATTAATAATATAAAATATATAATGATAACAATTAGCTTCGGCAATGCAGCTGCATCATGTGCCTTCATACTGTGACAACTTGGTAAAACATTATGACTGCAAGTCTTGTGACTCCCACATGAGTGGCCGAACTAGTGTGATCCAATATATGATGTTGACTTATGCATACACTCATACCTCGGGTTGTGTTCGCTACGGGTTACGAACATGTCGAACCCAGAAGTACCGGAACGGGTTACTTCCGGGTTTCGGCGCATGCGCATAGGCACTAAATCACGCTTTTCGTATGCGCAGAAGTGCCAAATCGCACCGCGCACCTGCGCAGATTTGGCGCTTCAGGTTGCGCTCTTTTCATGTTGGGAACGGGCCTCCAGAACGGATCCCGTTCGCAACCAGAGGTACCGCTGTACAGGTTTCAGCATTTTCAAAATTTGTTTCTAATGTAATAATCTATTACAATAATTTATTTATACCCCACCCATCTGGCTGGGCCTCCCCAGCCACTCTGAGCAGCTCCCTAAACTTCCCTAAACAGGGCTGCCTTCAGATGTCTTCTAAAAGTCAGATAGAAGTTTATTTCCTTGACATCTGATGGGAGGGCGTTCCACAGGGAGGGCGCCACTACCAAGAAGGCCCTCTGCCTGGTTCCCTGTAACCTCGCTTCTCGCAGTGAGGGAACTGCCAAAAGGCCCTTGGAGGAGGACCTCAGTGTCTGGGCTGAACGATGGGGGTGGAGACGTTCCTTCAGGTTTAAATAATAGCATTAACTCCACACGCATGTGTAGTCCTGCTTACGAGTTAAGAGCCTGGTTCCTACCCATTTGTTGCTTCTCCAATAATGTTTCCCCCAGGCTTTCCCTGATGCATAAGACTGAAGCCTATAATTACAGAATTCCTGCTATTATGATATGTACTGTTTTTGGTTGTTGTTTTCCTGGTGGAAGGTGGTGGACTCTCCTTCGCTGGAGGTTTTTTAAACAGGTTGCATGGCCATCTGTCAGGGATTCTTTAGCATTGCAGGGGGTTGGACTAGATGACCCTTGGGTCCCCTTCAAGCTCTACAATTTGCCGGTGTGCCCCTGTTTTTTATGGGTTGTTTTTAATGGTGTATTTCTGCATATTGCTTTGTAAAAAATTAAGCAGTTTAGAATTGCTTTTGTTTTAAGTAAATGAATGAATGTTTCTCTCACAGGTGGAGCAATCAGCCTCCTTGCCTTGAACGGGTTGTTTGTCCTGATGCTGCAGCACAACCTGTAAGTTTCCACGGCTCCCTGGGATGTGAGCCACTCTTGGGATGCCACCTGTTGGGATAATCATGCACTGAAGCCCTTTCGTATGCGGAGTGGGCAGTGTTTGGCAAGTGAATCTTGGTTAAAGATCTTGGTTGTTGCCAGCTCACACAGTGATAGGGAGCCCAGCTCAAGATGCTAAATGCACAGGGACATTGTACAGGAAATGTGCAGGTCCCTTGCTCTATATCTGTGTCAACCCCATGCGAAACTCCCCTTTCGCAAGCCGGGTTGTGCATGAACATCTATCGTCAACCATATTATAGAAGCACCATAAGTAAAACACAGAACACCACACAACATACAGGTGAAACTCGAAAAAATTAGAATATTGTGGAAAAGTCCATTTATGTAAGCAATTGTTTTCATTAGCTACTGGAGTTTAATATATGAGATAGACTCATGACATGCAAAGCGAGATATGTCAAGCCTTTGCTTGTTATAATTGTGATGATTATGGCGTACAGCTGATGAAAACCCCAAAGTTGAAATTGTAATTTGGGGTTAATTTGGGAGTCAGTAGTCACTCAAATGTGTAAGACAGTTCAGCGAGGCAGCTTGTCTGTCTGTTTTGGCCTCCATAGGGAATATCCGGATTTTTACAAGAAGCTCTACAGCCTTCTGGACCCATCCATCTTCCATGTGAAATACCGCGCCAGGTTTTTCCATTTATTGGATTTATTCCTGTCTTCCTCGTAAGTACGCACATGACAAAAAATGCCACAAGGCTCTTTTGTCTCCTGCTTGCTTGGGCTTTGATCAAGTAACCTGAAGGCTCATTTCCCCTTTGGCTGTTTCCAAAGGCTGGCCTAGCCCTCATAAAGCCTTTTTTCATTTTCTCTGGGAACAGAGAACAAATGAGACAGCTTTGAGGATGCCAGACTATCCTCCACCAGCGCCAGGGCTTTTTCAGTGATGGCTCCCACCTGGTGGAATGCTCTGTCCCACGAGACTAGGGCCCTGCAGGACTTGATCTCTTTCCGCAGAGCCAGTAAGACAGAGCTATTCCGCCTGGCCTTCAATTTGAATTAACCTGATCCTCTATTCCCTTTTCCCTTTCCTCTTCTATGAAGAAACCCTTTCTGGGACCCCACATTTAAATTCTTATTCATGCACCCCCTTGCTGGACCTAGTAGGACCAACTTGGCCAGTTAGCCCTGGTGGTCATTCGATGTCTACTGACTGGGTCCGTCCGTCTCCCAAAAAAGACCCCTGAATTTTATTGATATTGATGCTGCATTTTATGTTGTATTCTATGCTGTTTTCTAGTCGCATTTTAATCAATGTTTTATATTTGCTGTTAGCCGCCCTGAGTCCGGTTTTTAAACCGGGAAGCGTGGGGTATTAATAATAATAATAATAATAATAATAATAATAATAATAATAATAATAATAATAATAATAATTATTATTATTATTATTATTATTATTATTATTATTATTATCAGTAGGTTTTAAATGCACAAAGCACCTATGAAAACCCACCCACCTCCTCCAAAAAACTAAACACCCCCCCTTCAGTTACTTTGATTTTAGGTGCTGGAGTCCTTTTGAAAGGCCTGCTGTTCTCTGCAGCGTGCCTTAAACATAATTTGCAATAAGCAATTGGCAAGACAGGTGCTGAGATTCAGAAGCAGGGGAGAAAAATACATGCAACAAGAGAAGCTGCGTTCTCCATCATGTTTAAATTATGCAAATAAGCAGATTTGCATGTTTGCTTTATTGCATGAAATTTATACCCCGCTTGATTGTGATGAAAGAAAAAACCCCCAAAACCCTTCAAAGTGGTTTACAATTTGAAGAGTTGCGTGCCCGAGTACAGAATTCCTCGAACGGAATTTGTTCGACTTCCAAAAACGTTTGGAAATGAAGCTGCAGAAGCCCCGTCGGACATTCAGGTTCCAAAGAATGTTTGCAAACCAGAACACTCGCTTCTGGAGCCAAAACGTTCGAGTTGCAAGGCGTTCGACAACCAAGGTGTGACTGTACTGATATTCAGAGGCCTTTCTTCGAGTGACCTTGAACTGGGCTTGTGTGGTGGTGGGGAAAAGAGGAAGAGAGTTTTCACCACCCTCTCCTCCTCCCTTCCAATAGGCACTTGCCCGCATACCTGGTGGCTGCCTTCACAAAGCGACTCGCTCGCCTGGCACTCACAGCACCGCCTGACGGCTTGCTGATCGTCATCCCCTTCATTTGCAACCTCTTGCGGAGGCACCCAGCGTGCAAGGTCCTCATCCACAGGCCCGAAGGCCCTGCAGGTAAGAGGAATGTGGCACAACCTTGAACCACTTCTGGCAGGGCTGAGCTTTTCTCAGGGCGTTTTTTTGCCTCTGTCCAAAATTGTGGGACATGCACATGCACCATAGCCTGCATCAAAGGGGCGCCAACCTTTTGAACACTATGGAACAGGGGTCGGCTTACCAAGCATGGGCCGGATCACTCCCGCAGAGATCCTCCGTGGAAATCGCGTCTGCGCATGTCCACAGCGCCGGAAATCGCTTCTGCGCATGCCCAGATGCTGAAAATCGTGCCTGCGCAGAAGCGGTTTTCAGCGTCTGGGCATGCGCAGAAGCGATTTCAGCGTGCCGTGGACATGCGCAGATGCAATTTCCGGTGTCTGGGCATGTGCAGAAGCGATTTCTGGAGCCACGGAAGAGAGTTCCCGCGCCGTGCTGCGCCAGTTTAGTGCAGCGCGCGGGGACTCACCGAGCAGGTGGCTCAGTTCGGGGGCGGCTCGTGGGCCGGTTAAAGGGCCTCCGTGGGCCACTTCTGGCCCATGGGCCTTAGGCTGCCGACCCCTGCTATGGAAGTAGGAAAGCCTGGTGGGTTTTTTTAGTACTGTTTATTTGATATTACCAACAACGAAAAAGTATTTCCAGTCTTAATGCTTCCATAGCATGCATTCAGATATTCAACAAAAAACTTCCCCATCTTTCCTCAAATTCAGCATTCCTTTTTCTTCTTTAAAGGAGCGTATTTATCGATTTCGTCCACTTCCAAACATTTTATTAGCTGCCAGAGTTTGTGGGCGCTTCTATTTTCTAGGTACCTTTCAAGGGAGAAGAAGGCAACCCCTTTCACCACATCATAAATAAGGCAGGCAGTTGGGGTGGGGACCTCAGAGGCTTTGTCGGCATCGGGAAAGACCTCAAGAGAGTTCTGTTGTGCCTGAGGGTACCAGGCCCTCTGGCCTAGATGAAATATATGCCAAATTGTCTGGGCAACCTCATCATGCCAGCTGGTGGTGACCATTGGGACTGGTAGGGTGGAAGGCAAGCAGCCCAACAACAGCAGGGAGAGCCAGAGTTGATGTGGGTTAAACCACAGAGCCTAGGGCTTGCTGATCAGAAGGTTGGCGGTTCGAATCGACGGGGTGAGCTCCCGTTGCTCGGCCCCAGCTCCTGCCCACCTAGCAGTTCGAAAGCACGTTAAAGTGCAAGTAGATAAATAGTCAAAGTGCAAGTAGATAAATAGGTACCGCTCCAGCGGGAAGGTAAACGGCGTTTCCGTGCGCTGGTTTGGTTCGCCAGAAGCGGCTTAGTCATGCTGGCTACATGACCCGGAAGCTGTACGCCGGCTCCCTCGGCCAGTAACGCGAGATAAGCGCAGCAACCCCAGAGTCGGACACGACTGGACCTAACAGTCAGGGGTCCCTTTACCTTACCTTTAAAGGCATAAAGCAAGGAGGCCAACAGTAGGTGGCGCTAGAGCCGGTTCTGAGGTGTAGCCTCTTGCGACACGGGCCTCACATTTTTGCTGGTAATGGCGTTTTGTGTTTCTTTGTAGAGATGTCAGAAGATCCCTACTTGATGAGTGAGGAAGAGCCTTCGGAAAGCAGAGCGTTGGAGAGCTCCCTTTGGGAGATACAGGTACGTTTCTGGGTATCTCAGCGGCTCCCTTGTGCGCTGGTGCCAGGTTCCAATCAGGGAGTCTGTCGTGAGGGAGCCTGTCCCGGGGCCACTGCCCTCCCCAGCCTCTCTACTTGCTACGCCACTGACGGGCTGCTCTAAAAGTGATGCAGAAAGCGCTGATGGGATTCAGTACTCCTGTACCTCTTCAGCCATGACTGCATTCCCTACTTTCAGAAGTGGAACAGTCCAGAATTTAGCCACTTTGTTTTGCCTAAAATGTAGAAAATGTCTAACGCTTGCCTAGGGAAACACAGGCAACTCCAAACAGGAGCAGGTAGCCCTTCTCTCTAACAAAAGGGACGAGGGACATTTTTCACCCAAGAGCTGGATTCCCCTTGGGGCAAATTGCCCCAAGGGCGACAGGCAAAAAAGTGGGTGCGGCAACTGATGTGAATTCTGTCTTTGCACAATGAACCCATTTTGCAGGTGGAGGCTGAGAGAACAGTGGCTTCTGTAAGGCCACCTTTAATTTAATTTTTTTTTTTAATTGAAAATATTTCAGTTGAACAAAATAAAGTGAAAAATAAATGAAAAAAGTAACAAGTAGTATTTAAAAACAAAAACAACCCAAAAGCAAAACAACACTATAATTCTATACGTACAAAGGTATACAAATGAAAAAAAAAATTTCTAATGCATATCCATTTATTTATAACCTACTATATTTTTTTTATAAATGTTTTCCAAATATAATATTTGTCCATACACAGTCTTATGTTTATAAGCTCTCCGATCGTTTGTCGCAAGAGTTGTCATGTCTTCTATCCGTTGATTAAAGGAAGCCATAGATTTATGTTTCCAGTGGATCAATATCAGTCTTTTAGCCATAGCGAGGGCATGTAGAATCCTTTTATGATAGCCAGTTGTCACATTCCATGAAGTAGGCAGATAATTTAAAATAATAGTACCCTCTGACAACGTTAACTTTCCCCCCAAAAGTAATATTTCAACAATCTAGTACTGTCTCCCAAACTTCATAGGTGTAGGACATTGAATAACATACGTGTCAAAGAAGCATTATCCTTATTACATGTACAACCTATTGTCATAAATAGTCCCTTTCTAGACGAAGCCACTGTGTGAATTGGTGGCAAAATTGAGGTTCAGACAGGGGAGCCTATCCCAGCTTGCTGACAGGAGTGTCTGTCAGAAGCAAGTCAGCAATAACTCACACGGTATTAGTGAAGTTTAAGTCTTTTTTCAAAGAAACAAAACAGCCCAGGAGGCCAGGCCTAGTGGGCACAGCAACCCTTCCCCTTCCTGCAGTTGTGAGGACTGCCTTCCCACCACGCTCTTCCAGTCTCCTCCTCCAGGTCCTCCCCAAGCAATCTGAGACTTCTCTACCTGGTCTGTCTTTGCTGTGCCTTCTTCATACCTCTTTGTGTAGTGGTTAAGAGTGGTAGACTCGTAATCTGGGGAACCGGGTTCGCATCTCCGCTCCTCCACATGCAGCTGCTGGGTGACCTTGGGCTAGTCCCACTTCTCTGAAGTCTCTCAGCCCCACTCACCTCACAGAGTGTTTGTTGTGGGGGGAGGAAGGGAAAGGAGAATGTTAGCCGCTTTGAGACGCCTTCGGGTAGTGATAAAGCGGGTATCAAATCCAAACTCTTCTTCTTCTTCTTTGGGAACTGGGAGGAGGGGAAGACAGCCTAGTTTCCTCACCAGCCAGACTCATCTCTGGCTCTTGGTTTGCCTCCTCTCCTGCCTCTGAGTCTGGACTGCTGCTCTGTGCCACAAACTCTTCCTGCTCACTAAACCCTGTTGCCTCTCCAGCTTCCGGCACGCCCTCCTTCCAGTCTGTTCCCTCTTCTCCCTCTGACCACTCATCATCGTCCCACCACCAATCCCATGGCTCTGTGTCTTCTTCCTTTGGGGCTTCCCCAGCCGTTGCCTCCCACCACTCCTCTGCGTCCAACCAGTCCATGACACATGCACACTTAGCTGCCGTATCTCGCCAGAGATTGCAAGGCCTTGACTTAAGCCGACGGTGTGTTCTGTTCTTCCCGGGGGGCCTCAGACCCTGCAGAGCCATTACCACCCAGAAGTGTCCAAGGCTGCTACCACAATCAACACGTCGCTGTCGGAGATGGAGGATGACTTATCAGAACTCCTGGAGCTGACGGCCTATGAGGTAACCGATGCTCTTTGTGTGAATGCAGCACTGTGTGTGAGTGAGTGAAATTCCAGCCCCCCCCCTTTAAAAACAAAGAAGCTCCAGTGCTTTCGTTTGCAGAATCACTAGAAACAGGGGAATAGCCATTTTATTTGCTAACTTCAGGAGTGGGGAACTTTTTCCAGCCTGGGGTACCCACCTGGTCAGCCTGCCTCTGGCCATATTCCAGAGGTGGGCGGGGCCAGAGGCAAAAGTGGGTGGGGCAATGGGATGCAAATGTTACCATTGCACAGTAAGCTAGTTTCTTCACATGCACAGATACACCCCTCTCTGTCTTATATCTAGGCAGGCAAAGAGTCGGTGTTCAATCGGCCCCGCTGGTGCTGTTTTCCCAGTCAAATTTGCCCCACCAGGGTGGGCAGTGGGAGAAAATGGGGGCCCGCAGTATTGGCGAACCAAATTGCAAAAGACCTGATATTTTGTCTGCCTCTCTCTCTCTCTCTCTCTCTCTGTCTCTCTCCCCACCGCTACCAGATCTTTGATAGGGATATAAAGAAAGAAGCCACAGACATCCCATTGGAATTTCAACAAGCTCGAGGTCTGTTTGGCAAGAAGGATGATATTTTGCTGAATATTTTACATTGGGTGATTAAAAAAAATAACAACAACTTGTAGTGTTGGAAATACTGTACAATAAGCTTTGCTTTCGTTATTTAAGAGATTGCACATTGCTTAAAAAAAAAAAAATACTTGGCGCACCTTTGCATCCAGAATAGACTATGTCTGAATATGTGGTTGAATCCCCGGGCGGCCGTGTTGATAGGATTAAAATAAAATACTGCACGATGAGAACGGACTAAGAAAACCTGCTGACGCGAGGGAAGGAAGTCGTTGCTCTATAGAGCGAGGATGTGTATGTACAGGTGAAACTCGAAAAATTAGAATATCGTGGAAAAGTTCATTTATGTCAGTAATTCAACTTAAAAGGTGAAACTAATATATGAGATAGACTCATGACATGCAAAGCGAGATATGTCAAGCCTTTATTTGTTATAATTGTGATGATTATGGCGTACAGCTGATGAAAACCCCAAATTCATAATCTCAGAAAATTAGAATATTAAATGAAATCAACAAAACAAGGATTGCAAATAGAACAATATTGGACCTCTGAAAAATAGAAGCATGCATATGTACTCAATACTTGTTTTGGGCCCCTTTTGCATCAATTACTGCCTCAGTGCCACATGGCATGGATGCTATCAGCCTGTGGCACTGCTGAGGTGTTATGGAAGACCAGGATGCTTCAATAGCGGCCTTCAGCTCTTCTGCATTGCTCGGTCTCGTGTCTCATCTTTCTCTTGGCAATGCCCCATAGTTTGCTGGCCAATCAAGCACAGTAATCCCATGGGCATTGAACCAGGTTCATCTCTCGCTTTGCATGTCATGAGCCTATCTCATATGTTAGTTTCACCTTTTAAGTTGAATTACTGACATAAATGAACTTTTCCACGATATTCTAATTTTTCAAGTTTCACCTGTATTTGTATGTTGATGATTTGTTGAATCTGTTTAATTGGAAATGTAATAAAAATTATTTGGGGGAGGAATGAATCCCTGGGGCGGCCCGTGGGCATGGGAAACAGATCATACCACTTCAGCCTGTGGGTGTGAGAGAATGATAATTTATTCAAAACTTAGAACCGTATTCAACATAATTCTCTGCCCACTGGTACAAGGGCTCCGTTTTAATTTTGTGCAACCCTGCAGTTGTGCTAGTGCAAACTCCCTTGTGCAGCAGAGTGCACAATCTCTTGTGCAGTAAAAGTACCGGCCACCCGGTTTATGCATGCAACCGCAATCTCCGAGTGGAGAAAGACTCTGTGGTGCTTACCCTGGTCCTCAGTCTCTTTGGAAGGAAGGTCGGCAGAGACTGGTGCCTCTAAGACACACGGTTTCATTATGCATATATACAACTTGGGCAGGGTGTGGGGGGTGTTAGGAGAGGGGTAGTATCTCTGGTGGGGGACACATTGTGCTCCTCCTGGGGCATTTTGTCCACCTTTGGTCCCCAATCTGCACTCTGCTCCCACCTGTGGCTCCTAGAAGCTGTCAGCATGCGACAGCGGCCACACTCCAGGAAACGGCTTCGACTGGCTGGCTCAACCAGGTGATGGTGGCCAATGTGTCTCAAACCTTTGGAGAGTTAGGGACTTCCAATCCATGTGAAGACAAGACCTCCTGCCCTGCCGAGGTCAGTTCCCTGACAGGGAGCCACCACTGGAAAGGTCCTGTCATGGGTCAATGCCAACCAGGCAGCCCCCAGCAGTGGCACCACCAACAAGGCCTCATTTGCCGATTGCAGATGTCCCCAAGATGGTTGACATGGAAGAAGGCACACTTTTAGGTACTTGGGGCTTTCTAAAAAGGTAAAGGTAAAGGTACCCCTGACCTTCAGGTACAGTCGCGGACGACTCTGGGGTTGCGATGCTCACCTCGCTCTATAGGCCGAGGGAGACGCGTTTGTCTGCAGACAGCTTCCGTGTCATGTGGCCAGCATGACTAAGTCGCTTCTGACGAACCAGAGCAGCGCACAGAAACGCCGTTTACCTTCCCACCAGAGTGGTACCTATTTATCTACTTGCGCTTGACGTGCTTTTGAAATGCTAGGTGGGCAGGAGCTGGGACCGAACAATGGTAGCTCACCCCGTCGTGGGGATTCGAACTGCTGACCTTCCTATTGGCAAGTCCTAGGCTCTCTGGTTTAGACCACAGCGCCACCCACGTCCCTTGGGGCTTTCTATGCTAGTACTAATACCTTGAATTTGGCCCAGTAGCTAAGGAAATAATTCAACCCATGTTGCTGTAAAGAGGGGTGATAAAACTATTACATGACTTGGGATTGTCGGTGTCCTGACCGCAAACAGAATGGGCCTTTCAAAACGCTCCTCACGATTTTGTGTTTCCGTCGATTTATGGGGACCACAAAGCCACCTCTCTTTTCTTCCGGACTTGATGACTGTCTTGTCCTTGGAAGCAGGTGTGTTCTTGTCTGCTCAAAGAGCTGCTTATCTTTAAACTTCATGCAGGATTTCTGGGGGGCTGGTGGGGGGGGGGGAAGGGTGCCCTGCCCATTCTCCGCTGAGTTGGAAAACTGTCTGTTTTATAAATATTAAAACTGTGAGGCTGTTCCTTATCGGCCTGCGCACCCGCTCTCCCACGAGACTTTCCGGGGTCTCTGTAGGCTCGAAGATTATAGATGCTTTAATCAGTTTTGGTATTAACTGCAAGGCGAGATGGAAGCTGTAATGCAGAGGGGAGCATAAATCATTCCAGCCGTGATTTGATTTTTATCAGTCTTTTAAATAAATAAATAAAATAAAATAAAATAAGGAATGTGTGATTACTGAAAGGAAGGCACCTCTCTGGGAACACAGGCCTTGCCTCCATCTCCCCGGGCAGCTCATAGGAACACAGGAAGCTGCTTAATACCTAGTGAAACCCTTGGCGCATCTAGCTCAGTATTGCCTGCACTGACTGGCAGCACCTCTCCAGGATTTCAGACGGGCCTCTCCCAACCTAACCGGCAGATGCCAGGCATTGAATCTGGGGACTGTCTGCATTCAGAGTTTAAGGATTAACAAGAACCGATTCCATACCTTTCAATATTTCTCTGATGAAATAGAGATGGCCCATTCAACAACAACCACTACAATAATAGTCATAATAGTTGTAATAATAATTTTATAATTTATACCCCAGCCATCTGACCGGGTTGCCACAGCCACTCTGGGCGGCTTCCAACATATAGATAGATAGATTTATTGTTACGGTTCTCAACCAGCACACACGTATCCATAAAAAAACAATCCAAAATACATGCTAAAATATGAACTATAAATATAAACTTGTAAGCTTTAAAATTTTTAGATAAAAGAAGATATCACTACTTTAAAAGGTGGGCTACAGCCGTTTATAGCACTGGTTCGTCTTTAGCTCTGTCCTGAAGCTATGTGGGTACTGCGGACTAGATCGGACTGAATTTTTATGGCTCTAGCACAGAACCTGGCTACCTTTGCCGTCACATTAGCGTTCGTATCTGTGAGAGGCCACTCTATATAGAAATTGTCCCAGCGTCCAGGTAGCTCAGCCAGCATCGAATGGATAAAATCGCCTCGTATCTCCTCATAGAAGCAGCATCACAAGAGTATGTGGCCAGTAGTTCCCACCTCTCCAGATCCGCATAGGCAGTATCTCTCGTTCCAACATATATAAAAACATAACAAAACTTTAAACATTTAAAAATAACTTCCTATTTTGTTGGATTTATGAGTATTGATTGTTTTTGTTAGAATGAATGAATATGTAAGATTTGTTTAGTTGTGTTTTATTAAGAATATTTGTTGTATTTGTTATGTTGATATTCATTATTAGTTATTTATTGTTGTTGTTTAGTTTGTTTTGTTTTTTTATTGTATGGTATGATATAATTTTCAATAAAGATTAATTTTTAAATTAAAAAAAGCAACCTTCCCTATAAGGGGCTACCTCCAGATGTTTTCATAAGCTGTATAGTTACTTAACTCCTTGGCTCATGGGTCACATAACTCTATACACTCCAACATTTCTCCGATAAAATAGGGACATCCCAAGGAAAATTGGGACATTCTAGGATGAAATCAGAAACCAGAGCAGCTTCTGTAAATCCGGAACGTCCCTGGAAAACAGGGACACCTGGGGGGGTCTGATCCGATTCAACGTAAAGCAAGAATTGAGGAAATGGAATGATGGGCAGAGCAGGAGATGCAAAATAATCTGGTTTACCTAATCCAGATGGCAGGTGTCAGCAGTAGTCCTGCCCAAGGATTCCAACGCGGAGATGCCAGGCGTAAGCAGAATCTACTGCAGTGCATGAGGGCATTATTTGGTGGTGGGGGCCAAGAGTTCCCTGAGAGCTGAAACTTCGCAGAATGCTCAGCTCAGAATTCCTGTGCTGGTGGATCTGGATCTAGAGATTGGACACTAGAGGTCAGTAACGGCTTTTGCAAAGAGCAGGAGAACTAGCAAGCTGTGGTTAACTGGCAAGGAGAGGTTGCAAAGCAGAGACATATCTGTCAACCTTCCCTTTTTTCGCAGTGGGAAACGGCGCTGGAATAAGGGAATTTCCGCAAAAAAGGGGAAGTTGACAGCTATGAGCAGAGATGTGGCATTACTTAGGTGTTTGGCACGTACAGGTGAAACTCGAAAATTAGAATATCTTGGAAAAGTCCATTATGTAAGCAATTGTTTTCATTAGCTACTGGAGTTTTAATATATGAGATAGACTCGTGACATACAAAGCGAGATATGTCCAGCCTTTATTATAATTGTGATGATTATGGCGTACAGCTGATGAAAACCCCAAGGTTGAAATTGTTAATTTGGGGTTCTCCTCTGCTGTACGCCATAATCATCACAATTATAACAAATAAAGGCTTGACATATCTCACTTTGCATGTCATGAGTCTATCTCATATATTAGTTTCACCTTTTAAGTTGAATTACTGAAAGAAATGAACCCTTTCCACGATATTCTAATTTTTTGAGTTTCACCTGTACATGCCTGTATACAGCATCACTCTTGTGGTACCTGGAACCTGGTGGAGGCATAAAGGTGCAGAAGACTGCATGCAGTGTGCCTGGAAGAACATTGCAGGGGGTTGAGCTAGAACCGCTGGTGTCCCTCCAAGTCTACCGTTCTATGATCCTGGGAGCTATTGCATTGGATTCTTCTACTGCACAACATTAAACTTACCAGAGCCCTTTCCTTAGCGGACAGAGAATGTTGAATGCAGCCCAAAGTATTGACAAGCTGTTGCTCGCAAGAGCCTTCATTTTGGGAAGAGCAAAAGGTATATTCCCAGATAGATTTGTTTTTGGAGCTGGCAGCGATGGCATGGTTCCATCTGCCAACTTAAAACAGCGGGACAGAGCACGGCAAAGGGATCAAGCTGTGTCAGGTGGAATCAGCAGGGCTTCTCTGGAGAAAGAACGCCTCTTCCTGCCATTAGGAACTTTCTGTAATTCCAGTTACAGGTAGGTAGCCGTGTTGGTCTGCCATAGTCAAAATAAAATAAAAAATTCCTTCCAGTAGCACCTTAGAGACCAACTAAGTTTGTTCTTGGTATGAGCTTTCGTGTGCATGCACACTTCTTCAGATACACTGAAACGGAAGTCACCAGACCCTTAAATATAGTGAGGGAGTGGGGAGGGGTATTACTCAGAAGGGTGGTGGGAATGGGTGATCAGCTCATAGGTGTGGAAAACCTGTTGATGACTGTTAACGACTGCAATTGGTTCTTACAGGGAAAGGCAAGGGGTGAGATCTCGGCTAAAGATAGCTTCGTCATGTATAATGAGATAAGAATCCAATGTCTTTGTTCAGACCAGGTTTCTCCATGGTTTTAAGTTTAGTGATTAGTTGCAACTAGTCGTCAACAGGTTTCCCACACCTATCAGCTGATCACCCATTCCCACCACCCTTCTGAGTAATACCCTCCGCACTCCCTCACTATATTTAAGGGTCTGGTGACTTCCATTTCAGTGTATCTGAAGAAGCGTGCATGCACATGAAAGCTCATACCAAGAACAAACTTAGTTGGTCTCTAAGGTGCTACTGGAAGGAATTCTTTATTTTATTTTGTTTTCTCTGTAATGTTTAGCCAAACTCTCCAAGTGGCTCCAGTTTGCCCTCTGGAGCCGCAGAGAACGGATCGCCACTTTCTAGCAACAGGCCGTTCGAAATTTGAAGGTGGCTCTCCCTTTCAACTCTCCAGGCCAAAAAGATAATAAACGCTAATAAATATTCTCCTCGCCCCCCCCCCTATATAATGGCATTGGATAGATGTGTGTATGTGCACGCACGTGAGTAAGAATCTCATTTGTTAAGTAATTAAAGTTATCTATTTGGACCCCAAGCGTTCTCAATGGTGTGCGCATTGCGGAAAGTGGAAGGGAGTATCGTTCTTAACGTGATAAATTTTACAAATGAATGAAAAAGAACCAAATGGGAGGGAGGTGTGCTGAGGCAAGAAACGAGGGTTTAATTTGATCCAGGGCTGAGCCAAAGACCCTGACGACTTAAAAATACTAATTTATATAGCATTTTCCCCTCCAGCGCTCTGAGCCCTCTGCATTACAATATCTCGCTTTTCCCCAAACCACGGCATTTTTCAAGTTTATCTTATGGGCTGTCTGCAGTGGAGCCCCAAGTTCCTGGGGCAGAGTCCCGGAGATTTGCTGAAGATTCTGGGGGAAGTGGTTTTATCTCAACGATTGCCACTTGGCTGTCACCCTCTCCTGTGAAACCTCTTAGGTGAACCACAGCTGCCATGTTCTGTCCTTCCGCATCAACTGGAACTGCTGGAAGTGGCTATGTGAAAACGGAGTCTTTTCCGTGGTGGCTCCGAGGTTGTGGAACTTGTTTCCCAACTCCCCCCACCCCGTATGTTTGTCATCATTGTGCAAAAACAAGTTTATTGGGTGGTTATTTGGATGTTGCAAACTGGTGATGTTGGTAGCTTCCCAATAGAACAGGAAGTGCCAACATGGCTGGAGAATTTGTGTTCAGGGGAAATGAATTCTCAAAGATGCGCAGGAAATATGGTCTTTGACCCAATGAGTTTTGGTGAGTTCTTTCTTGGGGGATATGGATGCAAGGCCGGCTTGGGCAAAGTTTATTATTTGTTTATGCGTTCCCAAACTTTATCGTTCTCATAAACTCACCCCCAGGACCTCCTAACCTATAAAGTAAAGGTAAAGGGACCCCTGACCATTAGGTCCAATTGCGAATGACTCTGGGGTTGCGGCGCTCATCTCACTTTATTGGCCAAGGGAGCCGGCGTACAGCTTCCGGGTCATGTGGCCAGCATGACTAAGCCGCTTCTGGCAAACCAGAGCAGTGCACAGAACGCCGTTTACCTCCCGCCGGAGTGGTACCTATTTATCTACTTGCACTTGACGTGCTTTCAAACTGCTAGGTTGGCAGGAGCTGCGACTGAGCAACGGGAGCTCACCCCCGTCGTGGGGATTCGAACCGCTAACCCTAGGCTCAGTGGTTTAACCCACGCGCCACCCACGCCCCTCTCCTAACCTATAAAACCACTATTTGGAATATCGGTTTGCATGACCCACTAAGGAACATAACAGCACAATAAAACACTGAATAGTAACAATAGCACATTTGTTCAAAATTCACTTAGAACTATTTTGTTCAACTAATCCAACAAAATTGATAACTTTGATTTGGTGAGACCAGCTTAGTCACTTACACCCCCAGCTGCCCCTTGCCTCTTAGTGCCCTCTAAGTAATCTCACACTTAATACACTCTAAAAATACACTTGCTTGGGTAAAGGGTGCATTGGGGGGCAGTGCCACCCACTTTGGGAACCACTGGTTTGACTATTTATAGACTGCCACCCAGAGCAGACCGGGGAGGGCCAGATATTTACCACACACACACACACACACACACACACACAGCTACTGTCACCTGTGAATGGTCTGGTGTTACAATGAAGTCAGGTGACTCCTTTTCACTTGCTTGTGTGTTTTGGAATCAAAGCATTTTGGCAAAGGGAGCATCAACCTATAAACACCTGGCAGGTCGAACAGGGGCCAGAGGATCTGCTGTCGCCACTACTCAGTAGACAATCTTGGGCCAAGCAAACAACCTTTTCTGTCGGAGGCAGCAGCTGCCCCCTGTCCCCGAAGATCTCCTAAGCTCCTGAGATATATTTTGGGGCAGAATCCACTCACAGAGATTAAACAGCTGAAATCTGGTTGAGCTCAAACCAGCCTTCGGTTATCAGCAGCCCCGCAGGCAGCGGAGAATGAAGCCGGACTTATGATAGATGGCTACCTTTTCTGATTCCCTGGCATGTACTTGAAGATTGCGTCGGAAGCCGATCGCTGGCGCAACGTGATGAATGTCTCCTTGCTAAGCTGTGCTATGTACTTTCTAGAGCTGGCGAGGCATAGCCAGCCAGTGATCTAGTCGAGCGAGGCCTGTTTGTCCCTGTCGCCGGCGTTGCTTTGTTTTGCGTGAGTGATGGCGCCATATCGACATTTAATTTTGCTCTTCATCCTGTCGGCCACGCTGTGCTATGGCACGGGGATGAGGGGATGAGATACGGCGCTGCAGCTGCCAGCAGGTTTGGCCCTCCATATTGCATTGCTCCCCACTCCCTCCTTTATATCTTTATATATTATATATCTTGAAGTACTGGATTAAAGCATAAACCAGGGGTCTGCAAACTAAGGCCCGGGGCCGGATGCAGCCCAATCGCCTTCTAAATGCGGCTCGTGGACAATCCAGGAATCAGCGTGTTTTTACATGAGTAGAATGTGTGCTTTTATTTAAAATGCATCTCTGGGTTATTTGTGGAGCATAGGAATTCGTTCATTCCCCCCCCCAAATAGTCCGCCCCCCCACAAGGTCTGAGGGACAGTGGACCGGCCCCCTGCTGAAAAGGTTTGCTGACCCCTGGCATAAACGGTTGAGGGAGCCTGAAGACTTGAGTAGGGGCGGAGAAAGCCTTGGGGAGCTGCCTGCCCGTGTCAACAATACTGGGCTCGATGGACCAATGGCCCATGAACGAACAGGCATTGTTAGACCACTCCTCCTGTTATCCTTGGCTGGCAATGATGGGAGTTCAGCAGCATATACAGGTGAAACTCAAAAAATTAGAATATCGTGGAAAAGTCCATTTATGTAAGCAGTTGTTTTCATTAGCTACTGGAGTTTAATATATGAGATAGACTCGTGACATGCAAAGCGAGATATGTCAAGCCTTTGCTTGTTATAATTGTGATGATTATGGCATGCAGCTGATGAAAAACCCCAAAGTTGAAATTGTTAATTTGGGGTTCTCATCAGCTGTACGCCATAATCATCACAATTATAACAAATAAAGGCTCGACATATCTCGCTTTGCATGTCATGAGTCTATCTCATATATTAGTTTCACCTTTTAAGTTGAATTACTGAAAGAAATGAACCTTTCCACGATATTCTAATTTTTCGAGTTTCACCTGTATGTGCTAGGTGGGTTTCATTAGATCTGCACCTATGCCTATCAGTTGGTTCGCTTGCAGGCATAAGCAGTGGCAGGATCTTTGGGCCTGTCCTGTTCTGCCCCATAGGAAAAACCAACGCTATGGTTATCTCTGTTCAGCCATCTTTGGGGACCTGCTTGGATCATTTCTAACCTGTTACGTAAGTTTTATTTGAGCCTTTAGTGTGATTTCGTTTGTAACAAAAATAAAGAATAAACCAAGCTTCTGAAATAGGTTTGATGGCAGCTGATTGCACTTTCCAGTTGTTAAATTCAACAGCCATATGTCTGGAAGTAAATCTCACAGTGATTCACTGATGCTTACTCCCCAGGTAAGTCTTAGAAATTCAGCACATTAGGATGATGCCAAGGGTTGCTTTTTAATGGCTGACTCCCAGGTGGTTCCAGTTACAGGTGGGTAGCCGTGTTGGTCTGCCATAGTCAAAACAAAATCGAAAATTCTTTCTAGTAGCACCTTAGAGACCAACTGAGTTTGTTCCTGGTATGAGCTTTCGTGTGCATGCACACTTCTTCAGATACACTGAAACAGAAGTCACCAGATCCTTAAATATAGTGGGGGAGTGGGGAGGGGTATTACTCAGAAGGGTGGTGGGAATGGGTGATAGGCTGATAAGTGTGGAAAACCTGTTGACGACTCTAAACGGCTGCAATTAGTCTTGCAGGGAAAGGCAAGGGGTGAGATGGCTAAAGATGGCTTTGTTATGTATAATGAGATAAGAATCCAATGTCTTTGTTCAAACCAGGTTTCTCCATGGTTTTAAGTTTGGTGATTAGTTGCAATTCAGCCACTTCTCTTTCCAGTCTATTTCTGAAATTTCTTTGTATTAAGACAGCTACTTTGAGATCTTTTATAGAATGTCCTGGGAGATTGAAGTGTTCTCCTACTGGTTTCTCTGTCTTGTGATTCCTGATATCAGATTTATGTCCATTTATCCTTTGGCGTAGGTGGTTGTTCTGTTTTTTGAAAGCATTTAATGGGATGGTTACGAATGCAACATACCAACCACCAAGTCCATGCAGTAAAAATGCATAAATGATGTTCATTCCATGCCTTCACCATATGTGCATTAGCAAAGGTTTCCCATTACATTATATATTTCCCATGTGGCCTTCAAAGCTCAACAAATCATGCACCTTCCTTTCTGGTGCTACCTGCTCAATAACTGATGGATGGAAGACACACACGTGAAAAATCCAGATTAATTTGCAAATGTGTGCATGCATTTAAATTGCTCATTCCCTCCTTCTTTTCAAAACAGTATTATGTGCATGTGAATTATGATTTTTTTTGCATTTATAATGACATGGATTAACAGATGGCAGGAACTTCTTTTGAATCACCGTGATCATAAAAATATCTCTTTAATAGCTCAATTTGTTTCAGGTAGGAGGCAAGAGAGAGAGGAAACATTTTCCTTTTCCTCAATAATAGATCCACATCCTGACTCAGCTGATGCCATACACAGTGCTGTGAGTTTGCAGGTGAGTCTGGCTGGTACCCTGTGCCCCTTCCACACCTGTGATCCTGCATACATGTGAGGGTTACAGAGCATAAGAGCAAGCCTAGCAAACCAGTTCCTTTGTCTAGATAATGGCTTTGGCCGGCTAGTTAAGTACCTTGATCAGCATAACTGAAGAAGTTGCTCTGTGCCATAGGGAAAAAATGGATGGGCTCCCTCTGCCCCAACTAGTTTCTAGGTAGGGAAACAATAGCAAAGGAAGAGTGAGAGCTGGACTGGAAGTGCGAGACACAGAGGACTCAGCTACATTAGTAAAGATAAAGCGCTTTATATGCATTATAACATTGTGACACCAGATGGTGCTGTGGAGTTCCGTCTTTCACCAATGGGATTTCCCTGCATGAAATTTACAACACGTTTAACTGAATTGCCCCCCTTTTTTTAAGGTATCTAGATTCAGCCAGAGATACGTTTTGCTGTGTGTTGGATCTAAAACTGACTCATAAAGAAGCAAGACCTTTGGGGGTGTGAATGCAGTGAGGGTCTCCATCTTATGCTTGGGTTGTATATACGTATAAGGAAAAATCTGTACCCACTGCTATGTGGGACACCTTCGGAAGCAGAAACGGCTAAGGAGTAAACCCTACACTAATCGAGTGGAATCCCTAAGACGGTTGCACGGCGCCTTGTACACCTCTTTCCGGCAGTTCCTGTGGCCGATCTGTTTCCCATCGTATTGCTCTGCTTTCCTTTGGATGTCTTGTCATCTGGGCAGCCCAGGACCTCCATACACACTGCCCAGGCTTGTGTCCTGGAACCACGCAGGAGGCAGCAGATACAAGTTACCAGTCTCTGCAGCCACGGCAGGCGCTGTGATCCTCCAGCAGTTTGACTTCACCTCCAGTGGCACAATGCATTGTCTCTCGAGACAGCTGGATGCCAACAACGTATCCTAAAGACACCACTGACCTACATTCCCAGGAAACTGAATCCTGGGTAAGTGCTCGGAACCCCCAGAGTCTCTCACCACTCAGAGATTGGGGTGTTGCCTCACAATGCCCAAGTGGACCACCTTGTTTTTCTGTGTACACAATTCCCCAGCCCCAGCCATTTATGCGCATGGTTCCCCAGGGGCATTACCATGCACACAGAGCATCGGATGCTCGCTTTTACACGTTGCCAAGAAAAGAAAAAGGCTGCAGTTTTGGTTAACTGATCAATAGGTGTAGCTGCAAATTTAGAAATGATTACTGTAATTCTAGTAGTGAGGCAGTACACCTCCCCATAGTGGAGATGGCTGTGGCCTGTGTGCCTGCTTAGTCAATGTCCACTTAGAAGAAGAAGAAGAGTTTGGATTTGATATCCCGCTTTTCACTACCCGAAGGAGTCTCAAAGCGGCTAACATTCCTTTCCCTTCTCCCCCACAACAAACACTCTGTGAGGTGAGTGGGGCTGAGAGACTTCAGAGAAGTGTGACTAGCCCAAGGTCACCCAGCAGCTGCATGTGGAGGAGTGGAGACGCGAACCCGGTTCACCAGATAACGAGTCTACCGCTCTTAACCACTACACCACACTGGCTCTCAGGGCCCCTGCTTGCTCTCCCTTCTTATGGTTCTTGACTTCTAAACCTGACTTGGACCAGATAACCCTTCGTACAGAAGACTCAGTTGAATTGCCTCCACTGAAATGGGGAACGGCCGTAGCTCAGTAGAAAAGGTTTGCATGCAGGAGGTTCCTGGTCCAATTCCCACCATCTCCAGGTAGGGCTGGGAGAAACAACCCTGTCTGAAATCCCAGAGAGTCGCTGCCAGCCAGTGTCCACAATAGTGAGCTGGGTGGGCCCCAGAGGTGTAGGAAGGTCAGGTGGTACCCGGTGCGGAAAATTTATTGTCACCTCCCCCATTGATTCCCCCCCCCCCTGCAAAAATGGTTTTACGTTATTTCATATTTTCTTACAAAGGAATAATAACAAGTAATATCCCGCCCTCCCCGGCCGAAGTCGGGCTCAGGGTGGCTAACATCAGATACATAACATTGGTATAAAATCAGACAATAATTAAATTACCTCCTAAAAACATCTCAAAATCAAATTAAAGTCTAATTAGATGGCTTTCCACAGGGTTAGGATTGGGAACAGTAAGTGCTCCACTGAACTGAAATTTCAGCCTTCACGGCATAGGAAAACAGCCAAGTAAACAGCTGTTTTGGTGGAGGAGGGTCAAGACATTAACCGATATGCATGAAATTTCATATATAGCTATATAATCCCTAGTATAGTAAGATAAGACCTTTGGAGCAGGCATTTTTTTTTAAAAAAAGATTTTTTATGAACTGCCCTAGTAGGGCAGTAATTGTTCCTTGATAATTTGTCACCCCTCCATTATGGAACATGGGGTGGCCCACCCCCTACGCCCCCCCTTGCTACGCCCCTGGTGGGCCAATGACCTGACTCTGCATAAGGCAGCTTCCTGTATTCCTATGAATGAAGCAAAAGTATGGTGATTTAGCCACATCTCACTTGATAATTTCCACCTTGAACACTGTTGCACGATGGGATTATCTTGGCCCTTCGGTAGATTATTTTAAAACAGGCCAGGCGCGGAGCTAATCAATTTTCTTACTGACACAAATCTCCTTTCCTTATCTGTGTTTACAGGCAGTAATCCCATATTTACATAGAAAATGCTGTCGTGCTAGCCAGCTATCCCATAATATAATAGCTAGGCTTCAGGGATCAGAGCGGGATGATAGGAACCGCTGAATATTCTAATGCTTTGCACCGTACACAGCCCCAGTTATCTACAGTGTTAGCACTCTGGGAGAAAATAAGCAGAGGCGCTCGTTTGCAGTGAGTGGATGGAGGGTGCTGGGGAATGAGAAGAGAAACATCCAAAAAGAAATGCTCATGAAATTCATTACAAAGCAATGCTCTAATCAGAAGTTTCGAAATGCAGGAAGCTGCCTTACCACTGAGCTACGTGCCCATTCTCCAGCAAAATACAGAAGTGGAGGCTGATCCATCCGAGAGAGAGAGAGAGAGAGAGAGAGAGAGAGAGAGAGAGAGAGTTATGGGTTTGGCAGGATAATTCTGGAGGATGCTCTGACACCATTCCAATTATTGATAGGTAAAGGTAAAAGAAAAGCCCCCCTTGATGGTTAAGTCCAGTCGAATGTGACTATGGGGTACGGCGTTTATCTCTGCTTTCAGGCTGAAGGAGCCGCCGTTTGTCTGCAGACAGGTTTCCAGGTCATGCGGCCAGCATGACTAAACCGCTTCTGGTACAACGGAAACACCGTGACGGAAACCAGAGCGCACTGAAACGCTGTTTACCTTCCCGCTGCAGCAGTACCTATTTATCTTCTTGCACTGATGTGCTTTCGAACTGCTAGGTTGGCAGGAGCTGGGACAGAGCAACGGGAGCTCACCCCGTCCTGTCCATTCAAACTGCTGACCTTACTTGGCGCCACACTGATAACTCATTCTTCATACTTGTATCCAGCGAGGGTTAGAATCTAGTAGAGGAACTTGCTGAACCAGTTAGGTTAAGTTTCTTCAGAAGACAATGACCTTAGTTGGCCACTTTAACTGTCCCGGTCAGCAACTCAGAGATGACCTATGTGGCAATAGCTACAGCTAAGTGATGGAGAATGAAAGACCCAAGGAGGCCTGAGCTAGAGAGGGCTGTGTGTGAGAGAGATGAAAAATCTGAGTGCTAGAAGCTGCAGGCAGAATGTGGCCGCCAGACTGGTGACTGGAAGCAGCCGCCGGGACCATATAACTCCAGTCCTAAAGGATATACATTGGCTCCCTGTACTTTTCCGAGCAAATTCAAAGTGTTGGTGCTGATCTTTAAAGCCCTAAACTGCCTCGGCCCAGTATACCTGAAGGAGTGTCTCCACCCCTGTTGTTCAGCCCGGACACTGAGGTCCAGCGCCGAGGGCCTTCTGCTGGTTCCCTTACTGCGAGAAGTGAAGTCACAGGGAACCAACAGGGCAGAGGGCCTTCTCAGCAGTGGCACCTGTCCTGTGAAACGCCCTCCCATCGGATGTCAAGGAGACAAACAACTATGGTGGAATCTACATGCATATAAAAAACACTGTGAAAATGCTTTTTTAAGGAAGTTCTGAAAAATACAATGAATTTTGCATAGCTCACCATTGCCATCTAGTGTCTCACTTGGATATTGCACTTTACAACACATTAAAATTGTTTTATTTGCAGTTGTGTAGCCAAGTCCTGGGACCCAGGTGGCGCTGTGGGTTAAACCAGAGTCTAGGGCTTGCTGATCAGAAGGTCGGTGGTTCGAATCCCTGTGATGGGGTGAGCTCCCGTTCTTTTGCTGCTCCCGTTCTTTTCACTGCTCTTGTTCGTCAGAAGCGGCTTTGTCATGCTGGCCACATGACCCAGAAGCTGTCTGCAGACAAACGCCGGCTCCCTCGGCCTATAGAGCAAGATGAGCACCGCAACCCCAGAGTCGGACATGACTGGACCTAATGGTCAGGGGTCCCTTTACCTTTTAGCCGAGTCCTATATGACTTTTAGAGGACATCTGAAGGCAGCCCTGTTTTGGGAAGCTTTTAACACTTGATGTTTCATTATGTTTTTGAAAATACCTGTATACTGTTGGAAGCCACCCAGGATAGCTGGGATGACCCAGTCAAATGGGTGGGGTACAAGAAAAAAAAATTAGTATATTATTAGACTATTAGACATCTCTTTTTCTGTGCTGGATCCAAAGCTATGACCAAATGGAGGAGCAGGATCTTTCGGGCTGCTAATGCTGCAAGCCCCTCCATCTTATGCTCAGGTTGTACAAACGTGCAAATTAAACAAACGAGACTCTGGAGCCTAAGCTGGCCTTCATTCCAAGGACACTGAACGCTGGTAAGCACTGGAGTTTCTCACGGCTTGGAGATCAGGGTGTCTTCAACAATTCTTTAAATGTGCCCCACTATCCCCTTCTCTCTCTAGCTATATATATGCAGTGACTGTTCTTTTTTAAAAAAATGTATCTGATTGATTCACAACCTCATTGTTGTACTCTCGGTGAGAAAAATAGTAATAAAAAAAGCCGCCACCCACAACATACTTTGAGGGTGATGAATGGACTATCGCTGGCTGACAAAGAGACAAGCCAAGCCATTTCATACCCCACTGAGTCCTTGCAGTGGGGCTTATGCTTCCTCTTTTTGCAGAGCCTGCCACAGCAATGGGGTGTATCCCTTATGAACAGAAAGCTGTACAACTGAGCAGGGAGAAATCTGTAGCAAAGGAGGGTTTCTGCACACTCTGCTATTCTTTTCCGTCTGCCATCAGCGGGGTGTCCCCCCCCCCCGAGGTAAATTTATTATGTTTTGTAAACAATAACATACAACAATAAAGAAACAGGCATCTACAGAAAGCAGTTTGCCTGCATGAAGGAGCATACACACGAGCTGAGATTTAAAAGGGCTGTGCGTAAGAAGTGGAGGGTGGGGGAAATCACCAAGGAAAGGTATAAATGAGTTGCCAACAGTTACATACAGAAGATCAGGCAGACTAAAGCTCAGAACGAGCTCAGGCTACCAAGAGGAAGAGGATCCTCTTAGGCTTGCTGATTGGAAGGTCAGCGGTTCGAATCCCCGCGACGGGGTGAGCTCCCATTGCTCTGTCCCAGCTCCTGACAATCTAGCAGTTCGAAAGCATACCAGTGCAAGTAGATAAATCGGTACCGCTGTGGTGGGAAGGTAAACAGCATTTCCGTGCGCTCTGGCTTCCGTTGCACCAGAAGTGGTTTAGTCCTGCTGGCACATGTCCCGGAGAAAGCTGGCTGAGGACAAATGCTGGCTCCCTCGGCCTGAAAGCGAGATGAGTGCTGGCGCCCCATAGTCAAGTTCAACTAGACATAACCATCCAGGGGTCATTTACCTTTTACCTTTCCAAGAGGTTAACTTGGAGGTTAATAAGAAGGGTTTTTCTGGCTATGTTCAAAGCAAGAGGAAGAACAAGCAAGTGGGTAGGTCCTCTGCGTGGAGAAGACGGAGAACCGCTATTGGGTGACAGAGAGAAGGTAGAACTGCTCAACACCTCCTTGCCTCTTTCTTCAGCCAAAGGAAAGCAGCGCCCAAGCTGACGGCCACAGGATAAATGATGCAGGGTTCTGTTGCTCATCTAGTTAAACCCGCTGCAATGCACGAATCACAGCTTTGGGACCCGGGTCCTGCTCTCTGGAGCAACACTACCTCCTTCGAGCACAGTGAAGTTGTCTGTCCACCCACTCACCCCCATTGCATTTCACAGCTTCAATTAATTTCTGCTGGATTTTTTTTTAATTAAAAAAGCACACAACATTTTTTTTATACAGTTAAATAAATACCTCATGTATGTGCACCAGCACGCTTTTATAAAGACCAAGCATGACCGTTTGCCAAAGAAGGGCAGGTGCAACTAATTTCTGTTTGGGTGTGCATCAATGGACATGGATAGGGATGGAGTGTTTTTACCTACACAAAGGTGTTCACACCTTGGCTAGAGAGGAATTAGGAATGGCTTAAGCTAAGGACTCCAATCAGTGTGATGGAGCTGGTTTGAGCAGCCACAAGAAGAAGAAGCGTTTTGTAAGGAAGCTCAGGGCCCTGATGCATCGTGGACAAGTGTCGCACGGATAGAAAACCCATCTTGGAAATGCTGTGAGTGCACCATCCAATGGGAGTGTGAGCGCAACCCAGGCCTGCTCTATCTTCCTCTGCACGACAGCCCAGTGCAGAGATCTGAAAACACAGTGAGTAAATCCAGGGGCAGAGGAACGGGGGTGCGGTGGGGGCGGGGCCACTCTGGATCTCACCACTGAGAAGGGTGACAAAATGCCAGGTGGCACTCACCGCGGGGCCCTGCAGCGCGTCTGAGCCATGAGTCTCTCCTGGGAGTGACCACTGTGGATTGGGTGCCTGCAGGCTCCACACTGCCCAAACGGTCCGCCCACTTGCCTCCCCCCCCCCAGCTGTAGGGTGGCTGAGTGGAAGGAGGCAGTCAGACAGACTCCTTGGAGGCCCGTGGAGTGTCCTGCCCCGCCCTGCCCCGTGGGTGGCTGGCTTCGCCCCTGGGCGCAGGGCATGTGTGCCGCCCCAGACGCCCGATCGGCTTGCTCCGCTGCTGAGTAAATCAGGCGTCATCTCCAGGATCCAGGGAGGCGGAGAACAAACCAGAGGATCCTGAGTAACAAGTCAGCGTTCACCAATTTGGTGAGTGAGCCATTGCGGTGGTGTGGAGGGTGAGAGACTGTTGTCTCTCCCTCCTGCTCACAGCCACCTGCAGCCTGCCAGTCCTCTAGCCATCACCTGCCCGTGGACGGCTTGGCAGAAATGGAAATTACAGTGCAAGCAGGAACCAGTGGCTTTTACAGGAGAAATCATTATTATTGCCATGTTTTATGGGGAAAATAACCCTGAAGAATGTTTTGTAAGGCAGCCGTTGAGACGGGCATATGATAACATCGTAAACCATAAGGGGAAAGGCGGGGAGGGGGGTGATTCAGAGTCGTTGCGAAGCAGGGAGAGGGGAGGGGGAGACGGGAGAAGGGAGGTGAATTGTGGCTGCCTGTCATTGTCCGAAGCTCTGTTGTCCTGTACAAAGCATGCACACAAATACAGGAATTCTGGGGGCAAAACTCATTGCTGTCACTGAGTTGCTGCTATTCTCAACTCCCCCTTTAGAATTGCCACTAGAACTGGGGACGGGGGGGGGGGGGGGACGACGACGACGACGACGGGACCAAATGCTTCCCCAGGTCTCTTCATCACAAGACCACCCTTTCCCCAGACCCTGCTCTGCGCCCTATTTGAGTGTCTTTCCCTGGCTGGAATGCTATGCTCCTGAAGAGTAATAATGCACAGAGTGTCTAGAAATCTCTGTCTTTTGCATGAAGCTGCCATCTTCTGTGTCAGACCACCGGCCAACCGAGCTCAGCATTCCCTACACTGACCGGCAGTCTGTCCTGATCCCTTGGCTCTCTGGCAGCCAGACCAAGACCAAAATCTGAGGATCAATCAGCATCTGGAAAACCCACAGTCCAAGATCCAAAGCTGAAAGTCTGGAACGAGCTTCAGGTTCAATCCAAGTCAGGATGCAGTCCAGCATCATGCCTGAAATAGAAACCCACGGAAGTCCAGGAGTATCCAAGACAAAGCACCTCAACATGGGCAGTTGAGCATGTGGGATGTGATCCAAGAGAAGCAGTCAAGTACAACATTCTTTGTAATGCTAGAGAAGACATGCAAGAGAATGTTTGGTCCAGCCAGTCGAAACTTCCCTTTGCATGTGATAGAAGGTGGGCGTGACCTAACCTGTCCAGGTAACAAAAGGACGAGTCATGCAGCACACTTCCCTCCTTTTGACTTCCTTCTTCGTTTGACCAGCTTTTAGCTAGGACTGCTCTGCTAGCTCTCAGCTAACAGAAGCACTGGGATCATTCCCCCATATGGGGTAGATCCTCATGTACATATTTGTAACTAAGTCTGCCTTCAGGGATCCAACTGTGAACTGATGTGAGTAAAATTCTTTTATTGACTTTGAATAAATTTTTGGCGTCTTTATTCTTTTAAGAGGGATTCAAGGTTGCTTACCAGGAAGGTACAATTCAATTTGAGACAGATTGAACTGTATAATAGTGAGAGGCTCGCACGAGCCTGCAACCAGCTATCTGCTGTGTATGTAAAAGGGGGAATGTAACTCTGCTACATAAAGGAACTTGCTAGCACAAGTTAGGAAGGATATTAATAAACAATATATCCTCTCCTGCCACCCTGAACATCCCCACAGAGCAGATTGAGCCCCTCAGCTCTGCTGCCTTCTGACACTGTGCCTGCTGATTGCAACATCTGGGCTTGATGAGACAGGTGACCCTCACCTGCTTTCTGATTGCGCCAGCTGAGGAATCACATGCCTCCTTCCCCAGCTGGCCAGCTAGTGAACTAGGTTGCAGAACCTGGCCTTCCTCTGCTTCCTGGAGTGCCCTGCCTGCTGTTCCCTACGTCTCAGGACCCGTGGGGATGGGGACCTCTCTGGCTCTGGCGAGGGGTCCCACTGCTCGGTTTCCTGTGCACTGTCCCCTGATCATGCTCTGTCACCCCATGAGTACTACCTACAACAACCTTTCCTTCCCCATCCCCAGCTTGCCCCTGTGTGACCCAGTCCCAGCTGCACCCCTCGCTGGGAACTTCTTCCTCCTCCCCAAAGTCCTGCCATTTCATGACACAGTCCCTCTTCCTCTTCTGCAGCTGATGCGCTGACACCTGACACCCCGGGATTGCTCCAGGCCACTGCATTTAGCTTCTTTGCAGGGGGTTGGGCTAGATGTCCTCTGGTGTCCCCTCCAACTCTACAAATCCACGATTCCGTACTACACTCCAGATGAATATGCGACTTGGATTAGGATGAGAAATAGATTCTCCATTTTCCAGAAGCAATCATTAAGCCCCACTCTCCGGGAGTGGGGGGGGGGAATCGAACACCATACTATAAATAAAATGGAAAGAATTAATTATCGATGGCTAAGGCCCAATGAGCTTTGATGTAATATATCAGCCGTGAGATGTTCAGGTCTGTGCTTTTAAAACAAGGACTGAATCTACTGTATTGAGTACAGAAATAAAGGGTTGTAAATATAGAGAGAGAAAAATTCCATATTTATGCACTAAGCTTCTTTGAGTTGCCACGTGTGGGTGGTTGACATAGCAGAACAGAAACATTAATGAACTGACCCTCAAATATTCGTTTGACCATCTTGCTGTTTGTTCCTTGTAAAACAAAAGCAAAAACTCATGCTGCTAGCCCTTATGGTGCCTTTTCTTTAGGATTCTACTGGTTTTAATTAGGATATTTGCCGAGTGGCGGCAAGAGCACATGGGGTCACAGGCATGTCAAAGGTCTGTGTCCCTTTGGAGAATGGCAGACACGGCCAGAGACTGTTGTGCTTTAAGAAATATGGTTTATTCACCTATTTACACCTTCCGTCTGCATAGAGGGAGTCCAGATCTTACAGGATGGCCCACGGCACTGCAGGCAACCTTCATGCTCCCAGGCCAAGATGGATGCTAGTCCAGCTTCCTCGTTCTTCTTCCCAGAAAACCCCTTGCTTCCAAACTCCCTTTTCCTGTCCCCTCAAACACACAGTGACCCCGGCAGCCTTTGTGACATTTGCGCTCCGAATCTCCAGCCCATTCTCTTAAGGTTTGATCTCCACCATCTCCTGAGCAAAGGATCTCAGGGAGCAAGCAGGTGGTTGTGGGGAAGTCCATCTGCTGCAGAGAGCTGCTGCCAGAGAGTGGGCAACATGCTGCACTCTAGATCCACTTTGATTCTGTATCACAGCTGTCGTCACCAAGATCAGATTCTGTAGCAAACCCATAGAGTTGGAAGGCACCCCAAGTGTCATCTAGTCCAACCCCTACAATGCAGGCATCTCAACATATGGTCACCCATCCAATCTGAAACCATACCGGACCCTGCTTAGCTTTGCAAAATGTGCATGCAGTTCTCAATTCCTGTCGGTCCCAGCCAGCAAGACAAATGGGCAGGACCAATGGGAATGGCAGCCCAACAATATTTGGAGGGTCGCAGGTTCCCTGTCCATGCCTTACAAAGACCCCAGTTCCAAGCCATCTCAGGGAAGGGCCATAATTCAGTGGCAGAGCATCAGCTTTACATGCAGAAGGTCCCAGGTTCAGCCCCCAGGTAGGGCTGGGGCAGATCCCCTGCCCGGAAGCCCAAGGGGCCGCTGCCAGTCAGTGTAGATAACACTGTACTATTTGGACCAATGGTCTGACTTAGGATAAGGTGGCTTCCTAGTCCTGCGCAGGGTTTGGACCAGAAGCTTTTCCCTCACTGTGCAACAGCATCCTCACTCCCTGTCATTCATGGGAAGCAAGCTCAGAAGTGCAGGCTCCTTGGATTACATAGCTGTCAACTTCCCCCCTTTTTTTAAAGGGAAATTCCCTTATTCCGAATAGGATTCCTCGAAAGAAAAGGGAAAAGTTGACAGCTATGCCTTGGAAGCAGATAAAAGGATCGGCAGGTAGATGCAGAAGCAACTGCAAAAGGTCATGGACCAAGGCGCTGGAAACCTGGAACTTCCATTCCATTGCAATCGGTTCCCCGAGGACATATCACCCAAGAACCCAGGAAATCAGAATGGCGGCTTATAAAGATCATGACAGCCTATTTTGGGGACTGTAAATGGAACTCCTATATCTAGGAGGGCCTGCGCAAGCAAATTCAGCTTCGACGTGATCTTGCCTGGTAAATGGAAGCCCTGCTGCTGAACACACACACACACACACACACACACACACACACACACACACGAAGTATTTTTTCGCCCGCTCTTCCGATGCACTTTTGTCCCTCAGGGTGATTTACAACATATGTTGAAGACATTGCTTCCTCGCATTTATTTATTTATTTCATAAAATGTTATACACCGTTTGATTGGGGAAAAGAAAGAAGCCCTCAAGGAGGTTGATGGAAAAGATAAAACAATAAAATTATTGATAAAAAACAATGAATTAGAATAATTGAAAATGTCCAAAAAAATTAAAACCAACAACAAACCATATTACACTGGTCCTTAAAGACCTACATTGGCTCCCGGTACATTTCTGAGCACAATTCAAAGTGTTGGTGCCAAACTTTAAAGCCCTAAATGGCCTCAGCCCAGTATAACTGAAGGAGCGTCTCCACCTCCATCGTTCAGCCCGGACACTGAGGTCCAGCTCCGAGGGCCTTCTGGCGGTTCCCTAACTGCGAGAAGTGAGGTTACAGGGAACGCGGCAGAGGGCCTTCTCAGTAGTGGCACCTGCCCTGTGGAATGCCCTCCCACCAAATGTCAAGGAAATAAACAACTATCTGACTTTTAGAAGACATCTGAAGGCAGCCATGTTTAGGTAAGTTTTTGATGTTCAATGTTTTATTCTGTTTTTAGTCCTTTGTTGGGACCCACCCAGAGTGGCTGGGGAGACCCAGCCAGATGGGCGGGGTATAAATAATAAATTTTATTATTATTATTATTATTATTATTATTATTATTATTATTATTATTATTATTAACTAAAAGCAGATTAAATGATGCACCAAACATGTCTCTCCACTTCATTAACAGGGATACCGTAAGCTTCTGCAAAACTTGCCTGTTTTCTTTCTACAAACAATCTTTCCGCAGCAAGGAACAGGATAACTTCAATAAGGTCTTTCAGTCCACCCATGATAGATGAAAGGTGTTTGTGGGAAAAGTCACCTGATATAATCCATTGTCAAACCATCTTTCTGATTAACAGGTATGACCCTTGTGGAGCATCACCAGTCGTAAATTTGTCATGGATGATCAATGCTTCCAGTAAAAAGCTAGCTCCCCCCCATTTTGTGAAGACAATGCTAAGGCTCTGTTTATAAGTTATAGGTGTCTTTACCTCCTAGAAAGATCATCACAGGAAATCAAAGCGATCTGATCTTGGCTTAATTTTTACACTCAAGCCTTGTGATGTTCTTGTACTGCTCTTTCTGTGATCTGAGCATGCGGCCTGAGTTACTGCATTTGTAGATAAGGCCAGCCCTATTGTGAGATATTGCAAATTGGCTCGATCAGGAGTTGCACCCTCCTTCCCTCGGCCAGCCAAGGAGCAGGGTGCACGTGGGCACCCTTTTGCGTGTTCAGACCCAGAAACCTCCCCCACCCAATGAACTCACATCTGACTCAAATTTTAGTTTGGTTTTTGGCAGAATTTAGGCCACAACTTTATTGATTACAGAAAGTGAGTGGTTGCATAGGTTCTGGTTCGACTAGCTCCCTGCCATACAGGTAGCGCTGACCCAGGGTTCCAGCATAGGTCAGCCATGGGTGAACACCTAGATAAGCGGAAAGCTGGGAACAGGCTATGTCCGCCACCCAAATGTCACCCTGGACTCAGGCACGGGCACAACCCCCTCTCAGGGGTTGACCAAACCATTGAGTCCCTGGATTCCTTTAACGGAATACCCTTCGCATAGGGATGGTGAGAGCGTTCTCCCATCCCTATCACCTGAACCAGAGCCTATCCGCAACCTTACAAGTTGTGACGATTTGCTATGCGGCAGGCGAAACCCAAATGGCGCCAGCCAATCAGCCAAGTGGGGAAAATTCCTGCTGTGCCCCAGTCCCAACGACAGACGACACACGACGGCATAGCAAGGTCAAGCGCACAAGCCCTAAAAGTAGGGAGAGGTGGGCGGGTGTTCCGAATGCATGCACCGAAAAGAGGAAGCTCTGGGTCACGTGCATGGGTATTTATAGGTCCCTCGATCTGTTTGGACTGCGCCCCATTGGCCCGATTGAACCCAGCATTGAGGGACCTCACAGGGTGTCGGTTTCCAGGTCTCACCGCAACACGTGCCCTCTTTGAGGGAGGACCCGATTTGCCGGCCATAAGGAGAAGGAGGTGCCACCGCTGCCCCAACCATGCAAACCTGTCCCAGGCATGGCTTCCTTCCCTGCGGCTCTGGCCTCGATGTGTGGGGACCTGATTGTGCCCCCTAAACAAAAACTGTGCCCGGGGCCACGGCCCCCAGCACCCCATGCTATGCCACTGGCCACAGGCATAAGTGGGTGGAGAAGCAAATGCCAATTCTTCTTTAAAGCAGACTAGTTTCTACCCACTCCCTCACATGCCCCACTCTAGCCTCCATCCAGGCAGGCAGGTGGCATTATCAGAGTTCACCTGTAGCTGCATGGTGAGATGTGATTAGAGACAACCCAGTCTCTGAAGGCTTTTTTTTTTAAATCTGAGAGTTAAAAATACTAAGAAAAGATTGTTTTTTTTCATGTCTGCCTACCAGCCAGGCACAAAACACTTTAAAAACCTGCCTCATCACAATATTGTCACTCTCTTTGCGGTGCTTGCCTTCTCTGAAGCATTTTTTCATTATTGATTGACGTCGCTTCTCGGGGAAGTTGAGACGACATGTGGAGAAGGGCATGATTAAAGAACTGGTTTGAAACTGTAAAAGCTCTGATGGTTCCTGACAAGTGTTTGGGTTTGTTAGAATCATAGACTTGTAGAATTGGAAGGGATCCCAAAGGTCATCCAGTCCAACCCCCTGCAATGCAGGAATCTCAACTAAAGCATCTGTGACAGATGGCCATCCAAACTCTGCTTAAAAACCTCCAAGGAGGGAGAGCCCACCATTTTCCATTCCACTGTTGAACAGCTCTTACCATCAGAAAATTCTTCCTGCTGTTTATTCAGAATCTCCTTTCTTGCAACTTGAAGCCATGTGTTCGAGTCCTACCCTCCAGAGCCGGAGAAAACAAGCATGCTCCCTCCTCCGTGTGACAGCCCTTTAGATATTTGAAGATGGCTATCGTATCTCCTCTCAGCCTCCTCTTTTCCAGGCTAAACATACCCAGCTCCTTCAATCTTTCCACATAATGGTTTCTAGACCCTTGATCATCTTGGTTGCACACATTCCAGCTTGTCAACAACCTTCTTAAATTGTGGTGCCCAGAATTGGACACAGTATTCCAGGTGTGGTCTGACCAAGGCAGAATAGAATGGTCCTATTACTTCCCTTGATCTGGACACTATATTTCTGTTGATGCAGCCTAGAATAGCATTAGCTTTTTCTGTTGCTGCATCACACTGTTGACTCATGTTAAGCTTGTGGTCCACCAAGACCCCTAGATCCTTTTTACATGTACTGCTAGTAAGCCAGGTGTCCCCCTCCCCGTTATATTTGTGCATCTGGTTTGTCCTTCCTAAGTCCAGAACCTTTAAATTTGTCCCTATTGAAATTCATTTTTTCTAGTAGCACCTTAGAGACCAACTGAGTTTGTTCCTGGTATGAGCTTTCGTGTGCATGCACACTTCTTCAGATACGCATCTGAAGAAGTGTGCATGCACACGAAAGCTCATACCAGGAACAAACTCAGTTGGTCTCTAAGGTGCTACTAGAAAGAATTTTCGATTTTGTTTTGACTATGGCAGACCAACACGGCTACCCACCTGTAACTGAAATTCATTTTGTTAGCTTGTTCCCAGTTCTTCAATTTGTTAAGGTCATTTTGAATTCCGATTTTGTTTTCAGCTGTCTTTCCCAGATTGGTGCTATCTGCAAATTTGATTAGCATCTCCTCAATTCCTTCACCTGAGTCATTAATAAAGACGTTGAACAACAATGGACGCAACCTTGTGGCACCCTACTTGTCACTTTTTCCCACGATGATGAGAAACCGTTAGCACCCTTTGGGTTTGGCCAGTCAACCAGCTACAAATCCACCTAACAGTTACCTCATCTAGCCCACATTTTACTAGCTTCTCCACAAGAACATCATGGTGGACATTGTCAGAAGCCTTACTACTTAAAAAAAAAAAAAACACACACACACACAGCAACAAGACTACACCAGTGGTTCCCAATTGGTAGTCCGTGGTCCACATAACCCACCCAGGGGGTTGGTGGCACCATTCTGATAACAAAAGCGACCATAAACTTTGACCATAGACTTTGTCATGGACTTTGAAAACACTCGAACTCAGAACACAAGGGAGAAATGTGCTAAGAGGAAGGCACGCTTGGCAAATCCACACCATGATCAACTCCCGCCCGGGAACCAATGTGGAAGTACGCGTGGGTCCAGAATTGGCCTCCACAATCACTTACAGACTCATTGTTAAAACCGTGTTTATGGAAGACAATCTTACTCAGCTATGAGTGATCACCAAAGAAGAAGACGAAGAAGAGAAGATTAAAAATTTCAAAAGTAGGGGGTATGTGGCTTCGCTTTTGCAAGAGACGGTCTGCAGTACTTAGCTAATTTGGAATCACGCCCCCAAACCATTTTTTCAAAATTGTACTGTTTCTGATAATGATGTCAATTCCAACACCAGAGAAATAATCTGTGTGGACCAACTGTTGTTCAGAAATGGCTTTGCCACTACATCTACAATAAAGACTTTTGAGGTCATGCGTTGGTGGAAAAGGCTATATTTATCAATTTAATAGGAAGCTGACAGCCAGGGAACCCCCTCGGATTGATTGGCAAGGGGGCCTGAGGTTTGTGAAGCAGCGGCCCCCCATTCGTGCCAAAGGACCAGCATCCACCGAGTAAATCTCAACAGTCTGCAAGATACAGCACACCAGACTTGCTTAGCTTACTTAAGAGGTTGCAACAGATTCCCTTAACCTTTCAAGCGTTTTGCAATGCATTCGACGACGCACCCGTTCTTGCTGGAGCTGCGCATATTGCTGAACTTGACAAATTCGCAACCGGGATCAGTTTGCCAACTGTGCTGCGGAACAGCAGGTAAAGGTCAAGCTCAAGAACGCATGACAGATTGAAGCTTGTTCCTTCCAATGTAGCAATTCCCCCCCTTAAAATGCTGTTGTAAATCCGGCATGACACCGTGCAACATGAGACTATTCTTAAATATATTATTAGACTGCCAGAAGGGGAAACTATTACAAATGTGACCGATTTGCAAGGCTTAGCATACTAATGTCGATTTTTTCCCCTTCTCATACTTCTGCTGCTGCAAGAAATTTTGTTGTTTGGCTTCTCTTCCAGTTGTGCTTCCATGCAGGGCCGGCCCACCCATGAGACAGACTGAAGCAACCACCTCATGCAGCGGAATCCCACACAGCACTGCCCCAGTGGTGGAGCTTCATGCTCTGGCACCAGGGGGTGGAGAGCAGATGGGGCATGGCTGGCACATCCTGGGGGCGTGGCGCACCATCTGTGGGAGTGTGGCGCCCAGCGCAGGTGGGGGAACAGCTGGGATGGCACCCCACCGGGATCACACTACCTGGGGCAGTGCGCTCCCCCCGCACTCCTCTTCCTCCGCCAGTGCACTGCCCTATGGGTGCCCTGCCCACCCCGTTGCCAGGGTTGCGTGGAGAGCCAGTGCGGTGTAGTGGTTAAGAGCAGTAGACTCGCAATCTGGTGAACCGGGTTCGCGTCTCCGCTCCTCCACATGCAGCTGCTGGGTGACCTTGGGCTAGTCACACTTCTCTGAAGTCTCTCAGCCCCATTCACCTCACAGAGTGTTTGTTGTGGGGGAGGAAGGGAAAGGAGAATGTGAGCTGCTTTGAGACTCTTCTTCCCTTCTCCTTCTCCTTCTCCTCCTCCTCCTCCTTCTTCTGTGGCATCTTCTAGCGAAATGTCATCAGAAGTCACAGCGCAATTCTGGTATGTGATACTTACAGGGGTGAGCCGCACCTTCCCCTTTTGCCTCAGGTGGCGAAATGGGATGGGCTGCCCCTGTCTCCATGCATAGTCATGACTCCATCAGTCTACCACTGTCAATCAACCTTCAGCCCCCCCCCTAACGTTTAGTCATAGCATCATTGGAAAAGGTAAAGATTGAACTATGGTGCTGGAGGAGACTCTTGAGAGTCCCATGTTCTGCAAGAAGATCAAACCTATCCATTCTCAAGGAAATCAGCCCTGAGTGCTCACTGGAAGGACGGATCCCGAAGCTGAGGCTCCAATACTTTGGCCACCTCATGAGAGGAGAAGACTCCCTGGAAAAGACCCTGATGTTGGGAAAGATTGAGGGCACAAGGAGAAGGGGACAACAGAGGACAAGATGGTTGGACAGTGTTCTCGAAGCGACCAATATGAGTCTGACCAAACTGCGGGAGGCAGTGGAAGACAGGAGTGCCTGGCGTGCTCTGGTCCATGGGGTCATGAAGAGTCGGACATGACTAAATGACAGTTACAGGTGGGTAGCCATGTTGGTCTGCCATAGTCGAAACAAAAGAAGGTATCTGAAGAAGTGTGCATGCACACGAAAGCTCATACCAAGAACAAACTCAGTTGGTCTCTAAGGTGCTACTGGAAAGAATTTCCTATTTTGTTATGACTAAATGACTAAACAACAACAACAAAGGTAGATAAAGAACCCCTGGACACTTTAGTCCAGTCAAAGGCGATTATGGGGTTGTGGCGCTCATCTCACTTCTGGCCGAGGGAGCTGGTGTTTGCCCCAGACAGCTTTCCGGGTCATGTGGCCAGCATGACTAAACTGCTTCTGGCACAACGTAACACCATGACGGAAACCGGAGCGCGTGGAAATTCTGTTTACCTTCCCACTGCAGTGATAACTAATTATCTACTTGCACTGGTATGCTTTTGAACTGCTAGGTTTGCAGAAGATGGATCAGAGCAATGGGAATTCACTCCTGTGGGATGTGATCCATGAGAGGCAGTCAAATACAGCATTCCTTGTAATGCTAGAGAAGACATAGTGAGGGAATGTTTGGTCCAGCCAGTCGAAACAGCCAGGACATCCTTCCTTTTGCATGTAATAGAAAGTGGGTGTGACCTAACCTGTCCAGGTAACAAAAGTATTAATCATGCAGCACACCTCTCTCTTTTTGACTTTCTTCTTTGTTTGACCAGCTTCTAGCTAGGACTGCTTTGCTAGCTCTCAGATAGCAGAAGCACTGGGATTATTCCCCCGTATGGGGTAGATCCACATGTACATATTTGTAACCATGTCTCCCTTCAGGAATCCAACTGTGAACTGATGTGAGCGAACTTCTTTTATTGACTTTGAATAAGATTGCTGCGTCTTTATTCTTTTAAGAGAGATTCAAGGGAATTTACCAGGAACGTATAATTCAATCTGAGACAGATTGAATTGTACAATAGTGAGAGGCCCATACGAGCCTGCAACCAGCTATCTGTTGTGTAAGTAAAAAGGGGAATGTAACTCTGCTACATAAAGGAATTTGCTAGCGCAAGTTAGGAAGGATATTAATAAACAATATATCCTCTCCTGCCACGCTGAACATTCCCACAACCCCGTCACACGGATTCGAACTGCTGACCTTCTGATCAGCAGGAGCCTAAGAGGCTCAGTGGTTTAGACCACAAAACTCCCTATAGAATCATAGAATCTTAAGAGTTGGAATGGACACCAAGGGTCATCTAGTCCAACCCCCTGCAATCCAGGAATCCCAGCTAAAGTATCCATGACAGATGGTCATCCAACCTCTGCTTAAAAACCTCCCCGGAAGGAGCGTCAACCATCTCCTCCAAGGACCTCAGGGTGGTTTGTATGGTTCTCCTCCTTTCCATTTCCTCCTCACAACAACCCTGTGAGGTTGGTTAGGCAGAGAGATGTTGACTGGCCCAAGGTCACCCAGTGAGCACCCTAGTAGAGGCGGGATTCAAACCCTGGTTCGACACTATGCCATTACACCACAGTGGCTCATTGCTTGGCTGGGGAACCACATTTCAAAATAAATAATGTCTCACACTTTACCTTCTGTTTACAGACATATTCGTTTCCCTCCCACCGCCCCGTTTTTGTTTTCAACCAACATGCACACACACATAAAGTCACTGCTCATCTTTTATCTTCACGCTGTGCTCCAACCAAAGAATAATTAGAGCTGAATCGATGCTGGTGGAGTTACAAGAAGGTAATATTTCTACAGCAGAAACCCTGCAGAAATAAAAGGATCTTGGAAGTGGGGGGTAGTTGTGGAGTGGAGTGTGTGTGCAAAGCATAAGAAGCTGCTGGAAGGCAAACTAAGGATCTCTTGGGGTGGCCATTATTCCGTCTCCGAATTCTCCTGCCCCTCTTCCCTTGCACCTCTCTCTTTCACCATCTGCATCTCCCCTTGTACTAAACACATCTCTATTTTTTTTTTCTTTTCCCAGGGAAGGTGAAACACAGATCAGAATCTATTTAAAGCACTGTGTGCTCTACCCCACTCCCACCCCCGTTTTCATTTTTGCAAAAAAATGCCATGGAGATGTTCAAATATATTAGGACGGATTAGGACATGCTGTAGCAAAACTGGGAGGTAGGAGTGGGCAAGATGAATGTCAATTTTGGATTCTCCCTATTTCTCATTTTGCCAGTCTTAAAATCTCCACATTTCCACATCAGTTTGTGATGATGATTATTTTGTATGAAAATGTATCATCACGATTTTCTGCTAATATGCACGTTTGTAAGCATTTTTGCCCAGACATTTTTGCATAGCAATTTTGCCTAATATAAATGCATTTTTTTTTGCATAGCAATTTTAATATAGACATTTTTTTTGCAAAGCAAGTTTTCCTAATATATAGACAGGGGAGTTGTTCCCCATAGGGATACAAGGGGGAAGAGCCACAGAACACATCTGGCTTGAAGTGAATATGTACAGTAGGTATCCATTTGTGCTGCAGAATCAGATACAAGGGAGCTCCCTCACCCACAGGTACCGTAATCTCTGGCCTGAGGTTAACATGCAGAAGCCAGTTACAGGTAAGTAGCCGTGTTGGTCTGCCATAGTCAAAACAAAATAAAAAATAAAAAAATTCCTTCCATTAGCACCTAAGTTTGTTCTTGGCATGAGCTTTCGTGTGCATGCACACTTCTTCAGTTTATGCTGGAGATACATAAACACCGGGGAGCTCCTCCAGCCTATGATTTTTTTTACTGGTGGTCTCCCTCCATATTCCCTCAAGTAAAAAGTAAATACAGGATCAAATCCAAAACTCCTTTCTCAGGCCTGACTTCATCTTTACATGCGAACAGGCGATAAAGCATCCAAGATTAACAACTCTGGGGTTTCGCCTCGCTCGCGTTTTAGCCATTTATATCTCAGCTGATTTATAGATGCCATTAGAACGGAGAGTGGTATTGATCAGTCCGAACTGCTCAAATTGGTAAGTAGATATTGAAAAAAAAGGCAGAAATGCCGAGAGAGACAGAAAGACACGGTGAAGAGGGAGAGTTTTAATTCTCTAGTTTATAAGTTTATAAGTCTGTTTGTAACCAAGCTTTCTTGGTTAGCTTTCACTCTCTCTGTATAAGTTGAAAAAAAAGTTTTTAGCTAAGAGCTTGTCTGCTAATGCATTCTTTACTGACATACTGTTAATCCAGAAGCGGGCAGCTAAGGGAGGGGGCTTCCTCCCCCTTTCTCCTCTTCTCTCTCCTCACCTTATCTCTTTCTCCTGGTACTGCATGGCATTTTTTTGGCTAGAGCTTTCAACTTTCGCTGAACTGAAAGTCAGGTTTTTTTTTTAGTGGCTCAGAGCCGCGCATTTGGTTTTCTCTGAAGGACAGTCTCTGAACAGAGAGAGAGAGAGAGCTTTTTAATTAATTTTGAACTGGATTTCTGGGCTGAAAATCTTCCTTTTCTGGAAAAGAAAGAGACCCTCCTCCCTGAATACAGGTAGATTCTTCTTCTGAAAGACAGTCTTTTAATTTGCTACCAAGGAGAGACTCCTTCTTTGGAGGTCTTTAAGCAGAGACTTGATAGCCATTTGTTAGGCATGCTTTGATTGTGTTTCCTGCTTGGCAGGGGGTTGGACTGGATGGCCCTTGTGGTCTCTTCCAACCCTATGATTCTATTCTGTGATTATATATTGAAAGCCTCCTGGAAAGCCTGATGTAAGTCCCCCCTTTTACCTTGTTCTCTACGCAATTAAGTCATTTTAACTGACCTTCCTTTTTCTCCCTTTTAAGTCTTTTAAACTGATATTCTTTGTCTCTCTCTCTAATGCTTTTTAAGTTCTTTTATTTGACATGTAGCTTCTACTGATGTGTAGCATTCCTAGCCTCTCTATAAATGGTATTTAGACTTTACCTGAGTTTGTAAAACTTTGGCTTTTGTCTGTAGCCCCTTTTATTTAATACTATTTGCCTGGCTTTTATTTGATACTATTTGCATGGCCTTTTTAATATTTCTATGTTATTGGCATAATATTTAGCTTTTACTGTAAGCTCTGTCTTTGTGCTACTTGCTCTTAGTACATACCTCTCTGGCATATCATTAATCATGAAAAGGAGCAGGTTAGAGCGCCCCTTCGCTGGAGCGCCCCCTTCCCTGGATGGCACAGGAATTCCTGGCCGAGGGATGTGAGAGTTGCCAGATAGCCAGAGACAGGATAATTCTTTGATGGATGGTCCTGCCGGTTGGAAGGAAAGGCGGGAGGTACCAGGGGCAGCCAGGGGCTGCTTAACCCCCACTTTGAGATAAGAGTGCGAGACAGGAACTTTCACCCAATAATGAACTCAAGGCTGAAACCCTTTAAGTAAAAGCTTTTCTGTAACCTGTTTAGATGAAACCTTTTCTGATAGATATGAACCTTGATTAGTAGTGCATTCCTTACTGGCATATTAAGCCAGGAAAGGAATAGATCAAGAGGGGCCCACTCAAGGAGACAGGCAGGCACCAGGAACGAACTCAACGCTAAGTGACCTTTTGGCCTAGAAGATTGTAAGAACAGGAATTTTCAAGGATGATACTAAGGCTGTGACGTGCACAGATTCCTGGGGAGGGGGAATGAGGGGTTTGAAGACTATATAAACTGTATGCAACTGATGCTCGGGGCAGTTCGCTGTGAATTATCACGCGGGTGCCTTCCTGCCATTCTAAATGACAGGAATAAAAACTCTTTCTCTATTTCAAATCCTCAGTGTCATTTTTTGACTCCTTCCTCCCTCACCCCCCCGGGTGCAACAAAGAACCCAAGGTTAACGGAAAGGCCTGCAATAAGGCTACATTTTCCTGGGGGCTCTTTTCCGGGATTTGGCGTTCCCCGGGGTTGAGGGACTAGGTCTGAGGCATCTCTGCAAGGCGAACAGCTCAGTTCGGCTTGGCGCTCCTGCGCGCACCTATCAGTTTGTAGGAGGAGCTAGCCACTCCGTTCTTGAGTGGAGACGCTGCAAGAGATGAGAGAAAGAGAGCGGCCGCACAGGGGGAAAATCTGGAGGGAAAAGGTAAGCTCCAGAGTTTGGGAGGTACGGGGCTTGATCAACCCCACAAAGGCAGTGAGCAATGAGTGCCGCCTTTAACCTGGCAGTGAGCACATGGCGTGCCGCCAGGGCCAGCAGTGAGCAGCAAATGCCGCTGGTTTTTGGGAAGAAGGGAATAGAGGGGAGGTTTACTTTGTTCAAGTGAATGGGTGTATGGGGACACTCCAATGAATGGTTTGAGTGAATGAGACGCTAGGACTCAGAGTCACTGGCAAGGCGAAATGTTGGTCTTTAATGTGAATGTGGGCGTGAGAGAAATTTGGTTAGATGGGGGGAGTGTCCCAGGTCAATTGGAATTTTTGTTGCTGTGTAAAAATTTATGATTTGTAATAATGTTATGATATTGTGTGTGTGATATTGTGAGTTTCCTCTTGTATGTGTGTATGTGCCTGTCTGTGTCTCAAAGATGCCGTGCTGTGTGATTTTGTATGAGTCCGTCTGTGTCTGCAGTGATGCCACAAGAGGCTGTTTTGACTGCTAATCCAGTATGCCTTGTGAAATGAATTTTTAATGTGTGGGTCTGTGTGGGTTTCTAGGAGATTAGCCTATCTGGGTGAACTTCTGTTGCCTCTGTTTGAAGGTTCCAGTGAAAAACTGGGACGGGAGAGATTATTTCCATGCTTTCTTTCCAAGTGTTATCCTTGGAGAGAAGGGAAATTTTTTACTCCAGTTGTCTAGCAGACAGGGACTGCCTGACCTCTCCTCCTCCTCCCCTCTCAATGTGTGTGTGAGTGAGTGGGGGTGCAGGTGGCACCCGCCTTTCCTCCTATTTCTTCCAGATCTCTGTGAATGATTATGTCTCCTTATTGCTTTTTGCAAAAATTATGGAGGTTTCTTTTCTGTTTGAGGCTTGCATTTCATTCAGAACAGGGGGTGCAGAGGGCAGCCCCAAGCGTTTGGCATTAAGTAAGTGAAAAGGGAGGGCTGCCACCTCCTTAGAGAGTGTGTGAATAGAACTGTGTGTCCCCACAGCAAGCAGTATACCTGCTTGTTCCCTGCATCCCCATCAAATTCCCAGACCCTGCCTTGGAAGGGGGAAGAGCTACGGGCTGTCAGGCTATCTGTGTGCACGTTGTTGTGGGAGCATGGTCTTTGAAACCCCCATGACAACTTACACCTTCTGGTTGTGTGTTTCTTTGACTTTGGAAGCAAGTTGCACCTGTTTATCTACCTGTTGTGTTGTTTTTCTCATTTCTAGTTTTTATTATGTAAAATAGCCCCTCTTACATAACAATCTAAGCAAGAGGGAAGAAGAAGGGGGGGGCCTCACAACCCCTCCAATAATTAGTGATCACTGATACTGTGTGTGTGCCAGCAGGAATTAGCCAAAAGGGGGCTAAGTTGGTGCAGGCTCTTTGTGTGTGTGGGTGGGTTTGTTTGTTTGTTTGTTTTTCCTTTCTCTCTTTGCCTTGACACAACTGTGTTTTGTGTCGAAGACAGAACTTCGGGTCTCAGTGAAGAGCTGGGATAGAGGAGAGAAGATTTATTTTCATTAAAGTCAACCCTCTTGCAAAGCTCTATCTCTGTGTATGAAGGGGGGTTGGCTTTCCCCAATCTCTTTTTTATCCTTGTAAGTTGACCTTTGTCTTGTCCCTTGGTTTTTTTGTATATGTGGCTGCACAACAGCAGCTTTCTCAGGTGGATTTGAAATTGACATGTGTCTGCACAGTGGCAGTCCCTTTGTATATGTTTTGTTTTTATGTCCTCCTGCTTCCTTTTGAGGAATCTGTTTGAACCTAGGGTTGGGTGAGTGTGTTTTATAAACTGTTTGTATGCCAAGGCTTGTATATTCAATAGAACAGGCTGCAAAAGTCTATTTCTCTGCAAGGTTTAGGTGAATGTGAGTGTGTTTTGCATTGAAAGGAGGGCTGCTTGTTTGTTTGTTTGTTTGTTTTTGAAGCTAATATAGTCCTTGTTTGTTTCTTAATTGACATTTGTTAAGTAATAAAGGAGTAACGTGCTCACTGAAGGAATGTGGCAGGGAGATCGCCACAATCTCTAACAAAAGCTTGCTAGCAGGAATGGAAAGGAGGGGGAGCGGGGGAAACAGAAAAGCCTCGTTTTTAAAAAAGCAAAAAGCCTCGTTTTTAAAGAGCAATTTTTTCCTCTTCACAGCAGCAAACCATGGAAGGGAATTGGCTCTCCTACCGGCTTGAGGGGAGGTGATATGTCTTCTAAGCAGGCTGATGATCTTCACTAAAGGTTGATTAGAGGAAAAGTTTTATTTTATATCCCAGGTCTTAAGTTTTTCTAGGAAGTTTTTTTTGAAGATATAGTATGTGGAATAAAGAAAAAAAGGAATGTTAAAAGCAGAATAGGAAGGGTTTGTGGCAAGCAGTAATTGCAACAGGAGCCCTGACACTGTGAGGATTTGGGAAATTTTGAACCTCAGGAGAAAAGGGGACAGAAATTTGAAATGATTGGAAGAAAAAAAAAATGATGATGGCAAAGAGAATGTGTATACACATTGAAGGCAATATTTATCTCCTACAGATTTGAAGTGTGCTTCACCACCCGCCGTGCCCAGGCTGCAGAGCACATCTCAGGGGTGACTCCATCGCCCGAACGAGGCACCATGGAGAGGAGCTGGTGGCCCGGCAAGGAGTTGGCGGCCTGCCAAGCTGCTGCTGTGGAAGCATGGGACGATGAGAGGAGTCTGGAGATGGCTCTGATATTTCAGAGGTGGTAAGATATAGCAAACCCTTCAAAGACTGTTTTAAATAGACAGGGGCTCTCCCTATTGCCCTGTCCATAATTCGTTGTTACCTAAAAGAACCCTGAAAATTGTCACCCTTTGAATGAGCACATCGAGGTTTTAACTCCATTGTCCAAATGAAACACCGTTGTGCGGAGTTGGCAGCCTTCCTAAGCTGGCCGCCACGCATGAGATGATGAGAGCGACCTACCAATGGCTCTGAAGCGAAATAAATAGGCCAAGTTCTGTCTGGCAACCCAAGTCTGTCAGACTTGTTCCCTACTGCCCTGTTTGCAGATCCTACCCTAAGTTCTCCTGAGGGTCAACAATGGGCTGGTGGTTTCAGGAGACATGCATACGTCACAAAGTGCAGTCTCTCTCCCATGTTTTGTTTTTTATTGAAGAGTGGGTAATAATGTCCCTGGGCGGGATTTGCAGATTCTCATTGCTCATACAGGCGGATTGTACCAAGATCCAGCTGGGCATGATTCAGGTGTAAAGCAGATTTCTGAGTAATTGAATACACCTGTCATCCACAGGTGATGGAGGCATTGTGTCTTAGCTGACACGGACTCTCCAGTCTGTTTGGATGCAGGCAAACAGAAGAGGAGGGGAAGTTAATCTCTGATATAGCTGTTGGAACCATAATATAATTGGGATAGGAAATGGAGCTTATCTGGGAGAGATTGTATCTTTCTGTTCCTTGACATCAGCAGAGTTTTATGCTAAACTGGGCTGAATAATAATAATAATAATAATAATAATAGAATGTTACCTTTCAGTGTATGGATATTTGTCTAATAAAGGTATCAACTATTATAAAATTTGGTATTATGGAATGGAATCAATCCCCTGTGGGATGACTGAAGGGCTAACGAATGGATAAGAATATATAACTTATATATTTATATATCAACCTGATTTGCAGGAGTTGGAGTTATTAATGCTATGGGTTTAAAAGTTCTGGATAATAAACTGGCATTTTTAGGTGGTCATCTTGAAATGATAAATATTGCAGGAAGCTGGTGTGTTGATTCAAGATATAAAGGTTATAATAAAATATTATCTAATCAATATGATTAGACAGCAGCAATAGACATTAAGGGCAAGATCTACCCTACTGCACATCTATGAAGATTGGAATGTGATATTCAAGTGGAAGTACTGGAGGTATTAAACAGATAGAAGACATATCTTGAATATCAATATAGATTGGAAATGGCTCAAAATATGTGGTATTGTGTATTTGTTTATATTTGTGTGTATTCTAAGTTTAGAGTGTTTCCATGGATTGGGAAAATGAACCAAATTATTGCTCTGGGCCAAAGAGTAGACCATGTAAGATCAAGGGGTGGAGCTATGGGATAATCATTGCGGAAGAACATTGTATTTCGAGGAGATAGTGATCTGACATGGTCAGCTTTACCTTGTGAGTGTATGGGAGGCCATCCTTATTTGTTTAGGGTATTCTAGCTTACCTCAAACAGGTAGGAGGACTGAGGTGTGACCATTATCGATCGTACCCTCCAAGCACAGATATTATCTCTGTCACGTGTCTTCTATTCTTTTACCAGGAAAACTCTCTAATGCACGCCATGTAGTTTTGCTAAGCCAGTTTATCCCTATGCAGCGGCTCTGAAATCTAAGTGGCTGAGGTGTCTCCCTACTCATGCAGAAAGTGAATCTGCCGCAACGTGCCGAATATCCCTAGAAGCTGAAGATCCAGAGAAACCCTGTCTCTGACCCCACCGGGAGTGGGTCAGAGCACGGTCTCCAAAGGCAACAAAGGCCTGCTGCCAATGCACCGGGAGCCATTGGCCCTGCGCACGCCTAGAGAAGAAAGGGAAGAAAAGAACACTGAATGGGAGGACCGGACGATTGTATTGCCTTAATTTGTGTTGACCAGTTACAGATAGGTTAACCAATCTAGGATGATTCAGGGGTATTTTCATTATATTAGAAAGTCCCCTTGCTGTTTTATTGCTTTTACGCTTCTGTATTCCCTGCTTAATGCAATGCGTGCATATAATAATTCATAAAGTTGTGTCACAGATTTTTTTTAGCTTATTGCCCTTGCTAGATAATATCAGTCTTTTGCCAAGGACGAGCCATAAGGCTGTCCAAAAGAAGAGGAGGGAATGAAGAGGGAGAGTTTTAATTCTCTAGTTTATAAGTTTATAAGTCTGTTTGTAACCAAGCTTTCTTGGTTAGCTTTCACTCTCTCTGTATAAGTTGAAAAAAAGTTTTTAGCTAAGAGCTTGTCTGCTAATGCATTCTTTACTGACATACTGTTAATCCAGAAGCGGGCAGCTAAGGGAGGGGGCTTCCTCCCCCTTTCTCCTCTTCTCTCTCCTCACCTTATCTCTTTCTCCTGGTACTGCATGGCATTTTTTTGGCTAGAGCTTTCAACTTTCGCTGAACTGAAAGTCAGGTTTTTTTTTTAGTGGCTCAGAGCCGCGCATTTGGTTTTCTCTGAAGGACAGTCTCTGAACAGAGAGAGAGAGAGAGCTTTTTAATTAATTTTGAACTGGATTTCTGGGCTGAAAATCTTCCTTTTCTGGAAAAGAAAGAGACCCTCCTCCCTGAATACAGGTAGATTCTTCTTCTGAAAGACAGTCTTTTAATTTGCTACCAAGGAGAGACTCCTTCTTTGGAGGTCTTTAAGCAGAGACTTGATAGCCATTTGTTAGGCATGCTTTGATTGTGTTTCCTGCTTGGCAGGGGGTTGGACTGGATGGCCCTTGTGGTCTCTTCCAACCCTATGATTCTATTCTGTGATTATATATTGAAAGCCTCCTGGAAAGCCTGATGTAAGTCCCCCCTTTTACCTTGTTCTCTACGCAATTAAGTCATTTTAACTGACCTTCCTTTTTCTCCCTTTTAAGTCTTTTAAACTGATATTCTTTGTCTCTCTCTCTAATGCTTTTTAAGTTCTTTTATTTGACATGTAGCTTCTACTGATGTGTAGCATTCCTAGCCTCTCTATAAATGGTATTTAGACTTTACCTGAGTTTGTAAAACTTTGGCTTTTGTCTGTAGCCCCTTTTATTTAATACTATTTGCCTGGCTTTTATTTGATACTATTTGCATGGCCTTTTTAATATTTCTATGTTATTGGCATAATATTTAGCTTTTACTGTAAGCTCTGTCTTTGTGCTACTTGCTCTTAGTACATACCTCTCTGGCATATCATTAATCATGAAAAGGAGCAGGTTAGAGCGCCCCTTCGCTGGAGCGCCCCCTTCCCTGGATGGCACAGGAATTCCTGGCCGAGGGATGTGAGAGTTGCCAGATAGCCAGAGACAGGATAATTCTTTGATGGATGGTCCTGCCGGTTGGAAGGAAAGGCGGGAGGTACCAGGGGCAGCCAGGGGCTGCTTAACCCCCACTTTGAGATAAGAGTGCGAGACAGGAACTTTCACCCAATAATGAACTCAAGGCTGAAACCCTTTAAGTAAAAGCTTTTCTGTAACCTGTTTAGATGAAACCTTTTCTGATAGATATGAACCTTGATTAGTAGTGCATTCCTTACTGGCATATTAAGCCAGGAAAGGAATAGATCAAGAGGGGCCCACTCAAGGAGACAGGCAGGCACCAGGAACGAACTCAACGCTAAGTGACCTTTTGGCCTAGAAGATTGTAAGAACAGGAATTTTCAAGGATGATACTAAGGCTGTGACGTGCACAGATTCCTGGGGAGGGGGAATGAGGGGTTTGAAGACTATATAAACTGTATGCAACTGATGCTCGGGGCAGTTCGCTGTGAATTATCACGCGGGTGCCTTCCTGCCATTCTAAATGACAGGAATAAAAACTCTTTCTCTATTTCAAATCCTCAGTGTCATTTTTTGACTCCTTCCTCCCTCACCCCCCCGGGTGCAACAAAGAACCCAAGGTTAACGGAAAGGCCTGCAATAAGGCTACAACGGTATAGGGGAAACTCAAGTTTTGCTGAATTTATTTTGTGCCCCAACTGGCGCACTGGGGCGTAAAGCAGTTTCCCCTGAAAGTTTTTGAGCTCAGGTTGTGTTTCGAAACTTACTGCAGCTTCTGTCTGTGCCAGGTCAGCATTAATAGTCATGCAGCTATCCAGTGCTATTTTTCTAGAAAAAGAGGTGCTGGAACTCACCATGAACACCCCCTTGTTCTCTTAGAATGGCAATGGCGCCCACCTGACAGGTAAAGATAAAGGGTAAAGGGGTCCCTGACCATTAGGTCCAGTTGCGGCGCTCATCTCGCTTTACTGGCCGAGGGAGCCTGCGTACAGCTTCTGGGTCATGTGGTAACAAAACTGATTTCAGAGCATTCCAGCTGAAAAACAGCCCTGTGGCTATCTGAGTACTCAGATGTGTGCGGTTTTATTCTGCAGATTGCGTCTGCACTCGATGATCTCTGCTTTGAGGCACCAATCTTATACTGTAATTTACGAGAGATTCTGCCATAACAAATATGCTGGGCTTTAGGGTGCCACAAAACGCTTGTTGCTTTATTTAATCTGAACACAGGCACTAACAGCACCTTCTCCCAGCTTCAGCTACTATGCCAGCAACAGTAATTCTTGGACTGGGTTAGTTTAGCCACAATGACTCAAGGCTCTATGTGAAAGTTGCTTAAGTAATGCAGGCAGAGTCCAGAGAGAAAAGAAATCCTAATAACGTTTTACTGAGGAAAACTGAACAAAGACAGCATATAATTTGAGAAGAAAGGGGCATTGTTGTGCTCGGGTTCTGCTCGAGATCTTCTCCTGAGTATCTGTTTGGCCAGTGTGAGAATGGGATGCTGGGCTAGGTGGGACTTCCACCTGGCCCAGCAGGGTTTTCCTTGTGCTCTTAAGCTCATTGACGGGAACAGAGAGATGCATTGCATTTCTGGGGGCCTTTGCTATATCTATATTTTCTGTCCATACACTGTGTTCACCCTAAACGTGAGTGTGGTCATATGCAAAGGGACCAGAACCCCCCCAAAAAAGGAGCGATTTTGAGTGTGTGAGCCCTAAGCGTTCTAAACATTTGAATTAACTTGCCCCCGTGTGATATATAAGAGAGTTGGCATTGTGAATAAAGATTAGATAAACTGTTTAAAAGCTCGCAGGGCTGAATCATCGCGTTTGTTAATTGTTCTGTCTCCATTTATCTCTGCGCCTTATTTATTAGGAAACAGGCCCTGAAACTTTAATAAAATGGATCCACAAAGGGGGGGGGGAATGCAAACCTACCAACAACGACAACCCCATACCAACCTATTTAATTAGTTCCATTTAATTGAGCTTATAACTTGGCTCCTGCTACAACTTGCAACTTGGCTACTTCCCTGTCTCTCTTCCAGCAGAAATAGCTGCGAGCGTTTAGCCTGTGGTCCCTCTTTGGTGGAGGGGCCTTAGGAGGAAATGCGACCCTCCCTGACTCTCTGCCTGGCCTCCAATGTTCTATCCAGGCCACACACCCCATTGGGCCTGTTTCACACCCCAAGTGTTTCCTCCTGGTTGGGATGTGTGCTTGAACTGTGATGCTGCATTCTGCTTGTGTGGATGGAGGATGGAGACAGGTTTTTGTGTTTAGAAACTAGCCTGCTGCACAAAAGTAAACATTAGTATTCATTGCATATCCTCCAACATTCCTCACATGAAAATAGGGACATTCTATTCCAGGGGTCGGCAAGGCTTACCGGCCATGGGCCGGATCACTCCCGCAGAGATCGTCCATGGGCTGGACTGGAACAGCACGATGCCGGAAACTGCATCTGCGCATGTCTGAGGTGCTGGTAATCGCTTCTGCGCAGGTGCGATTTTCAGCAACTGTGCATGCGCAGAAGCAATTTCCAGTATCTATGCATGCGCAAACACGATTTGCAGTGCCACTTGGTGAGTCCCTGCACTGCGCTGCGCCGGTTTAGCACAGTGTGCAGGAACTCGCCGAGTGGTGACTTGGTTCGGGGGCGGCAAAACAGTCTTTGTGGGCTGGATCCAGCCCATGGGCCACACATTGCTGATCCCGTTCTATTCAATATCAGGAACCTTCTCCCTCGTTTGATTTCTCACACACATAGATGTCATATACACCTGTCACCTTGAGCCAACGGCAATCTCTCAGCCAAACCTACCTCACAGGATTGTTGTAAATGAAAAAACATGCGAGGGAAGGGATCATGCATAACCCCTTCTACAGATAAATGGAAGGAAATAAAATTTTAGCTGTATGCTGCCTAGAGTTCCTGTCAGGGAAAAAGGCAGAATGTCATGATGATGAAGAAGAAGATAAATGGAAACTGTGAGAATGATTGGGTACATAGGTAATAGGTAAAGGCACCCCTGACCATTAGGTCCAGTCGCGGACGACTCTGGGGTTGCGGTGCTCATCTCGCTCTATAGGCCGAGGGAGCCAGCGTTTGTCTGCAAACAGCTTCCAGATCATGTGGCCAGCATGACTAAGCCACTTCTGGCAAACCAGAGCAGCGCACCGAAATGCCGTTTACCTTTCCCACCAGAGCGGTTCCTATTTACCTACTTGCACTTAATGTGCTTTCGAACTGCTAGGTTGGCAGGAGCAGGGACCGAGGACGGCCTTCATGTCAGCTTCACCATTTATTTCATTTGGTGCAGGAATTTCGTTTTCAGTATAAACAGGACTCCAGTTTTGCTACCTACACCTTCATTGGACTAGAGATGAGCAGGGGTCCTGCAAAAGTCAGTGACTTTCTCGGAAAATTCAGCTCATCTCTAGTCCAATGAACACGCAGGAACCTGCCCTGTATTCAGATTGAACTTCTGGCCCATCTGTTCTGATGCTGACTATTCTAAGGCCTCAGGTAGAGATCTAAAAAAACAACAACAGCCGACAACTGGTAATGCTGGGAATCAAATCTAAAACCTTCTGCATGCAAAGCATTTGCTTTATGCCACTGATGGTCTTTGTTAAGTTGTGGGTGGACACAGCAGATGACACAGCGATCTCCAAACAGCTCTTGTTTATTAGTAGGCTGGAACAGAACTAAGCTGGAGGCCTCAGCCACCAGCTTATATAGAACTCAGCTACAACGCAACAGTAACCATATTCTGCAGCTATCCAATCCCTGAGTGTCAGTTTATAATCCTTCATTTGCATAAGCTGACCTGAGTGAAAACCGCAGCAGAATAAACTATATACACACACCCCTGGTGGCCAAGGTGAGAACTTCAATACATAACAGTCTTCCCCTACTAATATCAATCAACATGCAAGTGTTATAAGAATTTACAATTCTTTTATATATATATTATAATTGTTATTAATTTTCCAAGCAAACAGGCCACATGCCTGAGGCAGACAGGTCTCACACCATTTTGACTCTCAAAATGACCAAATGTTTACCAAATGGGTCTCTGCAAGGAAGGAGGGGTGGGGGATTTAATTGTTCCAGGAATTAAAGAAGATTACCATCTGGTTGGACAGTGTTCTCGAAGCTACTAACATGAATTTGGCCAAACTGTGAGAGGCAGTGAAGGATAGGCGTGCCTGGCGGGCTCTGGTCCATGGGGTCACGAAGAGTCGGACACGACTGAACGACTGAACAACAACAACCATCTCAAAGGAATGGCCAGGCTACTGAGAAAGAGGCATCAGATAACGCCTTTTTGTGTGGTGTAGGTGTGATGCATCTGGGTGATGAGCTTGGGTTACACCTCTTCCGTGATTGATGTTTCTGGGGGTGGGCTAGACTCCAGGAGGGATTTTGAAATGTCTTTATAAGAGCATGCTTGCTTTGTTCTGGGTCTTTTTCCTTGAAAATCACCGCTGTTGCAACAGCTTCAATAAAGATCAAGCTTACTAGCTGCTTTGCTTCTCAATCTTCTCTGGTTGGCCTCTGTTTTTTACTCCTACCAATGGAGAACCTGCAAAGGACTTTGCAAGGTCTCTTGTTTACCCCATAAGGGAATAAGGGCAGATTTTTTTCTTACAACAGATGGCGAGCCAGGCCAGGAGCTTTGGTTACCCAGATTCTGGGGGCGAGGAAGGAATATGGTGGTCCAGCGCGCAACAGGCCATTTGCCAGGAGGAGCCACCATTCCTCCAGTGATCCCAGGGTCTGGAAATAACTGGAGTTCCAGCGGAGGTAACCAGAGGAAGCAAAGTTTGATCAGGCCAGCTTTAAAACAACCAGTCAAAAGATCCCGGGATCGCCAGAAAACAGCATGCTGATGTGAGTATAAGTAGGGAAAAACTGATTGTGGGAGCATTCAAAAGATGTCAGCCAGCCAATAGAAAAATTCAATGCATTAAATGAAGGTCACCACACTTTCCTCAAGGAGCAAGGCAGGCAGGGAAAGACAAAAAATATATTAAACTACTTCCAAAACAAGGGATAGGTATCCTGAAGAATGACAACTCTAGCAATTCAACCCTAACCTAATTTTAATAATCTTCAAAAAGACAACCATAGCAATGGGGATTTATCAGCAATGGGGATGAGAAGTTAGAGACGGCTTCTGTGCATAGGGACAGCAGGAGCACGCATCACTTTCACATTGCTGTGGGCCTTCAGATTCCCCCTGCTTCTTCATCTCTCTAGTCTTATTATTATTATTTTTATTGAATAATCTCCACGGATCTATTATGCGCTCCCAGCTTGCAGTGACATATGACTGAAATTGGAGAGATACATGGCAGTGCTCTCTCCAGGGGGGCGCACATGGCAGAGCCAGCTTTTCACTGTCAAACACATCATTCTTAACAGGATGTATGAAAACGGGAAGTGTCTGTCGCGCTGATGGATGCTTGGATACATTCTCAAAAGCCAGGGCATTCTAGGCTGCAGTGTTTGAGGGAAAGAAGAAAAGGGGGAGGGAGGGGGAGAGAGAGAGAGAGAGAAGATACCCAAACAGGGAGATGTCATGGTTTAGTTATTCTGGCCTAGTACCTCCTTTGGTTTCAATAGCAGGGATTTTAAAGAGGGCAAAATGGAAGGTTGCCTCTGCCACACGGCAATTAAGGTTAGTTTTTAGCACACACGCATGCACGCACACACACACACACAAGATCTCCTCACTATTTCTAATGGGGGGGGGTTCTTTCAATGCATCGTACATACCTTTCTCTTAAGAGAAACCTAACTACCACTTCTTTTCAAGATGCCTTCGCCCTTGAAAAAGCAACATATGTTTAAAATGGCATTCATGTTGAGGTGTTTTTGAAGCAGGGCATTCAGCGAGGATGAAGAAAAACCACTGACTACAACTGCACTTTAAAGGGATGTCAAAGATCACGGACTCAACACTGCTTACTATTTAAAGCAGGAGGCGTTTGATTTTTTTGTAGCCAGAGAGCACGTCTCACCCCAATCGCAAAGCGCAACTCACTTTTCATCTAGCTCTGTGGCATTGCATAGAGGAGGCTGTCCTATATTGAGCCAGAACATCAGCCCACGTTGCTCAATATTGTCTACACTGGCTCTCCAGATTTGCAAGACAGGGGATATTCCCAGTCCTATCAGCAGATGTTGGGCATTGAACCTGGAACATTCTGCAAAGAAAACCGATGTCCTACCACTGAGCCACAGCCCTTCCACTTTCTCCCTTGCATGCAGAATGTCCCAGGCTCAATCTATGGCTAAACCAGGGGTAGGAAATCTTTTGCTTTCCATGTGTCATTGGGTTCCAACTCTCATCAATCCCGACCTGCTAGAAGAGACAGTCCAACCACATCTGGAGGGCTGCAGAGTCTCTATCCCCCTCAAACTCTTTCCCCACCCCAGCTGCTTTTTCTAAATGAATTAGATGGCAATCCTAGTGTCTAGTGTCATATTCCCAATAGCGAAAATCTGGACAATGTTGTTGAGCCCTACATGCCATATGTCTAGGTTTTCCCAGACATTTTCCAATTTGGTAAAAATCTGCCAAAACGCCATTTTGCTGAGTGATTCCCGTATGTGTCCGGGAAAACCCAGACATATGACAGCCGTACTACACACACCTACTTGGGAGCAAGTCCTACTGGACTTAGTAGGGATTACTTCTGAGTAGACATGCATGGGATTCAAAGGGGCTAGATCTTAACCATGGTTGCTTGCATCCTAGCTATTTTCTCTGATATCACCATTCATTGTTCACTTTCTCGTAGACAATTGAAATGCTCATTGTTATTACGCAGTCCAGTGTTTTCTATGCTGTCTTCTGCTTTTTCAAACCTGATTGCTCATTATAGATATATTTTGCAATAAAATGCAATCATAGTACAAAACTATCAGTGTGGACAGGTGAAGCACTATTGAAGCTTCTAAGGCAAGAGTAGGCAACCACTGGCCCATATGCCAAATTAGGCCCACAAAATCTGTACTTTTAATTATTAGCTTCCTGCTTCTAGGTTCTGAATGCATTATTTCTTCCTTCTCAGAACGACTGTGTGTGTGTGTGTGTGAACTATTGCTTAATTGGCTTCTGTTTTCCAAGGGGATGGAGTTAGTTACAGGTTTCCTTTAACCATTGTTTCTTCCCTTTATAGTCAAATAGCACTGTTTCACTAGAACATAAAGGGGCAATCAAGGGGCAATTCATCATTTATCCTCCAACCACGCTGCAATGGTAAAGTCTTCCAGGAATTGGAGTAGCTTCCCCTATCTCGTTTGGTCACTGGGTGTTTTCAGGAGGAAATGATATAAAGGCTTTCTATGTGAATTTGCGCCTGGACAAAAATAGTCTTGCCTTGTTTTCATTTGTTCTGATTCTGACCTCTCAGTCCTGACACTTGGCTCTAGGGATGGAATGATCTGTCAATTTTGGTCCTCTCAGTTTCTCATTTTCCCAATCTTAAATTCAGTTCTCCCCATTTCTCAAGATATTTGCTTTTAAAAAAACAAAAAAACAAAATATCCTCATGAAAATTCTTCAGCATTTTAGTGCAAATTTCTCCCAATAAACAATTTTTTGGTATGCAGCTTTTGCCCAATGTACACATTTCTCTTGATACCATGCATTCCTCCATGTTATTTTCACTAATACATTCATTTTTATGAACATGTATGCCCAATTTATGCGTTTTGGTACACATTGTCTGGTTGGAGAACTGCATCAGAAAATTCAGATAAGTGCAAATTTTCAAGTTGGGCTGTGTTTTGGTTCTCATATTCTTTCAGAAAGTGCAAATTTTATAGGTTCACCTTTAAATCTGAACTGCACCAGATTTCTCCCCCATCCTTACCTGGTTCTCCCTTAGCAGCTCATCTCCAGCCAGCTCCAGTCAGGATGTGCCCTAGTCATGGATCACAAGGCATCAGCTGTAGATGAATACAATTGATTAATTGCCTCTTAACACTCTTGCATATAATCAGAACTGTTCCATCCACAAAGCCAGAGAAAAGGAGAGAGGAAAAGAAACCATTCCTGGCAAACCCCGTTACATCCTGGAGTTAATTTATGTTCTTGCAGGGCGCTTACATTGAGGATGAGCGATTGCCGATATCCATATACATGAGGCCTCAAGTGCAGTTGGAACACACTTAAGCAGCTCTTTTTCTTTTTTCTTTTGCCTCGGAGAGATGTCAAAACTGGTTCGCCATTGTTCTGTCTGAGTAATTTAATTTCCTTTGCAGTGTTTATTAGGGCAAGAAAGAAGGGACGTTCTTTGGCATAATTGAAGCAAATCCCAGCAGGACGACGAGGAGGACAAAAAACCTCCCAGTTACGGTGTGTCAAATCCTTACCTACAGTGTACCATGAACAAATGCATTCTTTGTGGGTAAAGCCAGTTTCCCCACTAAGCTCGTTAGCTTGTGAAGCTTGAGAATCCTATTATTACACACACACACACACACACACACACACACACACACACTTTGTAACTTTTCTTTAAGGAATTTTGACTTGGGTTGGGCAGTTGGGCAAGGATTCGCAAGGCATGGTGTTGCTCTGATATTTACCGTATTTTTCGCTCCATAAGACACACTTTTTTCCTCCCAAAAAGTAAGGGGAAATATCTGTGCATCTTATGGAGCCAAAAGAGGATCATGCTTTTTATTTTACAAAGAGAAAAGGGGGTGTTGAAAGGACCCCGCTCAGCAGCTGAGCAGCAAGAGATTGGGAGAGAGAAAAGAGTTCCGGCTCCCTTTCAGCCCCGCCCTCCTTTGTTGAATGTGCTGCAGAGGGAGGTTGTTTGTTTCCCCAGCGACATGTGACTGGCTGATTAGATTATCTGTCTGGAAACTGTAGAAAAGGCTCCCTTTCCTTTAGAAGCTGCAGAAATGTGAGTTGAACCCCATAAAAACGGGGCTTTTCCTCTTTGCTTTTCCCCCTTTGCAAAAGGAGCTTTGCTTTCCCCCCTGTGCAAAAAAAGCTGCAAAACTTTTAGCTGATCCTCAAAAAAGGGGGGGGGGGCTTTTAGAGGAGGAAAACCAGAATTTTTTTTCTTGTTTCTTCCTCTAAAAATGAGGTGCGCCCTATGGAGCGAAAAATATGGTGATATGTCTTCTTTACTCAATACATTGAGTCCTTGCCTTTTCTGCAATGAGATCGGGGCAGAAGACAGTGCCTCCCATCCAAGCTGACCAGCTGTACTTTAGGAACCCAACTTGGCAAGTGAGCAAGCAACATCAGAACTATGAGGGCATGGAGGGGGTTTGAAGTAGAACATAAGAAGATTCTTCAGCACAGTAGCCAACCAGATGCCTTTGAAAAGCCTGAAAGCAGGACCTGAGCACAGCACTGCTCTCCTCACTCCCGATTCCCAGAAACCAGTAACATGAAAGTCCATAACAACATGAAGGTTGGGGGAAATGAAGGTCTACAACAGCTACTTTTTCTACTTTTGATTCTCAACAGGTAACTTAAGAGCCCTGCTGGATCTGGCCAAAGACCCATCTGGTCTAGCACCCTTTCCTCACAATTGTGGTTGTAGGGATTATGGTCGGATTGGCACTGGCAAACCACATCGATTCTGCAAAGGTTGGAAAAACAGCACTGGCAAACCACGCTGACACTGGAATGTCAGGATAGGGATACGCAGGTCAGCGGGACAGCAAAACAAAGGAGTGGTGAGAAAGTACTGGAGAAGTCACAAGATGAGCATTGGAGGGGTTCATTGAGGGAGAGGCATGGAGGATGAGCACATACGCAATGGAGATGTCATGTGGGAAGTTTTGGGGTGTTACCAAAGTACCCTGTGTAGGAGCATCTCCTTATATGGTATGAATGTATCGCCATTTGGCTATATGTGTCCTTATTTGGTTCCTGAAGTTGTTCCTGTGGAACTAATCATTAACCTGTGTGTGAGATTGCTAATAAAAGGGAGCCCTCGGGTGTGGCTCGAGGTTGCCTTCCTGTGGATACCATCCTGTCGTCACGTCGTTTTCATTGCCAGTGCAATATCGGTGTCCATGGCCAGCCTCCAAGCAGAACATGAGTGAACAGTGCTCTCCGCATTTGGGGTTCCCAGCAACAGGCATTCATAGGAAGGCTGACTCTGGCAGTGGAGATACAGGAGATAATTGCCACTAGAGATGGAGTGGCAATCTTTACCTGGCCAGGTGAGAGATGGGGAAGAGAATGAGAGGGGAGACCCTGATGGGACCTGGGTAGGAAGGCTGCCACAAGAGGTGTGGCTACCATCCTAAGAGTGTAAATTAATTGCAGTGTGTAAGCTTTTGTGAAATGTTCTTTGGGAATAGTGGCCTTTCCACTATTTTATTTCTGTGCTGGATATTATTCTCTCTCCAGTTTAGTCTTAAGTTGTTAAAGCACATTACCTTATTTGCATTGTTTCATATAAGGATTTATTTTGGTATTTATTGACATCTTGATTATTGTCTAATATATAGATACTTAATTGTTCTATTTATTATAACCCATTTAGAACGTTGTGATCCACTGTGGGAAAGTGGAATACAAATAATATAGAGGGATCCCAAGAGACATTTGGCCTACCTCCTGCAATGTATAGTTAAAGCTATGGTTTTCCCAGTAGTAATGTACGGAAGTGAGAGCTGGACCATAAAGAAGGCTGATCGCCGAAGAATTGATGCTTTTGAATTATGGTGCTGGAGGAGACTCTTGAGAGTCCCATGGACTGCAAGAAGATCAAACCTATCCATTCTTAAAGAAATCAGCCCTGAGTGCTCACTGGAAGGACAGATCCTGAAGTTGAGGCTCCAGTACTTTGGCCACCTCATGAGAAGAGAAGACTCCCTGGAAAAGACCCTGATGTTGGGAAAGATGGAGGGCACAAGGAGAAGGGGACGACAGAGGATGAGATGGTTGGACAGTGTTCTCAAAGCGACTAACATGAGTTTGGCCAAACTGTGAGAGGCAGTGCCTGGTGTGCTCTGGTCCATGGGGTCACGAAGAGTCGGACACGACTGAACGACTGAACAACAACAATTTGAACAGCTGCAACAGGAAAGAGAGTGGGTCGGGTTGATTCTAGATTTAGAACACTTGTTTAGCCCCTTGTTGAGCATTTCTCCTATATCCCACCCCCAATTCCCCAACAATTTATGAGAAAAGAATTTCCATTAGAAAATGATCAAAGGGGCAAGAAGAATTCAGATAGATTCTCATGGGTGGAGTTGATGTTTTTGTTGCTATTGCACCCCTCTTTGACATGTTAAAAGTAAGTTGTGTTCATAGAACAGCAGAGTTGGAAGGGGACCCAAAGGTTGTCCAGTCCAACCCCTTGCAATTCAGGGACCACACTTAAAGAGTCCCTGACAGATGACCATCCAACAAGCCAGTGTGGTGTAGTGGTTAAGAGCGGTAGACTCGTAATGTGGGGAACCGGGTTCGCGTCTCCCCTCCTCCACATGCAGCTGCTGGGTGCCCTTGGGCTAGTCACACTTCTCTGAAGTCTCTCAGCCCCACTCACCTCACAGAGTGTTTGTTGTGGGGGAGGAAGGGAAAGGAGAATGTTAGCCGCTTTGAGACTCCTTCAGGTAGTGAAAAGCGGGATATCAAATCCAAACTCAGGTAGCCCAATCCAGTGCTGTCAAGTATCCCGTTTTCCCTGGGATTCTCCCTTATTTTATGCAGTTTCCCGCTGCTCTCCCTTATTTTTTATTTCCCTTAAATTTCCCATTTTTAATGGAAGCAGCTCCTCCCCTGCTGGCCAGGGACTGGGTGGGAAGACCTCGCCTACTTGGAGAGAAAAGCCTCAGCCCTCAAAGCAAGTGGGAGCCGTTTCCCGTGCTTACAGGGGGGTGTATTCCCCCCCCCTGCATCAGCCCCTATCCATTGCCACCGAGCCCCTCAGCCGGCCAATAGGGCTAGCTGGTGGGCGGAGCCTGCTGCTTGCTGTCCTGTTTTGATGGGATCAGACAAGAAGACAATGGGGCTCCATTGCGCGGAGCACATGGCTGCCCTCCTCTTTGCTGGCTGCCCTCCTCTTTGCTCCGCTCCGAGCCTGAGCCCGCTTGGAGTTTACATTGCTGCTCCGCCCACTTTTGCTTCTGGCTCCGCCCACCACTGACATGTGACTGTCCCCGGGATAGGTGAGACTGCTGATCCCTTATTTTCAAATCCGAAACTTGACAGCTATGGCCCAATCCACAGTCAAACAGCTCTTAACGTCATAAAGTCCTTGCTGATGTTCAGTTGGAATCTCCTTTGTTGTCATTTGAATCCTTAGGTTCAGGTCTTACCCCCTGGAGCAGCAGAAAACAGGCTTGCTCCATCTTCCATGTGACAGCCCTTCAGATACCTGAAGATGGTCCAGGTCATTGGATTGGATGGGTCTTTTGAGCCTGTTTTGAATTTTGACTTGGGACTTAGTGATGTTCAGTCTGAAACGGTCCATTTCAAAGTACATCATCAAGCAGTAGTAGGCTTACCCAGTGACCTCTGAGTTCTTCTGCCTACATGCCCATTCAGAAACTTCATCTCAAAGAAAGAGAGTCAGAGAAGGAGTTGCTGGAGCAAACTATTGAATGTTACAAGAGAGAAGTTAATAGATATTGACTATTCTTTGCTAAAAGTAGGTCATATATTGCAGGGAAACGTTACGAATGCTGTCTGAGCTGGAATAAGGGAAAGAGAGAAAAATCTTACCATTTGCTCAAAGCTTCGATCAGTATGGCATCAAGCGAAAGAGCCACCCATTGTTCTCAAAAACTATATCAGTTAACAATCGGCTAGCCTGCATTATATCTGGGAGCTGTAAAGAATTCAATTGATGGATGAGCATCGACTGACTTCTTTTGGAGACGACAACTCTTCGACATAAGATTAGCACAACTTGATTCTTAGAAATACAGATTTCAAGGGGACTGCGGCCATCAAGGCCAAACATAGCCTGCATCATGCACATTAACGGTTAAGGTCCTGTTCATAGGCATGAATGAGAAGCATGGCAACAGTCATCTTCATGAGTTGATGGTTAATATTTGGTGATGGGGCCACCTTGAGGTTGTTAAGAAAGTTGTAGCGCTTAAGGTCATTAAAGGCACAGACTGCAGTGGCGTAAGTCCATAGATTATTGGTATAGGAACTCGAGGCTTGTGAAAGCCATGTGCTTGAGCTAGAGTGAGCTTCTCACATAGACTGGCGTGGGAACAAAAGGCTTGATTACCTATTTCCTCCCAAGGTAAGGGAAGTGACATAGCTGTCCTGGCAGGACAGCTTACTCTATGGTCTTAACCCCTTCATGCATTAATTAAAGCATGTTGGTTATATGGGGATTTCCTGCAAGTCAACTTCAACTTTATGATCAACACAAACAGCAAACAAACTCATAAATGAATATGATCTGGCAGGGGGAATCGAGGGTTTCCTACACTCTGGCAAGCCACTTTGGCAGGTGGCTTGGGCTCCACCCACCTGTCAATCAACTGATGTTACTATGACACTAGAAGACCCAATTTTCCTTCATAGTGGAGCTTGAGTTCAAGGCACAACAGAAAGGTTGCCAGGGTAACTGGGTGTGAGGTGATAGGAAGAGAGTCCTAAGCAAGGGTTGCTGGGAAGAAAGAAGACTGGGATCCATCTTGGGCAGGCTGGCAGCAGGCTGTCTAGGGGAAATGCCTTGGACTCCAGGGCTGCAGTGCTGTGGGGTACAAGCCCCACGTGAAATGACTATGCTGAAAGATTCAGTCCTGGCAACTGCCCAATAGCGGCAAGACCTGTTGGGAAAGATTGCTGAGCTGTATGCTGTTTCCTTGAATAAAGAATTAACTCCACTGACAATTAACTCTGCCTCTGCATGTCCTTCCAGCCCTGACATACTGGCATAATGGGTTGTATCCAAGTGAGCTCTGCTCAGAGTAGAACCACTGAAATTAATGCACCTATGTTGATCATGTCTATTAACTTCAATGGATCTACTCCAAGTAGGACTAAGCATTGAACACAACCCAGTATTTCTGCTTAAACTATACTAATCATTTCTAAATCTGCACCTCCCTTTCTATAAATTAGCATATGCAAGATTTATGCAAATGCACACTGTCTTCTGCCCTCCTTTTGGAGGACAAGTACAGGTAGAGTTTGGAATCTATCATTTCTGCATTCATTAAAGCTCTATTGCTGGTAGGAGAAAGCTGACTTTAAAAGCATTCTGTTGGCACAAGTGGGGTATACATTTAGTTGCATGTAATTATGTGTAATGAGATTTGGATAATAATAGAAGGAGGCGATAAGAAATGTTCATGCTCCTAATTGGCATTGAGCAAATTAACTGCAGCAAATTAGATATCAATGAACACGGACATTTCACCGCAAATGTCAGTTATTCATTGGAATATTAATTCATGCCTAATCAATTTTCATTTTTTGGTGGGACGTGTTGACATTTACCACTGTAACCGTGATCCATATTTCATGAGGAGTTCATAAACTGCTACATGGAGCAGAAAATCGGCGCATCCCTCCCCATCCTAAAAGATAGGGATGCGAGCAAGAAAAATCCCCAAGAGAAAACGCTTAATTGGTCCTTCTGTTTCAAACGTGCGGAAGTGACTTTCACAGCTTAGGCAGTCAAAACAGCACTATCAACACCCAAGAGCAGGCTGCAGGAAATCCCAAGGGTTGCAGAAGGACAAAAGTCTTGGGGGGGGGTAGTATAAGGGGAGAGGGACCCCCAAAACAGACTAGTGAGGACTGGTGTGCTCAGCGAGCATCTAATATTGACTGCTGGGATTAAAAGAGAAAACTGGGTAGGAAGGGAAATGGAATTGAGTGTCTGGGCACAGGGCATGATTCTGACTAGAACAATGACCAAGAGCTCCTAACACGGCAATAATCTGGTGGGTTCTCCCTTGTAACCTTTAATTGCCATTGAAAGGTTCATGAGTTAGACCTACCTAGAAGCTGTATGTTCTGGCTCTTCAAGACACCCCCATACCTTAATTCCTATCAGAGATGTCAGCCAAACCTGAGCTGGAGACATCTACTGATGGCAGTCAGGTAGAAAGGCAGGTGGGCCAACAATGCTGAGGTAGAGTTTGGTGCCCCCACTAGGAAAAGATTTGCCCAGTCCAAGGGAAAGTAGAAGATCTGGGAGCATTGTAACAGACAGTGGCACCTGACTCTGGACCCAGGAAGATTCTAGGTTGTCATCACAATGCTCTGTAGCCAATGCTGGTCCTACTCAGAGTAAACCAATTGGAATTAAGGGACATTGCCATTGGGAGTTAAGGTTCAATTGGGGGTGGGTGGAGCTGCCTGCCCTTGCCCACCCCCACAATGCATCCCAGGTTTGGACAATGTGCTAAGCTTAACCTTGACTTGATCTAACTGAAACAGCCTGGGGAGGAACAAAGCATGTGCATCTCTGACTTGGGAGTCAGTAGGTTCATGCTTAAGAGTCCCATGGACTGCAAGAAGATCAAACCTATCCATTCTCAAGGAAATCAGCCCTGAGTTCTCACTAGAAGGACAAATCCCGAAGCTTAGGCTCCAATACTTTGGCCACCTCATGAGAAGTGAAGACTCCCTGGAAAAGACCCTGATGTTGGGAAAGATGGAGGGCACAAGGAAAAGGGGACGACAGAGCATGAGAAGGTTGGACAGTGTTTTCGAAGCTACCAATAAAGACCTCCTTCTCTTGGTGAGTTTCTTTCTCCTCTATATTGACTCCTAAACAGCAGAACAAAATCTGTTCAAGTTCTTATTGTTTTGTTTTGTTTTTTAAAAAATTGGCTTATGCCTCTCTGCTACACTAACATAGACCTACAGTAAAGGTAAAGGTAAAGGGACCCCTGGACCATAAAGAAGACTGATCGCCGAAGAATTGATGCTTTTGAATTATGGTGCTGGAGGAGACTCTTGAGAGTCCCATGGACTGCAAAAAGATCATACTTATCCATCCTTAAAGAAATCAGCCCTGAGTGCTCACTAGAAGGACAGATCCTGAAGTTGAGGCTCCAGTACTTTGGACACCTCATGAGAAAAGAAGACCCCCTAGAAAAGACCCTGATGTTGGGAAAGATGGAGGGCACATGGAGAAGGGGACGGCAGAGGATGAGATGGTTGGACAGCGACTGGCATGAGTCTGACCAAACTGTGGGAGGCAGTGGAAGACAGGAGTGCCTGGCATGCTCTGGTCCATGGGGTCACGAAGAGTCAGACACGTCTAAACAACTAAACAACAGCAACAAGATTCATGCTAAACTATGGTTTGTCTTAGAACAATGTGTGAACACAGCCAGGGCAAGACAGCTGCACAGATTGGGCCCTTACATGGGCAGATCAAAGTACTTGCCCATTGAACTTTGCTACCCTTTGAGAAATCATGCTGCCTAGCAAACAGGCTGTGTACACACCATACATTTACACACACACACAGCTGAATCCCAGGACTACAGCTTACCCCTCATCAAACCCAGCACCCTTAACAAACTACAGTTCCCAGGTATGTACTTTAACTGTATGGTGTATTTGCAGCTCAAGCCAAGGCTTTGGCATTGTTAGACTGTAAATTCTCCAAGGCAGGAGCATCTTCTCTTGTATGTTGCACAGACACACAGAGAATATGCACAGGATAACAAAATTTTGTGCAGGTGATATTGTTATCTCGGCTCCCCACCCCCAAAACTCCCTGCATAAAATGGTTAAACCAAGGAAACCACAAAGTCAGCCTGCCGATTCTTTACAGAAGGAGCCTTATATTTCAAAAAACAAAAATGTAGAGGGCAATCTGATCAAGCAACAAATAAATATGAGATCTAATAATTCATAGATTCAATAAGACAGACACATCAGTAGTTAACATCTGGCAATCTTCATCAAGGTGAGTAGAAGGCGTTGGTTGGGCGGAGGGCGGGGAGAGACTGTATGCTTTTCAAACAATCTTTCTCCAGGACTCACTACACAAAATGAAAAGACCTGGGACTCTGGGGTCTTGAGGTTCTGGGAAACTGCACAAAAGTGACTTCTTCAAAACAGCAGCTAGCACCAAGTGAATTCCTAATTTCACACATCTAGAGAAGTGGCATGGCAGTTGAAGCTGTCTATGTGGCGGTGTGACCTGTCGGCATCTCATCTTAATTTCCAAAAGGTCATCATCCCATGTGCGCACACAGCCGCGCTAAGCATCACAGAATCAAAGGTCTCCACCTGTGGCCTCCAATTCCCCCGAGGAGCAAACAAGACGAACACTGTCAGGTTTGAGGGTTGAGAACTTCTACAAACAGGCCAGGTTCAAAGGCAGCCAGAAATCCCAGAGTGAATCTGTAATTAGGCGGCGGTTGCACCAGCCCATCTCTGTTTCAGACTTACACATTTTCCCTTAATGAAATGTTTTTTTCAACTCCTCATGATCCATGTCATTGTCCTGCCTGCTTACGGAGACCTGCTTATTTTATTATCTTCCTACTGAAGATTCTTCCTACAAAGCTTAGTGCCTTCCATTTTGGGAGCCAGGCTGCTGCAATTATTATTATTATTATTATTATTATTATTATTATTATTATTATTATTATTACTACTACTACTACTACTACTACTACACAATATTAGTGTGCACAGCATAGCATGCCCTGCCTCAGGCACAATTTCATAGAATTATAGAGTTGGAAGGGACACACAAGGGTCAACTAGTCTAACTCCCTGCAGTGCAATTTCAATCCATTAGCAGTTCTGTGCATAGCATAGGGTGCTCTCCACAGGGTCTGCGTTTCAGATTGTGCATTGTTTTGGAACTTGTGAATTACGTAGAGCTATGTTGGATCAGGGAAAAAGGCCGATCTTCTACACCAGGCACGTCAAACTCCCAAGGGACTCACAGTATAAAATGTGTGAACACATTTTATACTCACAGTATAAAAAAAACCACTGGCAGTGATCTACCCGTTGTAGATTGACCAGAGTTGTTGAGCTTTTTTTAGAGAGGCAGAGTTGTTGAGAGGGTCCAAAGATCAACCAAGATCAACCAGGGACACCCTGCAATCGACAACTTTGGCATGCCTATTCTACATCGTCCATTTCTCATATTAGTCAACCAGATGCCTCAGGGAAGCCCACAAGCTGGGCATGAGCGCAATCACATTCCTGCAGTGTCTAGTTGGTAGCAGCTTTTAATGTGTGGTTTTCTATTGTGTTTTTTTGTACATTCTGTTGGAAGCTGCCCAGAGTGGCTGAGGCTACCCAGTCAGATGGTGGGGTATAACAACAACAACAACAACAACAACAACAACAACAACAACAACAACAACAACAACAACAACTGATAACTTGATGGCCAGGGATACGGGTGGTGCTGTGGTCTAAACCACAGAGCCTAGGGCTTGCCGATGAGAAGGTCAGTGGTTCGAATCCCCTTGACAGGGTGAGCTCCCGTTGTTCAGTCCCTGCTCCTGCCCACCTAGCAGTTCGAAAGCACATCAAGTGCAAGTAGATAAATAGGTACCGCTCCGGCGGGAAGGTAAATGGCGTTTCCGTGTGCTGCTCTGGTTCGCCAGAAGCAGCTTAGTCATGCTAGCCACATGACCCGGAAGCTGTACGCCGGCTCCCTTGGCCTGTAAAGCAGGATGAGTGCCGCAACCCCAGAGTCGGACATGACTGGACCTAATGGTCAGGGGTCCCTTTACGTTTAGCAGTTCGAAAGCACATCAAGTGCAAGTAGATAAATAGGTACCGCTCAGGCGGGAAGGTAACTTTCTGGCAGTAAGAGCTGTCTGACAGTTGAACACACTCCCACAAGAGGTGTTGGAATCTATTGTTGGCATGGGAGAAAAAGGACGAGCAAGTAAAATCCTCAATGATACATTGGGCAATAGATATTGGTCATAATATAGATATGGAAGCATGGGAACGATTGTGGAATATGGATATAAAATTTACAGCATGTTATGGTCTAAGAGAAAATTATATAAAAATGATATATCAATGGTACCTAACACCGAGTAAATTGGCAAAAATGTATAAAAATAAATCAAATAAGTGTGGAAATGTAAAGAGAAAGAAGGTTCTTTTTATCATACGTGGTGGTCTTGTAGTAAGGTTAAGGCTTAGTGGGAAATGATATACAATGAAATGAAAAAGATGTTTAAAATAACATTTGTAAAAAACCCAAAAGCCTTTCTCTTGGGAATTATAGGGACAGAAATACCTAAATTGTATAGAAATCTATTCATGTATGCTACTACAGTGGCAAGAATGTTACTTGCCCAAAAATGGAAAGAAGTCCCAGCAAAGGAAGAATGGATACAAAAACTTGTGGAATATGCAGAAATGGCAAAACTTACAGGAAGAATAAGAAATCAAGATAATAATTTTTTTAAAATAAAAGAATGGAAATGGTTTATTGAATATTTACAAATATATTGTAAACAGATAAAAAACATGGCAGGATTATTGTAATGGCCTGCAGTTACAAAAGAGTAAATATTTAAAGAAGACAAATGAATGAGTAATTTAAGTTAATTTGGATATGTAGAAGATATTAAAAGTAAATTTAAGGAACCTCAGAAAGTGGGGAAGGAAGTCAAGTCTTAAAATGTCAAAATGATTGTAAAATCAGTGAAATGTATATATCTGAAAAGTGTGTGTATATAAAAAGAAGAGATGATGGACTCTCCTTCCTTGGAGATTTGTAAGCCTAAATTGGATGGCCATCTGTCATGGATGCTTTAGTTGAGATTCTTGCATTGCAGGGGGTTGGACTAGATGACCCTCGGGGTCCCTCCCAACTCTACAATCCTATGATGCTATGAAAAGTTACTTGCAAATAAAAACTGATTCCACAAGCAAGAGTTCTTCCTATGTTTTTATTGGCAGCCTCCAACTCTTGTCAGAATGTGGTCCCCACAGCTCTGCACCAGGTTACTGGCAGCAATTTTATAAAAGTAACAACAACTCATTGCCCATGCAAATGAATTCAGAGCTTGAAGAAAGGAGTCTTGATTATGAAATGCTGCAATCATACCATTGCTTCTGGCCAGCTGAGTGTAAATTCATCAAGCTTTTTTTTTTAAAAAAACAACAACAACCCAGCAACAACAAGAACCAAAAATCCTAGTGATGAATGAGTATATGCCTTCATATATAACCGTAAGCTAAAGACAAGGCGGTGTGTGTGGAACACTGGCGAATAAATGAGCAAGGACCTCATTGACTTCTTGGTTAAAGTTTCTGGATATGGAGGCTGCCATGCAAAAGCTGGCTACCTAGTCCGGCACCTCTTTGATCTGGAGCAGAGTTTCCCAAACTCCAGCTGTATTTGACTACAACTCTTATCAGCCATAACTAGCAGGATCAGTGGTCAGGGATGATGGGAATTGTAGTCCAACAACAGCTAAAAACCCAAGTTTGGGAAATCCTGATCTAGAGCTAGAGGATCTTCAACAGGTGGCCAATGGACCTCCTCCATTACTGAACTGCTCTTAAGCAAGATGTTTCTTCCAATGTTCAGCTAATGTTTGTGTAGCTCATGTGTGGGGCCATAGGTCAGCAGTCTTGCATGATCATCCGGATGGAGGATAGAGACGGGAATGGAAGTGTGTACAGAAACTATCCTACGGTGCAAAAGGTGAAATTTGCATTCATTGCTCCTCCTGTTTTCTCTTGTTCTCATGCTGTCCACCACTGTCGTGTGGCCTCAGGGAGGTTGCCCAGGTGGGAATGTGGCCTTCTGACCGAAAATGTTCCCCCAACCCTGCTCTAGAGGAAGCATGGCGGAAATGATTGTTCTCTGGTTCTTGTGCAATGTCTGTTGTTTCTAATTAAAATGGGACCACCGACAGGTCTTATGAGACATCGGCAGCTTCTCAAATGGTCATGCTACGACTCTCCAGTCGTTGGGTGTCTTTTCCCACATAGCCTTACCAAAAAGGAAATGAATTCACAACACTAAAACCTTAACATCCCAATTGCAGCCGATTGTTTTCAGGGTTCGATGAAGAGTCAATGTTCTGTCCGACGCAGCGTAATAATCAGTGACAAACAATGTACCGACCGGGGTGGTGTTAATCATGATGAACGCTCGCGCTAATGAAAGTGGAAGCACCATTTCGAGCCGCTGAAATTCTGCTTGGTGTTTAGCTGGGGTGAGCTGGGGAGGTCCCCACAGTTATGCCAGCGAACAGCAGGCAAGAACTGATTGCGCAGGGAGGCACAGCCACAAGGGTGCAAAGCAGTGGTGGAGAAAAGGGGGTGGTGGTTTGCCCCAGGTGTCACCACTTAGGGGGTGACAAAATGCCAGGTGGCACTCACCGCAAGGCCTGCAGCGTGCCCGAGCCACATGGGATTGACACAGTGGCTTGGGTGCCCACAGGCTCCGCATTGCCCCTTCCGTCACCTCCCTCTCAGCTGTAGGGCGGCTGAGTGGGAGGAGGCAGGAAGACTCTTAGGAGGTCCCGCAGAGCGTCCTGCCCTGGCTGGCCCTGCCCCCATGGGTGGCTGGCCCCGCCCCTGGACACAGGGAATGAGCACTGCCCCAGGCACCTGATTGGCTTGCTCCAACACTGGTGCAAGGTTGTGAGTACACCAATGCAGTGCCATAGACAAGAGGCAGCTTGTTTACACTGGCATTGCAATTTGGTTTGTGTGGCAGTGTGGGTCACTGTTCACATGGGGGAAGGGGAGACTGAGCCCCTTTGCTCGTGTCTTGGACTGGAAAAGAGTGAGCCATTCTGGGAAGCGATAGATAATGCGATGAAAATAATGTTTAAAATAACATTTGTGAAAAACCAGGGGTTATCTTGTTAGGCATTTCAGGTACAGAGATTCTGAAAGAGCAGAAAAGACTATTTATGTATGCGAAGACAGCAGCAAGAATACTATTGGCCCAGAGATGGAAAGAAGACAAAGTTCCAACCAGAGAAGAATGGCTGATGAAGACGATGGGTCACGCCAAAATGGTGAAATTGACCGGGAGAATCAGAGACCAGGATGAGAAGAAGTTTAGGAAAGAATGGGGGAAAAATTATAGTTTGTTTAAGAGAACATTGTAAACAGTTAAAAACTTTGGCAGGCTTAGAGTAATACTTGTAAAAGATAAAAGATAATGGAAAAGTTAATAATAGATATGACAAATTTGGGGGGGGGGATAAGTTGAATAAAAAGGGATGGAAAATGGAAACCGGAGAAGGGTGGGGGGAAGTCAAGGGATTCTGAGAATCCTAGATGTAAAGCTGATTGATATGTTTAAACCGAAACTTGTTATGAAAAATTTAATAAAAAATATTTTATTCATTTTTTTAAAGGAAAAGAGTGAGCCAGTGGGAGAGCCAGTCCATCAGCTCTGGGTGAATTCAAGACATGCCTGTTATTGAATAAAGGATGGGGAAAGAAATTCAAATAGGTTTGCATTTGACTTTAAACCTATCTAATTTTCATGTCTCAAAACAAGATGCAAACAAAAGCACAGCTATCCTTCGAAATCTGCATGTTGCCAGATTTTGTGATGCAATTCTCCAGTGAAATAATGTGTCTAAAAAGGCTTGTATCAGGGGAACTTGTGCACAAAAATGCATATATTAGTGAACACAACGTGCAGAAATTCATATCAAACAAGATTGCTTACAAAAACATGTATATTTTTAGAAATACACAATGAAATAGATTTTCATGAGGACTTTTTTTTTTTAAGCAGACTGATGCAGAAATTTGGACAAGTGAATTCAACATTGGAAAAATGAGAATTCGAAACTGAGATGTTCACCCATCCCTATGAAGGACCCAGAGATGTCTAGGGAGAGTTTGACAGTTTGTAAAAAGCTAGTGGCAGATAATAGAGAAGGAGAGTCAAAAAGATGTGTTGCTGCTATGATGCTCTTAAGCTTGCACAGTTGCTATATAGAAGGTGCAAACAAACTGAACACAATCCCCCGACCTTTTCTTCAGCTGCTGTGCTGCTCAAATTGCATGTCATGTTATCCTTGAAAAGTGACAACAGCCTGTCATTCATTTGAAAATAAAGATGAACTCTTAGTAGGTGTGTGAGCACAATCAGGTGAAGTGTTACGTTCACAGTCAAGGAATTTATGTCTCTCTGATTCGTGGAGAAACTTAATGATCATGCTTGGTTACCTGAAGATGCTGTGGGATAACCAGCCTCATACGACCAACATGCTTAAGTCTAATTAATGCATGAAAGGGTTAAGACCAGAGAGTAAGCTGCCCTGCCAGGATTAACTCACCATGAGGGTGGGGGGGGGACTGGGTAATCAAGCCTTTGTTCCCCTCCAGTCTACCAGAGAAGATGAAGGTGTGAGGACATCTAAGCTGATTGCTTCAGCCCAGACCGCATGGCCCTTACAAGCCTCTCTTGAGTTCCTATACCAATTTAGGAACTGTGTCACCCTTGTAAATAAGCCAAGTTTTACTGCCTGTGCAACTTTTTCTGAATGCTGTTTGGAAAAGCACATGAATCTGACATTTGGAGAGTTTGTAAGTAAACCACTGTTAACTTGCCAAATGTGTGGCCTTTTTCTACGCTAGGGGATGAAGGAAGTTTTGGAATTCACAAGAGCATATTTTAAAGGTCTCTATTTCCACCATTTGCTGCATATTTTGTGATTTTAAATATCTATATATCCTTGCACCAACAAACGCCTGAGATGGTGGTTCCCCAGACTGGGATATAGCATAAAGGAGTTTAAACTCTAGCAGACAAGCAGGGAGTGATGGGGATTCAGATTACTTAGGATGGGCCAGAGGAAGCATTCTAGATGACAGCACTAGGTGGTGACATTCCATGCAATCACCTTTGTCTGAACGCCACAGCCACACCATTCCCCAAAATTTAGGTTAGTTACAAAAAATCTTAAAGACAACCTGAATGGGAGGGATGATCCAAAAATAGCCAAATGAAGAGACAATGTGTCCACTAAGTTCACACCCTCACCATACATTTAAAGCACATTTAATGCACATGTTTTCCACCCAAAGAATCATGAGAACTGCAGTTTATGCCCCACAGAGCTACAGTTTCCAGCACCTGTAATAAGCCACAGTTCAGGGGCAAAACTAGGCTTTCTTTCACCTGGGTCAAATGCCGAGTTTGGCACCCTCCCCCCCAATGCATTGAGGCTGGGAGCCTCAATGGTGCCCCTCTGGAGGCTTCACCCGGGGCAATAAACCCAGCTAGACCCCCCCCCATTGTAGCTACAGCACTGGTTCCCAAGATTCTTTGGGAGAGCTCATGTGTTTTACATGTGCTTTAAATGCATGATGTGGATGTGATGAAAAGAGCTTGGCTGATTGGCTGGAACAGTGAGCAGGGCACTCTACATTGCAACATTTCGTTCCAATGACTGGAAGCATTTGGTGCGAAGTGTAGACTGTGCAAAAATGCATTTGCCACTGAGACAAGTTTTTAAAGTGGAAGAACTTAGAAAATAATATATAAAGTGGTAGACTTTTTGATTGCCCACAAAAGACAATTCAGACAGAAAAAAGAGAAATGGCAACATGATTTGCAGGTTGTTTCAATGTTATTTTGTTTGGGGCAAAAACAATCCAGTTTTTAGTGGCGCTTAAGAGAAATTATTGGTAGTCCTAGTGTGGGAACCTTTCTAGATTTCATGAATTGATTAACCATTATGATAGTGAAGTTAAAAGCCATTTGCTCAGCTATAAAAAATGGGCTGTGAAGTATTTATCACATAAAATACAAAATGAACTCCTCAAATTATCAGGGGAAAATGCTCACGGTGAGACGATTTTTGGGATAAAAATCCACAGAGTTTTACTCACTACTACCGGTATTTGAATGTGTTCCAGACATTTCTCATCACTAGGCAGAATGTCAAAATTATCATCTGCCTCCATACTGATGCTGGGAACTTTTCGATCTAGGAAATTTTCTGTAGAGTTCAACACAGAGAACAGGCAGTGATTTAGCAGACAAAATAAGGAAGAGATTAAAACAAGATGGCACTGAAATTTAAAAGGCCCAAGGCCAAGGATACAACAATGGGACAAATATGTCTGCTGTGTGCAAAAGTGTTCAAGCTTTTAGATTAATACAAAACCAATTCAGCAATGTTTAAGACATAAAAGAGGGAGCTGGCTTAGGGGTGCATTTCATAGTGCTTGCCCCAAACACCAAGATACTTAGTTCTGGCCCTGAGTGGAACCATAGGAGGTGGAATGTTCATAGCCACTCAGAAGGTCAGCAAGTCCTTTGGAAAGATTGTCCCAAGCCCTTATTGGTTTACAGCAGTTGGGACCAACATCTGCTTGGCCAACCCTCTCCTCAATGCGTCTGCTGTGTTAGGCGGCACTGGCAACATCTGTTCTTGCACCCTTGGGCTCCTCCGCTCCCCAGCAGGAGTAAGCATTCACTATCCAGCTCTGCCCTGTGTCACGAGCTTACTCCTTCTGCATCAACAAGAAGTGCTCCCTTTGCCTCTTACTCCTCTCAGGCTCAGCGGCGCCATTAGGGTTGGCCTGGGATGGCCTGGCCTGAGGCAAAACAGGAAGTTGCTTCTGCCTTGCTTACTGTGGTCACATGATGGCGGCTTCCGGTGAGATCTTACAAAAGTTCCACAAGATGTTGAGTGACATGGCTGCTGCCACTTCTCACTTCTCCAGTGGTAGCGGTAGGGGCACCTGCGGAGAGCGTCTCCCCGTGGGAACCTGCCACACCAAGTGGCTACTTCAGTCTGCCTCGTAGGAAGCCTTGCCAGGGGGTTGGCTTTTCTGGCAGATTTCCAGGTACCCCACTTAGCTCAGTGATCCAGAGGTCCTCTATTGCCATCACTTGGAAAGCTGAGGTGTGGAGGAGAGGGAGCAACTGTGGGGATGAGGAGAGAAATGTGCATTTACTGTATTTTTTTGGGCATCTGCTGAAGGCATTCTTATTTAGACAAGCCTACCTAGTTGCTTGGAGTATTAGGGGAGGGGTAGTACCTTAGTGGGGGACATGTTGTGCTCCTTCTGGGGGGAGTTTGTCCACCTTTGGTCCCCACCCTGCACTCAGCTCCCACCTGTGGCTCCTGGAAGCTGTCAGCATGTGACAGTGGCCATACCCTGGGAACAGCTTTGACTGGCTGGCTGGCTAAACCAGGCGAGGGTAGCCGATGGGTCTCAAACCCTCAGAGAGTCAAGGACTTCCCCTGCATGCAAAGACAGGCTCCGGTGGATTGAGCGGATGAGACCAATAGTTTGTCCAACAGTCAAGAAGGCAGTTTTAGCATTCTGCAGGGACAAGTGAGGGGCATATGAGGCTCATCAACCTGGGAAGGTAGCTCATCTAGAAGAAGGAAACTTACGGTCCCAAACCTCCGCTGCCTTGTAGGATATCTTCAGGTGAAGAAAAGGCTAAGGAATAAACTCTACCCAATTCTAGAGTCCCTAAGATGGTTGGATGGTTCCTTGTACTCCTGCTTGTGGAAACTCCTGCAGACAAGCTGGTGCCAAATGTATTCCTCTGGGTCTTGTCATCTGGGCAGCCCAGGACCTCCAGACACACGGCCCAGGCTTGTGCCCCAGAGAGGTCACTTTGGTTTTGCTAACATTTCAATCTGACTTCACCCCTGGAGGCTCACTGCATCGTCTCTCTAGACAGACAAGTGTCATCAACAACAGCCATGCAGTTGCTTAGAGAGTTGGTTTGAGTTTTAATTTGTTTCAGTCAGTTCTATTGTGGTTTTAACTTTCTGTATCTTTTCAACTTTGGATACATTTTTTTTTTAGCGGTAAGAAGAAGAAGAAGAAGCTGCATGTGGAGGAGCGGAGACGCGAACCCGGTTCACCAGATTACGAGTCTACCACTCTTAACCACTACACCACACTGGTAATTTTATTGTTTTATCTTCTTTTGCAAATTGCCTTGTGGCATATAAAGTTTATGAAATAACCCTCCTCTCTGCATATTTGTACATATTATTTGCTTGGAGAACGGCATCACAAAATTTGGAAACATGTGAATTTTAAAGGATAGCTGCATTGCGGTTTGTCTCTTGTTTAGGAAGTGGAAATAAGGTAGGTTTCTCCCCCCACATTTACCTCCAGAGGTGAATTAAAGTTATCCAGGGACCCAGATAGGGCCCACAGGTTACCTGTTTAACATCATGGGTTGAACCACCCCGTGCCTTTGGGTGAAGATCCTGACAATAATTCTTGCAACAAACCCTTCGAACCAGCCAATATTAAGTGACATTCGACTTGCTCAGATGCAAGAAACCCATCTCTCCAACCTGCCACCCCACAAGAAAATGACAAGAGCATTCCAGGGGGAGGAGTGGGGAGGAGGGACCTCACTTTATTCATTTATTTACCAAATTTATAATCCACGCTTCACCGAATGGTTCCAGGGTGGAAATACATATAACATTAAAACAATAATTAATAATGTCTCTAAGGGCTGAAAACCACAAAACATTAAACCGTGCGTGAAACATCAATAGCAATCTACATAGCAGCGAGTGAGCAAATAAAATGAAATGATACCATTGCAACAGGAAACTTCACCCCTCCCAAAAGCCTGGGCACAGAGGTACTTTGTCACCTGCCAACAAAATGCCAGTAACATTGGTGCACGGTGCACCTTGGAGGAAAGGTCGTTACACATTCTTTATTTGCATTAGATAATTGAATCCATCCAGATTTGTGCATTTCGCCCCCAGGAGATAACCCGGAGAATTATGCTTCAATTGACTTTCTCTAGACCTTTGTTATTAGATGAACTTTTCAGAAAATGGGAGCGTTTAGTTCAAATAGGCTCCGAGTCAATATATTTACTATGGACATGCATGCGTTTCTTTCATCTCTCCTGGGTGTTTAGTGCCTCAAGAAGTGATTGGTCCATTCATCTTCTGTATGCACAGGATAAAGCGCTAGTGGCTCAGATGCCCAATTGCCAAAGGAATGGAACTCTGCAGGAGTATTAAAATAACTTAGAAACATAGAATTATAGGGTTGGGAGGGACCTCGAGGGTCATCCCCTAGTCCAACTCCTTGCAATGCAGGATGAATCACAGCTGACAGGTGGCCATTCAACCTCTGTTTAAAAACCACCTATGAAAGAGAGTCCACCACAATGCCAGGTAACCCATTCCACAGCTGAACAGCTCTTAACGTCTTAAAGTTCTTCCTGATGTTTAGTTGGAGTCTCCTTTCTTGTCATTTGAATCCATAGGTTCATCCAACCTCTGTTTAAAAACTTCCAATGAAGGGGAGCCCACCACCTTCTGAGGTGATTCATTCCATTGTCAAACAGCTCTTACCATCAGTTCTTCCCAATGTTTAGTCATAATCTTTTTAAAAAGGTAAAGGTACCCCTGACCATTAGGTCCAATCACGGATGACTCTGGGGTTGCAGGGCTTATCTCACTCTATAGGCCGAGGGAGCCGGTGTTTGTCCACAGACAGCTTCCGGATCACGTGGCCAGCATGACTAAGCCGCTTCTGGGGAACCAGAGCAGCACACGGAAACACATTTTACCTTCCCGCCTGGCTCTCATCCCAACCTATCAGGGTTGTTGTGAGGTTAAAACGGGAACGGTGGAGGTCTGTGTATTGAGCTCCTTCAGGGAATGGAGGGTTGGAAATAAATGATGCGTCAAAGGAGCATTCCTTAAAGCAATATACCTGTAGCACAGTCTAGGATTTATTTCCTTCTCTGTTCTCTTTTTCAAGAGATTTACAAAAGGTCAAAGATTCATTTGCAATGCCGCCCCCCCCCCCCAGCCACAAGGACTCCTATGAGAAGGGTTGCTGCCTCCTTACAAGTGAGCAGGTTAATGGCACATTTATAATCATGCTTTATAAAGATTTTATAAGAATGGACTGAATAATATTAATGATATGTGAACATGTGGCAAGAATGGATTTATGTTCCAAGCGATTACATTTTACAAGCCGAACTCGAGCACCGACATAATTAACACGGTTAGCAGAAAGCACTGCCTTGTTATGAATCGCTGTTTTGATTTTTAGGAAAACAGTAAATAACAAGAAAAGCGGGGGTGGGGGTCGGTTATGAGCTGATTATTCATCTGCCCGAGAGGGAAAGAGTAGGTTTCACTAGTGAAATGGTGGCACCCCCAATTTTGATCTGCAGAGGTAATCTTGAGAGTCCCAAACCATTAAGGGGGACAAAGGAGACATAATGCAAATTGCATTCTCAAAATCGCAATCAGGGGAGTCAATTTTTAATGAAATGATGGAGATTATTTTTTGTTTAGTTTTGTTTAGCAAGTCTGCTGGATGTGCAACAAGACTCTTTGCTGGTTATGTTTCTGCTTCGCTCTTTCACCGCAATATTGAAGTAACCACTTCACACAGAGATGGAGGGTGGTGAGTTTTTACTTCAAAGGTAGCATTTAGATGAGCAAATGGTCAACCGGTCTAATACAAAGTCCTTTTCTTTTACGAGAGAGTTGTTACAGGAGTCCAAGGTTGCTTGGCCGCCCCTTTCTTCTCCTGGATGGCTCCTGGTAGGAAGTTCTCCAGCCTCTTCCACGCTGAGGCCATTCACCCAGCTGGCTCCCACAGCAGTAACCCTCCTGCTGCATGTCCTTTGAATTCTCCTCTCAGACCCTACTCTGCCCCTCCGCCAGAAAGAGTCTGTTAAAGAGAGTCACAAGACACAAGACAGGGACTTGGTAGCTGGACCTTAATTAAAAGGGAGAGGGAAAGGGACCCCAACCATCAGGTCCAGTCGTGTCCGACTCTGGGGTTGCGGCACTCATCTCGCTCTATAGGCCGAGGGAGCCAGCGTTTGTCCGCAGACAGCTTCCGGGTCATTTGGCCAGCATGACTAAGCCGCTTCTGGCTAACCAGAGCAGTGCACGGAAACACCGTTTACCTTCCCGCTGGAGCGGTACCTATTTATCTACTTGCACTTTGACGTGCTTTTGAACTGCTAGGTGGGCAGGAGCTGGGACCGAGCAATGGGAGCTTACCCCGTGGCCGGGATTCAAACCACCGACTTTCTGATCAGCAAGCCCTAGACTCTGTGGTTTAACCCACAGCGCCACCTGGGTCCTTAATTACATCCCCCTATTTCACCGCTGTTACGCTTAACTCCTCAATGCACAGATGGAGCCCAAGGTCCAAATGAATGCGTTCTTGCGCAGCACCTGTTCATTTGGGGCTTGTGCAGGAGAATGATATGCAGGGTTAGGCCGCAACACGTAGTTTATGCCTTTGTGATTCCAAGCAAGATCTTATTTTCTTCTCTTTAATAACAATTTATAAGATTGGTCAGTCCGCCCCACATACCCCCGCCCACTGCCGGCTGAAATGTATGTGTCTCAACTGGTCAGAGTCTAATTATGTCTGTGTTGCTGCGACTGACACACAGGCGGGACTTCATTATGTACTCTGCAGTCGTGCCTGTCAGCTGCAATCCATTTGTCACTACAAGTTAGATTTCCATAAGAGATGACATGATGTCTTAAATTGGATCTCATGTGGATAACTGCAGCAGGAGTCTTGGAGGCATTGGGTGCAAGCTCAGATAAGCCGAACCATTTTTACAGCTCATGCCTGAAAATTCAAAGGCGGAGGTAGAAAGTGATAAACACACAGCGCGAACACACAGTGCCATCTTTAGCATATGCGGCGCCAGGGTGCAAAGACCCACCCAGCGCCCCCAATTTTTTGGGGGGGGGCAGCTCAAAGTTGTTGAGCTTATGAGGAGGTGAACAGTGAAAACCACTAACATTGGGGGGGGGAGAGCAGCAGCGATAATTCTGTCTTTGCGTTCATGCGTAAATGAAAGACACCACTATGGGGCGCCACCAGATATGTTGATTCTGCAGCTCTTCCGCAAAAGAGAATGGAAATGACCCATTGACCGCAATCACCCAGGGGACGCAGTTAAGAGCTTAGGTGGCTTCAGGGGCTGGCGCCCCCCCAGAATTCGGTGCCTGGGTGCACTGCACCCCTTGCACCCCTGGGTAAAGACTGCCCTGTAAACGCAGGTTCTTTTTCTCAACCTTCATACCCAGTGGCTGACCTATATGTGCAACTGAATCACACAGGACAGCAGAGCAGTGGGCTCCCAAGTGCTTTGAACTACAACTCCCATCATCCCTGATCACTGGGCCTTGCTGGCTGGGGCTGATGGGAGTTGGAGTCCCAGAGCATCTGGAAAGCCACAGGTTCCCATCTCTGTTTGATCTGCAGTGGCTGATTCACACATGCAAGCTTCCGTTTGATCAGAGATGGGGATCCTCAGGCACAGGGTCTAAATCAGGGCCTTACCACCTGGCCTTTGGTACTTTCCCCAGGCTCCACCTCTCCCTGGCCCTCCTTAAGAGCTTTTGCCCGGCTGGAATGTGCCACTGAACTCTGATAGCACCTCTTGCTTATCTGGATGGGAATGCATTGAAGGGCATGGGAGTTCGTGTAGAAACGAGCCTGCTGTACAAAGGTAAAATCCGCATTCGTTGCTCCACCAATTTTTGGCCCTGGCCCATGTGGCTGTTGGGATTTTGCTCAGAAGAGAATGTGGCCCCTGAAAACCTTGCCGTTGATGGTGCAATCAAGGGGCAATTACACGCAAGTGAGAACTCTCCCTTAACCATCCTCTTCCAAAACCAAACCCAGCCATATGCATTTTCCCACTTCTGTTTACGATATCCTTGCCCACACAAGCAACAGAATGAAACAGGCTGCGCAACGGGAGACCTGCCAGCCAGCCTGCTAACACGACGTTGAATACGCCTAATAAATAGAGGGAATTGGAAAATTATGTCGTTGCTTACATGACATCTCCTGTTAACCCGGCGCTGTTCTTTTCGCAACTTGCTGGCTCCCCTTTCGCTGGTGGAGCAACAAGTTTCAACACAAGCATCAACCCTGCAATCATGGCGTATTGTTTCCGAAGAATTCCATCTGGCAACCAAGCCAATGATTACTTTATTCCAACAGTGCGTGTTGGAAGCGACCTCTTTATCTGTCATCTTTCTGCATTCTGAAGTAATCAACTGCGCCCTCTCTTCCCCCAATTATTTCTGAACTACGGTAGTAATCACTGGGAAACAGTTCTTCTTTCTTAAAAGCTCTCTCTTTGAAAAGAGCCTCATAATTTTCTCTAATGCTGGTAGTCATAAACAATAGCGGCAAGTCGTAAAAACATAACGGCTTGCGATTAATACGAAGGGAGGGGGGGCGGGTTTTGACACCAACACAGCCTAAGTTTAGAAGCACACATTTGGCAGAGATCTGGGTTTGGGGGAATCAAGATTTCTGCTGAAGTGCGGAAGGCTGCAGGATGGTGTAGGGATCAGGAATTTTGTTTGCATTTTCAGGGAGCGTCGCTGGCCTTTTCCTGAGTTGGTGAGGCTCATTTCACAACAATGAGAAACCGAACCTTTGGCATCATCATCCCAGGCCTCTGAAACACCATGCCAATAGAGATTCAGCGGGCACCTTCTATGCTAACTTTTAAATGCCCGCTGACGTATTTTCTATTCCACCAGGCCTCTGCAGACTATTAAGAGTACGTCCTTCCACAATGGTTGATGGGTATCTGCTTTTATCCCTTTAAAAAATGGTTCTATTGTGTGGTTGTTGTTGTTGCTGCTACACACACACACACACACAAACACACACACACACACACACACGAGAGAGAGAGAGAGAGAGAGAGAGAGAGAGAGAGAGATAGTGCTATATAAATACTATTATAAACAAATAGCATAAATAAATATATAGCATAAATAAATATAAACTACTCAATTCATGCTTCTTGAACCAATATGTGAGTTGAAACACAACCATCCATCTAAATTTGCATTTCTCTGAAAGTTATGATGCAGTTCTCTGATCATGTATACAAAAATTGCATTGCACATGGTGGTGGGGGCGGGGAGAATGCTTGGGGGGAATTGGATATATTAGTCAACATCAACATGTGTTTATTAGGAGAGATTTGCACTAAGATACTGACAAATTTTCAACATGATTCCCATCACCCCCAATGCAAAACTGCTATGGAAATGTGTAGAATTGAATTTAAGATGGGGGGGGAATGAGGGAGAGAAACTGAAAGCAACAGATTTACTCATCCCAGAGTATGGAGTGGAGAAAAAGCAGGCAGGAGGAAAGGCACTTCACTTGTCTTTCTAGCACCCTTTATCATTGACTATGGGCTGGGACAGGTGGAAGTTGAAGTCCCAAGAGCATCTGCAGGGCATTCTGTCAGCCCCAGCCCCAAAAGCAAATCACTTTTTGTAATGTGACTTAATGCCTTCCAGGAAACCAATTCCATAGAACTAAGCAGCCTACGTGGCAACTAATACGCCCATGTGGCAACTCTCTGGCCTCTACCCGTCTTTGTAATAGCAATGGTTTAGTACAAGCCTGACAAAGTGGATTTAGGTAGCCCATGTATAACTTTGTGTAGAAGCTAATTACAGTGGTACCTCTGGATACACACACTTCTGGTTGCGTATCCTTCAGTATTTTTCCAGGTTTCGCCTCGCGCGCATGCACAGAAGTGCTCTATGCGCATGCACAGAAGCGCTAAACCACACCGCACACATGCACAGAAGCAGCACCTTCGGATACACACACCCCGGATACAAACCCTACGCCAAAGGATAAATGGACATAAATCTGGTATCAGGAACCACAAGACAGAGAAACCAGTAGGAGAACACTTCAGTCTCCCAGGACATTCTATACAAGATCTCAAAGTAGCTTTCTTACTACAAAGGAATTTCAGAAATAGGCTGGAAAGAGAAGTTGCTGAATTGCAACTAATTACCAAACTTAAAACCATGGAGAGACCTGGTCTGAACAAAGACATTGGGTTCTTATCTCATTAAACATGACAAAGCTATCTTTAGCCATCTCACCCCTTGCTTTTTCCTGTAAGACCAATTGCAGTCGTTAACAGTCGTCAACAGGTTTTCCACACCCATCAGCCAATCACCCATTCCCTCCACCCTTCTGAGTCATACCCCTCCCCACTCTCTCACTATATATAAGGGTCTGGTGACTTCTGTTTCAGTGTATCTGAAGAAGTGTGCATGCACACGAAAGTTCATACCAAGAACAAACTTAGTTGGTCTCTAAGGTGCTACTGGAAGGAATTTTAAATTTTTTTTATTTTGTTTCAGCTCTCAAGAGACTGCGATCTACTTCCACTGTAAAAAGACTGGCTGTGTTGAACAGAGTTGTTGACCTTTTTTTTGGGGGGGGGAAGGGTTCACAGAAGTTGTTGAGCTTTTTTTTTGGGGGGGGGGGTCGGTAAGGTCCAACAACAAAGTGATCACTAAACTTCATACCGTGATTGATCTGTTGGACATGCATGGTCTACACAGCATACCCGTACACAGAAATCAAACCTTTCCCTTTGTGCAACTGTCTAAAAGGTTAAATGCAATTAAAAGTGAAACATTGAAACATTATTAAAACCAATAAAAAATATAAACACCTTAATTCTTATATCAACTAGAAGCAGAATATATGTTTGTGTGTTTACACATGCAGGGCATCACTTGTGTGAACAAGCCCTAACATTTCACTTTGAATGCAATTAGACACCGGCAGGCACCAATGTAAGGAAGCACTCTTTCTTGCAGACCTAAAGTAGCCTGTTTAGTTTTGCCTGTGTAGAATTATCCTTCCCCATCAAATATGGAAACAAAGCAGGAGAAGTTTCCAAATGGTTCCATAAAGCATCTTTCGGTTGATAGGGAAGGGGGGCTGTTGACCAGCGGAGTGTGTTGAGAAACAGCCCCCCCAAACAGCTTTCTCCTTTCATAAAATTAATAAATGGCACCTCCAGCGTGCCAAGGAAAATGCTGAAAAGATGCAAACTTTAAACCACTGCCTTAGTGTGAATTACTTGCAAAAATAAAAAATAAAAAATGCCTCTTCTGCAGACGAATGCCTTCCCATATATCTGCTCCATACATTTCACAGACACCGTGAAAATTGCTTATTTCTAATAAAATGTAGCAACTGTACCCCGAGGAAAAATTACAGCATTATGAAATATTTTTTTCTCCCCCCTTTCCCTCAGTCAATTTAGTTTTCATTTAAAATTCAATAACTGCATCATACTCAGAATCTTCCAAAACCGCTGTAATGATTCTGAACCAAAAATGTGAGCAGTAAACAAGGAAGATTAGAAAGCCATTATGAAGGCAATTTTTCCCCTTTAACCACGCAGATGCAGAAGAGGATAATCTGGAAATGAAGTAAATGGAATGGAGGAGGCCCATTTATTCTCCAAAAAACTCACGGAATCACAGAATTATAGAGTCGTGAGGAAAGGGGAAGGGAAGAGATCATGTAGTCCAACGCTCTTGCTTCAATGCAAGATTGACAGTGCAGGATGCAGCTATTACAGGTAGTTCATGCTACTAGTTTGGGTGTATACAACTTGGGACAAAGATACCTGAAAGATCAGCTCACCCCTCATGTAAACGACTGATCATTGCGCTCTGCTGGTGAAGGCCTTCTGCAGATACCATCTTATTGAGAGGTCGATTCCATACAAAATAGGAACTGGGTATTATTCTGGTGGCTGTTATGTATTGGTTTAATATGCATACATGAGTTTCACTGCTAGTTCTGCAACTACCTTTCCCGCTGCAGGGTGATTCAAATGGGTGCGGTGACAGTTGCTATTGGTTAACTTGTTGGCACAATTTGGATCCTTACTCTGATTGGGTCTCGCCAAAATCTAAATGTATCCTTTCCCCAGCTCCTGTCCTGAAAGTATAAAAGGAGCGCGCCCTTTCTCTCCAGTCAGTCAAGTTCCTACTGCAATAAAGGAGATGGTTCTTGTTAGATTTGACTCCTAGCATATCCTTGCTAGCATGCTGAATCACTACCCAGAGCTGATTACACGAAGAGCTGAAATCATATAGACACTGCACCCACGACTTAACGGTGGCACTGAACCTTTGGAATTTATTCCTGTTTAATATTAGACAGGTGCCATTTTTTGTTGTATTTTCAGCACCTTTCTCTTTTAGCAAGCCCTTTGAGTGGAGATCTTTATCCCAGTCTGCATCTGTGTTGGGATTGTTTCAAATTTCCCTTGGTATGTAGATCCAGTCTCCAGATTTCAGAGAATGGCAAGACTCCTTCATTGGTTCCAGGAGGGTCCCATTAGCAGCAAGCAAAAATTGTCTTCTTTGCTTTTTTTAAAGCGGCAAATCCTTTTCAGTTTTCTAGCCTGTGTACCCTGTTCCTTTTTTTTATTTTTACAAAGTTCTTGGCCTTATGTCTCTTACAAGTATGTTAGTGATTGTATTGGTTTTGAAACAAGGGAAAGCCAACCCAGTTTTTAACAGCAGCAACAGCAACAGCATGACACAAGCTCGTTCCTTCCCCTTTTTTGTGTGCCTGTAACCCATTCATTCACAAAAAAGACAAATTTTGGCTGTTCAGTCCTGGCTGGTTTGCAATTGCTAGGGCTGAACTTTTATCAGACCCTCCAAGTGTCCCTATTTTCCAGGGGCAGTCTCAGATTTACAGAAGCCATCCTGGTTTCTGATTTGATCCCAGAATGTCCCACTTTTCCTTAAAGGTAAAGGTAAAGGGGCGCTCATCTCGCTCTATAGGCCGAGGGAGCCAGCATTTGTCCGCAGACAGCTTCCGGGTCATGTGGCCAGCATGACAAAGCCGCTTCTGGCGAACCAGAGCAGTGCATGGAAACGCCATTTACCTTCCCGCTGGAGTGGTCCCTATTTATCTACTTGCACTTTGACATGCTTTCGAACTGCTAGGTGGGCAGGAGCTGGGACCGAGCAACAGGAGCTCACCCCGTGGCAGGGATTCGAACCGCCAACCTTCTGATTGGCAAGCCCTAGACTCTGTGGTTTAACCCACAGCGCCACCTGGGTCCCCCACCTGGGCCATCCCAAATTTCATTGGTCATGGAGTTATGCAACCCCTGAGCCAAGGAGATACAACCTTTTGAAGACACCCTGTAGCGGGATGTTTTTGAATGTTAAATGTTTTATTATGTTTTTATATATGTAGGGAGCTTCCCAGAACATCTGGGACAACCCAGTTAGATAGCCGGAGCATTATTATTATTATTATTATTATTATTATTATTATTATTACTGAAAAAGGATTTCCCTATTTACACCAGAGAAATGTTGAAGGATATGTTCTGATCAAGGCTGGTATGCTCTGAGAGCAGCTGCAGGAGTGGCAACTTGGGTGCCCGGGGCCGTGGGTGCCATGCACCATGCTTGGCCCTGGCACCAAAATTTGTGGGTGCCTAGCCCCTTCATGGGGAATTTTGTGGATGCTTGGGCACCCAGGGCCCCAAGGAGTTGGCACCTATGAGCAGCAGGGTGGGTCATAACAGTAAAGAAGCAATAAAGTACACAGCAAAAGGCAAAACTTAATACCTGTAATGTATTCCAATCGAGGGCAAGAAGTTTGCTGGACTTTGAATGTTTCAGAATAATCTGCTTATAATACTTCTGAACTGTGACTTTGGAAATAAGAGGAATTTTCCTTCAAACTGACATTCATACATTTCGACATTTGCTGCCATCGTAAGAACAGAATGCTGGTTAAGATGGGCCTGATCCAGCAGGCTCCTCTTAATTCCTTATGTTGTTAAAACAACCAGCCAGCAGATGAAACAATATCTGCAAAAAGGACCAGGGGCTGGCAACATCAGCATGCACCAATAAAATTGGTGACAACCCCTGGTGACTGTCTCATTGCACACACAAGCTGGCTCCCGTCTACATGACTCTGAAATCAATGTGGCATCACAAAAGCGTTTCCATATATGGCTCTTTGCTATACGGAGAATTTAATTTTCTCTCTCTTTTCCTGCCCGCTGCTGTTTCCTATGTATGTGCTGGTGTGGGGACACATGGAGGCAAAATGAGATAGTCAAGCCTGCTCTTTCTCTTTCCCTCCCCAAGAAAAAGATCCAGATAAGGGCTGGGGGAAGGAAGGAGGGAGGGAGGAAAAGAGAGAGAGAGAGAGAGAGAGAGAGAGAGAGAGAGGTATTTTCTCCCCAAACTCAAGCATGCCGGGCCGAATCAACAAGCAGTTAATATTCCAGGATAACTGAAACCTGTTCCATTAGATTAATCAAACCCCCTTCTGCTTGCCAAAGCCTAATTATCCTTTGATCCACATTAATGACTTCCAAAACCACAGTACACCTGGTGGGAGGACTCAGCGTGGAGCATTGAAGGCTAAAAGGGAAGAGCCCCCCTCCCAACACAAAACCAACTCTAATTTTCTGGTCTCACGTGCTGTATTCAGACCTGCTGGTCTCCCAGAGGTGCAAAGCCAGTGCACCCCAGAGAACACACGCATGACATTTCATCAGCATTGCAAAATGATGTCGCTGCAAATAGCAAAGTACATACTGCGGCAGATTTAAGCACCCTGTTGTGTTGTTGGTCATATCGTTTATTTTTATTTTTTTTTAAAAAAAGAAAAACACCACAGCATTAATTTACATACAGAAAACCTTTCTTGTGCTTCAATTCCACCAAGCATGCACTATTTTGGGGCAGTCTCCAGACATCCTAGTACAGCTCACCATCATGCATCCCTGCTCTGAGCACCCCATCAGGGTTGGGTGATGAGTCACTGTATACATTTGCCCACCATGATCCTCTTGTAAGAATTTAAGGTTATATATATATATTATTAATTCACCAAGCAAACATAGGAAGAACAGGCCTCACACCATTTTTCACTCCCAAACAGATAAACTGCTTCTCTGCAAGGAAGGGGGGGGGGGTTGGGGAACCTTCCCATTATCTCAGTAATCCTTGGCATCCTGATACCAGTGCCAGACAAAAGGCTGTGATTAACTTTGCTGGGATCACCTCCTGGCAAATAGAAGGGGAAGAAATGGAGGCAGTGAGAGATTTCACTTTCTTGGGTTCCATGATCACTGCAGATGGTGACAGCAGTCACGAAATTAGAAGACGCCTGCTTCTTGGGAGAAAAGCAATGACAAACCTAGACAGCATCTTAAAAAGCAAAGACATCACCTTGCCAACAAAGGTCCGTATAGTTAAAGCTATGGTTTTCCCAGTAGTAATGTACGGAAGTGAGAGCTGGACCATCAAGAAGGCTGATCGCCGAAGAATTGATGCTTTTGAATTATGGTGCTGGAGGAGACTCTTGAGAGTCCCATGGACTGCAAGAAGATCAAACCTATCCATTCTCAAGGAAATCAGCCCTGAGTGCTCACTAGAAGGACAGATCCTGAAGTTGAGGCTCCAGTACTTTGGCCACCTCATGAGAAGAGAAGACTCCCTGGAAAAGACACTGATGTTGGGAAAGATGGAGGGCACAAGGAGAAGGGGACGACAAAGGATGAGATGGTTGGACAGTATTCTCGAAGCTACTAGCATGAGTTTGGCCAAACTGCGGGAGGCGGTGAAGGATAGGCGTGCCTGGCGTGCTCTGGTCCATGGGGTCACGAAGAGTCGGACACGACTGAACGACTGAACAACAACAGCAACAACTTTGCTGGGAAACAGGGAAATGTAAATATCCCCTTTGTTTTCACTTGATGGGTTTGGTGGAGGGCAAGAGGAGACATGGGGGCAGGGTCCAGGATGCTCAGATCACTGCTAACAGACCCTCCCAATTTGTGATGTATGTATGATGTATGGAGGGGTGGTCTTGAGCTGGAGGGGGGCAATTTCAAAAGTCTATATAGGAGCTTGCACGCCATTGTTCGAGGTCTTTTGCTTGCAAAACACCCTGCTGCAGCAGTTTCTAATAAACAAGGCCTTGCTTTGGGAGACTCGGTATTGTCTTTGTCTTTTGTGCTGCATTATCGGGAAGGGGCTCTTAAAATATAGCACTCTTCCTGGGGTTATGGACTCCCTTCTGGAGATTGACCCAGTTACAGAATTTTTATAACAATATGGTGACTCTGGTGGGACTGTCCACTCTGATGTAGGAAGGGGTCCAATAAACAGAACATAAGAAGGGCATCCTGGATCAGACCAGCGGCTTGTTTAGTCCAGCACCCTGTTCTCCCAATGGCCAGAAAGATGCCTATGCGAATCCCACAAGCAGGATTCAAGCAGAAGAGCACTATCACCTCTTGTTGATACCAGCAACTGGTTTTCAGAAGCATTCCTGCCTCCAACTGTGGAAGCAGAGCATAGCCATCATGGCTAATGATATTGTAAGACATGCTTAAACTTGTGTGTGTGGGGGGGGGGGGGAGAAAGGAGGTAAGTGGCTCATTCAAAGTGACAACAAAGTGCTTAATGATGCTATCAAAGCCATGCCTTTCAAAAGAACCACACACACCTCTGTGCGACGCACAAATATACAAGCAGCATACTGAGCCATCCAGGCTCTTCTCTGCATTCATGAGCACCATGCAAGATGGATAGCTCTGTTCTTAATGGAATTATTCCACTGGGGCTGGTGTTCCTGGGTATCCAGTTAGAGGCTTGCTATAATCAAATTTCTGCGTGCTTTGCTGTCGTTGCAAAGTAGGGCTCAATAATAATTCAAATCCCCTGTTAAGCTAAGATGAAAATATTGGCAGATGCCTGGAAAGTCATTTGCTCTAAAGTTTTCCTTTTTGGAACATTTCGCAGGCGAAGAGCAAGAGCTTTTGTTGATTGGAAAAGATGTGGTTTTGAGAAGGGTCTTTGAAAGAGAATTCAAAAGGAGCCTCTTTCATCTCATATCAGGCTGTTTGTATTTACATCCCCAGGAGCCTGCAGGGATGTAGCTCATGTTATTGGGATGGAGGGGGAAGAAGAAACCTAATCAGAACAATATCTTAAGAACCATAGTCTGCTCTATTACTTTGTCCTTTCTTTAAGATCTTCATACGATCTGGGTTCCCCAGCCTGTAGATCAGGTATGAGGAACCTTTGGCCCTCCAGATGTTGCTGAACTGCAAATCCCATCACCCCCAACAAGCATGGCCAATGTCCAGGGATGATGGGAGTTGTAGTTCAGCAGCATCTGCAGAGCCAGAGGTTTCTGTAGATGCGCCAGGAACTACACAATAGAATCACAGAATCATAGAATTGGAATTGGAAGGGACCATGAGGAGCCAGTGTGGTGTAGTGGTTAAGAGGGGTAGACTCGTAATCTGGGGAACCGGGTTTGCGTCTCCGCTCCTCCACATGCAGCTGCTGGGTGACCTTGGGCTAGTCACACTTCTTTGAAGTCTTTCAGCCCCACTCACCTCACAGAGTGTTTGTTGTGGGGGAGGAAGGGAAAGGAGAATGTGAGCTGCTTTGAGACTCCTTCGGGTAGTGATAAAGCGGGATATCCGGGTCACCTTCAAAGGTAGCCCCATGTAGAGTGCATTGCAGTAGTCCAAGCGGTGGTCTAATACAGTGGTCTGTTTGATCAAGTGAGCTGTTTGAATTCTTCTTCATGAAACCCAGCCTGTAGAGAGTCATAGAACCATAGAGTTGGAAGGTACCCACAAGGTTCATCTAGTCCAACCCCCTGCAATGCAGGAATCACAGCTAAAGAATTCCAGACAGATGGCACCCAACCTTTGCTTAAAAACCTCCAATGAAGGAGAGTCCACCAGAGCTCTGTAAACAGCCTTCTTGCTCAATCATGCATAGTGTGAGATCTGAAGATCACTTCCAGGTGTATGGAGGCAACTCTTCAGAAACTTAATCTTTTGCTAATCCTGACCAGTGGTGACTCCCTTGACAGATTCCATTGACAGCAGGCTGTCGGAAGGTGACGGAAGGTTCTACTCTCAGAGGACCATGTCTCATTCTGTTAATGAGATCTTGTTTGAAGGGTTGACAATTGAGAAACGCCTCTGATGATCAGAAGCTCTTTGTCATGCCAACAGGTTAGAAGGCAGATCTCTGTGACAAGATTCAGGTACTTCCAAAGAGCTCCATCTCCCTCCGGTAGACATGTTAGAAGCATAACCAATCTCGTTACTCAGTGTCCACTTTTATAAAGATCCCCATGGAAAAATATTTGTCAGCGTTTAGTGGCAAGGGAGGACTTCATTCCCCATAGTGAGTCTGTATGTATTTTGCTGTTTGATCATGAAAATTACAATATATCACCTTCTGTCCTTATTTGTGCTGGTCGCCAGGAAAATTTGTGACTCAACTCAAGGTGTTTGTTTTTTTTAATAGTCTTTTTGTTTTGTTAAGGCTTATAGCAACACAAACCCATTATTACCTACCTACCAACCAACCAGAGTCAGTAATTTCAGGGTAATTATTTCAGTGTATTAATCACAGCAGCTTCTATTTCACTGTTTAATTTCCAGACTGTTTTTTGGTGCACTTGGAAAGCATGGAAGGGGAGCATTGATGAATGGGAAAGCAGCTGGTTTTGTCTGGATGCCCAGGCAATGTGGAATCTCCGTGTCCAGCCAGCTGCTTCTCCTGTCTGTGGACAGAAGTTTCCTTGGGAAATAGGTATGGCTTACTTGTGAACAAGCACATATGTGATATATGGCTGTGAGTCTTTGAGCGCCTCTTTTTTCCTGCCAAGCACCCTCTTTTTTATTTTTACCAAATATGGCCACAAAAAGCTTCAGTTCTGCATATCCAGATACGCACCAAGGGAGTTTTGCTGCCTCCTTTTTCTAGCATAATGAAAGCAAGCACATGATCTCACCCTTCTCTCCACCCACACAATGCCGCATGTCCTCTGAGGTGGATAAAAAAAGCCACTGCTGCTCATAGAATCATAGAGTTGGAAGAGACCACAAGGGCCATCCAGTCCAACCCCCTGCCAAGCAGGAAACCCAGTTGGGTTTCCTTTGGGCATTCATAGCATTGCCAAGTTGGAAGGGACCCTGAGAGTCATCTAGTCTAACCCCCTGATATGCAGGAATCTCATTTCCCTGGGGATGGGATGTGGCCCTGAACCTCTCACCCTTTCCATGCTACGTAATAGCTGTGCCCCCCCCCCTGTGGTGCCCTTGAGCAGTGGCGGAGCTTCATGCTCCAGCACCAGAGGCAGGAAGCAGGCGGGGGCAGGGCTGGAGCGCGTTCTGGGGACGGGGTGTGCCACCCACAGGGGCATGGTGCGCGTTCTGGGGGCAGGGCGTGCCAAGATGGAACCTTATCGGGATCCCGCTGCCCAGGGCACCCCACCCCATATGCCCCGCCCTTCCTACGCCAGTGCCCTTGAGGTTCTGCATCCTGTGCATTTGTGCTCCCCTAAATTCACCTCTGCCCTGAGAGCATCCCGTGAGTTGAATTTAGCCCCCAGGACTGAGGATTATCAAATACAGTGGTACCTTGGTTCTCTCTTCTTAGACCATGCGCCAAACTACTGACGCTGCTCAACATCGAGGAGTTATGGAAGCTGCCAGTAGGCAGGACTAAAGAACTAGCCATTGCTAGAGAAAGCTGGGAGTGAAGACTAAATAACAACCACCAGCACCACACCATCAAGGATGTCAGTACACAAGAACTGAAGAATACTTGATTGCTCAAGCAAAGCTCTATTGAAGCTAATGGTCTGCCTGAGTGAGCATAGTTTCCTCACTCAGAAGCTGCTGCTGGAAGTTCAATGGTTCACTAGAAGGGGGAGCTGTATATGAGAACCAAGGCAGGGGGCCTTCTCGGTAGTGGTGCCCACCCTGTGGAATGCCCTCCCATCAGATGTCAAGGAAATAAACAACTATCTGACTTTTAGAAGACATCTGAAGGCAGCCCTCTTTAGGGAAGTTTTTGATGTTTTATCGTGTTTTTAATATTCTGTTGGGGGCCGCCCAGAGTGGCTGAAGAAACCCAGCCAGATGGGCGAGGGGATAAATAAATAAATAAATAAATTATTATTATTATTATTATTATTATTATTATTATTATTATTATTATTATTACGAGCAGTTCCTGACACTTTCAGGAGTATTCCATCAAGCCTTCACAGAATATTACAGGCACACACACACACACACACACACACACACACACACACACACAAAAATCCCTGCACACAGAAAACAAGAGTGTTAGGGAAATGGGTTCTAGGTTCACCTACTTCCTGACATGATCCAGTTCTACGTGCAGAGATTGGGTGTGGGGGTAGAGAGGCATGACGTAGTATTGCTATTTCAACTATAGGTGGCACTGTGTCCAACAGGGAAGTGAGTCATGCTGCTGTTCTGAATTGCTCTTTTTAGAATGAAGCTGCTCCTCCGTTAAGCAACCATTTGGGCCCGGCTTCTTCTCTGAAATAACCTGACTGGGGGCAGGGAGAGGAGTCGTACGGAGGATCGTTCCTCATCCCATAGCCTGAAGTGACACGGGTTTTACCACTTCTGGGAGAACAAGGCCAACATTTGACAGAATCTTGGCAACTGGCTTATGGGCACGACAGCCTCTCCTTTTATTATTAAGTTCTAGTGGCCTAAAAGCAAGGGAACTTGTGTCAAATTCTCTCTCTCTCTCTCTCTCTCTCTCTCTCTCACACACACACACACACACACACACACACACACTGATGACTGGTGGTTCTGTGCTGCTATTAGCCTGTCTAAACTCTGCAAACATATCTCACTCTTTGGGTTTGGGTTGTTGCTGGGTTTTGCAACACACACACACACACACACACACACACGGAAATAACAGATTAGGGTGGTCTAATGTTTTTGCTCAAGAGCCAGCTCCGATCAATGGCTTGACGCAACATGCCAGACAGTCTGGCAATGTTTCAGAAAACTAATAATGCTGCTGGCCTTTTAAAACATGTAAAAATAACAATAATACCATTTTCAGTTTCTAGTGAATGCTGTCCCTGAAGGCAGCTGGACCTGAATACTAATAAGGAGCGCTTGAGTTGAGAACTGGACAGTTCACAAGCTACTTTGGGAAAGGAGGGCTGTGCTGTGACTAAGGAGAACCTAGGAAGAGCCCTGCTGGATTAGGCCCGTGGCCCATCCTGTTCTTACATCACTATTCCCCCCCACCCCCCATTACCAAAGTGATTCCTTGTGACTGTTCTTAGGGTTCCAAACGATTATTTCAGTAGGGAACAGGGAAACCTTGCTGGAATGGAATTGGGAATGTCCCAATCCAGCACTTTCTTGCCTTCTGCCTCTGAATCAGCCCCACCCGACGAATGTCCCCCTGAAATGATTCATCTAGACCAGGGGTTGGCAACCTAAGGCCCTTGGGCCACAAGCGGCCCATGGGGGTCATTTAACCGGCCCATGGACCCCTGCCAACCGCTCGGTTGGCTCCCGTGCGCCGCGCTAAACCGGCACAGAGCAGAGCAGGGACCGCCTTCCGTGATGCTGCCGGCTTCCCATTGGCTGCAGGAAACTCCTGCAGCCAATGGTAAGCTGCACACGCCTCCGCTGCGCCAGAAGGAGCACCGGAAATAGCATTTGCGCATGCGTGTGTATGCACGCGCACATACTCCGGCCTACCGCGGCACCTGTGGGACCGTGAACCGGCCCAAGCCACAAAAACTTTGTCGACCCCTGATCTAGACTTTGCTTCAAATGAAAATGAAATAAAATTTAAAAAGCTTACTCAGAGGTTAGGCTACATCTGCTCTTTGCTGAGTGATTGCTACACAGTATATAGAACAATGGGTGCTCATCTTGATTTGCTTGCATTGAGGTTCTGCATTTTCCTATTAATCAGTCATTTATCCTAAGCTTTAGGGACGCGGGTGGCGCTGTGGTATAAACCACAGAGCCTAGGGCTTGCCGATCAGAAGGTCAGCGGTTCAAGTCCCCGTGACAGGGTGAGCTCCCGTTGCTCGGTCCCAGCTCCTGCTAACATAGCAGTTTGAAAGCATGTCAAAGTGCAAGTAGATAACCGCTCCGTCGGGAAGGTAAACGGCGTTTCCGTGCGCTGCTCTGGTTCGCCAGAAGCGGCTTAGTCATGCTGGCCACATGAACCAGAAGCTGTACACCGGCTCCCTCGGCCAATAAAGCGAGATGAGTGCCGCAACCCTAGAGTCGTTCGCGACTGGTCCTAACGGTCAGGGGTCCCTTTACCTTTATCCTAAGCTTTTCGAACATTTCCCCATCACTTTCCTAATGGTAAAATCCGCGTTGTTGTTGTTGTTGTTGTTGTTGTTGTTGTTGTTGTTGTTGTGTGGATTGGTTTAGCCAGAGTGCTTTAATCCACTTCTTAATTGAACAAACCTAGATTTCCAGTAGGGAAATCCTCTCAATATATCACTTCTACAATATACTGGCAGTCTGGTGGCAACCTGGGGGAGAAGCAGGTGAACTCTGAGTGTGTCTTACCCAGATAGGGAGCCAGAGCAGACAGGTGGGAATGAAGATTCACCCCGGCAATGTGGACCCCCAAATGCTGTCTGTTCCGATCGCTCATAAAAAGTCAGGTGCTTTCAAATACCACGTTTTGATAATGACAAACTGTCTGATCCCCACCCCCAACCCTGTGGAGAGTTTAGATGGAGATTTTTTCGTGAGACAGATGCGAACATCAAAGCCAACCAGCATCATATGTTTAAGCGCTGATGTGCTTTGGGGACGGTGCAGGCATTAAGGCAATTTGCATATCATAATCTGTAAGAAGCGATCATCAAAAGGAGAAGAGAGAAGAAACCTAGTCATTAAGGTTAGCAGCGTCCAGAGAAACCCATTACTGAAATATACACTGTACCGTCCACAGAGATTTGCCCAATGAATTTAACTACAACTTTTAATCCAAGGATTGGCTCCTCATCCAGTGCCAAAGGAACCCTCTCCCCCCGTAAATACGCAGTGCATCAGAAGAAAAGGTGCAGCCAATGGGACAATTATAAAACTTCATGCAATTTATGTGCAATTTGCATATTATATTCACGTATGTGACGGGTTGAGCAACCACTAATGAGCTCCTCTCGTCTGCAGAAATACCGGTATGGTAGCAACTGAGGATTTGAAAAACTTGAGGCTGCCTTTGATATAGATCAGGAGTAGGAAACACTTTTCGGCCTGAGGGCTGCATTCCCTTCTGGTCAACCTTGGGGAGGAGGATGAGAGTGGCTGTGAGGGGCAGAGGCAAATGTGAACTTTGCCTTTATATGGCAGGCTAGTTTCTACCCCCTTCATGGATCACTGCCTTGTCGTGGCGAAGGGGCTTGAATTACTCAGGGAAGCTATGGACAGGTCAAGATGGACAGGTCATAGTGGAGAGTTTGGACCAAACGTGATCCACCTGGAGGAGGAACTGGCAACCCACTCCAGTATCCCTGCCAAGAAAACTCCATGGACAAAGACAACAGGCATATAAAAGTTATGACGCTGGAAGATGAGCCCCTCAGGTCGGAAGGCGTCCAACATGCTACTGGGGAAGAGCGGAGGACAAGTACAAGTAGATTCAGAGCTGATGAAGGGGCTGGGCCAAAGCCGAAAGGACACTCAGTTGTGGATATGCCTGGAAGCGAAAGGAAAGTCCAATGCTGTAAAGAAAAGTATTGCATAGGAACCTGGAATGTAAGCTCAAGGAAATTAGCCCTGGGTGCTCACTAGAAGGACAGATCCTGAAGTTGAGGCTCCAGTACTTTGGCCACCTCATGAGAAGAGAAGACTCCCTGGAAAAGACACTGATGTTGGGAAAGATGGAGGGCACAAGGAGAAGGGGACGACAGAGGATGAGATGGTTGGACAGTGTTCTCGAAGCTACTAACATGAGTTTGGCCAAACTGCGAGAGGCAGTGAAGGATAGGCGTGCCTGGCATGCTCTGGTCCATGGCGTCACGAAGAGTCGGACACGACTGAATGACTGAACAACAACAAAGTTTCTATACACGCTCACCTGTCCCTCTCTGCCCTCCATCCAGCAAGAAACACGATTGGAGCTCAAGAGCACAGTTCAGCCAGGCAAAAACACTCAAGGAGGGTATGAAGCAGGATTGGTGAGTGTGGAATACATAAATGAAAATGAGTTTTATTCTTAAGGAAGGTATGGTGAGGATGACCACAGTGGCGAAGCTGCATGCTCCACTACCGGGGGCGGAGAGACAGGCGTGGGCGTGGCTGGCGCCCCCCAGGGACATGACGCACCTCCCGGGGGCGTGGCACGCCACCCGTGGGGGCGTGGCACGCATCCCGGAGGGCGTGGTGCGTCACCCGCGAGGGCGTGGAGTGCATTCTGGGGGCGTGGCGCCCGGCACACAGGGGTGTGTGCAACACATGTCTGGGGGGCTACCACAATGGCACCCTACTGGAATAGTGGTGCCGGGGGCGGTCTGCTCCCCCCGCACTCCTGTTCCTCCGCCAGTGGATGACCATGCCTGCCTTAAGACCGATTCTGTGAACAAAGAGGTTCAAAGGAGCCCCAAGGAGGACCCCTTTGCAGAACTGTTTATGTGCATGTTTTACAACCTATCTTTACAACCTGAGTTGTAAATGTCTTACATCCTGAGTTGCTGAGACAAAGCAGATGTTGGACTCACAAGCTTGACTCACTGAGAGGCTCTTTTACTGGCTAATGTTACAATTTAGTAAAGGATGTGTTAGAAGTAGATTGTTAGCCTTGAAAGAGGGATAGATTTATAGTTTAGAGGTGACCCGAGATAACATGGAGAAATAGCAGGTAATAGTTTAAGAAGTAGTATTCTTGCTCCAATCTTGCATTACTTTCTATGGGAAAGAGTGCCTTGGTTTTGGAATGCTTTGGTTTCGGAACGGATTTCTGGAGCGGATTAAGTTTGAGAACCAAGGTAATCCATTCCAGACTTCTAAAAACAAACCCAAAAAGAGCAATTTGACATGAAATTTACTATCTAATGAGACCAGTGACCATAAAATGAAAGCAATAAATGTAATCAATCAATCAGTCAATCAATAGCTGAACTGGGTTCCACACAGCCACAAAAACAAAACAAAAAAGAGCCACACATATGCAAAATAAATGGCAAAAATGGAAGGATAACACTCAAAACGGAGCACATTCGGCTTCTGAAAAAAAGTTCTCAAACCGGAACACTGAATTCCGGGTTTGCAGTGTTTGGGTTCCAAGTTGTTTGATTACCAAGGCGTTTGAGAACCAAGGTACCACTGTCATAAAAACATTTGCTATTTGTCCATTGTTAAACAATATATCAGTTAAATAATTTACTATTATGGATGCTTTAGTTGAGATTTCTGCATTGCAAGGGGTTGGATTGGACGACCCTCAGGATCCCTTCTAAAACTCTACAATTCTATGATTCATTCCTTTCAGATTAATCAGAAGCAGCTTATAAAAAGCATTCGTTGGTTTGTATGTCCAGAAAGTCCCCTTTTCAAGCCCATGAAAAATTTGGCTCGGCCCTCTTAATTACCAACCACCACTAAAACTCTTATGGGAATTAGCACATTATTTCTGTTATGGGTTTCATTGCTGATTCTCCTGCCCTTCTAAAGTTTTGCACCCAATTAACTTGCTAGATGAAATGTATTTCATCAGGAGCTCTTGGAAGGCAACGATGTATGTGAAAATGGTTTTCGTAAATGTAATATGCAGATTTTGTGCCCAAATGAGAGACCAATGAAAGGGGGGGGGAACTGATGAAGGGGAAACGTGTGCATAATATATATGTTTAAAATAATGTGTGCATTCTTCACCCGAAATGCAATTCCTCTGGAAGCTCATCAAATAATTGCTTTATTTTAAACAGATGCCTGCGCATTAAGACAAGTTGCTTATCCTGGTTTTTTAAAATGAAGTTAATTTTTCTTTGGGAACAGGAGTGCAAAGCCAATATTCCCAAAACGCTTAGCATGTGGAAACAGGGATGTGCTGCAAGACTTTGAAGAGAGCTGGCTGAGTCTAAACGTAACAGGCATTCTTTTGTGTTTTTCTCTGATCCTTTCAAGCATGACGGCTGCCATGAATGTCTTTTAATGCAGAAACCCAGCTTCCCAACAAATGTTACTCTGGTAGGCCCAAGGCAGAACATCACACTGAATTCTTTCTTGGGTGAGAGCAGGGAACCTCAATCCTGGGACCTCAGTGTAGCCCTCCAGGGATTTCAGTGTGGCCTTTAGGACTTTCCCCAGGCATAGTAATGTAAGATGAGCCCTGCTGGATCAAGTGCAGCCCTCTGTGTGCACAGTAGCCAACCAGGTGCCCATCGGAATCCCACAAACGGGACACAAGGAAGGCAAGAATCTGCCTTCAGAACTTTGGTCCACCTTCTTCAGCCCTGTCTATGTTGAGTAGCAGATTGGGTTCTCACTTGTGAGAGCACGCGTTGCGGTGGGGGCCAAAAAGACACCTCCCTGATAGCTGGGCGGGCTGGCTAGCTGGCCACAGCTCCTATAGGTCCCTGCGAGTTGCTGAGGAGAATTGAATGTAACAATGTTGTGATGGACAGCCCAGCGTCCTTTATATTGCCCTGCATGCAGGGAGATCCTCCTCTTGGCTGCGTGCTTCGGACCACCCACCTACCCTCCCTTTATTTAGGCCTCTGCATTTGACCTTGCAACTGCCTGTCATGGGGCTGTCTGCTTTTGGGGCAGGGGCCCGGTAGGAATTTTGTCCATTTGGCTGATTGGCTGTTGCCATTTGGTTTTCGCCTACTGCAGTAGCAACCAGTCACAACTTGTAAGGTTGGCGATTAGGCATTGGTTCATTCATTGGTTAGGCATTGGTTCATTTTGTAATCTGAGCTTGTACCCTCTGCAATTTCTGTTCTAGCACTCTCTGTGTCCTTGGACATGGGTGGGTGGGTGGCGGAATGCTGTCCAGAGACTTGTCAATCTATTAACCCTCTCTCTTCCAGTGTTTCTTCTGCTAGCTGTTCCCCATCCAGTATTTCCCAGCTTCTGCCTTCTGAACTATGCCCCTTTGCAAACCACTGTTCTAAATCTATAATGACTTCCTGCTCCAGGGAAGATTCAGGGTCAGGGGGAGGGGGCGGCTCCCACTATTCCTCCTCAGTGCAGCCCTCCTCAGCATGGCCCCTGACACTCTGTCTACAAACAACAGGGCCCACCCAATAGCACAATCCTTCACCTAAGACTGGCAACTAGCATTCAGAGGCATAGTACATTTGGCAGTACATAGGAGAGCATGGTTAGCTATCATGGCTAGCAGCCAGGGAGCTTTATCTTCTATGAATTTGCTTCATCCTCCTGTTGGTGGCTGCTGCTGCATCTTGCTGCATCCTGTCCCATCTCCAGGACATGCCTTTCACTAGCCCTGCTCCACACCATCCTTGAGTGCTTTTGCCTGGCTATAATGCCTGCAATGTGGCCTTGATCCGGTCCAGAGGCTCCAGCTGCTGCAGAAGGCAGCGGTTAGACTGCTGATGGGGGCAGACAACATGGGACACCTCCACTAAAGCATCTGCACTGGTCACCCTCATGCTACAGGCTCTTGTGTTAGCCCTGAATGATTAGGATCCGGGATATCTTAAGGAATGTTTGAGCTCTTATATCTCAGCCTGATCACTGAGATCATCTGGAGGAATGCTGTTAGTTAGGAAGGCTGAAGCAGCCCTGTCTGCTAATGCCTGTGTTGGCATCTCCATGAATTGGTCTGTGAAGATGACTGCCTCCCCAGAAGCAGGTTGGGCCACAAACTGGTCCAACTTGGAGTGGCGGGACTGGACAGGGTTTCTGGCAACTGGAGGGGCATAACTGGCAAAGTGGATGAGTCAGAAACAGCCTCTGACAAGATCTCTGATCTTGAGATGGAGGTGGATCTTGATATGGATCTTGTGCTGTGGGGTGAGGTGACAGAACCCCCCCCCCAAAACTAGGACCTTCCTTGAGCTCTCCCAACCTTGATAGAGACCTTCCCAGCCCACTGGATCCCACCTGGTGGCATCTAGTGGCTGTTCTTCAGCCTGGACCTGGACAGCCCCTCACTCAGGGAACATGACATTTATAGAAACAAAGTTCTAGCCAAGATCTCCTGAAGAGAGTACAATGATCGACTAATCATTGTGCTCTTCAGGAGATCTTGGCTAGACCTGCTTTTCTAAATGTCATGCTCCCTGACCATATAGGTGATGTGGTGACCCTGATTGCCATCATTTTATATTTAAGACACAGGTTGGCTACCCAACAGGAGCATCCTTCTGCTCATTTATGCGCAGCAGCTGTGTTGGCTCTTGGCGGAGTTTGGTGTGACGACAGCAGTTACAGAGTGGTGACTTACTTCTCACAGCATGAACCCTGAATAAAAGCATGCTTGGTGTGTAGAAAGTGAACAGGCAGAGGTTTCTCTCCCTCTCTCGTGTTATGAGTCATCCAATTAAGCTGAACATTAGAAGGCAGACAAAAAAAGGAAGGAAGGGTTTCTACACACAGCCCAGAGTTAAACTGCATAATTCACTGCTCTTTGATGGGGCACCAATTTAGATAGCTTTAAAATGGGGTTAAGACAAATTCTTGAAGGAGAAGGCTATCAAGGACAATTGGCCATGAAGGCTGTATGCTTGGTTGTATGCCTCTGAATATCAGTTACTGGGGAAGGATTGTGGCACTGCCAGAGGCATCTGGTGGCCACCATGGGGCAAAAGGTTTTTGATTAGATGGCTCTTTGGTCGGCGTCTGTAAATCTGGGACTGTCCCAGGGGAAAAGGAACACTTGGAGAGTTGGTTAAAAAACTTCCCTATACAGGGGTGACAGGGGTGCCTTCAGATGGCTGGGGGGGGGGTGTTGGACAACTCCAGTGCTTTCTGGGGGTACGCATACCCCTAAATATTTTGTGAATCTAACGGGAGAAGAAACTAATGGCAGCCTCATTTCCTGTCACGGTGTTTCCTGAGTCTCAGACGGAAGTGAGCGTTTAATGTGTGAAGTAGGAGTTGGAAGTAGGAGGGAAGATGTTAGTGCACACAACCTCATGCCCAGTGTGGAAGTTACTGTGAGCTGTCAGCTGTGTAATATGAGGTAATGTTCTTTGTACTTTTCTCCATTTACTGTATTTATTTCCCCCGACTTGAACTATAAAATGGTGATTTTCTGGAGTCAAATTGAGAGTACCTCTAAACATATTTTTTTTTTTAAGAAAAAAGCACTGGACAACTCCATACCGTCCAACATTTCTCTGATGAAAACGGGGGTGTAGTAAGGAAAAGCGGGAAACCCCAGTATCAAATGAGAAACTGGGACGGCTTCTGTAATTGCGGGACTGTCCCTGGAAAATAGGGACACTTGGAGGTTCTGGGAGAGGGCCTTGTCTGTGGCAGCCTCTAAGCTGTGCAACTCCCTCCCAAAAGAGGTGCATCTGGCACCGTCATTGTACAGCTTTCGGTGAATGCTGAAGACATACCGGTACCTCTTTACTCTGGCTTTTGACACTTGAGGTGTGTATTTTTAGGACCCAGCTTTTTGCACTTTTAACTTGTTTTGAACTGATTTTAATATTAATGTTGTGTTTTAATTGTTGTAACCTACCCAGGGACCTTAGGGTGAAGGGTGGGTAGAAAATTGTAATACCACCACCAAAAAACAATGACAATAATAGACATGTTCTTGCAGCTGCCTGGGTTATGAAAAGTTATTCTGACCTCATTGACCTGAGGAGAACAGCAAATGGTTTGGTGCTTTAATAATAAGAAAACTTTCATGCCCGGAAGGCGGAATAAATTCCACTTCTTCAGCTGAGAATATTATTGTAATAAAAGAGGAAGATATGAAATCGGAGATGAAATGCGGTAAAGCAAACAGCGATGACTGCAGGGCACGTTATCCTGAGGGAACGGGACAGAAAATAGTCTTCTCTTTCAGGGCTACCTTGTCATCCATCTCACGTTACTCAACTGTAGCCTCCAACACTTTGCAGGTGAAAATAAAGGGAAGTTTGTAAGCCATATTTTCATAACAAGGATTGCTGTCTGACTCCCCTCCCATTACAACGCACCACTAGAATCTCTGTCTGCTATCTTTATGCCATTTTAAACAGCCATGACTTCCCCCAAAGAATATTGGGAACTGCAGTTTGTTAAGAGTACTGGACCAACCAATTGCTCTATCCAGAATACTCTGGGAATTGTAACTTTCGCCACCCTTAAAAACACATGCACATCAAAATTCTCCGTATTTGTTTTTGCATTTCTTTATGGATGTATCTTATGTACATATTTCTCTTTTTAAATTTTATAAAATAATGTTGTTATTAAACAACAAAACAGAGAGCACCGATGTAAAAAAGGACGGACACCAACAGCCCCCAAAATAATATGCATCCAATTCAAGGAGCCTTTGATGATTAAAAAAAAAAACAAATCATCAAAAATCAGGAGTAAATGGAATGAATATGGTTATGAAGTTATAAACTGGGTGGGTATGAAAATACAGTTAGCGTCAAACAATCAAAGGAAAGAAGAGAATAGAAAAAGGTATTGCCTGTTTACAGACATCACCTGTCCGTGTTCCCCCTCAACAGCACTTCCCTGAGTTCCCTGACAAGAATGGTCACTCTGGGAATTGTAGCTTCCTTGAAGGCCTCCTGACAGCTTTGACACCCTTATATTATTAAAAACACGATAAAACATCAAACATCAAATATTAAAAACTTCCCTAAACAGGGCCACCTTCAGATGTCTTCTAAAAGTCAGATAGTTGTTTATTTCCTTGACATCTGATGGGAGGGTGTTCCACCACTGAGAAGGCCCTCTGCCTGGTTCCCTATAACCTCACTTTTCACAGTGAGGGAACCACCAGAAGGGCCTCGGAGCTGGACCTCAGTGTCCAGGCTGAACGATGGGGGTGGAGACGCTCCTTCAGGTATGCACTGGGCTGAGGCCGGTATAGGAATGGGTGAATCTGTTCCTTTCAGTTGGTCATTTTCCCAATCTCAACTTCAGTTTTCCACATTTCCACATCATCTTGAGCATTTTTTTTTTAAAAAAGAAAAGCCTTCATGAAACTTCACAAGTGTTTTTGGCGTGATTTTCTCCTGAAAGACACAGGTTTGTATGCCACTTTGCCTAACATGCGTATTTATTTATTTTTATAAGCACATGCAGTGGGACTCCTCAAAGGTGTTCACTGAGATCTCTTTGTTATCTAATCAAACTGTTGCCCCATCTTTCCACCTAGCACTTTTGAACATGTACCGGTATATGGAAACAGAACGGGATTTGAAAAGCAAAGAACTTATCTCTCATCTCTTAACAGCAGCCCAGGGCTCTATTGCCAACTCCTGGAAGACCTTCAGTCTTAATAATTTGGATTGGTGGTACTCTAGGGTTGGGCAAATTGAAAAGATATCTCATAAACTAAAAGTATCTAAAGGGCAGAGCTGCAATGACTGTGGGTTGTTGTTGTTGCTGCTGCTTTTGCCATATCACATTATTTTATTTTTAACATGAATATTGAGCCATATGGTCACTCTGTGCCACCAGTTGTTGTTGTTCAGTCATTCAGTCGTGTCCGACTCTTCGTGACCCCATGGACCAGAGCATGCCAGGCACCCCTATCCTCCACTGCCTCCCGCAGTTTGGCCAAACTCATGCCAGTCGCTTCAAGAACACTGTCCAACCATCTCACCCTCTGTCGTCCCCTTCTCCTTGTGCCGTCCATCTTTCCCAACATCAGGGTCTTTTCTAGGGAGTCTTCTCTTCTCATGAGGTGGCCAAAGTACTGGAGCCTCAACTTCTGGATCTGTCCTTCCAGTGAGCACTCAGGGCTGATTTCTTTAAGGATGGATAAGTTTGATCTTTTTGCAGTCCATGGGACTCTCAATTCTTCGGCGATCAGTCTTCTTTATGGTCCAGCTCTCACTTCCATACATTATTACTGGGAAAACCATAGCTTGAACTAGTATTACTAGTGCCACCAGTAGTTGTTATTTACCCATCTCCACCCTAAGATGCAAGGGTGGGTTGCAGAATCAAAACACAAAATAAAAACACTTTAAAACAACTTACAATCTTAACAATAAGGTGGGTCCTAAAACTATACACCTCAATATACATGCAAACGTCTGGCTCATCTAAGACTTTGTAGAACCTTTGTCCTCAACGATGATGAAACTCACAGGTAGAGAATACTTGTATTTCTATGCATCGTTGATATCTGTGAGAGGAATCTTTGCATGGGTTAATGCTTTATTATCCCTTTGGAGCAGAGCTGTATCTTTGTACGTTTGTCCTTCCAGGCTGTGATGCTTCATGGTTTACATTTCTTTGATTTCTTTCTTTTTCTTACGTTTGCACTTAAAAATAGAGCTCAAATCAATAAACTACGAGATATGAAAAAACATACTTTTTTTTTTGCAAAGCAGTTTCTCTAAAATAATACATTTTTGCATGTAATTTCCATTGATATTTCCAATATTCATGGACATTTTACCTCCTCGCATTCCTTTTTATACACATTACTTGGCTGGAGAACAGGATTGTGAAACTGGGAGAGGTGCAAATTTGCCAGGGCGGTAGTGTTTCGGCTCATGCATTGTTTCAGAAAGTATGAGTGAGGTAGGTTTGCCTTTAAATGCGACCGGATCGAATTTCTTCCCAGTCCCTGGTGATAATTAGCTGATAGACTGAGTGCACTTGGCTAGCCAAGAAGGGTCTATCCATTCACACCATGATGGTAAGACGCCTTGATGAACATGGAACATTTCATGTACTGATGCCCACTGAATTGCTCCTATGAGTTGCCATTAATATCATTGCACAGGCCCAGCTGGGGAAGAAACCCATCGCAGTGTCTATCCGACTGTGAACCAGAGAGCACTTCATCCCGTTTTTATCCTTCAGTTCCATTTATGACCCTTCAGCTGCACTTCCAAATGGCCGGCTGTTAACGACCTTTGACAATGTGGTTCAGATGCTTCCTGAGAAATATACTGCGCCGTAATGAGCAGACTGTCACAGTGAGAATTGAAGGATGCTGGTTTGCCCCAGCGTTAGAATGACTCAGACACCACCACAATCTTCAGAAACCCTGCTGTCATGTTATGCAGACAATGAGGAAGTTGGAAATGATCAATGCCTCTCCCCAAAAGCACTCTCCGAGATCAAAACCTGGAGCGAAGGCAAGGGATGTGGGGCACAATATAGAACTAGAATAATAGGGAAAGCTGTGTAAATCTGGGTTGAAATTTACAGCATGTTATACTTTGAGGGGAAACTTTATGAAAATTATATATAGATGGTACCTAACACCAAGTAAATTAGCAAAGATGTGTAAATCAGTGTCATATCTTTGTTGGAAATGTAAAGAAGTACATTCGTACCTTGGAAGTTGAACAGAATCCGTTCTGGAAGTCCATTTGGCTTCCAAAACGGTCGAAAACAAAATCGTGGCTTCTGATTGGCTGCAGGAAGCTCCTGCAGCCAATCAGGAGCCGCAGAAGCCCCATCGGACATTCAGGTTTCAAAAGAATATTTGTAAACCGGAACAATCACTTCTGGGTTTGCAAGAGCCAAAACGTCCGAGTTCCAGGGCATTCGGGATCCAAGGTACGACTGTAGAAGTTTCGTTTTACCACATGTGGCAGACGTGCAAAGTGGCTAAAGATTTTGGGGAGATAATTTATAATGAGATAAAAATGATATTTAAGGTAACTCTCCCCCAAAGACCAGAAGCCTTTTTATTAGGGATAACTGGAACAGATGTCCCCCAAAACAAACCAATCCATTTCTTTATGCAACATCGGCAGCGCGAATATTATATGCACGAAAATGGCGTGAAGAGGCAGTACCAACTTAAGAATGGCAGCTGAAATTGACAGACTATCTAGAATCTGCAAGCTTGACTTGTAAAAGTAGAAGTAAAAAAGAGTTTGAACTTAAGGAGGATTGGAAAATATTTGTAGATTATTTAAAAACTCATTGTAAATATGTTAAAACGCAGATAGGATTTGAATAAGAGCAGTGGGATGGTGGAGTTTCTTTGTGTTGTGAGAAAGTGAAGGCATATAGAGTAATTATAATATGCAGCAGTGGGCAAACCATGGAGGGAGGGAGGGAGGGAGGGAGGGAGAAGTGTTAGGTTGATTGAATGTTAAATTTGAAATGTTGTTGAACTATTGTTTATTTTTATTTGAGAGCAGTACATGTGAAAAGGATCTAGGACTCTTGGTAGACCACAAACTTGACATGAGTCAACAGTGTGATGCAGCAGCTAAAAAAGCCAATGTAATTCTGGGCTGCATCAATAGGAGTTTAGCATCTAGATCAAGGGAAGTAATAGTACCACTGTATTCTGCTCTGGTCAGACCTCACCTGGAGTACTGTGTGCAGTTCTGGGCACCACAGTTCAAGAAGGATACTGACAAGCTGGAACGTGTCCAGAAGAGGGCAACCAAAATGGTCAAAGGCCTGGAAACAATGCTTTACGAGGAACAGCTTAGGGAGCTGGGTATGTTTAGCCTGGAGAAGAGATGGTTAAGGGGTGATATGATAGCCATGTTCAAATATATAAAAGGATGTCATGTAGAGGAGGGAGAAAGGTTGTTTTCTGCTGCTCTAGAGAAGCGGACATGGGGCAATGGATTCAAACTACAAGAAAGAAGATTCCACCTAAACATTAGGAAGAACTTCCTGACAGTGAGAGCTGTTCGGCAGTGGAATTTGCTGCCAAGGAGTGTGGTGGAGTCTCCTTCTTTGGAGGTCTTTAAGCAGAGGCTTGACAGCTGTCTGTCAGGAGTGCTTTGATGGTGTTTCCTGCTTGGCAGGGGGTTGGACTGGATGGCCCTTGTGGTCTCTTCCAACTCTATGATTCTATGAAAATATATTAATAAATTTAAAAACAACAGCAGAACCTGGAGCAGAGAAGGTGACAACCCCCAAACCAAGAGGATAATGCTGACCTCGCCAAAGACATGGAAATGCCAGCATTGTGTGTACAAACCTTTGAGGCCCACCCCACTTGCTTGCCCATTTCTGGGATTCCAGCCCAGGTATTCAGCCTACCCACCCCAAACTCATGATAATAGTGAAGGGGGAAATGCTCACATTTCTTCTGATTCCCTGCATGCAATTGTCAATGACATTGGGATTACTTCCAGCCCTTTCTATCACTCACTCCACAAAGGATAAGCCACTTGGATTTCGTTACACACCCACTCAACTGGCAATTGGCTCTATTTTTGCAAGGAGGGAAATGGAGCAAATGCAAGCAGCAGGAAAGGCTGTCAATTTGTGTTTTTTTATGAAATAAAAGGTGTGCATTGCAATTACAGAGCTTCTTAGCAAGGGTTCCTGAAGTTGTCTGGAGGTAGAAGAAACAGGGCTTTGCCTAACACCTAGCGATTAGCTCCTGGTGACTTCCATCAATAAATCATCCATTTGTCTGAAGATTACAGGCAAACTTCCTTGGCCTCAAATGATTTTTCCACCCATTGCGCTGAACACGGACTGAAATTGCTAGAAGAGGAGCATTTGGATGGGAAGACAGGATGGGGGCCTAAGGAATGGAGATGAGGATCTCTAGGTGACACCTATTTATGCTCTAATTTGACCATTCATTGTTCTTATAATAAGTCTCGATAGGTCTACCATAATGTATCCTTCTCAAGGAGAGCTGGGCTCCCATTCAAAGCAGATGGAATGGACTGGCTTGCTTTGTTTGCAGTGGGTGGGCGATAGATCAGTGGTAGAGCATCTGCTTTGCATGTAGAAGGCCCTAGGTTCAGTCCCTGTCATCTCTAGCTAAGGTTGGGAATGTTCCTGGCCTGAAACCCTGCTGCCAGTCAGTGTAGACAATGCTGAACTGGATGGACCAATGGCCTGACTTGGTATAATCCAGCTACCTTTGTTCTTTCTCATTATTGTGAGTGCTTTCTGCTTTATAAGTCAGTCGGTAGGCTCCATCCAATGGCGAAGAGCCACAACTCAATGGTACAATGAATGACTTGTATGTAAAAAGCACCATCTTCAATGCCTGGTATCTCTAGGTAGGGCAGGGAAAGACGTCTGCCTGGAACCCCAGAGAGCTTCTCCTGGTCAATGAAAACAGGGGTAACCTCAGGATGATGTTGAACTTCAGCTCCCTTCATTTTTGAGCACTGACCATGAGGGCCAGGGCTCCAGCAACTCTGGAGGATACTACATGGATTAGCCCTAGTGTAAGCAATACAGAGCTAGATGGATCAGTGGTTTGTCTTGATGTTAAAAAAAGATCTGATATCCCATAATTCAGTGACAGAGCATATACTTAGCATGGTGGTCAGTCTCGGGTTCAATCCCTGGCACCTCTAGGTAGGGAAGTCAAATACCTCTGCCTGGACTGATTAGGTATAAGGTCACTTCCTATTTTGTTATGGCTCAGTGCAGGTGTCTGTGTAATTGATCTGACTTTCAAGGTCCACTCTTGAAGGAACAGCTAGGTTGAGAAAAAAGTTATGGGCTCTATTGGAACTCCCTCCCCCCCTCCGACTGCTGAGAAAATAGAATTTCTTCAAGGATAAGCACTGGAGCAAGTGTCAAGCCCCCCATCTGGCTTGTCATCACCTTCAAGCAACTTGTCTCTTTGCAGATGGTCATCTCCCTCCTTGGAATGGTGAAAAGCAATTCACTCACTGAGGGATTCGGGGCAAAAGGTTTCCATCACTTCCTAATGAATGTTGATCTTAGGGGAAAACGCCAGCAGAAAGGATGCTCTCAGTCTTAACCTCATCAGTGGGAGCACGACAGCCCAAACGTTTTTCAGCATGGCAAGAATAAGTTGTTCTGCATGGCCAGTAAAGGGAAGAACTGCAATTCTTGGTCTCTTTCTCAGCTTTTGCTGTCATCTGGATGTCAATTGTACTGGCACACCTTATCTGTTGTGTATGGTTGCATGGAAAATGGGGAAATTAAGTGAGGTCACTTGAGTGTCATATTAAATATAACTCTTGGGGACTTGCAGTGCTCACCTCAAATATGAACCGAGTGTAATGGTCCTAGAACAGGCATGGGCAAACTCGGCCCTCCAGATGTTTTGGGACTACAATTCCCACCATCCCTGAACAATGGTCCTGTTAGCTAGGGATGGTGGGAGTTGTAGTCCCAAAACATCTGGAGGGCTGAGGTTGCCCATGCCTATCCTCGAATATCTTGGAGGAATATCTTGGAAGTCCTCTTCCCCACCTTTGTCTTTTATTAGCACTGGGAGAACTACATTTCCCAGCATTCCTGGCACATGGCATCCTATGTGATGTCATGTGTGGGGAAGGTAAAAGACAGGCACCATTGATCAGCTGATTGATAGTGCCTTCAAAACCCTTCACTTTGCAATATCAAGGATCAGCCGATTACTGGGACTTGTATAGAGCTGTGTCCTGTTGCACCATCAAATACGCCTGAAATAATTCTAGGTGGAGTGACTACAGGTCTCTGATTTGATTCCTGGCCTCTTCAGAGAGTTTCCTTCTTCACAGCCTCCCAGGTGAATTCAACCATTGGTTCCCTGCCTCCTTCTAAAGAACTTGTACCCAGAGATGAGCTTAAGAAGCTATGAAAATTTACAAGTGTCCCAAGGCACTCAAATTTAATCTTAATTTTGAAAGCGTATCCTGGGCATAACGACTCCTGCCTTTAAGCAAGGTGCTTTATACAAGGAGGTTGAGGAATGTCAGCTCCCTGCCCCCCTCCCAGCTAAAGGTCAGATTGCATTAAATCAGAATATAGTGAAGTCAATCCGGGATCAGGGATAAATGATACCATTTCAGCTGTGGTGCTTACCATTTCATTTCATCGGTATTTTGTGTTGCACGCCAATGCAGTAAATGTGAGAAGCTGCACTGCAAGCGACTCTCTTCTTTTGGTTGTAGCCTTCCCCAACCTGACTCGCCTGTATGCCATGGGCCACGAGAGCTGGGGCTGATGGGAGTTGTAGTCCAACAACATCCAGAGGGCACCAGCTAGCGGAAAGCAATCTCAGTTCTCTGAATGCTGGTCCTCATACAGCCAAAATGGCATCACCCAATCACAAGTTGCCCACTTGGCCCAGCAACTTCTGACCCACCTTACACTGCGGCTTTTGGCTTCAGACCTGAACTTAACTTGCTGTAGGTCCCACTTCTTACATAGGCCCTAGTCACAGGTGTCCCATCCCATTTTGCCTACAACTCCCATCATCCATAACTAGCAGGACCAGTGGTCATAGATGATGGGAGTTGTAGGCCAAAAACATCTGGGGACCCAAGGTTGAGGAACACTGCTCTACTGGGATTCTTGCAAATCTGCCAGTCAGGTTTGCAGTAGGTAATGTTTGAAACCGGGCCATAGTCAAAGCTCTCCAAAAGGTGGGATCAGTGATGTCCGCCAGGTAGTTGGCACAAATTTTGACTGCTTTTACTCGGGGAAACCAGTAGGAAAACCCAGATTATTATTTTTTATCTTTGTGATGTCTAAAGAGGCGTCTCTATGAAGGGTCCATTCTTGAACTTTATCAGGGCTCCACAATTTAAGAATATTAAACTCAGGTAAAATATATCTGGGTCATTAAGAACAAAAGAACATATTCTCAGCTGAGTTGACTCCATAAGAACAGTGGCTCTTATCCTTATTTTAGCCTTTTATTTTTTTAAAAATAGGTTATTGTGTATTCATAAAACAGGATGGACCAAGAGGTCAGAAGTCCGTGCAAATATAATACATTCATTCATCTCACATATACTTCAATAATTCATTTCTTTTCTCTTTTAGAATACCAAGATCTAGCAGGCATAGTGCTGAGTTTCACCTCCAAACAAAAGAGCATTTAATTTCTGAGTTATTTTCACCTTGCTCCTTCACATAGCTTTTCTTAGCCATAGTTCTGAAGTGCTTGTTCCTTCAGGCCACAGTGGTGGAGGAGCAAGGCTCCAGCGTTATCACTGCAGCTTGCAAACCAAAACAGCATTTAGCTCTGAAGTATCCCTGAGAAGGGTCTTTAGCCTGATTCCCCTTATGCCTTGCAGGACCAATAAAGATGCATCTCTGCTTGCTTCAGTCTAGCAGGCTACAAGTTGGCCAGTCTCCTCTATGGTTTGTTGCAATCCCTTTGACCATCTTGGTTGCCCTTTCTGGCAGCTCCCAGGCTGTAATCCTGTCAAGGCTGTTATGTGGTCCTTCAGTGCCATTGCTTCCTACAGGCAGGGGACATGACCTGGAATGTCAGTCTAAGGCTGTTTCCATTGAGATTTTAATTCATCCCCATCCTGAGCTGAGGTCCATCATACGTCCTTCTTGCTTCTCCTCTTCCCAGACTTTGATGCCAGGCCCAGTGGATCTTGACTGGGGCTGAGCACACACTCCTAACACTTCTGTTTTGGGAAAGAGTGTACATTCATTAGCTACAACCCATAGCTATTCTGTATCTGTCCTGTTGTTTCTCATGATAATGCTGTGTTTTGATGCACTTCCCCCCAAACCAGCTTCAATCTGCATTGAGAAAAAGAACAACCTAGATGTGTTATGAGCCAGTAGCGTGTACACAACCCGAGGAATATATGAATATATATAAGTGTGTGTGTGTGCGTGTGTGTGTGTGTGTGTGTGTGTGTGTATCAGGTCTGTTGAAGAAATGAGAACATTGATTTTCCTTTCAAAAAATAGTTGGTTTTTTTGTTTTTTGTTTTAAAAAGGTATTTGCTCACAGTAAGATTGTGGAGACCTACAATGTATCACCATTTGTTCTGCCTTTAGCAAAATTTCATGCTAAATTTGTTCACCATGGCATTAGAAATTGCACTGCAGGGACAGAAAAATTCCAGGCTTAAGCAATGGATGGCTGGGTGTATGTGTGGCCAACACTTTGGGCTGTGTATTGCTATGGCCAATAATATACTCCTAGTTCAGGGCCTCATTAAAACACAGCCCCAACAAATGGGGGTTTCATATAGTCCTCTCCCAACGTTTGGCAGCAGTGGTAAAAAGAAAAATATAGACACAGGTTAGGTTACTAGACCCCAATGCCCTGGTGGCAATGCAAATTATTTTCTCCCTGTACGTCAAAGTGATCATCTAATGAGCCCTTAGGGCACAACAACTGACTCCTTTGCTGATCTACATGGATTAGTTCAGGGGTCGGCAAGCTTACCGGAGGATGGGCTGGAGCGTGTGCGCACATGCTATTTCCAGCGCTCCTCCTCCAACCCGGATGTGTGCTGGAAATAGTGTGTGCACATGTGCATGGGTGCTTCTCCGTCCTGCATGCATGCGCACACGCTGTTTCCAGTGCACATCCAGGTCAGAGGAGCCCCCGTGCGCATGTGCACATAGGCCATCAACCCAGAAGTCAGTCCCCACATTGTGCCGCACTGGTAAGAGTGGGGGGTGGGGGTGGGAGGGGTCGCCATGGGTCAGATAGACGAGGCCCATGGGCCTTAGGTTGCTGACCCCTGGATTAGCTAAACAGGGGGGTATTTGTCTCTGACCAGTGGCAGAAGAAGCCTCTTCGCCGCCCGGGGCGGCGGAGCAGAGGCACCCCCCTGGGGGCAGGGCGTCATGACGCATGTCGGATGCACTGCGCATGCCCGGAATTTCTGGGCATGCGTAGTGCATCTGGGTCGGCGTTGCTACTCCCGCGGTGAGCTGGCGAGCGAGCGGTGGCTTGTGGGGCTGCCCCGTCCGTCCGTAAAGAAGCATGGACGGGGTGCCGGGCGGCAGGGGAGTGGCGGGAGGGGCCGGGGAGTGTCACCCCCCCGGAACCCTGGGCGGCCCACCCCCTATGCCCCGCCCTTCCTACACCACTGTCTCTGGCTGTCTTTCTGTGTACATGTGAGTGTGTGGTGTAGCCAACTATTGCAGCCCATGAGTTCAAGATGTGAAAAGGCAAGGGTGGAGCCACATCAGTTTGACGCTTGGGAATTTGGGAGGGGTTGGAGAAGACTGTGCCAACACAGAATAGACCACAAATCAGTTTCAAAAGCTCACAATCAAAAATAGTGCATCATTAAGAGTAAAGCGAACAAACTTGTTGTGAATTTATTAACCAAGAAACAGATTAAGCCTAAGAAAAAATAGTAGCTGTTAAAGATACCGTTAATTCAGGATACATTGATCCTGCCCCTGAAAAGATAATGAGCAATAGCCTCTGCCTGGAGACGAGCGGCGACAGCAGAGGGGCCTTGTGCCTACTCCCCAGCACCGCCGCCGAAACAAAAGGCCACCATGGGACCCACAACCTAAAACCAAAAGACTTACCTGAACCTGGGTGCTCCTAGGAACACGTCTTCTGCACCTGGAAGAGAAGAAAGCAAAGTGAGGCTTGGCCAAAGGGGTCGGCCTCTTTTCCCTGGCCCTGCCCCTGCCCATTGTCCTCCCAAGCCGGGGGCAGGTCGATGGCAACCCTAACCCAGGTGGGAGGCACCAGCACAGGTAAGCCACCTGGTGTTGCAAACCCCGCCCACTTGTTGGGAAGGAAGAGGGCAGAAAGTATCCTGGCCCTGAAAAGATAATGAATATGTCCATGGGAAAATTGCCTCTGCCTAGAAACAGAGGCTGACAACTGGTAGATTGCTAGCGGCAGATGACATGTATAGGGATATTGGAGAATTTCATGGAAAACGGAAACATACATTCCTGCAATTTGCATGTTCATCCGGCGTCAGGAACAGAAATCACACAAGTAAATATGAGCAGTATTGGCTATTGTTTGTTTTCAGTCCACAAATGTTATGTAAATAATTACGTTATTTTATTGCATTGAAATTAATTACATAACTAAATAATCACATTAGTGTTGACGTAGTGGATAGTGAAATGAATAACATAGGTTTTAGCACAAGGTGAACTGCAATGGAACAGAAACAGCGCTGATTGCTATGAACCCAGGTTGGGCCAAATCACTGCCTCCTTACTTTCCTGGACAGGTGTAACAATGTGAATGGAGCTCAGAGGTAAAACCAGCAATAGTGTAGGTGTAGTCTGAAGGAGGGACAGGAAGCAGGGACAGTGGGAGATGGATCCAAGGCAAGGAGAGAACAGTAACCTCAGTAACTGCTTTGTCAGAAATGATCTTAATAGTATATGGGAGTTTATAATGCACATGTCTAGCCTTGATGGCTATGATCTCCCTCCACAGCTGGACACAGTAATACTTCTGAATGCTAGTTGTGAGAATGGGATAATGGACTATGTGGGCCATTCATTTGGCCTGATTCAGCAGGGCTCTTCCTGTGTTCTTATATTTAGTTGTACAAACAGTGCCACATGAAACAATGGGGAAGTACCGTCAGACAGGAGTGTTGCTAAGCCAACACAGTTGATGCAGAGAAGATGCAAACAAAGGAATAATCTCCCAGCCTTTTATTTAGCAGCTATAACGTTCAAATTGCATGCCATGCTATACCCATAAATTGACAAAAACCTGCCGTTCATTTAAAAATAAAGGTATGCTCCTCTTGACGTGTGAGCACAATCCGGTAAAATGTTATGCTTGTAGTCTAGGAATTTGTGCCTCTCTAATTGGTGGGGAAACAAGAGAGCCTTTTAATGCATTTTTAATATATAAAGAGGAAGGCTATTTAAGCGTGACAGGTTGCCCTTAATGATGTGCTTGGATACTTGGAAGCGACTCGCCATGTTGGAGAAATAGATAAAATAGCTGCCTTAATCTGGGAGAAACATAAAAAGGCTTTAAAATGTACTGAATAAACCTACTGAGCTGGGGTGGGGGAAAGAACACAGTGCCCTGTGGGAGAGCCAGGCAGGAGCACAGCCCTTCCTGGGCCTTGTCCTACAAAGCTGGGAAGCAGTGCATTGTGGGGTTAGTGAGCAGAAGATGACAACCATGGTTGGAAACCACAGGAGCGGAGAGTGTCCACGTGCCCAAGTCCTGTTTGTGGGTATCTCACAGGTATCTGGGTGTCCACAGTAAGAACAGGATGCTGGGCCAGATGGGCCATTGTTCAGATTCAGCAGGCTCTTCTCATGATGTTCAGGGTCAATTGGCTAGTGCTGATGACATCACTGATGAAGAGTGACAGAACTCTTAATTCTCTGGCCACACCCCCCCACCCGGAGCCTATTGCCCATTGTGACTTGGACAGCATCACTCAGCCTGCAACCAAGAACGGAAACTTATTAGTGTCGTGCTGGTGTGTAGGTATTGATCATTAATTAGTTAAATTACAGACTTCACAAAATAAATGCTTCGGCACGATAAAGAATCAATTAAAAACATAACATTAATGCAGCTTTAACAATCCACACTGAGTCTTAAAAATCCAAGAGCTGCTGGCAGCCAGAGTAAATAAATAGTACAGGGCTAGATGGACAGATAGTCTGACCTGGTAGCTTCCTACATTCCATAAAGGTATCTAGCTCCTGAGCAGTGCCTCTCAATTAACTACACCACATTCCTCTGCTACTGCCGCTGAATGCATCACCACTTATTCTGCAGCTAGTCTGTGCTGCAGCTTCCTACCAACCTGGAGTCTTAACTGCCATCAAGTCAGCTGTCTGAGGGAAGAACTGTGTAGCAGGAGCTGCCCTGTCCTCTTGGCCTGAGCATTATCAGCTGCTTTGCTCCAGGATATGATCTGGGAGAGGAGCGAGCTTCAAGGCAGGAACTATTCTATTCTGTCAAGACAGCCAGAACTGTCACCGACATCAGCTGCAACTTTAAGAAGTGTAATGTTAAGAGCTTGTGCTTGAGCTTGTTTTGCCCTCTTCCCTCCCATTCTTTTTTCCTTGTGTGCCATGCCTTTTTTTTTTAGATGGTGAGCTTGATTTTGGGTAAGCCTTTTTGGTCAAGGCATAGATGCTGAAAACAAACAAAAGAACTAATACGTTTTGGACGTTTGGGACTACGAGTCCCATCATCATTGACAATTGGCTGCGCTCTCATGTTTCTCTAGGGATTAATAGAGGCAACTCAGTGTTTGTCCTTGGAGGACCTCCTGCCCTCCTTGTAAACTGACAGTACAAAACAAATCACTTCCTGGGGTGCAGGAAAAGATTTTCTCGATAAATATTCTGTTGTACTGCTGACATTCTGTTTGACAGGGAGATTATCTTTTTGTGATCGTCTGAGCTAATATTATAGCTCCAGCTTGTCTATCAAGCCCATGTCCCAAGGTGGCTCTGAGCAGTATATCAGTTCTCTCTCCCCCCCCCTCGCCCCCGCATGCAATCTCTCTAGCATCATTGATTGAAAATTTCAGAGGCTGCACCCCCCCCCACGTTAAGCTGAAGGTGACCCTCACAAAAACAACGGGAGCAAATCTAAGAAAAATTTCTCTGATTGCTTAGGAATTTCTTTTCTAAAGATCAGCACTCATCAGGGCTAGACCTGTACTTTTATTACAATGGAAGCTAAACCATGGGATGCCTAGTTATAACTCTGCAAATGTGGGGTGGATGCATTAAAGCCATGCTTAGAGGTCCTTTGGGCTTATGCACACTGCATGCATGATGGATTCCAGCTAAGTTGAATCGCACACTTCTAGTCCTAGTGAGATAGCCAGAGCTAGCTGTGATCTTAAGCTTTTGGTCCCCAAATGTGCATCTGTTTACACTTGCTTGCGCCGAAGCACATTTGCCATTGAACTGCATCTCTCATATCGAACTCGATAAATTCCTGCCATACACAAACCCTCCCTTCTATATATGCACTTCCCGCCCATCATAGCGATAGCTGTTTTTGCTAGTTCACAATATTAAGTTGTAAATCATACAACACTATTAATGCTCAAAGTGCTGTGAGGCTGTTAGCTTGCTGATGCAAACTGTGGATTTAATTTTCTGCAACAGAGCATTTCTGTAAACTTTATCATAGTCTCTCTCCCCCCCCCCCCGCTGCCTTTTAAAAAGCTTCTTCTTCTTCTTTTTACTGCTACTGGATGGGCCATTAATTATCACCTGCTTTTATAGGAATAGTTAATTAGCCGTGCATTTTTATTTTATTTTTCACTTTAGGCACATTTATCGTAAGAGGGCCTTAAACTAAAAATAAAAATAAATTTCCCCAAAACAGCCCCAATCAATAAGTAAAATTATGAAGAGTGTAATCTATTCCCCGCTTCTAATGAGCTGATGACTAAATAACGGTGAGCACTATTGGATCGGGCCATTGATTGCGGCTTCCCACTGAGGTGCTGTGCATCTTTTAAGAAGGGGAGGCCAGCAGGTACCCTCAGTAGGAACTCTCAGTAGCAGAATAACAACAGATTTCTCATCTTGTTTTGGTTCTCTTTGGGAAATGGGGCACCAGTGCCTGCCTTTATTTCTTATAAGGATACAAGAAGAGTCTTGAGGAAGTATGTAGTTCCATAGCAGGGCATCTATTTCGCATGCAGAGGGTCCTGGGTTGAAAAGTGCCCCGGTCTGAATCTCTGGATAGCCACCCCCAATCAGAATAGAAAATACTGAGCCAGATATATTTGTACAAGTGCTTGCAAGTGCTCAAAATGTTTCACATGCATTATGTAGAAACCGTCCTGAAAACAACCTGGTAAGGTAAGTGAGGATTTAATTAACTGTTGTCGTCCCCCCTTTTCTATTACATTTTATTGCAATTTATATTTGGTGTTAGCCGCCTTGAGCCTGGCCCTGGCCGGGTTATAAATGATGTTGCTGCTGCTGCTGCTGCTGTTGTTGTTACTAGGCCCCCATAAGGTAAAGGTAAATGGTAAAGGACCCCTGGATGGTTAAGTCCAGTCAAACATGACTATGGGGTTGTGGCACTCATCTCGCTTTCAGCCTGAGGGAGACGACCTTTGTCCGCAGACAGCTTTCCAGGTCATGTGGCCAGCAGGACTAAACTGCTTCTGGCACAACAAAACACAGAGTGCACGGAAACACCGTTTACCTTCCCACCACAGCGGTATCTATTTATCTACTTGCACTGGCATGCTTTCGAACTGCTAGTTTGGCAGGAGCTGGGACAAAGCAATGGGAGCTCATTCCATCGTGGGGATTCGAACTGCCGACCTTCCTATCAGCAAGCCCAAGAGGCTCAGTGGTTTAGACTGCAGCGCCACCCATATGCTCCCATACATAGTGTAGGTGGGGCAACTGAGGCTGAAGAAAAGCAGTGTGTCTAAGCTGTGGATTGGTTAGCTTGTCACACAAATTGCCAGGGTGGCCTTATGCTTTGGATTGGGATCTCCCTCCCTCCCTCCCTCCCTCCCTCCCTCTCTCTCTGTGTTGTGTGTTTGTGTGTGTGTGTGTGTGTGTGTGTGAGAGAGAGAGAGAGAGAGAGAGAGAGAGAGAGCATGAGAAAAATTGCATGAGAAAAACAACCACCTCCCATTGAAATGAATGGACAATATAAATTGCTAATTTCATGGGAGCTTGATTTGGATCCAAGGCATAGTGGGGGTAAAATGTTCAAATTTTTCTCATTGCCATGTTAGGAACCCATTCTAGATTGGGGAAGCTGCAGCAGCCATTTGTACACAAACACAGATCTATACTTAAAGGCTGTGTAGCTTGGCTCTAAGGCTGCTCCAGTCAGTTCCTGGACAGATGTGGTGTTTGGCTGAGAGATGTCCTGATGGGTAGCTTGCCTTTCCTCCACTATTTCTTTTACACCAATTTCTTGGGGCGGATCTACACTCCTGGTTTATAACGTTAAAAATGTGTTATTAGAATGTGACCCCAGAGGGCACTGCAGAGCAGCGAGCCACCGGCAAAACGAAAATACATTTAAACACTATACAATGTTATATCCAATATTGTTACTGTAGATCCAGCCTGGGTGAGTTTTCCTTGGTTAAATTCCAAGCTCAGTTCTGAAATCACGGTCAGGAGCTTTTCGTAGTCCAGGGGATGTGTTGCTTTCTGGATAACCTTCCAAGGGTCACATGCTGGTAGTGGGTGGAGCCAGAGGCAAAATTGGCGGAACAACACTTGTAGATTTTCCCTTTATACAGCAGTCTAGTGTCTTCACACTTACTCCATCCTTTCTGTCCTCCATCTAAGCAAGCAAGAGGCACCAGCAGAGTTCATGGACACAACCCAGCCAGGCAGAAACTCTCAAAACTGATGGGCAACAGGGCTGCTGAGGGGTTTGATTTGGAAGGAGGCATGGCCTTGGGAGGGTCCCAAGGGCCACGTAACAATAACGTGGGGCCACATTTGGCCCACATACCTGAGGTTCCTGATCCCTGTCTCTTTCCCCTGCAATACCAAATACTTCAGAAGCAAAAGCGGAGCTGACAAACAGCTGTTATTAGTATACAGAACTTTCCCCCCTTAAAAATAAAATAAACGCTTCTTCTCTGTATCCTGTTTTTCTTTTACAACAATGTGTAGCAATTTTTCTAAAGATAGGGAGTTTATTATCACCGAGAGAATTACTAGAATCTTCTACAGAGAGAGGCACTTGTCACTCCTTTGTGAAGCAAAGCCCTTTAAGCAGCTCAGAAGCAAATTCATAAGTGTCATTTTGAGCAGAGAGTGCCAAAAAGAGAGAAATAGTTCAGATCTCATCTTGGGTTTTGGCAGCTGATTAAATGTCTGAAATTGCAGTTGTATTCATTGCACGAGGAAGAAAGCACCGTCTCTCTATTCAAAGAACGATGCATTTTTGTATTCTTGATTATAGGCCTGCACAATCTCTCTCCCCCCCCCCGCTCATTTCCCCTCCCTCTGTGAGGAAATAACCAATTTCCTTTTTGTAAGAATTTTAGTGGCACGTTTAGAATACTTTCAAACAGTTAACCATTAGTTCTGTTCTATGGTGTTTTAGGAACTATTCACAAGGGCTAGTGAGCCCCCCATTTAAACGGACAATGCAGAAGATGATTTATTTGCTAGAAGGCTTGGAGCTCATACAAATACACAGGGAAACATCCATTTTACACAGAATGTAAGAAGAGCCTTGTCGTTGGATCAGGCTAAAGACCCATTATAGTCCAGCATCTTTTTGTCGCAGTGGCCAGCCATATGTCTAGGGCAGGGGTCAGCACGGTTTATCTTGCCTGGGCCAGATTGGTCCCATGGAGATCCCTCCATGGGCCGGAGCACGTGTGCATGTGATCGCGCGCCCCTGCGATTTTCAGCATCTGCACAGATGCAATTTTTGGCATATGCGCAGACGCGATTTCCGGCGTCGCAGAAGCGAGTCCCTGAGCCGCGCTGCACCGGCTTAGCACAGTGCGCGAGCAGGCAGCTCAGTTTGGGGGTGGCTCGGGGGCTGGTCAAACAACCTCCGTGGGCCACTTCTGCCCCATAGGCCTTCGGTTGCTGACCCCTAGTCTAGGGGAAGCCTGAAAGCAGGACCTGAAAGCAGGGCACGTTCTCCCTACATGTGAATGTATTGCCCTCGGATGTACTTGAGGGACGATTCCAACAGATTCCACATGAAAAACACTTATGTCCCTGTGATGGCAGTACTGAATCGGTGCGTATGCCCTGTTGGCTTGCACTCTTTATAAAGATTTGAGGAATAAGATTATCACCCTTCTTTTATTGCCCATTCTGGGTCGCCCAGCCACTGCCACAGTGTCCTTTCTCTTGGCAGATCAAGATGAGCAGGTGACAGCAAAGGTTGCAAGGTTTTTAGCTGGGGCAATCAGAATAAGGTCCACTATTTGACTATTGATTCAAAACCCTAAAATGTATTTTATATAATTGACTTTTTATTTCTATTCTTTGTATATCGTATTTTTGTTTTATTGCTATAAAAAGGTAAAGGGACCCCTGACCATTAGGTCCAGTCGTGTCCGACTCTGGGGTTGAGGCGCTCATCTCACGTTACTGGCTGAGGGAGCTGGCGTACAGCTTCCAGGTCATGTGGCCAGCATGACAAAGCCGCTTCTGGCGAACAAGAGTAGCGCATGGAAACACCGTTTACCTTCCCGCTGGAGCGGTACCTATTTATCTACTTGCATTTTTGACGTGCTTTCGAACTGCTAGGTGGGCAGGAGCTGGGACCGAGCAACGGGAGCTCACCCCATCGTGGGGATTCGAACCACCGACCTTCTGATCAGCAAGCCCTAGGCTCTGTGGTTTAACCCACAGTGCCACCCACGTCCCTTTTTATTGCTATAGCCTGACACAGATAAAGATTCATTCATTCAATCCTAGCAACTGGTATTCAGAGGTGGGGTTGGTCTACCTATGAGACTGACTGAGGCAGTCACCTCAGGTTTGGAGGCCCAAGAGGCAGCATCCTGATGGGCCCCTCACCTGCTTTGCTAGCTTCACCGCTGGTGGAGGAACAGCACTGGCAGCAGCAGCAATTTCTGGAAAGGTCTCACCTAAATCTTATGAGATCTCCAGAACTCTGTGGGACTTTGTGAGAGCTCCACGATATCTTGCTAGACCTCAGCAGAACCCACCATCACTGCTGCTTTGTGGGCACCACCACACAATTCAGGTAATGGTGGCAACAGCAGGTGGCGATGCCATCTTCCCATTTTGTAGTGAGACAGGCAGTGAGACAGGATGTGCTGCCCCTGCTCAGAGGCATACTGCCCCCAACAGCCAAGGCAGAACCTGCCTGTCTAGATTAGGAGCTGTCCAGCACTTCAGCAACTGTTTCTATTCTTTAAGCGCACCAGCTCAAAGAAGCCAACCAATTTATGAGATATCACTGGAAAATATGGTTCCGTGGGAGCTGAATCCCCCTTCCCCCCAAAATGCCACTGGCATGAAGAAAAAGGCGCAATTTTTCCAGTACAATCAAACCTCGATTCCCGAACGGCTCAGTTTTGGAACGTTTCTGCTCCCGAACATCGAAAACCTGGAAATAAATGCTCCGGTTTTCAAATGTTTTTCAGAAGCTGAACGTCCAACACAGGTTCTGCCGGAGTGCAGGAAGCTCTTGTAACCAACTGGAAGCTGAGCCTCGGTTGCCGAACATTTCGGAAGCTGAGCGGACTTCCGGAACGGATTACGTTCAACAACCGAGGTTTGACTGTATTGGGTGTGTTAGTTGCTGTCATCCATTGCATTTCCCCTTCAAGGTTCATGTAGAATCACAACTCTGCTTTCATGTGCCACCTATTTCTGTAGCCCCCAGAAGGTTACTCAAATAGGACTGCCCTGTTTTTTGCCCTGTGTGCAGCTAAAAACACTGGCAGCATTAAGATAAATTCTACAGAGTAAATAATTATTGATGGATGTAATAGTGGAAAACCAATTGGAATGGCTATTGTAAAATATGCAGGGATGTAAGATATGCAAAATGAACCATGGAAAGAGAAGAAAGGAAGCCATTGGATATTTTAAAGTATGTAAAATATTTATTTGAAATTGTAAAACAGAAGTTTTAATAAAAATTATAAAAAAGGAAATGGGACAGCTGTAGAGGTGGGGGATGTGGGGGGAAATAAATGCATATTAAATTCTCTTAACTGTACAAACCATCAATAGCCACGCCAATGACTATGAGGTATTGGTAGTTGTTTTGATGAGATGTAGTCTTGATTAAGTTTATATAAGAAAGACCTAATTCTCTGGGGGAAATTCTTTTTGTGTTGAGCTTCAAGGAGATGCTGCCAAACTGTCATCCATTCACCCACATACAGGTAAAGGAATTCCTCCTGTTAAGGAGCAGACCGCTGAAGAATTATGCTATAGTTTACTATGTAAAGGTAAAGGTGAAGGACCCCTGGATGGTAAGTCCAGTCAAAGACGACTATAGGGTTGCGGCGCTCATCTCGCTTTCAGGCTGAGGGAGCCGGCGTTTGTCCACAGACAGTTTTCTGGGTCATGTGGCCAGCATGACTAAACTGCTACTGGCGCACGAAGGACCATGATGAGTGCCAGAGCACACGGAAATGCTGTTTACCTTCCTACCGCAGTGGTACCTATTTCTCTACTTGCACTGGCATGCTTTTGAACTGCTTGGTTGGCAGGAGCTGGGGCAGAGCAACGGGAGCTTACTCCTGTTGTGTGGATTTGAACCGCCAACTTTCTGATCAGCAAGCCCAAGAGGCTCAGTGGTTTATACCACAGCACCACCTGCTAGTTTACTATGTAATTGTCCGTTGATTGACAACCACAGAAGCAAAGACATATGGTTGTGTTTGACTTTTGTGATCCTTGATTAATTCAGCTTCACAAGGCATCTTGCTAAATTCAGGGACCTGTACATGCCTGGGATGTCTCTACATCACCTCCTGGATCCCAAGAACAATGATGGTGGCAAACGAAGACAAAAGCCACCATGAGAAAGTGAAGTGCTTGCTTGGGCAGCCCGAGTTCTCTTTTCCGCAATCTCTGCTCCTGAGTACCTTTGGTTTCCTGGACAAGGATTTCCAGGCCTAGTGAAGGATCTTTGGGCCACATTTGTCCTGAAATTCCCCCCAGATATGGTGTCATTCCAACAGGACACTACAGCAAAGCAAAGCAATATTAAAAAGAAGGGGGAAGCCTCTGCTGCCACCGCTCCCCGTGAGATCGTGACCCTGAAGGGTACTGAGAATTTTCCCCATCCTAAAATTCACCACCAGAGATGGGGTGACAATGTGCAAGGCCCCCCATGCCAGCTTTCAGCTGCAGCTTGGGCACATCCGTGCTGTTATAGTGAAAGCAGGATTGGCCTTATGTTTTGTTTTTTTTGTTGACGTTGGCAAAGGAGGGAGGCAAACCCCTCAAAGCAATAATCATTCCTCACTTCTGCAATTTTTTTTTTGATAATAATAAAAATGGAGTGTTTTCAAAAAGTTAATTGCCAGCACATCTCAAAAATGAATTGTAATTGTTTTAGGAAACATTTTGCTTAGTTACAGTAAGAGCATATTCCTAATGCGGCCACTGTTAGACAAAATTATGCCGTGCTATAAATATTCTTTATTAGAGAGTTATATTCCTCTTGGAAGGCAGAATTACTTTTTCCCAAAATAATTGACAGGCTTACCCCTAAAGCAACATTAGTGTGTCAATGCTTGGAGATGGATGCAGTCAAAATAATCACTTGCTATTTAAACATTCCATTCAGTTTAGAAAGTAAGATGTAATGCCTGTGCTTAATAGTCTTGAGTGCTCTTTTAAAGGGTAATTCTTTTAAAAAATATATGATTATTGGAGTGGAAGGCTTCTACTAACCCCCCCCCTCTCTCCCTCCTCACTTCCGAAATGCACAAGAGAGACAGAGAGGCACAAGTTATCAGAAGAACACCCCTGATTCAAGATGAATTATAAATGTACTACAGGATTTAGACTGTAAGGTTGGAAAAGACATCAAAGGACATCTACTCTAACCCCACTGCAATGCAGGAATCGGAGCTAAAGAATCCCAGATGGCCATCCATCCTCTCTTTAAAAACTTCATATGAAGGAGACTCCACAACCTTCTAAGGTAGTCTGTTCCACTGAATTAAAGGTAAAGGGACCCCTGACAATTAAGTCCAGTTGCGAACGACTCTGGGGTTGTGGCACCCATCTTGCTTTAAAGGCTGAGGGAGCCGGTGTTTGTCCGCTTCCGCACACAGTTTTTCCGGGTCATGTGGCCAGCATGACTAAGCCGCTTGTGGCAAAACCAGAGCAGGGCAAGGAAACACCATTTACCTTCCCACCGGAGCGGTACCTATTTATCTACTTGCACTTTGACGTGCTTTCGAACTGCTAGGTTGGCAGGAGTTGAGACCGAGCAAGGAGAGCTCACCCCGTCACGGGGATTCGAACTGCTGACCTTTTGATCGGCAAGCCCTAGGCTCAGTGGTTCAACCCACAGCGCCACCTGCGTTTGTCCTGAATTAGCTCTTACCTAATTCAGACTTTTGTGTTGGAAACTCAAATTGAAATGCAGCTATCATTTGGAAATTGCACTTCTCTGAATTTTGTTTCAAAACCTCTATGGAAGGAGAGCCCACCACTCCTCATGGAAGCCTCTTCCACTGTCAAACATCTCTTACATTCAGAAAGTTCTTCCTAATGTTTAGATGGAATCTCATTTCTTGTAATTTGAATCTCTTGGTTCAGGTCCTACCTTCTGGGGTCGACCTTCTGGAGTGTCATCTTCCCTGGGGCAGCCCTCCAGATCTTTGAAGATGGCTATTGTATCACTTCTCAGTCTTTTCCAGGCTGAACATACCTAGCTCCCTCAACTATTTCTCATGTTGCCCTTGTAGAATTTAGTAGGGAGGGGCTGAAGACAAATGGAGAATGAGTTGGCTGTGTGAATCAATGGCTCTGGCTCCCTGACTTCTTCACTACCAAATCTATTGGACACCAGCCACTCATTGAATTCAACGGGGCTTACTCCCAGGTAAGTGGAGTTAGGATTGCGGCTTTCCTTTCCTATACTTGTTATGTTGAATATCTCTGTTTTTACAGTCGGATAATAGGCCTTAATACTTTTTGTAGACTTCTTTCCCTTTCATGGTTAGATCACTAATTAAATTTTTATGAAGTCCTTCAATCTTTTTTGCCATTAATCAAGTCATTAATTAGTTAATTCCCCCCATGAGTGCTTATAATTTATGATGAACATTAATTCTTACTTCCATATAATCAATTCGTAAGAACCCCTGTGACTTAGAATATATATTTAAAAATCTTGTTAATTCACATCTCATTTTCATCTGATCAATTCCGAAAACCTCTTTCATAGCCAATACACCTTTCATCCAACCTCTGAAAAGAATAATACTGAAAGCCCAGCAGCCATATCTTCCTTAATTCACTGCCATGTTTCAACCCATTCATTAATGTGATGTTTTCAACACATTGCACTCTGTCCCCCGAATAGACCCCAAGTTCCCTCACTCTTTCGCTTATCTTAAATGTCTTTCCCTTCCCGTTGTTCAAACCTGTTCCAGTTCTGATAATTGACTTTTGATAATTAACATTCCTCCAGTCAGTCCCAAATACCCAAAGTCTTTAATGATATCTTGTTATATATTATTTCATGTTGCCCTTTCTTTCCTCTCCAATATCTGTCCTATTGTGCCTCAAACGTACTTTTAAAATCATCTCTTTGCTACGTGCTCGGCAGACAACCTTCTCCATGACCTCCACAATTCCAAGGCTTAAGAAGAAAGCAGAGCAAACGTTTGTAGCTTTGCTCTTGCCCCTGTGTGCTTCACCCAAAGGGTCTCCCCTAAGGATCCTTATATGCTCATCCTTGCTTTATATCTTTTATTGTGAGTAGCCAGGGTAGGTAGGTTGAACCAGTGTTTGAATGTCTCATTCCTGGTCGGTGATGATTCATTGGGCAAAAGACTTTGGACATAACATCATGCTAGAAGACTGGGAAAAACTTTGGAAGGAAGGAATGAAATTTACGGCATGCACATCATTAAAAGAAAATATGTTAAAAATGATGTATAGATGGCATATTACCCCAGTTAAACTAGCAAAGATGTATAAGTCTGATAATAAGTGTTGGAAATGTAAGGAAAGTGCCGGTACCTTTTATCATATGTGGTGGGAGTGTAAGAAGGTGAGGGCATATTGGGATATGATATATCATGAGTTGAGAAAAATGTTGAAATATAACTTTGCTAAAAAACCTGAAGCCTTTTTACTAGGTATTATAGGTACAGACATTAAAAAACAGGATGTTAAACTTTTCCAATATGCAGTGACTGCAGCTAGGATTTTGCTAGCACAAAGGTGGAAACAGGAAGAAATACCGACAAAAGAGGATTGGACAGTGAAACTAATGGAATATGCAGAACTGGATAAAATGACGGGAAGAATCCGGGAACAGCAGGACCAGAAATTCACCAAAGACTGGTTAAAGTTTACGAACTATTTAATAAACAATTTGCAGTTGAATATGCTAATAGGACTTCAAGAAGCTTTGTAGTTAATGTGTAGAAATATTATTGTAATTATGGTAGATAGAGTGAGCAAGAGATGTATGATAATGTAAGCAATGGTAGATTTAAGAAGTATAATGTTAAGACATAATTTCTGAATGCCATGTGGAAGGTCTGAGGGAAGTCACGGCTATGATAGCCAAAACTGGAAATTGATTGTGAATGTATATTTTATTTTTTGTAGTAATTTAGTATAAAATAAAATAAAATATTTTTTAAAAAATAATAATAATGAATGTCTCATTCCTTCTGCCTTACAATCCAGAGCAGAGCTGCTCTTAGCTGCAAGAAGATGGACAATGGATTTTGCTGGGCACACCTTTCAGCAGGGGATGAGCTGTGCCTTACCAGCCGACAACTGTCCATGACTCATCTCCATCATACAGAAATCATGTAGTCAAGACAAGGGGACCACATCTGTACCACCGATGCTAACCTGCATAGTGCTGGGGCGGCTAACCTGTGCCCACCCCCGATGCTGCTGCACTACAAAGCCCATGAACCCCAGCCAGCATGGAGTCAGGGATGATGGGAGCTGCTGTTCAGTAAAATCTGGAGGGGTGCAGTCCTTCAACTTCTTCTTTAGTGAGGGCCCATATGGCATGGCCAAGTGTGAGCTCCATGGGTTAAGTGTGTTCCTGCACAAAGCCAGCATGAAAGAACCATTTCAGACTTGCTCTCAAGACCTTGAAGACGAGACCGATATTGCACATCTCCCCCTTTCCTTTCCTTCTTCCATAATTAATCACCACTCTACTTAGGACTAGATTATTAGCTTGATTTTGTTCCCAAGGTGTCCCACCTGTTTGATCTTAATTATAACTGGATCGAACACACTGCCTCCATTTAATTGCCATCATTTCTGTCAATACTTCAGGGTGCGTGATCAATAGACTTAACTTCTTAAAAGTGCTCTCACACTTGGTTGCGATACTTCAGACAATGTAATTAACTGGCCACTGGTCAATACAATGTAACCTCTAGCAAGCAGAGTTGTTCACTACTGCATTTCGGATTCCTTCCCCAACCCTCAAGAAAATGGAAGGTTGAGATCTTTATGTGGAGGAGCCAGTGGCGGAGGAAGTGGGGTGTGGTGGGGCGGTCCAACCTGGGTGTCATCCCTGGGGGGGGGGTTGACATCACTGCACTGCCCCCTGGGCTGCTTGCCACAGGCAGCGCCCCCGCGGGCAGCTAGCCCTACCCCCCGAGTGCACAGCATGTGCACCACTCCTGGTGCTGGAGCAGCTACCTCTACCTCTGGGTGGAGCCTGCCCCATTAGGGCAAATGGGACCCTGACCCTCGAACCTCCGTCTGCCCTCATCCAGCCCCCACTTGCCTGCCTTCTTAATTATACAACCAGTCCACAGGGATGGTCCTCGTTGGCATCTTCCTCCTCCTGAGTCTCAGGGTTGCCCCTTACAGAACTCAGCAAGCAGGAGGACGGGGACAAAGATAGAATTAGTTGGCTCTACCTCTCATTGGAGGGGACGCGGGTGGCGCTGTGGGTTAAACCACAGAGCCTAGGGCTTGCCGATCAGAAGGTTGGCGGTTCGAATCCCTGCAATGGGGTGAGCTCCCGTTGCTCGGTCCCTGCTCCTAACCACCTAGCAGTTCAAAAGCACGTCAAAGTGCAAGTAGATAAATAGGTACCGCTCTGGTGGGAAGGTAAATGGCATTTCTGTGCGCTGCTCTGGTTCGCCAGAAATGGCTAAGTCATGCTGGCTACATGACCTGGAAGCTGTATGCCGGCTCCCTCTGTCAATAAAATGAGATGAGTGCTGCATCCCCAGAGTCGTCTGTGACTGGACCTAATGGTCAGGGGTCCCTTTACCTTTATCTCTCATTGGCTCTAGAGACACATACTTTTAGGCTCCCTCCTGTTTGCCCTGTCAGTCCCAATAAGCCCCAGCTACCACTGGTCATCAATTAAACTGGGTGCCCCAGTGGGACTGAGTGTGGATAGTCACAAAGAGGCAGATACAGGATCACTGTCCAGTCAAGAAAGCTCAGAGAGAGCAGGGTTTCGTGGTTCAACAGAGTATTACATATGGCAGTGGCTTAGTGGTTGGAGAAGAACTGCTTTCTGGCATATGTTCACACCAGGGCTGCAATGAGGTTTGCATCACACCGACATCCCTGCCATTTTGCTCCTTCCTCTCTCTGTCTTGGTAAGTAGCAGTGACCCACCTGCTAGGAAGCTGGCACAGCAGCTCTGCCTCGCCCAGCAAGCCACTTCTGGTTATATCTGGTGTTGTTACGGATCTGTTGTGCTCTGCTAGAGAAGTCCTCTTCGGAGGAGTGCCTGGCATTGCCCAAATAGCAGAGCACGGAGGAACAGGTGGTGCCAGGGGTCACTGAAGCAGAATCAGGGCCATCCCTCAACCAGCACCGTCTCCTATGCCTGAACTCAGAAATGGAGATGAAGTCCAACCCACCTTCAAATCTAAGTGAATGCTGTATCCTAAAGGGTGAGGACCAAGGTATCCCCAGGAGTAACATGCTCCTCGGATAGGCATGCCTGGCGTGCTCTGGTCCATGGGGTCACGAAGAGTCGGACACGACTGAACGACTGAACAACAACAACAAAACATGCTCCTCATGAGCAGTGGCAAAGCTGCATGGTCCGGCACTGGGGACAGATAGCAGGCGGGGGCGTCACTGGTGTGCATCCTGGGGGGCATGGTGTGCATCCCAGGGGCATGACACATCACCCACAGGGGCGTGGCGCGTGTCCGGGGGTGGCGGTGGCGATGCTACCCCCTTCCCTGATGGTGATGGGGGCAGTGTGTCCCCCGCCCCTCTGTTCCTCTGCCATGCTCTTGAGGACTGTTGCTCAGATGACTGACAGGTATGTTGAAGGTGGACGTGAGAGAATAATTATTGCTTATTCATTTACTTATTTACTTACTTATTCCTAAGTATTTATAAACTGCCTAATATTTAGAAAACCTCTGTAAGCATGCACAATAAAAAGCAAGCATATACTTACAACAAAAATTCCACATGAAACAGGTGTAAAGCATGTGGGGCAGGGGGGAACCCAAATAAAACAGGCATTCATGGATTCGTCCTCGTGAAACTTCACAGTACTGCTTCTTCATTGCAAACAAACAACCATTCCCTATTCAGGAGGAAAGATAACATTGTTCGCTCTTAACATTTCCCCATCCTACTTGCCCTTTTCTTCAATATTTATAACTCTTTGCCTTTTGTCATATTTTTATTAAAAAAATAAAAGAATTGTGCGCACAGTGTTCTAGTCTTCTTTTAATTTCCTTCACTCTGGTTTTGAAACAATTCCAGTTCCTCGCATTCTGTGAAATATATTTCTTCTTTTTTAATTATCTTTCTTTATTTTCCACTTTCAAACAATCATTTTGAAGGGAGGGATAAACACGACCCGGCAGAAAATGCATTAACTCCTCTTTTATAAATTCTCTTTCATAGCTCTGTGTGTTCAGCTATTCATCTCCTCACAGATAACTTCTGCCTCATATGCTCAGTCCTTCTCCTGTATTAATTTTGGGTGCAGCACATTCTTGATTTGTCATTAGCAAACTCTGGTGTCTTTATGTGCCAATATTCCTTTCCTTTCCTGATTAAATCCAGTTGCTGGAAAGAAGCCGGAGCTTTCTCAGGGCAAAAAGGCGCCCATAGAATAAATGCCAAAAAGAAGGCTTGATATTTCTCTTCGGTGGCCTGTCAATTCACTGTTAAGCTCTCTTTTCAAGAACAATTGTGAAGATAAAACAAGACACGTGAGTGCGCTTTGGGACTGGCAAAAGCAGGGCCCAATCCATCATTACTCTAAGCAGGGCACTTAGGAATAGGCATATATATTTTTTTAGTTTCTCTTCCCCTGCCTGCCCAGACTTCGGATTTTTTTTGTTTTTGTTTATTGCATTATATCCCACCTTTTTCTCTAAGGAGCTCCCCCCCCCCCCACAAACATTTAATCCCCATAACAAACCCGTGAGGCATGTTATGCTGAAAGGGAATGACTGGCTCAAGGTCTCCCAGTGAACTTCATTGCTGAGCGGAGATTCAAACCCTGGTCTCCCAGGTTCTAGTCCCACACTCTAACCGCTATGCCATTCTGGCTCTCGTTCATTTCCTCCTCCTCTTTCTTGTTACATTATTAAATTTACACCTCACCCTTCCCTCTGGAGTCCAGGGCAGCAACACATCAATAATAAAACTACAAAACAGTTAAAAACATCCTCTCTGCCATTGATCAGGGTTGCCAGCAACAGTATCTTCCAACTATTTAAAGCCTGGGTAAACATTAATGTCTTCAAATTCCTCCTGAGAGCTACTAATGAGAGAGGGCATCCCACAAAAGGGGAACCACCACTGAAAAGGCCCTGTCATAAGTCAATGCCAACCAGGTGGAACCCAATGTAGCAACACCAACAAGCCTCACCTGCCAATCATAGGTGTCAAGACAGTTAATACTGGAGGGCTCTTTTTCATGCATGCATGAAAGGGCTCTTTTTTCGTGTATGCATGCATACATACATAATTTTATTTGTATGCTCTCTTTCCACCATTCAAACCACATGCAAGGCAGTTTACAACATGAAAAGGCTACAGTTTGCTTTTGTTTTGAAAAAACTACAAAACATTTTCATGCATTTTCTCCCAATGCATGCATTTGATGTGTTTGTCTAATGCAATAATTTTTTAAAGCATTTTCCAGTAACGCATTTGTGTCTTATTTTTACTACTGCACACTTTTTTGTGAGCACCTTCCCCTAATATGGGATGATATAATGATGATGATGATGATGATGATGATGATGATGATGAGGAGCTGCCTTGCAACATTGTGAGGAATGTGACTTTTGGTTCGCATATCGCAGTGCTTGGGAACTTGTTCCAGCCTGAGGGCTGCATGGTGCATAACCTTCTGAGCCACATGCTGCTGCTGAGTGGGACCAAATGGAAAGGCGGGCAGAGCCAAGAATGTACCTCTTTACAGCAGGCTACTCTGCATGCACACTCACACACCCCACTCTCTCTTTATAGGTGTGTAAAAAATGCAGCACTTGGACTGTAACCATTCCCATGCTTGCTTTAAATGCATGAGGTTCAGAGGTCAATCCTGGCGCCCCTGAAACCCCGGAGGTCCACGGCTAGTCATTGTGGAGAGTTCGACGCTCGATGGATTGGTTGCCAGCTTGGTAGGAAAAAAGCTTCCAACATTCCAATGACATTGTTGATGGCGTTTCTGAATTCATCTCTGCAGAACCCCAAACTGGCTACTGCTGCAGCGGTGATGTCAATAGGGAGGTGAAGACATAGGGATGGGATGGACCTACAAAGTCCATTTTTAGTGCATTGCAGCAAGAAGATCAAACCTATCCATTCTCAAAGAAATCAGCCCTGAGCGCTCACTAGAAGACAGATCCTGAAGTTGAGGCTCCAGTACTTTGGCCACCTCATGAGAAGAGAAGACTCCCTAGAAAAGACCCTGATGTTGGGAAAGATGGAGGGCACAAGGAGAAGGGGACGACAGAGGATGAGATGGTTGGACAGTGTTCTCGAAGCTACTAACATGAGTTTGGCCAAACTGCGAGAGGCAGTGAAGGATAGGCATGCCTGGTGTGCTCTGGTCCATGGGGTCACGAAGAGTCGGACACGACTGAACGATTGAACAACAACAACATCTGACACCAACGTCTAAAGCATTGTCTCAAGTAGTCCTCCCCCCCACCCTTTCCTAATCTAGGCACAACCGAGGAAATATTTAAATATTCAAATATTCACCAATGATTCCTGTTTGCTTCATTTGCATACCCGACCTTGGTTTGCCTTGATTGCTCTCCCTCTCATTATTATCTTAATTTCACACATTTGCACCTCTCCTAGTAGCATGTCATTTACAAGTCACTGGAGAAGAGGTTTTGTGCCCCCTCTGCTTATTGCCACCCCCCATCCCCAGCAATGAAGCCCAGAATATAAATCGACCTCACACCATCCTAGTTTAAAAAAATAACTCTTGCCTTGCTTTAATATTCCCACAGCCAGTGACGTTGAATCACCCTGGCTGCATTTTGTTAATTTTCATTGGGTGCATTGGACCCCCGTTGTGCTGTGAGCAATGGCAACCCTTTGAAATCTGCGCTTCCCTGAATTAAGTGATGCAGTCCTTCGGCCAAGCATTGTGTATGAGATGTGTATACTGGGGTAAAGGGTCCATCAAAATGCATTTACTGACATACAAAAAGTGGATTTATATGGGGAAATGGCACTGTAACGATGTATACATTAAGGAAAATTGCATACAGTTTAGGAGAAGTTGGCACTAAATGCTGATGAAGTTTCAGGAGGACTTTTTCTATATATTATAAAAAGAATGTGAACAAAAGATTGGAAAATCATACCTGTGAGTCTATTTTCCAGCTCTGGGGCCTTACCATCAATGGACTTTGCTGAAGACCAGGAAGCAAATAACCAATCTATGGACCAAACAAAAGCAGATATGTGGATTCTCTTAGTTTTATAGCAGCTCTGTCCAATCCAGAGGTTTCAGCAGCTCCTGAAGCCAAGCTGGTGCCAAACATATTGCTCTGCTTTCCTTTGGACTACATCAGCTGAGGACCTCCCTACACACTGCCTACTAGGCTTGCACCCCTAGCACAGCAGTTTGACTTCACTCCTGGGAGGTGAAGTCTCTGTCCTCTCGAGACCGATAGATGCCAACAACAAATATCCAGTTGCAAATCAAATGGTCCTATTCATGTTCAAAGTGCTCGGAGGTCTTTAGCATGCTGATGCAAATGCAAGATTTAATTTTCTGCAAGAGAGCATTTCTGTAAACACGAACGGTTTACATTCCTTAACTTCAGGCGCATTTATTGTAAGTCGTCTATCAAAATAAGAGAGAAAAACCAAGCCTGGGACCGATGACCCCTTAACACATCAAAAACAGTCCCTGTCAACATGTAAAATTATGAGGAGTGTAATCTGTTCCTCTCCTCTAATGAGCTGATGAGTAAATAACTTGTCGCCTTATTGGATGGAGCTATTGATTGTGGCTTCCCGCAGAGGGTGCAGCACACTGTATAAGTACCTTCCTTTGAGAAGGGGAGGATCAGTGGAATATCTCAGGAGGGACTCCAGCGAAGGGGTCTCATCCTATTTTAGTTCTTGCTATGCAGTTGGGCGCCCGTGCCTTTGTGTGTAATAATGATAATACTTTAAGAACATGTTGGATCAGACCAAAAGGCCTATCTAATCTAGCAGGTACTGGATTCAGGTCAGGGTTTGGATTCCTTGTGACAGTGTCAGGTAACCCTTGACCTACCTGCTAGGGTATGACTACAACTCTCACTCTCCCTCACTATTGACTATGATGGCTGGGTTTAGGGTTGCCCCCTTTGTTCTGGCAAAATGCAGGACAGGGTGATGCAGTGCGAATGGGGGGGGAGGCAATTATTTTTTATCTGGTGCTGAAGTTACTTCAGAGCAATCCATTACAATCTATTGCAGCCCAACAGGATGGCCCTTCTGGAATTTGTGCTTGGCTAAAATTCCAGTGACCTTTCACATACCCTTTAAAATACATGCATTTGGAGAGGATTCCAGTGGCAACCCTAGCTGGGGTGGATAGGAGTTGGACTTGGAGTCCAACAACATCTAAGAACACGAAAACATAAGATAAAAGGTAAAGGTAAAGGGACCCCTGACCATTAGCTCCAGTCGTGGACGACTCTGGGGTTGCGGCGCTCATCTCGCGTTACTGGCCGAGGGAGTCAGCGTACAACTTCCAGGTCATGTGGCCAGCATGACAAAGCCGCTTCTGCCGAACCAGAGCAGCACACGGAAACACCATTTACCTTCCTGCCTCAGTGGTACCTATTTATCTACTTGCACTTTGACGTGCTTTCTAACTGCTAGGTGGGCAGGAGCAGGGACCGAGCAATGGGAGCTCACCCCGTCGCAGGGATTCAAACCGCTGACCTTCTGATCGGCAAGCCCTAGGCTCTGTGGTTTAACACACAGCGCCACCCGTGTCCCTTCCTGTGGGATTAAGCCATACTTTATCCAGAACTTTGTTTCCCACGATGACCATCAGAGTGGGCAGCCATCACTCAATCTTTTCCATTTCCATTCCTTTGTTATGCTTTAGTGTACTAGCCTGACTCCAGGGAGAATCTCCTAACTCCCCTCTCCATTCCTTACCAAAATACTCTGCCGGTACTTTTAAATGACAGCAGATTTTGTTTTGTTAAGGCTGATGGTTTTTAGGATAATTTCTCTTCATGGCTGTGGGCAGACAGCATCCCCCCTGCCCAATCTTTTCTCCTGGTTCAAGTCTATGCCAATGAACATCTGTTTCCCTATATTTGTAATAGGCATGCTAATTCCCTTTTGATGCAAGACAATCGACTATGTATTTACCTTGTCCTTGTTAGCCCTTGGGGTGCCAAATCCTGCAGTGCATTCAGTTCTCACTGTCCAAAAGATCCCCAAAGAGAAAAAAGGGGGAGGGGGGAGGAGAGAGATAGCGTCAAATTTGCATGTGAGAAACCACAGACTAGCGTGCAAACAGCACACTTTGTAACAGAATTGCGGGATCCAATTTGGAACAGTGAATTCAAAGTGGGGTGCAGTGCTGGCTCTCAGTCCCATTTCTTACACGAGTCACGATTCAGCCACCCATTTGTTTCTCTCCAGGATCCTGCAAAAAAAAACCCCCACAAAACAAAATAAAAAAATAAATCTCTGCTCCAGGCATAGAGTTGTTCAGCACTCTCAGGTAAAGCTTTAATTGGACATACGTGGCAAGGGTAGCAATGTCCTGATTTGCACATCTGATGTTTCTTGAACAGGCGACGAGCTTCACAACCCAAATAGCTGTCCTTGGTGATTACCTTTAATGTGTAACCTTGACTAGAAAAAGCTGCTGCGGAAAGGCCACTTCACACCCCAAAACTCCACCAACGATCAGAATTTTATTTGCTGCTCTAAGAAATGCCAGAAACTGTGTCATGAAGCAGAGGGCAACCTTTCAAGCTTAGCATTCTTTGAAATCCTCGTAATTTTGCTCCAACTCTGGAGTGTTTTCCCATCCCAAGCGAAGGCAGAGCTTTAATTAAAATGAGCACATGATTTATTTATTTTGTTTCTTATATGTGTGCCCAGTGGTTTGATGTTCTATTTTTAGTTTCCTTAAATAAACCTCTTCTTGTTGTTCGCCTGCCATGCTCTGGTCTCAAACTGATTCATTCTGCGTTAAGAGTATCCGTTAGGAGAATGCTGCCCGAGAGACAACAACTCCATCTCTCTCTCTCTCTCTCTCTCTCTCTCTCTCTCTCTCTCTCTCTCCCTCTCTCCCTGTGTGTGCATGCGTGCATGTGAATCAGGACCAGAAGGATGCATCTGACTTCCCAGGGTAAGCATGCAATCGTCAGGGTTGTGCCAAAGCACCTCTGCAGCCTTGGGAAGTGGCAGCGGTGGCAGTAGAGGAAGTGGCAAACGTGCGGGGTGAGCAGGTGAGCGGGCAGGCATGTGGCGGAGGCAAGATGATGACGGGGGGGGGGAGAGGTGGCGGTATGGCATACTGGCATGTACCACCACAAAAAACCACAGGGTAGAACCAAGAGTGGGTGTGGCCATCCCTTCCCATGCCCTGCATTTCCACCCTCCTTGCTACCCACACAAAATTAGGCAGTGCCGGATTTACGTATAAACTAAATAAGCTATAGCAGGGGTCTCCAAACTAAGGCCCGGAGGCCGGATGTGGCCCAATCACCTTCTAAATGCGGCCCGCGGACAGTCTGGGAATCAATGTGTTTGTACATGAGTAGAATGTGTCCTTTTATTTAAAATGCATCTCTGGGTTATTTGTGGAGCCTGCCTGATGTTTTTACATGAGTAGAATGTGTGCTTTTATTTAAAATGCATCTCTGGGTTATTTGTGGGGCATAGGAATTCGTTCATATATTTTTTTTCAAAATATAGTCTGCCCCCCCCAAGGTCTGAGGGATAGTGGACCAGCCCATGGCTGAAAAAGTTTGCTGACCCCTGAGCTATAGCTTAGGGGCCCACTCTCTTGGGGGCCCAATTTTTTTTTAAAGGGAAAAAAAACCTGGATGTACATTTCCAAAATATAAGATAAAAAACAAATAATATAAAGCCTACTTATAGCAACTGTGTTTGGTTTTGTGTATGCTCCTATGGTGTAAGCAATGGGCCCTGCCTGCTAGCCTGCTTCCTAAAATATCACTGGTTTGCTCATTTCTATATATAGGGTGCCAACATTTTCCACAGACTGGTTGCCTGGCAACATGCGCAAATGGCTTTATGTACCTATTAGGTCCATAAATTACCACATAGCATATATTCAAGACAAAAAACAGCGACAATTTGTTGTTGACAAAGGACAGCTGGACATATAAAGGGCCCCATTACCTTCAGTAGCTTAGGGCCTCATCAAACCTAAATCTGGCCCTGACTGTAGGTCACATGTGGCCCACCCCAGTGGGGTAAAAATGTAATAAATAAGACATAATATATAAAAGCCTCATTCTGTGCTATAGCACCATGGATAAAGTACGTTGCTATGGAAGTGACATTTATTGCATGCTGTCGTTACTCCACTCTTATTTCCAGGGAGCTCAGAGTGGCATTGGCGTTTTTCCCTGAGGTGGAGCACCAACAGTCAGTAATCCTTCCCAAATAAGCAAAATTCTCATTGAACTTAAATATGCAGTGGATGAAAAACCTTGAAGTCCAGAGTTTGCTTGCCAATATTTGGATCTGGGCGGATCCAGAAAGGCTCCTCTTATACAAAGGTCACACAGTATACCAGGGAGAACTCTGGTGAACTCAAACCAGGGGCCAAATGTGGCCTTCCAGGCCTCCCAATCTGGCCCTTGAGACCCTCCACAGGCTGCTCCCCTTACCAGGGGCGAAGGAAGGCTCTCTGGCAACCGGTGTGGGGTGCTGAGGGACGGGACAAAAAGCTTGGAGGCCCATGCACCGCGCCGCTATGTATGGCACATGCACGTGCATTGCTACGTACGGTGCATGTGCGTGCGCCGCTACATGCGGTGGCCCTGTGCGTGCGCCGGCCAGACGGCAGTGGGACTCTCCGCTCACGTCTGCAGCGTTGGCAGCGCGGTACTCCACTCATGGCTGCAGCGGGGTGGGGCAAACCACCTGGCGACGCATGCATAGCGCTGCTATGTACAGTGCAGACACAGCGGCGCTACTTATGGCAGTGGTGTGCAGGCGCTGTATGGAAGGTGGAGGGATCCTCCGCTCGAGGCTACAGTGGCGGCGGAGGGATCCTCCGTATGCGGCTGCGGTGGGGCGATGGCACCAGCTTGCCCTGCCGCGCCCGGGGGCGGCGGGGCAAGCCCCCCGTGGAGTGCCACCTTGTCACCCCCCTTAGAGATGGCACCCGGGGCGACCCGCCCCCCCGCCCCCTTCCTCCACCACTGCCCCATACCAGACTGATTTTGCACTCTCCTCAAGTATTTTAACCTGTCTTAAATGTGTCCCTGGAACTCTGATAATTCCACTTGCTTTCCTGGGTGGAAGACAGAGATGGGCAATGTTTTTTTTCTGGGGGTATGCATACCCCTAAACATTTTGTGCATCTAACAGGAGAAGAAACTACTTTATTTATTTTTAAAATTAGTTTCTTCTCTAACACAGTTGCTACCCCCCGATGGCGGCCTCATTTCCTGTCGTGGTGTTTCCTGAGTCTCAGACGGAAGAGGGTGTTTAACGTGTGAAGCAGTGTGGAACGTGGATGCGTGGTGTTTAACTGATGGAAGTTCGGCCTCATTGAGGGGCAGTATTTCAATGTGAGTAGGAAAATTACTATTTTTCATCATCATGAGGTAATGCATGTTCTTTGTACTTTTGTCCATTTACTGTATTTATTTCCCCCCGATTTGAACTATAAAATCTTGATTTTCTTGAGTCAAAATGAGAGTACCCCTAAACATTTTTTTTTAAAGAAAAAAAAGCACTGGATATGGGGGTGAGAGTTTGTGTAGACACATTTGCTCTGGCCCCACCTGCTACTGGCCTGTGACCCTCCGGGGGTTGCCAGAAGGAAATGCAGTCCTTGGGCTCATAGCTCACCTCCCCCGCCTGTCATCTTAAAACAAAGACCTTACCCTGAGGGCACAGTGGTTTGCAACTATACTTGCATGCTAAAACAAAGATTTATCTGCATGGTGCGCTGAATAGTTAACAGTTAATTATGTTCCTGATCAAAAACTCATCAGCCAAAATTTCCACCAGAAGACAGAAGGTGCAAACTTGGAATGGAAATAATTCACAGTGAATAATTCTAGCATCTATTAAAAAAAAACTGAAGCAGAGCAATACTGTTAAGGGGAACGACATCTGGCAACTCTTAATCCAGAATATCACAATTTATAGAGCATGTGTTGGACCCTCTAATTTCCACAGAATTGTATAAAGCAGCAGCATCCATATGGGCCAAAAGGGGGACTGAAATTAATTACCAGAAAATCCAAATCTTTCAGCTGTTATTTACTTGCATGCATCGAGGTGTATCATTAGTGAGACAGTGTGGTGCTGTGCAGTAACCATCAACCTTTTTAGATCCAGGACGACCCAACTTTTAACACCAGCCTGAAACATGGGACTTGGTTGGGATGCTTTATGCCAGGGGTCAGCAAACGTTTTCAGCAGGGGGCCGGTCCACTGTCCCTCAGACCTTGTGGGGGGCCGGACTATATTTTGAAGGGCGAAAAATGAACGAATTCCTGTGCCCCACAAATAACCCAGAGATGCATTTTAAATAAAAGGACACATTCTACTCATGTAAAAACACGCTGATTCCCGGACCATCCCCGGGCTGGATTTAGAAGGTGATTGGGCCAGATCCGGCCCCCGGGCCTTAGGTTGCTTACCCATGCTTTATGCTGTCTGTCCATAGAGATGTTAAACAGCACTGGAGGCAGACTGGGCCCATGTGGGACCCCACAGCCACAAAGCCCAACAACATAAGGAGGGTCACTGCTTCCCTGCTGCTGCTCTACAGTGGATTTTCGTAAATGGTCAATGCCTTTAATAGGGCCAGAAGCCAGTCAAGTTAAAATACAAAGCGCAAATGTCAGTAGACAGAAGACACAGTCTCCCTTTTAACAAATATAGTCAGCGTGACTATATTAACTTGAACAGCTCAAGTGCTAAAAAGGGAAATGGGAAATAGGAGATGAGACGCCAGATTCCAAAGAATCATAGAATCTTAGGGTTGGAAGGGAACCCAAGGGTCATCCAGTCCAACCCCCTGCAATGCAGGAATCTGAGCTAAAGCATCCATGACAGGTGGCCACCCAACCTCTGTTTAAAAGCCTCCAAGAATCCACCACCTCCCGAGGGAGACTGTTCCACTGCTGAACAGCTCTTACTTTCAGAAAGTTTCCCCCCAAATGTTTAGTCAGAATCTCCTTTCTTGCAACTTGAAGCCTTTGGTTCAAGTCCTACCCTCCAGAGCAGGAGAAAACAAGCATGCTCCCTCCTCTATGTGACTGACTTTAAGATATTTGAGGATTGCTATCCTATCTCTTTTTCTTGGGAGGAAAGCAATGACAAACCTAGACAGCATCTTAAAAAGCAAAGACATCACCTTGCCGACAAAGGTCCGTATAGTTAAAGCTATGGTTTTCCCAGTAGTAATGTACGGAAGTGAGAGCTGGACCATCAAGAAGGCTGATCGCCGAAGAATTGATGCTTTTGAATTATGGTGCTGGAGGAGACTCTTGAGAGTCCCATGGACTGCAAGAAGATCAAACCTATCCATTCTCAAAGAAATCAGCCCTGAGTGCTCACTGGAAGGACAGATCCTGAAGTTGAGGCTCCAGTACTTTGGCCACCTCATGAGAAGAGAAGACTCCCTGGAAAAGACCCTGATGTTGGGAAAGATGGAGGGCACAAGGAGAAGGGGACGACAGAGGATGAGATGGTTGGACAGTGTTCTCGAAGTGACTGGCATGAGTTTGGCCAAACTGCGGGAGGCAGTGGAGGATAGGGGTGCCTGGTGTGGTCTGGTCCATGGGGTCACGAAGAGTCGGACACGACTGAACGACTGAACAACAACAACAATCCCATCTCATCTCTGTCTCCTCTTTTCCAGGCTATACATACCCAGCTCTTTCAAGCACTCCTCATAAGGCTTAGTTTCAAGACCTTTGATCATCTTGGTTGTCCTCCTCTGCACACGTTCCAGCTTGACAGCATCCTTCTTAAATTGTGATGCCCAGAATTGGACACAGTAATCCAAGTGTGGTCTGACTAAGGCAGAATAGAGTGATACTATTACTTTCCTTAATCTGGGCACTATGTGACTTGTTTTAGAAATTATGTTCCTTCTCCTGCTTACACACACAAACATGTTGAGTCTCCTGACAAGCAAAAGGCTCCCCAAAGATGAAAATGTATTTACAATGATGCTTGATAGAATATCATCTGACAATTTATTATCTTTATGATGCTGCTGTATGTATATATTTTTCTTTTGATGCTTTGCAAAACTTAATGGCCTTTTCGTGACTTCAGGCTGTAAGCTTATTCATTCATTAGTATCAGCTATTAATTCAAGTTTGATTTTTTCCTTTTATTTATTGTTCCATTTGGAGTATTGCATTTTGTTTGATGTCAGCTCTCTCCCCGCCCTCAGATACTGTGGATATTATTCAAGCATACGCTTGATGTGTCAGACTTAAGAGGAATGTAGTGTGAAAAGTGGAAATGACCACAGAGCCTAGGGCTTGCTGATCAGAAGGTCGGCGGTCCGAATCCCTGCGACGGGGTGAGCTCCCGTTGCTCCGTCCCAGCTCCTGCCCACCTAGCAGTTCGAAAGCACGTCAAAGTGCAAGTAGATAAATAGGTACCGCTCTGGTGGGAAGGTAAACACCGTTTCCGTGCACTGCGCTGGTGGGGCCTTCCGCCGCCGCTGCCGCGTGATTTCTGTTCTCATCCTGAAGCAAAGTTCTTAACCCGAGGTACTATTTCTGGGTTAGCAGAGTCTGTAACCTGAAGTGTCTGTAACCCAAGTTACCACTGTATTTTTCTAAAAGCTGAACAGACTTAAGGCTCTGCAAGCTTCCATTCCCAACCACCCCAGAATCTAAACATCCCTCTGCTCCCATCCCTCATTTTATATGGCTCTGAACACCTGTTTGCCAAATGTTAATTGCAGATAATGAATCATCAATTATCGCTAGTTACATTTTCACCTGCTCCATTTGCAAATTCCCAGGATTCAGAGCTCCTTGGATGGGCCAGCCTCAGATTGCATTCCAGACTTGTTAAGGAGGATAATATCAAGGAGCCAGTCTAGTTAGCTGCTTAACCCTGAGTATACCAAGCTCCTTAGAAAATCCAAATATTGATTCTCTAGGTCACCAAATATTGATACCTGCTCTTTAGCTGAGTTGGCTGCAGAAATTTCTTTTTTATTCCTATGCTTTCGTTATCCTCCTCTCCCCTTCACTGAGTGAATGGGTAGTGTTTAACTAGACAGTTCCGTCAGTGCAATGACACATAGCTGTGCCATGGAACTTCCTTGCCCTCTCCTCTCCCCACACACGGTCTGTGCAACATCTGTTTTGGGGGTTCACCAACCCTCTCTCCCCATGTGATTTACAAGGGTGTGCAGGGAGTGCCCTGGGAAAGGAGAAGGTGAGGAAGACCCATTGCACAGTGAAAAATCCTTGCACAAGTGAAACTGTTTAGCTGGATACTACCCAATAGATATCGTGTCTCTTTTTTTTTTTTTTATAAGAATTTATTGGCATTTTTCTGTAACAAACATATACCCACACCCACACCTACAATTAAACAAATGCGAAACAGATAAAACAAATACATACAATGTCAAGCTTTCTTATTGCATCTTTCTAGAAAAAAATTTTTTTCTAATTCCATATCTTGACTTTTGACTTCCCCTGCCTTTTCACCTTCGAGTTTGTATCCTTGATCTATTTTATAACCATTTCTCCTACAAAAAAAAACATTAACTTCAATTGTATAATTACATTCAATTATATCTTCAACATTTACTAAAAATGCATCATCAAAATAATACCTCACCATTTAATCTTCTAAATCCATAAACTTAATCCACTTAAATTCACTTTGCTTATACTCCACCTCATAGATCTTCGCAAATCATTCGCATCTAATCTATCTCTTCTATCCTTAAGGTTGCTGCTAGTAACGTAAAAACTTGAAATATCTCCTTTCATGTTCAAATAAAAAATATAACAAAGTGTTGTTGACAGTATTCACCCTCCGATTTCAATTTACCATATCAGGCTGCTTACAGTTTTACTTAATGCTTCACCCCACACCCCCTCTGTCCATTATTCTTCTCCTGATGGCATCAGCACTGAACTTCCATATCTCTTCCCTCTCCAAGCGTCCACAGATCCAGGCACAGTCCAAACCTCTCCTTGCCGCGAGTTCAGAGGTGTCCCTCTCATCATCTCTCAGCTTCTTCGGTTCTTTGTAACATTCCTTTTCTTCTTGTAAATACCTTAATTCTATGTCCCTGGCCCCCGAGCTCACACCTCGGGGACTGGATATACGAAATCTTAACGTCGCCTTGGGGCTGCCACCCCCAAAAGGCGAATTTCTTCTCCGAAGTAGCTCATTCATTTCACTCCATCTTTGCATCCATCCTCTCAGCTCTTTGGCAAGGCTTTCTTCTAAAGTATCAAAAGTTTTGTAAGCCTCCTCTGTGGGCAATTGGTTCCATTTCAGACCCCCACACAAGACTTTGACTTTTCTATAAAGCAGTTCCACCTTCAAGGCAGTGAGTCTCTGTTCGTCCATTAGTCCAGAGTTCAGTGCCAGTTCAAGGACGAAACCCAGCATACTGGCAGAGGAGGAGGAAGCGGGTGTCATATTTCTACTCCCCTCTTTGTTCATCGCCATTTTCCTGAGCTGGAGCGCAAATACCGCAACTTTAAAAAGAGATATTTTCCTCTAGTTAACTTCCCAAAAGAAAAGTTTGCCAGTCTCCTGTGTCAATTTTAAATACATTGTAACCAGTTCTGTAGCAGCAATCACTCAAATTGGTTAGATTCTTGAGCTCGAAGGGAGGGAGGGCAGGCTGCCATTCTCCTTCCCCCCGGATCGTTCCAAAAGCACGATTTCTAATCAAATTCTTTACTCACGACCACCGGGTTCTTTTAGCTCCGTTCTTCACAGGTAGAACTTGGACGCTCACCGCGGGCTCTGTCGCCGCATTTGCATCCCGGTTGGGGCATGTCCCCGAAGCCCGGCTCCGTTTGCCCTTCACCCCCACTCCCCCTTTACAGGGGGGGCAAGGGAAGGGTTCAGAGCCTCCGCGGGCGCAGCCGGGGAGCCCAGGGTGCGGGACGCTCTTCCCGCACCCCAACCGGAGCCGCGCGCTGCGGTAGCGCGGCTCCTAACCCCCGGGATGGACAAGGCGCTTCGGACCCGAAGCAGCCTTCGACCACCCGGCGATGGCGTCGCCGCCGGAAGTCAGATATCGTGTCTCTCTTTACTATATTTTTCACTGGCCTGTTATTATGCTGCAATTTGCAAGGCTGTTAACAGCCTTTTTATGGGGGGGGGTATTTTCTAATTTTTAATTTATACTTTTCAAGTTTATACATTCCACTAATTCTACAATCATTTTGATATTTCAAAACTTGACTTCCTCCCCCCTCTTTCTGTGGTTCCTTAAATTTATTTTTAATATCTTCTGCATATCCAAATTAACTTAATTTGCTCATTTATTCTTCAAGTACAGGTGAAACTCAAAAAAAAAAAAAAATAGAATATCGTGGAAAAGTCCATTTATGTAAGCAATTGTTTTCATTAGCTACTGGAGTTTAATATATGAGATAGACTCATGAGATGCAAAGCGAGTTATGTCAAGCCTTTGTTTGTCATAATTGTGATGATTATGGCATACAGCTGATGAAAACCCCAAAGTTGAAATTGTTAAGTTGGGGGTCTCATCAGCTGTACGCCATAATCATCACAATTATAACAAATAAAGACTTGACATATCTCGCTTTGCATGTCATGAATCTATTTCATATATTAGTTTCACCTTTTAAGTTGAATTACTGAAAGAAATTAACCTTTCCACGATATTCTAATTTTTCGAGTTTCACCTGTATGTACTCTTATGAAACTGCAGGTTAGTGCAATAATCCTGCCAATGTTTTTATCTGTTTACAATCTATCTGCAAATATTCAACACACCATTTCCATTCTTTTATTTAAAAATTGTTACCTTGATTTCTTATTCTTCCGGTAAGTTTTGCCATTTCTGCATATTCCATAAGTTTTTGTATCCATTCTTCCTTTGCTGGGGCCTGTAGTGTACAAAGGAGATAAGTCATGGGGTGGTGAGAACCCACACGGCGGGTGAGGGAAAGGCACTCTGCACATGTTCAGAGGAGCATCTTTTGCACACAGTGAGCCTTGTAAGGTGTCTTGGGTGAAGGAGAGAACAGGGGCTCTGCGCCAGCAAATACCAGGTTTCGGCACCCAAAAAGCACAATGCGCTGTTTCTTTTGTGTATGCTGCTCCATTAATTTTTTGCTTCTGGCCCTGTCCTCTGCTGGCATGTGCCCCCCTCCAAAGCAGCTCATGGGGAAATGTGGCCCTTTACCTTAGAAACATTCCCCAACCCCTGCCTTAGAAGCTCCTTCTGCTGTCGTTCTTAAAACCTAGCAATAGGAAAAAGCAGAAATCAGCCATTGTCTTATTTCTGCGGCCGTTTATCCCTTCCCTTTATGCCCTTTATCCCTTCCCTTTCATTCCCAGCAAAGCCCGCCCCCCGCCCCCCTGCCAGAGCTATCTCAGCAGGGGCATAGCAAGTAGGGGTCGCTCCACCCCATGTCCCATAATGCAGGGGATGACAAATTATCAAGGAACAATTACTGCCCTACTAGGGCGGTTCATAAAAAAAACTTTTTTTTTTAAAATGCCTACTCCAAAGGTCTTATCTTACTATACTAGGGATTATATAGCTATATATGAAATTTCATGCGTATCGGTTAGTATCTTGACCCTCCTCCACCAAAATAGCTGTTTACTTGGCTGTTTTCCTATGTCGTGAAGGCTGAAATTTCAGTTCAGTGGAGCACTTACTGTTCCCAACCCTAACCCTGTGGAAAGCCATCTAATTAGACTTTAATTTGATTTTGAGATGTTTTTAGGAGGTAATTTAATTATTGTTTGATTTTATACCAATGTTATGTATCTGATGTTATCCGCCCTGAGCACGACTTCGGCCGGGGAGGGTGGGATATAAATAAAAGGTTTTTTAAAATTATTATTACTTGTTATTATTCCTTTGTAAGAAAATATAAAATAACACAAAACCATTTTTGCGGGGGGGGGGATCAATGGGGGGGGTGACAATAAATTTTCTGCACCGGGTACCACCTGACCTTCCTATGCCTCTTGGGGGGGAGGGTTTGACAAAAAAATTTTTTGCCCCCGGGTACCAATTTACCTTGCTATGCCCCTGTATCTCAGCCAACCTCAATGGGGGAAAGAGAAATAAAACACCTCTCTGGTCATTTTCTGTAGCTTGCCTGATTTAATTTCCTACAGATTCTCCCGGCAAAGCAATGAACTATGGCGCAGAGAGCTACTGTCCAAGTGAACCCAGTGTGTCTCTTTCTCTGTGTGTGTTTTAAATGATAGCTCCGTCATGGGATCTCACAGCAATAAGGCTCTTATAAACGCTCCAAATTTAACAAGCTCCATTGTGCTTTTGCCAAGTGTGAGGCCTCGTTCCGATGAAATGTTACAATGCCCTTTATCCCTTCCCTTTCATTCCCAGCAAAAAAAAAACCCTCCCCACCCCCCTGCCAGCTCTGAGGAGAATTGTGAGTTTTAAATCAGCAAAAAAGCATGAAGGAATTGTGTCCCCCTCGAGTCTTTGTATTAGGATAATGCTTAGATAAAGATGCCTTTTTATTAATTGGAGTTATATCCACAGGGACCGGTAACATGCGAGGGAGAAGGAGAGAGCAGAGACCAACTCGGAACCTTACCTTGGGCAAGTCTCCCGACTGCAGAGGAGAAGGGGACTTCCAGCCAAGCAAAGCAAGCTGCTGGAAGGCTGCTGTCAGAGCACCCAGTGGCACTGTTGTGCCTTTCACAAGGCGTATGACAGGCAGAAATCCAGCTGGGGAAGACTTCCTGCCATGTGACGCAGCACTGGGAGAAGCTTCGCCTGCTGGGATGACTGGCAAGGCAGGGCTACCGTGCAGCTAGGCAAACTTAGATCCTAGACTTAATAATGATAATTAAAGCACCTCTCTGGTTGAAAGTAACAGAAAAGGGTTCAAAGCAAGAGGAAGAACATGGAAGTCGTAGGTCTTCCTTGTTGGAGAAGTTGGAGAAACGCTGTTAGGTGACAGAGAGATGGTGGAACTGCTTATCATACCTTTGCCCGTCTTCTCCCAAAAGGAAAACAGTGCTAGGGTTGCCATATCAAAATAGTTGGGCTTTTTTAAAGGAAACCACCAAAATTGTTGAGCTTTATTATTCTTATTCTTCTTCTTCTTATTATTATTTCATTTTTAGGAACCCACCAAAATTCTGGAGCTTTTCTTGGGAAATCTAACCCCAAAGTAGTGATTTTAAACTTTTTGAGCCACACACCCTGGTTTTCCCTGACATTTTGCCGATTCAGCAAACCTCCCCCCCCCCCCCCAGCATTGCCCACTGTAGCCACAGGAAGTTCTGGTAGGGCCCACCATGGCTGTGGGTAGGCCCAACAGGGTCTTCCTGGCCCCCTCCTTGATTTTTTTTGGGAGGGGCTCAGCCCTCTGGCTCCTCCCTAGACAGCACCCCTGCCCAGTCCCAGTGAAGTAGGAAACTAAGCTTAACTGGAGACTTCAGGTGAGAGAGAAGGGGACGTGTTCAGTGGCGCAAAGCTCATTCATTTCTTGGCTTATTACACTGACAGATGATTATAAGAATCTGGCTGCTAAAGTCAAAACATTGGACCATTGAACTTTGTACTCTCCTCTTATTCCTTTTGTCAGACAGCCTCTGTTGCTGGAGTGCTTAAATCTGTACATCAGATGTGTGTGTGTGTGGGGGGGGGGGAGGTCTTGCTCTTGAAAACTGCACACCGAAGCTATTTTTCTCACTGTCAATAAATGTGACAGCATTTAAACTCAGGTTTAAAATCATGTTGACACATTTTGTAACAAGCTGACATCTCAATCATCCTGCAATGTATTCTTTACGGTCCCGGGCGGAGGAAACTGGTATAAGATCCATCTCTCCTCCTCCCCCTCACTCCTCAAGGAAGATCTTAGGCTATAACCCCAAGACACATCTCTTAATCCTAGCTTTAGGCACTTGAGATGTATATTTTAGGACCCACCCTTTTTCTATAACTGCAAGCTTTTTATAACTGTTTTTCACATTGTGTTTTAATTGTTGTAACCTGCCCTGGGACCATGGAGTGAAGAGAGGGCAATAAATTGTAATACCGGTAATAATAATGCCACCAACTTATATGGGGTATAGAATGCAATGGGACTTATTTGTGAGTAGACGTGCATAAAGGTAAAGGTAAAGGGACCCTGACCATTAGGTCCAGTTGTGTCTGACTCTGGGGTTGCAGCACTCATCTTGCGTTATTGGCCGAGGGAGCCAGCGTACAGTTTCCGGGTCATGACAAAGCCGCTTCTGGTGAAACAGAACAGTGCACGGAAATGCTGTTTACCTTATAGGACTGTACTACTAAGAGATAGCTCCAAATCTTTCCAATGATCTTGAAGGACTCTAGAGGTGAATAGCACCACATTTTTGTCCACTGTCTGGATTATTCCAGAACCTTGAAATCGTGTGGGTGGCATTCAGTTGCATACTAGCAAATTCAAGTTGCACAATTACGGTGGATCTGGGCTATTGTGCAAGCAAGCAAGCAGGCAAGCAAGTAAATGCTTTCCCACCCTTCAAAAGCCCCAAAATGGTAATGATATTGCACTGGAAAGTAGGAGATCACAATTGCTTGATGTGACATAATATAAACTCCCTGTGTTCAAGTGCAGCTGAAGGTCTTCAAGCAGCAGCTGGACAGCTCCCTGTCCTACACTGAGTTATTGGGTAGAATTAGACCAGGGTGAATAACTTTTTTTCAGCCTGAAGGCCACCTTCCACACAGCCACCTTCCAGTGGTGTGTGTGGCCACAGGCATAAGTGGGTGGAGCAATATATGTAAAACTGACCTTTGCTCAGTAGGCTAGTTTCTACACACCCTTCTCTATCCTCCATCCAGGCAGCCAAGAAGAATTATCAGAGTTCAAGAACATGTTCTAGCTAGGCGAAAACACTCACAGAGGGTATGAAGCAGGGTTGGGTGTGGCCTGGGGAAGGAGGCTGAGGAGGGGGCATGCTTAGCCTAGGACTATATAGAGGGCTATACAGAGAGGTCTGAGGTTCCCAAAACCAGATGTCTCACAAGGTCTCCTCTTTGAGTCTAACTCATACTTTTAACCAGCCATTTCAGAAAAGGTGCCAATTACCACAATGTTTTTTTCCACAGGGACATGGGTCGGGAAACGGGCAGCATCCCTCACAAATACTCCACTTATTTGGAAAGCAGGTTTGATATTTTATGGACTTTTGTGGAAAGGAACTGCAATATGTCTGTGCGTAGCATAGCTTGAAACACCAATCCATCAATGGTCTGCTTACTCTCTGCAGTGAAGAGTGTTGAGGTGCTGGAACAAATTGGCAGAGTTTTATTGTATCATGTGAAGGCTCTCATAAAATCCAGACGGGTTTGTACAACCAGTGTGGAAAATAGCTAGATCCTAACAGCCAGGGGTGTTTTATTTAAGAATTAGGAGTAACTCTACATTCTGGTCCACTCCCGCTGCCCCAACAAAGAAATCTATAATGCTATTGATTTTGTTGGCAGGGATCATAAGGTTTCATCTTGCAGAGAAAATATAAAAGTTGGCTTGCTGGCAGGATTAGGGATTTGGATCCTGTCTTTGCTCTGTCAATATGCTCTCGGAAAGCTCTATAAGAAGCTTGTCTATAGGCGGGGATTTCCGAGTTTTGCTTGTAAATGAGTCGAACAGAAACATGTAAGTGTCTTGGAGCTGGGAGCCCTGGAGAGGCCAGTGCTGGGGCAGATTGCAAGGCATAATTCTCTCCGCTGGTGGGATATGGAAAACCCCCTGCCTGCGCAGCCAATATATCAAGTTGTCACAGCTATATAAACCATCCTGGAAAGATGATTTGCCACTGGCATTTTGTTGGTCTTTTGTAATTGTGTTGGTATTTGATGCAGCTGCACATTTAGAAAGGATCTCACTGGATTGACTGCAAGGAGTGCCAGGAGAGATATCAGGTTGCCATCAAATAGCACGAAAGTTGATGTGTGTGCAGGGCTAATGCCCCACCGACCTCAGGCAACCCAGTTAGATGGGCTGCATATAATTATTATTATTATTATTATTATTATTATTATTATTATTATTATTATTATTTATTAGGGTTGCCTTGAGCCAATCCCCACCTGTCTGCCTTTCAACATCCCACCCATCCAGGAAGTGGCACTGGGTGTTAGCTCCCAGAACTGGGGCTCAAGCCTGGGTAGTGTGTATGGAGGTTTTGGGTTGCCCAGACGACAATACCTCTCTCACCCTCACTGATGTGGTCCAGAGGAAAGCAGAGCAATACATTTGGCCCCAGCTTGGCTGCAGGAGTTGCTGGAAGGAGGCGTACAAGGCACCATCCAACCTTCTTAGGGACTCCACTCTGGATTTGTGTTGGGTTAACTCCTTAGCCCTTTCTTCTCCCGAAGATATCCCACAAGGCAGTAGAGGTTTAGGATCAGAGCTCTCCTTGTCTTAGATGGGCTACCTTCCCAGGTTGACGAGCCCCATCTGCCCCTCACTTCCCTCTACAGCATGTGCAGAAACTGCCTTCTTGAATGTTGGGCACTATGGGTCTCTCGTTTGCTCAATCCACCCAAGCCGGGTCTTTGCATGCAGAGGAAACCCCGATCTCACTGAAGGTTTGAGACCCATTGGCTACCCTCACTTGGTTTAGCCACCCACTCAAAGCTGTTTCCCAGGGTGTGGCTGCTGTCACATGCTGACAGCTTCTAGGAGCCACAGGTAATATGGTGGGGACCAAAGGTGGACAAACTACCCCAGAAGGAGTATGATGTGCTACCCCTCCCCTAACACCTCATACACTCAATACCCAGTTTATTATTATTATTATTATTATTATTATTATTATTATTATTATTATTCCATGTACAGCAGAGGTTAGCAGATCTTGGATTTGTGGGATCTACTTTGCTTTGGATTCAAGCCAACCTAGTCCACCAACTAGTTCTAGGTGCAAAATAGTGTCCCATTCAGTTAGATGTACAGTAAGGAACAGTATGCCTCTGAGCCAGGTGCACCAGGTATATTCAGCACTCTCAACATGTGTTGGAAAGGGGCTGTGCCCCTTCAATGTTGAGGGGGCCCGACACGCATCATGCACACGTGATGTCATGTGTGTCGCAGCTTCAACAGCTGGCTCCTTCAGAATGCTCTGCCTTCTCCAGACAACATGACGTCATGCACGCATCATGCACATGACCTCACACACGCGTTATGTCTGCCAGGCCCACTCAATCTTCAGGGCCACCTGGCGCCTGTGCTCTGAGCGTATGTTTGGCCTGGGAATTTGTGATCCGCACCAGAACCAATCCAACAAGTCCCTAAACACAAAAACCTGCTCCAGACTTTGCCCCCCAAACATTCTTTCCCAGCAAACTTATCATTGTTGCTTATTGCTAGACAACAGAGAGTCAGAAGCCGTTTGCTGGTCCACTGCAAATTTCACACATTAAATTTCATTTTGTGCTTTGGATTTGGAACTTTGTCTCAAAGTTTCCAGATACTATTTTATTGAGATTACACACACACCCAAAAAAACAAAATAAAACAAAAAAACCAACATCGCAGAAAATATAAATCTAGTGTCAGCGGCTGACTTCTTTGTAAGTTATCTCCTTTTGCTCTGGCTTCTGCAAGAATCTATGCAAAAGTGCTCCCAAAGATAAATTCATTGTCATGATGGTGATAATTTTATTTTTCACTTTATTGCTTTTTAATTTTTTTGTTTTATTGCTTTTTATTGTGAATAACTTTATTCTTCCTTTTATTGCTTTTTTTCAAAAAGAAATCATTTGTTTTATTGCTCCTCCCCGCCAAAATCCCTCTTTCTGGTTTATAGCTATTGTGTTTTATAGACCTAGTGTTTTTAGTAGTTGGGTTGCAAGTGTAATTTGTCATGTTACCTTTGAGCCTGTCTGAATTTTTACAAAGCCTTTGACCATAAGTGCTAAAAGTTTGACCTGACCAGAAGCAAATTGCCCAGAGATCTTTATTAGTAGATTGAGATTTATCTTCTGCTTACCCACCCCTCTTGTGAAGATAAGGCCTGCCCTTCAAGGAATAACTTTTGGATTGGAGTTCCCCAGCCATGGTGTGTGTGTGTGTGTGTGTGTGTGTGTGTGTGTGAGAGAGAGAGAGAGAGAGAGAGAGAGAGGGAGGGAGGGAGGGAGAGAGAGATTGCTGTATTCTGACAGGGGATTTGGAACGTGACCAGGAAGTACATCGAAAAGTGTGGAAGGAACAAATGACTAACAGGAGGACTTGCAAGCACAGCACAATCAAATCAGAATGCTCATTGTTGTACAACCACCCTGTAAACAATTCAGAACAAATGCTCAGTAATGACTGGATTTAATCTAACCTTCACATATGCTTGCTGCAAGCAACTCAGGATGAATACTCAATAGATGGGTGATCTATTTATAATAAGGTTACCAGATTTTTTTCAAAGAATCCGGGGACATTTTTTTTAAAAGGGGGGGGGAGTTATTAAAAAATAATAATTAAGAAGTAATCTCTTCTGTGGTCTCCTCTGTTGTGTGGCCTTCCTCTGGCCTTCCTCTCTTGGAGCACTAGCCTCCGTGGAGTAGGCTCAGGTTGGGCCTGGGCTTGGCCACGTGTCTTTGCCTTCCCGGTGCTCTCCTACCTCTCCTCCTTAGTGGTGGCTGCGGCTGCGGCAGCGGCACAACAAGGTCAGGGCTCCCCTATTGTTTATCCCTCCTCTTTTTCTCTCTTCCTTCTCCTCCTCTCCTCCTTCTCCCTGCGTCGGCTCCGGGCTTTTCCTGGCCCCGGAGCACTGCTGGGCAGTTGGTCAGGTCAATGTGGGTCGCGGTGTGTGTGTGTGTCTCAGTGGTTCCCCCAGTTGACACATTGGGCGTCCCCGGTTCCCCCTTGGCAGTGGCAGCAGCAGCAGCAGTCTCAGCAGCCCAGAGCCAGCCTGGTAGCGCAGTTGGCTCTGGCTGGCTTCAGGAGCTGCTTGCTGCCGTGGTGCCCACCATTTTGCCTCGCCGGAAGTCCCCATGTGTCTTGTGTCGTTGAACTAATCACGCAACATTCGTTTCCCTACTAATAAATGTACAACATTTAAAATATAAACCCGGGGAGGTTAAATGAAATCCAGGGACATTCTGGGGATGGATTTTGTCCGGGGACAGATTTGTAAATCCAGGGACTGCCCCCAGGAAATGGGGACACCTGGTAACCATAATTTATAAGCCCCTAACTGTGGGATGTGAAACACGAGAGCAGTCAAATACAACATTGCTAGAGTGGACATGAAGGTGGTCTCAGTCCTCCAGCCGGAACTTCCTGTTCTCCTGGGCTGAGACAAAACTTCCTCTGTGTAACTGGAGATGGGTGTGGCCTCACCTGTGCCTCACCTGTGCAGACTAACACAAAACCACAGGGGCCAGACTCCATCTTCCTCTTTTGGATTGGCTGCTCAATAGAGCAACTTCTAGTTAGGGCAAAGATGCTCTCTTGGCTTTCTCCCGTATTGAGATGGTCTCCACATGTATGCTCTTTTCTAAGCTAAAAGTCTGCCTTCTGGGATCTTATTGTGAACAGGACATCTGTAAGTAAACTCTTTTTATGCTTTTATAGAAGACTGTGTCGTGTCTTATTTTAGGAGGGATTAAAAGGGGGAAATACCTGGACAAATATTATAGAGACTCTAGCGAGTCTGAGCAAGCTTTCCACTGTGTGTGTCTAAAAGGGGAATGGTTACAGGTAGGTAGCCATGGTGGTCTGCCATAGTCAAAACAAAACAAAATAAAAAAATTCCTTCCAGTAGCACCTTAGAGACCAACTAAGTTTGTTCTTGGTATGAGCTTTTGTGTGCATGCCAATCACCCATCCCACCACCCTTCTGAGTAATACCCCTCCTCACTCTCACACTATATATAAGGGTCTGGTGACTTCTATTTCAGTGTATCTGAAGAAGTGTGCATGCACACGAAAGCTCATACCAAGAACAAACTTAGTTGGTCTCTAAAGTGCTACTGGAAGGATTTTTGTTTGTTTGTTTTAAAAGGGGGATGTAAGACTCTGCTAAGTTCTGGGACTTGTTAACTCAAGTTGGAATAGGATATAATAAACAATATATCCCTAAACATTCCCACACTAACTGCACATCTTGTGGCTGCCCATTAACAACATATACTGTAAATGAGCTAGCAGGGCCACTGTCCTTTTCCTCTCACAAGCTTGCCTGCCATTCAAAACTGTCTTTTTCTCATAAGGTTTTCTGTTCAGACACTCTGGTCACCAGTGCTGAATGGATGCTGCTTTTAGGTGACCTTGTGTGGGATCTGCAAAAATAGAAAAAAGGGGGGAAAGGGTTGGGGGCATGGGGGAAGCAGAGTGTTCAAAGAATGACACATGAAACAAGCTCCATGCTGTTGCTGAGATGCTTCTGAAACACACCATTGTTAACTTCTTACGTTCTCAGGCTCCAATCTCCCTTTGATTTGAGTGCAGTGAAGAAGAGAGACGGTGTCCCTTTTATTCAGAAAGGAGACCTGAGATTGTACTTTGGCTTGTGAGCGAAGGAAGATTGTCAGCTCCTTCTTCAGGGTGGTAATCAGAAGAAAGTGGCCTGATGGAATCATAATGCCATTGTGTTTTGCATAGCCAAGTACGAGAAGCTACTCTAGCATTAAGAATAAAATATGGAGATGGGAAAGAATAGACATTTCGGCTTTATAATTCTTCATAAGGGTGGGGTAAGAGAATATATATGATCAGAAGATTTCTTCAACCCAGTTTTGCTATTGTTATGAATGAGGGACGGAAGCAAAGGAGTCTTAAATCTCAAGACGAAATTATTCCGTTTCCCCTCCACTCTGCAATGAACGTCTGCCTCTCCCTCTCCCTCTGTTGTTCATTTAGTGCTGTTTGATTTGGCTGTTAAAAAGTGTGCTCTACCAGCAAACATCCGCACCAGTGTTTTTTTTTGAATTGCTGATCCCTCAGGCAGTGGTGGATCTTGGCTTCTCAAATTTCAGAGGTTATGGACTCAGTTTGTGGCTGGAGATTGGCTGGAGCATTGACATCAGTGAGCTGTGCAACGTCAAAATCTGACACACACACCCCGCCTCTCGCCTTCTGTTGGACATCCTTGTTGCAGCACCTGCTGTGGCGCCCAGAAGCTCCGCACCCAGTGCGACCAAACTGGTTGCGCTCCCCTAGATCTGCCTTTGCTTCAGGCACATTATGCCTTCGGAATTTAAAATGGAGGCAAACTTCAAACTCACTTACATGCCAACTAGGAACAGAGGGGGAAATATTCTATTTTTTAGAGCAAACAGCTTAATTTGCAATTCCTGGAGATGTAGGGGTTGTACCCAGCTAAGTCCTGCTTGGAGCAGATCCATTGGAATTAATGGACCTAAGTTTGTCAGGTTCATTAACTTCAATGGGTCTACTCTGAAAAGATAATGGAATACAGCGAACCATTGGATGGCACACTTCTCCCAAATTTTGCAATGCATCTTCAGGGTTTTAAGAAAGGCGTACAAAAAGGCACATTTTTCAAGAAAATTGATACAAAATGCCTATTTCAGAAGACTGCTGAACCGTATGCATTTGGAGTACAGTCAAACCTTGGTTCTCGAACATAATGCGTTCTGGGATTCCCAGAACTGATTCCCGGAACTGTTTGAAAACCAAGGTGCAGCTTCCAATTGGCTGCAGGAAGCCATGTAAGCCACGTTGGACGTTCAGCTTCCAAAAATCGTTCGAAAACCCAAACATTCACTTCCAGGTTTCAATTGTTCAGGAGCCGATTTGTTCGGGAGCCAAGGCGTTTGAGACCCAAGGTACGACTGTATTGTCTTAGCTTGCTCACACTCTGGACAGAAGAATGCTTCTGCTCTCAAGACAGACATTTGAGAGCCAGTGTGGTGTAGTGGTTAAGAGCGATAGTCTCGTAATCTGGTGAACCGGGTTCGCGTCTCCGCTCCTCCACATGCAGCTGCTGGGTGACCTTGGGCTAGTCACACTTCTCTGAAGTCTCTCAGCCCCACTCACCTCACAGAGTGTTTGTTGTGGGGGAGGAAGGGAAAGGAGATTGTTAGCCACTTTGAGACTCCTTAGGCTAGTGATAAAGTGGGATATCAAATCCAAACTCTTCTTCTTCTACTAGATGTCTGTGGGAAACCTGCAAGCAGGACCAGAACACAAAAGCACTCTCTGCTCCCCCAGTTTCCAGCAACTGGTATTCAGAAGCATCACAAAGCAAAATGCCCATCTGGAAGACCCAATGACTGGTCCATGGTGATGTTCATGGCAGTCATAATTTGAACTCTGGTCTCCCAGTTCCTAGTCTGACATGCTTATCCTTACACCACACTGACTTTCTTACTTCATGCCTTGGAGGGTAACAGGGGCCAGGCTGGGCCATTTCACTGCTTGAGGCAAAACGAAGAATGCAACCTGCCTGCTGACTCCTTCTCTTCTGCAGGCAACCTGCCTTCTTCTACTTTAGTCATGAGACAGACCACAGGTCAGGGGCGTAGAGAGCTGCTTTGCTGCCCGGGGCAGCAAACGCGGGGGCACCACCCTGGGGGCAGGACGCTGCTCCGTAGCACGCAGCATCCCAGGTGGACTGTGCATGTGCGGACATGCGCAGTCCACCCAAGATGGCAGGTGCAAGCGGGCGGCACCCCTTCCGACCGTGTGGCGGCATGGCAACTTTTAAGGCTGCAGCGCGCGAACAGCAGCACAGACCCCTTAAAACTTGCTGCGCCCCCCACGCGCCGGTGGGTGGTACCTGGGGTGGCCCACCCCTGCCCCCGCCCCCTTGCTCCGTCCCTGCCACAGGTTCTTGACTAAAGTCCCCCCCTTCCACTTCACAGATTCTGAGGTAACCACCTTTACCATGCACATGGATTTGCTCTCAAAATTGAGCTTAGTAATGAGCTTCAGTAACCTGGTGGTGGTGTCCTCATGTGCCTTAAGATTATAATCCTGGGTCTTTAGTCCTGACCACTGGCAGCCTAAACCTTTCCCACAGTGACTTGAACATGATATGGACCACCTCCAGCCCACCACAGGCTCTTGCCCTGTTTTGCCAGCATCCTCCTGTGGCTTTTCTCCTGGATCAGGTGAAGTTTAACTCAAATATGCCCTTCCTTCCATCCTCAGTTGCATGGTGAGATGGTGAATGGTGCATTTTTGCTGCTCTTTTATTGGGTTACAGAAGTTATTGCATTATTATTTCGTGTACCACATTGTACTTTTTCTTCTGATTTTATGTAATGCTTCGTATTTTTAATTTTTTTGTAATATTCTTAAGCACACAGACAATCAAAGTGAACGGTGGGGGGGAATCTCTATGTTGGTTTCACTGATCAAAGGTAATTATCAATCAATCAATAACAATTTATTCGACCGTCAGTCAGAACACAATTGATAATTGTAATTGATGTGTCCAACAAATAATAAATTGAATAAGTGATGGTGATGATTTCACAAGTGGAGGGAGATAGTTACCGCAAAGGGAAAGCCAGAGCCAAAACAGTTTGAAGCAAGAGGGAAAGAGGAGAAGAGAAGCCTCTTACATTGTTTTTCGCTGGTATTAAATAAATAAAATAAGATAGGTCCGCCACCTTGGAAGTGCCACCCAATGCCAGGTCCTCCCTGCCATTTTTCTTTCCCGCCACTCCTAAAAATGTGGCCAAAATGTTTATCTGAGAAGGTTTGAATCAGCCCAATTAAGAGCCCTGCTAACCATGGGCTGTACTTCAGGCCTCATAACTCCCTGTGGAGGAAGCAAGTTTCCCTGAAAAAAGTAAATTCTAACACAGGGAAAAAGAATTAATTTAGCATCAGTTAATTTAATCAGAATCTGTCTTTGGTCATTCCAGTCATGGCTGAGTCTTTCTAACAATGTTCTCCAAGGAGGAGGAAAGCAATTTCTAAAGCAAACAAATCAATATTCAGAAGCTACATGGCATTTGGAATGTTATCTACAACAGGAAGGCATTATTAAAACATAAGCAGTGCCCCAGCTCAGAGGTTGGATATGCATGTTGAGATTATATTATTCCGTTCAGTGAACTTCTTCCTCAGTCACTCACCTTTCTGGACTCAAAATTAACATTATAAAGACCAAAGAGGTGATCTTTGATGGTTCTGCTCACAGAAAAACAACAACCCCCCCCAAAAAACTCCACCACTGACTTCCTGAAGGGCCAGAGACAAGCAGAGCTGGAATAAATTTTAACTGAATGCACACATATGTATGTCCAGTTGAGTGCCAGCCTCTTGACATCCATAGACAGAAAGCATCTCTTAATGAGTTCCAGCCACAGTTGCTGCTCAAGGCAAAAAGGAGTATCTTGCTAATACAGTGGAAATGAACAGAAACAAGGACAGAAGGGAGGAACTTTTAGTCAGAGGGCCACATTCCCTTTTGGTTGGGGCCAGAGGCAAAAGTTGGAAGTGCAGTAAGCTAGTTTGTACACCCCCACCGCCATCTCTGTCCTCCATGAGAGCCAGTGTGGTGTAGTGGTTAAGAGCAGTGGACTCGTAATCTGGTGAACCGGGTTCACTTCCCCGCTCCTCCACATGCTGGGTGACCTTGGGCTAGTCGCACTTCGCTCAGCCTCACTTGCCTCACAGAGTGTTTGTTGTGGGGGAGGAAGGGAAAGGAGATTGTTAGCCGCTTTGAGACTCCTTAAGGTAGTGATATAGCTGGGTATCATATCCAAACTCTTCTTCTTCTATCTAGGCTAGCAAGAGGAATGATAAGAGTTCAAGGACACATTCCAGCTGGTCCAAAACACTCAAGGAAGGTGTAAAGTAGAGCTGGTGAGAGGCATGGATTGGAGACCCTCTCTATGGAGAGTCCTGAGGACCAGATATACATACATACATACATACATACATACATACATACATACATACATACATACATACATCAGACCCTCCAAGTGTCCTAGTGGGGAAAAAAGAATATGGAAGTGGACTGGGTAACATATAGGGAGCTGTTAACATACGTGGAAGGAGAAGTTAATATAGAGATCTGAATCTCATCAATGAGATTGCAAAAGCGTTCTGGGAAATGATTTATAATGAGTTGAAAATAACCTTTGTTAATAAACCAGAAGCTTTTCTTTTAGTTGTATTTGGAGAAGAGGTGCCAAAAGACCAGAAAATATATATATGTATGTATGCAACTACGGTTGCCTGAATGATATATGCCCAAAGTTGGAAAGAGGAACTGGCTCCAAAAAGAGTTGGCTGACAATTAAAACTGATGGAATACACAGAGATGGTGAAACTCAATGGAAGATTAAGAGATCAAGACGAGAGACTTTTTAAAAAGAGAATGGGGAAAATTTATTGAATATATGAAAACAAACTGTAAACAATTCAAATTGTTAGCAGGATTGACAAGCATGAGCGGTAAGAAATTTAAAAGAATTATGAAGGATAAGTTTGTAAAAAGGATAAACTTGGATATGCAGTAAGAATATGAAAGGACAGTAAGAAGCTGCAGAAGGGGAGGCAGGGAAGTCACAGAAAATATTATTTGATGGGTGTAGAATTATACTTAGTGTTGAATGTTGTGAAGTGGGAAAATCAAAAATATATTTTTTAAAAAGACCCTCCAAGTGTCCCGATTTTCCAGGGACAACCCCAGATTTACAGGAGCCTTCCTGGTTTCTGATTTGATCCTGGAATGTCCCGCTTTTCTTTAGGACGTCCGTATTTTCATCAGAGAAATGTTGGAGAGTATAGAGTTTTTCAACCCCCGAGCAAAGGAGATAAGTGACTATGCAGCCTTTCAAAGAAATCTGAAGGCAGCCCTGAATGAATACATACATAACCACCAGCATAAAAACAGTAGTCATAAACAAGGAAAATAATAATAATCCAAAAGCACATAACCAAGTTGGAAAAAAACCAACACAAATAATAAAATCCAAAATAAAGATGCTAATATATATACAGTGGCAGTGCTTTTTTTCTTGAAAAAATGTTTAGGGGTGCTCTCCTTTTCCTACTCATATTGAAATACTGCCCCTCAATGAGGCCAAACTTAGATTCACAAAATGTTTAGGGGTATGCGTACCCCTGCGCCCCCCGAAAAAAGCACTGTACAATAGTATCTCAGTTTTCGAGCGTCTTGGAAGCTGAACGTTTCTGTTTTCGAAATCTGAAAACCTGGAAGTAAATGCTTCCGTTTTCGAACGTGCCTCGGAAGTTGAACAGCTTCCGCTGCGTGTTTTTCATTTTTCTCCATTGAAATTGCCTTTGTGCTACAGTTGTCAAACATTTCGGAAGTCGAACGTATATATAGATAACACAGCAACAACCCCACCTCCACAAACAATGCCCCAGCCCAAGAGACTGTTGGAGTTTAAGTTTTTATAGTTGGAGTCAGTCAGGGCCCCATGCGGGCTTGGTGGGAAAAGGCCTGCAAGGCAACAAGCAGGTCCTCCAAGAACTACACGCCAGATTGAACCTTGAGGAGCCAGACCTATCTATATGGTGCTCGAACCTGCTGCCTCAAACCTGGAGGCAGCATATGTCCACCACGTAAATTATTTGAGGGGTTGATCCAGCAGGTCCTTCTTATGTTATCTTCTTATGTCTTCAAATGGAGTTTACATCTGAATGTATTCTCCCCTTGGGACACATGGATTGTGGGGTATTCCATGTGCCGTTCTCTCCTGGACAGTCTGGGACATGCATTCAATTATTAGAGCAGATTTTTTTTTAAGAAGAAGAAGAGTTTGGATTTGATATCCCGCTTTATCACTACCTGAAGGAGTCTCAAAGCGGCTAACATTCTCCTTTCCCTTCCTCCCCCACAACAAACACTCTGTGAGGTGAGTGGGGCTGAGAGACTTCAGAGAAGTGTGACTAGCCCAAGGTCACCCAGCAGCTGCATGTGGAGGAGCGGAGACGCGAACCCGGTTCCCCAGATTATGAGACTACCGCTCTTAACCACTACACCACACTGCACAAACGGTCGTACATGTTTTTGCATGCATTCCCATCCCTCCAAAATACATAACCTGGTACAGTGGTACCTTGAATTACGAATTTAATCCGTTCCGAATGCACATTCATAGGTCGAAAAATTCGTAAGTCGAAAAAAGCGATTTCCCCATAGGAATGCGTTGGAAACGAAAAATTCGGGGAAATGCGTAAGTCGAGTAAACCGCATCTAAAATTCGTAAATTGAGTAAACCCCATCTAAAATCGCCAATAGGTGTCCTTCGGATGTTGAAAAATTCATAGCCGTGCAGGTACTTTTTTTCGAAAAAATCGTATGTCGAGTAATTCGTAAGTCGAGGTACCACTGTATGCTTATCTATGTAATTCCCCCCATTTTGTAGTCATTTCCCATGCTAGGGGGTTGTTGTTGTTTTTTGTTTTTTGTTTTTTTTTTGTAAATTTGCAATCCAGTTCACTGTCTTCCAATCTACTTATAAATTGGGGAACCGCAAATTAGGTTGGTTTGCTTTGAAATGCGCTGCAAGCAAACTTGTTCTTTGTCTACTACACAAAAAAGCCTTCCATATGTTAAGGGAATTATGGAACCGAAGCACACATTCTCGAGTCTCTGTCCTTAGAGAAGGTCAAACCAATGCTCATCTCTGTGGGTTATTATTATTATTATTCTACTACTACCCACAAATAGTCTAAAAAATGGATGCCTCAGATCTCTACTCTCAGCTGGAAATCTAATTTGAAACTATTTTGCCATCAACATTAGATGGAACTTTAATAAGGTGGAGTGAAACTGCTGGAGTTTTTCATCCCCAGAGGAAGAGCCCATGCTTCTCTTTAAAACCCACCATATGCAGAATAAGCGTGTGTGCTCAGGTAATTAAATCCTCACGACACTTTTGCTTGGCACCAGACTGAATATTGGCTCCAGTGCGTCTGATTGCTGAGCCTCAGCAAAATGAGTTCTCAGAAAAATCAGATGGTTTGGCAAGCGCAGCAGAAAGGGGGTGGGGGATAGCTTGCTGGCTCACTGCAAAAATTGTTCAAGTGTTAGCAAATGAAGCTGTTCTCTGCGAACAAATGTTTGAAGCTCAGCAGGAGATCAACCCCTGGGTGGACATGGAATGTGCATTTTGAGATAAATGGGAATATCCTGAGTTGGGTTGCCATGGAGGTCAAGGAAAAGGTTTCCCACTCATTAGCAGAAACTGGGGAGAGTGCTATTGCATCAAGTTCTGCTTGTGAGCCTCCCACAGGGATCTGGTTGGCCACTATGATCTAGAAGGGTTTTCCTTACACTCTTAAGGAGCAAGTGTTGCTCAAGATTGCCACTTGGGAACCTGAGGAATCAAATTTCCTGAGGCTCCTGGCTCAATGAATTGCCTTGAGAGGCCTTGGAAGCACCATTTCCCAGGATGCTCAACAGCAATACATTCTGGGCCCATCATCCTTTTCCACATTGTCTTTTGCCCTTGGCTGTACTTGAGGGACGATTCCAACAGATTCCACATGGAAAACGCTTATGTTCCTGTGGAGATGGCAGTACCGAATCGGTGGCTCATGCCCTTCTGGCTTGCACTCTTTATAAAGACTTGAGGAATGAGGTTATCACCTCTTTTATTGTCCATTCTGGGTCGCTCAGCCACTGTCACAGTGTCCTTTCTCTTGGCAAATCAAGATGAGCAGGTGACAGCAAAGGTTGCAAGGTTTTTAGCTGGGGCAAACAGAATAAGATCCACTATTTGACTATTGATTCAAAACCCTAAAATGTATTTTATATAATTGACTTTTTCTTTCTATTCTTCGTATATCGTATTTTTTTTATTGCTATGATGCAAATAAAGATTCATTCATTCATTCATTCCACATTGTCTGTGTTGCCAACTCAGTAACAATTGACAATGCAGATGTGAGATTTGCCACCAAAATCTAGAAAATAATGGCAACTGCTGTCTCTTTTTCACTTTTTGTTCTTAATGAAAAAGCCATTGCTAATCTCCCATTTCCCTGCCGAGGTAGGTTTGCAAAAAAAACCAAAAAAAAAAAAACCAACAACTCGCCACACCATGTATAATTTTGATTGGACAAATGGATATAAAGAGAGTGAGATGAATTATAGTGAGAGAGAGCAAATGAAATCTAAGTGCTGTGACAGGCAGCTGGAAAGCAGGACTGATTGGGAGACGCAATGGCAGAAAGGGAGTCATAAAACCCACCCACCCTTCGTTTTAGCATCAAGAAACATCTGCTGGCTTCTCACTTGTTTCTCCAGAGAATCTACTCCTGGGCTGGGGAGGAAACAGTTCTCCCCTGATGTCTTGCAGAGATCGGATCAGATAAGGGGAAGGGGAGAGGAAACACTAGCCTCAGACTCAGTTTTGTTGAAGGGCAGTTTATGCAACTTCTGTTCGATACATAGGGTTGCCTCCAGTGCTCAGAGTCATCAAAATTAATGAGCATGACTAACTGAGGCTCTTTCATTCCAGCAGGTGGGCACAGAGTAAAACTTAGCTGGCTACAACCCATTTATGTTAGGATTGCTGGAGTTAACCACTTTGCCAAAATTGAGGGAGGTGGTGGTATTTAGAGCAACTGGGTGTTTCTGGTGAAAGAAAACTGTGCTGAATCCCAAAAATAAAGGTTGCCAATTTATTTCTTATTAGTTAGGCTGCCATTTTGCAAAAAAAAAAAAAAAGAATTAAAGGTCACCGATTTTCTTTGTTTACAATCTGTCAAACCTACCAACACTTTTGCATATCAGATTTCATAGTCACCATCGCAAGGATTTCTGTGAACTTACATTTTTGGAAATTGGTTCACAAACAAAATAAAGCCATGACACCCCCCACCCATGACACCTTTTTACATATTCTTACAAAGTCTCTGATGGCATAGTCTTTCATTTCATCCAGACAGAGAAGCTATGGCTACCACTTTAGGAACAAGTTCAAGATCTTGGTTTGTTCCAAACTTTTTAACCACAATTCCTCACTTTGGAAGAAATTGGGAACATGGACTGCTTCTTGACTTGCTATTTTTAAGTGGAATCAATCGCATTATGGCAAGCTCGGTTGTGCAGTTAAAGTTGACTTGGAGTCCTTCAGCAACAAAGCTGCCCTCCTGCTCAAATCAGACTTTTTGTGATAAGGAAAGTGATGGGTATCATGGTGCAGTCAGTGGCTCCTGGCTGGTTGCCCAGGAAAGTATAATGACAAGGAAAATTTTTGCAGTCCTTTTTTATTTCAATCTTTACAGAGAGAGGCTATAGAACCCAGCCTCTTATATAATGGCATTGTCCCGAGTGAATCTCCACCCCCCCATCTCTCCCACTCCCTCATTCAACATTCTCATCATCTCCTCTAGGGGTGCTGCTACATGCCCTCTGTCTTGGAGCTCTTTGCTCTCCTACTTTTAAGGCATGCCAGGTTCTGGGAGATGGAGGATCTGGGATGCTTTCTAATGACAACGTGTCAGCCAGGTGTTGCTCTGGCTCTCCCATGATTTCCCAAGTTCCCCCCTCATCTGCCTCTCGGCTGCAACCTCCCTCAAACCCCTGTTGTAAATCTATTCTGTCTTCCTCTTCCTCCTCCCTGGAAGGGTCAGGATGGGCAGTGGTGTCACAAGGGGGGGGCAGGAGGGGACTGTTCGACCCAGGTGCCATGTCTGGGGTGTGTATGACAACGAGGCACCCCACGGGGTGCTCCTCCTGCCACCCCTGGGCATGGCGGCATGAGCAGCCATCGCGCTGCTGCAGCCACATGTGGAGGATCCTCCGTTCACGGCTGCAGCCATGAGCAGAGGATTCCGCCACCATCTGTACAGCGTTCAAGCGGCGCTGGTGGCAAACCACTATGTACAACGCATGCGCGGTGTCGCACACATGCGCTGTACGTAGCAACGCCGCACATGCGGCCTATGTAGCGATGCCACGCATGCTTCGTACGTAGCGGCACAACACGTGTGCAGCCGGCGGTTTGCCCTGTCCTGGGTGTCGTTTAGCCTTCATTCTCCCCTGAGGATGGGGAGGCAGTCTCCACCATTTCTCCATAAACAGATTCTGCCAGATGTCACTAAGCTTTGACACCTCCTCTTTCCATTTTTCTCCTTCTGACCCACTACCGCTCCCCAGGCTTCTTCCCTTGCGGGTTCCTCAGCTGGTTCTTCCAACCATTGCTCTTTGTCCAACCCAGAGCCAGATATACCTATAGCTTGTTTAGCTTATACGTAAATCCGGCACTGGTCCAACCAGTCCTTGGCATTTAATGACTTGGAATGCTTCCCTTTATATGCTGGAATCTCTCCTGAGCCTTGGGAAAGAGATTCACCCACTAGCAAGTGGGAAAGGGAGAGCATAAGTTCTGAGAAAGTTGGAATTTGGATAGCATCAGATGGAGACTGAAGAACAGGAGACTGAAGTGCCTAGAGAGTTGTGATGTTCCTACCCTGCTACTTCGGAGACGTAGGAGCCAGGGTGTTGATGTTGGATAGGATGTGAAAAGAGGGCTTTGTTGGCAAAGCTCACTTGATGAGCCCCTATCTCTCAGTCTAGCCAATCTCACATGCGGATAACATTGAAGTGAGTGGAAAAACTCTGCATGCTGTCAAGTGGAATAAAGGTTGGCTATACACTCAATAAATAGACCTTTGCTTCTACTGTGCTCTGCTCTCACATTAAGAAATAAAGGAATATTATGCAGATAACTTAAATCTCCTGTGTCTGGAACCTCCCATCTCTTGTCAGGGAGAAAGGACTAGTGCAAAGCAATATCAAATCAGTATCAAATTTCAAAGCAGAAGCCCCACAGCAGGGTTGTGATTGTGTAGTTATCCTGTCCCATCCCATGCTGCTTCGATCTGCAGCTGTCTCAAAGTACGTTACATCTGAAGGGGTCACAGTCTTTTCATCCCTGGTTTAGATATTGGACTGTTAAGACAATAAGTGTGTGTGCTAAGTGTGGTGTTGTGGCCAGAGTTGGACTTGGGAGACTTGAGGTCAAATAACTCGGCTGTAAATCTCATAGCATGGCTTGGGGCTCGCTGCTCTTTTTCAGCCTGAATTACCCTATGGTGTATTTTTGACGATAAAATGGAGAGTCTATTGACTAACAGGTGACCTTTGTTTTCTCTGCTGCCCTGTTGGCACTACATAAAGACAAAGACATTCTATTTTAAAGAATGAAGGGGGGGGGGAGGAAAGATTTAGAGCAGGTTCCCTAGCTGTGATGTGAACCTAAATTCCTTTCAGAGCTGTGGTTTGAATGAGAGCAGTCTTTGTGCGCAAACTGAATGCTGGCTCAGCTATCAGCCTCACCTTCCCAACCTGGTAAGATTGTCCATTTGAAGCTTATTTTTTATAAGGCTATGCATCAGGGGTCAGCAAACGTTTTCAGCAGGGGGCTGGTCCACTGTCCCTCAAACCTTGTGGGGGGCCGCACTATATTTTGGGGGGAAATAGTGGATGAATTCCTATGCCGCAATAAATAACCCAGAGATGCATTTGAAATAAAAGGACACATTCTATTCATGTAAAAACACGCTGATTCTTGGACCATCTGTGGGTTGGATTTAGAAGGCGACTGGGCCGGATCTGGCCCCCGGGCCTTAGTTTGTCTACCCATGCTACACATATGTCAGGGTTGAGCCAGATGAGGAGGAGTGGTGGCAAGCCCCCCCCCCCCAGCGAGGCTGCACCCACAGAAGAACCTGGGGAAATGGAGGAGTTCGTACCTGGAGAAGACTGGTGGCAGCACTCCTTGGAAGAGGAAGAGTCAGATGGAGAGGGGGAAAGACCAGAGCAGGAGGAGGAGAAAGTCGAGCCAGAATCAGGCCCTTGTGAGGAGAGAAACAGGCAGGGCCCTTCCCCTCCTCCCTTCTCAGCTGTAGAGCATAGAGCTGAGAGACGCAGGGAACAATTAGAGGCAGCTGCAACTCGTAAGAGACGTGGTTACAGGCCAGCTACTTAAGAAAGGCTGCTGCTCCCTTCGCTAGCATCTGCAACTGCTATGCTGAGTGCATGTTTGCTCTTGCTCGTTCTGTTCCTGACTCCTGTCTTGTTCCTGACCCTTGGCTTGTTCCTGACTGACTTGGCTGGTTCCTGACTTGGACTGCTTCCGACTTCGGCTTCTCCTGACCCTGTACTGATACCTGACTTCAGCTGGCTTCTGACCTGGACTGTTCAACCTCGGCTTATCTGACTGACTGCTGCACTTCAGCATGCCAACTTGTTGGCACCCTAACAACATAGCCTTATAAAGTTTCCCACTTTGAACACCCATCTTTTCCTGGCTCTGGGGAGGAGAGGACATGTGGCAAAAATGCAGCCTATTGGTGGTTCCTGTCCCACTTCTGATGCCTGCCCTGCCCTTCATTTTAAAGTGTCTTCTAACACCCCACAATACCTTTTTGGATCCCAACCCCCAAGCCCTGGAAGTTGATTTATTCTGAAGCATTGTGAGAGGAGGAAACGAAAAGATGGTGTCTACTGCCAGACATGGCATCCGTCTCTTGTACCATACTCTACAATGACTTAGGCTGCATCCACACTATAAGTGCCATTCTAACCATTATGGAGGATCCTGGGAGCTGTAGTTTGTTAAGAGTGCTGTTCTCACAGAGCTACAGTTCCCAGCACCCTTAACAATCTGAGGATTGTCTGTGAGTATTGTTTGTTCATTGTGTAATATCAGTGTGGTGTACAACAAATCATGTTCTACTCAGTAAGAGCATGGGTTGCGGTGGGGGCTGGCAAGCCACCTCCCTTGCTGCTGGGCGGGTCATTTGGGCAGGCCACAGCTTCAATAGGCCTTAGCTATGTTGCTGGGGAGAATTAAATGTTGCCATTCTTGATGGACAGCCCAGCGTCTTTTATATTCTCTAGCACGCAGGGTGATCCTCCTCTTGGCTGCGTGCTTCGGATCACCCGCCCTTCCCTCCCTTGGTTTTCTTAGGGTGCTACTTGACCTTGCAACTGCCTGTCATGGGGTCGTCTGCTTTGGGGCAGGGGTCCAGTAGGAATTTTACAGTTGGCTGATTGGCTGTGGCCATCTGGTTTTGCCTACTGCAGTAGCAACTAGTCACAACTTGTAAGGTTGGCGGTTAGGCATTGGTTCATTGTGATTGTGATTGGAGGGGGGACAGGGCCACGCAGGAGCCCCCGGGAACCTCCGGGGAGGGGGAGGGCTCTGCACCCAGCCTCCGTATCTCTCCCCGGATGGGATCTCCTGCCGCTGACCGGTGGTCAGCTCTGTCCCACCGGACAGCTAGTCAGAACCAATGCCTGCGCAACCACTGACATAATCTGTATTTTAATAAAGTTGTGGCCTAAATTATTGCCAAAAACCCAAACAAAGATTATGTCTGAAGTGTGAATTTATTTGGGGGTGGCTTAGGGACCTCGACATGCAATTATATATAAAACCATACAGTTAAAAATATAAAGAAATTAAAAATAGAAATCAGCCAACTATTATAGAAATAGTCATTCTTAATTGTTAAAGAAAGTGGTACAATAGTGTTTTAAATATATGGTGTGCGTGTGACCTTCATATTCAGGACTGTGGGAACGAAAGGGGGATGGCAGCCAGAAACTGCTCACTGGGTGGGGGTGGGAGGGCAGCAAAATAAAAATGGTGCCCAGGGCAGACATTTGGGTGGGGCCTCACTGGCAGCTATTGCAGTATGCCTTGTGAAAACACTGGGCCTGCCCTTTGCCCTATTCAATACAGTAAATGTAGGTGTTTAAAAAGCACAAATCTGCTCTTGAGACTGGTGGATTTCCCCCCATAATTTGCTTCCAGATGAATGGACCAGCCACACTGTTCGAAAAATGCCCCATCTGTTCCCACTCTCTTTTCTTCAGAACAATTAAACTGAGACTCCAAGGCAAACACTCTGGAAACATTAATTTTTCTTTTCTTTTCTTTTCTTTTGCAGTGTAATTTATTTACAGAGTATTTTATTGTCGTCGTCGATGTTATTGTTCAGAATAGTTACTCAGACATGCTGAAGAGGCGGGATTTCCCCAGTCCGCTTGGATAGGAAGTACAGTATAAAAGGCACACGGTTCTGTTCACCATAAGAGTTGTGCAACAGTCAGCAACTTAAAGCTAACAGATCCTTCTGCCCCAGGGACCTTCTTCAGTGAAGCACGAGACTGATCTGTCCTGCAAACCTGACCCAAATATGGCTGCCCTCCTGTTTCCTCCCAGAAAGTGGACGCAAATTCTGGCTTCTGTGGTTCATCTCCAACTGAGTTCCAAAAAAAGCAGAAAGTTTGCACAAGTCTTTCTGGGCCATCCATTGTTATAAGGATAGGTTATGCTCAGCTCTCACCAAGGTGGTAAACCTTTGCTCTGACTATGCCATTTCAGATTCACGTGATTGAAAGTTCCTCCTTTCAAAAGAATTGTGTGGACTTAGAAAAGAGCATATCAAAGAAACGAGGTCCCCCCCCCCGATATGCTAGTTTTCTATATGAAGGGATTTCTTTTCCTTAATGGAGAGATGATTGTATCATGTGCGCCTATAAGCCCTAGTCTGAAATGATACAGTCTAGGTACAGGTGTATCACTTCTGTGGCCTTAGGTGGAATGCCAGTCTCCATCTTTCCTTTCTTTTTAAAAAATAAAACAGTAGTAGTAATCCTTCTCCCAGTAGTAATCCTTCTCCTTCAATGAGCTGTCTTCTTCTCATCACAATAGTCCTCTTTAACCTGAATCTCTTGGAGGAGCGCCCACGTACTGGTCAAAGGACTCCAGAACTGTAAGCATCTTCCCAGCTCTAAATCAATGCCGGCCATGCTTGATCCAGTTTCTGATCATCCATTTCTGCCCCGAACATCTTTGTACAACTAATCGGAGCCCAAAGTTGGCATCCTTGGACATCTCTACTTCTAGACACCGGCCAGTGTCTCGGCTGATGATTGGGCCGTTCTGTAGGGGGTGAAAGAAACGAATACACAATAAGACATAAACCAGAAAATATAGTCAAGAAGGAATGGGACTGTCTGAATGAATATTTTGAAAGACAAGGTTCAAGGGTGAAAATCTGGCTGTGTTTAGAATGATATTGTGAATGGAAAGGAAAATTATATATGGACGCAGTGCCGGATGTGGGCGGTTCTGCTGCACAGGCCACTGAGCTGAGGGAGCGCAAAATTGAGAAGATCCATAACTGAGAAGATCCATAACTGAGAAGATCCATTTGGCGGCGCCAACACTTGGCCTCACATAGGATGCCATATTACAAAAGGTTGCTGAAGTGTGTCCCTAATGAGGGCAAGTCACAAACCTGGGGGAAGGGAGACAGAACAGACTACTGAGAATCCTGAACACAAACACAAAACACTGTAATATTTTGTGACAGGCCCCGCTTGCATGCACAGCTGGCTACAATACCTGTGTAAAATCCCACAGCCTCTGTGCTGGCCTCAACGTGTCTTCACATTTCTTCAGGATGGGGGTCCTTCCTTTCCCATCATCAACGAGACATTTGGAGTCAGGCAGAAATGCAGTAGATCCCAGGGGGCCCAGCTGCAGAAGTCCTTCAGAGCTGTAACGAACAAGCTGGAACCAAATTGAAACAGAGAAGGCTGAAGTCAAGTAAGCCATGAGGCATTTCTGAAAAAGCAAGAAGTGCTAAAGGTCAAGCTTGCCTTGCAATTTCAACTCTTTGCATTACTGTAGTCTTTCCCTTAACCCCCAGACATGTGAGTAGACAGAGAGAGTTGTTTTTCTCCCTCTCTCTTAATGTGAGCTGTCCAGGACAGGCACCCCCAACCTTCGGCCCTCCAGATGTTTTGGACTACAATTCCCATCATCCCTGACCACTGGTCCTGTTAGCTAGGGATCATGAGAGTTGTAGGCCAAAACATCTGGAGGGCCGTAGGTTGGGGGTGCCTGGTCTAGGACATCCTGCAAAACTGACTGTTGGAAGAGTCAGGACAGGGAAAAGAAAGGACTTATTCACAAAGCATGTGGTTAAACTATGGAATTGGTACCCACAAAAGGATTAGATAAATTCATGGATGATAAGACTCTCGATGGCCAGGTACGAGCCATGTTGGCTATGTTCTCCCTCTACATTTGGAGGCAGGGAATGCACTGGGGAAGCAGGATTAAACTCTATACTCAATAGGAGCCAAGCGCAAGGGACCGTGGGTGCCTGGGCACCCACAATAATATAATTGTGGGGGCTGGGCCCCCACAAAGTCCATGAGAAAAGCTGGCAGGCATCAGTGGTGCTGCCTCTGAGAGAGAAGCAGTTCAGCTCTGCCCTCTGCAGCCAGCCAGCAAGGCACCCTTTTCCAGGGTGTGTGCGTGTGTGTGTGTGCCTCAGAAGCAGAGGCAGGCACCCACAATCCTGAGGGCGGGATAGCACCCCTGTCCCACTCACCAACTGGATAGCAGAGAGTTCAGTTCTGTTGACTGCAGGATGCTCCTTTGCATCCAGTAGCAGGTGATGGTCTGATCCAAGGTGGGTCACAACAGGAGCACTGCCACCTTGCAGATATACAGTGGTACCTTGGTTCTCAGACTTAGTCTGTTCCGGAGGTCCGTTCCAAAACCAAAGCATTCCAAAACCAGGTGCGCTTTCCCATAGAAAGTAATGCAAAATGGATTAATCCGTTCCAGACTTTTAAAAACAACCCCTAAAACAGCAGTTTAACATGAATTTTACTATCTAACGAGACCATTGATCCATAAAATAAGAAGAGTTTGGATTTGATATCCCGCTTTTCACTACCCGAAGTAGTCTCAAAGCGGCTAACATTCTCCTTTCCCTTCCTCCCCCACAACAAACACTCTGTGAGGTGAGTGGGGCTGAGAGACTTCAGAGAAGTGTGACTAGCCCAAAGTCACCCAGCAGCTGCATGTGGAGGAGCGGAGACGCGAACCCGGTTCCCCAGATTATGAGTCTACCACTCTTAACCACTACACCACACTGGCTCTACACCACACTGGCACAATAAACAATGTATGGCAGTCACACAATCGATCAATCAGTAGCTGAAATGGGTGCCACACAGTTACAGTTGCAAAAACGAAAAGAGCCGGAAAAACAAAAACACCAAATAAATAGCGAAAACAGACAGACCTCAGAGTAACACTCAAATCGGAAGCGTAACACTCAAAACGGAGCATGTTTGACTTCTGGAAAAGGTTCGCAAACTGGAACACTTACTTCCGAGTTTGCTGTGTTTGGGTTCCAAGTTGTTTGAGTGCCAAGGCGTTTGAGAACCAAGGTACCACTGTATGGTAAAAGATTAAGAAATGGGTGCCCAAACACATGTTTGGGTTAAAAGTGAATCCTGGGTCTGAGAAGGTTGAAGACTACGGGTACCCTGACTCTCATGTTTCAGACCTCCCCAACCCTTCTGCATGCAGAGCAGATGCCAGTGCTGTCAAGTATCCGGTTTTCCCCGGGAATCTCCCTTATTTCAAGCAGTTTCCCGCTGCCATCCCTTATTTTTTATATCCCTTTAATTTCCCGTTTTTTTCAAAGGAAGCAGCTCCTCTCCCTCCCACTGCTGGCCAGGGACTGGGAAGACCTCGCCTCCTTGCAGCCTCAAAGCAAGCCGGAGCCATTTCCCGCGCTTACAGGGGGGCATATTTGGCCCCCTGCATCAGCTCCTATCAGCTGCCACCGAGCCCCTCAGCTAGACACTAGGGTTAGCTGGGGGGAGGGGAGCCTGGCTGCCTTTGAAAATGGGTGGCTGGTGCTTTGAAACGTTACACAATACGACGGAGCGGCCCGCGCTTTGTAACTTTTTATCCGGAACTTGCTGAGCAGCCGAGGCGTCATAGCCCACGGGCAGCGTTTCCAAAATACTGTAAGCCTACTGCGCGCGTTCACACCAGTGCCGCCCACTTTTGCTTCTGGCTCCGCCCACCACTGCCATGTGACTGTCCCCGGGATAGGTGAGGCTGCTGATCCCTTATTTTCAAACCCGAAACTTGACAGCTATGAGCAGATGCTCGACTGCTTCCCCACCCCCCAGAGCCCATCTTTCCACGATGGGCTTTCTGAAATGCCATAGTAGGGAGTTCTGCATTCATTTTAACATGGAGTGAAAACAGCCCTGCCTATAAATATGCAGAGGTCCCATAAATGGCATCTGTTACTTTAGGGCTCTTTGAAAAGAAAAGAACGGAAGAAAAGGGAGGAAGGGGGGGGGGAGACAGGGAAAGAAAGTTCATGCGTACCCGCTGCTTGCAAGCAGTAATGGCTTAACACAACCAGCACATAATATGCTAATCTTTCCTGTAGGAGTAGAATGCCCTTTGGAATTCACTCTTTGTTCTCCTTTTTTAAATGACTAGATTGCATGTCTGAAGCTGTTCTTAATAAAGAAGCCATCTGCGGAGCAAATGCAAGGCACCAGGAGGGGAGGAAATTGAATGTGCTGGGGGGGGGGAATGCAAGGATTTTTTCCCTTAGTGTACTGACTGCAGTGTGGGTCTTACTGTGGGGGGCAGGGTTGTGAAAGCAAGTAAGAGGGGAGCTGGTGGTATAACTTGAAGGCAGCATTTCTCAATACCACTAGAACTTCCCCTAAGAGTGCTTATAAACCCCACCAAGCCTGGAGTTCTGGGTTTTCTAGTTCTGTTTCCAAAGGGGAACTGATGCAGTATGATACCCACACTATTCTTTCTTATTCTTTTTAGGAAGATAGGTGGCTGGCTTCTACAGAGTCAAAGCAGGCGTCCATTCCGCCAAGTATTGTTGACATGCCACCCCAACCTCTGGGCAGTGAGAAAATCCAGGGGTTCCAGGAACTTACTCAGGGTTTGGTTTACTTGGAAACGGAGGTCAGCGGAGACTGTAGTGTCCTTAGCATATATGGCTTTATTTAGACATGTATACAATCTGAGCATGGGATGGAGGAGCTCACAGCATTAGCATGCCTGCAGAGCTGGATTCTCTGTTAGGTTACCAGAGGAGCCCCAAAGTCCAGTGCAGTACAGTGGAACCTTGGTTCTCGAACTTAATCCGTTCCGGGAGTCTGTTTGACTCCTGAAACCGTTCGAAAACCAAGGCATGGCTTCCAATTGGCTGCAGGAGCTTCCTGAACTCAAACAAAAGCCACAACTACACGACCACTAATACTTTTGTTTTCTGCTCCCTGGTTGCAATTTTAAAACTTGTATTTGTGCTGTGGTTTGTTTCCCTATGACTCCAGGGTCTATGGTTTGCTGTAACTTTATGTCATATATTCCATATTTTATGTTTTTATGGGCTTATAGCTGCAATAAATTTGAAATTTGAAATTTGAAATCAAACAAAAGCCACATCGGACATTCGGGTTCCAAAAAATATCCACAAACTGGAACACTTCTGGGTTTGCGCCTTTGGGAGCTGGTTTTTAATAAGAGGCTTAAGATCTTTAAGCAGAGGCTTGACAGCCATCTGTCAGGAATGCTTTGATGGTGTTTCCTGCTTGGCAGGGGGTTGGACTGGATGGCCCTTGTGGTCTGTTCCAACTCTAGGATTCTACTATTCAACAACTAAGCCACTCAAGAACCGAGGTACCACTGTACAAGCATATCTCCGCATCTCTCTCTCTCTCAATCTCTCTCTCTCTCTCTCTCTCTCTCTCTCTCTCTCTCTCTCTCTCTCTCTCTCTCACACACACACACACACACACACACCTTATCAGCTCAGCCACCATTTGGCCTATTGTTCTCCATCACTTAGCTGCAGCTATTGCAACTTAGATGAGGATGAGAGCACTTAAGTGGGCAGCTAAGCTCATTGTCTTACAAAGAAACTTGTCTGACGAATCCAGCAACCTCCTCTACTGGATTCTAACCCACACTGGATACAGGATCCTAGGCCTGGAATGGATCCAAGGACACCATCCAGACTGACTCCCCCTGACTCCCCCCCAACCCCCCTTCTTAATGCTATTATCTACACAGACTGACAGCAGCTCTCTAGGTTGTCAGGACAGGATTATTTTCCAGCTCTTTTTGGAGATGCCAGTGATTGAGCCTGAGACCTTGTGCATTCTCTGTCACTGAGCTGTATCCTCCTCCCTGTTGTACAGAGCATTCGCACTTGCCACTAGTGCTGTGCTGAAATTTTATTCTCTCTCTCTCTCTCTCTCTCTCTCTCTCTCTCTCTCTCTCACACACACACACACAGCCTCTCTCTCTTTTTCTCTCTCTTCTAGTCATGAGAAAAGAAATTGGATTTGAAAATTACTGAAAGGGTAGAAAAATTCAGTGAGATTCTTGTGTCTGGGTTGCAGGATTTTCTGCTTTTGTTTTTCATTTAACATAAATCCCTTGAAAAACACATTATGTCCTTGGCTGGGCTGTCCTATAAGTATGAGAAGTCAGGAAGGCTGCCCCAATATGCTCCCAAGTACATACTGGTCATTATTGTTGTTGTTATTGCTATTTAAAGCAAAGACTTAATTTTCACAAAATCAGTGCAGAAAGGGTTGTGTTGTTGTTTTTTAAAAAAGGAAGGACTTCCCTTAAAAACAAAATTAGTCAGCCTGATCCTACCAATCTCAGGCACTTGGAAGCCCACCACCCCATCTTCTCACACTTCAGTTAAATCAGAGGGAAAATACATATTGAGGTTAATGCTGGAATGGGACTTTTTCAAATCAGGAAACATGGCCAGCTGTGGATCTGCTGGCCCTCCAGATGATGGATACTGACAAGCTGGAAGGTGTCCAGAGGACGGCAACCAAAATGGTCAAAGGCCTGGAAACGATGCCTTATGAGGAACGGCTTAGGGAGCTGGGTATGTTTAGCCTGCAGAAGAGAAGGTTAAGGGGTGTTATGATAGCCATGTTCAAATATATAAAAGGATGTCATATAGAGGAGGGAGAAAGGTTGTTTTCTGCTGCTCCAGAGAAGTGGACACGGAGCAATGGATTCAAACTACAAGAAAGAAGATTCCACCTAAACATTAGGAAGAACTTCCTGACAGTAAGAGCTGTTCAACAGTGGAATTTGCTACCAAGGAGTGGAGTCTCCTTCTTTGGAGGTCTTTAAGCAGAGGCTTGACAGCCATCTGTCAGGAATGCTTTGATGGTGTTTCCTGCTTGGCAGGGGGTTGGACTTGATGGCCCTTGTGGTCTCTTCCAACTCTATGATTCTATCATTCCCATCAGCCCCAACCAACACTGTGAATGGTCAGAGATGATGGAATATGTAGTTTCACAGCACCTGTAGGGCGACAGGTTCCCCATTTTGATCTAGCAGACAAATGTTTTCCCTCTGAGAATGATGTTGACCATGCAGCAGAGGTGTTCTTCATCATTCGGTGTGGTTTTATCTCAGCGGAACATTTTGCAGATAGCAAAGGGCTGGGATCATTCTTAGGTAGCTGAGTTAATTAACGTTCACAAAGCCGAAAAAGCTCCTCTCATTTCGCCACGATTTGCAAAATTAATTTGGTGTGAGAGCTGCAGCTGCAGCAGCCTCTCAAGGATGCTCAGGCAGAGAGTGTGAAGAGGTCTGACAGCTAGCAGCAGACGATGTGAAGCAGACATGCAAATAATCACCACCATCGCAATAATTTTTTTTATTATTTATACCCCGCCCATCTGGCTGGGTTTCCCCAGCCACTTACAGGATATGTAAAGCGTAATAAAGCGCCAAACATTAAAAGCCCATCCCTCATCCTTCAAGCACAGACACGGCCCCATGTGGCACTGAAACATTTCTCACGCCAACCTGAAGCTGGTTTGAAAGTGCTAAGCCAACTTCCACCTGCCTGCATTCAGTCGATGGGTGGCTTCCCATGCTCTGTACATGTGCAGCAGCGTCGGGAACTCCAGGAGCTGGAAACCGGCAGCCAGGGGACAAAGCCGAGAGTCAGGACCAGGATGATCCAGAACCCAACCTGGGTGGGTAGAGGAAGTCCAAGGTACTTCACTGAGAAGCTTCCATGTGCAGTTCAGTGGCTCACCACATGGGGCAGTACCCACAGATCTCAGCACCTCCTGAAGGCATGGGCTGCTATTGTGAGGCATATTTAGCACCCTTGGATCCAGTTGACAGTCCCATTTCCAGACTATCCTAATTAACCGGGTGTCTTGGCTTACATGTGTACAATATTTCACCCAGCTTTTCTGGTATGGAGGGCAGGGTGGGGGTGGGGAGAGAGAGAGAGGAAATCAAAGCCCAGGGGAACATTCTCTGGAAGAAAAAGTGCAAGGAAGGGAGCTGGACTAAGCTAATCCTTGGAGCTTCCTTCCGACTCTATAACTCTATGATTCTAAGACAAGATGCTTTGAGGGAATACTGTTGCTGTTATAATAATTTCCAATTGGCCTCCAGGCTGGGTTCAATGTCATTTTGTTAATTCACAAAGGGTTGTGGTTAACTAAGATGTGCTTGGAGTAGATCCCTTACAACAAATAGACCTAAGTTTATCATGCCCACTAATTTCAAGGGTCTACTCTGAGCAGGGCTAATATTGGACGTGGCCCAAAGGACCACCTGATTCCTTATGCTCCACCTCAGTTGCTGAGAACTTCCGATGGGAAACTTTTGCTGGTTGCCTACACCCTTGGGGTCCAATCATCCTTTACCATGGACTGAGTTTTTAATGAGGAACTCTCTGCCCTGTGGAACTCCCTGCCAATAAAACTTGATATCCTTTTTTCCTTTCAGACTTTTTTTTTATTAAAAAAGAACCCTGTACAGTTCAGACAGGACCATGGAATGTGACCCCCCTTTTTAGCCAACCTGACTTTATCAATGTTAAAACAAAATAAAATAAAACATTCCTTCCAGTAGCACCTTAGAGACCAACTAAGTTTGTTCTTGGTATGAGCTTTCGTGTTGTTGGAGGATTCTGTGTGTGTGTGTGTGTGTGTGTGTGTCTATGCATTGCAGATTATATATATATTGCAACAAAACAAACACATCAATAAATAGGGTTATGACTTTGTGGGTGCCAGAATTCTAGCGGAGTTCTTAACCTGAAGCATATGTAACCTGAGGTACCACTGTAATCCTAACAAGTGTTAAAATATAAGACAGGCTAGTTTCCTCATGAAGTGGTATTAGGGCAGAGTTGTGTGTGATGGGAGAGAAAAGGGGGGGGGAGCAGGCTGGAAAGGCAAAGAAAAAAAGATGGCTGGTTTCTACTTGAATCCAAGGCTGTGGCTATGGGAGAAGACCCTATTGGAGTGTTAATGCTGTGAACCCTTCCTTCGTAGGCTCAAGCTGTATATACAGTGGTACCTCGCGTTACAGACGCTTCAGGTTACAGACTCCACTAACCCAGAAATAGTACCTCAGGTTAATAACTTTGCTTCAGGATGAGAACAGAAATCACGCGGTGTGGCGGCAGCGAGAGGCCCCATTAGCTAAAGCGGTACCTCAGGTTAAGAACAGTTTCAGGTTAAGAAGGGACCTCCAGAACGAATTAAGTTCTTAACCCGAGGTACCACTGTATGTGTGAATAAACCACACATCACAAAGACACCACAGTCTCCTCTGTGCCTCATTCTCCAAAGGAAACGTGAACCCGAGGTAAGCGCCTAGAACCTTGGGAATTTCATTTGGAGATTGGGGTGGCGCCAAGAGTTTGTCAGAAAAAAATATAGGACACCCAGAACCATTTCCCCTCATCGTGTTCCTTTTGTACAAGACAGGTTCTTGGAGGATAAGGATGGCCCCTTTTGTTTGGCCAACAGGAAAATGGCCAACATAATTGAAAGCCAGGTGAACTTGTGTCAGCATCTTGCTAAATAGGACTCTGCATGAAAATTTTATTTGAATCTAATTAAGTGACTCTTTTCTGTTTCTCTCTTCCTCCCACCCCCGATTTATCAAAGGCCAAATTTGCTGCGGAAAGTGCCACAAGCCCATCCAAGATGGATCTTGTGACAGTGACAACAGAGAACCCAGTTGGTTCAGCTGCAACAATTGAAAAGGGAACACACACATAATTTTGCCTGTAAAATTAATGTTCAAGCTGACACCCCCAGTCCAAACCAATAACATGTACGGCTAAACTTCAGGTAATTGTTTGGTGGGTGATAAGGTCAGAATTATTTATGCATGAATGAGTGACAATTCATTAATGCCGTTCCAATTTGGAAGACACATCAGAAAGTGCTAAAATTGCATTGTGGGAGGAGGGTTATGTGGGGAGGGGGACCATCTGGGATTTAAATGATATCTGATTTTCATTAAAAAGTGAGGAATAGCAATAGAAGCATGATCAGAAGAGATTTTCTTTTAAAACCTCAAGGCGCACGGAATAAAATAATCATCATCGTCTTTGAATGGTTAGGGCAAAATGCAGAGGAATGGTTTAGAATAAAAAAATAATAATAATTAAAGAAATGATTCAAAATTCAAGCCTAGAAATATGAATATATGGGCTGAAATCCCTATGGGTCCTGAGAAGATTAAAACTGTGTATTTAATACTGAGCCAAAGTTTAAATGATTGGATGTGGCCATGACTAAAGACCTGAATTGCACAGGGTGCAGAAGGGAGATGGATTGACAGCCTTTGGGCTGGTGGGATATGGGAGGAGGTGAATACACAGTATCATAGAGTTGGGAAGGTTCTGGTAGGCCACCCAGTCCAAATTCCTGCTCAATGCAGGGAAAACAGGGTTAGCACCCCCCCCCCCCAACAGGTGGCTGTCCAACCTCTGCTATAAGACATAGATCCCACCACTGCTTAAGGCAGTGGAGGCTGGTCCATTCAGGGAGATGGAGTTCTGCATTAACAAACTCAGTCTACCCCTCAGCCAGAGCCCCACATGCCTTAAAAAGAAAATGTGTATAAAATCCATGAATGCATGTTAATTGTGAGCTGGAAGTACAAAGTGTATGTGTGTAAGTTGTTGGCAGAGGAATAGCTGAAATGTTTTGACTGCACATGGAAACAGCACAACTATGCATCCCATTAGCATTTTCTTTGCACAGAAAATGTGTCACACGCTTCCTGTAACACAAAAATCCATTTAAAATATCAAATGTCTGGGGTTTGTGTGTGTGTGTGTGTTTTGCAAGAGACGAACTGAAAGCCAGTGTGATGGAATTAATAACACAGGCACACACACAGCTTTATTGCGGTCCATAGAACCAAAATACACAGTGCAACAATAGTATATGGAATTATGAAAGGTGTAGGATGTATACTGGGGACGCCTGGGTTCAAATCTCTGCAGAGCTATGAGCTCAAGCTCATGTATGCGTAGCATCTCAATAGGCTTGAAGAAAGAATGCCCGATGCCCAGGGCTGCCATCAAGGGTTGGCATGCCTGTGCATTTGCTGAGGACCTGCTCCTCAGTGTGGGGTCTACTGACAAGAGCTCTTTTGATCTGCTGCAGTGAGGGGAAGATACACTGAGGGTGGGGTCACGGAGGGTCTCTTGTCAAAGGGCCCTCCAAAACTTGGAAGCAATACTGACCACACCTCTCCATCCTGCCCCTGGACCCCTGGTGTCTAGCAACCCAGTGAGGGATGTAGGAAGTGGCCTCATACTGAATCAGAACACTGGGTCAGTCTAGCTCAATATTGCCTACTCTGACTGGCTGATTCTCTGACTGATTCTCCATCTGTGCCACTTGTGCAAAGGAGGGCAACCAAGATGAGCAAGGATCTGGAAACTAAGCCTTATGAGGAGCGCTTGAAGGAGCTGGGTATGTTTAGCCTGGAAAAGAGGAGGCTGAAAGAAGATGTGATAGCCATCTTCAAATATCTTCAAGGTTGTAACATTAAAGAGGGAACAAGTTTGTTTTCTCCTGCTCCGGAGGGTAGGACTCGAACCAATGGCTTCAAGTTGCAAGAAAGGAAATTCCGACTAAACATTCGGAAAACCTTTCTGACTGTACTAGTTGTTTGTCAGTCGAACGGTTTCCCTTGGGAGGTTGTGGACTCTCCTTCCTTGGAGGTTTTTAAGCAGAGATTGGATGGTCATCTGCCAGAGGTGTTTTAGCCGAGATTCCTGCATTGGAGGGGGGTTGGACTAGATAAACCTTGGGGTCCCTTCTAACTCTATAATTCCATGATTCTATGATTCTAGAGTTTCAGACAAGGAGTCTTTCTCAGCCCTGCCTGGAGACGCCAGGGAATGAATCCAGGACTGTCTGCATGCAAAACAGATGCTCTTCCATTGTCCCGCCCCTTCCCTTAAATGTATCTCATCATTTGTAATCTAGTTGTACTTACGGATGGGCAAATGTGTCAATTATGTTCACTCTCAGTATACTATTTTTCAAGTCTTACATTCACTTCTCCACATTTCCACACAAGTTTGTAATGTCTTTTTAAGAAGCCCTCATGAAAACTCACCAGCATTTTAGTCAGAATTTATCCTAGTATACTCTCAGGCTTCGGGGAATCAGCTCCCTCCCATGAGGCAGCCCGGAATCAGAGAAACGATAAGAGTTCTTACCAAGCAATTTATTCAATAATTCACAGAGAACGACGAAGGAATGCAGCCTTCCCTAAAATGGCGTTGCTCCAACTGAGCTGCTCCCCACTCCCTCCCTAGCAATATCACTTCCCCATATGGCGGCCACCAAGGGCTAATAATCTCTGATTCCATTGTTCCTGCACTCTTAACGAACACCGAGTTCTGGGAGAAGGGGGGGGGGGGTCAGAAATGCTCTCTAGTGATAATGTGTCAGCTGGCTGCTCTGTCTCTGTCTCCCCCCTTCGCTTCTCCCCTTCTGTTCACCCATCTCTGAGCTGTGATGTTCCTCAAACGACTCCTGTAGTTCAGTACTGCCTTCCTCTTCTCTGGGAAGTTCAGGAGGGGGGGGGTCTCCATGATACCCCCTCAGTCTCGGCCCTCTCAGTCCAGTCCCTGACATATACACATATTTGTATTCCATTGCCCCTGATAACATGCATTTTTATGTCTTGCTACCACTCAGCAGAGATTGGGGGTTGAGGGCAGAGAAAAGAAAATACTTCTTTGTGCAGTGGAGGCCACCAACTCATGGAGGATAAAGCAATCAACAGCTACTAGCCACAATAGCTGAGCTCTGCCTCCATGCAAAGTTTGGAGGCATGCAAATTGCAAAGTTCAGCTATGCTTCTGTTCATGTATTGGTTCGAGAAGTGTGAATCGGGTAGTTTCTCCTTAAAATGCAAACAAAATCAAATTTGCCATGGAAGAAATGTAACAACATACGATCTCATCTACCTGGGAGGACATGCCATGACACGGGTAGAGAATGGCTTTGTCATCGTCTTCTGCACCCTGGTCCAAACAGAAGCCACTGGCTTTGCTGTTGCGAACCTGAAATCAACATCAGGGGAAGAGGGGGGAAATAGAGAGAGATTTAACCAATATTGCGATGTTCTGATGGATACCTTATATGATCCTAGCTCTGGGATGGGGAACTTCCAGGTGTTGATGGACTCCAACACTCATCAACCCCGGCCAGAACAGGATGATGGGAGTTGAAGTGCAACAATATCTGGAGCAGTGAATGCTGCTTCATTTGAGCAAATAGGGTACTGGTCCACCAACCACCATGTGCCTTCAGCCAGCTCTCCCGCCTACCTTCTCACTTAAAACCAATCCAGGGGCTGGCAATGCCTGTCAGCTTCCTCTTCTTTGGTCTCAACGTTGTCCTTCTGTTCTAGAACAGAACAAGGAGGAGCATGGGGCTAGAACTACCATTAGTTGGCTCCACATCTCATGGGCTCTGGCTCCACCTACTGTTGAGCTCCTGGCCTTCTACCTTACCCGTCTCAGTGGGTACCATGGAGGTTGGCCTTGGTGTAGGGAAATTCTCTATTGCAAAGCCTTAGTGGGGGGTGGGGTGGGGGGTCCTGGTTCGAGCACCTAAATCTCCCAGCCATCTTATAGGTTCTCACAAATCTCCACAAAAAACTTGCAATACCTTTGAGAAGCAGAGTTTCAGGCGGGGGACATTCCTATCCCTGGCTGGGGATGTCAGGGGTTGAATCTAGCACCTTCTGAGTGCAAGACAGATGTTCTACCACTGAGCCACAGCCCTTCCCTGTTCTGGAGCAGCTTTAAACTTGTTTTTAAGCAAAGTAAATAGGATGCTAACCACCAGGGAGTTTCTCTGAAGGAAGAAAAACACACTCATTCACTTCTCCTGACACCCCATTAATCCTTCTTTTGCGTATCAGTTAGGGGCTGGATAGCCAACTTGTTCTTCTGCAAAAGCAGACACGAATTGTCCTTACAGGCAATATATATATACTGATGACTTGGACTAGACATTTATTTGCAGAGTACGACATGAAAGATGATGAATTAGGAATACGCATCGTAAACAGCCCAGTCCCAATCCCACTCTGAATAATGCTGATGAGAAATCTGGTTCCCATCTATTGGATGAAATCCATCACACTCCCTGAGTGCCACCTAAAGATAAGCATGCGGATCCTGCTACAGAGGAATGTCAGAAGAGACTTGCTGGGCCACACCAATGATTCATCTGGTCCAGCATCTTGCTTGCCATCATGGACAACCACATGCTTCTAGAAAGCCCACAAGCAGAGCCTAAAGGACACTTGCCTTCGATGTGGCGATGGGGACAAACTTGGAACTTGCTCCCACAAAAGGCAGGGGACTAGACACATTCATATTTGACTGTCTACTAGTCGCCACAGCGCTGAGAGACCCCTGTTCCCCCCTCACAGGGCTACAATTCCCAGAGTGGTTTTACAATCAATCCCTCTTCTCAGGGAATTTTGGGAAATGTTGCTCTGGGAGTTGACTAGGGGTCTCCCAACAACCTTAATGAACTACGTTTCCCAGAAGGCTTTGCGAAGAAGCCGCGGGTATTTAAAGTGGTACAATGCTTCTTCAAATGTACAGTGCAGATGGGGGTCTATGGAGAGGTACCCTGGCATCAAGCAATAAGTGCCTCTTCCAGGAAACTCTGGAAATCGTAGTTTGGGGGGGGGAGAGAACCAGGGTCTCCTAACCAGTTTCCTCACCTTTAAAAAACTTTTTTGGGGGAAAGCCATGGCTGTGAGCATCCTTGAAGCTTCCCATCCCCTTCTGCTCTGAGCCACAATATAAATATTGTCTGACAGCACAGCATGCCACGAGGCCAGCCAACCTGCCTTCCCAAGCTGCTGCCAATTAAAGCATGCCAACTGTTAAGCGGTAGCAGAGTCAGTTTACGACAAGTGTGCTACCCAGGTATAAGGCAACGACAGGCATTTTACAACTCATCCTTTAAAAAAAAAAGTGACTTCAGTTGGTAGGAAATATATTTTTACAACCCTTTCAATATGTTTTATATCCACCTCAACATATTTAGTTCCTTCAGCCTCTAGAGTCTCAGTCTAGAGACTGGATATTGTCAAATAAGCCACAAAGCTGTGGCCCAGCAATGGGAAAAACATTCATAATTTCTTCTGAAATCACACTACCCGTGATATAGTCCAAACTATAGATTTCATAGAATCATAGGGTTGGAAGGGGTCACAAGGGTCATCTAGTCTAACCCCCTGTGATGCAGGAATCTTTCACCCAACATGGCGCTTGAACCCACGACCCTGAGATGAAGAGTCTCATGCTCTACCGACTGAGCTATTCAGGGGTTGAACATCTCTGATCCAAATCTGACACAAGCTCATGAGCCTGCCTTAAGAAACCAATTTCAATCTCTGCCTTGCCACCCTGTTCCACCTGCAATATGGGATTTGAAATATTGTCCTACTTGCATCCGTGCTCAGCTTTTAAAACACTCTTTCCTCCCCTCCTGGGAGGGGTGATCCCTGGTTCTTTCTTGTCAGGTACTGCAAGTTTCTCAAGTAGGCCCCTTCAGGGGCGGAGGAAGGGGGGACGGTGGGGGCAGGCCGCCCCGGGTGTCACCACTGAGGGGGTGTGTGTGACAAAATAGTGGGTGGCACTCACCGTGGCAGGGCCTGCAGTGGGCCCAAGCCACGCGTCTTTCCTGGCAGTGACGAGGTGGCTTGGGCGCTCACAGGCTCTACGCTGCCCCAAACGGTATGCCCGTCGCCTCCCCTCAGCTGTAGGGCAGCTGAGTGGGAGGAGGTGGGCAGACTCCTCGGAGGCCCCGCAGAACGTCCTGCCCTGGCTTGTCCTGCCCTGCAGGTGGCTGGCCCCGTCCCTGGGCACAAACGCTGCCACAGGTGCCCGATCGGCTTGCTCCACCACTCAGCCCCTTAAGGAACTCTTTTGCCTATGAAGAAGAAGAGAGTTTGGATTTGATATCCCGCTTTATCACTACCCTAAGGAGTCTCAAAGCAGCTAACATCCTCCTTTCCCTTCCTCCCCCACAACAGACACTCTGTGAGGTGAGTGGGGCTGACAGACTTCAAAGATGTGTGACTAGCCCAAGTTCACCCAGCAGCTGCATGTATAGGAGCGGAGACGCGAACCCGGTTCACCAGATTACGAGTCTACCGCTCTTAACCACTACACCACACTGGCTCGGAGGAAGATACCTGAGAGCCTCGCTTAGAGAAAGAGGAGGCAGCATTTTTCATACTCCGAAAAGAAGGATTGATTGCTAAACCACTCTGAAAATTATGAGAGGAACAGGATTCTTTGGGGGAAACCCATGGCTATTTAAAGTGATACAATGCAGATTTAAATGTTTAGTGGAGATGGGGCCTAACTTAGCAAACCATGTTATGCAACCAACTTCAGTAGCCATTGGCTATTTGCACGTGGGACTAGTCAGGAGGAGGGGGACACACAAAGAGGCACATGCCCAGATCAAGGCCTGGCTGAGAGCCCAGGAAAAGCGAAACCTCCAGATCTTAGATGAGCTTCACTGCCGAAGCAACACCTGTCTTTGGTCCATATTCCAGTACAAAAGCCCTCCTGAAATGGGGAAATGGAACATCAATGCAGAGATGTGACGGACATTTAGCACCATACATTACCTCCCCATAAGTGATGGTATTGTTGTAAATTCTCATCTCAGGATAGACATTCTCCAAGTACCACTTAAAACTTCGGCACTGAAGACGTTGCCGCAGAGCAATTCTTTCGGAAACATCTCCGAAGTCAACTCCGGGGTTCTGCAAAAAACAAACAAACCAAAAACCCACAGGCCAACAGGAGCATATAAACACAGAAATCCTATTAGGCCATTTTCCAGTCAATTTCATTATTTGAAAAATGCTCATTATTCATTTTGTTTACAAGCAGATTTCTCCCCCCCTCCCTCTATCTCAAACTCCCCCCCCCCACCCTCTCTTGGCATGTAAGTAGCTACTCAGTCTACAACTGTCCTTGAGAACATGGAATAAATATTAATGAACCTTTGGTAACAGAAAAGAAGATGATCTGAAGTGGGGGTGGAGAAGGCGAATGTAAAAGTTTGGCTACCACAGCATTCAATTTACTGTCTGCAGGCAAGAAACAAGCAGGCAAAGCTGTACAGAATTAGGTGAAGGAAAGATTCCAGCTTGAATGTCTTGTAAGCAGATTTGTACTGAGTTCAAAATACACATGTATATATATACCTGCATATGTATGCTCCAGTGAGCATATGGAGTTCCCATGTGAGATCATGCTCCCTCGATTCATTTCAGTGGAGAGAGCAGCTCTGTTTGAACTGTATGCATAGTGATACCCCCTCCATTGCAATGAATGGGGGAAATCCTGGACGAGGGGTTCTAGGGCTGGATCTACATTGATTTGTAAAAACGCTATTAAAGGCTATTAAAAAAGTTATACTGAATAGCTCTCAATGCAATTTCCCATTGTTGATGGGTTGCTCTGCAGCACCCTCTGGTGTCATGTTTTTATAATGCATTTTTAACGTTATAACCAACCAGTGTAGATTCACCCCAGGTGTGTCTTGGAGGTTCTGCACATAGAAAGAATCATGAAGCATCACAAAGGGGAAAGGAGATACTTGGGAGGGAGGGCTTCAGCCCTTCCTTGTCCAATATCTCCATTTGCCCCTTTATTTATTTATTTATTTATTTATTTATTTATTGTGGCATTAATAATTGATTAATTAAATCTGTATACTGCCCTATACCCTATACCTGTAGCTCTCAGGTTGCTTCACAACATAAAACCACAATATAAAAAACAGAAAATACATAATATTATGTCCTTCATCATAAGGTCTTTGGGCATGTTACAGCAATTTAAATGGTTCAGTATTAAAAACAGTGTAAAACAAATTACAGTCAAAGCAATAGGGTGGAGCCTGAAACAAATATATCTATCTCAGGTTTCACAGGCAGGGGAGTCCCACAACCTAGGAGCTGCCACAGAGAATGTCCTTTTCTAGGCCACCCCCTCACAAACTTCTGAAGGAGGTGAAACTACCAAGAGGTAGTATGAAAGGAAAGACCACCCTCTGGTCTTTCACATATCTGAGGCCAAAGTATTGTTCACCCTTTTCCAAAATCACTGAGAACCTCCATGCCTCAATTCATGCCCTTCTTGAGGACCAATGGATAGTTGAACAATTGTAAAGAATTTGAGACTTGTTTTTCACTTGAGTAGGGGTTTCTTTAGGTTGTTATCAATGGTGTTTATCAAAATTTGTTTCAGTATCTCTATTGTGCCTTATGTCTATTTGAATAATTTCCACTAATAATAATGTGCTTTAATTTTGTAGTTTTATGCTGTGAACTGCCCTGAGATCTTCGGATGAAGGACTATACAACCAACCAACCAACCAACCAACCAATCTGTCTCCGATTCCCTCATATTTTTCAGTTTTCTTTTCCAGCTGATCCCCAAGACTTTTTGGCTACTGAACATAGTAATAAAGACTTGGGGTATTTTTTTTTTTTGTACTTTAGGGTCCCCCAAGTACGCTGATTCCAAACCTGCCTCTTGTTTTTCACTGCCCCCATTTTGGCTATTTTTGTCGGCGCTCAGCACCTGAATTCAATATTAGAGGGAGTGATAGACGGATCAATAGACAATTTAAAAGCCACTGTGAATCCACCTTTGCAAAGCAGTTGTGTTCCAAAGGAAGGGAAATGGTGGTTATTTTTGTGATGTTTAAAAACCATTTTCTTTTCTGGAAGGCTGGTTTATGTCTGATAAAGCAATGTGCCTTTTTTTTCTTTCCCTAAAGGCCTGCTTTATAGCTCATTGGAGAAAATGATCATATGAAAGTAATGGAAGAGAAGAAAAGACTGAAGGTTTTCATCACACTTAAGTGCTTGCCGCAAGGGCCATTTGTAAACATCTCAAGCCTAGTTTTGGTGCAAACCTTGCCTTGGCATCTGTATCCTGAATCAGACAGGACAACAGAGGGAAAATAACTTTGCCATCACATGAGAAAGAAGATTCAAGATAAAAAAATGTTAGGGGTAAACAGGTTATATGTATTAAAATATAACAGACTAGGGGATTGGCAAATTAACCAAATAACACACACCTTGGCAGGTGAACAGCAATAAAGGGAATAGGGATTCAGTCTGTCCCATCTACTGGACAAGTATACAGACACACACTGTAAATAGCAAGATTTGTTTGGATTCCTGCCATTGGTATGACTCAGACATGCACAGCGTGGATCCATTGGCCAACCTTCACCCCAATGTGCATGGCCAACCCAACCCAAATTGCCTCATATATTAACACAGGCCTTACTTAAACCTGTTCACCTGCCCGGACAAAATGTCAATTGAGCCAGATTAAGGAATGGCCCTCCAGTCACACAGGTGACGCCCGACAGTGTGGAGTAGACAAAAAAAGAGGAGACCCGGAGCCAACCAATGACTTCCTCAAATACTCAGTCCCCAAAGAAAGGACCACTAGCAATGCCCACACTGCAAAGGGAAGGGTGGTGAGTGCCAACAGAAGAAGAGGGAAGAGTGTGGTGCCAGAGCTAGCTTCAGTCTCTGGTTATTGGGCAAAACTGCCCACATGCTCAACCACATTCCTTCCCTGGCTAAACCATCCTTCCTGTTCTCCCAGGGAAGGAGGGTGTGGTCAATCAGCACCCCCAAAATGGGGGGATGGCATTCTCAGCATGTGCAGAGTTCCTTTTCTTCACCACTGCGTAAGAGCCACTTCACATTTTACCTGACACTCCAGATACAGTGGTCCCTCGACTTACGAAATACTCAACATCAGAATTTTTCGACTTACGAACGCAAAAAGTGGCCGCATGCCAACAAATTTTTCGACATCAGAATGGAAAGCCATTGGCATTTTAGATGCGGTTTATTCGACTTACGAATTTTAGATGCGGTTTCCTCGACTTACGAATTTTTCTTTTTAAAACTGCTTCAATGCATTCCTATGGGGAGATCGCTTTTTCGACTTACGAACTTTTCGACATATGAATGTGCTTTCGGAATGGATTAAATTCGTAAGTCGAGGGACCACTGTACACCAAATGTTCCACATTGCTGCAGGACTGTACATCAATTATCCCCAGCCAGCAAGGCCAATGATCAGGGAGGCTGCAGTCCAACAACATGGGAACCAGAGCTTGGAAAGTTCGTTTTTAAAAGGAGCTAGTTCTAGTTCATCATGGCCCAAGTGATCCTCAGCAAGGGGGCAGCAGATATGGCAATTAGAGGGAAACAGATGCAAGGATGTTGTTCAGAGAAGACTGAATATTCTCAGGTCCCTCATCAAACTACAACTTCCAGGATGTGTGTGTGTGTGTGTGTGTGTGTGTGTGTGCCAGCAACTGTCAACAACTCTGCAATGTCTTTGAGAGCCTTCTCAGCCTGCCCTTACCGTCATTGGTATGTTCCACGCCATGTAAACATGTGACTTGAAGTCGTCCATCCAGACTTCAGCAGCACGCAATGCGTTGCGCTTTGCATAGTAGTCAATGTCGTTGTTGTAAGGTTTCTTGGTGCGCTCAATGTGGGCGACTCGGGAGCAAGGCAGCACCTCCATGCTTCCGCCACACTGCCAGACCTGCGACGATGCAAAGAACAAAGGGAGGGAGGAATGAACTAAGGCAGCAAGACGGGATCTGGAGAAGCGGTGTGGTGAAGGCAGTGGAATCTCAGCCAGGGTTTCAAATGTGGGGCTCCAGGCCTTTGGCATTCACCCCAGTCCACATCTGATTCCCAACAATATCCCTTCTCCCCAGAATACATGCCTCATTGACTCTCCTTTGCACCTTGAGTGTTTTTGCCTGGCTGGAATGTGCCCTTGAACTCTGATAATACAGGCAAGCCTGATGATGATGATGATGATGATGATGATGAAAACAACAACAACAACAACAACAACAACAACAACAACAACAACAATTTATTTATACCCCACCCATCCGGCTGGATTTCCCCAGCCACTCTGGGTGGCTCCCAACGGATTAAAAACAAGAGTACTGCTCAAAAACTAACATGTTGACATGTTTGGATTAATGTTTGTAAAGCTGGTTAAAAAAATAAATAAATAGTAAGTTAAAAGAGTTAAGAAATATAAATTTAGATACAAATTGCAATGTGAAATATTATATTATAATATATAGGAGGATGAGGAACAGTGGAGAGAAGTCACAAGGGTGTGTTAATGTCTGTAATTTAGGGTGGTAGGGTAATATGAATTTTGTTTCGTGTCTATGTGTTTGTAAATAAAATTTTCTAACAAAAAATAAAAACAGAATAGAACATCAAACATTAAAAACTTCATTGAACAGGTGTATTCTAAAAGTCAGATAGTTCCTTGACATCTGATGGGAGGGCGTTCCACAGGGCGGGTGCCACCACCAAAAAGGCCCTGCTTATGTGAAATCACATGCAATGAAATGCTCCGTTCTGTCCCCACCCCTTTGTGTGATGTCTTTTATGACATTTCCAGATCACTTCCGAGTTTGGTGCTGTGTGTGTGATTGCACAGATATCGGTTGTGCCTAAAAATGGGGAGTTGCCTGTAAATCTTGCTTGTCTGGATGGAGGATAGAGAGGGGTTTCTGAACTAACCTGGTCTACAAAGGAAAAACTCATTGCTTTGTCTACTTTCACTCTTGGCTAGTGGTGGCAAGTGGCTCCCAGGAGGGAATGTGGCCCATGAGCTGAAAAGTGTTCCCTACCCCTGTCTCACAGTATATGAAATGAGAGCCTTTGTGACGATAGCAGTTAAGAGGGATAGTCTTTTGCAAGCTGCCTTCAAATCTACACTCCACACAACGTTTCCTGGTTGTTTTCTGCAGAACAGGTTGTGGGCACATAACTGCAGCATCCTCGAGATACATCCTTTCATGCTCACGCAAACTGTGGGAAACCAAGTCAGGGGAACCATGCAGCCCTACAGACCTTTCAAATTGGCACTCAGAACAGCGGCAGAGCGTATGCTGAAATTTTATCCTTAAGATGTCTGCTCTAAAAGGCAAAACAGGTCACCACCACAGAAATGTAAGGGGAAGCTGCCTCCTAATAAGAAGTTAATCAAGTGTTCAATCGATCCATCAGCTGAGTGATTTAAATCTTTGAACAAGGCTGCTCTTAAGTCCTCATAAATTGGGCAAACAAGTTAGCAGTGGAGTAAATCCTCAGGCAGATTTCCCCCTTCATGGACAGACTTGCTCTTCATGCAGAACATGGCCAGGACTGTCTTAAGCATATGCGGCGCCGGGGTGCAAAGATCCGCCCAGCATCCCCCCCCCCAGGTTGCCCAGTTCCAGGTGCACAGGAGGGCGGAGCCAGCCGGCCGCCTCAGCATCTCACTGGCTCAGTTGCCCCTGAACTCGCAGCACAGAGCTGCCCGCAGCAGCAGCAGCAGCAGCAGAAGAAGAAGAGTTTGGCTTTGATATCCCGCTTTTCACTACCCGAAGGAGTCTCAAAGCGGCTCACATTCTCCTTTCCCTTCCTCCCCCACAACAAACACTCTGTGAGGTGAGTGGGGCTGAGAGACTTCAGAGAAGTGTGACTAGCCCAAGGTCACCCAGCAGCTGCACGTGGAGGAGTGGAGACGCGAACCCGGTTCCCCAGATTACAAGTCTACCGCTCTTAACCACTACACCACACTGGCTCCCTCTGTGGTGCTCCGACTGATGGGCGGACTCTTCCCCGGACTCAACTCTCGGGCCCTGGACTCTTGGCCTGGCGCCCCTGAGATCCCGACGCCTGGGTGCCCCGCAGCCCTAGCGCCTATGGGTAAAACAGCCCTGAACATGGCAATAGCATCTTTCAGCTACAGCAGAGCACAATGTGGAATCACAGAGCTGCAAAAGCATTTTTTTCCTATTTAACTCCCCCCCCCCATTTAATTGTAATGCTGATTACATAGTAAGGGTGAGGAGTCTGAATGGGTAATTTGGCACATCAATGGGCACAATCTGACAGGCAGGCAGAAGTATGATCAGCAGAAAAAAATCATTTTAAAAAATAATTTCATACAGAAAGACGACATCTCAAAGTCTGACAAATTCAAGGCGTCCAAAGAGAGTCCGCGAATAACAATAACTTGTAGTATTTCCTGACTAACTGTGGATACAACCCATTTTTGATCCACCAGGATCTGTCAGGCCCACCCAGGTTACAAACAACAGCTTGTTTAATTTCTATGCCTCTTAATATGTATTTAAGCAGTGTACAAAAACTGAAGCAGCAGTAGGCAACTTAAAGAAAATAGAAGAGTTTGGATTTGATACCCCGCTTTATCACTACCAGAAGGAGTCTCAAAGTGGCTAACATTCTCCTTTCCCTTCCTCCCCCACAACAAACACTCTGTGAGGTGAGTGGGGCTGAGAGACTTCAGAGAAGTGTGACTAGCCCAAGGTCACCCAGCAGCTGCATGTGGAGGAGCGGAGACGCGAACCCGGTTCCCCAGATTACGAGTCTACCGCTCTTAACCACTACACCACACTGGCTCTCATATTATAAAGACACACGGTTACCTATAAAAATGTTACACTAATACAAAGGTACTAATATTTATAAATCAATGTCAATTCATTTTCCTTCTGACACACACTCCCTCTCAGCCTCTGGTTTCTTACTCAGGGTCCATACAAACTCTCAGTTCACCTACAAAATCTCACAACAATAATGAGTTCCTGGAAGCAGCAGACATCAGCCTTAACCCACAGCTTTCCAAACTTTTCATGCTGGTGACACAATTTTTCGACATACATCATTCAGTTTTTGTAGCAAACCGGAGGTTAAACTTAGCCCCCTTTCAGCCTAGGGAGGAGTTTGCACAACACACCTACACACTGCAGCCAACACACCAATGTGTCATGACACACACTTTGGAAAGCTCTGCCCTAGCCTCTCACTCTAGGGCAGGCTTCCTCAACCTCGGCCCTCCAGATGCTCTGAGACTACAATTCCCATCATCCCTGACCACTGGTCCTACTAGCTAGGGATAATGGGAGTTGTAGGACAAAAACATCTGGAGGGGCGAGGTTGAGGAAGCCTGGCAAAGTGGCTGATACTTCCTCAGGCTGCCTGCAGCTGTGTCCTATTCAGCTGCAGTCTCCCAGTTTCAGGTGCAGCGGGTTTGTTGATTTTCCGGGGGGGGGGTCATGGGGATGGGGAATTGGCCCCCTCCACTCACAGCATTTCACCATGTCCCAAAATCTTCCCCTGCCCGAAACACACATCTCATTTACCAGCAAGCTCTGCACTGTGACCAGCCACCCCCCACTCCCCCCGCATCCTTCACATCTTTGGTGACAAAGAAAAACTATTTCACAAATGGCCGAACAAAATGCTACACTGCTTTTTCAAATTCATTTTGCTAAATGATATTTATTTCCCCATTGCCATTCCCTAGCAGTTGCATGCTAAATCACCAGCCCCGCAAATTTGCATTTGATTAACAAAAGACATATTGGAGGGGTGTGTGTGTGTGGGGGGACATAAATCTGGACAGACGTACGCCCAGAATTTCTGCAGCAAAAGGAATGAGCATCGGGGTGCAGAAAGAAATGGGTTCGTTTTAATAAGCTGAATGAAAAATGTCCAAAAAAAAAGTCAGTGCATTGATCATGCTCTTGGTTCCATTGCAAACTTCAGAGGAGCTGATCCAAGTTTAAATGGAGAGCGTGCTAGTGTCAGGGGCCAAGAGTCAGATCCCTGCCTGATGAGGGCGAGAATTTGGAATGTGAAGGGGCAGGGCACATAGGAACAACCCCAGAAGCACTACATGGGTGTAGCCAGGATTTATGTTGTGGGGTGGGTGGGTCATCACACTCTATTTGGCTCTGTCTAGCAGATTTGGAATGAAAGGTCTCAACAACAGTTGTTTAAAATTACTTTCTTTGGAGAAAAGAAAGTAATGCTCGGAAAAATCTGTCAAAATCTTTCCACAATTTCTACTTTCAGTTAAATATTTTTTTTTTTGGGGGGGGGGGGAGACAGCTGCCACCCAGCTCATGGGCCTCCCCACTGTTGCAGAAGCAGATTACTGGAGAAGGCTGGTCCCCTTTAAGTCATCTTGCAGCACAGGTGATGTTAATAATCAGGCTGTACCCGGTGCTACTGGGACGCAGGTGGCATTGTGGTCTAAACCACAGAGCCTAGGGCTTGCCGATCAGAAGGTCGGTGGTTTGAATCCCTGCAACGGGGTGAGCTCCCATTGCTCAGTCCCTGCTCCTGCCAACCTAGCAGTTTGAAAGCACGTCAACGTGCAAGTAGATAAATAGATGCCGCTTCGGCGGGAAGGTAAACGGCGTTTCCGTGCGCTGCTCTGGTTCGCCAGAAAGCGGCTTAGTCATGCTGGCCACATGACCCGGAAGCTGTCTGTGGACAAATGCCAGTTCCCTTGGTCAGTAAAGAAAGATGAACGCCACGACCCCAGCGTCGGCCACGACTGGACTTAACTGTCAGGGTTCCCTTTACCTTTATTTTACCCAGTGTTACTGCTACAAAAGGGCTCAGTCATCTTATTATTTATTATTTCATAAAATTTATATACTGCCTGATTGTAAACAAACAAACAAACAACTCCACATGGTTTACAAAATGATAAAATCAAACACACACACACACACACACACACACCCTGAGCCTATGATGGAGGGGTTCGCAGCATTAACACCACAAGAGGGCTTTGCTTCCCCCTATAGCTGCAGCCTTGGATTCAAACAGAAATCAAACATTGCTCTGTCTCTCTCAGTTCCCAGCTTGCTGCTCTGTTTCTAGCTCACATCACTCCAACTCTCTGCTTTCAACTCTGGCTTTGTCTTTCCAACTACCCGTGAGTTGGGGGAGGCGGCTGTACCCATTTGTCATCTTGCACAGAGCCCATTCCTTTGTTCCCTTAATGACCGATTACCTCACCAGGAAGCTGCCTGGCTGTTCCAATACTGAGAAAGGGGCCCAGGTGTTAGGAGGGTCTTGGCCATACCTCCTACCCCCCAACTCATAACAATACATAGCTAGGTTGCAGTACAGTGGTGCCCTGGGTTAAGAACTTAATTCGTTCTGGAAGTCTGTTCTTAACCTGAAACTGTTCTTAACCTGAGGTACCACTTTAGCTAGTGGGGCCTCCCGCTGCCGCCACACCGCGTGATTTCTGTTCTCACCCTGAAGCAAAGTTCTTAACCCGAGGTACTATTTCTGGGTTAGCAGAGTCTGTAACCTGAAGCATCTGTAACCTGAAGCGTCTGTAACCCGAGGTACCACTGTAATGTATTTCTTTACTGTAGCAAGGAAAAGCTAGGAACTGCTACAAGGGGGGAGTTTTTTCTTTTTTTAAGTGTTTGTGCATATATGTGTCCTTACTAGAAGCAGAAAGTGACGTAGTAACTATAAGGAGCCTCTTCAAGCACAGCTGCCTGTAGCAGCTGTTGAAATGGAGAAAGTCAGTACAGGCACACTGAGCCTTCATTACCATTTCTTCATTAAGACAATAGCATGTGGATTATTTCTTATTTACAAATTAAGGACCATAACTGATCTTATAAATATCCTGCCTATTTTAATTCTGTTTGCTGTAGCTCATGTCCACGTACTTCTTTAAATTTTCTATAAGGCAGATTTATTTCCCTCCCAAGATGGATGGTTATGCAATATGTTGAAACTAAAAAAGCACTAAAGCACTGTGTTAAAGGAAATGGTCCGACTCATCTATAAAATGCAAGAGACAAAACTGTTGTTTACTGAAGATAAATTCTCAGCAGTCGAGGGGAAGCAGACACCTGGCTTTGGTGGAGAGAGAAAGAAAATATGACTGCCATAGGATGGAGAATGTTTTTCTTGTCGGACAAAGTGAGTGTTGTTTAGCGGTGGGCACAGATGTGCTCAATTATGCGATGTCTCTAGCCATTGATGCCTCTCCCCTGCTTTGCCCCATCTGCTGTTCTTCATTCAGGGCAAATATATAGATTGGTTGATGATGGGTTTCAAGAATCCACCATGAGTTATGATCAATAAGGCCCAGGAAGGAACCTTTTACTATATAAAACAATGGGCAGAGAGATCTGAGCAATTGATCTGGTCCCCAATTGTTTTTTCCTTCCTGGGGCAAAATGTCTTCTGTCGTGCAGGGTATTTTATTCGTTTTAAATATGGACAGTACACTCCCCAGTTCAAAAGTCTCAGAGCAGAGAACAATAAACGCCATGAAACAGTGACAGTACAGTATTTTTTTCATTTTTAAAGGTAAAAAAAAAAAATTCAGCAGGAGAGATTCCGAGAAAATACTACAGCGGACATCCTGGCATACTCAAAAATCAAGAGCCTTTGTTTCTGCTTTTTGTTTGGGATCATAGGCAACTGCCTTATACTGAATTCAGACAATTGGTCCAACTAGTTCAGTATTGTGAATTCTCACAAAATGTCTGAAAAAAGATGCCTATGCATGTACAGCTGTTCATTCACTGGCTTTCAACCAGATCATGTGGGGTTCAATAGTGTCCTGGTAGCCTTTATGTGTACAGATGAACATTGTGGGTGGAGATGATTTTTGAAGAGGCACCTGAATAGGCAAACATTCCTCTGAACTTTCTGATGTAATTGTTTCAGTTGCTCTTTTAATTGTTTTAATAGGCATATGTTTAATGAACCTGTTTTACTGCATATTTTCATTAAGGATGTTTTTGTTGTATTGTGCATTTCAATTATATGTGGATACCTTATAACTGATTTTATACTTGCAAATGGTTTAGAAGCCGTTTTGGAATGCAAGTGGTATAGAAAGGAAGTAATTAATAATAATAATAATAATAATAATAATAATAATAATAATAATAGTAATAATAGGCAAGACTTTTGTATGTGGTACTATTATGGCCTGAAGCTCAACATTAAAAAAAAAAAACTAAGATCATGGCCACTAGTCCCATCACCTCCTGGCAAATAGAAGGGGAAGAAATGGAGGCAGTGAGAGATTTTACTTTCTTGGGATCCATGATCACTGCAGGTGGAGATAGCAGTCACGAAATTAAAAGACGCCTGCTTCGTGGGAGGAAAGCAATGACAAACCTAGACAGCATCATAAAAAGCAGAGACATCAACTTGCTGACAAAGGTCTGTATAGTTAAAGCTATGGTTTTCCCAGTAGTAATGTATGGAAGTGAGAGCTGGACCATAAAGAAGACTGATCGCCAAAGAATTGATGTTTTTGAATTATGGTGCTGGAGGAGACTCTTGAGAATCCCATGGACTGCAAAAAGATCAAACTTATCCATCCTTAAAGATATCAGCCCTGAGCGCTGCTGTTAACTCCCAATATAAATATTGTCCTTTTGATGTCAATAAACAAGCCTGTTGATGGTGGTGGTAGAAACATGAGTGTTGTTGCATTACCTTAACTGTGCAGATGCAATTAGCCCAATCAACTTGGCAAAGCTTGACTCTTAACAGAGTTTCAGGCAGATCAAGCAACCCCCTGCTGCACACAGTCACCCCAATGCAGGATTATAGCCTTGAGCAACACTGTTTGCCATTTATAGCATTGTGGCTCTGCAAAGGTTAGCTTTGGACCATACCTGCAAGCTTGAGATAGGATGTCTTATATTTCCACTACATGGTACTGGATTTAATTTTCCCTGGCAGCACATTTCCAATAGCCTAAGGAGACTTCTGCTTTGGGTTTTTCTTCAAACTGAATATACAAATTGTAGACACAGAGCAAGAAGTGTACTGCATTCTGCGTTCAGGAGGGATAGACAATTCCTCTTCAGGGTTTTGGTCCGTTATTTACTGGCCCCTGAAACAGAACACTCCACTCTTCTCCCTTCCCTTTCCCAATTAATCTCCTTCAGGTGTCGCTCAACAGTTTGTCAAAACTAAGCATCCTATTTTTGGTTTGGCAGAAACCTACTTATTTGTTTTTGGAGAGCTGCTGCCAGTGAGGAGATCTTTTCTCCTGGTAGGACTGGAAAACGCACAGAACCACAGCCCATCAGAGCCTACAGTCAGTCAATGTCAACAATACTGGGCTAGATGAACCAACAGCCTAGAACAGCCTTTCTCAACCTTGGGTTCCCAGATGTTGCTGGACTACAACTCCCATCATTCATAAACAGCAGTGGCAGCAGCCAGGGATGATGGGAGTGATAGTCCAGCAACACATGGGAATTCAGTATCAATATCAATGTAAATCCTGAAATCAGTTATCAATGCCAATGCTTTATGTAAAACTCTGTCTGGAGCTATGTAAATTCTCTAATCCTTGTGGAATGTGACACACCTTGACCTGTCTTACCCATTGTATCCCCACTTGGAATCTGATGTATTTCTGACATTTCTCCATCATGACACTGATGTTTGCAAGATAAGGGATGTCCCACTTTTGCACACATAAATGTGCATCTTTAAAAGACTATGCATACCTTCACTTGCAGAGATATTGAACCTTGGCTGCGACCAATAAAGAGACAATCAAAGGCTTAACAATTCGCTTTTCTTTTTCTTTGCCTGTCTGCCTTAGCATTTTTCCTTTGCTCTGACAGAGGAACCTAGTAACCATTTAGTTGGATACCTCGGAGGGGGCATAGATATAAGCTAGGCCTCCCTTGTTCTGGTAACATTGTCCAACTACATCTGGAAACCCAAGTTTGAGAAAGGCTGGTCTTGATGGACCAAGGCAGCTTCTTGTTAGGGGGAGGGCCATCATTCCGTGGTAGATCACATGCCTTGCGTATGGAAGGTCCCAGGTTTGATCTCCGGCATCTCCAGGTAGGACTACGAGACACCCTTGTCTGAAATCTGGAGAACTGCTGACAGTCAGGGTAGACAATACTGAGTGAGATGGGCCCAATGGTTTGATTTGGCATGTCAGTTTTCTGTGTTCTTATAAATGGGCAGAGTTCAAAAGACCTTCATCCCAAAGCCCCATATTCATGTTTCAATCTACCTGATTAGGGATCCCACGTCTTTCATCCACTCACAAATGGAACTCTCTGCACCCTAGAGACTTTGATAATAAAATAGGTTATGTGGACGGATTACTCATGCAAACTCATTTAGATTTATGCTGCTTACACAACTTATCTCTTACACCACCCTTCATGGAGGCTCCTCCCTCCCTTTTATTCTATTCTTGTTTGAAACAAAAGAACCCACCAAGCAATTATAATTGCTTCTTGTGAATTCCTTGAATATCCTCTATTGAGAGAGGGCATCAAACAGGCTTGGTTGCAAAGCTGAATATAGCTAGCATGAATCAAAACGAGAAATAGAAGGAGGAAATAACCATTTTTTAAAAATAAATCTCTCCAGGCTCCAGAAGTGGCTCCGTATGTTTGCTTTCGAGATAATGGGAAACGGTCCTGGCTGGTGTCTGATGAGATGCGATACTGACCCAAAGAATTGCATGCATTTAAGCTGGAATGGGGAAGCAGTCTGTAAAAAGCATTCATACTCTTGTGAATTTTGTTCATTTTGGAAGGAGCAAAAGTGTGAACATTCAGCACACAGACATTTGCCTTGTTTCAACGATTTCATATATATATATATATATAGAGAGAGAGAGAGAGAGAGAGAGAGAATGTTCTCGTGAAAAATTGTCAAGCACCTTTCAGTTTATGATCATATAGATGTGACATGGGAGAAATTGCATAAAATTAAATGCAAACTTAGAAACACAGGGTCAACTAGTCCAGCACCCTGCAATGCAGAGATCTCAGCTAAAACATCCCTGACAGATGGCAATCCAACCTCTGGTTAAATGCCTCCAGCCCAGCACCTTCTGAGGGAGTCCATTCCACTGCTGAGCAGCTGCTACCCAATTCAGACTTCCTGAAAGAATGTTTGTTGTTCAGTCGTTCAGTCGTGTCCGACTCTTCGTGACCCCATGGACCAGAGCACGCCAGGCACGCCTATCCTCCACTGCCTCCCGCAGTTTGGCCAAACTCATGCCAGTCGCTTCGAGAACACTGTCCAGCCATCTCGTCCTCTGTCGTCCCCTTCTCCTTGTGCCCTCCATCTTTCCCAGCATCAGGGTCTTTTCTAGGGAGTCTTCTCTTCTCATGAGGTGGCCAAAGTACTGGAGCCTCAACTTCAGGATCTGTCCTTCTAGTGAGCACTCAGGGCTGATTTCTTTGAGAATGGATAGGTTTGATCTTCTTGCAGTCCATGGGACTCTCAAGAGTCTCCTCCAGCACCATAATTCAAAAGCATCAATTCTTCGGCGATCAGCCTTCTTGATGGTCCAGCTCTCACTTCCGTACATTACTACTGGGAAAACCATAGCTTTAACTATACGGACCTTTGTCAGCAAGGTGATGTCTTTGCTTTTTAAGATGCTGTCTAGGTTTGTCATTGCTTTTCTCCCAAGAAGCAGGCGTCTTCTAATTTCGTGACTGCTGTCACCATCTGCAGTGATCATGGAACCCAAGAAAGTGAAATCTCTCACTGCCTCCTGAAAGAATACCCAAATTGAAATGCAGCTATCTTTGGAAAATTGCAGTACTCTGAATTCTGGGGTGACAGGTCTACAATCCCAAAATGCAGAAAAGCAGACATTGGGGGAAAGCAATGTCCAAACCATGAAAAGCTGAAATCTCACGTATGCAGTCTGTGGTCCTTACGATACCTGCATTTTTAAAGATGGATTTTGGAGGTGAAGAGACCTGATTCATATTGCTGTCATTAGCGACTCCTGTTTAGTGATTGCCAGTGCTTTTTTCCCAGTGGGAACTCACTGGAACTCAGTTCAGACACCTCTCAGGTGGGCACCATTGCCATTATAAGAGAACAAGGGTGAGTTCACGGTGAGGTCTGCCACCTCTTTTTTTCTAGAAAAATAGCACCCATGGTTGCTGTTTTGTGTCTTTAAAGGATGGTGGTTTTATTGCATTTTTTGGGTATTCTTCTCTGTTTGCTTTGCTGTGGTATATAAATCATCTAAAATAAATAAATATGGCAATGTTGTTGCTCCAAACTTGCCATATTCGTGTAATATTTTAACACATATGTCAGACCATCTGCAGCAGTTCCACTAAAATTTGAGAAATCTGCAGGCAGGGATGGAGGAGAAATCTGATGCAGCAAGCATATAAAGCCAAATCTATCACTTGTGTACATACAAACGAAGATGGTGGGGGAAAGTAACATGCAAAGATGCATTGTAAAAGGTAAAATCCCTTGTAAAAATGTGTACATTAGTCAAAACAGCATATAAAAATTCCATTCCTCATTTGTAAAGAATTCGATCGTTTGGAACTGCCTGCCTATTGATATCAGGCAAGCACCATTACCGAACTCTTTTCAGCGCCTCCTAAAACATTCTTGTTAAGACCAGCCTACCTAGATGTTTAGAAAGTTGGGGTAATTTAAACCTGTTTTAGTGTTTTAACTTTTGTTTTCTTTAAAGCATTGTTGTGATTTTTCTTGATTTTCTTGTTTTATCTTTCATAAACTGCTTTGAGGTTTTACAGTCAAGCAGTGTGTGTGTGTGTGTGTGTGTGTGTGTGTGTGTGTGTGTGTGAATATATATATAAAACCAAATCAAACATGTGTTCGTTTAGGAGAAATTCACACTTAGAGTGTTGGTGAATTTTCATGAGGATTCTCCCCCCAACATAGGTACAGGTACAGGTACCTTGGCCAAACAAAAGGGGCCATCCTTATCCTCCAACAACCTGTCTTGTACAAAAGGAACACGATGAGGGGAAATGGTTCTGGCTGTCCTATATTTTTCTGACAATCTCTTGGCCTAATGATATTGTTGTGCGCCGCCCCAGTCTCCAAGTGGAATTCCCAAGGTTCTAGGCGCTTACCCAGGGTTCGTGTTCCCTTTGGAGAATGAGGTACAGAGGAGACTGTGGTGTCTTTGTGATGTGTGGTTTATTCACACATACAGTGGTACCTCGGGTTAAGAACTTAATTTGTTCTGGAGGTCCGTTCTTAACCTGAAACTGTTCTTAACCTGAGGTACCGCTTTAGCTAATGGGGCCTCCCGCTGCCGCCACACCGCATGATTTCTGTTCTCATCCTGAAGCAAAGTTCTTAACCCAAGGTACTATTTCTGGGTTAGCAGAGTCTGTAACCTGAAGCGTCTGTAACCCAAGGTACCACTGTATAGATATAGATATAGATATAGATATAGATATAGATATAGATATAGATATAGATATAGATATAGATATAGATAAGTGGTCCTCAGCTCCCAGCCTCTATCATGGCACCCATTTTCACATACTCAATTCTAAATCAGGGTTCCCAACCTTCATGGTATGGTGAACCACAAGTGCAAATTTACTCGGTGGGCAAATTTACCCGTCAATTCATTGTCACAGGAGTTTTGGGCCTTGGGCCTTTGTCAGCAAGGCAAGGTGAGGTAACTGCCTTGGGCAGCAGGATCCACAGGGGCGGCAGATCTGGCCTCCAAGGAATGTGTTGCCTACTGCTGCTGCCACTGTGGCAGCAATGGCTGTGGCAGATACCTTGAAGCCTGGATCTGCCACTGCAGCAACAACCGCATCTACAGTGGCCTCTTGATGAATGGGAGGCACTGCTGCCTCCTTCCACCCCTAGGGAGGAGGTGGTAGGAGCTGCCTTCTGGGGTCTCCTGGGCTCTGCTCTCACCCAGCGCGATTCAGAGCAAGCCCAGTTCCCCTTCACAATGGCCTATGCTTCTCACTTCAGCTGTTGGGTAAGGCTGATTTGATTCATCTCCTTGTTGCCGATGTAGATTGTCACTCACCCCTTGCTCCCTGGTGGGCAGAGGGGTGCCATTTTGTGGTTTACTTCAGGTGCTAAAATACCTTGGGCCAGCGCTGTTTGGCAGCCATCTCTTTCATGCTTTTTTACTAGCCTTTTCTTGAGCTATCCAAGCCAACAATTTACTTAACGCCCAAACTAATGTGGAGTTGGTTGAATTATTTATAGTTCTTACAGAGTTACTCACAGTTTTGTTTATGGGAATGTAAGAACCACCTGATTGCAGAATATTGTTTCATGAGCTATAAAAATTATTCTAAAAACAGACGGGTACTGAAGCAGTGCTAGATAGAACTAACTCCACATCAACTTGGACTAAACTATTACAGTACCTAACTGTGGCAGCAGATCCAGAGATGGTTCCCCATGGAGCAGTCACACAGGGAATTGCCTCTGATGGGCTGGTGCTGATAATGTGCCAATAAAATGAAGCAGTATTCATCACACCAGTTAAGTATATTATTTGGGCTTCCTTATGTTAAGTCCTTATACTGGCAGTGGGGGTAGAAGATAGGCATTGTGGCTAGTCACCATTGATGGCCTTTCTGTCATGAATCTGCCTAACCCTTTCTTAAGGTAAAAGGTAAAGGACCCCTGGACCGTTACGTCCAGTCAAAGGCGACTATGGGGTTGCAGCGCTCATCTCACTTTCAGGCTGAGGGAGCCGGTGTTTGCCCACAGACAGCTTTCTGGGTCGTGTGGCCAGCATGACCAAACACTTCTGGCACAACAGAACATCATGACGGAAACCAGAACGCATGGAAACACCATTTACCTTCCCACCACAGTGGTACCTATTTATCTACTCACACTGGTAGGCTTTTGAATTGCTAGGTTGTCAGGAGCTGGGACAAAGCAATGGGAGGTCACCCTGTTGTGGGGATTCAAACTGCTGACCTTCTGATCAGCAAGCCCAAGAGGCTCAGTGGTTTAGACCACTGTGCCACCTGCATCCCTAATCGTTTCTTAAGGACATCCAAAAGAGGATTAGATAGATTCATGGAGGTTAAGGCTATGTTCCACCTCAACTTTCCAGACATTGGCAGCAGCATGGAAGGAATCATGGAACTGTAGATTTAGAAGCAACCCAGGGGTCATCCAGTCCAATCACAGCTAAAGACTCTCTGACAGATGGCCATCCAACCTCTCTTTAAAAACCTCCAATGAAGGAGAATTCCCAACCTACTGAGTTAGTCTGTTCAACCCATTAGACAGCTCTTACCACCAAAAAGTGCATCCTAAAGTTAGGGGCGCGGGTGGCACTGTGGTCTAAACCACTGAGCCTCTTGGGCTTGCTGATTGGAAGGTCAGCGGTTCGAATCCCCGCGACAGGGTGAGCTCCCGTTGCTCTGTCCCAGCTCCTGCCAACCTAGCAGTTCGAAAGCATGCCAAAAAGTGCAAGTAGATAAATAGATACCGCTCCGGCGGGAAGGCGTTTCTGTGCGCTGCTCTGGTTTTGGTGTTCCGTTGCGCCAGAAGCGGCTTAGTCATGCTGGCCACATGACCCAGAAAAACTGTTTGTGGACAAACACTGGCTCCCTCGGCCTGTAAAGCGAGATGAGCTCCACAACCCCAGAGTCATCTACGACTGTCCTTTACCTTTACCTTTTAATGTTAAGTTGGAATATCCTTTCTTGTAATTTTAATCCATTGGTTTGGTCTTCCATGTGAGAGCCTTTCAGATATTTGAAGATGGTGAACATTTCACCTCTCAGCCTTCTGTTCTCCAAGCTAGACATACTCAACTCATCTTGGTCACTTCCCCTGCACACGTTCCTGCTTGTCAATATCCTTCTTGTGCTCTGAATTGAACACAGCACTCCAGGTGGGGTCTGATCAAGGCAGAATAGACAGGGGTACTATTATTTCCCTTGATCTGGACACTATATCTCTGTCTAGAATTGCATTAGCCTTTTTTGCTGCTGTATCCAATTATTGACTCACGTTAAGCTACTAAGTCCCTAAGGATGCATAGGACAAGAGCTTAAACTGAGTGGTATAATCACTTGGCAGAAGTTCCTGGTTCCTGCTTGGATCTTCAGTATTATTATTTTTTTACAGGGATTCTTTTGAAACGGGGAGGATTTTTTTAAAGGAAAAAGATCTGCCATGGGGGGGGGGAGTCATGTCATTGAGAAAGGGCAAGGACTTTTGTTAACCTTCTTACAAAAGAAGAACAGTTAATCATGCCAAAATTGAAATATTTCCTGGAGAAACCTGTGCTCAGCAATCTTCATCTCTCTGCAGAACGAGGTTTTATGAGCGGAGAGATAAATCAGGCAAATTAATAGTCTGGCACAATGGGAGGGAGAAGGAGATAAGGTTTAAAGTCATATTAAAAAAAAAAATATGACCCATATACCTTAACCGTTAATCCGATCTTCATAAACTCCCATTTTGTAGAATTTTTACTAAGAACATGGCCTCTCTGACCAGAGGATGTCCAGAGATGAAATTAATGTGCTTTTTTATGAGCAGGATGAGATCCTCTTCTGAGAAGACAACTGAGGCCGAAGTTCTCTACAGCAGTGTTAAGTGAAACTACATCTTGCAGCCTATGGATGGGATATGCCACACAGCTGGGCTTCATCCTGCCCTCTAGATCCCTTCCTACCCATCAGCTGTTGCAGGGTGCAGCTGGGAGGAGAAGGGGCTTTCATAGAATCATAGAGCTGGAAGAGACCACAAGGGTCATCCAGTCCAACCCCCTGCCAAGCAGGAAACACCATCAAAGCATTCCTGACAGATTGCTGTCAAGCCTCTGCTTAAAGACCTCCAAAGAAGGAGACTCCACCACACTCCTTGGCACCAAATTCCACTGCCGGACAGCTCTTACTGTCAGGAAGTTCTTCCTAATGTTTAGGTGGAATCTTCTTTCTTGTAGTTTGAATCCATTGCCCCGTGTCCGCTTCTCTGGAGCAGCAGAAAACGACCTTTCACCCTCCTCTATATGACATCCTTTGATATATTTGAACATGGCTATCATATCACCCCTTAACCTTCTCTTCTCCAGGCTAAACATACCCAGCTCCCTAAGCCGTTCCTCATAAGGCATCGTTTCCAGGCCTTTGACCATTTTGGTTGCCCTCCTCTGGACACGTTCCAGCTTGTCAGTATCCTTCTTGAACTGTGGTGCCCAGAACTGGACACAGTGTTCCAGGTCATGCGAAATGAAGGGCCTCTTTCTGCATAGCTAAACTATGGAATTCAACCATCCAAGAGGTAGTTGTGGGTGCCAACTATGATTCTATGAATTTTCCAACCTTTACTGGATGTATGCATTGCTCAAGGTGAGTTGCCTATTAGAGGAAAGGCTTGAGACTCGGGTTTGCCATTTTCACTTGCAATTATTATTTTTTAGGTGTGGGGTGGGGACTTCACATCTAGTTCCACCCTAAGGACCTGGCAGCACTGTGACGGTCGAAAGCCAACAGCTGCCATAGAGAAGTCTCAAAGACTTTGTGTATTAGATAGATGTCCAGCAGCTCCAGGGTTACAGCTTCCTGATGTGATGGTTTCTGTAGCTTCTTTTCTCTTCTTGCCCACCCGCCGCCCCAACCAAAGGACAAGAACGAGGGAAAATAAATTCTGCCTGCCAGTTACATCTAACAATCTCAGTAAGGGATAAAGAAACACACATCTCACTTAAACCAGAAAATCTACTTCTGTACTGCTGGCAAATATAAAGGCTGCTTTCCCTCTGCTTCATGTTGCTGCCGTTCTGGCCAGCCATTCTGCAAGCTATAGATTTGATCATTAAAAAAAAGGCCAAAAGGGGGAAAAATAGCCCCAAACAAACCCAAAACAAACAAACCAAAGCAAGCTTTCAAGTGGCAATAGGGAGCAACAGCCAAGTGAAATTCAGTGCTAGAGTTTATATCCAAGCTTAAAGGGAGAGTATCCATAGAGTATCAGGCCTGAGTGCTCACTGGAAGGACAGATCCTGAAGCTGAGGCTCCAATACTTTGGCCACCTCATGAGAAGAGAAGACTCCCTGGAAAAGACCCTGGTGTTGGGAAAGATGGAGGGCACAAGGAGAAGGGGACGACAAAGGACGAGATGGTTGGACAGTGTTCTCAAAGCTACTAACATGAGTTTGACCAAACTGCGGGAGGCAGTGGAAGACAGGAGTGCCTGGCGTGCTCTGGTCCATGGGGACACAAAGAGTCAGACACGACTAAACAACTAAACAACAACAACAAATCTATAGAGTGGCTTTTTTTCTTTTAAAGAAGTCTGTATTTCTCCTTCAGGACTAAGGCTGGAGTGGGGAACATTTTTCCAGTTGGGGGCCATGTTTGCTCCTGGGAATGCTTTGAGAACCACATGCCAGTTGCCCTCAATTCCTTGAAAGCAACGTTCAAAAGGTCACACAACTGGGTTGTGCCAGAGGCAAAAGTGGGAGGATCAATGAATGTATATCTGACCTTTGCACAGTAGACTAGTTTCTATACACATTCTCACCCACCCCTCTCTATCCTCCACCCAGGCAAGCAGAGAGTTCAAGGACACATTGAGGACTCTAGCCTGGAGAGATGGGGTGTCGCTAGGGAGAGACTCAAGGGCCAGATAAAAAAGCCTGAAGGGTCACAACAGGCTGCAGACCTGATGTTCTTCACTACTGCCATAGAGAATAGCAATCTAGATGGGGTGAGTAATAGTGTGACCCAGTATGCAGCAACTTTTGTATGTTTACAGATATTCCACTTGAAAGAAGATTAGCTTCCTGGATGAAAAAGAAAGCTTAAAGTGTGTGTCAGAGAAAGAGAGGTGTGTGTGTGTGGGGGGGGGGGGCTAAATGAGAGGTCCTTAGGGCATGACAGGAGTTCAGTGGCAGAGCATCTGCATTGCATGCATAATGTACCAAGTTCAATCCCTGGCATTTCCTGGTAGGGTTTGGACTCCATGTCCAAAACCCTGGAGAACTTCTGCTGGTCAGCGTAGACAGTACTGAGGCAGATGGACAGATGGGAAAGAAGGAATTGGCAACAGCAACCAGAACAGACCCTTATGTTTGACTATATGTGCAGCTCACAACCTTGTTATTGCCAACACACTCTTTGACAAAAAAAACAACAACATTTCAACCATCATGGAGGCACCCTTGGTCGAACCACTGGCACCTCTTAGACTATGTAATTGTCCGAGCTGAAGATCACCATGATGTGCTCCTTACCAGAACTATGACGAGTGCCGACGACTGCTGGACAGATCACCGATTAATACACTCCATGATGGCTATCAAGATTATACCTCAACACAGGCTTCAAGGAAGGAAACCAAGGCACAAAATGAACACTCAAGCCCTTCAAGATCCTATTAAACAGGATTGTTTCCAAACAACTCTTAAGGACCATCTGCTTTCGGGGAGCCCTGATAACATCAAGGAACACTGGACCAAGCCTAAAACATCCATTTTTGCAGCCTGTGAGCAAACTATTGATACCAAACCAAGAAACACCAGGAGTGGTTTGATGAGAGTGGTATAAACACCAACAACTGGGAAACACTGGCCTGCAAGCGCTCCAATTGGAGAACAGCCTTTACCAAAAGGTGTCATGGGCTTTGAAGACGCTTGAACTCAGGACGAAAGGGAGAAATGAGCTAAGAGGAAGGCACGCTTGGCAAACCCTCACCATGATCAACTTCCGCCCGGAAACCTATGTCCCCACTCCACTGTGGAAGGACGTGTGGATCCAGAATTGGCCTCCAAAGTCACGGACTCACTGTTAAGATCATGTTCATGGAAGACAATCTTACTTGGCCATGAGTGATTGCCACCAGGGAACCATAGCTATAAAAAAACTGGTGGTATTCAACTAAGGTTTACTTAATGGACTTAACTTAGTCACCTTTGTTAATTTCACTCTGAGGTAAAAGTGACTTAAATTCCCCCCTCAAGTGGAACATTGGTTAATAAGATGATCATGTGGGATCCTTCTCAAATGACTGTAATGCCTCCTTTATTCTTTCCATCTACCGTCTCTGGGCATCATGTACACAAATTCCTGGGTCGCTATAAAAAAAATGATCTTTAAGAGGAAGAATCAGAAAGCCTTTGTGCAGTAAGGGATTCATTCAGAAGAAACAATGGTCTGTCTGTTTAACCAACCATCCATCTCTAGCTAGATACAGATATAGACATTTGGGGCTGAGGGATTTGCATGAGGTGTATGAGATCCTGCTTTGTTCCATGATGGTCTTTTGAAATGCAAATTCTACCATGCTGATCTACTTATGCTAATACCTCCTAAACAAGGGCATTAAAGTAATAGCTTCCTATTAGCACAGAAATGCTACACAACTGGCATTAATTGCTAATATTTGAGACTCCTGGGGATAGCTAAGGTCCCCAGCCTGAATTGTTTCCAGCCCAAAGATGGTACTAATGAAAGTATTTTTCAATTTAGCTGCTCCTAAATGTGTTAAAAAGGAACATGGGATAGAAGTTTTGCTCAGTTCTAGCCTGGTTCACAAGTGCCATATTTTTACAGCTTGATGCATTGTCACATCGCAGCTGAATGTGTGAATGGAAGACCCTGAAAATCATGGGACTACATCTTTAAATTCATGAAATGCCTGGGGCAGAGCGTTCTCTGTGGCAGCTCTATAGGTGTAGAATTCTCTCCATAAAGAGGAGCCTCTGTTCCTTCATTGCACAGCTGTGTGTGCACCCTATTTTTTCTGATTATAAATTGTTTTAAACCAGGGATCAGTAACCTTTTTCAGCTATGGGCTGGTCTACCATCCCTCAGACCACAATCTACTCATGTAAAAACACGCTGGTTCCCGGACCATCTGTGGGCTGGATTTAGAAGGCGATGGGCTGCATCCGGCCCATGGGCCTTAGGTTGCCTACCCCTGTTTTAAACCCTGGGGACTAATGTTATCTATATCTATCTATCTATCTATCTATCTATCTATCTATCTATCTATCTATCTATCTATCATCTATCATAGTTACAGTATATCTCACCTTTCCCACACAGAGCTTAACACGGAGTGCATGGTTCTCCCTCTCTCCATATTATCCTCATAATGACCCTCAAGGTAGGCCAAGCTGAAAGACTGCAACTGGTCCATGATTAACCCAGGCAAACTTCATGACTGTGTGGGGATTTGAGCTCTGGCCTGGCCTGGCCTGGCCTAAATGCAGACTTCAGAATTAAACCCTGGGTTAATTTGAGGCATGAGAGCTAAACGGAGCCTCCTTGGACAGAAGCAGTGTATCTCTGTGTACCAGAATGGTAGTGATTTACAAGATGGGAATTACTTTCACCTTCATTTCCATGGAAATGGATTGCGCTTTTTTATCTGGGAAGGCATTTCTTATTCCTTATGTTCTTAAGCCTTCTGTGGCTCCCATTCCAGCTGAGTTTAGAAGCTTTCGTTGCTAACTCTGAAGTGGCTCAGCTATGACTGGCTCAGATAAACTGGAAGAGAGCATTCACTTAAGGCATGGTGGCATTTCATGTCCCTGGACTGCTGCTCTCATTTTTAGTTCTACAAATACAGCTCAACCATAGCCCAATAGAAGGCTAGAAAAGGAGTAGGGAGGGAGAGAGCAGTATTATCTGTTTTATTTGTCAAAGAATAATGGTTGCCATTAAATACTTCCTACTCCAAGTCTCAGTTTCCAGGGTCCTAAGAGAGAGATGGCCGAAGGGGATGAAGTTACGGCGTCCGTTGACAATTTTATTCCTTATGGACCTAAAACAATACAACCCTTTTCCTAACTCTTCACTTTTAAAGTTTATGCCTGCCTTTTGCACCCCTGTTTCTCCCATCGCAGCAGGCCCCAGGGTGAACTGGCCCATTAAAGGGAAGGCATCCCACGAAATGGTATGTGGTGCATCGTAAAAAGCAGTTCGCAGCACCCTCATTTCTTATGCCCATCGTTTCTCGTGGAGGAGAAATATAGCTTACTGCTGTCTACACAAGGGTGTTTTTGTGAAGCTCTCCATTTCATATGTTGCCTCTCCAAGCCCTCCCAGCTGCAAAGAATGGGGAGCTCAACACTCTTGAAGCAAAACCCCAGGTTTCTAAGTGATTTCTTTTCCAGCACAGCTTGCTTGCCACAGGGAAGGCCATATCTTTATGGTACAGGGGTAGACAATATTCCCAGCTGGATAAATGCATCTTTACCACAAATATCTGTTTTGTATGTTTCCAGTTTTGTTTAAAATGTATTTGCTGGTTTTTGTTTCTAACTGTTTTTGCTTATCTTTAGTGTGCATCACCTTGACAGTAGTCTGTGACTCTTGTTCATCTGTTGAGGGCCATATTTTCTCAGGAGTGTCAGGGACCGTGCTGAGGAGGGCTGCACTGAGGAAGAATGGTGTGAGCCACCCCCTCCTCCGATCCTGAATCTTCCCAGGAGCAGGATGACAGTATAGATTTGGAACAGTGGTTTGCAGAGGGGCCTAGTTCAGAATGCAGAAGCTGGGAAACACTGGATGGGGAACAGCTAGCAGAATAAACACTAGAAGAGAAAGAATTAACAGACTCACAGTCTCTGGGTAGTATTCTCTCACCTTCCCCAAAGTCCCGGGAAAGCTCAGAATGGGGCAGAACAGAAAACACAGCAGCTCCAAACTCATATCACTAGACGTAGAAGTGATGTAGATTAATAGGGACGGAAGGGGGAGTGAACTTAATTGGGAGGCACCACTATTCCTAAGGTGACATGTTCTTTGTTCTCTTGCTGTGATTATTAAAGTTTCTAAGTGGTAAGAAGACTCCTTTTCCTTTGCTTATCTACTGCCATGGGGGGGGGGGAGCCGATTCTCTGAAGCCTGACAAGGAGTGATCTGTCATGGGCCACATAACAGTGGTGGGCGGAGCTACCCCTTTACCCTTCCTCTTTCTACCACCCCTTCCTCTCTCCCTTTTGCCACACCCCTTTTCTCCCACCCGCCCCCTTTCTCACAGGTGAATGAAGTCATTGTTCTAGCTACTTTTGTCTCTGGCCCCACACATCCCTAGCATGTGACCTCTGGGAGCTGCCCAGAAGGGAATACACCTCTGGAGGTGAAAGTATCCCCCTTTCCCTGGTCCAGGAGAAACTTCCCTTACATAGAAAGGCAGAGAAATTTAATGTCTCTAGACAATACAAATATATGAAGAACCCTGTTGGGTCAGACCAAAGGTCGATCTGGTCCAGCCTTAGATTTTCCACGGTGACCAATCATGTGCCACTGGGAATCCCACAAATGGGAAATGAGCACCACAGCCCTCTCCTGCTCATGATCTTCATCTCAACTGGTATTCAGAGGTGCACCACTTCTGATCCTGGAGGTACTGTAATAATAGCCATCATAACTGGTAACCAGTAAGACACTTAATAGTGTGCCTGTGTTAGAGATGGGCAAATCTGTTGATTTGGGGGCTCTCAATTTCTTTCTCATATCTTAAATTTAATTCTCCACATTTCTTCAGCAAGCCTTAAAAAAAAAAACAATTTTCATGACAGTTCATCAACATTTACTGGAAATTTCCTCTAACATACATAATTGTTATGCACTTTTGACTAATATACACATTTTTTGCAAGTAAGTGTCCCCAGTATTATCATTTTTGTATGTGATTCTCTCTCTCTCTCTCCTCTCTCTCTCTCTCTCTCTCTCTCTCTCTCACACACACACACACACACACACACACTTCCCCCAAGAGATGCATTTCTGAATGTATAGTTTCATTGGAGAATAGCATTGCAAAATTCAGAGAAATACAGATTTCAAAGGATAGTTGTGTTTCAGTTTGTGTACTGTTTCACAATGTTTGAATTCAGTCATTTCTCATTAAAATGCAAACAAAATCAAATTTCTCTTCCATTCCCCATCTGTATACACTCTATAGTCATCCATTGCATGCCCCTCTTTTCCATTTACCTTAACTCTACACAATCTCCTTAACCCTAAAACCCAATTAGCTCAAATCAAGAAAAATTACTAGGTAGGAAAGGAAGCATCTATTTCATGGCAGATGACAGGTGAGCCACTATGATTCATAGAAAGGGAAGATTTCCACCACTGCAAGCTGCATCTATCTTCCCTTGGAGACTTATGGAGCCAGTCTCTATTCTTAGTCTTCAATTTATCTGCGTGTACACACTGTAAAAATTGAGCTGCTCCCAAAGGAAGTCTGAACTGTTCCATCATAACTTAGCTGCTCCAAGTTTGAGTTTTTGGTGCTTAAAGGAGCAACAGAATTTAAGCAAGCATATTACCCACAGCCTTTTCTTGCTGATGGAGCTTTGTTAAGGATGTGGGAAGGAAATGAGAGCTTCATTCCCCTTCACTGTTACAGCCAATATGCTTCTGGCTACCTGGTGGCAACCCATCTGTCTTAGGAGACATTGGAGGAGTGTGACTTTGAGGGTGAAGTCAAGCTGTTGGAAGGTTACAGTGCCTGCTGTGGCTTGGAGAGACCAATGTGGGAGAGACATGTTTTGTTGCAGATGGGGCAGTGGAAGGCATCCAGTTGTGTTGCTGCAGATGTACCATGGCGTTTCTTCTCTCTGCGCTCCTCCCAGCGGCCATTCCTCCTCTGCTCACTGCTATGGATGCATGGACGGACTCCCTGTCTCCAGGCACTGCGGTCATCTGCAGGGAATTCCCACATGGTGAGGTTGGTGTTGCCAACCTTCATGTGACATGTGCAGACACCTTTTAATGCAGAGTTGGTCTGCCAACTGGCCTGGTGCCTGAAGCCTGAAGCCAGCTCCCCATAGAGCATGTCCTTGGGGATCCTGCCATCTTCCATTCTGTGGTCTTAACTATGCCAGCTGCTGAAGCAGTTGTTGCTGAAACAGGAATGTGAACATGTTGGAAATGTGGGCTTGGGAGAGCACATCTTTGTTTGAGACTCTGTCCTGCTTTGTGATGCCCCAAATCTTCCAGATGCAGTGCATGTGGAAGGCATTGAGGCATCACTCCTGGCTGTTGTAAATTGCCAGTGACTTACTTCCATAAGCAGCATGGTAGACCTTCATCTGTCATTGGATGTCAAAATCACATTCTCCCATAACATTTTGGAGAGGCGAGCCATTGCTGTAGGCTACCTTGCCAATATGCTTGTTCAGCTCAGCATCAATGGAGAGGCTGCTGGTTATGGTGGAATCCAGATAGACAACGTTGTTTACTCCATTTCAAGCATGCGGAAATCACTAGTGAGATGGGTGCTTGTGGTCTTTTCATGGGTATCTGACTGGCCACTATGAGAACAGGAGGGACTTTGGCCTGATCCAGAAGAGTTCTTGTGCACTTATGCATTGATGGTGACCCACAATCTTCTGAAGGTCAGCAGACTCTTCCACTCCCACACCTGAGATTTCTGTTCTAGGAACTTCCCTCTGGCAGATACAGGCATGTTCCATTATCTGTGTTGCTCACCTTATCTCAGAACCAACATGGTGTGCTTCAGATGTGACTGGACTACAACTTTCACTACCCCTGGCCATTATCTATGCTGGCTGGGGCTAATGAGAATTAGAGTCCGGAAACATCTACATCTCACATTATTGTGGGAGCCCATAATAATGTTGGGTATAAGTTCCCTCTGAGTGAAAGCCAGGGTGGGAGTGTGTGCACTACTCCAAGTGAGAGATGGGGTGGGGTCCTTGTGGATGTTTGAAGATCAAGTATCAGATCCACACTTTTGGAGACAGGAGTATCATCTGAAACAAGGCAATGTCCTGCATGCTATCTTTCTGTTTTTGTAGTGGTATTGTTCTGTCTTCTGTTTCGTTTAAAGCTATTGAATTAGGTTAGCTTACTTGTATTGTTCTATACAATGCTGAATAGTTTAAGCTAAACCAGGATCTGCAAGTTTCTGCCACTTATGGTAGAATGCAGGTGCACATTTTGTTTGGGGCTACATTGAAAATCTGCCTTCTTACCTTGTGTCCAGTCCTAGTTTTGATCTAGAACAGAGGCAACTGGAATCTGGGAGAAATGTTAGAGATAATAGGCCTCTGAATGTCAGTTGCTGGGATGTACAAGTGCTGTGGGGAGTGTGGCCCTGCTTTTTTTTGTTGACAGCATGCAAGCCAACTTTTGTGCTCTATCTGGAACTTTGGAGAGGGGCTCAAAGAGGACAGAGCACTTGCATTGTATTCGATGAGCATCTTTTTGAAACTGGGCTCATGGAAGGAGCTAAACCTCACTGTGAGGATTGCATGTCTCCTACCCACCCCAAACCCACACACATTCAGCACTGACAGGTGGGTGTTCTGGAAACCTGGCAAGCAGAAGTGACAGCTTTGAGGTGGGTTGCACAGGCCAATTCATTACATGATCCTGTGCCAAACACAACAAAACCCAAGGACAGGAAGAGAAGCCATCCCACTCACCAGCCACCTTTGCCAGGATAACACACTCCCCTCCTTTCTTCCCTTTGTTATAGCCAAGGCCAGCATGAAGACTGAGCATCCTTGGACAGCTGGAGAGACTCCAGAACTCAGGAAGGCCCGCAACTGTCCTCCTTACAAAGAAGAGATTAACCCCTCCTTTCTCCATTGTTGCTATATCACAGGGGTAGCTTAGCTCCAGCATTTGACTTTAATTGTTTATACCACATGCACTGAGGGCTCGTCCACACTTCTGCCTGTCTCATGCCTAGAAAGCATGGGGCCAAGTAGTTTTCTGTTTGACTCCCTCTTTCTAGGCATGTGTTTATGTGGTTTCCCCTGGCCCTGTTCCTTTCCCAGGGAAAACACATTCTCTAGTGCTAAATCTGGACAAATGTCAATTCAGAGGAAACTGCTATTTGTTTCGAATCAGCACTAAACAGCAGGTTTTCCACTGACATTCATGGATTGCTCTGGGCCATCCAGTCTGAACCATAGTGATCCTAGGTTGTTTGTACCTACCTGATCTGATGCTGAAGTCCCTTTGAATATGCCCAATTTGGCTCAGGCTAAGTCCAGTGCACAGCCCTAACATATAGAATCTAAGAATCATAGAGTTGGAAGGGACCCCAAGGGTCATCTAATTTAAACCACTGAGCCTAGGGCTTGCTGATCAGAAGGTCGGTGGTTCGAATCCCCATGACAGGGTGAGCTCCCATTGTTCGGTCCCTGCTCCTGCCCACCTAGCAGTTCAAAAGCACGTCAAAGTGCAAGTAGATAAATAGGTACCGCTCCGGCGGGAAGGTAAACGGCATTTCTGTGCGCTGCTCTGGTTCGCCAGAAGTGGCTTGTCACCCAAATGAGATTCTGACTAAGCATTAGAAGAACATTTCTTGTAATTTGAAACTGTAGGTTTGGGTCCTGCCCTCTGGAGCAGCAGAAACCAAGCTTGCTCCAACTTCCACGAGATAGCCCTTCAGATATATGAATATGGCTAGCATATCACCTGTCAGTCTTCCCTATATGTATGTTTGTGTGCGCGCGCAAATCTAGCGACTGCTGCTTAGAAAGACAAAGCCAGAGAAATGCACGTGACAGGACTGATAGAAGAAGACGAAATGAAATGCAGCCCTCTTGGCCTGCCTTTTGTAAAAAGGCAATGCTGTGAGAGATGTCCAGCTGCTGCAGAGGGAAATTCTTCAGAGAACGATTCCCATTAGGACTAATTGGTTTGTCAGTGTCCTCCTCATTACCATTCCCCCCTCCCTCCGCAGTTTCGATTTCCTAAGGTTTGAGAACAAAGAGCTCTCGTTCCTGAAGCACATTTGTGGAAGCAAAGGGGGAGGGGAGCCAGAAATCTGTAGGCCCCTGAGGGGAATCGCATTGACTCAGTGGAAGTTCCTTTGTACGTTACACATAGGAACTGTCAACATATGTCCGAATCTATTTGTTTCTGTTTCCCCTCAGAAGTGGCATTGCACCATTTACACACTGGTGGCAAGGAACTGTGTTTTCTTTGAAATACAGTTGAGCTGCTGCCAGCCAGTGTTGGCAATGCTGAACTAGCTGCCTCAGTACGAGGGCAGGTTCTTACCAGAGGAAACACTGTGGGCCAGTGGCACAGCATTTGTTCAGCATGCAGAAGGTCCAAGGTTCAACCCCCAGCATCTCCAGGCAGGACTCAGAGAGAACCCTTCCTAAAACCCTGGAGATGTGCTGCCTGTCAGTGTAGACACTACTAAGCTAGCTGGACCAAGGTCTGACTTAGCACGGGGCAGCTTCCCATGAAGGGCCAAAATTTAGCCATCCACAATGGGTACAGCTCCAAGTACTCCCATTTCGTTTTCAGGCAAGAGAACCACCTTGATGTCCCAGTCCTGGGTCATTTGGGTGGCATACCAATGTTTCTTCCTGTCTTTGGGTCATGAACATCTCCCCCCCCCCCTCTGAAACATCAGTTTGGACCCTGAAAGAGAAGGGCAGGTGAGTCAGGAGAAGGAGGTAAGTAGCACAGGCCAGAGAACATACCCTCCAACATTTCTCCAATGAAAATAGGAACATCCTATTCCATAATAATGATGATGATAATAATTTGCCCCGGCCACTCTGGCTGGCTTCCAACATCGATAAAAACCATAATAAAGCATTGGTCATTTTTTTTTTATAAAAAAACCTTCCCTATACAGGGCTGCCTTCAGATGTCTTCTAAAGGTTGTATCATTGCTTATCTCCTTGGTTTACATAATTCCCTGCTCTCCAACATTTCTTCGGTGAAAATACAGATGTCCTAAGGAAAAGCGGGACATTCCAGGGTCAAATCAGAAACAGGGATGGCTTCTCTAAATCCGGGACTGTCCCTGGAAAGTAGAGACACTTGGAGGGTCTGAGAGCAGGGGCGGAGCAAGGGGGTTTGGTGGGGACGGTCCGCCCCGGGTGCCCTCACTGAGGGGGGTGACATTTAGCATGCCGCCTGCCTGCAACTCCCCAGCCTACCCCGAGCCGTCAGGGGGAAGGGGGGAGCTGAGCCACTTTGCCAGAGGCATTCCCCCATTCCCCCTTAGTTTTCACAGCTGGGGGAGACTTGGGAGTTGCGGGTGGGTGGTGCTCGAAGATCTGCCATTGGCGGCTCACTCGTCCCCCAGCTGCAGGGTGTGCACGCCGCTCCGTGCACCCAAGTAACTATCCCGTGCCTTGGAGGGCACCCTTCATGCACTTCCCCCCTCGGGAAAGTGCCCACCCTGGGCAGTGTGGCCTTATGCTCCACCACTGTCTGAGAGAAGTCCTAAAACTCATCCTGCCTCCAGCAACCAGAGACCTCCACTGAGTCAAAGCCTTTCCTTTCCACAGGAAGGAAATGCAGGCTGCAGGAAAACCTCTCTCTCTCTCTCTCTCTCTCTCAGCTTTCTTCATGTGAAAGGCAATTTCAATGAGGTGGTTTCCCCCCCTTTTTTAAAACATTTGGAAAGCCAGCACTCCACTGATAATGGACAACCTAAAATTACTTTTTAATGGTAATGTGAGAAAATCCATTGCTTTTAACGATTCCAAACCCTTCCACTATTTTTACTTATTCAAGGCAGTACAGGGATTTTATAAAGAGTAATGTATAATTTAAGTTGGAGGTGAAAAAAACAGAATCGGAGCCAGAATTGTACGATAGCAAAACAGGGGAAGTATGATGGGGAGTGGAGGGGGAAGCCCTGAAGCCTTAGTACAGAATTAGAATTTTACAGCATCATGTGGCTACCGAGATTCACCTCATCGGAGGCATATTAGCCAGAATTCAAAGGGATTCAAAGCATTCCAATGGATCAAAGAGGTTCTGGAATCCCATGGCTATATTTTTAGTGCTTCCATTTGGCCAACAGCTGCTCTAGCCCTGTGATTATACCACAGCCCTGGCCATATAGCTGTCCATCAGAATTCACCTGCACATACTCATCACAGAATGGCTGCAGTACCAAGTATGCATATCTGAATGAGTCACCCATCACAAATCAAAATCAAAAGTCTAGCTTGGGAAATCTGTGGACTCTGGATCCAGGCACACAACACAGCCAGCAATAAACGAAGAAAGTGGTGTCTGTTTACTTCCCTGGTTCCAGAAGCCCTGAAGCTCCCAATGTGTTGTTGCTTCAGCAGTGAAGCAGTTCAGACTGAGAGCATCATCAGGAGTTAAGAACGCAAGAAGAGACTCCTGTATCAAGCCAATGTCCCATCTAGTCCAGCTGTCCCCACAGTGGCCAACCAGGTGCCTGCAGGAAACATGCAAACAGGATTCATGCACAAGAGCCCTCTCTCCTCCTGCAGTTTCCAGCAACTGGTATTCAGGAGCACTGCTGCCTCCAACTGTGGAAACAGAGCATAGCCATCATGGCCAATAGACACCAGCAGCCCTCTCCTCCATTTATCTGTCTAATCCTCTTTTAAAAACTATCCAAGGTGGTGCCTATCACTGCCTGCTGGGGGGCGGGGCGGGCGGTTGAGTTCCATTGTTAATTATGTGGCAAATTCCTTTATTTTATCTGTCTGAATCTTCCAACATCCCAACGTTGCGGATGTCCACAAATTCTAGTTTTAGGATGAGAGGGAGAAAAACTGATTGTCCACTTTTATAAACTTGTCTGTGCAGTTGTATAAGCTTCCATCCTGTCACCTCTGACTCACCTATCCCCTGAACTATAAGGCCCCAAGAGCTGTCATCTTCCATCCATAGGAGAGCTGCTCCACCCCCTTGATGATTGTGGCTGCCCTTTCCTGAACCCTTTCCAACTCCACAAGATACTTTTTGAGGTGAGGTGGCCAATACCGTTGGAGGCTCCAGAAGCTGGGCTCTGATATGGGCAGGTGCTTACACGTGCTTCCTCCAGAAGCAGCTCACCTTGTGGGGCCAGGTGCAACGTCGCCTTTCCAGGAGTAGCATTGCTACTGCCTACCAGAAGGTGGCATGGAGGTCAGTGAAGTGCAGGCGTGTTGCTGGGAACAATAGATTGGCTTCCCTGGTGTGTCTGCCCTATGCTGACATGCCCCAACCTTGCCCCTTCCTTACTCCCTCCTGGTAAGTGGCAGTGATGTCACTGCTGGAAACTTGAATTCCAGCTTTGCCTGATTTGGAAAAGTGTTTCTTCTTTCCCAGTACAGCTGAATTGTCTTCATGCGTAGCTAGCTAAGTCTTTTCTGGAAGCCCTGAAGTCCCAGGTTCTCCACCTCATCGTTCCTAGGTACAATGTGACAATATCCAGATCTGAGAGCTTTTCAGCAGCAGTGCAAGGTTTCGTGGGGGTGTTCTACTCTCTGCGCTCCACGTCAGAGGGGACCCTATGTTCCAGGGCTTGGTAGGGCTGAACAGGGCCAGCCCAGGCTGCCCCTGCCTTCTCTCCTCTGCGCCCAGCCCTGCCACTGATTGCTCCTCCTCCTTCTCTGCTGCTCCTGAGATGATGGAGGTGGCCCAGGAAAGTCCTGGTGTGATGGAGGTGGAAGGGGAAAAAGAAATGGAGGTGGAGAGGCGCAGGGGTCATGCTGTGCTGGAGAAGATGATGGAGACAGTGTGTGACAAGTGCAAGTGGTGGCAGGCCATGATCTTGCTGCCTCTCCCAGGTGTCCCAGCCTGCCACCTGAGGCAGCTGTCTCACCCAGTCTCCTAGGTGGGTCCGGCCCTGATACCATCAAGAGATGTACATGGATGCATGACCTATCCTATTGGTAAGTTAATAAGGACAAGTGTTAATGCTTTTAAGAAGAGGATGTGGGTAGCGCATCCCACTGAACATGCCACTACATTAGCATTACGAGCAAAATCTGGTTGCTAAAAATCAATGCCTGCAGAGGAACAAGGAAGCCACCTGCGCAAGTGTCTCATTCTATTTATATATGCCAAAGCAGCACGCGCTAATTGGGGAAGAGAAAGTCTGCTCATCTCGATATAGATAGTTATAAAAGCATCAAATGGCACTTCATGCAAGCTCGTGTTCTGGATCCATTTTGGGATCAGGTAATCACCAAAATAATATAGATGCCATTGTGAATATCAAAGCAGAGTATTTTCAATGTATGCAGCCAGACGTTCTGTCTTTTGTCTTCATCAGCTGTTCTGATAAACATGCTTGATGGAATTGGTGCTGGTAGAGGACAGTTGATGTTTCCTTTTGCATGTGGGAGAAGAATAAGAGGACAAGCACTGTCTCTAACCACTTCATCACACTCCATCAGCTAGCCTTGCTAAACTCATCATTTTAAGAAGACTCTGCTGAGGACCAGCCCATTTGGTCCAGCGTCCTGTTCTTCCAGTGGCCACTAGAGCCAGTGTGGTGTAGTGGTTAAGAGTGGTAGACTCGTAATCTGGTGAACTGGGTTCGTGTCTCCGCTCCTCCACATGCAGCTGCTGGGTGACCTGGGCTGGTCTACTTCTCTGAAGTCTCTCAGCCCCACTCACCTCATAGAGTGTTTGTTGTGGGGGGAGGAAGGGAAAGGAGAATGTGAGCCGCTTTGAGACCTCTTCAGGTAGTGATAAAGTGGGATATCAAATCCAAACTCTTCTTCTTTCTACTAGATGCCTGTGGGAAACCTGCAAGCAGGACCAGAACACAAAAGCACTCTCTGCTCCCCCAGTTTCCAGCAACTGGTATTCAGAAGCATCACAAAGCAAATGCCCATCTGGAAGACCCAATGACTGGTCCATGGTTATCCAGTGATGTTCATGGCAGTCATAATTTGAACTCTGGTCTCCCAGTTCCTAGTCTAACATGCTTATCCTTACATCACACTGACTTCTTACTTCATGCCTTGGAGGGTAACAGGGGCCAGGCTGGACCATTTCCCTGCTTGAGGCAAAACGAAGAATGCAACCCGCCTGCTGACTCCTTCTCTTCTGCAGGCACTGCCGTCTCCTCTTCTCTCAGCAGCCCTCAGCCATGTTGAAGGCAGCAGGGGAGTAAAAGGAGATTGGAGAGGAGTGGGCAGCACTGGGCACTGGTGCTCCTTGGAGGCCACATCAGCTGCCTGAAGCAACCACCTCGCCTCGCCTCATGGATGGGCCGGCCCTGGAGGGCAACTATCTGCCACGACGAACCTGCTGCACCATGTTATTTGGAACCCAGGTCATACAAAGTTCTGAATTGTTTGGGGAACCTCTATGAGGAGACATGACTCCCCGATGCAAATGCCCAGCCTCAGCTCAGGGTGGGCAGCAGGACTGGGTCATTGGGAACGCAATGGCCATGCAGGAAGGGCATAACTGTACTTGCTGATTGCCTTATCCTCCATGAATTTATCTAATCCTCTTGTGAAGCCATCCAAATTGGTAGCCATCATTGCCTCCTGTGGGAGCATGTTCCATAGTTTAACTAGGTGCTGTATGAATAAATATTTTCCTGAATCTTTAAATACGTAGCTTCATTGGATGCCCACAAGTTCTAGTACTGGAGTTCTTATAATAATAATAATAGGATATCATGCTGCCTTTTATGTGCGCTTCCCATGTCTGTCTCATTGGCCACTGTGATAATAGACTGCTAAACTAGATGGATTTTTGGCCTTGATCCAGCAGGGATATTCTTCTGTTCTTAGGAGGGGGAGGTGACTGGTCTCTGTGGGATCTAGAATGCAATCCCAAATAGATCTAGACCAGCACTTTTGGATCCCAAACCTCATAATCCCTGACCTTTGGCTATGCTGGCTGGGGCTGATGGGAACTGGAACGTGTGTGTGTGTGGGGGTTCATTTTCCCCATTTCTGCACTAGACTATAAATCTGCCACCAAACTGCAGTTGATTCTCAGTTGAGGAAAGTTATATTTCTAACACACACCACACACACACACACAGAGAGAGAGAGAGGAGAGGAGAGAGAGAGAGAGAGAGAGAGAGATATGTTTGGAGTTCTCATGCAAGTGCTGTTGTTCCAAATTTATGTCATTCCTAAACACATGTAAATATATTACAATAGCGTGTAAATATACTTTGTCCTGAATTAAAACTTGCCAATAGAAAGGCCTAATTAAAATATGCTAATCTAATCATTTCTGGCTGGAACCAGCATTTATTTATTTTAAGTTAGTGGCTATTTATCGATGTTCAGCAAACCTCTTTCCTTAACAACACAGTAAGTGGAGAGGTAACTAAGTCTTCTGGGATCAACCACTAGTAGAGTAGTGCTAATTGTTTGGATTGCAAAAGGTGAGTGCACATTGGCGCGACGTGAACGAAGCCTTTTCAGCTCTGGCATCTTCACTGACACCATGAAAGCCCTCCGACACTGCTTGTGAGTAAGAAGGCTGGTAGCTGGGGCTGGTTGATGTTGGCAGGGCAGTTGGCCCCCACTAGCCAATGGGCAAGGATGATGTGAGTGTGACGATCACCCAAACTTAGGATTGGCATAGAAGGAGTTAAAAGGAATAACCAGTAAGAACCTTTAGGGGGCGGAGTTATGTGGGCTATATAAACCCCTCCTGGGGAAGGAAGGGGGTCTTTTGTCGGGGTCTTGGTCTTGTCTTTGTCGTGGGGCTTGTTGTGGGTATTGAGAGGCTGGAAGGAAGGTGGCAAGGAAAGGAGTAGGTACAAGGGCGGGAGAAATTGGGCACTGTTGTTAACAAGAACACAACCAAGAAAGAACTGTTTATTCAGAAACCACATGCTTATGTACTAAACTTCAAATAAAATAGTTTTGTTCCAATATTCTCCTTGACTGAACAGAGTGAAGTACCGTAAATACCAGGCAGACTGGTTGGTGGTAGCAGTTAATTGACAAAGCGGTGAGCGCAGGTATCAATGGACCATTAAACGTCTGGGGGTCCTGTGCAGGTTGAGCGAACCGCCACAGTGAGTTGTAGTCTGACAACGTCCACGGCCCAGATTCCCAATTTAGGTGTGCATCATTTGTTTAAAATGTTGCCCACCACAGTTTTACAACAACTATATAAGGCTAGCCACTCTCATTTATCTTGACCCACCCTGACCTAAAGGCACTGAGTGTTGTGTTGTTGTTGTTGTTGTTGTATTGTCACAGGACGGACTACTTCTCCACCCAGGGCCATCTGCTCTGACACTGGCTGTGTTTCAATGTATATATTATGCTGGAAACTGTGGATCTGGCAAGTTTGTCTTTAAAGGTGAGCCAAGTTGAATATCTGCCCGATCTCTACTCTCCAAGGATTGTGCTGACCTCTGAATGAGAGAGGGGTCTGGCGTCTGATTAGGCTATCCCCATCCACCCTGCGGTTTTGTGATAGTACAGGCAGACAAAGGAAGGTTGGGGCTACATCGACCTCTAAAAAATCTGCCTGTGTGCTTTCACAAGGTTTAGACCAGGGGTCAGCAAACTTTTTCAGCAGGGGGGCGGTCCACTGTCCCTCAGACCTTGTGGGGGGCCGGACTATATTTTTTTGGGGGGTGGAAATGAACGAATTCCTATGCCCCACAAGTAACCCAGAGATGCATTTTAAATAAAAGCACACATTCTACTCACGTAAAAACACCAGGCAGGCCCCACAAATAACCCAGAGATGCATTTTAAATACCGGTAAAAGGGCACATTCTACTCATGTAAAAACACACTGATTCCTGGACCGTCCGCGGGCCGGATTTAGAAGGCGATTGGGCCTTAGGTTGCCTACCCATGGTTTAGACTATGTTGTAGTCATAATGAGCTTGCTGAGGACAAGAGGACACAAATCCTGCCCCTACCTCTACCGTATCCCCGGAGCTGATTCCCTCTCATCCTCTTCCCTTTCGACATGTGGTTTTCCTACACATCTAATAAGACCGCCCAAGGGCTGCAAACTCAGAATTGGTTCTGAGCTGCTCTTTGATGCAGGCTGTAGCATGGCAGCTGAAGCCAGTGGCAAGTATGAGTATCCCAGAGCACTGCCCGGAATCAATGGCATCCCTTCAGGCAAAACACTAATTCATAAATCCTGCTGCACGACTGTGTCATTCCGCTAATGAATTCTCCAGCTAATGTAGGTGCGCTGAACAACAAAGATAAATACCGGTGTGTGAGCAGGCATAATATAGATTTATCGGCCTCTGTGCTATACAAGGGCACACATGGCTTTGCCCAGATGCAAGACCGCTTGATGAAATTTTGCAAGCACATTTCTTTTTATTCTGACGGAGGGCTGCTTTTCAGTGTGGCTTGAAAACGACAAAAAGGAGCACAAGCAAAACATATTTTTACAACTACCTCTCATCTGGAGTTGCCTCCAGCCTGTATTTTGCAGAAGGGATTCAAACACAGAAATTAAAGTTAAAGTGGATTAAAGCCCTCTGTCCCATTAACGCACTTAAGTTTTTTTTTTTTAAAAAAGAACAGACTTTTTTGCGGTCAAGAAAGTGATGGGAAAATGCACTGAAAAGTGCAAGATCGAAGTATGGTTAATGGGAAGGTGCATAAACGCTACATAATCAAACCAGGATGAATGTTCATTGTTGTAAGAACATAGGAAGAGCCTGCAGGATCAGGTCGGTGGCCCACCTAATCCACCATCCTGTCCTCACAGTGGCTACCCAGAACCCTGTTGGAAACCTTCAAGCAGGATCCATGTACAAGAGTTACCCACGTATTCCAGTTTCCTCTAACTGGTATACAGAAGCATTATGGCTTCTGATTGTGGAGGCAGAACATACAGTAGTCATTGTGGTTAGCAGTTATTGAAAGCCTTCTCTGCAATAGATGTGATTGTATTGTAATGGTGTATGTCAATTTGAACTCCCCCCCCTCCATGGCTTATTTCTGTAGATAACGGCATTAGTGAAGTTGGCACAACTTGGTATAAAAACCCCGTTATGACCTATTTCATCCCTGGCACTTGCCCTTATCTTAAATGTGTCCTGGGAGGCATGAATAAATGCCCTGACCTCTTAATACCTAATGTAATGATCAGCACACTAATTCAGAAAAGCTTAATTACCATGTACGGTAGGAAAGAACGGCGTTTTCTACAGACAACAGAATCTTCCTCCAAAAGGAAAATCATGATTCAGGAAACTAGTTAGTCATTTCTCACTAGGGCCATGCCCTTTCAACTACAAACTGGGCAAAGTGAACAAAATAGCAAACAGACAGGAACTTGCAGACAGGAACAAACAGGCAATGATACAAAAGGATAAAGGTGTCATGTCGCTCCCTCACCCAAAAAGACCCTCTTCCTCTCTCTTAGTATACATTGGGCTCAAAAGAGTACTTAAATCTCAGTTTTTCAATTGGTTGAGTAGCACAAAGCTTGACAGATCATAAACCTCTTAGGAGTGTGCATAGGAATGAGTGCTGAATATGCATATGGGTTGAGATGCATATCTTGTGCTGGCACAACAGTCACAACGAATGTTCAGTAAAGGCTGGACACAGTCTAACCTCTATGTGAGCTTTGTGTGAGAAAAGAAGGCTCAATGCTCAATGGGTATGTCAGCTGAAGGGCCCCTGAGTTTCTTCTTGTATTACTGAATTCTGAAGGAGTGCCTCCGCCCGCATCGTTCTGCCCGGACACTGAGGTCCAGTGCCGAGGGCCTTCTGGCGGTTCCCTCACTGCGAGAAGCCAAGTTACAGGGAACCAGGCAGAGGGCCTTCTCGGTAGTGGCACCCGTCCTGTGGAACACCCTCCCACCAGATGTCAAAGAGGAAACCAACTACCAGACTTTTAGAAGACATCTGAAGGCAGCCCTGTTTAGGGAAGCTTTTAATGTTTAATAGATTATTGTATTTTAACATTCTGTTGGAAGCCGCCCAGAGTGGCTGGGGAATAATATATTATTATTATTATTATTATATTATTATTATTATTATTATATTATTAGTTTTCTTTCTGAAGTAGAACCCATGCATTAAGAAATCATTCAATTTGTCCTGTTATTTAAATTTCTGATTACCCCCTTTACAGTTCTGCAAGATTACAGTTCGGTAGTCTCCACTGAAGAGAAGTTAGCACCCCAGAGTGGAAGATTTTGGGATGACTAGGTCTCTCAACACATGCACAGCTTCATCCACTGATGTGGAATACACACACACACACACACACACAATATATATATCCGCCTGAAAATTCCACCAACATTTTAGCACAAATTTCTCCAAATTTACACATTGTTGTATGCAATTTTGGCTAATATACACATTTTTGCAAAGCAATTTACCCTAATGTAATGCATATCTATATGTACACTAATACATGCATTTTGTGCACACTTTTCCTGAGCGATATGCAATTTTGTACACATTGTACTTGGTTGCAGAATTGCATTCCACAATTTAGATGAAAGGTAAATTTCAAAGGGTAGCCATGTATCGTTTCTCGTATTGTTCCATAAATTGTGAATCTGGTAGGCTCACCTATATATGCGAATTGAACCGAATTTCTCTACCATCTCCTATTGGCAATTTCTTTGCTTTACCTGGATCTATTTCCCCTCCTTTCCCTGGCCCTTTTACTCCAGACAAGTTCCGAAAGAGTGGATTGTATGTGATTTGTACTTAAATGTGAGCCACTGGTGTAACCTTTCTGATCAATTCACGCTAATTAAAAGAGTAATTCGCTGGCTTCCCCCCCTTCCTTTTGAGCCAATTTACCTTTCCAGGATTGCATGAATGCCAGCAGCACTAGTAATAATGAGGTAACGTCTTAGAGCCAATTAAGTGAAAATGAATCAGGAGAGCCTATTAGGCTTGATAAAGGCCAGAAAGAAATAAAGCAGGGGACTGTTTTTTTTTTTTTTTTTTTTTTAAAAAAACCTCTTCAGAGCCAAGCAAAGAAAGGACAAACCATGTGACTTTGTGCTAAAGAATATGCAGCTTGCTGTTGCTTCTGACATGTTATACATTTCTCCCTCATTAGGGATGGGGGGGTAATTTTAATTCAGTTTGTATTTAAAAGTGAAACCTATCAAAGATGCAACTTTTCTGAAACAGTACATGAACTGAAATAATCAACAGATGTATAGTGTCTAGATCAGGGGTCAGCAAACTTTTTCAGCAGGGGAACCGGTCCACTGTCCTCAGCTCTTGTGGGGGGCCGGACTATATATATATATTTTTGGGGAGGAATGATGCAAGAGCCCCACGAGCCCAGGGGCTGCTTACCTGTGTCTTGCAAGCGGCAGGGGCTGCGGCGGAGGGACGATGAGCAGTGCATGAAAGGGCTCCGGAGAGGGGCTGCTTAAAATGACGGCCACTCGAGTGCTGCTGCTGGCACCAACAAAGCCCATTCCCCTTCCTCCTCTAGGCAGGGCAGGGAGAAGCCAGGAGGAGGGAGGGAGGAGGCGCCACACATGCCGTGTGAGGGAGAAGGAGGGAGAGGGGAAAGAACGTGTGCGCTGGAGATCCACACAGTGATTCCCGGACAATCTGTGGACCAGATCCAGAAGGCAATCGGGCCTGATCTGGCCAGCGGGCCTTAGTTTGCCTACCTATGGTCTAGATCAAGGAAGTAACAGTACTGCTCCATTCTGCCTTAGTCAGACCACACCTGGAATACTATGTCCAGTTCTGGACACCAAATTTAAGAAGCATATTGACAAGCTGAAATCTGGGCGGACCAAGATGATCACTGGTCTGGAAACCAAGCTTTATGAGGAATGGTTCAGGGGAGTTGGTTGTGTTTAGCCTGGAGGAGAGGAGACTGAGAGGAAATAGGATAGCCATCTTCAAATATCTAAAGGGCTGTCACATGGAGGATGTAGCAAGCTTGTTTCTCATGCTCTGGAGACCAAGACCCAAACCAATGGATTCAAGTTATAAGAAAGAGATTTCGGACCCTCAGCAGCGGTTGGAATGGCACCAGCCTTGAATGCTTTAGTTGGGATTCCTGCGATGCAGTGGGTTGGACTAGATCAGGCATAGCAAACTTGGTCCTCCAGATGTTTTGGGACTACAACTCCCATCATCCTAGCTAACAGGACCAGTGGTCAGGGATGATGGGAATTGTAGTCTCAAAACAGCTGGAGGGCCAAGTTTGCCTATGCCTGGACTCGATGAATCTTCAGGGTCCCTTCTAACACTACATTCTATGATTCTATAAAACTGATTTTATACCAGTGTTTCACTTGTATAGAACTCAGCAGGAAGTGGCCAAAACTAGAATTAGTTGGCTTCCACCTGTCATTGCCTCTGGCGCCACCTACTGCTGGCCTCCCTGCCTTCCACCCTACCAGTCCTAATGGGCACTAGCCACTATTGGCACCCAGTCAGAATGCCAGAGATCAGGAGATTGAGAGTCCAGTAACGTTTGGAGGGCCACAGATTCCCCCCTCTTGCTTTAGCTGCCTCTTACAAGGGACCACCCCCAATTTCTTGGATTCCGTTTGGTAATTCAAAAATTAACAACTTGGTAATAGTAATAATCCTGAAGCTGAAGTAGATCCTGAAGCTCGGTAATAGTAATAATCCTGAAGCTGAAGTAAGATCCTGAAGCTGAGGCTCAGTACTTTGGCCACCTCATGAGAAGAGAAGACCTCCCTAGAACAGCCCTGATGTTGGGAAGATGGAGGGCACAAGGAGAAGGGGACGACAGAGGATGAGATGGTTGGACAGTGTTCTCGAAGCTACTAACATGAGTTTGGCCAAACTGCGAGAGGCAGTGGAGGATAGGCGTGCCTGGTGTGCTATGGTCCATGGAGTCACGAAGAGTCGGACACGACTGAACGACTGAACAACAACAACAAATAGTAATAATAGCAGCAATTGTCTGCAGTGTTATGCATGTTCAAATGTACATTGGTTAATGGAGAAAGGAGGGGAAAAAACGAAAGAAATAACTGAACTCTCTGGCACATGCGCTCCAAGGCTGGAATTGGGACTGAGCCAACATTCTCAGAGAAGGATTCTGAAAAGCTGTGCTACTCAGCAACCGCATCCACACCTGATCCCGTTTCCCCTCCTCCCCTCTCCACAAAGTAGCTCTAAAACACTTTTTTAAAACACCTAGTGGCAGATTCTCAACTGCAGCATGAAGGACACCGCGTCAATCCTTATTGGGAAAGAACAACACACCAACCTCTTTGACCTTATATGCTTCTGCCCAATTACCCTTCTTTGCCCAAGCCATCAATTACCATCACAATCTGCAGGTACAAGGCAGAAGGTGAAGAAGAGAGATGGACCGGCGGAAGCCACAACCAAATAATTTGTTTACCAGCTGGGTCCTGTGAGTTAGCACAGACAGAAATCATTTTCTGCTGCACTTGCTTATCTTGATTCCCTTTGCAGAGTTGGCTCAGCACTCCAAGGTTGGAGACAAGGAAAGGGCAGAAGCAGCGAATACAGATGAGGCACTCGCTGTCCCCCCTGAGTCGGGTCCAAGCTCAGGGGCTCATCTTCTTCCCAGTTTCCAAATTACCGCCAACACCAACAAATTCTCAGTCAGCAGGTTTGTTTGTTTGTTTTTAATGAACGTGTGTGTGATGGGGAGGGGGTTATTGGTTTTGCTTGTTATTATGGTACCCATTTTTGTGCTTTTATATTGTAAACATACTGTGATATTTGTTTTTTTTTAAAAAAATATTATATGAACTTTATTTAGATTTAACAATTTCACAACAATTAAAAACCTTTCGTAGGTACTAAATACAAAGGAATAACAACAACCAAAAAGATAAAAAACAAACAAACAAACAAAAACAAAAACAACAAAAATAGAAACCACAAAAAGTTGAAAGGAGAAAGGAAAAAAAAATAAAGGAAAAGAGAAGGAAAACAAAGGGACTAAGTGTATAGTCACGTAAGTAGCTTCTACCAATGCAAGAGAGACACAAGCAGAGGAAACAAAAACAATAGTTAATTCTGTGATATTTGGATAAAGTGTGGTGGTATAATAATGATAATGATAATGATTATTATTATTATTATTATTATTATTTACTGCTGAACATCAAGATTGTGGGTTGTATAGTCAAATAAGTTCTACTCAGAGTAGACCTGCTGAAATGACTGGGCCTAAGTTAGCAATGTTAAATAAATAATAATAATACTTTATTATTTGTACCCCGCCCATCAGGCTGGGTCCCCCCCAGCCACTCTTGGCGGCTTCCAACAAATATTAAATATCACAGATTAAAACTTCCGTAAACAGGGCTGCCTTCAGGTAATTTCTGAATGTCAAGTAGTTGCTTATCTCTTTGACCTCTGATGGGAGGGCGTTCTGCTGAACATTAAGATTATGGGTTGTAGTCAAATAAGTTCTACTCAGAGTAGACCTGCTGAATGAATGGGCCTAAGTTAGCAATGTTAAATTATTTCAACGGGTCTAATCTGAGTATGACTAAGGATTAATACAGTCCTATGTTCTGAATAAACTTTCTTCCGTGTCCCCCCCCCCCTCTATTATAGTGGACTGAGGCTTCAGTAAATGTGTCGAAGTTGGCCAACTCTTGCTTCAGCCCTTGAAGATATAGCTCCACACACCACTGAACTTAACACTGAGTAAGAAATGTTGTTATTACCGCTGCTCCTACTCCTACTATTAACATTATTAACAATAGCATTTTAGAAAAGCAATGTTACAAGGGCATAACACAACCCTTGCACCCAGTTGGCGCTAAAGTTAGGTCACAGCAGTACAGCATGCTTGTTGCACTGGTGGAATACTGTGCAGGCAAAAAACCAAGTGTATACTGAATAGTGTTGTGCAATGGATTGCACAAGAACCAGCTGTTGTGCAACAAGCTTCCATTAGTGCAACGTTTCACCTAACTCCTTTGATCTGCAGCCTTTAAATCCTGCCAACCACCGGAGCCAGGACTCTAGTGGACAGAGTACATTGGATATGGCCCAGTGGGATTCAGTCAGAAACTTTCTGATTTGCATCAGTTTTGCATATAATTCACTCGTGCCTCTTCTCTCCTGATACTACATTGATTTGCCAGGCTTTTCTTTTCATCTGTGTGAAAATTCACATTTATAAACTATTTAAATGCACATATTAAACACATTTTCATACATAAATGCATTGCTATTTAAATGTATGCATTGTGATTATAGTAATCTGAAAAAGCATTTGGACCAATTTCAACAGTTAGCAAAAAGTAGATTCTAGGGACCAAGCAGCTAAACTGGGCTTCTTGCTTCCTTGGTGTCAAGTAGAGATGTAAGAAGGGATTGTTTTCTATTCCACCCTGTTCTCATCACACGCACCACTGTTTCCATTCTTCTGCTGTTTGTCTTCTGACAAAAAAAAGATGTTATTTGTCTCACTGTCTCTCACGGAGAAATCGCCTAAGCTGCATTGATATTAAGTATTCCGCACCAATCATTTCAATGCAAAGGAAACACAGTGCAAATGAGTGGAAGAAACTTAATCAATTACATATCAGTTGCAGACTGAAGGCAACAGCAGTAGTGAATACAGATCATATCTGCTGGATTCCTGTCTGCTTGAGGTATGGGGCAAATAAGAAAGCCAGCAATTTCAATCTTCCCTCTCTCTGTTTCCATTGGACTTCTCTGACATCCCTAGCACCAAGAGGGGCTTTAAAAAAAGTTATCTGACTTACAATATTCTTGGCAAGAACTGGATTAGAGGTGGTTGCTGAGGGCAGTTGTATTCATTTGATCTTGTTGATCACACCTGGATTAATATTTCTTTTGGGCGGAAAGTGACAGCGTTGGTGATACACCAGTGCTGAATAAGCCTTAGAGAAACCCCTTGGGGCATTTTAATTATAGTAGCAGGGTGCCTACATTTCCTCTTAAAAGTCTGGCTTTCATTTATGTTGCTTCCTGGAGTCGCTTTTGCAGAACTCACCGGCACGTAGTCTCATTGCTATGGCCTAAAGAAGCAGGGACTCTTGCAAGGAGCTTGTTAAGGCCTGTACGACACAGCTTTTGGAAGAAAGATTAATTTGCGGGATATTAATTTTGAATTCAAGGATGGAGAACCTGTGGCCCTCCAGGTGTTGTTGGACTCAAACTCTTATCAGCCCCGGCCAGCAGGGCTAGTGGTTAAGGATTGTTGTTGTTCAGTCGTTCAGTCATATCCGATCTTCATGACCCCATGGACCAGAGCACGCCAGGCACGCCTATCTTTCACTGCCTCCCGCAGTTTGGCCAAACTCATGCTAGTTGCTTCGAGAACACTGTCCATGAGTGGTTAAGGGTAGGGATGTACAAATCTATTGATTTTGGGTCAATCTCAGTTTTCATTTTTCACTTCTTTGAATTTCCAGATCACTTTGTGGTTATTGTTTTGTTTTGTTTTAAAAAATCCTCATGAAACCCCCCAGCATTTCAGTGTGGAATTTCGACTAAAAAATAGAAATGTGCACTTTTTAAATTTTTCAATTACCTTTAATATAATGCATTTGTGTTATTTTCTCCAAGATACAAATTTATATGCACATGGTTCCTACTCTTATCTTTTTTATGGGCATGTTATTTGGGCTGGAGAGCTGCGCTGCAAAATTCAGAGCAGGATGAATTTCAGGGAAGGCTGCATTTCAGATCACATTGCATTTTGGGAAGTGCAGACTGGATAAGTCTACCTTAAATTTGAACTGAAGCAAATCTGCCCACCCTCCATATCCCTGTTCGAGGGTGATGGGAATTGTAGCCAGACAACATTAGAAGCTGCCACCCCCCCCCCCACTTTAGAACTTAACATTTGCTAAAGAGGTTGCCTGCTTCCACGTGGATGACTCCTCTTAAGATGGGCTGACCTTGCAACATTGCACAAACTTCTTCTTTATGTTAAGCATCAGCAAAGCTCCTTAGAGTGCAGCCTCCAATTTGCTTTCAGAAGTCCCAGGCTGTCCTAGAACACCACCATGCATTGGGTTTCGTAGAACTAGAAACCTGAAAGACATCTTAGTACATGCAGATATGCCCAGTGAAGTCCAACCACAGCCCGACAGGCTCAGAGGTCATTTCAAATGCGGCCCGATGTACCATATGTAGTTTAACCATTGAACAAACAGAATTTACCATCCCTAATACCAATCAGGTGATCCAACTGGAAAATTTCACAAACTGTAATTCTCGAGGCGTCGTATATGCCATCCAATGTACTTGTAACTTATGGTACATTGGAGCACCATAGAACGGTGAAGACAAGGATTATGGAACATAAAAGCCGTATAACTAATAAAGTCATGGAAGCCCCTCTCACGTCACACTTCATTAACGTCAATCACAGTCCAACTGATTTCAAATGGTTTGTCATTTATAAACACACCCGGAACGAACCGAACCTAGAGATATTACATAAGAAATTATTGCAAAAGAAGTTTATTGGATTCACAGATTTTCATCCTTGGCACCAACAGGCCTCAATATGAGCTTGGACTTCAGTCCAATTTGCTTTCCAGCAATGCACATCTGACGCACTGCATGTGGGGTAAGGGGGCTGTTGGCTGAATTGCATTGGGGTAGGTGCTGCCATAATTTGGGGGCCCCCAGCAGCAGCCTGAAGATGCCACACACTGGTGCCAAGCAAGCCTGGATAACAATTTAAGGCTGCATAGGCACCACACATTTAAAGTACATTTATAGCATCTTTCACAGTAGTATATCCTTCACAGAGCTGAAATCTCCAGCATCCTTAACCTACAGTTCCCAGGATTCTTTGGGGAAACTTCTGTGCTCTAAATGCATGGTATGAACACAGCCCAAGTCCCTTGTCAGAGGCCACCCAGGAAGCTCATAGCTGAGCTACAATTTGAACGGGGGACATCAAGGTGGAATCTACACACATATAAAAAAATGCTGTGAAAATGCTTTTTAAAAAGATGTTTTGAAAATACATTGAATTCGGTGTAGCTCACTCTTGCCATCCAGTGTCACATTTGTATATTGCACTTTACAACACATGTAAACATTTTATTTGCAGCTGTATATCTGAGTCACACTCATAGCTCCTGCCTTTGACCACTGCACTGCACCGCACAGCTCTTAGGAACACGTTCTGGAATGTATTGCTTTTCAGTCTCTGAGACCAAGAGAGGAGCTGTGTATAAAAGAAATGAGGAACACTTCCCCCAAGTATGCTGTGCGAAGAAAAATCCCTCAGTAATCTTTGCTGCACTTTGGCTGAAGTCTGTGTAGGCTCTCTGACCCGTAGGCGTAATCCCCCAAGATCCCATTTGGCTGGCAGGCAAAAAAGCTTGCTGTTCTCGAGAAGCCTAATTCCTTGCTCTTATCTGGTTACTTTAACAACTTTAGCAAGCTTAGCAGCGCGGGTTCTCGAGGCTCTCACAAACATCAGCTCTAAAATACTCTCCAATTGCCCTATAAACATCTTGTCACAATTTCCCTATGCCTGGGGAACCAACTCCTTCTCAGGTTTGGCACAGAAAATACGTCTGTGTTTGCCCTGATACAGGGTCCTGTATCAATTAATTACTGAATGTAAGAACCTAACGAGCCCTGCTGGATCAGGCCAAAGGCCCATCTTGCTCACAAGTAGCCTAGCCAGGAATCAGTTGGGATGAGCAGCTAATGGGTAAGAGTAACAAAAACAACAACAACAACAAAACAACAACAACTTATTCATACCCTGCTTATCTGGCTGGTTTCCCCAGCCACTCTGGGCGGCTCCCAACAGACTATTAAAAACACAATAAAACATCAAACATTAAAAACTTCCCTAAACAGGGCTGCCTTCAGATGTCTTCTAAAAGTCAGATAGTTGCTTATTTCCTTGACATCTGATAGGGAGGGCGTTCCACAGGGCAGGCACCACTACCAAGAAGGCCCTCTGCCTGGTTCCTTGTAACCTCACTTCTCCCATACAAATCTGCCTTCAGATGTCTTCTAAAGGTTGTATATTTACTTATCTCCTTGGCTTAGGGCAGGGGTCTGCAACCTTTAAGACAAAAGAGCCACTTGGACCCGTTTCTGAAGAAAAAAAAGAAACTGGGAGCCGCAAAACCACTGCGACATTTAAAACAAATATAACACTGCATTTTATTTTAAAAAATCCGATTTAAATAAAAAAATCTGATTTAAATATTTTTTTTTTAAATCATTCATTTTTATCCAACCTGGGGACCACTACCAGGTCACAGCCTGATCCAAGGTGGGTTGCAACAGCATACAAATATTTGATTTGTTTTTTTTTTTTTTTTTTTTTTTTTTTTTAAAATGAGTCCTCAACTGCACACTTGTGTTAAATGTTTGTCCCATGTCTAATTGAAGACTGCTGGCTTTTACAATAATCTAGTGTCTTTACCCTTAATATTCCAGACCAGAGGCTATGCTCACCTCTTCCAACCTCCTCTCTTGCTAAATAAAGCACAGAATTGCACCAGAGAAGCCTGTGATGTTTGTGCTGACTTGCATACAGGTGGCTGTAGTAGTTCATAGTGTTCAAACCTTTTTAGGGAGTTCCCTGCCCCCTTAATGACAATGGTGATAGATTTTGCACATGAACACAGATCCAAGTTAGGACTCCTCTCTTCCACGCCAACAAGTGCTTTGTCAAGGCTCCCCTAACACACACTTAGGACAGAGGAAAAACTGCAACCTTTTGGGGCGTCATTCTCCTACCCATGTCTCTGTGAGAACCAGCCCTTTATTCTGCCTCCCGTAGTACATCCTCCCCCTTCAAGAAATCATTTCCTTTGGACTTTCGGCCCATCTCCACCCCTATTACTCCTTGCCCTCGCGAAGGAAGCATTTTCACAAGTTTTCTTTTTGGTGGGCTGTCCGTGCTTCCAAACACCTGGAAGTCACAACAGGGGCTTCTCCCCCACCTAGTAAATTCTGCCTCTGCATAAGTTACTCAGGTTTGGTTTTCTTTACCAGCCCACCCACCCACCCCGCTCGAAGCAGAGCAATAAGTCATTTACCTCAGCAGGGGACAAGCTCAGCTCCAGTAATGAAACCCTTCCAAGGAGTTGGGGGGGGGTCAAAACTTGTGACAAGCAGGTAGGTGGTTGGAGAGCAGCATCGGAGGGGGAGGGGGGAAGGAAATGAGAGGGGGAGGGGGGAAGGAATCGAGAGAAAGCTTTCCCAGTTTTTATGCAAGCCGGAGCCTGAAAAGTTGTCAGAGCGCGTGCGGCAAGGAGACTAAAGAAGTGCTATTGTGGGTCGAGTGACCTAGAACTGGGAGAAAAGAAAGCGCGGGAGAACAAGCCCCTCTTTCAGCCGCCGAGGAGGAATCCCCCGGATCTCCTCCAGCCACAGGCTGCCCAACCAAACCGGGGCAAAGCCATGGCGCCGCTCTTTGCACTGCGCGTTTGGAGAGGCCACTTTGGAGAGGCCACAGCCGGAGGGCGCAAGCAGGCGGCCAACTTGCGCTCCCGCGCTCCGGCCGGCAGCCTAAGCAACACACCTGAGGAAGCAGCGGGCAGAGGACTCCCCCTCCCCAGTCCCAGTCCCCCACCCCAAGGGACTCGTTGGGGGGTTGCAAAGCCCCCCCCGCCCACGGCAGGCAGAGAGCTCGACGGTGGTTTCTGCCCAGCCAGCCCAGCTTTGCACCCTGGAAGACGGGGGCGACGTGGTGAGGTCCTTGCCTGGTGAGGTCCGGCGGCGGCTCCGCTCGACGCTGCTGCGGAAAAACGCACAACTGCCTTTTCCTCCATGCAGCCTTTTGAAGCAGCCACGTCCCTGCTGTGCGTGCTTGGGCTCCTAGGAGCCTCCAAGCCCCCTCGCGACACATGCACCCATTGGCTCCTGAGACGCGGGTCCCGGGCAAGGGTGAGTCCCGGCCTTGCTGCGGGGCGGAGAGAGACGCGCGCCCGCGAGAGCACGGTCTGAGGCTGCGAGCAGAACCAGGAGTGAAGGAGGCAGCGGCAGGGAAACAGGCGCAGCTTCCTCGACCATTTTTAAAAGGAGGGCTTCCCCCCTCGCCCGCCGCCCGCCGCCCCTGGCCCAGCCCGCAGCTGCCTACCTCGTCGTCGCCTCGACGCAGCAGCCAGCAGCAGCTCCACACCAGCAGCAGCAGCCACACCTCTGGAGGGAAACTGCTGCTGTCTGCTGCTGCGCCTGTGCCTGCGCTGGCAGAAACGAGGCACGACGCATGAGCAGAGCAGCACAGCAGCAGCACCCTCAGCCTCCAGAGGGCGGGCCGCCGGCCAGCTGGAGGGCGGCCGCTGCCAGCTGGAGAAGTGGACAGGCGTATCCGCCCCGGAGCCGCGGCAAAGGTGTAAAAGAGCCGCATGCGGCTCCGGAGCCGCAGGTTGCAGACCCCCGGCTTAGGGGGTCGCACAGCTCCATACCCTCCAACATTTCTCCTATGAAAATAGGGACATCCTAAGGGAAAGCAGGACATTCCGGGATCAAATCAGAAACTGGGATGGTTTCTGTAAATCTGAGACTGTCCTTGGAAAACAGGGTCTGTATGTTGTTTGGTCACTCTGATTAGCCACACTCCCTGAGCCCTCTCAGAGCTGTTGACAAGTTCACTCCACTTAGCAGCTGTTCAAGGTCAAATGGGACTTTAAAAATATGAACAAATGTAAGCCTTTGCCACACCACAGGCCTGCTGATTACTGACAGGTCCCATTAATAAATTAGCCCTGACAGGTGCAGTAAATTGTTAAGAGGGTACGGGATTGGGAAGTCACATTTAAAAAAGCAGGCACAGCCCATGGGGGGGGGGCGGGGAAGTGAGGAAGTATTGGACAAGGAGGACCATACTGACAACCATCTGTGCATCACAAACGATCCCTGTTTTATCTATCATACCAGCTCATACCAAGAACAAACTTAGTTGGGTCTATAAGGTGCTACTGGAAGGATTTTTTTTTTGGATGATTGAATACATGGAACTCGCAGAACTGACCAGGAACTCCGAGACCAGAGGGAAGAAGCGGTGCAGGAGGATTGGAAGAAATTTAAAGATAATTGAAATGTCGTGAAAAGATTGACATTTGAGAATGAAATCAGAGGACATTTAAGGTTACAGTTATGAAATTAGTTAGTTAAGATAGGAGATAAGAATTAGATATTAGTATTTATTTTTGTAAGGATTAAGATTAGATGAGAATGATGATTATACAATGTTATGAAATTACTAAAGAGGTCGCAATGAACGCTGAAAGAGAGGATGTGAGGAGGTCCCCCAATGATGTCAGTAATATTATAAGGATAGTTAATAAGTGTTTGTTGAGATTTTTAGGGTTTTTTGTATTTTGTATTTGTATTTTTGTCTTTTTTGTGGTTTTTGTAGTGTTTTGTTATATTTTATGTTTGTTGTATTATTAAAATCCAATAAATTCCTTATTTAAAAAAAGGATTATTTTTTTTAATCTATTAGGGTCATTCCTAGCTTACAGTCACCTGGGACAAGTGGCTCACCAAGTCTATGGAGCGAAGTCCTCCAGGCTGTGCTACCCAATGTCATTTGTGGGGAAAGACATGGAGAATTGAACTCAGGACCTTTGCAATCAGGGTTTGGAAGCCACATGCCCAAGCCAAATGCATCCCTCCAGGGCTTTCCCTCTGGCCCTCAGGACTCTGTCGGAACTGGGGATGGAGAGCCAGCTGGCTCGGCCCCAGCTACATTGTCTCCCCTATCAGCTTTTGCCGCTGCGGAGATCCATCGACCTCTGCTCCTCCGACATTCATCAGTGACTCAAGCTGCAGTGCATACTTGAGCACACATTACTCAGCAGTGTGAACTGCGCAACAGATGAGGCTTGAGGCGTAGACATGCACTAAGCTACGCATTATTATACATAAATCAGGACAAAGAAAACATGGCTTCTCTCCTTGCCGTCTTCTCAGAGAGAGACTGAAAACAAAAGCATACAGAGTGGAAGTTCCACTCACACCAGCAATCTGTGCTGGAATGTAACAATCCACATATCTGCAGCAAAATGTGGAGTTGAATTCTCAACACCATCCATAGACCATGTCCCTCACCAAGAACATCCTCACCAGTTCTTATGCACATCCTCCTTGAGTGCTTTTGCTTGGCTGGAATGTGGTCCTTGAACTGTGTGTGACATTACCTCTTGCTTGCCTGAACAAGGAATGGCTGACGCAGTTGGGCATGTTTATGATGGTGATGATGATACCCCACCTTCTTCTCTGATGGGGACTCAAGGTGGCTTACAGATAAATGTTAAGCCTGGAGAAGACTGTGAGGTGATATGACAGTCATCTTCAAATATCTAAAGGGCTGCTGCTGGAGCAAGTTTGTTTTCTGCTGCTCCAGAGGGTAGGACATGACCAAAGGATTCAAATTGCAAGAAAGAGATTCCAACTAAACATCAGGAAGAACTTCCTGATGGTAAGAGCTATTTGACAGTGGAATGGACTCCCCCAGAAAGTGGTGAAATCTGCTCCAATTGGAGGTTTTAAACAAAGGTGGTTGGGCATCTGTTAAGGTTAGCGTTACATTGTTAATGCAAGCTGTTGTGGAAAAGGACCAAACTGATCTTAAATTGCAAAATGAGAATTTGAAATTGACAGAGTTGTCCACCCGCAGAAAGGAACTGGAGATTTGCTAGGGTGATTGTCTTGTAGAAAGCCAAAGTTTAAGTCTGGATCATTCCGTTTGATGCGATCCAGTTTTAAGGACCCCTGCTGCACAAATCTGGTAAAGAGATTTGTTAATTTAATTGTATATTGGTTTGCCCTTGTCTTTAGGGTTATATAAGTACCATGAGATTGCAGTCGTACCCTGGATCCCCAATGCCTTGCTAGTCGAACGCTTTGACTCCCGAATGCCGCAAACCTGGAAGTGAGTGTTCCGGTTTGCAAACGTTCTTTGGAACCCGAACGTCCTGCCACAGCTTCCGCGGCTTCCGATTGGCTGCAGGAGCTTCTTGCAGCCAATCGGAAGCTGCGCCTTGGTTTCCAAACATTTGGAAGTCGAACGGACTTCTGGAATGGATTCCGTTTGAATTCGAGGTACCACTTTATATCCAGTGTAGCACCAAGCTGATCACTTAGTAGCATACTTGTAACACTGATGGAATATTGTTGAACAAGGGAAAGCACAAGTACATTACCAAAGATGGTTGTGCAACGGATTGCACAGTGAGAACAAGCAGTTTGTGCAATAAGCTTCTGCTAGTGCAACTGTGGTGTTGGGTTCTTTTGTCATGCAACCTATAATCTCTGCCATCTCTTAGTGCAAGGGCTCTTGAACTATCAAAACGGCAAACATTAGATACAGCCCATTATACTTCAACTCTGTGTACACCAGAAATCGTTCTGCTTCACCGGGGTTTGTGGCCATATAATAAAATTTGCATTATATAAATTTTAAGGGAAATCCACCTTAAGCTGCCTTTGCCTGTGATGTTCACTCTGCTTATAACTCGGCACACATCATCCGCCTCTGTGGCTTCTCCATTCATGCTCCTTTCATTAATCTCTTTCACATATCAAAACATGACACTCTAGGGAAACTTTAAATAGACCTGTCCCTCTAAATGAAGCTGAGGCCAGGCAAATGGAACCCCTCAGATATTTTCTCTCCCTGCTTTAACACTTCCCCAGACGTGTTGGCAAATACACAAAACTGCTTTTGATGGTGAGGGAAGTGGGAAAGCAAGTCTGTGAAATGGGGACAGGATTGAACCAAGAAAGAGGAGAGGGAGATGGGAGATTGACAGCCGGTGCCATCCCTGACCTAGTTGTAAGCAAGAAGGCAGCCAGGCGGAGGCAGGCGGAGGTTGGTAGGGCAGTGCCCTCTTTGCACTAATGGACTAGTCTCTTCTGCCTTGAAGTCCAAACACAGTGTCTGCTTCCAGCAGGGCAAAGGGTCTCTGCACGCCAGCTTCTCTCCCAGCCACACTTCCTGGGAGGTCAGATAACTATGTGACATCACGTGTTCCCATAGACAACCAGAAAGTTCTGGGGGCTAGCATTGTGCTTAAACAACAAAGACTCCATACATGGAGCTGCACCATACTTTGAAAAAAAAATTATAGTAGCAAATTAGGCAGGGTCACATTAAAGACAAATTTCTTCCCCATCCTTAGGCTCACAAGTGCAATTAGCTGCCAAAGCATGTCTGGTCCTTATTAGGCAACTGTCAGGGGGAGACAACAATGTTTGGAGAAATGGGTTTGTGGTGGCCTGTCCATCCCTAAATAGGGTTAGCCAAAGTGGTGCTCTCCAGGTGTTTCTGAACCTCAGCTCCCATTATCCCTCACCATTGGTCATGCTGCCTGGACTGATGGAAACTGGACTCCAACAATGACTGGAGGCCAGTGTATTGGTCACACAAGGCTTACATTTACCCTACAAGCTGCACTCCCTTATGAAATTGTATTTGAAATGTCATGCATGGCTCTCCAGAAATTTCAGGGCACCCATCACCACCAACCCACTAGTCATGTTGGCTGGGACTGATGGGAGGTGGAATACAATAATGTCTGGAGGGCCACAGCTTCCCCATTTTTGACAACAACTTTAAAGGAGAACAAAGGACATTGTCAGCTGCGTCCCATTGCTGATAGAGGGGGAGAGTGTGAGAGACAGGAGAGGTAATTAGGCAGGAATGCAGAACAAGGGAAGAGCAGCCTAGTTGCAGTAGAAGCCTGAGCTCCGAGAACATGGAGAAGGAAGGGGGGAGTTCAAGGGGAAAGAACCAGACTGACAGTTTAAGCTTGGACTCAGAGGGAGGGGCCACCGGAAATAGCCCATCCCATGATGCGCAGGCGAGTAAGAATTAATGAGAGGCATGACAGGAAAGGAAGTAAATGGGAACTTTTAATGTGGGAAGAGAGGGGTGGGACTCAGACCCGGCAACAGCTAATTTGGAAGCAGATGCTGAGTGACTGAGCTCCAGAGTGATTTGTGTGTTTTGAGCAATAAACCTGAGTTAATCGCTGCCGGAGTTGTCTCACTTCTGTGGGAAAGACCCAACCATTACAGACATTGTTGGATGGAGCCAAGAAGGTACAGGGTGAGGCGGGCAAGAGGTTCCTAATGGTTTAGGCCAGTCTTCCCCAGGCATGGGTCACCAGATGTTGTTGAACTACAACCCCCCATGAGCAACATCCAGTATGAGCAATGGTCAGGGATGATGGGAATTGTAATCCAACAATGTAGGAAAGAGGAAGCTGACTTACACTGAGTCAGGTCATTGGTCCATGGAACTCAGTATTGTCTGCACTGACAGGCAGGAGCTGTCCAGGGTATTGAGACAGCCCAACCAGCGGATGCCTAGAGTTGATTCTGGGACCTTTGGTGTGCAGAGCAGAAGCTCCATCACTGAGCTACAGCCCTTCCTAATCTGGGCCCCCCGGTTGGGAAGACTATATTGGGCTTGGATACAGATTTGTGACATTCAGAGATGCTTGCCAGTCCAGCATTTCAGTTCACTAGCCTGTGGAAGAGCCAGATGGGTGCATTAGTCATGTGGGCCAAGTGTCTGCACATTTTTACAAACACAGAAGTGACTTGTAATGCCTTTAAAACATACAAGGAGACAGTGACCTTTCTTTTAAATAGATGGGATTGATCTGAGTGCATGCTGAGGCTTTTAGAAACTGCTACGTTATCAGCTAATGCAAACAAAACGGAAAGTTCAGAGTTCAAATTCAGCATAGGTAACTGTGAGACTATTATAAAAGACTGGCAGAAAGGGGGACTAACACAATAATAAAAAGCATGACTGTTCAAAGGAGCATGAAATCTCTTTATTCTAAAGCAGAAAACCAAACCAAGAAGAAAGCCAAGCCAGTCTACACAAACACACAAACACACACACAAGTGCTGTGCCCCTGCTCACGTCGGCTTGCCACTCCCCTCACATTCACCCCATAGAGGTTCCTCTTCCCACCCCATGCAACAACTACACTCACTTTCCACCTTCCTAACCCTATTTCTGAAGCCCTGAATTGCACCCAGTGTTTTCACCTTCACCCACATGTCCATGCCTCCTCCTCCTACTGCTCTCATCCTGTTCTGCAGCCCCCTTTGCACATGTACCTAATGCAGACATACGTATATGTATATTTCAGATGAATAGAATCAAACCTGGCTCCTTGTGCTTGCTTTACTACGGGAATGGGGGAAACCTGCGTCTCTCCAGATATTGTGGCTTCCCTGGGGAATTGGCATTCACGGCATCCAGAGGGCCACAGGTCCCCCACCTTTTATTAGAGACATGGCTGGTGCAGAAAGAGACATCTCTTTCTGTTGGAGGGCCACAAATTCTTCACCATGACCTCATGCATCCCCATCATTTCGCTGGAACTCTACTTTTGTCTCTGGACCCTTGGTCCCCTGGTCTTAAAGGTGGGGAGACAGTTCCACTGTTTATTGACCCTCATGGGCTGGTCCTTCTCCTTCCTCCTTGGAGAGGAGCCAAAGATCAGGAGGAGTAAAAGGGGGAAAGTGCAGCTCATTGCCCTGATGGCTGGCACACTCCAGCTGATGGAACGAGCGCTTTACTAGGATGATTAACAGCCTCACCATAAAAGATGGCTCATAAACTCTTCTATTAGGTCAAATCATAAAGTATGCTTTTAATGTTTATAACGCTCCCTTTTCTAAACAATCAAGGGCATCTGTAGCTTCTGCTAATAAGGGGACTTATATAAGGCTTGTCAGGCACTCTGGTTATTTTTAATGAGTCAGGGGAGTAAATAACCCACAGTTTGATAGAGCTATTGATTTCTGTCTCCTTAACCTCTCCAGTTTCCGCTTGCCTTTGGACAAGCTCAGGCACGAAAGACTGAAGGGCCACGGTGCAGCCGCAGAGCACATGTTTCGCATGTAGAGCGTCCCAGGTCCAAACCTCGGCAACTGTTGGAAGCTGACCCATTAGGGCGAATGGGATGCTGCCTTCTTACTACGACCAGTCCAGGAGATGGACCTGGCTGTCAGCTCCTTCAGCTCCGTTTTGTAAGACTCAGCAGGGAGGATGGGGACAAAAATTAGAATGAGTTGGCTCCGCCTGCCATTGGCTCTGCTTCTGCTACTGTGGCCTATTGAATGAAAATAACTGGGTACTGAACAAAAGGTGCAAAGGAAGAACTTACAACCCAGTTAACAGTGGCCCATTAAAGTACCCTTCCAGCAGAGTTAAGATTAAAACGCAACAGAAAAAACTGACTTGGGCTAAAGCAGGCACCAGGAGTAAAGAAAAAAGGCTTTTCTAAACTAGAGTTTAATTAGAATCATAGAATCCTAGAGTTGGAAGAGACCACAAGGGCCATCCAGTCCAACCCCCTGCCAAGCAGGAAACACCATCAAAAGCATTCCTGATGGATGGCTGTCAAGCCTCTGCTTAAAGACCTCCAAAGAAGGAGACTCCACCACACTCCTTGGCAGCAAATCCCACTGTCAACAGCTCTTACTGTCAGGAAGTTCTTCCTAATGTTTAGGTGGAATCTTCTTTCTTGTAGTTGAAGCCATTGCCCCGTGTCCGCTTCTCTGGAGCAGCAGAAACAACCTTTCTCTCCCTCCTCTATATGACATCCTTTTATATATTTGAACATGGCTATCATATCACCCCTTAACCTTCTCTTCTCCAGGATAAACATACCCATTGACGTAAATAAAGTAAGAACTCCCCTGTTAGTTTCTAGCCTTCTTCCTGAGACTTTGTTAAACTAAATACAAATACACTTTATAAAAAATAAATAAATAACCTCTCACTCCCAGCCTCCAACATTCCCCAAAGCTAGGAGCACTAAACGCTTTGCAACAGAGCCTTATATACATAGAGTAACGCCCACACTTCAGCCATTAAGAACAAAAACACTGGCACCTGTATCTTCTATTTCTTAAACAGACAGTACTGACATCAGACCGGCTCAGGTATAATTTTAAACCCAACAGGGCCTCCCTGTGTCCGGCCCTACCAGTCCAAAAGTGCCCCAGCCACATTGCTGGCAACTCCGGGGAAGGCTAGGAACGTTCCTTGTCTTAAATCCTAGATATCTATTTCTAGGCAGTGCAGACAGCGCAATAGTGTGGCTCAGTAGAAGGCAGCTTCTGATCTTCCTAAGTCCCCAAAAGCATATTTCAGTTCCCTTGGGTGGTATTTAGCGAATGTTTACTCACGATAGGCCCACCGAAATCAACGGGCCCTAATGGAGTAATGTTCATATCACTTCCATGGCTCTGAGTAAAGCCTGAATAATACCGCCCCATGTGGAAAATCCTGCAGCAATCATGCAAATGGCAGTAAAATGTGCAAATTTATTTGTATAATGTATCCAGCTTGCAATGGAGAGGGGCAAGGAGGTGAGCAGTGCACAGATGTTTCGCCTCCTTGGAACCTCTTAGGATGGTGATTTTTAAGGGAGGCAATTTGAGAATGAGTTATTAACAGTTAATGGCCTTTTAGGCTTCCTCCAAGTGAACAGGAGTTCAGTTTTTGAATATAAGAATTATATGTCACAGGGGGTGGGCATCAGGATTTTAGAAGAAGAAGAAGAAGAAGAAGAAGAAGAAGAAGAAGAGGAGGAGGAGGAGGAGAGGAGGAGGAGGAGGAGGAGGAGGAGGAGGAGTTTGGATTTGATATCCCACTTTATCACTACCCGAAGGAGTCTCAAAGCGGCTAACATTCTCCTTTCCCTTCCTCCCCCACAACAAACACTCTGTGAGGTTAGGGGGCTGAGAAACTTCAAAGAAGGTGACTAGCCCAAAGTTCACCCAGCAGCTGCATGTGGAGGAGTGGAGACGCGAACCTGGTTCCCCAGATTACGAGTCTACCACTCTTAACCACTACACCACCTGGCTTGGGTGGGGAGATGCTTGGGTGGGGCATGGCCAAAAAAAAAGAAAGGGTGAGAACCACTGTCTTGGGGGGATTGGAACAGAACAGTTTATGTGCAACAGTGTTCTCTCCACTTGAGAATGTCCAGCAATAGGTATTCAGAGATGTTCAGTGGGATTTCTTGTCCCCACTCCCGGCCCTCACTCAGCATCAGAGATGGCAGCTTTTGGCACTGAGTGGCACAAGAACATAAGAAGAACCCTGCTGGATCAGGCCAGTGGCCCATCTAGTCTAGCATGCTGTTCTCATGGTAGCTAACCAGATGCCTGTGGGAAGCTGGACGTGAGCACAACAGCATGCTCCCCATGATGAATAGCCAGTAACTGGCATTCAGAGGCATGCTGTCTCCAACAGTGGAGGAACAACACATCAGTTTGCATTTCTCTGTGCAGCTGGATTTCTTATGGAAAAGTGCAAATCCTGAATGTATTGGGTTTGTGACCATTTTGCTCATTTGCCTGCAGTAGCAGTAAAACTCTGCTGGGTGAAACGCAATTGCCTCTGGTCTATTTTGGGGGGGAATCCTGCAACATATTTATGTTTTTACTCTGCTAACTATATGTTGGAGTTCTGCTGTGGGTCGATATTGAGTAGAATACATGACACAACATAGCCCTCATGGCTAGTGGTCACTGATAGCCTAAATCTCCATGCATTGGTCAAATTGGTTGGTTCTTCTTCCTCAGTTTAATTTCAGCTGGAAATCCAGGTTTTGGGATGTAGGTGATAAAACTCTGTATTCAGAAAGGTTAGAAATGCTCTTCTAATTCATGAGAATAAATTTACAAAGGGCTAGCAATTTAAAACTGGCTCCTTATCAGGGAATGAATTTGGGATCTTTGCCATGTGCTCTGCGATTGAGCATGGTTCCTTATGCACCTGCAGACACATACTCTGTCCTGACAGCTGGAAAACAAAAGCACAGACCTTATCTGAAATAAATGTTACTGTTTAAAAAGGATTTGGAGGGTCACCAGGCAATATTCTAATCAGATCAGTCTCATTAATTAGACAGGATTCTCTGATTCCAGTTGATTAAAATTATTTCAACAAAGGTTTATCAGACGTAACAAAACCAAGCAGGAGCCTTCTGTTTTCTCTTCGGCAGGAAAATAATGTTAATTAGTAGAGGCATTTTCAAGCATTATTAACCATTTGCTGATAATTTTTAGCTCCTATCAGCCTTTGCTTTCTCTTCCCCACTCCCTCTGATATTTTAGCTCTGAACTATTCTTGCATGAGAGCCTGAGAAATGCAGCCTTCAGATTAAAGGAAGGAATAAGTTGCAGTCCCAACCCACACAAACCTGCAGGGCTCTTCAGGGTGGCAGAGCAACTGCACGTCCTCACAGTGGCTGAAACAGAAGCTGGGTAAGTAGGATAACTGGGTCCCCTCTCTGAACTAGCATCCAGGTGGCAGAGCAGTTGAGTACAGGTCATGCCCAAAGTTGCCAAGCTACACCAGTGAGTCTGGCTCAGAAGCCAATGGATCCCAGACCAGATTCACCTCACGAGACTGGCAATGGATTCACCCATGTTCAGTACTGAAATCACCCTAGTCTTTAATACTAGCATTGCAGTTTGCAGCCACAGTGGGACTAAGGAAATTGGGGATGCTTCTGAAATTCTTCGCATCAGATTTTTGGAGTGTCTGCCCTTGTGCCAGGACCTGCTGGGTAGGTGTGCAGCTCACTCAGTGGTGAACCTTTGAGGTTCAGGGGGCATCCTGGATGAAGACCTGAGGGCCACATGGAGAAGCTTGGTGGGCCGCATTTGACCCTCGGGGGCCTGAGGTTCCCTACTATTGGTATACAGCACAATACAGTGGTACGTCAGGTTAAGAACTTAATTAGTTCTGGGGGTCCATTCTTAACCTGAAACTGTTCTTAACCTGAGGTACCACTTTAGCTAATGGGGCCTCCAGCTGTCGCCGCACCGCAAGATTTCTGTTCTCACCCTGAAGCAAAATTCTTAACCCGAGGTACTATTTCTGGGTTAGAGGAATCTGTAACCTGAAGCGCCTGTAACCCGAGGTACCACTGTACTCTTACTCTCAGGGTCACAGTTTCAAGCCCCACATTGGGCAAAAAGTTTCCTGCATTGCAGGGGGTTGGACTAGATGGCCCTTGCAATCCCTTCCAACTCTATGTTTCTATGAAAACTACATCTATGAAGCTCCTTCTTCCAATCCACATTTGTGGGCCAAATTAAATTAGGCTGAAGGCTATGGGTCCTCCTCCCTAGCTATAGTCAACCAATACCTAACTCATAGCTGTCAACTTTCCCTTTTTTGTGGGAAATTCCCTTATTCCAGCGCTGTTTCCCATTGCAAAAAAAGGGAAAAAGGAAGGTTGACAGCTCTGATTAAAATAATAATAATAATAATAATAATAATAATAATAATAATAATAATAATAATTTGTACCCCGCCCATCTGGCTGGATTTCCCCAGCCACTCTGGGCGGCTTCCAACAAAATCAGATACAAAAATATCACACATTAAAAACTTCCCTGAAAAGGGCTGCCTTCAGGTTTTTCTGAATGTCAGGTAGTTGTTTATCTCCTTGACCTGTGATGGGAGGGTGTTCCACAGGGCGGACGCCACTACCGAGAAGGCCCTCTGCCTGGTTCCCTGTAGCTTTGCTTCTCGCAGTGAGGGAACTGTCAGAAGGCCCTCGGCACTGGATCTCAGTGTCCGGGCTGAATGATGGGGGTGGAGACGATCCTTTAGGTATACAGGACCGAGGCCGTTTAGGGCTTTAAAGGTCAGCACCAACACTTTGAATTGTGCTCGGAAACGTACTGGGAGCCAATGTAGATCTCTCAGGACCGGTGTTATGTGGTCCCGGCGGCCACTCCCAGTCACCAGTCTAGCTGCCGCATTCTGGATTAATTGCAGTTACCTTCAAAGGTAGCCCCACATAGAGTGCATTGCAGTAGTCCAAGCGGGAGATAACCAGAGCATGCACCACTCTGGTGAGACAGTCCACGGGCAGGTAGGGTCTCAGCCTGCATACCAGGTGGAGCTGGTAGACAGCTGCCCAGGACACAGAATTAACCTGCGCCTCCATGGACAGCTGTGAGTCCAAAATGACTCCCAGGCTGCGCACCTGGTCCTTCAGGGGCACAGTTACCCCATTCAGGACCAGGGAATCCTCCACACCTGCCCTCCTCCTGTCCTCCAAAAACAGTACTTCTGTCTTGTCAGGATTCAACCTCAATCTGTTAGCCGCCATCCACCCTCCAACCAACCAGATTGCTCTGGATTCCAGATTGCTGTTAAGGGGTCATCACTATCATCTGCCAAAGTCCATACCACATTGGTGATAATCTCAAAAGCCCTCTAGTCACCGCCCCCTCTCTTTTATCTTGGAAGACCTAGGAGAACCAGCACTCTTGGAAATGGAACTGATTGGGCTGAGAAAGGCTATCAAGCAGATGAGCAGCACCAACAGTGGCAAAGGGGAGTAGAACCCCACCTTAGAGTGCATCCTGCCCATGCCCCCCCCAAAACCTGGGGGGTTCATGCCCACCTGCTGCCCAACCCTAAGTACCAAAATATAACCTATCCCTTTAATGTGCCACAGCCTACTTCTTTAAAAGTGCTGAACACTGATGCCTGATCTTGCTACCTTCAAGGAGACATTTAGCAGCAGTTCGGAGAAAAAAAAGTCACAGCAAGCAATCTTGAATATGCTAAGCCTGGTCTACGCCAGGGAGTTGGATGAAAGCTGACAGGCGCCAAATTTAGCTGCTCCAACTCTCTGGCAGCAATTTGAGAGTCAGATGCATCCAGCCACATTCTCCAGAGGCATTTGCCCCGACTGTTTCTACGATGCTGCTTGACCACAGAACCAGTCCCTCTGGAACAGCCCTCTGCTCAACGTCTACTTTTCAGCACAATTGCATCTTCCAGGGCTCCAGGGCTTGGCTTTTGCTCACTAATTATGTATCAGCCTTTGGCTGCTGTGCCAGGCATCTACAGTCATGCACACCTCAAGGTAGCTGCCCATCTGGAAGTAATTCTCTGGGGGCAAGTAGGACGGGGGGGGGATAACTGCAGAGTTGCACACACATCTGCACACAAAGCATCCCGTTCATTCAGCTGTAAGGAATGCAGGACACCCCCACCTCCACATTAAGAAAGGAGCTGTCAGAAAAGTGCTACTTGAGGTTCTCGGGATTCTTAGAGCCCCAGGTTGTCTTTTCCTGTCAGAGACCGCTGGTGGGAAATTTGCCACTTGAGTTTGGATACCCTTCTTTTTCATAGTGTAACACTGCCTGCCAGCAGACTGTACAGTTTTCTGTAGTATATTGGTTCCTTCCCTATAACCTTGCACTTCTTCCTCCGTCTCAGTCTGTCCCTTTCCTGGCTCACCACTGTGCTTACCAACCCAGACATGGTTCCATATCCTTCCCTGCACCTTCCTCCTTCATTAGAACCCTTCTGTTTTATGACCTATTTTCTCTGTTTTCCTTTCCTTTCCTTTCATTCTGTCCTCATACTGCAAAGCCTCTACCCATCCATTCCCAGTCTCTGTTCCTAGAGCCTTGGGACCTTTCCCCACTGCTGCTGCTGCATCTTGATGTTTATGCAGATGCTGGGAGCATCTGGGGAATCCTCTTGCTTCACTGTCATCGCATCACTTCCAGCCAGCCTGCTTCTTCGTTGGGTTGGGCCAGAGGAGAAGCAATGTGGATGGCAGCGGTAGCCTCTTCATTTTCCCATCAGCTGCTATCGGAAGGTTCCTTGGGTAGAAACTGGAGTGGGCGTAGTTCTGTTGTGTGGCTGCCATCGTATAGAAAGCTAGGAGGGAACATAACCTGGGCAACAGTTCCTGACATCCCGAAAGACTCTGCTGACACAGACTAGCCACTGAACTCCAGTCAAACACAACATTACTAGAGTGGGCATGAAGGAGGTCTCAGTCTGCCAGCCTGAACTTCCTGTTTATTCTGGGCTGAGATGGACTTCCTCTGTGTAACTGGAGATGGGTGTGACCTCACCTGTGCAGGTGAAGACAAAAGCACCGGGCTGGCCACCATCTTTCTCTTTCCGACCGTCTTTCAACAAAGCAACATGTGCTTAGGCAAGCTGCTCTCTTGGCATCTAACCAAGAGAGGAGAAGGGGCTATCTCTCTTAAGGAATAGTCTCCTAATGATGTATATACTATTTTCTAAGCTGAGTCTGCCTTCTGGGATCCAATTGTGAACAGATGATATCTTGTAAGTAAACTCTTTTATGCTTTATAGAAGACTGTGTTGTGTCTTGCTTTAAGAGGGATTAAAGGGGAAAATACCAGGACATTTATTATAGAGACTCTAGCGAACCTGAGCAAGCTATCCGCTGTGTGTGTTTAAAAAGGGGAATGTAGAACTCTGCTAAGTTCTGGGACTTGTTAACACAAGTTGGAATAGCATATAATAAACAATACTGTGTATCCTCTCCTGCATCCCTAAATATTCCCACACTCTTGACCCCGAATAACTATAATAGTTCTTTGTTAATAGCTGAGACATTGCCTGGACAGCAACAGGATTTACTGACTTTTAACTTCTGGATTGTAAGGTCAGCTGATGATTCCTGCTCCCGCCTCTTGTTCAGTGACTGCCGCATGACCCATTTCTGGCAGTATCATGTGAACCAATCTTTATTTCCCATTTTAGGTGCATGGAGCCTCTGTCTGGCACCTCCTTGTTATGTTTGGTCCCTAATTATCATTCCAAGGAGCTCAGGGAAGCACACAGAGCTGTTCTGCTCTACCCTCACAACAAGGTAGAGATAGTGACTTGCCCAAGTGAGTTTTATAGGTGATCAGGAAATAGGATCTTGGCTTTCTCAGTTGAAACCCATGACTACTCTGATGTCTTACAGTCTGTTTCTAGACAGATTTATTTGGAACTGATCCCCCCCCACTCCAGTCCCATTTACTCCCAAGCATGCTCTGCTTGTGATTGCCACCATAAAGCAATTGGAACAGTCAATGGTCAAACAGGCTCAAATAATGAGTTAACACCGAAAGGCCTGGTCCAAGCAAGGCTAAATCATTAAGCCGGGAGCTCTTATCTTTTCAAGCCCTACTTGATCTACAGTCCACAAAGCCAATATTGTGTCACTCACCCTCATACCAAGTTCAATGTTTTCTCCCCCATAAACTTCCATTCCAGGGTCAAGAAGGCCGATCTCACCAAAGTACTCCCTGTCCACCACAAACGAACAACCAATCATGGCTGGTGTCCTGTTGACGAGGGGAAACAAGAACAAACGAAGGACAAAGGGTTGAAACAATGCACCTCTGGAATAGCAACAGCAGCAGCAGCAACAATTTATATACAGCCCTTTGTCAAAAGATCCCGGAGCCGTGTACAACATTAAAAACACATTACAGAACATCAATGATAAAACTTTATGCTTCTTACGATGTTTTTATCTCTCCCCCCCACACACTTTCACAGCCTATTGATTAATAGCCATAGGCCTGGGTAAAGAGGAAAGTTTTTGCCTGGCTTCTAAAGACATGCAATGATGGCGCCAGACAAGCCTCTCTGGGGAGAGCATTCCACAATCGGGGAGCCAACTCAGAAAAGGCCCGTTCTAAGAAAGGAGGGGCATATTTACACAAACCCATGTCACACCATGTGATGTCAAAATGAACTTCATATCCATGCATCATCCACCCACCCAGTCAATGTGATTCAGCAAAAACCTAACTCTAGATCTGAAAGGGCTACAGCTCAGGGGTGGATAATCTGCTTTGTAAGCAGAAGGTCTCAGGTTCAGTCCAGGGCTGGGAAAGACAACCTGCCTAGAGAGCCACTGCCAGGCAGTTTAGACAATGGCACTGAGCTAGATGTCAGCTTCCTATATTCCACTGCAATGTGAAACAGCGCAGTCCTTCCCATGTCTATGCAGAAGGAAGTTAAATTGACTTGCTACAATGTAAGTGAGTTTAGGACAGGGGTCAGCAAACTTTTTCAGCAGGGGACCGGTCCACTGTCTCTCAGACCTTGTGGGGGGCCGGACTATATTTTGAAGGGGGGGGAATGAATGTGTGCTGGCCCCAAGGGTTTGTCCATGAAGCGAGGTCCAAGTCCAGTCCTGGGTCTAGAGGTCCAAAGGAGGTCTGTCCGGGAGCGAGGCAGGGAGCAGGTCAAGGTCCAAAGCAGGTTCAGGCACAAGGTTGCAGGTTGAGCACACGCTTGCAACTAAGTTGCTCATGCAACTTGGGCTGGGTCTGGCTGGCTTTTATCTGGCCCTATGCTTAGGGCGGTCCCAATCCTCCGGAGACTCGCCTCTCCTCCGGGCCTGGAGGCGAGCACTCCTCCTGCAGACACTTAACTCCCTTCGCCTCTCTGCCCTGAGCCTCTGCAGCTCAGGAGAGGCTGGTGGGTTACTGGACCCAGGGGCCGCCTCAGCTTCCTCTGAAGAGGCTGGGAGTGGAGCACCTGCAGGCAATGGGTCCTCCCTCCCATCAGGAGCCAGAGCAGACTCTGCTGATGCCTGCACCTGGGGATCCAGCACAGGTGGGGATCCTTCAGGCTCAAGACCTGGCCCCGGCTCAGCTGGTTCTGGAGGTGGGGAATCCTGTGCAGGCTGGGATCCCTCAGGTTCAGCATCAGAGTCTGACTCCCAGGCCATCACAGAATGAATTCCCATGCCCCACAAATAACCCAGAGGTGCATTTTAAATTAAAGCACACATTCTACTCGTAAAAACACCAGGCAGGCCCCACACATAACCCAGAGATGCATTTTAAATGAAAGGGCACATTCTACTCATGTAAAAACACGCTGATTCCTGGACTGTCCATGGGGCAGATTTACAAAGCGATTGAGCCAGATCCGGCCACCGGGTCTTAGTTTGCTTACCCATGGTTTTCAACAGGCACCCCCAAACTCGGCCTTCCAGATGTTTTGGGAATGCAATTCCCACCATCTCTGACCACTGGTCCTGTTAGCTAGGGATGATGGGAGCTGTAGTCCCAAAACATCTGGAGGGCCGAGTTTGGGGATGCCTGGTTTAGAAGGTCCTGGAAGCTCCTTCAGAGGCTACAGTCTCTCCATCCAAATACAAGCCACTGTGATACAGTTGGGGAGAGAGCATCGCTGAGAAGAAGAGGACATGTTTTGCATATAGGAGGTCCTGGGTGCGATCCTTAGCATCCTTAGCTTTTTTTTTTTTTGGAAAAAGAACAGACAGATAGCAGGTGACAGGAGAGGATAGCTACCTGAGACCCTGACTGTGATTTGGTTTGTGTATTGTTTTCGAAATGCACAAATTAGGTGCATCAGCCCTTGAACTCAAACGGAATTTAATTTCTTCTCTATCCCTTACTCTGAAGAGAGAGGCTCCAAAAGAGAATCACAAAAACCCCAACACAGCCCTTGTAAACACCCAGCCTTGGTCGAAACACGATGAGCGCGTTAGAGCCCCATTACCCCTTTATTCAGGCAATGATTCAATTCATTCCTTTATTAGATGTCGGTTGTAAAACTTCCCCTAATGGAACTTTATTACTGCCTTAAAAAATAAAAAGAAAGAAAGAAAGAAAGAACAGCAGCTTTCTTACCAGGGAAGTAATACTTTACCAACATGCAGCAAACATTCTAATCAATTTGCCTTGTGTTTAATAACAATAATAATAAATGCACAGAGGACTGATAAATTGAATCAGAGACCCTCCTGCCAAGTCTATTGTGGCTTGTAATGACTAAAACATAATTATCAAGCAAAGTTCTGAAATAAACTTCAATGCCTACAAAAGGAAGCTGCAATCTGGCTCATCTTGCGTGCTTATATCTGACGCCTGCTGTTGCTCCTGGTTGAAAGTGGAGCACGAAAGAAAACCAGCAATACTCAGAGGAATTCAATGGGGCTTACTCACAGGTAAGTATTTACAACATTGCTGACCAAGGCTGGAAGGCAGGAATAGAAACCTCTGGCCCTCCAGATGTGGTAAACGACTATCCCTCTTTTCATCCCTGACAACTGGCCATGCTGGCAAGGGTTTTGCCTCTCGTCATTATCCCTGCTCCAAGCCAAGCCTAAATCATTTTGGCTAAATCATTTTGTGAGTCACGGTTATTTTGGTCCTCTGATTTCAGTGGGACTTAAACACAGCACTCACTGGGCTGAGGCCTGTCATTCTGCAATCAGGTTCTTGTTGCTGCAGCTGCAGCTGTGGATGATGATAACCCCCATTTGCAAAATGCCTTTCCTGGCAAGGTGTGTCTGTCTGCCTCATTATTGACTTTTGGGGTCCCAGGTGGCGTGCGCGATGTGACATCATGAGCACCAATGGGGACACATAAACAGGGGCCCATGTTAGTGTCCCTGTTTGAAATGGAGTAGACAACCAGCCACCAGTTGACAATATTCAGGAGGAGGAGGAGGAGGAGGAGGAGGAGGAAGAAGAAGAAGAAGAAGAAGTTGTTGTTCCTAATCTTTGGCCAAGCAGGAATTGTGAGCTTCTGCCTTCCCCTCCTTGGCGGTGGGGTATCCCATGGAAGGGATCCACAGGGAAGTGCTTCTCTCCATAGACCCACGCGGGGGCTGAGGGCCAGTGGCAGAGATTCAAGCTCCCGTGGGGGGGTGGAGAGCAGGCGTGGGTGGCGCGCGTCCCGGGGGTGTGACGCGCATACTGGGGGCATGGTGCACTGCCTGCAGGGGTGTGGCACCCAGCGTGTGGGGGGCAGCCATGATGGCACCCTACCAAGAGCGTTCCACTGGGGGCGGTGCGCTCCCCCTGCACCCCATTCCTCCGCCAGTGCTGAGGGCCATAACACTCCCTAATTTCGCTACCCAATGCCAAGTCAAACTCACCTTGCCATTGTTGTTGTGGCCTATTTTTAACCCCTTCCAAAACATTGGATTTGCCAATATGTCCTGATGGAGGTGGCTTCGTGGTGCCTGGGCATACAAGGAAGGGCCACAGCTCAGTGGTGCAGCTTCTGTTTTGCATTCACAAGGTCCCATGTTCAATCTGGATCAGATTGCACCCCCATATCCCAAGAGGTGAAGGAAAACATGTCTGAGTCGGCATTGTCAAGGGTGGGTGGGGGGAGTCAGAAGTGTCTACCTGCACAGCCATAATCAATCAAACAGAATCTATTTTGTTTATAATCACTCTTTCTCACCCAGCTAGTAGTGAGAGGAAGACAGATACAGGGAGCGAGATAATGAAAGAGAGAGGGGGAAAGGTGATTAATGTTGGTCAAACTGCTTTTGGATAATCTGATGGGCTGGCCGATGGGTGCAGAGAGTATCAGCAGGGGAACAATGAAATGGCTTTTGGTTTTGGCAGGGCTGGAGCTTTCCAAGTGCTACACTGCAAATGGATATTGTTGTACTGGGACGGGGGAGAGATTGTGCAGTCAATCTGTGTAAATTACTTTAAGATGTTCTTCAGTGAGCACAGCTTGAGATCCTCTGGAGCAGTGGGAATGCTGCTGTCCAAGCTGGCAAAGACAAAAGTGGTGAGCTAGGGTTGCCCTTGTGCTATTGATGACCTTGCATCTTCCCACAATGGCAGGATTTTCCCCTCCCTATGCAACCTTTTTGACAAATACAAGTGCCTCCTAACATGTACATCTTCATATGCAATTTTCCTTGATGTAGTGTGAGTTTCTCTTGACGTACGTTGTTTTCTGTAGGTGAGTTTGCAATCCCACCCTGCGCTCAGCTTTCACCTGTGGATCCCAGAAGCTGTCAGCCTGAGACAGCAGCCACACCCAGACTTCAACCAGGTGGCTAATCCGGGTGAGGGTCGCCAATAGGTCCCAAACCCTTAGTGAGTTAGGGACTTGCCCTGCGTGCAGAAACAGGCTCTGGCAGATGGAGTGGATGAGACCAAGAGTGGGTCCAGTGGCCAAGAAGACGGTTTCTGCACATGCTGTAGAGGGAAGTGAGGGGCAGATGAGGCTTGTGAACCTGGGAAGGTAGTCCATCTATAAGAAGGAAAACTCTGATCCTAAACCTTGTGGGATATCATTGAGAGAAGAAAAGGCAGGCAGCAGCCAGGTTACTCAAAGTCCAAAATTGGAAAGGGGAGAAAATACCAACAATTCAAGAATGTGTGATTAAATTGGTGGAATTCATGAATTTGGCTAAGATGACGGCAGCAATTCGAAATATGTCAAAACAAAAATCTAAGGCTGAGTGGAAATATGTGGAAGACTATCTCTATGGAGATTTAACTGGTGGCGGTGGTGTCTCATTACCAGAGGTGGACAAACAGTGGACTCGAACACAGCCCTGCTTACAAGAGAGGCTGTTGGTGCCAGAGGAGACACGGAGGGAGGGAGGGAGGCTCTGTCTCCTGAAAACATTTCAACGCCCCACTCCCGGCGGGAAGGCAGCACGGCACCACCGGGGACAAGGGGAGCTGCAGCGCCTTCCTCGCCCCCGTTAAACTCACCATCTCCGCAGTGGCCATTGGAGGGAGAGGAGGGAGAGAAAGCAAAGGAGCCCACCGGCCTTCCAGCCTTCCTCCCCCCCCCCCGTTTCCCCCTCAGCCTTTGCTTTCACGCCTCATCTCTCTCTCTCTCTCTCTCTCTCTCTCTCTCTCTCTCTCTCTCTCTGTCTGTCTGTCTCGCAATGCAGCACAGCTCTTTTCTATGCTGCTCCTCTTCTTCACCGCCTCAGTGCCTCACTTGCCCCCTCCCAACTGTGGCCCCCGCATGAGTTCGGGGTGAGCGTTGATCGAGCAAGTGAGCCAGAAGGAAGCTCTCTGTCTCGTGCCTTGTTTTAAATAGCCCCTCCCACAAGCCAGCAGATTGGCTGGTTGGAACTTTGACGTGGCCAGGACCTCTGGTGCTGCTTACTGCCATGGCACCTGCCATGTTGCCTCGCCAGAAGTCCCCAGGCATAAATCCGGAGACATTAATTAAAATCCGAGGACATTCCAGGGACAGATTTTGTCCGGGGACAGATTGGTGAATCCGGGAACTGTCCCGGGGAACCGGGGACATCTGGTAACCCTACCCTAAGTTGGTTGGATGGTGCCTTGTACGCCTCCTTCCAGCAACTCCTTCAGCCAAACTGGTGCCAAATGTATTTGTCTGCTCTCCTTTGGACCACATAAGTGAGGCTGAGAGTGGGGTCTTGTCATCTGGGCAGCCCAGGACCTCCAGATACACTGCCCAGGCTTACGCCCTGGAGAGGTCACTTGGGTACTGCTAACACAGCAGTTTTACATCAACCCTGAAGGTGCACTCCACTGCCTCTTGAGACAAACGGATGGCAACAACAAGAACTTAGCTGGCGAACTGCATTGCAAAATTCAGAGAAGTGGGCTGTGCTTCAGTTTAGATAAGTCCATGTTTACATGCAAAATGTACCCAGTACCCACTCAGCAGATCCATATCCTGGCCACAGCTTCTCAGGGATCTCCAGATCCCCTCCACGATTGTTTAGCTCTTCCCTCCCTCTTTCCTTGTTTAAGTAACTCTCCCGTGGTTTTACTTGTGGAGATATCAGAGAAAGCCTGAAGGCAATGGTCCTATCCACACCATGACTTTAAAGCATATCTAGAGCATATGCCTTCCCCAAAGAATCTTAGAAACTGTACTTTGTTTAGGGTGCTGGGAACCATAGCTCTGTGGGTGGTAAATTACAGTTTATTTGAAGAAAGTCACGCACTTTAAATTTATGATGTAACTGTGACCTATATTTGAACACCAGGGGCTGTTCCACTCATGTTCCGAGTGTGAGATTTCCCACAATGGGCATCTGGGATGCTGGACTACGTCAGCCTTTGGTCTGATCAAGCAGAGCAGTTTTTACATTCTAGGGAAATTTTCAGCATCCTTCAGTGCAAACTGCAAAAGGAATCAGTAGCACAAATCCAGCATATATGTACTACTGAAGGATCTTCCAACTAGAAACTGCAGATGGAGACTGCTATTGGGCTCATGTTCTGGTTGTGAGGACAGGATGCTGGGCTACATGGGCCTTAGGGCAATGGTGAATATACATTCCTGTGTGTCTATTGCACACCCTCCAATATTTCTCCAATGCAAATAGGGGCATCCTAAATAATAATAATAATAATAATAATAATAATAATAATAATAATAATAATACTCCACCCATCTGACTGGGTTGCCCCAGCCACTCTGGGTGGCTTCCAGCATATTTAAAAACATAATGAAACATTAAACATTTAAAAACTTTCCTATACAGGGATGCTTTCAAATGTCTTCTAAAGGTTGTATAGTTAATTATCTCCTTAACTCCATACCCTCCAACATTTTCCCAATGAAAATAGGGACATCCTAAGGAAAAGTGGGACATTCTGGGATCAAATCAGAAACCAAGACAGTTTCTATAAATGCAGGGCTGTCCCTGGGAAATAGGGACACTTGGAGGGTCTGAAAATGTCCTCAATGGGTTAATATACTTGGTCTTTATTACCGTATATTGCGGCGTATAAGACGACTGGGCATATAAGACGACCCCCAACTTTTCCAGTTAAAATATAGCGTTTGAGATATACTCAACCACAGATTTTCCACCCGGCGTATAAGACGACCCCCGACTTTTGAGAAGATTTTCCTGGATTAAAAAGTAGTCTTATATGCCAGAATATACTGTAGTTCTTGAGTGTGAAGAAACCAGCACACCTTGCTCTTGACAGACAGGGCCCGAGAATAGATGGATCATAGGTGTGATCTATTCTGACAGATCTTGTCTCCCTTAATGCCTTAATCTAATCTGACAATCCGGGAGGAGGGGGGAAATTGGCCTGCCATCTGTCTCTTTTGCTGCTCAAACACCGGTATGATTTTATTTCCCAGATGTCTTTACAGAAGAGGAGGGGAGAGAAGTAACTTCTGATTAGAATCAAAGTGACACAAATCCACACCCGCACCACTGAAGTCAAAAGGATGTCAAGAGAGTCGGCGAGACGTCAACGAAGACTTAATATGCACCAAAAAAACAACAACAACTGAGTTTTCCCAGGCCATTGAAGCAGGGAGAGCTTGTGAGAGACTGGGCAGAAAGACGCCGTGTTTCACTGCAAACTCATTTCTATAAATTAGAAAATGTCAAAACACACTTTGCGGAGATGGCGGAATACTTGCGCATGGCACATTGATGGAGCATCACCTGCCTCGTTCTATGGTACATTAAGCAATCGGCGAGAAACGTATGGGTTGTTTTAACAGGCCACTACTGCTGGGATAAGGAGATAAAAATTCAAGGCAGAGGCGAGCCTGACTGGAGACAGGTGACTAATGGCTCCAGGAGGTGTTGATAATGGAATGCAACAGAGCAGTCCATCAGTAGGCAGAGCAGGTGAGTGGGGAGGGAAGCAGCCCAATGGACAATTAGGCCTCCCCATCCAGCCTCTGAGGCTGCTTTGGGTAAGCCATTTATGGTGTATGAGGTCAGGTGTGGGGCAGCTAAAGATGCAGCTAAGGTGAAAGGTGGGCTGTGGAGCCGGGAAAGTCCCAGCACTTGGGAACTGCCGACTAGCAGCTGATTGTTGAGGCTTGCAAGTGCATGGCCTTGAATCAACCGAACATCAGGGTTTGCAAAACATGGTGCAGGCCATCAATGACTACTAGCTATGGTGGTCATGTTCTATCTCTCCTATCGAAGGCAGTATGCCCCTGAATGGCAGTTGCTAGGAATCACAGGTGATGCAGAAAATTGTAGAGAAACAAGAACTCGGGCCACAACGATGATTGTAAGTAAAATTGATCCAAATGTCTAACAAAGCTATGATCAAGTATAATGTCCAGTATGTCCATGAGGAAATGAGTTGGAGGTTCCCAAATAGGTCAGGCATCACAAGATTCACAACAGATCTACCGGTAATAAATGCCTTAGTGTCCTGAACATAAGCGGAAGTGTTGCTAGTAAATGGATGGAGCTGCTGTTCCATGTATTGGCAAAGTGGTTCGAAGAGAGAATTCTTACTGTAACTTTAAGATCAAAATTGTACTACCGTCGCTTTAATTCCTTATTAGAACACACCTTAATCCTTCTTTAAATATCACAAACGTTCTTTGAGTCACCTAACTCGAAGCAACCAGTACACGTTGACCTTAAAACTTTAAGACTCTATTAGGTAAGATTAACTTTTACTATACAATCTTGAATATATGTTTGTAAACTTCTAGACAACTTTATACTGTTGATATGATAATTAACATAGGGTCTCTCATTATTCCAGCTGAAGAAGAATCTCCGAAACAGGGCCTTGTCCTGGCGCATTAATTTCACCTGGCATATAAACTTTAAGAAATCTATCCATAAGAGACTTGGAAAACTTGAATCATTTAAAACAAAACAAAATAAAAAAATCCTTCCAGTAGCACCTTAGAGACCAACTAAGTTTGTTCTAGGTATGATCTTTCGTGTGCATGCACACGTCTTCAGATACACGGCTACCTACCTGTAATTGAATCATTTAAATCATTGTTGTGGCCTGAGTTCTTGTTTCTCTACAATTTTCTGCATAGCCTCCATCAAGAACTCCAACTTTTTTAGTTAGGAATCACAGGTGAGCAGAGTTGCTGTTGTGGTCAGGTTGGCCACAGGCATTTGGTTGGCCACTATGAGAACAGGACTCTGGCCTAGATGGGCTGTTGGCTTGATTCAGCAGGCTTTTTTGTGTTCTTCAAGTCTTATGCCAATGAGTGCCAAAGTCTGCCATCTCTGAGTGGCAGGGAGTGTGAACAAGCAATATAGCACATCATGAGGCTCTTGCCTGCTTACCTCCACTCCCAGATCCTATGGCTTTGTGAACTTCTGGCTTGACATTTCGCAGTGAGGAATGAAAAAGGGATGGTTTTTTTGTGGGGGGAGATACTACTTGGGGGCAAAAGCAGTGACAGCGCCTTCTCAGCAGTGGCACCCTCCCATTAGATGTCAAGGAGATAAAGAACTACGCAACTTTTAGAAGACATCTGAAGGAAGCCCTGTATCGGGAAGTTTTTAATGTTTGACTTTTTATTACGTTTTTATATTTTGCTGGAAGCCACCCAGAGTGGCTGGGGAAAACCCAGCCAGATGGGTGGGGTATAAATAATAAAATGATTGTTTTTATTACCTCATTTGGCTTCTTCTTTTAAAAAAGGTTTTTGCTGTTCCACAAGTGGCACAGCGGAGTCACCACTCCCTGCCCCCACCCTGCCTACCCTGTGCTTTTCAACATATTGCTATGGCACGATGTAGCCATGTTCCAAGAGCCATGGGAGCACAGAATGGGAAGGTCTTAATGCCAGTGGTGGCCAAACCAAAAGAGGTGGGAGAGGAAAAAACGCCACTAAACAGCATATATCCCTTGAATTTTTTGCTGATTTTCACCCACTGGCGGAGGAGGAGGAGTGCGGGGGGAGCGCATGGCCCCCGGCAGCGCAATCCCGGTGGGGTGCCATTGGGGCTGCCCCCTGCCCATGCTGGGCACCACGCCCCCAGGACGCATGCCACACCCTGTGGGTGGCGCTCCATGCCCCGGGGACGTGCGCGAGCCCCGCCCCCACCTGCTCTCTGTCCCCGGTGCTGGCGCATGAAACTCCACCACTGCTTTCACCATCCGCACACACACACAAAAATCACTGAAATGCCTCCCTGTCACTACTTCAATTCACAGTTTTTGAATATGGGGATTTCATCTCAGCACAACTTCTCAAACTTTATCAATCATCAGCACCATGTGCCAATGTGCATGGTGACGAGGTACACAGCAAATGCAACCCTCCATCCCAAGAAGCTTGCAATGTAAAAGAGAAGGCAATGAAGGGAGGAGTGTGGACAATGGAGGGACAGGTAAAATGGAAAGTAATGTGTGGTCTGTGGCAACACACAATCCCAACAGTAAGAAGGAGCCATTCAGAAGAAAAGAGGTGTGTGTGTGTGTGAGAGAGAGAGAGAGAGAGAGAGAGAGAGAGAGAGAGAGACCAAAGATTAAGTTGGTGTAGTCTCCGCTTTCCTGGCCACTGGAATCAATAGCAAAACATTCCCAGTGCATAGATGTATCTCCACAGTGACAATGAAATAGCGGCTGCTCTTTGAAAGGGGAAGGAGAAAAGCTGGCCAGGTTTATCAAGGGACATTCAGATTTCCTGAGCAATTACCTGCCTGCATATTGAGGCTTCACAAAGAGCAGGAGGTTCCCGATAACAGACGTGCACCGCTTGAAGATAAATAAAATGAATGCTGTCGCGTCCCTCTGTTTTGCAGTGATAAGAGGAAAAGTGAGGCTAAAGCCCAATTTTCATCATTTATGAACCTTTGCTCAGGCGTGGGGTTACCTCTAATGGGGAAAGAAGGAGGGAACCATGCACGTGAGAACACACACACAGAGAGAGAGGGAGGGAGGGTGGTATGAAATGTCTGCAGCTCCTGAATTTGAAAACTGTGAGTCGGGTGGAGGGCCTTTGGAAGAGAAAAATAGCCTTCAGGAGTGGAGGAGCTTCACCCATTTCCACAGCCACTGCTTTCCTTCTGGATCTCCTCCCCCAGGCTGCTTTACCCCTTGAGATGAACATATATACGTGCATAGCTGCATTTGGGTCCACATATTGCTTCAAGGAGTACAAATTAGGTAGATGCACACTAAAAAGCAAAAAACTGTATGGATTTCTTCTCCAGCCCTATTGACTTCTCAGCCAAGATACGAGTGGGACAGAGTGGCCAGGAGAAAGGTCGCAGAAGAAAGGTTGCTTTTTGTGGGGTACGTGAGGAAGATGCCATCAGTGGGGCTCCCTTTTGTGTGGGCCCACACACTCATCATTGGTGCTTATTTCCTTTCTTCCTTCCTCTGCCCCTAAGCCACACAGCTGCTCAAAAGAGTGTAGGACAGGTGGAGGAAGCAGCTCCAGTTTCTGAGTCTTCTCACTGCACGGAGAGGGCAGGTGATGAGGCAGTGGCAGTAGCGAATATGAGGGGGAAGGGCCATAGCTCAGTGGTAGATCATCTGTCTTCCATGCAGAAGGTCCCAGGTTCAATCCCTGGCATCTCCAGGTGGGACTGGGAATGTCCATGATCTGATACCCTGGAGAGCCACTGCCAGTCAGTGTAGACAACACTGACCTAGATGGACCACTGGCCTGACTCAGAATGAGGCAGTTTCTTAATGTCAGTGTGGTTGATACTGAGCTACATGGACCACTGGGCAGGCTTAGTCTAAGGCAGCTTCCTAGGTTCCTATGAGGATCACAACCAAGGGGCCCTAGGGGTCAGTGATGGGCCTTCTGAAGGAATGCATACCTCAGTAGGAACCCAGTAATGCCTGCTGGAAGTTTGGATGCAACTCAGCTTGCACAAGAGGGATTTTGCATGGGTTAAGGCAGATAGAATTAGGGGCATCCAGATTCCTAGACTATCCTTGTACTTTTAACCTCTGTATCTGACATTAGACTGATATTCTTAGGTTGCATTCTTTTACAGCTTCCTGCTCCTCTCACACTTTTCTCTTGGACCTTAATATGAGAGGTCAACTCGGAGCTAGTATGGCTGCCTTTGTTCTTCTCCAGATTGGCTAGTTAGGTTAGAAACTTTTCTATCCAACATATGTACCGGTATTTCCTACTATAAACTACAATGGACGCTCGGGTTGCAAACGTGATCCGTGCGAGAGCCGCGCTCGCAACCCACATCATCCATAACCCACAGCACCACATCTGCGCACACGCGTGATGCAATCTGCCACTTCTGCGCATGCGCAAAGCACAATTTAGCACTTCTGCGCATGCGCGAGCCCCGAAACCCGGAAGTAACCCGTTCCAGTACTTCCGGGTTCGGTGTGTCCATATATCTGTGTGGGATTGCAATAAGTCTACTCTTTCGCTCAGTTGGTTAGAGTGTAGTGCTGATAACGCCAATGTTGCAGGTTCAATCCCTTTAGGGGACAGCTGCATATTCCTGCATTGCAGGGGTCAGCAAACTTTTTCAAAAGGGGGCCGGTCCACTTTCCCTCAGACCTTGTGGGGGGCTGGACTATATTTTTTTTGGGGGGGGGAATGAACAAATTCCTATGCCCCACAAATAACCCAGGGATGCATTTTAAATAAAAGCACACATTATACTCATGTAAAAACACCAGGCAGGCCCCACAAATAACCCAGAGATGCATTTTAAATAAAAAGACACACATTCTCCTCATGTAAAAACACCAGGCAGGCCACACAAATAACCCAGAGATGCATTTTAAATAAAAGCACACATTCTACTCATGTAAAAAAGCAGGCCCCACAAATAACCCAGAGATGCATTTTAAATAAAAGGACACATTCAACTCATATAAAAACATGCTGGTTCCCGGACCGTCTGTGGGCCAGATTTAGAAGGCGACTGGGCCGGATCCGGTCCCCGGGCCTTAGTTTGTCTACCCATGGAGTGGATGATCCTCACTGTCTCTTCCAACTCTACAATTCTATGATTCTACAATTTTTTAACCATGATTCACTAGCAAAAATGCCTCTCACTCTGCATACGAAAGGGTTCCAACCAGTAACTGGACCCAGTTATCCCAATAATGCCTAGACAGAATGCTGCACTGACACCAGTTCTGAATGTTGCACAAGGACTCAGCCAACTCAGAACAGTGGTGTGTGGTTGATGCATCTGTTGGGGTGGCTTAAATTCCTCAAGGCACACAGCATCCCCTCTCACGGCATGCAGTGTTGTTTCTGTGGGGAGCAGTCACCAAGATCAGCCCTTGGGATAAAAGAATTTTCAGCAGTAAAGTAGCAATGGTGTGAAATTGCAGAAAGTCACCTGATGGGTGCAGACTCGTCCCCCTTGTCCAGCCAGTCTTGCGGTGGGATTATGTACATACACCAGAGTCCCCAGTTGTAGCCATGAGCTGCATTGGCGTATTGCTGCACTTCAAACGTGTTATACTTTATGTTGTCAATAGCTGGAAGGATGATCCGTTTCCTGTCTTCTTTGATGCGGGTAAGTGCCGGCTCCACCCTGTAAACAAACAACATTTGTTCCTGTTTTTCTTTTCTTTTTTTAAAGAAGAGTATTTTTCTGAGAATAAATAGAACTGAAATTAATGCTCCCAATTCATCCCCAATATGGAATATTGATGGCCACCAACTTGGAAGGCTTTACAAGGGGATTAGACAAATTCATGGAGGAAAAGGATATCAGTGGCTTTGTTCTTCCTCTACTTTTGGAGACACTATGCCTCAAAACACCAGTTGTTGGGAATCACAAGTGGGGAAAGGGCCATTGTGCTCAGAGCCTACTTGCTGGCTTCCCCTGGGCATCTGGTTGGCTGCTGTGGAACAGGACGCTGGACTAGATTATCCTTGCCTTATCCAACAGCCTCTTCTTATGTTCTCTTGAAGTCAACTATTATTTCTTTAAAATAGAATCACAGAATTGTAGAATTGGAAGGGACCTTGAGGATCATGTTGGACACCAACTCATAAGAACATAGGAAGAACCTTATATGATCAGGCCATTGACCCATCTAGTCCAGCATCCTGTTCTCATAGTGGCCAACCAGATGACTGTGGGAAATTCACAAGCAGAATATGAGTGCAAGAGCACGCTCCCCTCCTGTGGTTTCCAGCAAATGGGATTCAGAAGCACTACTGCCACCAACTCCCATCAGTCCCAAGCCTCATGGCCAGTGGTCAGATGATGGAGCTCAGCCACGTTGGAAGGACTACAGGTCCACCACCCCTGCTTTAGGACTTTGTAAGAATCTCAACCCATCCCACCACTGAGATTTGAAACAGCGCCCCTGAACCCTTTCATTCATTTGCAGTGAGGTGCTGCATGGCCAACAAATACCTATAGGGTGTATGGGGAGGGGCAGTAGGCTATGCATCCCATCATATCATATCATATCATATCATATCATATCATATCATATCAAGAGCCAATAGCCATCTAGATGTGGCTGGACTACAACTTCCACCATCCCTGACCATCATGCTGGCTGGGGCCAGGGCCAACATCATCTGGAGGACCACAGGTTTCCCTTTTGTGCTCCAAGCCATGCTTGGATTGGGTAGATCAGACAGGTGGGCAAGGCAGCTTCCTATATGATATGTAGAAGAGCCTCTGGTTCCTGGTGTATCATTCATTAGCTTAATGAATGCACCTGTACTTATCCTCCATCATTTCACAGAAGAAAACAGGATACGTTCACCTTGTACCACTCCTGCCCTTGTAGGGAAGATCACTATCTGAACCTTCAGAACATAATGCATTGCTGAAGGCTCTGCTCTTGCCTGTCACTTGCTATCTTCATATACTCTGCAAATGCCTGCCCTCCTCTGGTCTTAAAAGCCAACATGGTGTTTATTCTTTTGGTTAAGAATTCAGCAGGGAAAACTGCTACAACAAATTGTCTAAGAAGACATAACCAACAACAGTAAATATACCAATACAGTGGTACCTCGGGTTAAGAACTTAATTCGTTCCGGAGGTCCATTCTTAACCTAAAATTGTTCTTAACCTGAAGCACCACTTTAGCTAATGGGACCTCCCACTGAGCCACCAGAGCACAATTTCTGTTCTTATCCTGAAGCAAAGTTCTTAACCTGAAGCATTATTTCTGGGTTAGTGGAGTCTGTAACCTGCAGCATATGTAACCTCAGGTACCACTGTATGTCCGATGAGTGAAATGGCAGGTGGTGCACTGCATACCAATTTAGTGTTTACATCAAAGATGGGGCAGTTCTAGCCTGTGGGTTAAACTTGGCCTTCCGTGCCTCCCCATTTTGCCTGCAAGAACAAAACCATGCTCACCTGTCCCACACCTGACATAATATGTGATGTTAGGTGTGGGGCACATACCTGTATATTCATGGTGGCAGAAAGCAGGGTTGACCCCCCATTCATGAGCTAACATGCAGAAAGTTCAGTCCTACTTGGTTCAGGCATGCAAACCAGTTCCCATTCCTGAACCTTGCAGGAAGCAAGATTGAACCTAAGTTCCTCAGCAGATGAGCAGGGAATTCAATCCTTCTTGATTTGGGCACACCAGCCAGCTCCTTCTCCCGCACCCTGAAAAAGCAGGATTGAACCCTTGTGTATCACCCGATATGCAGTTTCTTGAATATTGATCAGGTAATGTCTCTCCTCACCACCACCAAGGGTCAACTTCGACAGGTGTTCTAAAGGCAAGATGAACCCACCCAACCACCACCACTCAGAGATGTAACTTCCAGAGGACTGGGGATGCAGTTAAATGTTGCTGGATGGCAACTCTTAAAGAGAGGCAGTGTGGAATAATGGTTAGAGTGCTGGGCTAGGACCAAGCAGACCAGACGTATCTCTGAATGTCAGTAGCTGGGAAACAGCAGCGGAAATGGACTGTTATCCCTTATCCTTCTTGTGGGCTTCCCAAAGGCTACTGAGGGAAACATGATGCTGGACTAGATAGGTTTTTGGTGTGAACCAATTGGGAAAGGAGTACAACAAGGCTGTATATTGCCTCCCTGCTTATTTAACTTATATGCAGAATACATCATGCGAAAGGCTGGACTGGATGAATCCCAAAATGGAATTAAGATTGCCGGAAGGAATATCATCAACTTCAGACATGCTGATGACACAACCTTGATGGCACAAAGAGAGGAGGAATTAAAGAACGTTTTAATGAGGGTGAAAGAGGAGAGCGCAAAATATGGTCTGAAGCTCAACATCAAAAAAACTAAGACCATGGCCACTGGTCCCATCACCTCCTGGCAAATAGAAGGGGAAGAAATGGAGGCAGTGATAGATTTTACTTTCTTGGGCTCCATGATCACTGCAGATGGAGACAGCAGTCACAAAATTAAAAGAAACCTGCTTCTTGGGAGGAAAGCAATGACAAACCTAGAGAGCATCTTAAAAAGCAGAGACATCACCTTGATGACAAAGGTCCATATAGTTAAAGCTATGGTTTTCCCAGTAGTAATGTATGGAAGTGAGAGCTGGACCATAAAGAAGACTGATTGCAGAAGAATTGATGCTTTTGAATTATGGTGCTGGAGGAGACTCTTGAGAGTCCCATGGACTGCAAAAAGATCAAACATATCCATCATTAAAGAAATCAGCCCCGAGTGCTCACTGGAAGGACAGGTCCTGAAGTTGAGGCTCCAGTACTTTGGCCACCTCATGAGAAGAGAAGACTCCCTGGAAAAGACCCTGATGTTGGGAAAGATGGAGGGCACAATGAGAAGAGGACGACAGAGGATGAGATGGTTGGACAGTGTTCTCAAAGCGAGTAGCATGAGTTTGGCCAAACTGCAAGAGGCAGTGAAAGATAGGCGTGCCTGGCGTGCTCTGGTCCATGGGGTCACGAAGAGTTGGACACGACTGAATGACTGAACAACAACAACAACAACAACAGGGTCCTTCTTATATTCTTATGCAGGTTCAAATCCCCATTCATTCATGAAACTCACTGGACAATCTGATGCTGGTCACAATTGCTTAGCCTAACTTACTTTACAAGGATGTGGGGGGGCGGAGGGAGGACCATATATGAACTTCTTGGAGGAAATGCGGAAAATAATGGATGACAATTCTAGCAGCTTGTACTAACCATGTTTGAACAAGGCATCCCAAAAGGCAAAAGGAAAAACACAGGAAAGCAATTTACCAGATTCCAGTAATAGCAAAGAGGAATTGTCCCTAACAAATAGGAGCAGCCAGAGTACAAACATCTGCATGAGCATATGCAACATATTGTTCAAATCAAAACACTCAAGGGCCAAACTGCTCCACCCCCACCATGGTATACCTGTAGATAAGAGACATCTGTTCAATGCTCTCTCTTCTCTCTCCATAGTGCATTAGTCAAAAGGTGACAGTTTGTGGAATCTTAATCTTACCCACATGGCCTAGAGAAGGAGACCTTCTTTTTAAACAACAACAAAAACAACAACAACAACAACCAGCTTGTGCTATTTAGACAAGATTAAATTTATGAAAAAGCTGGCTGTTGGAGGATGACAGGGGATCCCAGGGAGAAGAGCTGGATATTCTCCAAGAAATCAAAACACAATTCAGCTAAAAGGCACAATTTCTCCCTACTTCTCAAGCAGAAATGGCTTGTTGTGCTGCAGGCATCTGTGGAAATGTGGAGAGGTAAACTCTCTCTCTCTCTCTCTCTCTCTCTCTCTCTCTCTCTCTCTCACACACACACACACACACACACACACACACACACACTTACATGGCAATTATGGAATGGTCATTTCTCCTGGTTCCATCAGCAGGTTTTTGTGTCTCCATTAGTCAAGTTAGTGGGAATAATCCATGCAGACCTAAATAACAATTGCTGTCTGCAACACACACACACACACACACAGCTTTGTTTCAGCCTGCTGTGTCAAGCATCTGAATACCAAGCAACAGATGTAGGCGTCATTAGTGACACACTGTTAATTTGTTTACCTGGCAGAGAAGGACTTGGCTGCTGTGATTCACTTGTGATTGAAGGGTGAAGTGGGGAGTCACCTTGGGGTATTTCATTGCCAAGTGACAACCACCTCAGGGAACAGCCCTCGGGAGACTGTCACTGAAAAAAGAGGGGGTCTTTGTATTGTCATTGTAACAATACAGATCAGAGAGTCTTCCAGGTAAATAGCATTGCATGCAATAAGTCATTGTGACAAATGTCTTCTCTAGTGCGGACAACCCATTTAGGAGGGATGGCTACATCACAGATAGTAATACTGTGGGATAGAGGATAAATTGGTTCAGTTCACATTTTAAAGCCAACTGATCTACTTAGACGGTCCTGAACTCATATGCAGACCAGAACGCAGCGACCAGCTGGCTGATGTGCTTCGCTCTGAGTTTTGTGATGCAGTCTTGGTTTTGGAAAGCACACCCAAAAATTCATATTTAACAAGAAAAATGCATATTTTATGGGGAAATGCATTTGAGAAGGACACAGAATGCATATTTTAGGGAGAGAATATGTACATAATGTGTGGGTTTTTTCAGTTAGCAAAAAATAATGATGGAATGGACCTACAATTAACCATATGTGAAACTGATATGGAATGCAAATGGGTTCATCTGTCCATTCCAATAACACTTCATTAAGAATAATAATTCCCTGCTAGATATGACTACACATGGATGGTCAATATTACAGGAACATAGGAAGCTTCCATATATCAAGCCAGATCATTGGTCCATTGAGCTCAGTGTTGCTTACACTGGCTGGCAGTGACTACCCAGGGTTTCAGACAAAGGACATTTCAAGGATTTGAACCTGGGACCTCCTGCATGAGCTGCTGCTCTACAGCTCAGACAAAGGCAGCCAGAACATCTCCCTTTGGCCTGTCCCTCACCTCTGTGATAGGAGGGCAGTCTAGGCAGTCAAGGCAGAGACCTCTTGTGACAGTGCACAGAGTCCAATGCCATTCATAGTAAATTCCTCCTGCCTATTTCTTCTGTTGTAAACTGCCCTGTGATCTTTGGGTGAAGGCTGCTTTATTAATTTAATAAACAACAACAATAGTATTAGGGTGAGAGCTCCTGATATATGGACAGACTGTAAAATTATGAATGGCTGGAAAGCCTAGCTTACTCTCACAGTGTTGGGGATTCTTTGCTTGTCGGACATTTGTGTCCTCTTTTGTAAAAATTTGCTTAACATAAAGCAATACTAGCGTGTAGCTCACTTGGGTACGATGAGAAATTAATGCAACGCCCTTTCCTCAAAAGCAGTTGCGCCATGATGCCTGTTTCAAAAAGGAGATGCCTAAAATCTTTTATCAAAGGATCCCTTGCAGAGGCCTGGTGGAGCTGTCATGTTGGATACTGCCAAACCAACCCCATTTCCTTATTACAGCTGACTACGGCTCTCTAAGGCCGCTAGTTTGTCCTCCTCCTGCACATACTTTCCATAGCTCCATAGCAACTCCATAAATCATCTTGCTTGAGTTATGCAGCTTCCTGTACAAGAGAGATCAGATTTCCTTATGGGAGAACAATGACGATATCAGTAGGGCTGTTCGTGCTTTAGCAGTCCTTCTGAAGTGGGGAGTGGGGGTGTGTGTGGCAACGATCAGGGAATCATGCCCATTGCCAAATAAAGTCTTAGCAATGTGGTGTGTATGTCCTCCCAACACTGTCCCCCAGATAGCTAGGGAATTCAGCAATGAGAGGATGGCATAAGGGTTAGGGTGTTGGAATAGAACCTGGGAGATCAGCGTTCATGTCCCCACTCAGCCATGGAGCTTGATGGGTGAACTTGAGCCAATCACCAAGTCCCACTCTGACTAGGTGCACTGGAAGCAATGGCAACAAACTAGTTGTGATTATTAATTTCAATGGGACTAACAATAGATGCAACCCACTGTCCCTCAGCCTAACCTACCTCTTAGGATGAGGAAGGGAGAACCATGAACGTCACCTTGAACTTCATTGAGGAGCAGTGGGATATAAGGCAATTCTTACATTTATATACTGTCTTGGTGTATCCCCATTTATCTTCACAACAACCCTGTGAGGTAAGTTAGGCTGAGAAGCAGTGACTGGTCAAAGGTCACCCATTGAGCTTCATGGCTTAGTGGGGATTCAAACCCTGGTCTCCCAGGTCCTACTCTGACACTCTAACCAGTACACCACACTGGTTCTAAGTAGCAATGTAATAATAAATATGTAAACTACAACAACCAAGGAGGTTGTCAAGCAGGGAAAGGAAAGCTGATGAGAGGGAGTTCTGAGGAGCAGACAGGCTTGGAAGACACCATTCAGTGTCCAGGTCTGAGGTTCCCCATCCCTCCATTAGAACATCAGTTATAGCACTGAACACCAAGTACTTCTGGATTCAAACTGAAGAGCTAAACCCTTCCCAATGATGCACTGTGCTTGAAAACTTCCATTCCCACTTTCTCGGAAGCCTGAACTGTGAAATTTCACAGATACAGAAATGGCAAGCGAAGATTCCCCCGGGTTTGTGTAAGAATGAGATCATGTCACCACTTTTATTTTCCATCTGGATAGAATACTAAAATGGAAGTACACGGGAAACGATGACACAATCAAAGCCTTTGAGGAGGGGAGCAGCACTTGTGCCATGCCAAAGCCAGCTGTTCTGCCATGACCCCACAGGGTACAAATATACATGGAATATACTTTTACAAGAAAGAAATATCAGAGGTCTTCCAGAGAATTCCAGAGAAACCATTAGAGGATTTATCCTCACTCCCTGGGAAATTTGGTTTCCCTGCGGGCAAATAAAGTGGAGATTTTAAAGAGGCCGCAAGTAACCTGATTTCCAGCTGATGCTCAAAGCACTAGAAATCTCTGACTCAAGGCCAGTTCCAATGTTCTCTCCACGTGGAGAAGTAAGGAGGGGTCTCCAGCAGCAATTTACCCTGAAGCTAAGTTCCTTGACAGCATAGGAAGCAGAATGCCCTATCCCTATCCTGTTGAGTGAAGCAGGGGAGTGGTTCAATCAAGCCCAGAAAGCCCTATGAAGAACTATTACATAGGACACTGGACCAGCAGAGGAGCTGTCCAACAGCTTCAGCAACATGAATTCCAAACTCCAAGTGCTGAAGCAGTCAAGGGGGGAGGTAGACCTAGAAGCTGGTCAATGGAGCTAATCCATCAGCAGCTTCTAGGAAGCAAAGAAAGGTTTATGTCATCAATGGAGAACCTTTTACCTATTTAACTCCAACTCCCATCTGTCCCAGCCAGCATGGCCAGTCCTTAGGGTTGATAGGAATTATAGTCCAATGACATCCGTAGGCAAAAAGTTAATGCAATTAGTTGGGTTCTCTCATTCTTCCTGGCACATTAGTGGGAACCAAATCTAGTGGTGATTGGTAGGGGGTCCAGAGTCTGGTTGGGGAACATTATTGTTAGAAAAAGCACTGGAGTGCCCTTGCAAACTCCCGAAACTCCAAGTGTCTTCTGATGAGCATAACTCTGGGGAGGCATTCCCCCTTGTCTCCAGAGTGCTCCATTCCCAAGCTTCCTCAGAAAATGCAACTATTTTGCAGGCTATCTGACCTCTCAGGGTGATTGTGAGAATGAAATAGGAGAGAATCATGTATTCCACTTTGAGCTACATAGAAAAGTTGGATATAAATGCAGGTAATAATCAGCAATATCGTGGTCTCGGGGCTCCTGTCAAAGTGTCCTGTCTCCTCCTCATCCTGGAGACTCACAGCAGAATCACATCTAATTCTTTATCACATCAGGAGCAAGGAGCAAGCGAGAAATTGGGACTGAATGATTACTGAGAGAGCAGGAACACAACAGAGCCCCTAGAAGTCCTTTTGCAAGGCTCAAACAAGGCTCAATCTGACCAGGAAGCATTATGACACTCCTTTCTGTGCCGAAGGATCCAACGGCCAGTTTGTATGGGTGGAGACAATCAGTCTAGGACCTGAAGGCAGTCAACTAGGGAAGCTGCCACCTGCAATTAAGAGCCACATGGGGCACCCACACAAAGGCTGAACTGTTCTTGACATTAGAGGGCCATGCAGATGTAATAATAATAATAATAATAATAATAATAATAATAATAATAATAATCTAATTTATTTATACCCCACCCTCCCCAGCCAAGACCAGGCTCAGGGATGCTAACGTCAGGTATAAAAACAATTGATTAAAATACAACTTAAAAACAGGATCTTAAAATGCAGCCTCATTTCAGTGGAAGCCCAGATCAAAAACTGTTTCCGGGGAGAAAACGTCAAATCTTCACCAAGGCCAACTATCCAGATTGGTCCTACGTGGGCCAGAAAAAAGCCAGGGAAGTCCCCGAATAGGGGTTCCATCACAGATGGAAAAGGAAAGAGGGGGAGGGGATCAGGCTGATTCCAGGCCAAAGGCCAGGTGGAACAACTCTGTCTTACAGGCCCTGCGGAAAGAAATCAGATCCCGCAGGGCCCTGGTCTCATGAGACAGTGTTCCACCAGGCCGGAGCCAGTGTTGAAAAGGCCCTGGCCCTGGTTGAGGCTAACCTGACTTCCTTAGGGCCCGGGAGCTCTACAGTGTTGCTATTTATGGACCTTAAGGTCCTCCACTGGGCATACCAGGAGAGGCGGTCCCATAGGTAGGAGAGTCCTAGGCCGCAAAGGGCTTTAAAGGTCAAAACCAGCACCTTAAACCTGACCCTGTACTCCACCGGGAGCCAGAGCAGCTGGAAAAGCACTGGGTGAATGTGGCAAGGACCCCGTAAGGAGCCTCACCAAGGCATTCTGCACCTGCTGGAGTTTCTGGGACAACTTCAAGGGCAGCCCCGCATAGAGCGAGTTACAGTACTCAAGCCTGGTGGTGACCATCATATGGATCACTGTGGCCATGTAGTGAGGGCTGGCTGATCATGAGAAAACTTGTGGCAGGTTGTTGTTGTTCAGTCGTTCAGTCATGTCCGACTCTTCATGACCCCATGAACCAGAGCACGCCAGGCACCCCTATCCTCCTCTACCTCCTCCAGTTTGGCCAAACTCATGCCAGTCGCTTCAAGAACACTGTCCAACCATCTCATCCTCTGTCGTCCCCTTCTCCTTGTGGCAGGTAGCATTTAATTAAACAATAGAAACAAAACTTTGGGCCAAAAGTCAGGCATTTCCTTGGCAATTATTGATTTGTGACAAATCCCAGGTATCTCTGGACTGTTGGGACATATGTCTTTGGTCTGACCCAACACAACGTCTCTCATGCTCTGAATATTTTCAATCTCATTTCCCTCATTGAGTAACTTAAGTAGGGGATTGTTCAGGCTAAGAGAGACACTATTAAGCCTCATTCTGCTACATTCCATTATTAGCCTAATGGCCCAAAATCTTTTGATTGAAAATTAATTCTCTAGAGGAATCTGGACAACAGTGTTTGAAATGGCAGCATTTTTTTGCGGGTGAGTGCGGTGGGGGGGGGGAGGTAAGGGCCTCCCCAGCCTCATAATGACTATTTCTGGATATTCAACCAGTTAGATTCTTTTCAACTTCATTGGCGCTCCCTGCAGGGACATTAATGTGACTTGAAGTAAATGGTTGGTTGGAGGCACACTGAAGCTTACCTCCTTCAGATTCCAAAGCTAAATACTCTTGTCTACTCATTTTGTCTTATCTATCTGCCTTTTAAGGATGAATGCCCCCCCCCCGTCACCATTCCAGTGTCATTCCCAGGTTTGCTCTCCCATCTCTCCCAGTTTAACTTTGTGAATGTCTCAATTTGATTCCAGACTTCCTCAACCCAGGATTAGAACTCCCATCATCCCTGACCATTGGCCATGCTGGCTGGGGCTGATGGGGAGGAGTAGCCAAAACACCTGGAGGGCACTAGGTCAGGGAAATAAGCAGTAGCCCCTTTCATGCATTCCTCTATGCACAGGTTTAATACCAGGGAGAAGCATTCATAGAATCAGAGAGCTGGAAGGGACCCTAAGGATCATCTAGTTCCCAGCAACGTAGGAATATGCAGTTGTCACCTACAGTGGAACCTTGGTACTCAAATGGCTTGGCTTCTGAACAAATTGGCTCCCAAACGCTGCAAACCCAGAAGTTTCGGAAGCCGCACATCCAACCCGGCTTCCGCTTGAGTGCAGAAAGCTCCTTAAGCCAATCGGAAGCCGTGCCTTGGTTTTTGAATTGTTTTGGGAGTTGAACGGACTCCCAGAATGGATTAAGTTTGAGAACCATGGTATCACTGTATTGGGATCGAACCTGCAACCTTGGCATTATTAGCACCACATCTAACCAACTGAGCTATCAGAAGCAGGACTATGTCAACTGGCCGCACCTCCTGATGACCATGCATTTAGAGGAATATCAGCCCTAGGGTGTCTATTGTAATATCTACTACAGGAGGGTGAACCTGCAATCCACAGATCAAAGACCTTTGGGAACAGGCAGCATTTCCTGGAACCAGTGCTGAAGATTCCCTTGAGGGCCCCTCTGTTGCAAGACACACTGATGGAGCTGCCCAAGGAGGAGGTGGAACCACCTCTCAGTCCTTGAGAATGCTGGTGTCAAAAGGCACAGGGGCCCAGAGTTGTCACAAAGCCTAAGTTAAATCAGAAAATGCTACAAGAACATAAAGAGAACCCTGCTAGATCAGGCTCAATATCCGTCTGGTGCAGCACCCCAAAAAACCTCTTCTACGAAGACTGCAAGCAGGAATTTAGTGCCACAGCACTCTACTCAGTTGTGATTCCCAGAGACTGGTATTCAGAGGCATAAGGGGGAAGTAGAATACTCCCTGGCTCCTCCAATTAAAAAATGATCAGGTGATGGTGATGGCAAACACCTCTTCCTGAGATCCTGGAGACCTGCCTGCTGCCAGTCAGATTAGTAGACAATACTGGGCTGTATGGATAAATAGTCTGACCTTGTCAATGGAAGGCAGCTTCATCCATTAATCGCAATACCCAGGGTTCTTTGGAAAGAGGAAATCACTACTAAGCATAAGAAGAGTTCTACTGGCTCAGACCAAAGGCACTTCTTGTCCAGTTTCCTGCTTTCTCAGTGGCCAACCAGTTGCCTCTGAGAAACTCACAGACAAGGCCTGAGCACAACACTGTACACTTGTAAAGGTAAAGGGACCCCTGACCATTAGGTCCAGTCGCAGACGACTCTGGGGTTGCAGCACTCATCTTGCTTTATTGGTCGAGGGAGCCGGTGTACAGCTTCTGGGTCATGTGGCCAGCATGACTAAGCCGCTTCTGGCGAACCAGAGCAGCACACCGAAATGCTGTTTACCTTCCCACCGGAGCAGTACCTATTTATCTACTTGCACTTTGACGTGCTTTCGAACTGCTAGGTGGGCAGGAGCTGGGACTGAGCAACGCGAGCTCACCCCGTCGCGGGGATTTGAACCGCCGACCTTCTGATTGGCAAGCCCTAGGCTCTGTGGATTAACCCACAGCGCCACCCGCATTCCCTGCAATTGCCTGTGACATTGGAGGTGAAACACAGCTGTCATCTGCCTGGATCTGGCAAGCTTTGTTTGCTTTGTTTCTTTGCTTCCTCAGTGCTGAGACTGGGACCCTTGCCTCTGATTCCTCACCCCAACACCCGGCTCTCCTCTGACTGCTGGCTGACTGCTCAGTCCTGACAGCCAGTCAATATCTCATAATTGAACAAAAAGGAAAGTACAATGAAGGAAAGGGTTAAGAACATAAGAGCATGTTCAACAGTGGAACAGACTTCCATGAGAGGTGGTGGGCTCTCCTTCCTTGGAGATTTTAAAGCAGAGGTTGGATGGCCATCTTGCATGTACGATTTAGTTGATATTCCTGTATTGCAGGGGGTTGATGACTCCTGGGGCCCCCTCCCAGCTCTACAGTTCTTTATTCTAAGATTTTTATGATAAAAAGAGCCTGCCGAATCAGGTCGGTATCCATCTAGTTCAGCCTCTTGTTCTCACAGTGACCAGCCAGATGCCTGTGGGAAATCTGCAAGCAGGATCTGAGCCCAAGAGCCCTCTCCTCCTGTTATTTCTTGCTATTGGTATTTAGAAGCATTGTAGTGGCACAGCATAGCCGTTGTGGCTAGTTGCAGAGTGCCCCAGTCTGTGTTGGGTTAAACCAACAGGGAGGAAGGAAGGAAGGAAGGAAAAAAAGAAACTTGGGATTCTGTGGAATGTGCAGTTCAAGCCTAAGTTTCAGTAATTGGAATGAAGTTGTCAAGAGACAGAGTTTTAGCACAGTCTGCAGACAGTGTTTCAAACTCCACCACCATCGCAGGCATGGTAATAAAAGTGTCTCAGCAACATCTCAAGGTCTTTTATCGATTGCCAGTTAAAGTAGCCGTCCTTTTAGCTTTTTACCAATTGCCCTATTCAAGTATCCATTCTTTCACAAAGCACAACCTTGAAGCCTACACCTGAGATACATTAACTGTTAATATTTAACACCTAAATTAGCTAGCCTATAATCCTTGTCCTAGATGAGTGAAGGACAAATGGGTTGCCACTGGTGGGTTAAGAGAGAATTCTCTTGCTCTGATAACCTTTCCTGGGACTCAGCTACATTAGGAAAAAAACAAAACAGCACTTTGAATATGTAATAAACAAGCAACACCAGATGGCGCTGGAGAGCAATAAAATAAAATAAATTGTGATTTTCCACAGCGTTTTTTCTTTTGTTATAATGATTTAATTCCTGACTTATTTATAGCGTTTTTCCTGTGTGTAGATCCACCCCTACTATTTCCCCTTAGCACTATTGCCAATGACTTTTGACCCCAATTACCCATGCATAAAGTGTAGCAGAGCAACTGTTAGTAAATCTGACGCCACAAGGTGAAACTTGAGAATTCACAGAATTTCTAAAAAGAAATGCACACCCAAATATGTGGCACTAATCCTCATGTTTATTAAAGTGTGAATAAAACTGAGTGAAAATGACATACAAAAATGCATTATGTTAGAGAAGAATGCTTGCAAAAATATGTACATTTCCCACAACTGTGTTTGTGTTTACCTGGAGAAATTCGCACTGAAATGCTGATGAATTTTCACGATGAATTCCCCCTCCCCAAAAGCAAATTGCTGCAAAGTATGGAAGCTGAATTTAAGATTGGAAGGAAGGAAGAAACTGAGGGAACCAACTTTTTCAGATCCTTCCATCATTAATAGAAATATAGAACATCAAAATGTCTTTTGCCATTTCCTCACCTGATTGATAGACTTATGGTCAAAGGGATAGAAGGTTATTTCATAAAAAGAGGATCTGCTACAATCTGATTTTCTGAACTCAAGTGCAATCATTCTTGAACCTGAGGAGTTCATCATTGTGCAAAGACTCTAGGAAGAACCACTCCACTCTCTGCACACTTAAAACATGACATGGCTTCCCCCAATTAATCCTGTGAACTGTAGTCTCTTAACAGTACAGGGAATCATAGGGGAAACCATCGTTCCCAGGATTCTTGTACTGTAAATGTGCATTGAATACACTTTAAATCCACATAGTGTGGATCTGTCCAAGGCATGGAGAGCATGTGACCGTTCAAATATTGCTGGACTCCAGCTCATATCACCTTGGACCATTGTCCATGATGACTGGAGCTGATGGGAACTGAACAAGATCTGGAGAGCCACGGGTTCTCCAGACCTGGGTTAAGAGGCAGAGTCAAGGAGTCCCAAAGGTCCTCTCAATGAAACAAGATAGGCTTGAGATTCTCAGTTTCCATGGCTTAGCACCCCCACCCCAACTTGTCCATTATGCCATCTCCCCTGCCCATGTCCTACCTATCATAGGACCTTACCAGCCGGTGTTGAACTCGACGTGAGCATCAAAAAACCCAACCACTGGTGATGTTGCTGCCTTCCAACCTTGGATTCTGGCTCGGATCAGCCCTTCTCGTTTGTTATTACGAACTATTTTCACCAGCCCTGGGTATCTCTTGTGGACATACTGGTCCAAATTGAACTTCAGCTCAACTGCAAAAACAAAGAGACAAGGAGATTTGGGATTTGAGAAGCACATTCTGTTTCATTTCAACAGAATCTCATTTAACTCGGAGTAAACATTTCTGAAGCTGAAGGCTCCAATACTTTGGCCACCTCATGAGAAGAGAAGACTCCCTGGACAAGACCCTGATGTTGGGAAAGATTGAGGGCACAAGGAGAAGGGGATGACAGAGGAAGAGATGGTTAAACAATGTTCTTGAAGCTACCAACATGAGCTTGACCAAACTGCGGGAGGCAGTGGAAGTCAGGAGTGCCTGGCATGCTCTGGTCCATGGGGTAACAAAGAGTCGGACATGACTAAACAGCAACAGCAACAAACATTTCTGAAGACCTGAATGAGGACAATTCAACCATGTCAAATTATTCAGTACTTAGCCCCTTCTGTGTGCCCCACCATTTAAAAATTACTTCAAAAACAGAGGGTAGTATTCAATGGTTGTGCTACCTGGAGTAGACACATTGAAGTTAATGGACTTGATTCACTTAAGTTCATTAATTTCAGTGGGTCTATTCTGAATAGGATTTAGTTGGATAGTGTAACATATTGGGGTTACTCTGTTTTATTGTGCATTTGTTATGTTAGGTAGCCCAAAATGAAATGGATTAGGGCATTTGGATATTATTATTATTAATTACTATTGGTATTACTATTCCAGATCATGAGAAATAATGAGTTTCTGCGCATTAAATTGTAATAAGTTGGTCACACTGACCAAAGCTTAAGAAAGATTCACTTGGGAAGAGCCATAACTCAGTGTCAGGACATCTGACTTCGAATATAGAAGGTTCCATGTTCAATTCCCAGCATTTCCAGGTAGGGCTGGGAAAGACCCCTGCCGGAAACTGGTCAGTATAATTGTTACTGAGCTAGATAGACCAGTGGTCTGACTCAGTACAAGGCCATTTCCTATGTTTCTAAGCTTAATGTGCACCTTACAGTAAATATGCATTTTGCACCCCAAGATTGGATCACAAGTTCTCCTTCAACAGAAACAATACCTCTATATCTTCATTCTTTTTGGTGTCCATACCTGCCACCTCCATTGAAGCAGAATAAGCACAAGTTTAGCACTAATTTTTGTGTTATTTGCAATTGCAATTCTTTTTTTTTTCCCCTGGAAGCAAATGATACAGAAATCAGCACTAAACTTCTGCTATATTTCTCTTTTATGTCAAGTGAAAGCACAAATATAATTAGGAACTTGGCAGTTAGGGCAATGTTGGGGAGAACAGGATCACGTGTGGTGTGAATGCAGTGCAGAACCCACATGATTGCAGGGAAAGGGCCACAGCTCATGGGAAATTGCCATTGGTCCATCTAGTCTAGTGTTGTTTACACAGTCTGGCAGCAGTTTTCAAGGGTTTCAGGCAAGAGTTTTATTCTTGCCTGAAGATACCAGAATTCGAACCCGGGACCTTTTGTATACACTCTGCCACTAAGCTGTGGCATTGCACAGCACACAATTAGCACATTATTTCCCCATAGGGGGAAAACAAACTGCTCATAAGTATATATGAATCATTTTTCCTCAACAGCTTTTCCCCCATTATGGACAATCCAAACATGCATATTAGTAAGAAACAGAAAACAAACACAAACAAACAAACAAACAAACAAACAAACAAACAAACAAACAGGTGTTTTGAATATTCACCATTGTCACTGTTGTCATCCACCAAGATAATCTCCTTGAGCAAGTGGGATGGGGTGTGATTCACAACACTGTGTACTGAGCGCAAGATGACAGACAGAGCCTCATTTACAAAAATAAAGACCACCGAGATCTGGGGCAGGTCATCAGGATAGGACATCTGTTTGCACCTGGGGAGAATAAAAATGAGAACTAAGATGTCCCGAGCATTTAAAAAACAACAACAAAAACCACACCTTAGCTTTCATTATGCTTTTCTCCATTTAAATGGAGGGACCCAATTTTATTTATTTATAAAATCATTTGCATACCGTTATGTCATAAAAACAATATCAAAGTGGTGTACACCATGGGTCGGCAAACTAAGGCTCGCAGACCGGATCAGGCCTAATTGCTTTCTGTATCCGGCCCACAGACGGTCCGGGAATCGCCATGTGGATCGCCAGCATGCACGTTCTTTCCCTCTCCCTCCCTCTCCTTCACACGGCCCTCCTCCCTCCCTCCTCCTGGCTTCTCCCTGCCCTGCCTAGAGGAGGAAGGGGGCTGGGCTTTGTTGGTGCCAGCAGCAGCAGTGCTCGAGTGGCTGCCATTTTAAGCAGCCCCTCTCGGGAGCCCTTTCGCATGCCGCTCATCGTCCCTCTGCCGCCGCTGCCAGCCCCTGCTGCTCACAAGACACAGGTAAGCAGCCACCGGGGTTCGTGGTGCTCTTGCATACCCCCCCCAAAAAAATATAGTTAGGGCCCCCATAAGGTCTGAGGGACCAGTGGACCGGCCCCCTGCTGAAAAAAATTGCTGACCCCTGGTTTACACTATTGGAATATAAAAATGTACAATGAAACAGTTACAGAAATTAAGAGCAGACATCTATTAACCACTGCGGAAAGGTGCATTCTTAATTGTCTGCAGATCCCTGGCAGAATAGAGAAGTATTCAGCAGGCATTTAAACTGTATAGGGAACAACCCTATGTACTAGAAAAGCTAACCAGCAAATGGAAATTAGCACAAAGACAAATGAAAGAGGATGCCTTCACTCTAGTCTGGTTCCCCTTTATTCCATATGCATTCCAACAAGACAATGACCTAACCTTTCAACATACATACAAATTAACCCACAACCACCCCCAAGCAAAACTCACTGCAATCAGCTGAACGCAACCAACCATGCTCTGGGCTCTCCATCCTCTTGCACCACAAAATAAATAAATAAATAAATAAATAAATAAATAAATAAATAAACAAACAAACAAACAAACAAACAAACAAACTCTCCACGTGATGCTGACACAGAAACTCTGAACATACACTGTGCCAAATAATGAAGGATCATTATCTCTCCCTTCTCTCTCCCTGCAGTGTCTCACACTGAATGTAACTGACCTATAGAAAGGACTCTATGAATTGAAAACAGAGACATTATATGTACCCTTGTTATGCATGGAAATATTTCAACAAAAACATTTTTTTTAAAAAAAAAGTTGGCACAGAAGGCACCTGCTGAATGTCTATTGGCAGAGTATTGCATGGGACTGGGCTGATGACACTATAGACACAGTTTCTTATTGTTGTCAGACAAGCCTCACCAAGTTGGAGAACAACTAGAGATGCTCCTGCAGATTATCTTAGTGATCAATCTGAGATTTAAGGGTTCAAGGAGCCCCTGAGGGACCCTGGACATAAGTTGTTCAGGGCTTTGTAATTTTTTCACCCATATGCACTGGTCACTTATCTCCCCTCAAACTTGGGTGTATAGATCACCCAGGGATGCTTCTTTTTCTGGGTGATGGGGGGCTAGTCTGTAGCCTCCAAGATATTAGGGACATGGGTGACGCTGTGGTCTAAACCACTAAGCCTCTTGGGGATTGCCGATCAGAAGGTTGGTGGTTCAAATCCCCGCGACGGGGTGAGCTCCCGTTGCTCTGTCCCAGCTCCTGTCAACATAGCAGTGCACACCAGTGCAAGTAGATAAATAGGTACTGCTGTGGCAGGAAGGTAAACGGCATTTCCGTGCACTCTGGTTTCCGTCATGGTGTTCCATTGCACCAGAAGTGGTTTAGTCATGCTGGTCACATGACCCGGAAAGCTGTCTGTGGACAAACGCCAGCTCCCTCGGCCTGAAGCGAGATGAGCACCGCAACCCCATTGTCGCCTTTGACTAGACTTAACTGTCCAGGGGTCCTTTACCTTTAACTTTACTCCAAGATGTTACTCAACAATGATCAACTGAAATATCATCTCACCCCTTATGTACCCAATGGACCACTGCGCTCTGAAGGTGAGGACCTCCTACATCTTATCAGGAAGTCAGCTCCTCACAATACAGAAATTGGGTCATTAGTGTGGTGGAATTCCCTCCCATTAAATATTAGGCAGGTGCCATCTCACTTGTCTTTTTGGTGCCAAATTTAGAGACTTTCCCCATTCAACAAGTGGAGTTCTCTCCCAGCTTGCATCTGTATTCGAATTGTTTAATATATTTTTAATAGTTTTAATTTAATTTAATTGACTGCCTCCTTTGAGAGGTAGAGTGGGATATAGATTTAATTATCTGATTAATTAATAAGTCCCATAAGCTCCAGCCAGCATGGTCTATGACCAGGGATGATGGGAGTTATAGTATGAAACTACCTGGAGAGCAACAGGTTAGGCACCCCAACCTATTTGAACCAGGATATGCATGTTTTTTTTAGTCACTACAATTGTGATAATGGCTGAGTATTATTCTGGGCACTATCTAAACATTTTTGGATATTCAAACCATGCAGGAACCTGAGAATTAACCCCAGCTGCCGCAGGTATCAACCCACAGTTCAGTCTTCTGCAGAGCACCTTGCAATGAAAGTGAAATGCCAACTCTCTCCTTTGCATAGAAATTAATGTTAAAAATAACCAACATGCTCTCACAGGCAGATCCAGGGTCCAATTACCATAGCAATTACGCGGCCTGTTCTCTAAAATACAGCTAATGATACCACAGGAAATGACTTTCCTTGCTCTTGTCAAACTCGATGACCTCCTGGCTCATCACTTCAACGTAATGATCATACTTTTTTTAACCGTTGGCCATTTATCTCTGGGGGTGGTTGCGATAGGACATGCTTGGCTACCAGATAACCCCTAGTGATGCGTGATGGAGAGGGGGAAAGTGCTGGAGCAATCCATTTTCTGGCCCAGTCCGAGCTGCATTGTATCAAAAGGTTGGTGGAACCTATTACCCGCATCCCAATGTCATTGTGACAATTTAAAGTCCTGTGGGCAACCTACCTCTCAGTGGGGGCTGGCACATTAGGGCAAATGGGGCAATGCTACATCAACCTCAGTCTGCTCTCAGCCAGCCCCCCACTTGCCTGCCTTTTTACTTGCAACTCGACTGGGGAGTGTGCATATGTCAGCTTCTTCCTCTGTAGCCTCAGTGCTGCCTTTGCAGGCCTCAGCATGGAGAAGAATGGGCAGAAAAGTAGAAGTAGTTGGCTCCACGTATCATTGGCTCTGGGGCCACCTACTGTTGGCGTCCCCACCTTCCACCCTACCAGTCCCAATGGGCTACTGCTGGCTATGTACTAAAAAGGTCCACTGCGCATTATAGCCTGCTAAAACACATTCCAGTGCTTTATAAAAAAAATAAACCTTGATGAGAGTGGGAGTGAGGGCAGAATTAGGAATGGTTCCTAAACACTGTTCACTATGTATTTGATTTGATTTGTGAGTCACCTACCGCAATCATACCTCTCAGCAATTTACAGTTTAAAATAAAGAGCAACACACACACACACACACACACACACACACACAGTGGCCCAAAAGTAGGTCTGCTGCTTTAGAATCCACTTTGTTTGTTCTTGACTCAAATTCTCATCATTCAAAATATCAGAAAAGAAAAATAATCATGGATGGATGGATGGATGGATGGAAAGTATATCTACTTTCGGGCCACCGTGTATAAGAGCTGCATTCAAACAAGGTTTATTCAGAGTAAAGCCACTAAAATTAATGGGCCTGTTAGTTCCCTGACAATTTCAATGAGTCTACTCTGAGTACAATTAAGGTTGAATGTAATCCATTATATAATAAAAAATACATAATATCAATAAAGAGGAGGAGGAGGAGGAAGAGGAGCCAGCTAGATAAGGCCAATGGCCCATATAGTTTAGCATCCTGTTCTCACAGTGACCAACAAGATGCATTGGGGAATTCTCACAAGCAGGATTGGAGCACACAAGCACTCTCCCCTCTCGTTGGATTCCAGCAATTGATATCCAGCAACTGATATTCAGTATTGCCTAAGATCCAAGGCAAAAGTGCCGCCTTTTGGAAATTTCTCCCGAACGTCAATTCTGCCTTTGAAATCCTGGGCATACGGCAGCCGCAGAGTAAACATGCTTGGGACTGCACTGTTTAACTTTAGCACTATTCAGATACTGAAATGTTCAACCTGTCGAAGGGTCATGTGCACTAACCTCGCCCCAATATATTCTTGCAACCATCTTTGGCCTTCCTGCAATCAGCAGGAAGGTTGGGTCAGGGGATTCTACTGGAGAAGGGCCACAGCTCAGTGGTAGAGCATCTTGCTTTATGTGCAGAAGGTCCCAGGTTCGCTCCCTGGAATCTCCAGGTAGGACTGGGAGAGAACTCTGTCTGAAATTCTGGAGAGCTGCTGCCAGTCATTGTGGACAATGCTGAGCTAGATGGGCCAATGGTCTCACTCTATATAAGGCAGCTTCCTCTGCGTATTTGGTTGAAGCTTCCCTCGGCTTGGGAACCCTGAATGATCAGGATTTTGGTGCAAAGTTTTCAAAAACTCTGCTGCCTTTCCACTCATCCCCCCATACTTCTCGCACCACCTGTATCTGTGATCCTGGCTACTACAGGGGGTGATGTTTCAGAACAGGGATGATGATGATGATGATGATGATAATAATAATAATAATAATAATAATAATAATAATATTTATTTGTATACCGCCTTTCTATCTTACGATACTCAAGGCGGTTTACAAGCAGAAGAAACAAAAAATGTACATCTTATAACAATCTAATGCAATACAAAAATGTGACAATAAAACAAAACTTTAAAATAAGCAACCTGCATCAAAAAGTAACACTCAACAATTATTAGAGTAGTAAACAATAATAACATATAAAAGTTAAACAGAATAATGAATGTCTAGTCCAGGGGGCAAATTCAGCCTTTAAGTGCATGCTATTTTCACTAATATATGCATTTTTGTGCAGATTTTAGCCTACCATAATGTATTTCTGTACACATTACTTTGCTGGAGAGCTGCACCGCCGAATTCAGAAACGTGTGGATTTCGAAGGGAGCCTGTGTTTTGGTTTGTGTACAGTTTGCGGAAGTGGACATTGGGGCAGTTCACATTGAAATGCAAAGTGAATGAAATTTGTTCCCCATCTCTGGTGAGAGCAAGATTCAAATCCTTGGTCTCTGATCCTACCCCCTACCCCCCACCCCAGACAAAAAGTCACTTGCTGACTGCAAAGTCGCTAAGTTCTTTGGCTTCTGGATCGCAGGCAACCCTTCTGTTCTCCATTTGTTTCCTAATAAACCTAATTAGAATTTGGTTCTTGCTTCTGGGGAAAATGCTAATGACTATATTATGTGGCCTTTCCCCCTACCAAGTAATGAACCCTTTCCCTCCCCAATCCTACTGGGGGAGGGGGACACACTAAACAAGCAAAATAACAAACTGGCATGATGCAGCACTAATGAGCCAAGAGAAGTGCACCGGGTTGATGTGAAGAGGAAGGAAGGCAACACATCTCCTTGGAAGCGAGCAATGGTTAAGGAAAAGTAAGGACACAAAGGCTGCCTACAAGTTCTTGGATGAACTTTCAGTGTACCTGCTGAGCTAGAGCAAGCAGCATTGGGGGGGGGGGAATGTTCCATCCATGCAGTAAGTTGAGAGAGAGAGAGAGAGAGAGACAGAGAGACAGAGAGACAGAGAGACAGAGAGACAGAGAGACAGAGAGAGAGGGAGAGAAGATTCAAGTTCTCATTGGAAATGGACCAAGCATCTGGTAAAATGGACAGGATGGGTCATTGGCCTGATTCAGCAGGCTCTCCTCATGTTCTTTTGTTCTAAGCAGGGAGAACTACTAGCCAGGATGGGTCTCTTCCACCTCCACTGTTGGAGGCAGTATGACCTTGAATTGCTGGGAATTGAATCCGATCAGCCCCATTCTGAGAATTGTAGCTCCATGAAGGGAATGAGAGTTTTCTAGTGACTCTCAACACCCTTAACCAAACTACAATTCCCAGGATTCTTTGGGGGAGGCCATGATACAAAGTGGAATCATAGCACTTTAAATGCGTGGTATGAATATGGCTCTTGCCTCATTTGACTCAAATTCCTCCTGTTTCCTATATGACACTCTTGTGAGGAGCATATCATGTTGTTGGAATGGAGGCAGTTGTGGGACGGGAGAAGCCAATGGAATGGGCTATCTTAGCTCTACCTCTGATGCAGAGCCGATACAGTGGGCCTCGCTATCTCCCCTCTCCTTCTGCTGCATTGATTACTACATTACAGTATAATTGGCTTTTGTTTATTGGCTTTGTGGTCTGCTCTGATACCTTAGGGTTGGTCTGGTAAGCAATATTATAAGGAACATGCACTGTGCCATATAGAATGGTGATGTTCTTAAACAAGGAACCTCTCCTCACTTTGGGTGATTTGAGTGCTGGAAAAAAAAATTCCATTAGGGATTTCATTAAGGCTCTCTTGTCAGGAGCTCATGCAGCAATGTGTTAGGGAGAGCAGGAGCCGGGGAGAGAATTCAATTATTTGCCACTCTTGACTTCCCCTAACTGGCTTCTACTCTGTAAAAGTAGCTTAAGAGCCCTTGACAAGCAGTTTCTGTTTTAATGGTCTCTTGCATATTTCACAGGGGACTATCTTCAATCTGTGATCAAATCTAGCGCTGCAGAATTGGGGCATCTGCCTAGCCCAGTCTTTCCCATTCCGGTGCTCTCCAAGCATTTTGAATCCACTCAGCCAGTGCCAGCTAGTTCCAGTCATTGGGTGCTAATTTGGAAAGGCAGGAGAACCAACAGTAGGTGGAGCCAGTGGCGGAGCTACATGCTCCAGCACCGGGGCATTGCTGGTGTGTGTCCTGGGGGGTGGCCACGATGGCACCCGGGGCGGACCGCTCCCCCCACCCCCTTCGTCTGCCAGTGGGTGGAGCCAGAGTCAGTAACAGGCAGCCACCCCCTGACTAGTTGTAAGTAACAAGGCAGGCAGTTGGGGACTAGTTGGGGGCAGACTGAGTTTGTGTATGTGTATTTGTGTGTGCGCGCCTGTGTGTACACATACACACAGTGCTTTTTTTCCTTAAAAAATGTTTAGGGGTACAGTGGTGCCCCGCTAGACGAATGCCTCGCTAGTCGAAAAACTCGCTAGACAAAGGCATTCGTCTAGCGGAAGGCTGCCCCGCAAGACGAATTTGTCAATGGGGCTGCCTCGCAAGACGAATTTTTTTTTCGTCTAGCGGAAACCACGATTTGCATTGGTGCTTCGCTAAACAAAAAAATCGCTAGACGAAAATACTCACAGAACGAATTATTTTCGTCTAGCGAGGCACCACTGTACTCTCGTTTTCCTACTCATATTGAAATATGAGGCCAAACTTAGATTTACAAAACGAGGCCAAACTTAGATTTACAAAATGTTTAGGGGTATGTGTACCCCTGCATCCCCCCCCCCCCAGAAAAAGCACTACACACACACACACACACACACACACACAAACATTTCAAAATACAATTGGAGAAAAAGAAAGAAAAAAACAGAAAAACAACAAACAACAATACAGTATATTTCAATCAATTCATCAAATCATTTCTTTTGCTCAACTTCCCTTCCAACCTTCCATAGTTTCCTCAAATTGCATATTCTGCATTTCCTAATCATTTTACCTCCAAATTTCCCTCATTACAATTTTAAACTACTGAGCTTACTCCAAACCAGCTAGTGTTTTAACATTCTTACAATTGGTTGGTTTTTTTTTAAATAATCTGCAAATAATTTCCAATCCTCTTTAAAGGCTGTCACTTCTTGTTCTCTCATTTTACTCATTAAACTTGCTAATTCTACATGCTCCATCAGTTTCATCTGCCATTCCTCCTTTGCAGGTACTGCATCCTCTCACCATTTCTCGCAGACGGAGGTCCGGAGGGCAGTGCCCCATTGGACCTGCTTGACCAGCCTCCATTAGCTCCAGCTAAATTTCCAGCTTTTGCAAGTGAGTTACTGGAGCTTTCAGAGAAGAACAAAAGCCTTCCCTGTCGTCAACAGAACTAAACAAACAAGAAAGTGGACTGAGCAAAATGACCCCCTAGTCTTTGCTTGTTCAGCTGATGCTGTTACAGTGTGAAGAAATTAATATTTTAGGTGCCTTGATGTTCAGGAGTTATGTATAATTTACTCCTCAGGTTGCTCCCTCTTGCTAAGCTGAATAGTTCAAGGAAACCTGAGGCCAAGTCTTATAGGGAAAGGAAACCAAAGCATAGCAAACCACCTAGTTGTGCTGTAGATGTGCTTTTCTGAAGTTGTTGGTGTAGAATTTGTATCAGCATGGCCAACAGTAGTCCGAAACATATGTAGGGCAAAAGGTTAGGAAAAGCTGGACTCATTTAGAACTCTCAGAACCCCTTTAAGCCGTGATTCACAACAGGTGTTCATAGAATTGTAGAGTTGGAAGGGAACAAAAGAGACATCTAGTCCAAGCAGACTAGATGTCTCTTTTGTTCCCTTCCAACTCTACAATTCTATGAACACTGTTTTGAAACAGCTGCATTGGCTTCCAGTTGGCTTCTAGGACCAACTTAAGGGGTTCACACTAGTGTTTGCTGAAACAACTGGTGCTAATGTGTCCTCCTCCATATTCCAGTATCTCTGACCTCTAGCTCAAAGTGGACTGCAGAAAAGAATTATTGTGTTGTCACCTTCCAGACCTCTCTTGCAGGAGACACATGGATGATGATTGCATGGTCTGGGTCAGTTCATATGGCGAGAGGTGGTCCTTGAGGTATTGTGGTCCTGATTGGTTTACGGCTGTAAAGGTCAAAACCAGCACTTTGAATTGGGCCCAGAAATTAATTGGCAGCCAGTGCAGTTGGACCAGGATCAGTGTAATATGCTCAAACAGTCTAACCCAGTGAGCAACCTGGCCACCAAATTCTACAGCAGCTGAAGTTTCCGAACTGTTTTCATTACATTAAATATACACTTTTTTAAAGGCAACCTGCTGCTGCCTGCCTGCTCCCACACTATGGTTCCCAAACGGAAATTCAAAACTACGTGTGAGCCAACTGATAACTTTTAAAAGAAGCATTTCTTTTTCCTTTCCATAATGCATGGAAGAAGCTTGTAATCAGTGACTCAGACAGGATCTGAGTGACATATCACAACTGGAAGGTATTTCTTAAAATTGTGAGTTAGGGCTGCTATCTTTGAAGTAAAGCTAAGATTCGAAAGAGAGCGCCTTCAAACTTGTTGTAGTAGTTAAAATTGCAGCATATTGGTGGTGTCTTAAGCTGGCATGCAGAGAGATGCCTTGCTGAATGTAAACATGCCACAGACTGTTTTTAAATTTGGTATCAGCAATTGCTGGTTTCAAGTACCGCAGTGCTGAAACCTATCTTCCAATTTCTCAGTAAAGGTGTATTCCTTGTAGAAATGGCTTCGATTCTTCTCCACACTCTGGTGTGTGTATATTTCCATTTCTATTCAGCCAGGGTGTCTAACCTGTGGCATACCCTCCAACATTTATCTGATGAAAAGAGGGATGTCTTAAGGAAAAGCAGGACATTCCGGGATCAAATCAGAAACCAGGACAGCTTCTGTAAATTCAGGACTGTCCCTTGAAAACAGGGACACTTGGAGGGTCTGAGCGTAGCCTTCCAGATGTTGAGAATCCAACTCCCACAAGAAGTTCTGGAGGGAAGGTATCAAATTTACGGCATCTAATGTCTTAAGAGAGAATTTAATGAAAATGCTATATAGATGGTATTTGACACCAGTTAAACTTACTAAGATGTATCATGGTTTAAGTAACAAGTGTTGGAAATGTAATAAAGTTGAAGGTACCTTCTATCATATGTGGTGGACGTGCCCAAAGGTTAAGGACTTCTGGGAGAAAATCTACAATGAGCTCAAAAGAGTGTTGAAATATACCTTTTCTAAGAAACCAGAGGCCTTCTTATTGGGCTTAACCAACCATGAGATATCCAGGAAAGATAGAGTGTTTTTTATGTATGCCACTACAGCCGCTAGAATATTGATTGCAAAAAACTGGAAAGGTGAAGAGCTCCCAACAGTAGAAGATTGGCAGATGAAGTTAATTGATTTTATGGAACTCGCAGAACTGACCGCGAAACTCCGAGACTAGAGAGAGGAGAAGGTGGAAGAAGATTGGAAGAAATTTAAGGACTATTTGAAACATCGTGAAAAATTAGTTTTTTGAAGTGAAATCAGAGAAAGATAATAGGTGACAGCTAGTTAATGTTAGAGTAGAATAGTAAACAAGAAAGTAAGATATGGTTGTTTGTAATTAAAGTAATTAATGTTTTGAACATATAAATAAGTATATTGATATAAGATTAGATGATATTTGAACTTGAAGAGTTTAGGTGAATGATTAATAAATAGTTACAAAGTTACTAAAGTAAATTAGAACTGAACTCTGGAGAGAGGACGGGGGAGGTCCCTTAAAGAAGATTTAGAATAAGATAAGATATTTGATAATTGTAGTATTTTTATCATGTTGTTTTTTCCTGTTTTTTCTTTTTTGTATTGGTTTGTATTGTCTTTTTCTTTGTTACTTTTTTTTGTATTTTGGAAAATCTAATAAATTCTTATATAAAAAAAAGAGAATCCAACTCCCACCAGCCCCAACCAATGCTCAGAGATGGTGGGAGTTGTACTCCAACTGCATCTGGAGGTCCAAGGGCTAGCCACCCCTGCATTCATCATTTCAACGCCACTCTAACAAATCCCTGGCTATTTGCACTTCCTGATCCGGCAGCCCCATGGGTTGAGCTATCTCTCAATGACTTCTCCTGAGCTCTAACCAAAGCCTGGGAAACAAGGGAGTCTGGCTTCCCAGTGCATGAGATCAGTGTGCTCACTCGTCTTGTTTTTAAGGGAAGTTCTTCCTCTTAGCTTTGTTGATTTGTTTAAATGCATTTACTTAAGAAGGCAGCAATGAACAGCTGTGCAATGGGCAGGCTTCCACCATCCTGTACTTAAAGGAACACCCAGCTGAGGATATGGTGAGGTTTCATGGAAGGGCATGAACGTATAAAGTCTGCAGAACACAGCTCACCAGAGAGATGTTTTGTGGTATGAAATAAAGGTGACTCAAAACCACCTCTTAGCTACCCTGAAAGTAAGGCACAACCCTGCGTTTTGCTGGCTCAGAGACTGGTTTTTGTTGGAGAATACCCATCTGCTTGACCTGGAAGGCTTTGACAACATGTTTGGTTGGCATGTATACTTATGGTATGACAAAGTAAAGGCCCACAGAGGCTTCAAAAATCATTTAATCAGGAAAGCATTGTTTAAGGTTTGGATTAGATATAAAGATCTCTTAGCAAATAAGACACCCAGGTGGATCTCACCTTTGGAAGCCAAGGGGCGGGAAAGATTAAATATGGAATCTAACTGGATGAAGTTTAGTGATGTGTTGATGGAAGACGATAACAAATTTAAGTTAAAACCATATGATCAACTTAAAGACAAGCTGACTGATTGGTCACAGTGCCAACAGATCAACGATATGTTTAAAACAGACAGTAAAAACTCAGGTTTTCAGACAGAAAAATCCAGATTGGAGACAGAATTGCTGGACTCTAAGTGTAATAATCTTTCCAGAATGTATAATTTATTGCTGGAATGGCATACGAAAGATGAACAAGTAAAATATAAAGTGGAGTGCAAACCACCCTGTGATCATCAGGAGAAAGGCAGTATAGAAATTTAATAAATAATTTTATTAAGAAATAAATAAACAAAGAGATAAATAAGTATTAAAAGCCATTCCTCTAGACATGGTCACAGCATACACAGATGAGCGCCGCAACCCCAGAATCGCCTTTGACTGGACTTAACTGTCTTTATATACGCCCCCCCCACTGCCCAAGAGCTGAGAAAAAGCCAGATAGACTCTGACAGCTCCTGATTATTTCACAAATGCATTGACTACTACAGAGTCCATTTGGTTGTTAACAATCTCCTCTGAACACTTATCTCTAGCGACAATGCCTAGGTTTGCAATTATCTGGTTCAGTCTACGAATTTGTCCAACTCATAATGCGTGTCTGCATTGCAGACCGAGAAGGGATGGGTGGCTCAGTCTATTTCCAGTCAGTGTCAATTTCACATGTGATCAGTCTTAAGTCGTCTGCATCTTGGGTTTTTCCTCCTCCACCACCTCCTTTTTTAAAAGAGATTGCATTCAAGATTGCATTTAAATTATACATGTTTTATATGCATTTTGTATGCATTGCACATGTATCACCCCCCCTAAAACATACATTTCTGTAGGCTTTCCAATGCATCTATCAGGCCAGATGGCCCAAACCAGATGCTTTATCATTGTGTGGAAGCATTTTATTGTCTGAACCTCCAGTGTGGTGTAGTGGTTAAGAGCGGTGGACTCGTAATCTGGTGAACCGGGTTCACTTCCCCACTCCTCCACATGCAGCTGCTGGGTGATCTTGGGCTAGTCACACTTCTTTGAAGTCTCTCAGCCCCACTCATCTCACAGAGTGTTTGTTGTGGGGGAGGAAGGGAAAGGAGAATGTTAGCCGCTTTGAGACTCCTTCGGGTAGTGATTAAGCGGGATATCAAATCCAAACTCCTCTTCTTCTTCTTCTTCTTCTTCTTCTTCTTCTTCTTCTTCTTCTTCTTCTTCTCCTCCTCCTCCTCAATCAGCCTCCTTGATGGTTGTGAACCTTCTAAGAAGAGCCATTGCCCAGTGCTACAGCATCCGATTTGTATGCAGAAGGTCCCATGTCCATCCACAGCTGCTGCATTCTGGATTAGTTGCAGTTTCCAAGTCACCTTCAAAGGTAGCCCCACACAGAGCGCATTGCCGTAGTCCAAGTGGGAGATAACCAGAGCATGTGCCACTCTGGCAAGACAGTGTGCGGGCAGGTAGGGTCTCAGCCGGCATACCAGACAGTGCTGGTAGACAGTTGCCTTGGACAGACATCAGCACTCCCTGAATTCAGGCAAGCACTCCTCCTTTAATTGTTCCCTGTTTTAATTGGTATACTTGCTGTATTGCATATTTTAATTATGTACGGTTTTTCAGTGCTTTTATAGGATTGTTTTGTTAACTGTTTTAAACATGGATTGATTTTATAATTTTATAATTGAATGGTTGAGGGAGTTGGATATGTTTAGCCTGGAAAATAGGAGACTGGGAGGAGATATGATTGTTGTTGTTGTTGTTCAGTCGTTCAGTCGTATCGGACTCTTCGTGACCCCATGGACCAGAGCACGCCAGGCACCCCTATCCTCCATTGCCTCCCACAGTTTGGCCAAACTGATGCCAGTTGCTTCGAGAACACTGTCCAACCATCTCATCCTCTGTCGTCACCTTCTCCTTGTGCCCTCCATCTTTCCCAACATCAGGGTCTTTTCCAGGGAGTCTTCTCTTCTCATGAGGTGGCCAAAGTACTGGAGCCTCAACTCCAGTATGATATGATAGCCATCTTCAAACATCAAACCAATGGATTCAAGTTACAAGAAAGGAGATTCTGACTGAACACCGGGAAGAACTTTCTGACAGTAAGATCTGTTCAACAGTGGAATGGTCTCCCTCAGAAGGTTGTGGACTCTCCTTCCTTGGGGGTTTTTAAGCAGAGGTTGGATGTTCATCTGCCCTTGATGATTTAGCTAAGATTCCTGCATTGCTGGAAGTTGGACGAGACGACTCCCAGGGTTCCTTTCAACTCTACGATTCTATGACTTTATATCTGTAAGCCATTTAGAAGACAATTTTGGGATCTAAGCTATATATAAACTAATAAATGATAAATAATATATATGCTGATCCATCCCTAATTGTAAACATACCCATCTTATTCTGAAGCAAGCTGATAGAATTTCACCCACTGCATGCTAAACAATTGACCAGTTAGGAGAGGGCATCTTACATGTCCCTAATGGCAACAAAGAGTCCTACTTGATCTCTTAAGTAGCTCCTTCATTGTTATTTTTTTATATAGCCAAGGACTCTTTTCAGTAGTTTGTGGGACAGGATCTCTAAGGGCATTCTTGCTTGCTACCTTGGCATAAATTAAAGCTAATTGAAGCTGTAGGGTACAATAGCAAACGCCTTCATGCATGCAGGCATTTTTAAGGCTAATATAAAGAGCCATTTCCCAGCTGATAATTATAGCAGGCACTTAAAATAACATTTGCATTTTAAATTTCATCTCTGTTACGTGAGAAAATTAAAAAGCCATTCTCTGGCCATTAGTGTTGTCCAGTAGTGCCCTTCATAACAAGGCAGACCAAGAATAGATTATGATGATGTATGAACTTCATCCAGCTTTCCCGAAATATAGAAGATGTTCTGAAATACAGTCTCCGATCAGTCAATTACAGCAAGGCCTGAGGTGAATTCTGATGACAGGGAGCTACTTGGTAGTCAGAAGTTTGCAGCACACTGCCTGTAGCATCTGGGGGGAGCCAGCTATCTGTAGACTCAAAATTAGGTGGTTAAACCTAATGGCTACCTAAGCTTTTGCAGGAGGAGCCAAAGTATGAATAGTTCAAAAGCTTATTGTGAATGTTTCCTTTGTAAGTTAACTAAAACTCCCCTGAATAAGGGTTAAATATGACAAATATTTCACACCCATCTTTATTTGCTACTCTTTTAAGAACTGCAGGGACGCGGGTGGCGCTGTGGTCTAAACCTCAGAGCCTAGGGCTTGCCGATCAGAAGGTCAGCAGTTTAAATCCCTGTGACAGGGTGAGCTCCTGTTACTCTGTCCCTGCTCCTGCCAACCTAGCAGTTCGAAAGCACGTCAAAGTGCAAGTAGATAAATAGGTACCACTCTGGTGGGAAGGCAAATGGCATTTCTGTGTGGTGCTCTGGTTCACCAGAAGCGGCTTAGTCATGCTCGGCCAGTAAAGCGAGATGAGCGCCGCAACCCCAGAGTCATCTGCGACTGGACCTAATGGGCAGGGGTCCCTTTACCTTTAAGAACTGCATCTCCCTCCCTCCCTTGATGAGCTGAAGAATGCCATCAACTGAAGACAGGATGGAATCCCAACAGAAGTGCTGAAAGCTGGATTCAATTCCTCCCTCACGCCACAGCTACACAGCCTCCTCTTCAAGGATTCATGCCACAAGACATGTGTAACGCCAGCATTGTGATCCTCTACAAGAACAAAGGCGACTGTCATGACTGTGACAACTACCGTGGAATCTCCCTGCTGAGTACCGTGGGGAAAGCCTTTGCCTATGTAGTTCTCAACAGATTACAGTCACTTCCTGACAGGGTCTATCTCAACTCACAATGTGGCTTTTAGAGCTCAGCCAACATGTTCTTCTCACTGCCTCAGCTGCAGGAGAAATGACAAGAGCAGAGACGCCCCTTGCACACTGACCTGACAAAGGCCTTTGACCTCATCAGCCAAAATGGACTCTTCACTCTGCTCAATATGATAGGATGCCCCCCTAAGTGCCACAAAATGATCACGTCCTTCCATGGAAACATGTGTGGCACAATCCAGTGTGCCCATCCTTGGACACCTTCTAAATGCTGTGTTCTTGCCCCTACTCTCTTTGGTATATGTTTTGCTCTTGTGCTCTCATAAAGTTATATTTATATGCCTCCAGCTCAACTGAAGATGGTGTGTACACCCATTCAAGGAGTGACAGAGGTCTGTTCAACCTGGCATGTCTCCACGCCAAGACCAAAGTTTGGTTGGTCCTTATCCATGAGATGTTGCTTACAGATGACACAGCCTTGACAGCACACACCAAGTAAGCTCTACCGAGTATAATCAACCATTTTACTCAAGCCTACATGGAGTTCGGCCTTACTGTCAGCCTGATGAAGAACAACATCCTGGGTCAGGACATCGTCAGCATTCTACATATGTTCTCTTCTCCAGACCCATGTCCCTCAACCAGGCCTCATAAATCTTGGTTCCCAGACACTTTATCTTATTGGTTGCCCTCCTCTGCACACATTCCAGATTGTCTATATTGACAGTGGATCTCTGGGGTTTAACACAGATCTCCTAACCCTACCTGGAGATGCCAGAGATTGAATCTAGGGCCTTCTCCATGCAAAGCAGATGCTCTACCAGTGAGTTCTGTCCCCTCCCCTCCTACCTGCAGAGTCCTTAACAGATAGTGACACTAGTCCTATTGCTTTAAGCTATAGGGTCCCACAAGGGTCCATTCTGTCATCTATGCTATTCAACACAAGTTCTGTACTCGTTACCTGCACAATTAATGCTTGGTAATCACAAATTCACAGAAAAAAAATAGGTCTGATTATTGCTATTAGCAATAATGTCTAAATGGAGCCTTCAGTTCAGTGGTGGTTGCAAGAGAGGCCTGTTGTCTTCTGCCCTGCTTGTGAGCTTCCTGAAGACATCAGACTAGTCACACTGGAAAGCAGGGTACTGGGCTACATAGCTAGACTGATCTGATCCAGCAGGGCATTTCTTATGTTACCCATGAAGCCCCTTTTGTAGTAATAGCACTAACAGTAGTAAAAGCAGCAGCAACAACTTCTATCAAAACTGAAGGTGACATAAAATAACAACCAAAGAGAGAAAGGCAGCTAGCTGACTTGTGGCAGGTGGAACCAAATCCTGTGACGATTAAAGGAAACATTTTGAAGGTGAGGATGGGCTAAGGAATTTAGCCTAATAGGGATGTACTTATCGAAAAATTACAGAGGGGATGGAAATGGAATTCATAGCCAGCCACATCCTATTACCTCGATCATCCTTTGATGTGGCACACTGGAGCATAACAATAACATGACAGTTTCAAAATTTACAGGAGAGCCTTTTCTCTTTCTGGAACTGATAGGGGACAACAGTCAGAAATGTTCACGGAAGAACCACAATAAGCTGAGCTATAAAATACCACCGTATTTGCGGTACCCAGGAAGCGGTCAATGACTCAGAATCAAGATTGTATAATCCATTTTTACTCCATTCTTCCTCCAGGGAGCTCAGGAGGACACCATACCCATTTCTATCCTTATAACAACTCTGTGAGTATAGCTAGGCTAAGAGAATATGACTCACCCAAACTTCATAGCTAGGTTGGCCCTTAAAATGGGTCTTCTTAGTCCATAGCCCAACACTCCCAACAAACCTTCCCCAACCTGATGCTCTCCAGATGATTTGGGCTCCATGTCCCGTCATCCCTGACTGGCATGGCCCAAAATCTACTCCAAAACATCTGGAGGACATCCAGTTGGGGAAAGAGGCCCTAAACCACGGGTTGCCAACCTGGCATCCTCTATGAAATGGTTTGTTCCCAGGAAGTCTTACTCCACGATTACTCCATGAGCAGAGAATGACTCTTTGGTCTCTTCTCATTGCTACCCTGCAACATTCGTGAGGAGTTTATCATTGTTTATCAAGATTTCATAGCCAATCATTCAAATCATTGTGGGATTGCACCCTTCTGTCATTTCCTACCCCATCGCCTTTCACTTAGTTTTTTTTTTTTCCTTTTTAAATTTACGCTTTCATATACAATTAACATCATCAACTTAACACTGATGAAGCAGTGGACTCCCAAAGAATTTGCACACTAGTATTTGCAAGATAACTCTTGGCTGTGCAGATTTCCTAGGACAGCTGTCAGTTTAATATAGCCTTATACATTTGTTGATTTGGCTTTCCTTTTTAAAATAACATTTTATTGGCTGAAAGGCTTCTGCAGCATGAAAATCGACCACAGGTAGCCTCTTGCTTTCTGTTAACAAATGCATGTGCTGCAACAGGTTCATCTCAAGTTGGAATGAATGCTTCTGGCTGACAAGACCTCTCCATACCTTTCTGTCTATGGCACTTGCAAGTTAAGTAAAACAAAACTAGTAGTCTGTTACGCTGTGGTGTGTTGTGTGTTGTGTGTGTTGTGTGTGTGTGTAGCAAAATTTTGTGCCCGTTACTAATCAAAGCTTGTTTTGAAAGAAAAACTGAAATACTGTAAATGCAGCTTCTATTTCACTTGTTTTATTTCACTTTTTTTTAAAGCACCTATATACAGTACTGCTTAATATTTTAAAAATCTCTAAGCTGTGCAACCAGTGCTTTTTTCCCCTAGAAAAAATGTTTAGGGGTACTCTCATTTTCCTACTCATATTGAAATACTGCCCCTCAATGAGACCAAACTTGGATTGACAAAATGCTTAGGGGTATGCGTTACCCCTGCACCGCCCCTCCTCCCGAACAAAAGCACTGGGTGCAACTTTCTAAAAACAATCAATATGTCATAAAACAAAAATCCTAGAAATCTAGTTACAGGTAGGTAGCCGTGTTGGTCTGCCATAGTCAAAACAAAATAAAAAATAAAAAAACCCCTTCCAGTAGCACCTTAGAGACCAACTAAGTTTGTTCTTGATATGAGCTTTCATGTGCATGCACACTTCCTCAGACAGACCCTAGAAATCCAGAAACCACTAACATGGCAATATAAAAATGGCACAAGAGCGTATAAGAATGAATGAAACAAAATTTCCAACATGTAAAACAGGGTGCAGTCTTATGGGTCAAGGAAAGCCTGGACAGAAAGGTAAGATTAGTTATAAAGGTGGAGTAGGTGATGCACAAGACACAGCTCTCTTCTCTAACAGAAGAGTATGGTCAAGGAGCTAAAACCTGAGGCAGTCACCTCACTCTGCCTGGTGGTAGGGCAGGCCCTGCCTGGGTTTGCATTGGGAGTCCAACCAAGCAAATCCTAAAGTGTTCCGACACAGGGAGCCAGTGTGGTGTAGTGGTTAAGAGCAGTAATCTCGTAATGTGGTGAACCAGGTTCGCTTCCCCGCTCCTCCACATGCAGCTGCTGGGTGACCTTGGGCTAGTCACACTTCTCTGAAGTCTCTCAGCCCCACTCACCTCACAGAGTGTTTGTTGTGGGGGAGGAAGGGAAAGGAGATTGTTAGATGCTTTGAGACTCCTTAGGGTAATGATAAAGAGGGATATCAAATCCAAACTCCTCCTCCTCCTCCTCTTCTTCTTCTTCTTCTTCTTCTCCTTCTCCTTCTCCTTCTCCTTCTCCTTCTCCTTCTTCTTCCCCATTTCAGCTGCCATGCTTTCTTGAGCAGGGGCAGGAGAAATGGTAGCATATTTTTAGAGAGAAAGGCATGACGAACCATTTTAGTGCTCCTTGGCTTTCCCTGGCAGCTTGAACCTGACATATCCTTAAACCTACACTCATTAGAGCCGACAGCCACCAGCATTTGCTCAAAGAATTCATAGATGTGACGGCAGTGTTTCAACGATGCAGCAAAGTGCTGGGCTCTGGAGCATTTGAATGTAGCAGAGGCTTACAGATATAGAGATAAGGTCACTAATTTTTACAGATCTATTTAATTTCAGTTTGCTCATTCTGTTATCCCAAGGGCTGCGGTTAATAATCAGGATCTACGCCACATACGTTTGTGGTATAATTAAACTTGCTGCTTAATTAGAAAACTAGGCTAGGGCTAAACAAAGGGGAATCAATAATGTATCTAACAGGGGAAGCGAGCAAGAGAGAGAGAAACTGTTGGGGTGGCATCAAAATTAGCTCAGAGCTACATATCTAGCAGGACTTCTGCATTAATCATGGGACATTGAGAAGCAAAGCTCCGCCTGTGTCAAGGCCAGCTTTTGCATCTTGTAAGCTAACTATGAGAGCTGGACCATAAAGAAGACTGATCACCGTAGAATTGATGCTTTTGAATTATGGTGCTGGAGGAGATTCTTGAGAGTCCCATGCACTGCAAGAAGATCAAACCTATCCATTCTCAAAGAAATCAGCCCTGAGTGCTCACTAGAAGGACAGATCCTGAAGTTGAGGCTCCAGTACTTTGGCCACCTCATGAGAAGAGAAGACTCCCTGGAAAAGACCCTGATGTTGGGAAAGATGGAGGGCACAAGGAGAAGGGGACGACAGAGGATGAGATGGTTGGACAGTGTTCTCGAAGCTACTAACATGAGTTTGGCCAAACTGCGAGAGGCAGTGAAGGATAGGCGTGCCTGGCGTGCTCTGGTCCTTGGGGTCACGAAGAGTCGGACACGACTGAACGACTGAACAACAACAACAACAACAACAACAACAAAAGCTAACTATTGGGTTACAGTGACCCACCTCTGGTGGATGCAGCTGCTGAGGAAACTGGTTAGAACCAGTTAGAAGGGAAAGACTCCTCAAGAATTAGGCAGGTGTCATTGTGTTGCCTCCTCACAACCAGTGGTGACTGGTGTTCATTAGGACTGGTAGGGCAGAAAGCAGGGAAGCCACGGGAAGGTGGAGCTGGAACCAATGGCAGGAAGAGCCAACTAATTCCAGCTTTCCCCACCCATCCTCTTCCCCGATGGATTATACAAGGGCAACACCTCAGTGCCATCTGCGCTATACATTCAAAGCAGTGTCCTAACACTTGAAACAGTCATGGCTTCCCCCCAAGAATCCTGGGAGATGTGGTTTATTAAGGGTGCTGAGCGTTTGTTAGGAGACACACATGCATGCGCCGTTCCCCTCACAGAACCACAGTTCTCAGAGTGGTTTAACAACCTCTAGGAGCTCTAGGGAATAGGGATTTCCTAAGCACTCTCAGCAACCTTAGCCAACTGCATTTCCCAAGATTCTTTGGGGAAAGCCATGGCTGTTCAAAGTGTTATGACCTTGCTTTAAATGTATAGTGCAGATGAAAGCTGACAGCCATTGCCTGGGGTGGCTGCAAGTAAGCCCTGTGCCAGCTTCAGTTTTCTGTGGACTCCTAGGTAAAGTAGGCCTCCTTTGTAAATAGGTTGCATTTGAGAAAGAGCCGTAGCTCAGTGGTAGAGCATTTGCCCTGCAGGTACGCCTGGGAATATCCCCTGCCCAGGACCTTGGAGAACAGATGCCTGTTAGTGTGGACAGTACTGATCTAGACAGACCAATGACCACACTCAGTATAAGGCAGCTTCCTTTCTTTCTAAGGCACATATCCTTGCCATGCTCACCATTGCCCATTATGTGCTCTCTGGGCAGGATCAGCCCAGGCAAACGGAAGCTGCTTCCTCGTCTCATTGTTGCTTGAAACAAAATAGAAAATTCTTTCCAGTAGCACCTTAGAGACCAGCTGAGTTTGTTCTTGGTATGAGCTTTCGTGTGCATGCACACTTCTTCAGATACTCATTGCTGCTTGTCACTGCTTGCAAACTTGGAGTAGGCAGGTGAAGAAGGAGCTAAAGCAAGGAATGCTTTAGTGCAAGGGCCACATTCCTTTCTGGATAGGGCCACATGCCAGTGGTGGGTGGAGCCAGAGACAAAAATGTGCAGGGCAACAAAGGCACTCTGCAGCAAGGTAATTTCTAAACCAACCACCCCTCTTTATCCTCAGTCCAGACAAGTGAGAGGAGTTATTAGAGTTCAATGACACATCCCAGCCAGACAGAAAAACTATGGGGAGCAGGACTGCTGAGGGGGTCTGGCCTGTGGGGGGTGAAATATTCTTTTGCTAGAGGCCCATTGGGCTGTATCCTGCCCCCAGGGTTGGTGGTTTATTATTATTATTATTATTATTATTATTATTATTATTATTATTATTTCTACCCTGCCCATCTGACTGGGTCTCCCCACCCCTGAGCCAAAGCAAACAGAAGGATGGCCAAAGAGATCAGAGATCAGCAGGGAATCCTCTGCTTGTGCATAGGAGCCAACTTCTATGGCAGGCATAGGCAACCTTTGGCCCTCCAGATATTTTGGACTACAGTTCCCACCATCCCTGACCACTGGTCCTGTTAGCTAGGGATCATGGGAGTTGTAGGCCAAAACATCTGGAGGGCCAAAGGTTGCCTATGCCTGGTCTATAGGCTGAGGTCCCTTTGACACCCCCCTAAAATATTTGATGGGGTTTGCAATTCAAATGGTGTGCATGTGTGCTGCGTCTTGTGATTACCCCCCCTCCATATTTTATTCAATTTGGCACCCTTGTGCTGGAGCATGGGCCTTGGCAAATGCACAGCAATGTCAGCCCCTGAATCAAGTCCTCCACTAGCCTTGAGAGCAACGTTCAGCAACTTGGGGTCCTCCAGATCTTGTGGGCTACAAGTAGGGCTGCCATATTTCAAAAAGTGAAAATTCAGACGTATGGCAACCCTACAACAACTCGAATCATCATCATGGTGTGATGCTAAGACTGATGGAAGTTGTAGCCTACAACAGCCATGCTAGCTGGGCTGCCATGCTAACTGCTCAGATTTTGACATTGCCTTTTTCTTCCAAGCTACCTGCAGCTGGAGTGATCTCTCCAAAAAGACTTGTCGAGTGTGCTTTATTAAACTTTTTCTCCCCCACTTAATAAGGCACTTTATTTAAACTTTCAGCTGTGCTTGGGAAATCCCCAAAGGTGTTTTTTTTTGGGGGGGGGGGATTATTATTAGAAATTAATTAAGTATTCTTTTCAGTCCTGCCTATGGAGAGCAGTTTTAGCAGTGTCGCATTCCTTGGGCTGCATTAAGACATTTACCGATTGTTATTAAGATGACAGGGGAGGAAGGACATCTTATTTGGAGGATATTGGAAGGATATAAATTTGACTTATTTTGAAAGCCACTTAATGAAGGAAGTCATTAAATGGTGTCAATGTTAAACACAGTTTGCCATATTGGTCAAAGAAGAGATACATGAAAAATGTGACACTGTGGTATAAGTTAGTTTATCAATTTGTTGTTGTTCAGTCATTCAGTCGTGTCCGACTCTTTGTGGCCCCATGGACCAGAGCACGCCAGGCACGCCTATCCTTCACTGCCTCTCGCAGTTTGGCCAAACTCATGTTAGTAGCTTCGAGAACACTGTCCAACCATCTCATCCTCTGTCGTCCCCTTCTCCTTGTGCCCTCCATCTTTCCCAACATCAGGGTCTTTTCTAGGGAGTCTTCTCTTCTCATGAGGTGGCCAAAGTACTGGAGCCTCAACTTCAGGATCTGTCCTTCTAGTGAGCACTCAGGGCTGATTTCTTTGAGAATGGATAGGTTTGATCTTCTTGCAGTCCATGGGACTCTCAAGAGTCTCCTTTAGCACCATAATTCAAAAGCATCAATTCTTCGGCGATCGGCCTTCTTGATGGTCCAGCTCTCACTTCCGTACATCACTTCTGGGAAAACCATAGCTTTAACTATACGGACCTTTGTCAGCAAGGTGATGTCTTTGCTTTTTAAGATGCTGTCTAGGTTTGTCATTGCTTTTCTCCCAATTTATCAATGCATGTGCATAAAACCTCAAATTAGTATAGTTAAAGGACCCTTAAGCCACATCCATGCTATACATTGAAGACACTCTTATGTCCTTACCCAACAGTTGCATACTGGACTGCTTTGATCTGCAGAACTGTCACTTACAGCTGCAGAGGGCCTTCTCGGCAGTGGCGCCCTCCCTGTGGAATGCCCTCCCATCAGATGCCAAGGAGATAAAGAGCTACACAACTTTTAGAAGACATCTGAAGGCAGCCCTGTATCTGGAAGTTTTTAATGTATAAAATTTTACTAGGGTTTTATATGTGCTGTATGCACCCAGAGTGGCTGGTGAAACCCAGTCAGAAGGGTGGGGGTATATTATTATTATTATTATTATTATTATTATTATTATTATTATTATTATTATTATTATTGAATAGGATGTCCCTATTTTCATCAGAGAAATGTTTTGGTATGCTGTTTTAGCGTGCCAGCACCTACACTTTGGTACTCCCTACTTTTTAACATCAGCCACCAATTGGGAACCATCGGTTTAGACAATTCTACCCAAACACGTAGACTGTTGATGTATGTTCTAACCTGCTGGTTTTTATGTTTTAAATAGTTGTTTTCAACTGTTTCTATTGATAATATTATTGTTTCATTCTCTTGGAGGGTGTTTTTAAAAAAACAATCAAACGGAGTATAATTTTTTTGAAATAAATCATTAAAATAAAAGTCACTTTAACATTTATGGCTTACCTCCCAAAGAATTCTGGGAAATATAGTTGATTGAGGATGCTGAGCTTTGTAAGGAGACCCTATTCCCTCGAGAGAGCTACAATTCCCAGAGCAGATTAATGACCAACCCCTCTTCCCAGGGAACTTTAGGAATTGTAGCTCTCTGAGAAGGAATAAGGATCTCTTAACAATGCTCAGCATTCTTGCCAAACTACAGTTCCCAGGATTCTTTTTGGGGAAGCCATGATTCCAAAAGTGGTATTGGAGTGCTTTAAATGCCTAAAGTGGATGTAGCCTTAAAGGTAAAAGTAAAGGACCCCTGACAGTTAAGTCCAGTTGCGAACGACCCGGGTTGCAGCGCTCATCTTGCTTTCAGGCCGAGGGAGCTGGCGTTGGTCCACTTCCGTAGACAGTTTTTCCAGGTCATGTGGCCAGCATGACCAAGCCGCTTCTGGCGAAACCAGAGCAGCGCATGGAAACGCCGTTTACCTTCCCACCAGAGCGGTGCCTATTTATCTACTTGCACTGGCGTGCTTTCAAACTGCTAGGTTGGCAGGAGCTGGGACTGAGCAACGGGAGCTCACCCCGTCGCGGGGATTCGAACCGCCGACCTTCCGATCAGCAAGCCCTAGGTTCAGTGGTTTAGACCACAGCACCACCCACGTCCCGGATGTAGCCTTACTTTAAAGCAAAAAGCCAAAGTTGGCTTGAATAAAGATCCTGGCTATGTAGTTCTTTCTTCATATTTCTTTTCTCAGAAGTACAATTAAAGATGAGTCATTTGATCCTCCCAACCTCCAGCCCACATATGTCGCAGGGTTAGATGAAAATGTTTTTGAAAGGAATCTGACCAAACTGAAACTGACAAGGCTCTCCTGCAACCTTGTCAGTTTCAGTGGAGAAGCAGACAATCATCCCAAGCCAGCCAGCTGCCCAGCATCGAGCTTCCCTCAGCCGAGATAAAAGAGCTTCCCATTTCCAAAAGGCCATGTGTGCATATATGCCATAAATGTGTATAGCAGAACTGGGAGACTCTCATTCCTTCATTTCCTTGTCTTGCAGAAGTTTTCCAGAAGTTCACCCCAAAAAAATTTCAACACTTCTGATATGGGCTGCCATACAGCCAGGTTTTCCTGGACACCATTTCCTATGGACGGATCCTGGATATGTCCAGGAAATTCTGGGTGTATGGCAGCCCTAATTGAGGGGACAGGAGAATTACACTCTCCAGGCCTACATTCAGGTTAGCTTCCCACAACCCTCACCTGGTCTTGGCAGACAGGAGAGAAGAGCAAGAAAAGAAAAGAAGAGCCCTACTGGATCAGAGCAAATGTCTATCTAGTTCAACATTCTGTTTCCCACTGACCACAGCCAACCAGATCCTTTGAGGAAGCCCATGGCCAGGACATGGGTGCAATAGCCCCTTCCTGCTGTTATTTCCTAGCATCTGGTATTAGGAGACATGCTGCCTTTCATATTAGTTATCATTTGAGAAGATTGAATTTCCAAATGGTGACACACACAGGTAAGTTACCAGTAGACACCTGGTTCAGGCTTCCATCGTCCTAAAACTTGACCTTTCTAGTTGCATCATCTGCTAGCTTCAAGGATGGCCAAATTAGTGCCACCCAGGTATTGTTGGACTACAACTCCCATCATCTCTGATCATGGGCGATGCTGGTTGGGGCAGATGGGATCTGGAGTCTAATAATATGAGGAGGGCACCATCTAGGCCAGTGTTTCCCAGCCTTTGGTCTACAGCTGTTTTGGACTGCAACTCCCATCATCCCTAGCTAGCAAGACCAGTGGTCAGGGATGATGGGAATTGTAGTCTGAAAACAGCTAGAGACCAAAGGTTGGGAAACATTGATCTAGGCTACCTTTACAATAACACTGAGACGCACCTTTAGGACCTTTCCAATGTGAGTAAAGGAAACAGAATCATGTCCACTAATGAACGTGTACTTACTTTTTGGGTCTGTAGTCAGGAATAGACCTGTCCAATGAAATCCGATCACTTAGCTGGGCATTATAACCATATTCTTCATACTTTGTTTCAGATTCATGACTATCGTCTCTCAGGGTAGCAGCCATCCCTCCTTGGCCCAAGCCTCCAGGGCCTTCAACTAATCCCATTGGCTTGGCTAGACCTGCAGAGAAGATATAGGCAATCATTAGATGCATCTTAGTCAACATGGATCCCAGTAGTTCCTAAACATCTTGGCAGATTTTTTATTTTAATCTTCTGAATGAAGATTTAACTCTTTTCTCACTTTAATCCTGGGGGAAAGGGTTATTCCTCACCCCTCTTTGCAATACTTCATCTTTTCAATCAACCTATGGCATAAAACACTCAAAATTTACAGGATAAAGATTTGCTAAGAAAATAAATATTATATTAGTAATTCACAGATCTGGGTAAAGTTTCTGAAAATCCTGTAAAAGTACTTCAAGGTTGGATTCTGTGTAGTGTATTACTGACATGAATGAGTGATCCTGCACTTTGGTGGAACCACAATACATCAAGATTTCTTTTCACCTCCTTTCAGAAGATACATATGAAGTGAAATATCTGGCAAAATGTGCATGCACAATACTTTATGCATTGCGGTTTTTAAAACAAAGATAACCCAAAAGAATGTGGCTGCAGTGAACATGATCCTATGAAATCTAATGGCATGCTTTCTTTAAGACAGCCCCATTGGATTCATGAAAAAACTTGTTATTTAACACAGAAGGGGAAAACTTTGGGTCTCACAGACCAGATCCTTATCTCTCCAGAGCTCCCATGGGTCTATCTGGACAGGTAGGTTGGTGAAATAAACTCAGTGGAGAGCCATCGGTTTTCTTGTGTTTATTTCACCTCATAATATAAACAGTCAATCATCCTGTGGGAGTGAGCCAGTGATGCCCCGCCCAGATCCCAGGCTATATATACTTTACTGACACCATCAGTCACACCTGATAGGCTAATTCAAACTCCCCTCCTGGAGCCGGATTGGACAGCTCCTATGGGCCAATCAAATTACTACATTCTAAAATCCTACGTGACTGCCTATTGTTCCATGATCCAAGCTCAAGACATAACAGTGGGACAACCTCGCAATATGATGCAAGATTATTGATAGTTGTTGTCCCATCCACCCATCTGGGTCTCTTGAGCAGTGCTTCCCAAGTGCCCAGCAGCCAGGACTCTTTGCCAGCCCTGTGCTAGAAAGTGCCAAGCACAGGGCTGCCAAAACTACTGTCTGCAGGGATCGGCTGTATGGTTTAGTTCCCCACATGGAACTTAGCTTTGCTGCCAGTGCAACTCTGCCCCTGCCTGCCCCATGCCTAATGCCACATATGGTGGTTGGGTGGTGGAAATGGCCACACAGACCATATTGGGATCTATACTGGTCCAAAGTTGGCCCTCAGGCTGGATGCCCCCCCCCAATATAAAAACCATTTCCTGTATACGTTTAATGATTCCACCCACGCTAGAAACCTCGGGTTTTCTCACACATCCGCCATACATGCATACCATCTCCTCTATTTTCCTCACATTTCTAGCATGCATCACAACTACTTAGCAAACATCTGCCTGGCTTTCTATAATGATATTTTGGGGATTTGTTGTGATTCTGTCCCCTTCATGTGAAGATCATTTTTTCATGATTTTGATTGTTACTGCTGTTCTTTTGTCATTTTTATCATAGGCTTCTAGTAAACTTTTTGATGATGCTTTGAGTACCTTTGATGGGAAAGTGAATCATAAATTGTAACATTAAATGGGGGGGACGAGACTGTCATATTTCTGCTTTGATTTACATTTGGAGCTATTGGCATGTGGTGTTACGCAAAACAGAGAAATCCATTTTTATTTTATTTTTTTGCATGTGAACAAATGGGATTTGAAAAGGTTTTGCAGGCAGATGATCTGCTGTTGTTTACTAGTATCTAGTATTCTAGATCAGATCCAATAAAATTGAACATTAGTGTTGGTGAATTTTCTGGCAATTTCCGACTAATTCGGGGGTGAGGAACCTCTGGCTTGGAGGCCATATTAGTTCTACTAGGCCTCCCCATTTGGCCTTTGAGACCATTTCCGTCAAGCCTGGACTGCCTGCTGTACCGCTGACATCGTATGTCCTGGTTCCCAGTTGTTCAAGAACAGTAACTCAAATGAGGATGTTTCCAAAGGCATTAACACTTACATCAGGGCAATACCTATGTGAATAGCTGGTTGGAGGCACAGCAGGTAACAGAGTTGATCCAAGGCACAGAAACACAAAGGCATGGCAGGTGATCTAGCTTAGATGTTCATCCAACATGGACACACCCCTTGGTATCCTATTTAAAGGAATAGGTTCAGGGGTGGGCTCAGCTTAGTGCAGCAGGTGGTTCTGCTCCTTATAATTAATAATAAATAATAAATAATATACACAAGTATCAATTGTGGTGAAAATACTAGTAAAGGTAAAGGTAAAGGGACCCCTGACCATTAGGTCCAGTTGTGTCCGACTCTGGGGTTGCGGCGCTCACCTCGCGTTACTGGCCGTGGGAGCTGGCATACAGCTTTCAGGTCATGTGGCCAGCATGACAAAGCCGCTTCTGGTAAACCAGAGCAGCACACGGAAACGCCGTTTACCTTCCCGCAGGAACGGTACCTATTTATCTACTTGCACTTTGACGTGCTTTTGAACTGCTAGGTGGGCAGGAGCAGGGACTGAGCAACGGAAGCTCACCCCGTCGCGGGGATTCGAAAGGCCGACCTTCTGATCAGCAAGCCCAAGGCTCTGTGGTTTAACCCACAGCGCCACCCATGTCCCTGAAAATACTAGTACAACAAAACAAAACAAAACAACAACACAACAACACAACAAACTGGCTATAACTATAAAACCAAATTTACTAGAATGGAAATGAGCTGGTAACCATTAGATTCACAAACATGCTAAAGTGCCAAGTGCAAATACTGAAAACAAAGGATAAAAATACAGCTATATCAGAAGAAATTGGATTGATGAATTATATGACAAGTGGTGTGAGTCCAAATACAGAATGATGACCCCCGTGCCGCCACCTTCTGCTCCTTAGCCAAGCAATCTAATGCTTCCCATAGAAGGTGAGTTCTGCTCCACCTTTGCACACCTCTTTTGGCACCTCTGGGGCTTAGGTGACAGGGGAGGTGTCTCTGCCCTCTGCAAGGCAGGCACAGCAGGTAGTAGAACACCTACCTCTGGAGAAGCAGGGGTGAGCAGTGCAATAGGCACCATGGAAATATCTGATATAGGTTCCAATGGCTGTGGGGCTCGTGGCTCTGAAAGCAGGGGTGATTGAGGCGAGAAAGCAGACTGAAGGAAGCCCCACACACTTGGACCCTCCTCAAGATCTACACCCAACTGGAGTCCTCCCCCAGGTCTCTAGAAAACAACCCACCTATATCATCCTTCGTCTGCCAGACCATGACAGTGGGGCAGATAAAAATTAAATCTGGTTCAGTACCAAAAGGGTGTTTGCATGCTCTACTGATCAGCTGTCTGCCCATGACTGTAAAGCTCTTTTCAAAGTAGTGTTTTCGAAAACAGCATTTTGAGTCATGCTCTGGAAGATGTCTTCAGAAGCCCCTTCCAAAATAGGGTCTGGAGGCTGCTGTGGGCAAATAGAAGGGTCACCTGGTATGACTGTGGCATCAGGTGATCGCCAGGTGGGTGGTTCCACTCATCTGTCAAACTTGGCTTGGGGTGGTGGGAGGAGGTATCAGTCTGGCTTGCTGATTCCCCTGACCTTGGATTAATTGATTAAACACCAAATGTTCTTTCTGAGCCAGGACAAGCCTGATAAGCTGGACTGGAGGAAAGTGGGGAGGGAACATCTCCTGAAACTTTAAACCTCCTGTGTGTTCTTGTTCAAGATTTGCTTGCCTTCCTCTGCAGTGCAATCCACACATAGAGTTTTTTTTCTCCCCTCCTTGCTATCCTGAGCTTAATACTGTCATTTCTATTTTATTCCCCTGGCTGGGAAAAAATAGGCATTCTCTCTTTCTTTCTCTCTCTCTCTCTCATTTTAAAAAAATGCAGCCATACTCATGGCGCACATTCTGCTTTCCTTGCATTACTTTTCCTCATTTCTAGGAAATTGCCACTAGCCAGCCCTAATCCACTTGAACTGCACTGAAATGGCCTCTTTCCCTATGAAACATTGGAGCTTGCTTACAGCATCCATAATCAACTAGCTGGGGTTGTCGAGCGGGCACCAGCACCAGCCAGGCGCTTCTGTATTGTGTAACCACACCAAAAGTGAGCATGGCTGATGGGTGAAGAACAATTAAAAAGAGATTTGATGCTTTCTCTTTCTCTCACCCGCCGCCACCACGGCACAATTCAGGAAAGCCGCTAAACGCGAAAGCTGTTGCCAGCAGTCATTCTGCATCACGGTGCTTTCAATTCAGCACACATTGCGAGGCAGCGCACAATAGTGCTTAGAAGAAAGGGGAGCCTTTTCTCCGATAAGGACCACATTCTTTCCAGGGTGATCTGTGGGGGGCCGCTAGCTGGTGGGTCTGAAACCAGTAGAAACCAGGTGCTAGGGTTTCTTGCGCCCTAGGCGAGACCACCTTCTGCCCCCCGCCCAAACCTGCTTCAGCGGGAGGTGGAGGGGGTGGAGAGGCAAGCAGCACCTCTCCGCTACAGCGGAGAAGCTGCTGCTAGCCCTTCCCGCTGTCCCCCCAAGCCTGGCCAGTGCCCCCTCCATTTTGGCACCCTAGGCAATTGCCTAGTTTGCCTTAATGGACGCGCCGGCCCTGCCAGTAGGGGATGGGACCAAACCTTGAAGTGGATAGACTGGAGCACAGAATGCTTTCTTAAATACCCTCCAACATTTCTCCCATTCCATAATGATAATTTTACTATTTATACCCCCACACATCTTACTGGGTTGCCCCAGGCACTATGGGTAGCTTCCAACATATATATATATAAACATCATTAAACATTAAAAAACTTCCCTATACAGGATTGCCTTCAGACAGCAATGGGAGTCGAATAACTCCATAACCTCCAACATTTCTCCAATGAAAATAGGGACATCCTAAGGAAAAGCGGGACATTATGGGATCAAATCAGAAACCGGGACAGCTTCTCTAAACAGGACATCCCTGGAAAACAGGAACACTTGGTGGGTGTGTTCTTATGTCATGTCATAGCAAAGGTCCATCCATCTTAGAACTGGAGGTGGGGAATCTTCAGGTTGCAGGCCAGATTTGGCACAGCACAGGTTCCAATCTGGCCTGGAAGGCTGTTTCCCCCCCAAACCATACCCACCTGCCTGACCTCTGATGTCCTATGTTGGGCATAGGATGAGATGTGGCTGGAACACACAAGCACAGTCAGTTTCTGCAGAAACCATTTATTCCCCTGTGTTTGGGAAGCTTTGTGCAGTGCTTTCCAAAGGCTTGATAGACAGGCTGTTGTCCCTTAAAAACAATTTTTGTGCTGTAGTATGTGTCTCCTCCCCAGGCAAAATGCTGGATGCATTTTGAGATCAAAGAGAAGAAATGGAAAGCAGTGTTAATAATAGCGGCAAAGGTTCTTGGGGTGGGGGTGTCTCACACTTTGCAGGTGCACTGCTTCACTGATCAAGACTTGCATGTTCAATTAGATTCATAGAATCACAGAGTTCGCCAGTGTTTCAGAGAAGGGGGTCATAGAATCCTAGAATGACAGAACTGTAGAGTCAGAAGGTATCGTAAGGGTCATCTAGCACAGAATCACAGCTAAAGAATCCCTGATGGGTGGCCATCCAACTTCTCTTTAGAAACCTCCAATGAAAGAGATTCCACCATCTTTTGTGGTAGCCTGTTCTACTGTCAAACAGCTCTTACCACCAGAAATGTCTTCCTAATGTTTAACTAGAATCCCCTTTCTTGTAAATTGAATTCATTGGTTCGCATCCTACCCTGTGGAGCTGAAGGTGTCTATCATATCACCTCTCAGTCTTCTCTTCTCCAGGCTAAACATACCCAACTCCCTGAGCTGTTCCTCATAAGGCTTGACTTCCATACCTTTGATCATCTTGGTCTCCATTCTCTATATCTCTCAAACATGAGAGAGGACAAAATGTCCAGAATGTTCAGTTGTCCACAAAACAGTTACCCATAAATCAACTTATTTAATCTGAACTACAAAGAGAACAGGAATTGTTACCCCCTTTGTAGCAAAGCAGGAGCAAAAGTGCATATTTAACTGCAAAGAACTATTCACAGAACAACAGTGGCTCTACCAAGAGGAGAACAAAGCCGAGACTACAGAGGGTGAAAAGCAGCGTATCATTTTTCCTAGGAGAGAGGAAGCTAGGTGGCCCACCTTAGCCGTACATAATCATAAGGATTGCATTTGTTTTTCCTGCAAAATCTGGTGTTTTAGCTGCTCACACTGCTAATCTGATCTTTCTTAACAAAAATAACAGGCACCTATCCAATCTGAAATCTAAACTGTTTTCATTGCTCATAGGCAAACTGGAAGCTGCCTTATTACTGAGTCAGACCACAGCTTCATGAGCTCAGTTTAATCTACTCTGACTGGCAGCAACTCTACAGGGTTTCCAAGCCATATCTACATACACCAGGGATTGAACATGGGACCTGCTGCATGTGTGGCAGATATTCTACCATAGAACTATGGTCCTTTCCCTATACTTCATCAGGCTGCCACTGTGCTACTGGATGTCTGAAGTTGTCAGGAAGAAGCATGGAAGCACCGATCAATAGCTAGCAAAAGCAAATTAACAAACATTGCAATATTGAATCCTGCCAGCACAAAATCAAATGGACTTGCATATCTTTCAGTAGAGTTCGATTGGGCCTCCAGTCAAGAGGACTGGAGATGCTTAGAGTGTGTTCCTTTGCTAGCTGTGGCACTGGCCTGATCCACCGGGTTCTTAAATATGTCATGAGTCGCTTGGAGACCTTCTGGAGCAAGCTCTATTCTTGTTGTTGCCAATATTAATTAATTCTTGTTGTTGCCAGCATTAATAAATAGTTAATAGTATTATCCTCCATAGGAGGGACGCGGGTGGCACTGTGGTCTAAACCACAAAGCCTAGGGCTTGCCGATTGGAAGGTCGGCGGTCTGAATCCCCGCGACGGAGTGAGCTCCCATTGCTTGGTCCCTGCTCCCGCCAACCTAGCAGTTCAAAAGAAAGTCAAAGTGCAAGTAGATAGATAGGTACCACTCCGGCGGGAAGGTAAACAGCATTTCGGTGTGCTGCTCTGGTTCGCCAGAAGCGGCTTAGTCATGCTGGCCACATGACCCGGAAGCTGTACTCCGGCTCCCTCAGCCAATAAAGCGAGATGACCACCGCAACGCCAAAGTCGTCTGCAACTGGACCCAACGGTCAGGGGTCCTTTATCTTTACCTTTATTATCCTCGATATTTGCTGTCCTAATCATTTTGATGAAGGGCATATTTGAATATAAATTCCCAAATATAGATTTTTCTTTCTTGTTTAAAAACGTACCTGCCAGCACACCACAGTGTGATCCCTACCACCTTACTGGTCTGCTATCCATGCAGTTCCTGGACCACCAAACCTATTCACAGGGTGGTACAGTTCTTGGAGAGCCAGTGTGGTGTAGTGGTTAAGAGCGGTAGACTCGTAATCTGGTGAACCGGGTTCGCTTCCCTGCTCCTCCACATGCAGCTGCTGGGTGACCTTGGGCTAGTCACACTTCTCTGAGGTCTCTCAGCCTCACTCACCTCACAGCGTGTTTGTTGTGGGGGAGGAAGGGAAAGGAGAATGTTAGCCGCTTTGAGACTCCTTCGGGTAGTGAAAAGCGGGATATCAAATCCAAACTCTTCTTCTTCTTCTTCTTCTTCTTCTTCTTCTTCTTCTTCTTCTGTGTAGAGGGGATTTGGGCTCAGTGCTAGTTCCAAGCTGAACAAATGTACAATTCCAAATCTCACAATCACATCTTTGCTTAATATTTAGGCAGAGTCATAAGCCGGAAGCATTTCCATCTCCATTTGTACGTTCAATATGACCTCCTCTTGTAAAATAGGTAGCAATCTCGAAGTTGAAATAACGTCATTTTGCCTGCATGTTGTGGAGTACAGTATATATGATTGCCAAAGGTTTTCATTTTGCATCCTCTCAGTATTGGCATGCTGAGCCAGTAATGCATTCTGTGACCTTTTTTCCTCTTTCTTCTGTTTGAGGGACAAGAGAATTTTTTGGATGCTCTCCAAAGCAATAATTTTACAGAGCGTCTCCTTAGTTCTGGACCTCTTTTTTTTTTCTTCATTAAGCAGAGAGTTTGTGCAGGATTTATGAGCCTTGATTGTAGAAGTATATTACAGAGTCTTACAAAATGAACAAAGTTCTTTACTTGCCCTGCGACAGCAGAGAGCATAGAACACTGCCCAGAGAATGGGGGGGGGGGCTGCTAGGAGGCTACATCCCACCCCATCTCCCTGGAAGAAAGCAGCATGGCAATGGGGAGAGACCAGCCTGGCTGCATTCAGTAGACAGAGGTGGAAACAGAGTTGGAAACTGATGCTCCGTATGCCATTTGCGGTGGGGTTGCAAAGGTGAAAGTAATAAGACTCTGGCCTCTCAACCCCCAGCCAGAGGACCAGGACCAGAGGACCAGGACTAGGCCATTAGAAAGAGAAAGTTCACCTGGGCTAAAACAACAGCAAAAAGAAATGAAGAACTTAGGAGAAAATTAGTAAAATATAAATCTATTTTGGGGGTGTTTTTTTTTTTTAAAAAAAACACACCATAAAACAGGATGGAGTGGGCACATAGTTGAAGGCATGAGAAACTGAAACATACTGGAAATTGACTAATCCACCATCCCTGGAGCTGTACACATTTGTGGATTTCATCCCCCACTTTCGTTCCTGATCCGTCCAGTCTGAAGTTCAGCTCCTGACATTTCCACATCAGCTTGCACTCCCCCCCCGAATATTTTACTGTACATTTCTCCAAATATATACATGCTTGCATGCCATTTTGCTGAATATACATATTTTTGCATAAAACTTTACTACTATAAGAAATTTTTGTACATTATTTTCACTAATATAGGCATTGTATGCTCACTTTCCACCAACATAAGTGTTTTTACACACCTTTTGGGGTTGGAGAACTTCATCGGGAAAATTGTAGCAGTGCAAATTTTGAAGGAAAGCTGTGCTCTGGTTCACATGTTGATTCAGGCAGTGCAATTTAGTTAGCATTGGCATTAAAAGGTGAACCAAAGTGAATTTCTCCCTCATCCTTATCCATCTCTATTCTGCACATGCTCAGAGACCTTTCCTATGACTCAGCTCAAAGGCAGCTTCTGGTTTGGAACTCTGACTCAAACTTTATCCAAAGGTGAAACAGCACCCACACACAATGGCGTGTGTGTGCATGCGTGCGTGCGTGAGCACACGCACACAACACAGATGTTTGTGCATGCATTCTTGTTATATCCCAGTGGAACCAACAGAAACAATAGCTCTGCTCAGTCCGCTGTCTCTGTGGACAAAATTCATTACTATTTTTAATTGGAAATGATACAACATTTATGTGTACAGATCTCCAATATCAAAATGTAATTGCTTTTAAGCAATCCTCATTTGAAGCCTGCGGCCCCTAGAGATGAGGAGAAGGATTCTAATTACAAGAGATAATTTGGAAGAAGATAAACAAATATCAGAAGATCATGAAGGTCAACAACAGATAGACACAAAGGTAGGGGAGGTAGGATGAAAGTCTCCATTTGCAAAGGAGCTGGCAACTCCTTATAGGTCCTCCTACCTCCATATCAAGGCTGGGACCAGAAACCAACTAAGGATTTTTGAGACCTCGGCATCAGGGGGCCAATTACACATCATTAAAAAAGAGGAAACACATCACAGTTGCTTAGGTTAATGTTAATATATGCCGTAAATCGGTGTGGGGTAGATCCCATTAGATTACAACTTCTACCGTTCCCGACTATTGGACATGGTGGGTGGAGCCATAGCTGTCCACTTCCCTACCCTCCCTTTTAAGGGAAATTCCCTTATTCCGAATAGGATTCCTCGCAAGAAAGGGGAAAAGTTGACAGCTATGGGTGGAGCTAATGAGAACAGTAGTCCAACAGCACCTAGAGGGCCACAGGCTCCCCATCTCTTGTATAGATGCAATTTTAGAAGCACCCAGTCTAAATTTTAATAGGAATTCAATGCAGGCCTCACTATGGTAGGGTAGGCTGTGACCCAGTGACCTGTGCGCCTGCTTAGTCTGCTGTGCAGTCGCTGACTCTTGGTGGGCAACTCCCAGGTCTCAAATCTCTCTTCTTAATGTTCTCTAAACTGGGTGTGGGCTGGATAGCCCTTCTAATATACGACTGCCTTCTGTGAAAGGCAGGTGAATTGTATCCTGTTCTGGTCACACCTAGAGGGCGTCAGTTACTATGAGAAGGCTAGGCTATCAGCTCTTTCCCCCATCTGTGTTGTATTTCTATGGGGTAGATAATAGTGCATACCAGCTCAACCCCAGATCCCAAACTGAATTTGGCCAACTTGGGTCAACCTGGGATTTGGCTGGAATGGGCTGAGGCCTGGATCAAACTGGGTCCACTTGAATTGATCTGGGGTTGTCAAAAGGGGGTGGCCTTGCACTGAGGAGGAGAAGGGGAGGACATTTTAAACTCTAATTAAATGCAATACAAGACTCCTGAATAAGATCGGGGCACAGATCCAGATAGGACTGGCCCTGGATAATTCCGGATCGGATCAGGGCCATTCCAAAGCACTGGGATGGGCTCTGAATTGGATTGTGGAAGCATGCACATCCTTAGTAGATAATACTGCATTTGTTAAAAGGTTTTCCATTCCTTTGGGGTTTTTTTTTTTTTTTTGCATTTCTCTTTTTATTGTCATCAGTCTGTCATAAGCTCACAATTTTTTCTTTTAAAAAAACCCTATAGAAAATTCTATATCTGTTTTCAACGAAATTGAATAATTCATGTCAATACTTCTCTTTCTTCATTTTGATACACCCACCTCTCATATGAATCAGGAGAGTGTTTATAATTCATAGTTTTCTGCAGATCAGGAAGGGGGCAAGGAAACAGCCAGAAGATTCCAGATTTGGTGATGGCCTCAACATTGAGAGGAGACAAGTGATGCTGTGGTACTCATCTGTGCTGCTAGGCAACCAGGTTTCCTCCCCTCCCCGCAAGGAAACGAAGATTCAGAATGCCATCAGTCTCCCATTTGACCTCTGGCAGTGGCTGATACCCAAGGCCTTCATTGCCAAGCAAAAGCAGTATGAAGAGCATTGGCCAATTAAACAGAGAGGCTTGTGGTGGATGGAAAGAACATTTCTCTTTGAACCCTACAGGTAAACAGCTTGCACCCCGAAGCAAAAATATTTCATTGCCCCTCATTATTAGATGAAGCCAGGCAGCTAGGCATTCTGACAGCAGCCTCCAAACTTGAATAGCACTGTAAAGAAACTAAAATAAGAAGGAAACAACCAAAATACACTGTGATTTGAGCTTGCTGATCTTCCACCGTAGTAGGTTGGCTTTAATCAGTGCTATTTTTCTAGAAAAGGAGGTGCTGCAACTCATAACGAGCACCTCCCTCGTTCTCTTAAAATGGCAATGGTGCCCACTCAAGAGGTGCCGGAACTGAGTTCTAGCAAGTTCCAGCTGAAAAAAATGAGCGCTCCCCACATCAAATTGGGGGTGACTTTTGCGTGGTCGCGCACAGCCCCCTGGATCCCAGCGTGGCTCCTGGTAGTTCAGGCTGGCTTCATCCTCCCCAGGCTGGATACCTGGGGTCTCCACCTACCGCAGTCAACCGCCCAATCCCGCCTGGGGAAGCGTTACCAGGGGATTGGCCAGGTTAGGGCAGGGATCACCCAGCCCACACAATACAAGGTGTAGCTTAACTGTGAAGCGGCAGTTGGGCTCCACAGCTTCTCCTGCCCTCCACTCCCTCAATTAAGTCTTAATTTGCAGGTTAACATCTTCTCCACAGGTATGCAGGAGCTGCTAGGCCAAGGCTGCTCTTGAAGGGCCGGAAAGGAATTATCCTGCATTGGCAGGTTTCGCCTTTCCCATAGCAATACATCACAACTTCGGCGGTTTCAGGCCTTGGGCAGAATCCTTTAGTCTATCTTCCCAAGGGGGGGGCATGAGGCGGTGACCCCGCCCCCTTGCAGCGGCGATACCAGGGTTCCCCGTTAAAAGGGTCTTGGGGGAGGCATTGGCCATACGCCGAGAGGTTGTCATTGCTCTCCCCTTCTAACGGTGGTGAACGGAGGGCAGGCTCTCTGCTTGAACATATGTTCTCCAGAGCCAGCCCAATCCCCACACATTCTGGATAACTCTGAAGTCTCCCAGATCCCCGGCTGGGGACTGGGAAGCATAAACGCCCAGTTCCTGAGCAAAGGTCTCCCTACCTCTGAATCTTAATAAAGTTGTGGCCAACTTTAATCCCATAGCACGTTGTCTTGTGTCATTATTCCGCTCAGGGGTCGCCTGGGGTTTGGGGGACTCTGCCTGTCCACACAAAAACCCTGGCTTTAACTAGGCTAAGGAACCTCAGTGCCCAGGGCCAAATGAAGATATCTGACCTCTCCATCAAGCCATAAAGACTTACCCCAGGCCAAACCCTTCCCCAGCCCTGCTTCTCACACTCCTTGAGGGTCAGCTGCCCTAGACTAGGAATGTCTTGATCTGTGATCATGTCTCTTGCCTGCCCGGATGAAGGATGGTATGTGTATGTTGGTAAATTTTTGTGAGGACTTTTTTTTTTTAAGTAAACTGATGTGGAAATGTGGAGAACTGAGCTTAAGGCTAGAAGAATGAGAAACTGTGAGAAACCAAAATTGGCAGCACCTCCACCCATCCCTATAAGCCATGAATAAACCTCTCCTTCATGTATTTGTCTCCTCCCCCTTTTAAAGCTACCCAAAACTGTTGCCATCACTACATCCATGGCAGCACATTATATGAATCTGGAATGTGCTGTGTGAAGAAGTATGTGTAGAAAACACTTAGGGATATGTGGAAGTCTCCTAAGGAAAACTTGCTGGCACCCTTCAACTTTTTGCTGGCTTCCTTTGAACTTCAGGAACCTCACCATCATATATGTTTTGATTTTGTCTCTAGCGAAGGCCTGTGACAGCATAATTGCATATAAAAGCTCCAAGAGATGTCACTTGTTTGACCCAAACTCTCCCCACTTTCTGCTGAAATCCCTCAAAACATTTAGGCTAACGAGGAACTTCCAAATTCAGTTTGAACTTGGAGTGAAGGTTCAATCTCAGTGGCAACTTTAAGCACACCTCACTGCGAAGCCAGCTCACGGACTTGATGAAGTGACTATTGTAATGGGCTTACTTGCTGTGTATGCATGCTAAATCCACAAATCAGCCCACAGCTAGTGTGACATACACTGTCGTGTAGTGGTTATAGTGTCAGACTAGGGACCTGAGAAACCATGGTTCAAATCCTCACTTGGCCATGAAGCTCACTGGGTGACCTTGGGCCAGTCACTGCCTCTCAGCTTATCCTACCTCACAGGTTTGTGGTGGGGATTAGATGATGAGGGGGAGAGCCATATACACCACCTTGAGCTCCTCGGAGGAAAAGGTGGAAAATAAATGCAATAAAATAAATTAATAGGCACGAGGGATACTGCAACGTACATATGGAGGAGGAGCAGCAACACTCATGACATCCACACCATACATTCAAAGCACATTTAAAGAGCATGGCTTTAATTGTAACTTAAGGGTGCTAGGTAGGAACTGTAGCTCTGTGAGGTGCAAACTACAGTTCCCGGGACTCTTCGGGAAAGCCGCATGCATTAAATGCAAGGTGCTGGTGTGACCACAGGAGCTGCTACTACGACCCTCCTGATTGTGCATACAATATGTCAATCAACCTTGTGTTTGTAACCATAGTTCTTTCGCCTTGTGTATTGTTTCTGTCTATTCCCCCTGGCTCAGAAAGGCTGGCACTTGTATGAGAGCTATGGTTTCAGCCAGTGGTAACTGATGCTCATTGAGACTGGTAGGGCAGAAGGCAGGGAGCCCAATGGTAGATGGAATAAGAGTCAAAGACAGAACCAACTAAGGACACATCCATACATTTAAAGGACATCCAAAACACAATTAAAGCACATGACTTCCCCCAAAGAGTCCAAGGAGCTGTAGCTACGATTCACACAGCTATGATTCCCAAGCATTTGTCACATTGCCAGAGTGTGGCCCTCAGCAGATGCTCAACAATCCTGATCCTTGGCACCTGGAGTGTGACATCCCCTAAATATGACAAAAGCCTTTTCTATTGCGTTCCTAAATCTGGAGCATCTCTCTGTGCCAGGATTTGTTTTCAGCCCCACCACACCTGTACTCTGTCTCCCTCTCCAATCATTCGAAGTCATGCCCACACCCTCATTCCCCTGACAGCCTCTATAGTTTACACTTGTAGGTTTGTGCAGATCAAGGAAAATACATTTGTGCGCTCTGTCTCCTTGCAGAGTTTTGCTGTTTTGAAGCTGCGGATCTTCAGACAGAACTTTCATCTTTTCCGTTCCTACTTCTTGCTCCCTCCCCATACTCCCCACCCCTTATTCCCTCACCTTTATTCCGCTATCTCACTCCTGCACACATTCACTGGGCCTTATCTGTTCCTGTGCAGGCTGGGCTGACATCCCTTTCTCTACTATTCATCCTCTCTCTCTCTCTTTAAAATCGGAATATGATTTAATTTACTGCAAGGAGAGAAGATGCGATAGCAGGCATGGCACTGGAACAGGATGCGGAGAAATGTCCACTGAGTGCTTTCTTGCTGAGGTTAAATCCATATCCCACCTTCGAAGGAAAGCAGAGACAGGGGACTTTTGCCAGTCCAGAGGCCACATTCCCTAGAGGGCAGCCTTCCGAGGGCCACATGCCATCGATGGAGGAAAAAAGTGGGTGGAGCAAGGGGTGTCATTCTTACCTTTGCACAGGAGGCTATGTTCCAGTCATGGAAAGGTCACATGTTTCTACCTGCATACAGATACCACTCCAGGTTTCATCCAGGCAAAAGAGAGGCATCGTTGCAGTTCGAGGACACTTTCCAAACATTCAAATTCAGTCAAGGAGGGGATGGACCAGGGTCAGTAACTGGTGTGGCCTGAGAAGGAGGCATGGCTTGAGGAGAGTCTGGTGAGTCAGATTTAGCCCTAACCTGGAATTTCTCCACTCCCATTATGAGGCCTAGCTTACACATTGAGTAGAGCAGGGATGCAGAATCTGTGGTCCTCCAGATGTTGATGTGGCCAAAGATGTTGGGAGTTGAATCTGGCTCTTTATGGATGCAAGTGGGGGGGGGTCGTCATCACTGGTAAAGTTTGATAATGTTTACTACCCCCCACTCCATGGTTAAAAGCTCAAGGAGATATGCAACATTAAGGTAAGAAAAATGCATTATAACAAAATAAAGCAGGCCTGTCCTAATTTAAGACTGCCTTTTCACCACACTTTTTGGGAGAAAACTCCTTTGAACTCAGTGGGGCTTACTTCTGGGTCGACACATATAAGATTGTACCACACACCCACCAAGTCAAACACAGAGAAAAAGGGGAGTAAAAATATGTGAAGTGAAGTAAATAAATGTGATTGCTTTTGAAGTGAAACATTTAACATAAAGTGAAGTGGGGAGTGGTAACTTCCAAAGGATAAAGTTACATGTTAACCAGTCCTATGTGGAAAAACTGTACACTAAATAACAGCAAGGATCTGTTAGCACATGGTGAGGGCATTCCTAAATGACCCAGCCCTTTAAAAATAGGAATTGTATTAACAATAACTCAAAGGAAAGTTGTGAGGATGAGATAGAAGAAGAAGAAGAGTTTGAATTTGATATCCCACTTTTCACTACCCAAAGGAGTCTCAAAGCGGCTAACATTCTCCTTTCCCTTCCTCCCCCACAACAAACACTCTGTGAGGTGAGTGGGGCTGAGAGACTTCAGAGAAGTGTGACTAGCCCAAGGTCACCCAGCAGCTGCACGTGGAGGAGTGGAGATGCGAACCCGATTCCCCAGATTACGAGTCTACCGCTCTTAACCACTACAGCACACTGGCATAAAACTGTTTTGAGTTCTATACGTGGCATAATATATAATATTTAATAGCAACAATAATACTTATATTATTATGTTTATATAACACGTAATACTCAAGACAGTCTCTGAGAGGTTTCCGAAACAACAAAAACCATACATATAGCAAACAACGAAATTGAAAAACGATGACATTGTAATGCAAAATTATACAGTTGAGGGAGTTAGGTATGTTTAGCCTAGAAAAGAGGGAATGGACAGGTGATCTGATAGCCATCTTCAAATATCTGAAGGACTCACACGGAGCAAGCTTGTTTTCTGCTGCTCAAGAGGGTAGGAACCAAAAGAATGGATTCAAATTACAAGAAAAGAGATTCCAAGTAAACATGAGGAAGAGCTGCCTGATAGTAAGAGCCATTTGACCGTGGAACAGACTAATTCAGAAGGTGGTGGACTCTCCTTCATTGATGGTTTTTAAACAGATGTTGGGTGGCCATCTTTCAGGAATTCTTTAGCTGTGATCCCTGCACCACAGGGGGTGGATTAGATTATCCTTGGGCTCCCTTCCAACGCTACCATTCTATGAGTACAATAAAATCCTTTAAAAAGAGTAATAATAATAATAATAATCCAAAGTAGTACATCTCAGGTGCAAGAATTTCTGTGTTTGTGCGGTGAGACCCTGCCTCTTCCCCCCATGCAGCCCCTAAATCTGTTCTAGGGGCTCTCTCAACTCTCTGGGGCAGAATCATTGAAGGGAGGAAGTCCCATTGCTCAAGCAGAAATCTTTGTTCTGGTAGAATACATCAGTTGGATCTAATACTAATAAACAACAATAATTGAGAGTAATAAAGAGAAAATTGAGCATGATCACATTTTGGAGTCACAATAAAACCAGAGAACTAAGGGAGATAGCCCCTGCCTAGTAGTCATCTTATGAACCTCAAGAGAAGATATAAAGCATTATTAAAGGAAAAGAAGCTTGCGGCAGAAAGAAATAATTGGAATAACCTTTTAAAAGCTGCGGAGAATAGAAATCCCTCCTCCTTTTGGCACCTAATTTCCCAATATTTGGGTAGACCATTGACAAGAATAGAACCCCAAATTTCAGCCGACACCTGGGAAAGTTTCTTTTCCGACCTATATGCAGCCCACGCTGTTGGCGGAGGAAGGATAGAATTGGGCCCCTTGCCTGAGTGGGACCCAGTTACCTGCTCTGAAGTGGAAACACTTATAGACCAATTTAAGGCGGGCAAGGCACCTGGAGATGACCTTATATCCATTGATGCCATCAAAGCCAACAAGGATTGGTGGTGCCCACTCTTAGCAGTACTCTATACTTATATTAACAAAACAGCAAATTTCCCCCCAAGTTGGAATTCTGCGCTAATTGTATTAATACACAAGAAAGGTCCGCGCACTGATCCGGCCAACTTTAGGCCAATCAGCCTGCTGAACGTTATTGGGAAGATTTACTCAAGATACTTGCTCAACAAACTAACGACCTGGATGGAGAACAACAATATCATCGCAGAGGAACAGGCGGGTTTTCGCCCTGGAAGATCGACAACAGACCAAATTCTAATCCTGAACCATTTGGCAGACAAGTATGCTGGCAAAGGCCCAAAAGCTCTCCATGTCGCCTTTATTGACTTTAAGCAAGCCTTTGACCAAATTCCCAGGAACCAGCTATGGACAAAACTGGCAGCGACATCTATCGACCGCCGTCTTCTTCTCTTGATTATCAACCTGCATACAAATACCTTCTTGAGAATTAGGTTAGATAATAAGGGGTTAGTTTCCAATCCGGTTGCCACCACTAGGGGGGTAAGACAGGGCTGTTTGCTTGCCCCTGCCCTGTTCAATTTTTATATTAACTCGCTAGTGGCTCATATGGCCAATGCTGCTTTCCATCCTCCAAAATTAGCAGGCCGAGCTTTGAATGTCCTCCTGTATGCGGACGATGCTGCCCTTTTAGCTATTTCCCCCATTGGGCTGAGGAGGATGCTTCGAGCACTTCATGAATGCGAGATCCAACATGAGCTCCAACTTAATTATGCCAAGACCAAAATAATGGTCTTTGCTGCTCGACCGAAACTCCATTCGTGGTCGATTAATGGTATTCCCCTAGAGCAGGTTAGCTGCTTCAAATACCTGGGCCAGGTAGTACGATCAAACGGGTCTTTCTTGGCACACAGAGAATATATAGCCACAAATGCATCTAAAGCAGCCTTGCTGATTAGATCCCTGTATGCCAAGAAACAGGCACAAACAGTGGAAGTTGCCCTGAGACTCTTCCAAATGAAAGTCCTTCCACTATTACTGGTGGGCATTGCTTTGGGCTCACGTAGAGACTTTGAAAGATTGGAATCTATCCAGTCACAATTCCTTAGGGCCATTCTCAGGATCCCCCCTTCCGTTGCGGGTGCGGTCATGAGACTAGAGACCGGCTGCCAAGCCTTTAGGTATGTGGCCCTGAAGGCAAAATTATGGCTATGGCTCAAGTTGTGCTTTAGACCGGTGGGTTTGGCCCCCCTGATACTGAAGGATAATTTTAAATCACCATGGGAAGGGGAGGTGGTGGAGGAAGTGCAGAAGTGCGGACTGTCCTCCCTCTATATAGAGTCCATGACTTATAAACACGCTAAAGCGGTGATTGCTCAGAGATTGGGGGATATCGCCAGACACGAGGACATAGCCCGCGTGAAACCTGGGATGTTTCTGGGGGAGCAGGTGTATCGGGCTGCACCAGCCTGTTACCTGGCGGATATCCACTATGTGGAATACCGCAGACTTCTCACTGCGGCAAGACTGAACGTTCTTGATTCAGCGGTTTTGAGGGGAAGATTTAGAGGAGTTCCATATGATCAGAGAACGTGCCATTGTGCTTTAGGAGAGGTAGAATCCACAGAACACATTCTACTGAGTTGTCCCTTTTATAACGATTTAAGGCAGTATCTCATAGCCCCATATTTATCTCAGTTTAGCTCTCGTTTAAGAGAAAGGCAGGTAGCATATCTGCTGAATAAGCCCACTGGGAAAATAGCCTTATCTGTGGCTAAATTCCTCTTCCTGGCACTCAAGTGTCGGAAGCGCAAAATCGAATGTCTCGATGTGGGTTATCTGTATGACGTTTACTAGTGCTGTCCTATTTTTAATTTTTAATTGTGTATCCCTCTGATGTTTTTAGTTCTATAATTTTGTATTGAGAAATGTTTTTCTTCTTTCTGACTATCGGTCGAATAAAGGATTTGTATGTCTAAGGGAGATAGCTTGGTCTTGCGATAGCACAGAAGGAGAATAAGCAGGAAAGAAAAGTGTCAGCAAAAAAAGTGGCATAGCGTTTTATTTAAAAGGAGCAATAAAGCCTGGAACATTTTCATTTCTCCTTTCTTGCTTATCGTTTGTATAAAGATTAATTGGCTTTGACATTTAGGGGCGGGAATGCAATGGCCGTCACTTTATATAAACACATTAGCCCTCTTCAGGCACTGCAATAAGAAGTTAAGTGAAAAATGTGAGGGGAAACTACCCTAACTCTACTCCACCCACCTCCCTTTTGGTGTTCTTGTCACACACCCCTAAGCATGGAAGATGACTATCTGTAGGGGCAGCCTTCTAGAAGGAGTCTCAAAGTGGCCAACAATCTCCTTTTTCCTTCCTCCCCCACAACAAACACTCTGTGAGGTGAGTGAGGCTGAGAGACTTCAGAGAAGTGTGACTAGCCCAAGGTCACCCGGCAGCTGCACGTGGAGGAGCGGGGATGCGAACCCGGTTCACCAGATTACGAGTCCACCGCTCTTAACCACTACACCACACTGGCTCTCTAACAAAGCCAGGCTTCTGACAAAGGAACAGAAGAAACTGCCTGATACCGAGTCAGACCAATGGTTCAACTTGCTCAGTATTGTCCGCATAGAGAAATGGCGGGGGTTAAAGGTGGGGCCTTCTGTGTACAAATGACCTAGGGTTGCCATATGTCTGGTAAAACCTGGGCATATCCTCTTTTTGAGGGTCAACATGCCCATCTGGGTGGGTTTTTACATTTTAAAGGAAATGTCCGGGGCTTGGGATTCTCTGCATGCTGCAGCCGCTGCCAGCCTGAGCTGGCTAAGAGGTGCATGGGCGCAGCAGCGGTGGCCCTGTGCGCCCATGCCCATATGCCTCTTTCCCAGGTTTAGGCTGGCAGTGGCTCAGGCTGTCCTTTTTTTTTTTTTTGCTCTTGAAGACAGGACCAGTGCTAGGGCTTCTTGTGCCCTAGGCGAACCACCTTCAGGCACCCCCCACCACCCCGCCAAAGCCTGCTTTAGCGGGAGGTGGTGGTGGGGTGGAGAGGCAAGCAGCAGTTTCTTCGCTGTAGCGAGAAGCTGCTGCTCGCCCGTCCTGCCCCCTGCCCCCCACCAAAGCCTGCTTTAGTGGGAGCCGGGGGATGGTGTAGGGGGCAAGCAGCACCTCTCCCTCCGCTACAGCAGAGAAGCTGCTGCTAGCCCGTCCCGCCTAAGCCTGGCCAGCACTCCCTCCATTTTGGCGCCCCAGGCAATTGCCTAGTTCGCCTAAATGGACATGCCGGCCCTGCTTGAAGATATGGCAAACCTAGCTCTGTCACTGAGCTGTAGCCCTTCATCAAATAATGTATCCATGTTACCACTTGATTAAGGAACATAGGAAGCTGCCTTAATAGAATATAGAGCTAGATAGGCCAATGGTCTCGAGTAAGTATTGTCTACACTGTCTGGCAGCAGCTCACCATGGTTTTGGACAGGGGATGTACTGGAGATGCCAGGGATTGAACCTGGAACCTTCTGCATGCAAGGCAGATGATCTGCTACTGAGCTATGAGCCTTTCTTCTCAACCAATCTATGATTTGAGCACCAGCCAAGCTGCAATGGGCTGGAATTAGTGGATCAGCCCATCCCAAAAGCTCTATATCTGTCATGAGGAAAGTGGTCTGCTGTTGGCTTACTTACTCTTACAGATAATATTTGGACGCTGATATTTTCTGCAAAGCCCTGCAAGGGATTTAAACTATAAAAATGAATCAAAGAAGTGATAGTTACGACCCCCATGAGCTCGCTCTGTTGCCTTGTGATAGGAAGACAGAAGGAACATACCACCCACAAAGAAACAGTAAAATGGGCCTCTCTGGGATAATTAGCAGTAGCTGCTGCACACGAATTGCCTACTTAATTATTTTCAGATCAATTAATTTGGGAGCTAGGTACGCAGTCAGTGTGCTTTCAATGCTCCTTACAGCAAAAGGGTTTATGGTGGAGACTGCAATGCTGTGTAAGCGTTTTGACATAAAAATGGATGTGAAAAGGTGGAATGAGAAGATTGTATGAGACAATGGTAGCCAATCCGATTCCCTCTACCATCTTCCCTGCTATTAATACAAGGGGGGAGGCAAGTTCATGGAGCAGGATGAAGCCTATTCTCCTCTGCTGACCAGAGATGCAAGTTGGACCTTGGTTGCTTAATGTCGGTGATTCTAGGACTTGTACATACCAGCCATTTTATGGTTTTGAAAATGAGAGCTATCCATATTGAGTTATTGCTGCACCTATGTACTAATATCTCAGAGCCTTGTTTAAGTGGAGAAGTGGTTTCCAACATTAGCTCGTGTGACTAGTAGCCTCCAGATCAGGGGTAAGGGTCACAGAATAATAGAATTGTAGAGTTTGAAGGGACCCAAATACTCATCTAGTGAAACCCTCTGCAATGCAGGAATCACAGCTAAAGACTCTTTGACAGATGGCCATCCAACCTCTGCTGAAAAGCATCCAATGAAGGAGAGTCTACCGCCATCCAAGACCTCAGATTTGTTTGTTTGTTTGTTTAGTAGAACCCCAAGATTCACCAAGTGGAGGGCATGTGCAAAAGACTAACAACCACTTAGGACCAGTTACAGGTAGGTAGCCGTGTTGGTCTGCCATAGTCAAAACAAAATAAAATAAAAAAATTCCTTCCAGTAGCACCTTAGAGACTGTGCTGGCCCCAAGGGTTTGTCCATGAAGCGAGGTCCAAGTCCAGTCCTGGGTCTAGGGGTCCAAAGGAGGTCAGTCCGGCGGGGAGCGAGGCAGGGAGCAGGTCAAGGTCCAAGGCAGGTTCAGGCACAAGGTTGCAGGTTGAGCACACGCTTGCAACTATGTTGCTCACGCAACTTGGGCTGGGTCTGGCTGGCTTTTATCTGGCCCTATGCTTAGGGCCGCCCCGATCCTCTGGAGACTCGCCTCTCCTCCGGGCCTGGAGGCGAGCACTCCTCCTGCAGACACTTAACTCCCTTCGCCTCTCTGCCCTGAGCCTCTGTAGCTCAGGAGAGGCTGGTGGGTTACTGGACCCAGGGGATGCCTCAGCTTCCTCTGAAGAGGCTGGGAGTGGAGCACCTGCAGGCAATGGGTCCTCCCTCCCATCAGGAGCCAGAGCAGACTCTGCTGATGCCTGCACCTGGGGATCCAGCACAGGTGGGGATCCTTCAGGCTCAAGCCCTGGCCCCGGCTCAGCTGGTTCTGGAGGCGGGGAATCCTGTGCAGGCTGGGATCCCTCAGGTTCAGCATCAGAGTCTGACTCCCAGGCCATCACAGAGACCAACTAAGTTTGTTCTTGGTATGAGCTGAAGAAGTATGCAGGCACATGAAAGCTCATACCAAGAACAAACTTAGTTGGTCTCTAAGGTGCTACTGGAAGGAATTTTTTATTTTATTTTGTTTTGACTATGGCAGACCAACACGGCTACCTACCTGTAAATGAATTTGAACGTTATTGAGGATTGGTGTAATTCATTCAGCATGAGCCTCTGGAACAGGCTTCCTCAACCTCGGCCCTCCAGATGTTTTTGGCCTACAACTCCCTTGATCCCTAGCTAGCAGGACCAGTGGTCAGGGATGATGGGAATTGGAGTCTTAGTCTCAAAACATCTGGAGGGCCGAGGTTGAGGAAGCCTGCTCTGGAACCTAATTATGTCCTTGTGCTGAGTAACCCACACCTCCAGTCTCTTTTACCAGATAAAAATAGGGCAGCCCATCACCCCAGCCAGGGTTGTGGGTGCAAAAGCCATTATCCCTTCTACTCAAACACGGGAAGGGGGCAGATTGAAACATCAACCACCACAGCTGCAAGTGACTGTGGTCCTTGAGCAGCTGAGCATTAGTTAGGGATGGGAGAATCTGTCCTCCACAGTTTATTTTTCGAGTTTCAAGTTCATCACATTTGAGATTTCTTTCTTTCTCTCTTTTTTAAAAAAGCCCTTATGAATAATAAACACATTTTTGCAATATTGTGCACCTTTGTATGCTGTTTTCAGTAATATGTGCATTTTTGTGCACACTTTACCTTAGTATATGCATTTTTGTACATGGTACTTCACTGAAGAACTGCATGGGAAAAATCAGAGACGTAAGAATTTCGAAGAGTGGCTCTGTTTCGGTTTGCGTTTTATTTCAGAAAGTGCAAAGTAGATTATTTGCTTTTAAATTGAATTTCTTCTCCATCCCTAGCTTTGGTGCATGCTGAAGGAATTCCCATCCTAATTTCACCAGGCATATGAATGAGTCCAGCTTGCATATCAGCACAGAGGACGCTTAAGATTGGCAGGACCCATTCAATGCACAGGAGCAATGGATCCTGCAGAATTCCTTCCTAAGCGCAACACCGTGTTGTTATCACTTGATTTGCTGAACATTTGGCTGATTAGGCAGGAATCGCCGCTTGGGTTTCAAGAAGTGACAGCAACATTTCCATCATCTCAAGGTAAACTAAATCTCTGGGTTGCACAATTCCATCTCAGCTGGGGTTTATTTTCAACCTTATCACTGTAGTTGCTCCAGCGGACTCTCAGAAAGGGACGCATCACTCCATTCGCAACACAAAGCTGACTGGGAAAAATGAGTTAATACAATAATAATAAAAATGCATCTTTATTTGTCAAAGCCGTATACCCCACGGGCATATTGGAGTGGCGGAAGAAAATAAACTCAATTTCGAAAAGGGCAGTGGAGCCCTTTTTGCCAAATAGAATACAAAAAACAGCGGAAGGAAGCCAAATGAAAACAACCAATTAACCCCACAGCACCTTGCTGAAAGAAACCACCCCGTCTAAGCAGGAAGACAACATATTTGGCCTAGTCTGAGGGAAGAAGAGAACCATCCACATTCGGGGAAGGCTGAAGTAACAATAATGTGATATGGATTAGATCATTTCTTTGGCTTAGGGGTGCAACTAATGTTTGGGGGTTTTGATTCCCAAAGCTACACACACAAACAGAGAGAGATACAGAAAGAGAGAGAGATACGGAGAGAGAAAAAGAGATACGGAGAGAGAAAGAGAGATACAGAGAGAGAGAGAGAGAGAGAGAGAGAGAGAGAGAGAGAGAGGCCCATGGAGAAGCAATAAGCAATGAGTTTCTGAACACTTATCACAGAGGAAGAAGAGTGAGGGGAAAGAAGCGAAGTCATGCAGACTGTGGCACCAAGGTTGTCAATTAGAACAAGAAGGTGTAAACATAACACCAGTTCTAGCCCGACTGCATTAACTGCCAGTTTGTATCTAGGCCCATTTCAAAGAGTTCATTTTTCACCTTTAAAGCCTTGTATGGTTGATGGCCCCAATACCTCCAAGGCCATCTTCCATATATGAACTTGTCCAGACCCTGAAATTATCACCTGAAGCCTTTCTATGCATGACACCTCCCTCCCTATATACTTGCTGAGGCTGATAAGAGTTGAAGTCAACAACATCTGGACAGCACCAGGGCTGGGAAAGCTCACAAAACCATGGGAGGGGAACTAGTGGTCTTCCAAATGTTGGACTTCAGTTGCATTCATCCTTAACCATTGGCTATGCTGGTTGGGCGGATGGGAGTTGGAGTTCAACAACATCTGGAAGGTCACATACTCCTCCCTGTTGATCTAAATCAGCGATTCTCAAAGTAAGTGGTCCCACCTCCTGGATGGTGGTTGGATTACCTGGGGGGGGGGCACTAAGAGGCAAGCGTACAGGGGTAGGGGGGCACTGGAGGTGTAAATAACTATCGGGCTTTGGATCACTGGATCAAGTTCATATTTTTTATCAATTAAAGTAAATTATTTTAATTTGATTTTGAGTAAAGGTGCGATTAATTGTTACTGTTTTGAACTTTAATGTGCTGTCTTACCATCTTTAGTGTATTGTGAAAAATGCTATTCTGAATTATGCTTTTTACAGGGTAGGGTAGGTGGCACTGGGGATGCATTCATGGAGCCCAGAGGGTGATGGCCTAACATTTTTTTGGAACCACTGTTCTAAATTATCCTGTGGTATCCTAAGAAGGGACTAGGATACATCTCACTCTAGGCATATCTCACTTCTGCTTTAATTAGGATTTTCTGGTGTAGATTATAATGAAGCATAGCTCAGAAAAGGTCTGCTTTGATTTTTCAGGTTGCTCTTTAGTGGCTCCTTATCCTTAATTTCTTTCTTTTTTCCTTCAAAGGGCTATTATGGAGAAACACTCCAGGATGCCTACAGAAACGAGAGACAATTCTGGGTTTGGGATTTATCCATTTATTCAATCCTTTCTTAACGGTGCAGAGCCACCTACTGAGGTCACCGAAGGCTCTGAAATAAGCCTGCATGTAAGCATATTAATAGGAAGACACCTTTTCCCCAAAAGAAAAGAAAAATCAGGATTGCTCTTTGCTATAAATACACTTCAGTTCGGAACAAAATGTTAGCAAGTATTCCTTGATAAGGCCAAGGACTGCCAAGTGGCTTTCTGAGAGAATTGCCTCTTCCTTCAGACAACTGATGGCACAATGCTCTACATGTGTACTCAGTAGTTAAGACCTATTGCTGACAATTGGCCTTACTCTGAGGACCATGCCAGAAGGCCCAGCCCAATCCGGGGCAAATCTGAGGCTGTCTCCACCCAACTCAGGCAAAGACTGGTTCTGCACAAAGTGATTGTTCTCACACAGAACAATCCTGTGCATGTTTGCACAGAAGTAAGTCCCATTGGACCATAAAGAAGACTGATCGCCGAAGAATTGATGCTTTTGAATTATGGTGCTGGAGGAAACTCTTGAGAGTCCCATGGACTGCAAAAACATCAAACTTATATATCCTTAAAGAAATCAGCCCTGAGTGCTCACTGGAAGGGCAGATCCTGAAGTTGAGGCTCCATTACTTTGGCCCCCTCATGAGAAGAGAAGACTCCCTGGAAAAGACCCTGATGTTGGGAAAGATGGAGGGCACAAAGAGAAGGGGACGACAGAGGATGAGATGGTTGGACAGTGTTCTCGAAGCGACTGGCATGAGTTTGGCCAAACTGTGGGAGGCAGTGGAGGATAGGGGTGCCTGGCGTGCTCTGGTCCATGGGGTCATGAAGAGTCGGACACGACTGAATGACTGAACAACAACAACAAGTCCCATTGCATTCAGTGGAGCTCAATCCAAAATGCAGGTACCTAGAGGTAAAGGTAAAGGATCCCTGGACAGTTAAGTCCAGTCAAAGGCAACAATGGGGTTGTGGCGCTCATCTCACTTTCAGGCCGAGGGAGCTGGCATTTGTCCACAGACAGGTTTCCAGGTCATGTGGCCAGCATGACTAAACTGCTTCTGACACAATGGGACACCGTGATACAAACCAGAGTGCATGGAAACACCATTTACTTTTCCACCACAGCGGTACCTATTTATCTACTTGCACTGGCGTGCTTTCGAACTGCTAGGTTGGCAGGAGCTGGGACCACAATGCCACTTGCGTCCCTAGACACCTAGAACTGCAGCCTCAAAGTGCTTTTCCAAGTTAAATAAAATGCATCACAGGATTATTGTAAGCAAATTAACATCACTAGCAGTGTCGTCTGAAGACTTGTAATGAGAAATTTTCTCCCTTTTTATATTTATTTAAATTTTGAGGTATTTTGTAATGAGTGTAACTAGAATAGGAAAATGCATAAAATGCAATGATATAAAGGTTAATTCTGAAAGCCATGAGGTGGGAGGGAAGCAGGTCAATGGGCTCTAAAGAGCCAGAGATGTAAAGTGGATAATAATGATGTGATTGTATATTACTAAATGGAAAACTAATTTTAAAAAATTGTGTGTGTGTGTGTGTGTGTGTGTGTGTGTGTGTGTAATAAAGTGCATCACATAGAATTTGGTGCCCAACACTTTTGATATATTTTTTATTTATTTCATGAAATTTATAGACCAATTGATTGTAAAAAAAAACACACTAAAAGCGGTTTAGAAAAAAGATAAAACAATAAAAACTCGCAACCATACTTTAAAACATGCAATAGTTGAAATACTGAGACAGATTTAAATTACCTCAACTTTCTAGGCATCTGGGTAGGCCTGTCTAAACAAAAATGATTTTAGCAGGCACTGAAAAGAAATAATATAGCAAAACATCTGCTTGATCTCAATAGGCAGGGAATTCCAAAGTGAAGGCACTATCTCACTAAACAATCGAGTTTCTTTTACAAATCTGGAATGGGCAAGATGTGGTACCTGTAGTTGTGCCAGTCTTGACTGATCGAAGTGGCTGAGTGGGCACATGTTGGGTAAAGCAGGGGTCGGCAACCTGCGGCCCATGGGCCACAAGCAGCCCATGGGGGGTTGTTTTAATGCCCTGAGCTGCCCTCGAACTGAGCTGCCTGCTTGGAGAGTCCCCGCACACTGCGCTAAAGCGGTGCAGTGTGGAGCAGGAACTCGCTTCCGTGGCCCCAGAAATTGCATCTGCGCAGATGCAATCTGGCCCATGGAGCAATCTCTGTGGGAGTGGACTGGCCCAGGCGAGGTAAACCTTGCCAATCCCTGGGGTATAGCAATCTTGCAGGTAAAGAGGTCCCTCCAACATTTATCCGATGAAAATAGGGGCATCCCTTCCATAATGATAATTTTACTATTTATACCCCACCCATCTGTCTGGATTGCCCCAGCCACTCTGGGCAGCATTAAAAAACCCTTCTCTATGCAACTGTTCCTTGGAAGTTGAACGGAATCCATTCTGAAAGTCCATTCGACTTCCCAAATGTTCAGAAACCAAAGTGCAGCTTCTGATTGGCTGCAGGAAGCTCCTTCAGCCAATTGGAAGCCGTAGAAGCCACACCAGACATTCAGCTTCCAAAAATAATTTGAAAATTGGAACACTCACTTCCGGGTTTTGATCGTTCAAGAGCCAATTTGTTCAGGAGCCAAGGCATTTGAGATCCAAGGTACAACTGTACAGGATTGCCTTCAAATGGCTCAGGAGTCAAATAACTCCATGCCCTCCAACATTTCTTCAATGAAAATAGGGACTTCCTACCAAACCCTCCAACATTTCTCCAATTAAAATAAGGACATCCTAAGGAAAATCGGGATATTCAGGGATCAAATCAGAAACTGGGACGGCTTTCCTAAATCAGGGATGTCCCTGGAAAATAGGGACACTTGAGGGGCCTGCAGCAAGCAACTCTCTGAACCATTGAAAATGCAGCAAAACAACAACAGCCACCCTTTAAAGCTCCTCCATCAAACCAGAAAAGGCAGAATGTTACTATATTTAAGGCCAAAGCCATTCTTAATAGCAGCTGCATCGGTTTGATTCATTTGCCTCATCTTTCAGGAGATGATAGCTATTTCCACGCGACCTCCATAAGCAAATGGCTACAAACTATTGCCATCAATCTCAATGCTTCCTTTCCAATAGCAAACAGAGGCGACTCACGCTTTGTTTGGAACTCTAGCGCTCCAGACAGGAAGCCTTACCCCTAACCCCAGATGAATGGAGCCTGGCTGGGTGATTTCTAAATTGAGGTGGCTGCAAATCACAGTTTGGGCAGGGTGCAGTGCCATCTTGACTGCTCAGTGGTAAAGGGAGAACAACACAACCATCCCCAAAGATGTACTCGTATTGGTACGTCGTAGTTTCAGGTATCATAACTGGACCATACAAGGAACTAGACACAGACAAGGCTTCTCCTTCAGTCATGAGAATGTAAGACTAGCTCTGCTGGATCCAGCCATAGTCATGTCTATCTCAGCATCCTTTCATCACAGTACCCAATTAGATGCCTCTGGGAAGCCAACAAGCAGAACATGAGTGCAATAGCATTTTACCCACTTGTGATTCCCAGCAACTGATCCCCAAAGGCAAAGTGTCTCCAACAGTAGAGGCAGAACATAGCCACCATGGTGAGTCATCCCTTAGGAACAGAACACCCACAACACAGTGCCTCAGTCTCCTAATTCACAGAGCCAGTCCAGAACGACAATCAAAAGTTGCTGAGAGAATCAGGGGAATCAACAAGGCCACACTCCTTCTGTCTTTCTGCCAATGAAGGTCATCAACCAGAGTGACCAGGGCTATTTTGGTTCCAATGTCAGTCCTGAAAACAGACTGGAATGTGTTTGATAATTGGCTTTCACCAGACACACTTGCAACGGACTAGTCACAGCCCCCTAGATAAACTTGCCAGAAATGGGGCATTTGCAACCAGGTAGAAGTTGCCTAATACAGGGCTGGGAACCCTTTTCATCTCAAGGGATGCATTCCCTGGGGGGGGGGGCATTCAACATACACGGATTAACAATTTAATTGCAATGTGTTGTGGTATTGTGGCTATGTATTGCCCTGTTTATTCTTGTGATTTTGTGGTTTTTATGGCTGTTGATGTTTTAATTTGTATTTCACCGTCCTTAGAAATTTTGTGGAAAGGGAAATCTAATAAACATGACTGAAAAATAAAGAAATAAATAACCAGGCTTGATGAATGTGAGTTTCTGGTCAAGCCTAGGCAAGGTCCAGATTTGGATGGAACCACTAATACCTGGTGTAGTGGTTAGAGTGCTGGACTAGGACTTGAGAGAACAGGGTTCAAATCCCCACTTGGCCATGAAGTTCACTGGGTGACCTTGGGCTAGTCACTACCTCTCAGCCTAACATACCTGTACTTCACAGAGTTGTTGCAGGGATTAAATGAGGAGGTGGAGAACCTTGCACACCACCTTGAGTTCCTTGGAGAAAAAGGTGGGGTATAAATGCAATCAAATAAGCAAGTAGCAGTAGCAATTTTAAAAAGAGGAAGGAGCAGATTGTGCTGTATGTACAGAGAAACTGCCTTGAGGTCCTTGGAAGAAAAACCAGATATAAATGTAATGAAAAATAATTGGGAATCCAAACTGCACCAAGTGCTAGCAGGAACAGGATGCCAGTTCTGACCTCTGCAACTAAAAAGAGATTTCAGGTCTAAGCCTGGCAGAAATTATAAGTCAGGGCATTCTGTCTCCTGAACAAACTAAGGGATCCACTGTCTAGGTGTAAGATCAGTGTCGTCCCTAACAACACATCTGCACTTCCCTAGGGTGGCTCACTTTCCCATGCACAAAGCCCTGATTCCACAAGTGTACATCCACAATGCTTTTGTAAGACTGAGTAAAGACTCCCAATGGGGTTTCAGGAAGCTTCATTTAAATTATCTGCAAAGCTTCTCACAGCTTCAAGCTTGCCTCAATTCAGTAGTAGGCCCCAGCAAACAAATGAAATGTTACTTGTGAGTCTCCCTTTGCTACAGGGATGCTATTGCATAATGAGGCAAAATACACAGCAGTGGCAGGTTCCTCCTTAATGCAAAGCCAGAAGTCAGGATGGAACTGTCTCTTATGAGCACATGGTTTACCTCTCCTGCATTTCAAAGGAGTGCCTATCAAGGAACATGTATTTCCTGCTTTTAATGCCGTTCCTCTCTGTCTCATTTTTCAAAAAACGAATCTGATGCACATGGCATTAATATTGGGGGTGCCTGTTTCCCTCTTTGTGTCTCTGATATAAAATATTATGGCAATTTCAGATTTCAGTTCCTGGCTTAGGAAGGGTGCACCTTAAAGATGTAGCATGCTTCTGAATACCAGCTGCTGGGAAATGCAGGTGGAGAGATTGTTGTTGACCTCAGGTACTGCTTGCAGGCTTCCCATAGGCATCTGGTTGGCTACTGTGAGAACAGGATGCTGGAAAAGATGGGCTACTGGCTTGAGGCATCAGAGTGGCTTTTATGCTCTTAAGCCATGGGTAGGCAAACTAAATCTGGCCCGTGGGCGGTTCAGGAATCAGCGTGTTTTTACATGAGCAGAATGTGCCCTTTTATTTAAAATGCATCTCTGGGTTATTTGTGGGGCATAGGAATTTGTTCATTATTATTATTATTATTTTCAAAATATATTCCCCCCCCAAGGTCTGAGTTACAGTGGACCGGCCCCCTGCTGAAAAGGTTTGCTGACCCCTGTCTTAACTGGAAGAAATGGAGGCTAATGGCCAAGTTAAGCACATTGCCTGTATGAATCCTAAAATTGCTAGTGATGGGTAATGTCCAATTTGCAATAAATCTTTTGCAAATGGTTGAAGAGGACATCTGAAAGACATTCATTGCATTAACAGGATATAAAGTTAGGGGGCAGACCAGGTTATTTGTGATGGCCATGGTACTTTCCATTGAGTGCCATCTTTATACTCATAAAATGCCAGACGGTGAGGCGGAAGCGTTGACCTCACTCTGACTTAGCTTGATACTCTGTAGCCAGTGAGATGCTCTGGTGTACATTTTTTTTTACGGGATGGTGATTAAAGCCAAGTTACAGCGAAGTCAATGAACTGCATACAGTGCTAGTCTTGCTTAGAGCAAACCCTTCAAAGTTTTTGCCAAACTAATAGTTCACCTAGCTCAGTACAGTCTACTCCAATTGTAACCTGAAAGCAGCTTTGGAGGTCCATGAGTCCCAGACCCATAGTTCTCCTAGTCCAGAGTTTGGGGACCTTTTTCAGATTCCCTCTTGGGCAGCCTTTTGGGGTTCACATGCCAGTGGTGGGCACTGCTAGAGGCAATTGTGAGCAGAGCAATTAATTTTTACCTTTGTACAGTAGTAGAAGAAGAAGAGTTTGGATTTGATATCCCGCTTTATCACTACCCGAAGGAGTCTCAAAGCAGCTAACAATCTCCTTTACACACTCAGTGAGGTGAGCGAGGCTGAGAGACTTCAAAGAAGTGTGACTAGCCCAAGGTCACCCAGCAGCTGCATGTGGAGGAGCGGAGACGCAAACCCGGTTCCCCAGATTACGAGTCTACCACTCTTAACCACTACACCACACTGGCTCTTAACCACTACACCACACAAGTAGGCTTGTTCACTCACACACACACACACACACACACACACACACACACACACACACACACCTATCCTTCATCCAGGCAAGCAAAAGGCTTTATCAGAGTTCCAGGACACATTCCAACCAAGCAAAAAGACTCAAGAATGGTGCAGAGCAGACTGTGAGGGTTGTGGCCTGGAGAAACGGGGTGTGGCCTGGGGAGAATTTGAAGGGCCAGGCAGAGAGGCCTCAAGGGCCACATTTGACCCCTTCACCTAACTGAGCACCACACTGGGTTGTTCACAGGGTCCTAGCCCTGCTAGCTGAGCTCATTTTATTAAGAGATGCCAGGAATTTAACCCAGAACCTTCTGCTCCTTTTATTAAAGTTCCTCTCTTTTTCTTCTTACAGCTAAATGAGGCTTGTGAAGGACGCCCCCAGTGGCCTTGTTTGGAAAGCAGCATCTGTTTCCTTCCCTCTATGCAGCACACCGGTCACTTAGAATAATAGAATCATAGAGTTGGAAGAGACCACAAGGGCCATCCAGTCCAACCCCCTGCCAAGCAGGAAACACCATCAAAGCATTCCTGACAGATGGCTGTCAAGCCTCTGATTAAAGATCTCCAAAGAAGGAGACTCCACCACACTCCTTGGCAGCAAATTCCACTGTCGAACAGCTCTCACTGTCAGGAAGTTCTTCCCAATGTTTAGGCGGAATCTTCTTTCTTGTAGTTTGAATCCATTGCCCCGTGTCCGCTTCTCTGGAGCAGCAGAAAACATCCTTTCACCCTCCTCTATATGACATCCTTTTATATATTTGAACATAGCTATCATATCACCCCTTAACCTTCTCTTCTCCAGGCTAAACATACCCAGCTCCCTAAGCCGTTCCTCATAAGGCATCATTTCCAGGCCTTTGACCATTTTGGTTGCCCTCTTCTGGACACGTTCCAGCTTGTCAGTATCCTTCTTGAACTGTGGTGCCCAGAACTGGACACAGTATTCCAGGTGAGGTCTGACCAGAGCAGAATATAGTGGTACTATTACCTCCCTTGATCTAGATGCTATAATCCTATTGATGCAGCCCAGAATTGCATTGGTTTTTTTAGCTGCTGCATCACACTGTTGATTCATGTCAAGTTTGTGGTCTACCAAGACTCCTAGATCCTTTTCACATGTACTGCTCTCAAGCCAGGTGTCACCCATCCTGTATTTGTGCCTTTCATTTTTTTTGCCCAAGTGTAGTACTTTGCATTTCTCCCTGTTAAAATTCACTTATGATTCACCCATCAAGCCATAAATAAATAAATAAATAAACATGCCTCTGTATTTAATCCTCCCAAAGAGAGCACAATCAAATTATTATGATGTACAAGAGCGATAATCTGCCGGAATGTTTTTTCCAAAAAAAAAAGTTATTCTTTTCCTCCTGCTGCCCCTAATAGGCCAAAAAGGTCTAATAAGAAAGCCATCGGCAGGAAGGCGTGGGGAGTGGGTGCATAACAAGAATATGAAAACTCTCTTCATCTTTTCCAGATTGAATGAAATCTAATTACATGCCGTATTGATTGTTGTGTTTTACTGGAAGAGGTGAAAAGAGGGGAGTTGGGGGAGAAGCAATTACAGTAAAATTGCCGGCTGACCCTTTCAATTGCTTTTGGCATAAAAGGATTATGCATGAGTTGGAGATATTAAACCTCCCCACCCCCACTGCTGCCACCACAGCAAAAAAAAAAAAAAAAACCCCACCTTCTGTTGAATTATTATCTATGCAGCTAAATGCAAAACCCTGGTGAGGAAAATCTAGTCAATTAATCCAACAAATCTAAAGGTCCTCATTACAGATGAACTCTCTGGGATTTACTTCTGTGTAAATTTCCTTTAGGTTTGCACTGTGTGAGGGGAACCTTTCTTTTTAAGCATCCATCCTAATCTGTTTCTGGGGACATTGCATCAAGAGACATCCTGTCGGGAGTATGTTTGTCACTCAAGACAGTGTTGGGGGAGAAGTTTGATTCAGTTCAAAGGCTAATTTACTTTCCACCTTGTCAGCGGCAGGTTATAAGGCCCTTGACCACCTTTGTGGTTAATCCCATGCACCCCACTTTAGGATTGCAGTCTTATTTCCAAGGAATGCAAATCACACCTTGATTAAATGACACGGGGTCCTTGCTGGTCAGAAGCAAACCTTTGTTCTTGGCAGGGCTAAGTAATAATGGAATAGAGGTGAATGCTTCCATCAGCAGTGTGACAAATTTCACAGGTGCATAATTAGGCATTATCCTAATCCAAAACCTGCCTGCTTAATCCCACATGTACAGTGTTAGGGAGGATAGGAAGCTTGGAGCAATGTTTGCTTACTTTGGCCATAATCTTGCACTCAATGCACACAGAGCCAAGCAAAAGGAATGCAATACTTTGGGGGCCAAGTATAGAGTGTGGGCTGCCCAGGAATGAGACCTTGGGGTCATAGCATGATGAAGATGTCAACCAATTGTGTGGAAGCAGATGAGATGGTTGGACAGTGTTCTCGAAACTACTAACATGAGTTTGGCCAAACTGCGAGAGGCAGTGAAGGATAGGCGTGCCTGGCGTGCTCCATGGGGTCACGAAGAGTCGGACACGACTGAACGACTGAACAACAACAAGTTGAAAAGACAAATTCTATGCTAGGGAGCATATGGGAGAACTTAAAATAAAACTGCCAGTATCAAAAGGCCATTATACAAATCTAGGGTATGGCTGCATTTGGAATACTGTGTACAGTTTTGGTTGCCTCAGCTCAAAAAAGATATTTTGTTGGGTTCAGAAAAGATTCAGAAAAGGGCAACTAAAATGATCCAGGGATAGAAACATTCCCCTATGAGGAAAGGTTGCAGCCTTTGGGGCTTTTTAGCTTGTAGAAAAAGAGAGTTAAGGAGGACATTATAGAAGTTCATAATAGGCAAGGCATGGTGAAAAGCTTTTCTTTTTCTCTCAGTGCTAAAAGTCATGGGTGCCCAATGAAGCTGAGTGTTGGGAAAAACCCAGGGACATATAAAAGGAAGTACCAGTACTTCTCACAACTACAAAACTCTCTCCCACAGGAGGCAGTGATGGCGACTAACCTAGATGGCTTTAAAAGAAGATTTGACAAATTTATGGGGAAGGCAATTGATGGCAACTAGCCACAATGGTTAATGCTCTGCCTCCACAGTCCATGTGTGTGTGTACACACACAGAGAAAATATTGTTATAAATATCAATCAGAATTTTAATGCAAATTTCTCCCAATATACCTGTACACAATTTTGCCTAAACTATGCATTTTTTTTTTTTTGGCCAAGCATTTCCCCTAAATATAATGAAGTTTTATCTGTTAGTTTCACCAATATATCCATTTTCACAAACACTTGACCTTGGTATGTGCATTTTTCTGTACACATTACTTAGCTGGAGAACTGTGCTGCAAAATTCACAGAAGTGCACATTTTGAGGGATAGGTGAGTTTTGATTTGTATGTTGTTTCAGAAAGTGCAGATTGGGTAAATTCACATTTAAGGGAAGAAGGTGATTGGTGGTGGGATGACAATGAGTGGTCAGAGGGAGAAGAGGGAGCAGACTGGCAGGAAGAGATGTCTAAAACTGAAGTGGTAACAAGGTCTACTGAGCAGGAAGAGGCTGTGGCAGAGAGCAGTGCTGAGGCAGAAGCAGAGGCTGGAGAGAAGGGAAGCCAAGAGGCAGGGATGAGGCAGGCTGCTGAAGAAGCCAGGGAGTTTCCTCCTCCTGATGTGACCAGTTCCTCTCCCCACTATCTCCCAGAGTTTGCATAGGTATGAAGAAGGTGGGATGGAGCAAAGACAGATAAGGCAAAGAAGTCTCAGGTTACTTGGGAATAGGGTTGCCATATTTCAAGAGGTAAAAATCCGGACACAAAAAGTTGATGAGGTTTTTTTTAGGACAATCGCCCGATAGCTGCTCCGCTGCCACCAAACCTGAGCCCCACGCCAGAGCCTGGGTTGCCAGAGCCAGAGCAGACCCTCCAAACGTCCCTGTTTTCCAGGGACATCCCTGAATTAGAGAAGCCACCCCAGTTTCTGATTTGATCCTGGACTGTCCCGCTTTTCCTTAGGACGTCCCTATTTTCATTGGAGAAATGTTGGAAGGTATGGAGTCATCTGACCTCTGAGCTGTCTGAAGGGAATCCTGTATAGGCAAGTTTTTAAAATGTTTAATGATTTATTATGTTGTTATATATGTTGGAAGCTGCCCAGAGTGGCTGGGGCAAGCCAGTAAGATGTGTGGGGTATAAATAGTAAAAATATCATTATGGAATGGGGAGTCCCTATTTTCATCAGAGAAGTGTTGGAGGGTATGCCAGAGCCAGAGCTTGAACCACACACGCATGCACACACGCGCACACACACACACACACACACACACACACTGTGCGTGTGTGCCCCAAATCCAGGATGTTTGCTTTAAAATGTAACCCCCCCCCCAGATGCACATGCAGGACACCCACCCCCCCGAAAAGGACATGCCCAGGAATTCCTGTACATATGGCAACCCTACTTGGGAAGGACCTTGGGGAGGAGGAGGCTTAGAAAGTGGTGGGAAAGTGGGGGCCTTCAGTCCTCACAGCTGTCTCATGTGTGTGTGTGTGGGGGGGGGAGGACCTACTGGGAAGAGTTGCTGTGCTCGCTAGGCCTGAGCTCTTCTGTTAATTTCATTGACGCCTTGTGTGTTACTTCTGAGCTGTGCCCGACTTCTGCCTTGACACAGCCCTATCCATGCTCCCTACTGCAGTGGGTCTGGCTTCACTTCTCTATAATTCTAGACGGTTGGTTGAGACACATTTTAGGGAGACAGGTGTCTGGAAGGAGTGTCCTGAGTGCTTCTGCTATTGCCAATTGTTGTTTTGTTATTTTATTTTCTTAAATCTTTTTATTTCTGTCTAGCAGTGCCCAACCTGGTAATAACAGAATAAATGATGCAAGGAGGGAGTTGAAGCCCAAGATACAAAAAGATAGGAACAGCTAGCTACTTTAAATGAATCCAAATCCCCAGGGCCTGAAGAGCAGCTGCACTCAAAGGTACTAAAGGAGCTTGCGGGTGTAATCTCAGAGCCTCCGTCTATAATCTTTGAGAACAACTGGAGACCATGTGAGGTCCCTATGGACTGGAGGCTGGCAAATGTTGTTCCCACCTTCAAAAAGAAGAAGCCACAGGTAACTACTGACAGGTAAGCTTGATGTTGATACCAGGAAAGGTCCTAGGACAGATAATTCAACAGTCTGTGAGGACTTAAAAAGGGATGCTGTGATTACTAAGACTCAGCATGAGTATCTCAAAAAGAAGTCATGCCAGAAAAATCTCATTTCTTCATTTGATAGAGGTTACAAGTTTGGTGGATCGGAGGACTGCTGTGGACGTACTGTATCTTGATTTCAGTGAAGTGGTAAGTTGAGATTCCTGGTTGGACTAGATGACCCTCAGGGTCCCTTTCAACTCTACAACTCTATGATTCTATTATTCTATGCTTCATTTTAAACCACCCTGTCACTTGCGCACAGGGCATTTATAAATCATATAAACAAAAGGATAGCAGCAACTTTTTAATAAAGCAGGGATGGGGAAGTCTGTGGCCCTCCAAATGTTTCATGGACCCTGACTTCCATCAGCCCCAACTGGAGTTCAGCAACATCTGGAGGCCCACAACTTCCTCATCGTTTAACGAATCCAAGGAAATGCCAAGTTGATGAACTGGAGCAAGAAAATGTTACTGCGTTTGGCAAAGGCTGGATTTCCAAAACTTTGAGAATAGCGGTTTTATATGAACCCGCATATACAAGACAAAGCCACATCCATGTGACTCCTCCCACCTCCCCCTCCAGCAGCTGTTAGAAACACAAATGCTCCATGAGCATAGGAAATGAAGGACTCAATCAACGGAAGCTATTGTTTAGGCATTATAACAGCTCAGACAGAGGGAGCTAAGAATTCTCTTTCCCCTCTTTTTTATCCATGGGCTACAGACCTGAAGACAGAACACTCTGGGAGACTGCTCTCCCTGCCTCCCAGAAAGAACTTCCTGGCAAGGGGGAGACCCACCAGAACCCATTCATGTGCCAAAGAAGCAGCAGATGAATGGAATTCGGTTTTCATACCTGAAAGAACAATGAGCTCCAACTACCAGTAGCCCTTCAACTACAGAAGCAAGTCGGGGAGGCACACAATCTGGCCCTATTCCTTGACCAACAGAACAAGAGTCTCCAATTGCTATTCAAGCAAGAATGCTATCAAGGGAAGATGAGTCTGGATTTAACTGGATATAAATTGTAGTTCACCACTTGGTTCTGGCCTTGAATAAGTGATCTCCCTCCTCCACAGTCTCCCTCCACCCACCCACCCCTTTTCTTGTGTGTTGTATGAGGTTGGTGGCCTGATTAATTGACAGGTCCAGGTGGCAATTTGTTATTGTGCTTTTTAGTGTATTTGTGATTATTTGTGCTCATGACGGTAATTGGGGTGGTTGTACACAGTCCCACTTTGACTACGCTTTGCACCTTTGCAGGAAGTAGAGTCTACTAATGTATGGAACATTGCTTTATCTGAATGTTTGGTTAGATATAGTCATGTAGTCTGGGGCGAAGTCAAATCACACAGTTTTGATGCAGGCTAGTTCCTATTATTTTATTACATAAATCTGCAGAGTCATATAAGCACTTCATCTATGACTCACTCCTCATTGTGGCTGGGCTACATGGACTCCTTTGAAACTTTGCTAGATGTAACTGCATTTCTTCAACTTGTTCTTTATACCATGCTCCATGCTTGGATCCATTATTGTGTGCATTGTTATGTGTTAGCTTGTAAACATCTCTATGACAAATCAATTAAAAAAATTATAAAAATACTGTTTGCACATGTAAAAGGATAAGGATGGGCATATTGCTTTGTTTCCAATTGATGCATATCCCATGGCCTCCTTCTGAGATTCTGTAACTTTCATACCAAAAATAATCTGGGGGTGTTGATGCTGGTCCCAGTTTTGCTGCCATGTTGTACAATACTGCCCCCTTCCAGATGGCTACAATGCACCCAGATCCTGGTGCAAGATGAAAGGGTTGTTCAGCTGATTGGAAGCAGTAACTTTAGAGCTATCAAATTCAACATATATGTATGCAAATGGACAGTTGCTCAGAAAACCCAGCACAGGCACATTTTACTTCAAAAGCAGAAACTCACCAAAATGAGGAGTTTGGCAAAAAGGAAATGGAAAGGCAAAGTGAAAAGTGAAAAGTGAAAAGGGTCAAGTCTGTTCAACATGCCTGGTGCTTTAAAAAGAAAGGTTTAGCTAGAATGTACTCCTAAAATCAGAAAAGGTACTACCAGGGTGAAAAGGATGCCTGCATGGCAGAGTCACGGAAGCAATTTTAGGCAACAAGGCTTCTTCTTTGTCTAAATGAGAATAAAAAGGGACACTAACTTTGGCAAAAGAAATCCAAGCATACAATAAGGGATGCTGAAAATAAAATAAAATGTGTTTTGTTTGCTAAAAACAAAAAGGCCAACAACAAAACAAAACTTTTAAATGCATTAGTAGCAGGAGACCAGCTAGGACTGAAATTGGATTTTTGAATGACAAGTCAAAATATGTGCTAATGGAGAAAAGGAAGACAGCACAGAAGCTAGACACATTTCCCAGTGCAACACGAGGAGCAGATTCCTGTGCCAGAATTAACATTATGGGAAGGGAGTCTAAGAATGGGCCTTTTTGGTGCTGGCTCCCTACTTGTGAAATGGCCTCCCATCTCCCATCATGCAGCATGCCTGCCACCATCTTTGTTTTTGGAACTGGGCAGAGACTTCCCCCTTAACTTAGGCATTTGGTCCTTGATTTGCAATGTTTCAGGCAATAAACAAAGACCTTTTGAATAAATTAAAAACTGATAAGCCATCTGATCTGAAGACACTCAACATGTTTTAAAGAACTCCCCAGCATTATCTGCCAAGCTATCTAGATGACATTTGATGTTCACAACTTTTATATCAGGCAAACAAATCACCATGTGGTCTGCCTGCTCACCACACACCCAGCTATCTAAGTCCCCAATGCTTCCATCACCCACATGCTAAGATCTTTCCACCCACCAGAGGAGCACCCTCAGGAAAGGATAGCTCTACATCCTGAAAGAGGCAATTAATGCTTTCTAAGAGATCATTTCCCTCTTCCTTGGATTGATGCTTTCCTTCCATGAGGCATCCGTGACAGCTGGGGGGCTCTCATCCTGTGAATGGGAGGCAGCTCTCACATCTCCGTGGTCTCTGTCAAATAACCTTTCTGACTTTCTATGCTTTTCCAGGTCAGCTACTTTGGCCTCAAGGGAATGAACTTGCTCCCTGCAGATCAGATACTCATTGATTACACACTCATAACCTTTGTCCAGCAAGCAGATAGTTGTACATGTGACATTCTGTAAAATATATTGAACAGTCCTCACAACCCTGCTGGCTTTCTACCTGCACATTTGTTCTTATAGGGCAGTGAGTAAGTTTACCTGGAAAATTGAGATGTGTTACGTTACTAAGGAGAGGAGCAGAGTTGCCCATCTTGCCCTTCTTGTCTTGCACCTGGTCTCAGTTGTCTGCTTAACTTGCTTGTTACTTTGATGCTCTATCATGGGCTGAGACACTACATCATAGGTAGGCAAACTAATGCCCAGGGGCTGGATCCGGCCCAATCGCCTTCTAAATCCGGCCCACGGACGGTGCGGGAATCAGCTTGTTTTTACATGAGTAGAATGTGTCCTTTTATTTAAAATGCATCTCTGGGTTATTTGTGGGGCATAGGAATTCGTTCATCCCCCCCCCTTCAAAATATAGTCCAGTCCCCCACAAGGTCTGAGGGACAGTGGACCGGCCCCCTGATGAAAAAGTTTGCTGACCCCTGGTCCTGGCTATATCTCAGTGAGCAGGAATTTGAAAGGAAGGTGGGTTTAGGTCAATTTACCTTCCTGGGAATAGGATTTTTTTTCCCCACAGGAGTAGACAATGGGTAGAGATTAACCCCCTGGCTTTAAAAACAAAACAAAACTATAGCTAGGTTTTGTACTAAACTGAAAGCTGAAACTGAAGGCTATACTGAGCTTCACACAAAAGCTTAAGTCTACCTTTTTAATTCTAATCTGAATCTCCCTTTAGCCGGTTCTGCACTGCATGACAGTGGGTTTCTTTTCCTTTTCTTTTTTTACCCTCTCTATAAAAATTGGGATTTTATCTAGGTTTATTGTAGCCCATCAAGATTCCCTGCTGGAAACAAAGTTTCTACAGGCTTAATACCTCTAGGATTAAGCTCTTGGGTTTTTACAGGATTTAGCTTCCAGCATACAATGCCCTTATTATGGTCTCCTCACAGTTTAAATTGCTGTTTTAATTAATTAATTAATTAATTAAATAGGTGGTACTTTCCCTCTCATCACCTGGGTACTTAATTCACTTGTTCCTTTGACTGTTTGTCACTGGAGCTGAGATGGGAACCTTACTCAGGGGTGTGTATGTGTATGTGTGTGTTTCTGTACAGATGGAGAATGGTCTCTGTGTGTGTAGTTATTGCCCTGCATCATTATTACAATCTCTCTCTCTCTCTCTCTCTCTCTCTCATGGAACCAGCTGTGAACATTTTAATTGGAATGCTGCAGCCATGGATTTCCTGTATTGGCATGGTGTTGGATTAGATTACCTTTGACGCAGCTTTTAATGCCATTATTCCACGAAAGGCATGGTATAGATATGTTAAGAGTGTGAGTAGGTGCACAGAGATCCTTGCATACATCTGAATATTTCCCTCCAGCTGCTGCAACTTAGGGCATGCAGAGCTAGATAAGGTGCTATGGTCAACGGTTCTTCTTAAAGGGGTCCTCCACATTTGCCCTCTTGTTACAACTGGTTCTTGTTGAGTGGGAAGCAAGCAAAGGAAAGCAAAGATAACTCATGGGCAGCAAGAGCCAAGTATCCTTATTAGCAATACTAACCCAATGGTGGGCTTAAGGAGTACCACCTGACCTACTCTATTGCTTCATGTAAGCTCTCTGGTGCAATAGCAGTTCCTTTTTTTTGAAATAAATTTTTATTATTTTCCAAATATACCAAATTACAGCGAATTCAACATCAAATATACAATACATTTAGTCAATGCTCTGCCGAGCTATTACTCCCCCCCCCCCACGTCAGCAGGTTTACTAGTTCAATCTTGTCGCGCAGTTCACATTGCGTCCATGTTAAACTATGTCAAAGGTTTATTCCAATCCTACAAGTGTCTTTAAACTTCCTCTGTTCAATCTTAAGTATTCCACAAATTTACTCCAATCTCTTTGAAACCTCGAGTCATCCTGGTGGTGCAATAGCAGTTCCTGTCTTTTACCAAGCAGTGTGTTGGCGCACACACAACCTGAATCCCCAGTTAGCATCCCACAGGTTGCCTATCTAATACCTGATAGGAGTCCTTCCTTCTTCATCCACACATTTATAATAACAGATATTGAAATCCATGTGTCTTAGTGCTCTGAGCACATAATCATGGACAAATATTTCACTTAGATGTTCTACATCAGGGCTGGGGGACCTGTGGCCCTTCAGGCATTTTTGGACTATGGCATCCATCATCATTGATCCTTGACCAAGCTGGCAGGGTCACATCGGTCCAGCAACATCTAGAGGGCAACAGAATTCCCATCCATATTCCAGATCTTGACCTAGAGAGTGGACACCTTCCTCCTCCAGCTATTATTTGCAAAGTTCTCATTTTGGGTTTTAGAAAAAGAGAAACCACCAGCAAGCAGTAATGGATCATTCCATGAGTACCCTCTTCACACACTGGAGGGCCTGATCCACGTCTTTAAAAATCACCTAAGTTTCAACAAACTTACTTTGCTGCACAGCCTCCTCATGCAAAGGTGTCACAGTGCAACTTCACTGTGAAATATACCAGCAAGCAAAGCACTGTGTTACGCAAAAACATCAGAGATATAACAATTGATTTTAAGCATTTCACTTTCTCTGCTTTTGAAAGTTGAAATGACACCTGTTGGCCAGAGAAATCCTATCCCACAGATCCACTGGCTCAGTGGCGAATGGAGCCGCTTGGCCACCTGGAGCGGCAAACGCAGGGGCACCCCCCAGGGGTGGGGTGTCGCTCTGCAGCATGCATGCACCATGCGTCCTGATGTCACAGTGGCATGACACATGCGTCAGGATGAAGGGCGCATGTGCGGTATCCCTCACATGCGCAGTCTGTCCGTGCTGGTGCTGCTGCTTCCACGGCAACTTTACAAGCTGCCGAGTGAGCAGCAACTCGTAAGGCTGCCGCATGTGAACAGCAGACGGACGGGGCAGCTTGGGAGTCGTGGGGGGGGGCTGCCGAATGTCACCCCCCTCCAGGCTGGAACCCAGGGCGTATCACCTCCAACATAGGTGGTATTAGGCCCACAGAAAAATAAAAGCTACACTTTCATTCATTGAGGAGTCCCTGGATCAGGCTTCCCCTCTATGTGAGCCTGCATCTGCTACAACTCAGTTTCTCCCCATTGAAACCAAGGGTAGGGGAACAGTAAAATACAGAGATCCATGTAGGGAAAATGTGGTAAGTCTGCCACCCACAATAAGCCTGTGGGACTCTTGAAGAGATGGGTGATCTTTGAGAACACATGCCCTGCCCAACTCCATTTAGAATTGCACTGGAAATCAACTTTCTGCATATGACAAGTGTACCCTTAATCTTATCTATGTAGCTTTATTGGTCGCTAAACATGAGTTGAGGCAAAACATTACATCTAACACATTCCTTCCTCTCAAATTGTTGCAAAATTTCATTACTGTATGCTGTAACTCCCTTAGGGGTTCATATTTAACTGCTTATGAATATCTGTAAAATCAGAATGCACTTGTAAGGCATCGAGCACAGGGAAGATGGGGAGTAACATAAAGAGGTTTTATTAGTCATCTTGTTTCAAACCGACAAATAAACATGTTCTCATCTGTACATTTAATGAGATCTTTTTTTAAAAAAAAATAACAACAACAACCCAAACTTGGGGGGACAGCAAGTGGGATTAATAAAAAGCTGTGTATGCTTTCATAAAATATAATTGGTCTCTGCCCTTCATGAGGACTAGTAACAATGGTAGCAGAGGTGATACAGAAATGGCACTCAAAAAAGAGTACAAAGGCCGTTAAACATCCACCTTCAACATAACAATGCAACCTTTTACTGCTACTATATTTTCTATCATAATTTTAATCTTGCAAAGTGCTTTACAATGTGTACTGTGTTTGCAGTGCCAATAGAGAGGTCAGTATGGCTGGCTCATGCCTGCTGATGTTCATCACAATAAGTGACTCCAGTATCAAGAGGTGACTTCTATCAAGAGGTGAACCATCACTGGACATCAGAGATCAAACAGCATAGCCAGAACGTTCATTTTGGCTTTGTTTACAAGATAGATGGTTTACACCATTATCTGTGAGCCTTTCATGACTGGTATTTCTTCACATTATGTGGAACCAATACATAATTTGCTTATGTGAATGCATCAGCACTGGTCAATCACCACAGATAGAACATTTGAATCACACTGCCCAGTGAAGTTAGTATGCAGTTAGGATAGCAGCCACCAAGCACTTCAAAGTGTGCCTTGGACTGAGGAAAGTGGCTTGAACCAGACTGGGATCCTCCTCTGCCTCCCTCTTGGGTCTGCTTCTGTACCCCAAACAGAGCCCCCTAAGATTTCTCCTTAATCAACCACATCCATACTCTTACATGCACCCTTAGAGTCAACCAACCATATGGGGCTTCTTAGCTCTCTGGTGATGTGAGGCTACCCACATGTTATGGCAACAACTAGACTACAACTCTTTGTGATACTGCACCTTCCAATTCCATGGGAGAACATCCTCATAACTTGAAGAGTGAAGGCTCTCTTTCCCAGTTCCCTGTGGGTAGGATCCATGGCATCATCCCTTGCATTAGCACTGGAGAACAAATGACCTTCCAGATGTTGCAGAACTCCAATTGCCATCAGCCCCCATTAGCATGTTCAATGGTCAGGGATTATGGAAGTTGTAGTCTACCAACATTTGGAGGTTCTCCATGTTTCCCATCATTCCTTACACTGTCCACCATAATTTTTGGTACTACCATGACTGTCACTCCCACAGTCAGATTATAATTCACTGCCTGAGCATAGTGAGATGCATGTCTGAACCAGTCCTGAGCATAGTGATGCATGTCTGAACCAGTCCTAAGTGTTGCATAAACATGTGATGAGAATTCAAGAGATATACATGCAGGTGGGAACACACAACCCCATTTTTACAGATGGGGAATAGAAATTTATATACTGCAGTGGCAAACTATGATTATGTGGCACAAGTGAGTCTTGAACACAGACCTTTTGTAAACCACTTTGATTTGAACTGCTTTGAAATTACGAGAAAGGAGATTCCAACTAAACACTAAAAATAACTTTCTGAAAGCAAGAGCTTTTCCACAGTGAAACAGGCTGCTTCAGAAACTTAAAAACCTCCAATGAAGGAGAGTCCATAAACAGAGGTTGGATGGCCATCATCTGTCTGGGATTCTTTAGCTGTGATTCCTGTATTGCAGGAGGTTGGACTAGATGACTCTTGGGGTACCTTCCAACTCCACAATTCTATGATTCTCTGAGGTTTGTTTGAAGTGGTTAAAACAAACAAACCCACAAGCAAACAAGCAGTTTTTTTTATGCAAATAAAGAAATCCACTTGTCTCACCATTGGCCTACACAAAGTGCAGACCCACTTGAAACTTACAGAGACTGTAAAATTATTGGCCATTATCTATCTACATTGTTAGACCCTTCAATAAATGCAGCCTGACTGCTGTTAGGTATAAAGAAGAACAAAGGACCCTAAACTATGAGTATGTGATATATGCCCACTTTGTGCTCAAGTTCTAAAGCCCCAGAGTTACCGTAGCTTTACATTCAAGAGGCAGTACTCAGAAGATGCTTGAATCAAAATATCTAATATTGTCCCTTTATCCAGCAACTCCTCTATCTTAAACACACCGCCTGCACCTGTGAGGCTTGTGGGTATTCCACTGACCTGTTCAATAGGGGCACCATGTGATTTGTCCAAGCCTTAGAAAACTCCACGTGGTCTAACCATTGCATGATAAAAACACACACAAACACACAGAGAAAGCTAGCTGAGTATCAGGCTGTACTTTTAAATCCACCCCCCAAAGCCCTGTATGAACCCTCCCACCTCCCCCAGACACTTGTGCTCATCCTCCTGCCGGCTTACCATTGAGCTGGTTGTACACAACTTCCTCCAGGTGGTCCAACCGCTGCAGGATGGACTCCCTGTCCAGGAGGGCTCCCACCTTGGTATTCCGGCTCCTCATCCGCCGGTCGGCGCTCCTGACAATCTGCACCAACTCCTGGGAACGATCCTGGATCCTGCAGTAGACCGAGAAGAGGATGATCCCCACAAAGACCAAAATGTTCACAGTCAACAAAGTTTTTATTTTCCTTGCCACCGCCATGGACACCTCTGGGGAGGGTGGAGGGCATCAAGGCATGGTCGCCGGTGCCCTCGGAGCTGCAGCAGCATCTAAGGCAGAAGCACCTGCCTGCAGAAGGTGGGGGGAGAGCTGAGGGAGGGAGGGAGGTCTGGGCAAGTCCCCCGCCCTACCCTCTTCCTCCTCTATCCTTGATTAGAAAGAGGCAGAGAGGAGAGAGACCAGCGGATGTCTAGAGCCAAGGCGATGCTGAAGAAGGAGCTGTCCTTTCAGCACCACGGCGCTCTCCGCTTCCTCCTCTTGCAAGCAGCAGCTGGTAGGACTCAGTCACCTTCCTATCTACTCTCTGGCGGCGGCTTTGCGGGGAAAGAGAGGACCCTTCTTCGCGGCTCTGGAAGGGAGGCTGCAGGGAGGCTCTCGCGATGGGGGCAGGGGATAGGGATGGAGACGGAGGGGGGTCGCACAGACAGTAAAGGACACGGCCAAGCGGGCGCGCGCGCGATCCAGGCTTTCCAGCAGCCCTCCTCACAAGGCCAGCCCGGCTCGTGCAGCAAGAAAGAAGCGAGACATACATCCAGAGAGAATAAGGATGTTAGGAGGGAACGATGGAGCTAGAGAAAAGGCGTCGCACTTGATCGCAGCCTCCCTCCTTGTGTGTGTGTGTGTGTGCGTTTCGCAATTGCATCGTTTCTCCCTCTCGAAGAGCGCCGGTGCGAAGTCACGTGCTTTGTTGGTGGGGGGGGGGAAGAGAGAAAGGGAGGGCGAGCACCGAGGAGATGAAAAACTCATCTACATTCACATAGTCGAGCTGCCTGTTCGCTTCACTCGTTTGTCTTCCACCAGCCGAGGAAGCCGGTCTGGGACACCTATCCCAGCGCAGGAGGGGAGGCTGAGCTGAGCAGGCTCTCTGTTCGCTTCAGCTAGAGCGTCTTGCTTGAAAATGCCTTTGGTTGGGAAGTTTCTTCCAAAGCGCTGGGTTTGGGAGGGAGCAAAGCCATTGAGGGAAGAGGGGTAAAGCGAGGCCAGCTCTTCCAGTCACTGATGAGGAGGCCCCCTTTTAAAAATCGCTACTTCAAAAGTTTTGAAGTCGGAACACAGTGCCTCTGAACATGCACAAGGTGTCTTCCTCCCTCCCCGTAGCTGGGATTAGGGAGGGAGAAGTCTCTGTCAGTGAGTAATACAGCTCTGTGGTGTTAGCCCTTTCTCCTGCTAAATAGCAATAATATGCATTTGTTAGGTTTGACCACTATCATGGGCATAGCCAGGATTTTTGTGGTGGGGCAGGGCTTTTGTTGGGGGGGGGCAGAACTGACATGATTGGTCAGTTAGTTAAGTATTTCTATTGTCTTATTTGATCTGGGGGCGGGGCAGATTTGTCCTTGCTATATAATCACATTATTATTATTATTATTATTAGCAATATTAGCATTAGCATTAGCATTTATACCCCACTTTTCCTCCAAGGAGCTCAATGTGGCACACATGGTTCTATTCCTTTCCATTTTATCCTCACAACAACCCTGTGAACTAGGTTAGGATGAGAGCTATTGATTGAGTCAAGGTCATCCAGTGAGCTTTGTGGCCAAGTAGGGATTCAAACCCTGATCTTCCAGGTCCTGGTCTGTCACTCTAACCACTACACCACAGATTCCTACTTACAGTTTTAATATTCTTAAGCAAAGTGCTTCATGAGAGCCAGTGTGGTGTAGTGATTAAGAGCGGTAGACTCGTAATCTGGGGAACCGGGTTCGCGTCCCCGCTCCTCCACATGCAGCTACTGGGTGACCTTGGGCTAGTCACACTTCTTTGAAGTCTCTCAGCCCCACTCACCTCACAGAGTGTTTGTTGTGGGGGAGGAAGGAAAAGGAGAATGTTAGCCGCTTTGAGACTCCTTCGGGTAGTGATAAAGCGGGATATCAAATCCAAACTCCTCCTCCTCCTCTTCTTCTTCTTCATCATCATGAGGTTCACCTGAAAAAATGGTATCCAAATGTTTTAAATAGATAATGAATACATCCTGTGCATTTTTATTCACACAGAACTAGAATAAAAGCAATGCTTACAATATAAGAAAAAGAGTTGCTTGAAGTGAGTTGGGGGTGGGGAGTATGCACTGCCTGGCTCAGCGATAGGCAACATGGTGCCCTCCAGATGTCATCCATGACTGTTCTCTATGCCGATGGAGTTGGCTACTTCTGGAAAGCTGCTAAGGTAATGATTGGGTACTTTGGGGGTGGGGGACAGCAGTTATGACACAACTACCAACTTGCGAAAATTCTTGTTTGACATGAGAGTAAACAACTGCATCTATCCAAGATTTCTCACTGCTTCCCTGAGCAGTGAGAACTCTTGGAGTAGTGCCAATGGAATTAGGATGAGAGAGCACACTGGAGACTTCTGCTATTTTAGCTTTTGTTTGTTTACAACTGTGCAGTTAGTATGTATTAGAATCAAGCAGACTTCTAAAGCAGGAAGCACAGCACCATATTACCCCCCAACAACAACTGCTTGCCAAATATGCTTTGTGAAGGACTACAATACCCTGCTCTAGCACCAGTCCACCAACAACTGGCCCATTCCACTTGCCACAGGGGTCAGCAAACTTTTTCAGCAGGGGGGCAGTCCACTGTCCCTCAGACCTTGTGGGGGGCCGGACTATATTTTGGCAATAAATAGTAACAATGAATGAATTCCTATGCCCCACAAATAACCCAGAGATGCATTTTAAATAAAAGCACACATTCTACTCATGTAAAAACACACTGATTGCTGGACCGTCTGTGGGCCGGATTCAGAAGGCGATTGGGCTGGATCCGGCCCCCGGGCCTTTGTTTGCCTACCCATGCACTATACGCTTATTGGCCACCTGGGACAAGGAGTGCAGGATTTCCATTGCCTTATGCTGGCCTACTATGGTGGTTGTAAGTCGCTTTGGGATGCTTTGGGCAAGATAAAGCAGCAAGCAAAATAAATAAATAATAGCTGAAGTTATGTACAGCCATTCTATATAGGCTTTCATCCATGAAACTTGATGATAATATAATATTAAATTTGATAGGACATGCCTGAATTCAAAGCACTTGGTGGCATCTGGCATCTTGCCAGATGAACCAAATCATACGATATACATTAATTAGTTGCGAATTCCTGGTGACACTGGACTTTGTGATATTTTATTGGAAAAAGAATGTAAAAATACATGATCGCTGTGAATTGCAATGGTCATACCCCTGGTCCCCTTTTGCCTTCTTTCACAACCTTCTTTTCTCCCTATATTATTTCAGGCTGTTTTAAGAGGGCGGTAGGAACTATAGCAGTCCAGTCTAGAAGCTTTAGAACCCTAAGTCTCAGAGCTAATTGACTCAGCTAGACATGAAGGACTATGAGAGGGCGTCTTCTAACAGCTAAGCATTGCTTGAATTACAAGAATGCCAGTATCCTTTGAGCCTGCTGCCTGGCTTGCTCCCCTCCCTTGCTTTCCTTGCTTTTCCTTTGACTCTTTCAAAGGCTGCAGTCCTAACCATATCTACTTAAAAGCAAGTCTCATTGAAATCAGTGCGGCTTTCTCCCATGTAATTGGGGTTAGGATTGCTGTCTTATTATTCAGCCTTGATTGCTGGCTCCTAGCTAACAGCCATTGATAGCGTTATCCACCATGATTTTGTCTAACGCTCTTTTAAAGTCATCCAAGTTGGTGGCAATCAATACCTCTTGTGAAAGCAATTTCCGTAGTTTAACTAAGCTCAGTGTGGAGAAGTAGTCCTATTTTTGGTCTTTCTTGAATCTCCTATCATTTAGCTTCATTGGATGTTCCTGAGTTCAAGTGTTATAAGAGAGGAAGAAAAACTTTTCCTTGTCCTCTTTCTCCATACCATGCACAATTCTTTATACATTTATCTGGCCCCTCTTACTTGCCTTTTCTCTAAATGGTAAAGTCCCAAACGCTGTCATCGTTCCTCCGACAGGATTCATTCCATCCCCTTGATCATTTTTGTCACCCTTTCCTGAACATTTTCCAATTCTACAATATCCTTTTTGTTGCGAGCTGACCAGAACTGTTGAAACACAGTCTTCCAAGCGTGTGACACCATCAGTTTGTATAACAGCATTAAGATACTGGCAGTTTCATTTTGGATTTCTTTCCTAATGATCCCTAGCCCTAGCAGCCCTAAACAGCCTCAACCCAGTATACCTGAAGGAGTGTCTCCACCTCCATCGTTCGGCCCAGACACTGAGGTCCAACTTCGAGGGCCTTCTGGCAGTCCCCTCACTGTGAGAAGCAAAGTTACAGGGAACCAGGCAGAGGGCCTTCTCGGTAGTGGCGCCCGCCCTGTGGAACGCCCTCCCACCAGATGTCAAAGAGATAAACAACTATCTGACGTTCAGAAGACATCTGAAGGCAGCCCTGTTTGGGAAGTTTTTTAATGACTGATGTTTTAATGTATTTTTAATTTCCTTTTGGAAACCACCCAGAGTGGCTGGGGAAACCCAGTCAGATGGGTGGGGTATAAGTAATATATTACTACTACTACTACTACTACTACTAGCATGGGATTCACTTTTTTCAGCATTGCTGTTGGGTCTATACCTTTTGGTACCCTGGACTTGCTGATCTTTCCCTCCTGTATGTGTGGTGGCGTTTTGTTTGCATAAGGACCCATATTCTGAAAATGAGTGGACAACTTGCAGCCCTACAGATATTGTGGGACACAAACTCCCTTCAACCCCAGCCAGCATGGCCCATAGTCATGGATGGCGAGCTTTGTCCTCAAGCAACATCTGCAGGGCCACAGGTTGCCCATTCCTGATATATAGGATGGATATCTTTCTAGTATGCTTAAACATTTGTAGGCATTTCCCCACTCCAGTCACAATACTAATGCTTTTACAAAGCATTTTGCTGGAAACGCATTCATTAAATACCAGAAAATATCTTGAATGAACCCTCCAGAGTCTTTTATTTATTTGATGCCTTTTGATCATTCAAAATATCGCAGCAACATCTGCTGGTGGTGGTACAGTTAAGAGCCTGATATCTTGTACTCTTCCTTGCCAGGACCAACAAGAAGGACCTGTTTATCCAATCAATGTCAAGGGTCTTTCTCAAGCAGAGTATTTTAGATGGCATGCTTGAATGCACCTCACATAAACCTTCCTTGCCTGATTTTTTAATGTAAGGTAGCCTTTCAGTGAGAAGGTTTGGCTGTTCTGTTCTAACCCTGATTATTTCTCTTAGACGTAAGTCCCACGGAATTCAGTGGGGCTTACTCCCAGGTAGGTGAGTTAAAGATTGGAGCCACAGGTTTCTATTGCACTGAAAGGTTTGGGGGTTGTTGTTGCTTCCCTGCCCGCCCTCCAAATGAGTTCTGGGAGATGTGAGTTCAAATCCCCACTTTGCGATGAAGCTCATTAGTTGACCTTGGGCCAGCCACTGTCTCTCAGCCTAAGCCTACCTCACATTGGGAGGATTAAAAAGAGGAGAGAGAGAGGGCTGTGTATGTGACCTTGAGCTCCTTGGATAAAAGGGTGGGATATCAATAAAACGAATAACAATAAAGTAAAATAGAAATACGCCACCACAGCAGCGAGAATATTACTGGCACAAAATTGGAAATTAAAAGATCTACCAACGGTTGAGGATTGGAGAAGAAAATTATTAGAGTATTCAGAATTAGCGAGACTAACGGGAAGAATAAGAAACCAAAGAGATCAAAAGTTTCAATCAGAATGGAGTAAATTTTTGGATTATATAAAAGATTGTAAAAATTTGTAAGCACTTACATGTGTGACAAAATTCTTGCAGCATGACAAAAAAGTGTAAAGATAGATAATGACAATAGTAAGATGACAAAACATGTGAGAAACAAGGGAAAGCGATGGAATGATGAAAAACCAGAAAACCAGAATAGAGATGGAAGGAAGTCAGGAAACTTGGCGGAGTTTATGTCATATTGTAAAAATCATATTTGATGAATATGTATTTATTTTGTTTTGTAAATGGAAAATAAAAATATATTTGCAAAAAGAAGAAGAAGAAAGAAATGAAGAAAGCAATCATGTCACGGAAAAGCCTTGAGTAGATAATAAAGCACTGGCTTAGTGGCAGAGGAAGTAGATAGCTTTTCAGTAACTCAATTCTATTATTTCTACTGCAGCTTCAGGTGAGAGCTGTGACTCCTGGAAGCTGTCAGCATGTGACAGTGACCACACCCTGGGAAATGGCTTTGACTGGCTGCCTAAACCAGGTGAGGGTAGCTGATGGGTCTCAAATCCTTGGAGAGTTAGGGACTTGCTCTGCATGCAAAGACAGGCCCTGGCAGATTGCGTAGATGAGTCTAATAGTGGGTCCAATGGTCAAGAAGGCCGTAGAGCAGGGGTAGGCAACCTAAGGCCCATGCGCCATAAGCAGCCCACAGGGGTCATTTAACCAGCCCCCAAACCAAGCCGCCCACTCGGTGAGTCCCTGCGACTGCACTAAACCGTTGCAGCCCAGTGCAGGGACTCGCTTCTGCGGTGCCAGAAATCACGGGCGCGCCGCGCAATCCAGCCCACGGAGAGATCTCCACTGGAGTGAACTGGCCCAGGTGAGGTAAACCTTGCCAACCCCTGCTGTAGAGGGATGTGAGGGGTAGATGAGGCTCATCAACTTGGGACGGTAGCCCACTTAGGAGAAGGAATATTCTGAACCTAAACCTCTTCTGCCTTGCAGCTATACTCATTCATGTAAAGGCTTCGGGAGGAAATCTTGAGGGAAAACACATTGCAGGACATCTTTGGGAGAAGAAAAGACTAAGGAGTAAACCCTACGCAAATCCAGAGTGGAGTCTGTAAGACAGTTGGATGGCATCTTGTACGCCTCCTTCCAGAAACTCCTGCAGCCAAGCTGGTGCCAAATGCATTGCTATGCTTTCCTTTGAACCAGAGCCGTCTTAAGGGGATCTGCCGCCCTGGCGCGGCTATCCCTCCGGCGCCCCCGCCATGCCGCCTCTCCGCCGCCTCCCTCCCGTGCTTGCCGCCCCTTGGGAGGGGGGTGGGCGAGCGGGGGATGAGGGGCGTGGCGCTGGAGCGGCGCGGGGCTCTGCGCGCCCTTCCAGCGCTTCCGGGACGGGAGGCGAGGGCGGCCGGCTCGCGCTCCCGCGCGCATCCGGATGGCGCGGCGCAGCCGGGCGGCGCGGCCGGGCGGCGCGGCTGGGCAGCTTGTGCTCCATCGGGTGGGCGGGCGGCTGCGCACGGAGTGCGAGCTGCCCGGCTGCGCCGCGCCACCCGGCTGCACGCGGGAGCGCGAGCCGGCCGCCCTCGCCTCCCGTCCCGGAAGCGCTGGAAGGGTGCGCAGAGCTGTGCTCCTGTGCTCTGCTGGGCAGCCAGAGGGCGTGGCGTGGCCGGCCAGCTCCCTTGCCGGGAGTCAGAGGGCGCTGCTGGCAGGCGCTGCCAGCGGGGCTGGAGGACGGAGGCGCCCTCCAGGCCATTGCGCCCTGGCGCGCCGCGCCACCAGCCCCAATGGATGAGACGGCTCTGCTTTGAACCACATCTGGACAACCCTGGACCTCGATACACATTGCCTTGGCTTGTGCCCCAGGGAGGTCACTTTGGGGCTGTTAATGCAGCAAAACCAGCAGATGTGGAGTTACTGGTCTCTGCAGCCACAGCAGGTGCTGTGATTCTCCATTGTTTCACCTCCGGAGGCACATTCAGTTGTCTCTCGAGACAGATGAATGCCAACTGCAGCTTCTCAACCTATCAGCATAGGAAGAGAGTCTGGAAATAATTATTGATGGAGGGGGGGAGGGAGAGAGATTTGGGTGTTGGCATATGTAGACCACTTTTCCAGCTGTCTGTCACATAGAGAGCTCTTCAGTACCCACCAAGTGCTCATTTTAATTCCAGGGCCTTAATCCAGAACCAATTTTCTCCTGAGAATTTCTCTGAGATCAATGGAAATGTGTCAAGTAAGGGACTTTAAGTTTTTACAGCTGTGACTGTAGTGAAATTTAAAGTTGGGATTTGTCTCTTTGGATTCATTAAACACTGCAATGATGGAGGTGAATTTTAGAACAGGCAACCCCCCCACCCCCACTCCTGGTATGCAACATCCAAGAGGAAATTGTGCTCTGCAACAGAGGTCTACTTTAAACAGGATTGAACAGTTGAGTATCGATTTTGTTTAGTTTTAGTTTTAGTTTTTGTAAAGATGCCTTGAGTTGCCTGCAGTGAGAGAATGCATCTAATAAATGTAAAAAATAATAAGACATTTACTATAGACTTGAGCCCCCTCCTTTTTATTCCTGCCTGTCCTTCACTCACCTCTGCCTTGAAAATCTTGAGAAAAAGTAAATGAAAACAGTGCAATGATAGATACGTGTATTCAGTGTTAGAAACTGAGATAGGAAAGCTAGGAGCTAAATGGGTGCAAAAACGGAATGTCTAGGCAAGCTTTATTTAATAACAAGAATACAAAGCTGAAAATGAATGAACTGCAGCTAAAATATTATGTTCATTTTTCACATGGTCTAGTCCTTCCCCTGCCCACCCCCCCTAATTAACCTAAGAAGGTCTCTTCTCCAGTCTTCAGAGAGTAGCTGGAAGTGGGGAGGCAGTAAAAGGTCCCCCTTTCCTTCCACTCTGCAGCTTATTCAGAAATCTTAGGCACAGCACTGTGCCCAGAGCTCAGAAAGTGAAATTCCCTGTTGCAGAATGCGCCTAGAACAATGGGAGTCTCGAACACTGCATATATACATAGGAAATATAGTATAGATACAAATACTTTCCCCATCCTTCTTCCACAGAAGAGGGCATCCATTGGCCTGTGAGGTATTGACAGATGGGTGATAATAAGGGTTGTAATAAGGGTTGTGGGCAGACCCTTGCAGAGCCAGGCAGAGGCCTGGGCCAGATAGATAATGTCCCCCCCCCCCCAATGTTTTACCCTGGGGATTTCAAGGCTTGAACCGTATCTACATATAAAGACAAAACGGAAAATATAGATATACAATAGTGCTTTTTAAAAAATACATAGGGAAAAGGATTATTTTAAGTATTTACATTTAAATAATGGTGAGCGATTGTGAATATGCTGACTGAGGCCCCCTTTGGAATTGGAGGCCCGGGCCGAGTGGCCCATATGACACCCCCCCCCCCGTTTGGGCCTGGTTGTGGGTCATAATATTATGTTCAATGACTGGGAGAGAATGTGGGGAAATTGTTTGAAATTTACGGCATGTAATGTATTGAAAGAGAATATGTTAAAAATGATGTATAGATGGTATTTAACACCTGTGAAATTGGCAAAAAATGCATTATGCATCTGATAACAAGTGTTGGAAATGTAAAGAAAAAGAAGGTACCTTTTACCACATGTGGTGGACTTGAAGAAGGTGTTTAAAAATACCTTTATTTTTTTAAAAAAAACAGAAGCCTTTTTGCTTGGAATTGTAGGAGATGAGATCCCAAAGAAAGATTGCACATTCTTTTTGTATGCCACAACAGCAGCCAGACTATTAATAGCTAAATTCTGGAAAATGCAAGAGATGCCTACAATAAATGACTGGCAGACAAAGATGTTAGAACATATGGAACTTGACGAGATGACTGGAAGGATCCACGACCAGAAAGAGGAGAAGGTCGAAGAAGATTGGAAGAAATTTAGAGAGTATTTGAAGAAGTATTGTAATATATAATGTACCTTTAGGGAAGCACAGATAGGTTTTCAGTAATATATTTGATTTCATTTTTGGATAGATTTGATTGTTATAGAATTATTTTTTAGTGTAGCTCAAGATTTTAGAAGATGAATCTGCTAAAGGAGAAAAATGGGCAATGTAGCTCAGAGGGGTGGACTGAGGGAAGTCCCCATACAATGGAGAATAGCAATGTGATGGATCATGAAATTTTTGTATTTTGTTTGTATGTTGTGTTTTGTTGGTTGTTATTTTATAAAATGAAATAGAAATTATATATATATATATATAATACACACACACACACACACACACACACACACATAATATATTAAGGGTTGTAATATAAGGGTTGTAATATATTGCTCATGAAGTTATTCCTCTGAACAATTAGCATTTTATTTGTTTGGGTGCTGCCCTAACAGTTTGATTATGCCACAAGCTTTCATGGTCTAGATTTCCCTGTGGACTCTAGACCATGAAAGGTTATGTCACAATAAGTTTGCTAGTCCATATAATGTCACAAGGCTTTTTGATATCAACTCCTGCCATATGTAATAGGGTAAGCATGTCCTTGTTCACTTCATAACATGTGAGCAAGTTGGAGACTTTGGATTGTGTCCAATGGTAGTCCTTTTCAGAGTAGGCCTGTTAAAATTAATGGAACTAAGTTAATCACATGCATTAATATCAGTAGGTCTATTCTAGGTAGAAGTAACATTGACTAATAACCATTTGCTTGAGAATCACATGCACCCACCCACCCATTCACTTCACTTCATAGAGCTTTTGCCAGTCTAGGAACTAACGGAATCAGGTCCCATGTGAATTAACAGCACTCACAAGACAATCAATGTGGCACTTTTGATAGGCATTAAATATACTTAAAAGAGACATTTCAATTGCTGTTTAGCAAACAAGCTCCTGGAATAAAGAAAAAGCATTACTGCCTGTTAGCATGCATTGTTCAATACAATTAATGAGGTCCCCTGGCAGACGCAAATGCAGAAAGCAGCGGTGGGTGAAAGGCTGAGGTTACTCAACTTGTGACAAAAGGCTAGGGAGAACTTTTCAAACAGCAAAGGTAATTGTCTCCCACACCGAATTGCTCAGCTTTTCCTTAGGCTGCAAGTTAAGGGAAGCTGTTTTCAGAGGTGGAAGAGGGCAAGAGGGCACACTGCAAGAATCTGGGTTTAACTCACTGGAACCTGATGACTGTGAAACCGAGAGTATAACAAAGAAGAGATTGCGAGGGAGAGCTGAAACAAGCAAATGGACTAAATCTTTTATTTCTTCTGAATCTAATATGCCTGCAATGCTCCTAGGTAATTCAAGAACCTAGCAGTGCCATGCCTAGACACAACTTGAAGATAGAGAATCCATACCAGCTAATGGTGAAGGTTTGCAAGTGATTCTGAAGGTAGTTCCCATCATGGAACAGAAAAGAGATGGAAACCTAAGGGGAATGTCTCTCCTTCGGCATGCTGGGGACCCAGTACCTTGGTAAGGACCACAACTGATGCCTCTTCCTTACAATACCTCAATGGTCAACTGATGAAGTACCAAATGAAATTGAGAAGACTAAGATTCAGGCACAGGTATAGATGAGTGCCACTGACAACTGGGGGGAAATAAATCAGCAGACCATGGGAGATAGACAGACTATGTGTTCATGTAGTTCCATTTTGATGTCTCTAGCACAGGTAGCCTAGAAGTTGTACCTTCCAGATGTTGATTTCCAGTTCTCATCAGGCTCAGACAGGATGGCCAATGGGCAAGAATGAGGGGTGTTGTTTTCCAACAACATCTGGAGGTCACCACATAGGTTATCCCTGGTCTACAGAATCATAGATTTGGAAGGAATCACGGAGCTGGAAGTGACTTGGATGCTGATAAAGGCAACTCTGCATCTGCTCTGGCAACAGTTCTCCAGGGCTTCAGGCAATGGTCTTTCCAATGTCTGCTATTCGAAAACATGTCAGGAGTTGAACCTGATACATCTTCTGCATGCTGAACCAATGAGCTGAACTACTATCCACTGAGGTATGGTTCCTTCTCTTTCACAATGTGTAAACTCCTGAAACTATATATAGCAAATATGCCTTCTCTACTTTCTTGATCTCAATAGCTTTCAGAGTAACTCTGTGAATATGAACCTACTCAGACCCTTCCATCTTCAACTGAGGAGCACTTCCAAGTTTCACCTCTGAGGTAGGTTCAGAGGGTTGCATCAGGGAAAAGGTCTTTTTACTTACAGCTCATGCTTGTGGAATGTTCTTCCCAATGAAGTGCACCTGGCACAATCATTAACACCCTTTCAATGTTGGGTAAAACTTCATCTCTCTGCTCTCAGGCATTTGATGGATAAGGATGATTTTGCTGCCTATTGATGGTTTGTTGTTTTGCTGCTGAAGTTTTGCTGCTGTTATGCGTTGTGTTTTTTCCATTTTATGCCATGCTTTCTGCTCTTAATTATTTTAAGTCACACAGAATCACAGAATTGCAGAATTGTGGAGTTGGAAGGTTCCCTAAGAGTCATCTAGTCCAAACTCCTGCAATGCAGGGATCACAGCTTAGAGACTTTTGATTTGTCAAGTGACTAATAAATTTAAATCATCATAATCCCCACCACCAACATCTTATTGCTTTAGCACACACAGCTGATGTTCCATTATGCTATGGGGCAGCCAACATGAAATCAAATCGTGTCCCCATCAAATGCTAATTGAAAGTATTTGACCATGCTTCTCATTTCTTCAAGCGTTTCTGAGTGTCTTCCACAAGGTCACTTTCTTTCTTAGGAGAATTAATAATGCAATGTATTACTACTATCCGTGTCTTTGCCATATGAACATAGGAAGCTGCCTTCTACTGATTCAGACCATCTATTGTCTATACTGACTAGCAATGGCTCTCATCGATTTCATGTGGGTTCACTCCCAGCCCTACCTGGAGATGCGAGAATTGAACTTGGGGCCTTCTGCATGCAAAGCAGGTGCTGTACCACTGAGCATTGGCCCGTTCCCTGAGCCTAACCACCAAGAAACAAGAAACAGAAGCAAATGAATAGAAAATGTAATATTTAAGTACTGCAGTACCAGTTGTGTGGCAAACTTCTCTCATCACCTCTAAATTTCATTCAGTGCATTACTTTTATGCCAAACCCATAAGAGCAAAGTTTAAACATGTGGGGAGGAGGCAGAGGTGAGCATGGGACCCACAGAACCAAGGATACAAATACAGTATACAGTACTGTGGAAGCCAGCAGAGGAGCATCCACATCTAACCCAAGGAATCTTCCATGCATAATTCACACTATGTGGGAATTCCTCTCTGTCCCAAGCGCACATACATACAAGCTGAATAAGAGGTATCATGCAAGTAGACAGGCAGTGCTATTTTTAAAAGCAGCATCAGTTTTCCCAAGCAACAATGTGCCCCTGCACTACCAGCTTCAGAAGCTCAAACATCTCCTATATGGAGCTACTTTTAAACCACATCAGATCTACCTACCTACAGTAACCAACAGTGGACCTCTATGGTCTCAGGCGGGATTCTTTTCTAGCACAGCTACCTGTGGTCCTTTTAAGCTGGAGACTGAACATGAAGTTTCTGTATGCAAAATTGTGCTTTCCACCATTGTGCTACAGTTCCTCCTATCAGATAGAAATATACTCATCTTCAAATAAAAAGTATTGATTCACTGGCACTTCTTATAATGCCCAGTGCTGCTCCCAGTTTTACTACCCCATTAACTACATTGTTCAGTGCAAATCTAAATACAAATGGTGTTTCTCAGCGAGAGAGAGAGAGAGAGAGAGAGAGAGAGAGAGAGAGAGAGAGAGAGAGAGCTGTACTTTGCAGCTGGTTAGCAAAAAGGAATTTGGAGGGAGAAGGGCAAAGGCAATTATGTTCAATTATGGGGGAACTCACCCAATGGTGGCTGGTGACCATTGGGACTGGTAGAGCAGTTTGCTGGGAGATCAACAGTAGGTGATGCCAGGGCCAATAGCAATGAACTTTAGTGTTGTCCCCATCTTCCCAGCTGAGTTCTGCAAGCATGACTGAGGAATCATAGAATGGTAGAGTTGGAGGGGACCCCTAGGGTCATCCAGTCCAACCTCTTGCAATGCAGGAATCTTTTGCTCAACATAGGGCTCAAACCCATGGCCCTGATATTAAGTGTCTCATGCTCTGCCAACTGAGTTATCCCAGCTCCTAATCTAGCCATAACACCTACTGTCTCTGCTTCTTGCTGCTGAAGGAAATGAGAATCTAAAAACAATATTTACCTTGGGAAAGCTTAATGCCATGCAGCTGATTACAATAAATGTCTTATTCAGGGGAGAGGGTGGTAACAGAGACACCAGTATTATGGAGTACGATGCTAAGATAATTGGAAGGAAATAGATTTAGCACTAGCTCAATCCTCTTTAACATCATTTAATTGCCATTAATTGCATACAACAGCACTGTAAATGGATACATGATCAGTGAACAAACAGCACTGATTCTGTTTGCTTCTTGAGTAAGAGTGTTTGATAGCACTAAAGCAGCTCCTATAACATAGATGGGAGAGATCAAATATCCATGCAGGATAATGTGGCCTGTTTTCCCCACCCCGCCCCATAGGGCCCACTCTCACATCAGATTTCAGTATTGGGAGATATTGGAAGAGCTCAAAACAATTTGCAAATAATCAATATAGATATGGAGTTCAGTAAGCAAACCGTAATGGACATGCTCTTCCTCCAAAAATGGGCAGGTGATATTCTTACATTTCCCCAGTTTTGTCCACACAGCTGTCAGGGATAGATGTAGCATCACACCAACATCTGGAAGATGTATCTTCATACCAGGCCCCTGGCCCCTGAGGTCAGTTGCTATCCCATTACTTCTTGACAAAGTACTTCTTCGCACACCTCGGAGTTATGTGATGGAATATGCTCCTGCGAGATGCCATTATTACGGCTGTGCATTGCATTTATCCAAAACCCAAACAGACCAGGGAGTGGATGGACATAATGGTTGTCGTGCTCGCTGCCACATCCAAAGTCCTGCCTATCACACTGGCCAGGACAAAAGGGCAGGCAGATTACTATGTTAGCCTGAAAAGGTCCTGGCACCATCATGAGATGGCAATGAGACCAGCTGGGGATCCAGCAGATCCCAGGCTGTTTCAGCCCCTTCTTGCCTATGGAAGACACTGTTTGGTGGTTTTATGCAAGCTGCCACCCACAGAGATCCTGCCAGTAGCACTTCTGGCTGCATGTTGAGCTGGTGGAATGGAAAGTTCTGTGCTGGCAGAGTGACACCTCTGCCCAGTCTAACCCACCCATCCCAGTATGGCTCAAATATATTATTATTTGTTGTGCATTTATTTTCCACCTTTTCCTCTTAGCTGCTCAAGGCAGTATACATAGTTCTCCCCCTCTCCCCACATCCGCCCTGCAAGGTAGGTTAGACTGGGAGGCAGTGATTGGCCCAGGGTCACCCAGTGAGCTTCATGGCCAAGTGGGGATTTGAACTCAGGTCTCCCTGGTCCTACTCTGACACTCTAACCACTGCACCACACTGTCTCACACTTGGATTGCAGCCAAGGAAGAAACCCTTTAACCCAGGGGTGGGGAGCCAGCCACATCCCAATTGGCTCGAGTAAGTTATTTATGATGCTCTTTTCACAAGTATGAAAAATCTCCAGACAAAAGCCTTGTGGCACCCCATTACTCTTGTTTTTCAGGGTAGCAACTCACTTGATTAGAAAAGGGAACAAACCTTCCAGGATTGGGTGGAAATGAAGAATGCAGGAAGAAAACCAAACCAAAGAAAAAAGAATTTTTTGCTTCTATATATACACACATGCATACGTAGCAGGCAGAGAGATGGCAACAACTTGGAAGTAGAAAATTATGTCAAGCAGATCCGACAGACAGAAGCTACAGAGTTCAACAACTACAATGGTCTACCAATATTTTATTGCAATGCAAGCCATTAAGAAAATATATAATATCTAAATGAGGTTTCTCCCCTGTCCCCAGAGTTCCTGCTCCATCACCATATCCTGACCCATAAAGATATGGGTCAATATTTCAAAAGAAGAATAATCAGAGTTGCACTGGTGAACTGATGAATTGGTTTGGCTGCAATTCTCCCAGTGATTGATTGGGGTTGTAGAGACATCAGAAGCTGCCTGATACTGAGTTGGACTAATAGTCTATCTAGCTCAATGCTGTCTGCACTGACTAGCAGAGGCTCTCCAAGGTGTCAGACAGGGAACCCGCTCAGCCCTACCTGGGGATGCCAAGGATTGTAACTGCATGAAGATGCTCTGCCACTGAGCTATAGCCCTGCCCCTAAGTGCAGGAACACAGAAAACCACCTGATACTAAACCAGACCATTAGTTCATCTAGCTCAGTATGGTCTATAATGTCTGGTGGTGGCTTTCCAGCACTTCAGAAAAGAAGTCTTTCCGAAGAGATGCCAGGGATTGAATCTAGAACCTTTTGCATGCAAGGCAGATGCTGTGCCACTGAGTCGCAGTCTTTCCCCAGGTTTTCTCTTTTAGATGTTGTGGAGGAGGGCAGATGCACATTTAAGCCTTCCTTCCTTCTGTGAAACATTTTGGGTTCATATACAGCCACCCATTAGGGGCTGAGTAGGAACTTTGGGATGGGCTTCTTAGAAGAGGCTTTCCATGCCGAGTAGAATTTAGTTGGATACAACCCTTACTTTGTATGAAACTTGAGCTCCATGGAGGAAGGCCAGACTGTCAGTGATATAAACTAATAAAAGCTAAAGTTTAACCATCTCCTACTGAAAGAGCTATGGGCTTGTGTGATCTGCTTGCAAGGTGAAGCTCTCCAGAAGGTCAAGCTATCAAAATTTATTATAATTTGAAAAGCTGTTGAAGTCTTGCAAGGCATTCTGCTTGGTTCTAGTGCAATGATAGCCAAACTTGGCCCTCCGACTGTTTTGGGGACTACAACTCCCATCATCCCTAGCCAACAGGACCAGTGGTCAGGGATGATGGGAATTATAGTCCCAAAACAGCTGGATGGCCAAGGTTGGCCATAACTGTTCTAGTGGCACAGTTTAATGTAAGCTTCTCCCATCAAAGAAGCTATTGGTTTGCATGTTCTGCTGGCATGCTGTATCTGTTGAGCACTCAAACTATGAAAAAATGATTATCATTTGCAAATCAGTGGAGGTTTTGCTAGGCACTTGCTAGGCAGCTGAGGTTTCTTACCAAGACATGTTTTAAGTGCTTCCAGAGAAGCAGTCGGGTACAATCCCTTAAAGTCTACTTTTTATGAGCTTGTCTGACTTCTCAATAGGTTGCAAGGGGTGGCTATCTAATTATGTGTTGTTGTTGTTGTTGTTGTTGTTGTTGTTGTTGTTGTGTTCCTTCAAGGAGCTCAAAGTGGCATGCACAGTTCTCCTCCTAACCATTTAAATTTCTAAAACAACCCTGTGAGGCAGTGCCTGACCCAGCACCACCCAGTGAGTTTCATGGCCATGTGGGGATTTGAACCCTGGTCTCCCATGTCCTAGCCTGACACTATACTTTACTATCTCCCCATGGCAGCCATTTTGTGACTGGCACCCCTGGCCACCTCTCAAAATTACAAATGTGCTCACTGGTCAACAAAGTTTGGTCACCTCTGGCCTGTGACACCTATTCCATTGACTTCAGCTATTGCTATCACACCTGTATTTACGAAGCCAAAGAGTTCCAAGCTTTGTTTTCCCCGGTCCCCTTTATATTGATGAGCAAGCACCAGAAATAGCAAAAGAACAGCTTTGCTTTTAGAAACTTGAACGTGTGTGTGCGTACGTCTGTTGTTCATTCCCAGGCAAATATTGTCTCTTGCTACTCACAGAGTTGCAACTGAGCAGCTGGTCCAACTCCCTTGATGGGGGGAAAAAAACACAACCCAGCTTTCAAAGACTAATACGGTTAGGCAACCAAAGGGCTCCAAACATCCTTTTGCCTGGGAAAAAAAAACATCTATTGATTGCAGCACATTTGAATTTTAGATTGCCAAATGCCTCCATTTTTCAAGTAGTTCCTGTTTGATGTTCAAGGTCAGGAAAGTCAACTGAAACTTAATTCTCTTCTTCATTGATTTATAGCAGCGCTGACTTTAAGTACCTGATTCAGGATGGATTCAATTGTTTAGCACTGAAAACAAATGGAGAGAGCTATTTTTCTGTGGGTTTTGCCTTGAATAATGGCTCAACGTGTTTTATCATATTACACTGCCATATTTTAATAGAAAGTATTATTCACTCTTGTTTCGTCCCCTGGCATGCTTATATTTTTACCAGAAAGCAAGACTTCTTAGCAAGACAAAAAAAGGTGAAAGGGCTTAGCTTTAAAGCTGTCCGTGTTCCTGTGCTCAGTTAATAACTACAATTTCCTATTGCCAGCACATTGTCACTATCAAAAGCCTAGCATTAAATGTTCCATTTCTGTGCAGCTTGCAACAGAAACGTTATTGATTAATGTATATACCACTTAATGTAAAAACAGGCTTCTACGTAGATGGCAAGTATAAAAACCAGTAACACGCACATTGGATGTAAAAATCCACAATTAAAATGCACGACTAAGGCACACAACAGAATAATCTAATTAAAATGCTCAAATGCAAATTCTGCAACAAAACAATCAATTGAAACAGATATCACCAAAATTCCTAATCCAATTCCTGGAGTTTTGAATTTTGGGGGTCCCTCAAATAGAATATGAGCATGTTGTCCTCCGCCGCCCAAAAAAAATATTACCTGACTTTGATTACAGTCTGAGCTAGACAAAAATTCTACTCCTTCCTGCTTCCATCCTGCCCAGCCCACCCTCTCAGACTTACCCAGCCTGCTCTCAAGCCCCCACTGACACCCCCCCACAGTCTTCAAGTGGCTGGTACAATGTTATCAACCACTCTGAAAGCTACATAGCCCAATATCAGATTAAGGAAATTGGGGCCCTAGTGTAGTTCCTCTGAAAATGGATCCCCTTCCTTACAAAAGGCATTAAAAAAAAGCTTACTGAATTAAACTTTATTTATTTTATTGTATAAAGCAAGACACACAGAAGGCATGCAGTGGGCAAAATGACAGCAAGTGGGCAGAGACAAGAGAGTCCCTTGCAAACATAGACCCTGTGGTTGTTGTTGTTGTTGTTGTTGTTGTTGTTGTTGTTGTTGTTATACTATATTAAAATGTCATCTCCAGCAACTGACAGTGTAAATCTCCTCCATAATACCAATGACACCCCTATCTATAAGTTCCATTCCATTCATTTAGATGTAAATAGAGACAATGGTTTCTTGTTCCATTACAGGTGCTGATTTACTTGGTATTACTGTGTGGTTACAATTTACAGCTGTTGTGAAAGGACACTGTGCTTATTAAGCCCTAACTGAATAGTCAACAGGCTATACTTTTTATAAAATTCATTGCTATCTAACTCTAACTTCTGCATTCCCCCGCTTTACATCCATGTGAACTCAATATTAAACTCTAAATATCCGATGAAGTGGGCTCTGACCCGTGTAGATTTATGACTTAACAAATGAGTTACTTTTAAGGCACCACAAGGCTCTTTCCTGTTATCCCTGCCTATAAAGTGGAGCCCACATATTAGACAACAATTCATTTCCCCCCCTGGCTGCCAGACTCCTGTCCCCAAACACCACAACAGTAGATCTTCCTTAAGAGTAAGGAAGAGATCTTTATTCGGCCTAATAGCAGCACAGGCGCAGCAGCAAGCAGAAGGTCCAGAAGCCAAGAACCCAAAGTAAATGAGCAAGGCAAAAGGGTAACACCTGGACCAATTTTGTGAAGTCACCCAACAGCTGACACACCCCTCCCACCAAATTCTTTGAGACAAGACAAGGTGAGCAAGTTCATGGGATTCTCTCACCCTACAAACCTAGTGCAAGTGCCATGGCTGTCAACTTTTCCCTTTTCTTGTGAGGAATCCTAGTCGGAATAAGGGAATTTCCCTTTAAAAAAAGGGGAAAGTTGACAGCTATGGCATGTGCACATGCACACTCAGGGTGGATGTCTTCTGATCCCAGCTATGGAGGTGGCACCTGTTTCTCGGTGGCAAGGCTGTGTTTGGTGCCTTGCCTCCAGCTTCATGACAGCTGCCTCCTGTTCAGCCCCTCCCTCTGGCTGGTGATAGTCCTCCCCACACCCCGATGAGGCTCTGTGCTCCACTGGAGGGGCAGAGTAGAGAGCTTCTCCTTCTCCGACATCTAGAGGTTTGGGGCAGGAGGGACGTCTCTCCTCCAACCTTGGGTTCCAGCCTTCCAGACCTCCACCTGCTGCTGCTGCTGCTGCTTCCTCCTGATCAGTTTGGGTCTGCCATATCATGCCAGATTCTGATGGAGCCGAGGGGGTGATGACACCTGCTTCGGTAAACTACACCTTTGCCTGTGATCCCATCCCTTTCAGCTGCTAGACAGCCTTTTTATTTGTAGGCTAACAAAACATATCAGTCTTATGAACTGTTCCCATCCTCCCTGCTTTGTGTTTCCTAATAAGTTGTCAGGGATGATCAGCCTGACGCACCAGAATGCTTGTTCTTCACCACGCCAATTCCCTTTTGAGAACGGCTTTGATCCAGGTAAAATGTTGAAGGCTCTGCCTCGTATATTTCAAAAGCTGTTTGCCTTTGTGTTTGGTTACTTTCCCCAAGTAGCTGTCCAAATGTATATTTCAGAACACCGAAAGGGTAAGGAAGTAATCTGTCTGGTTTATAACACACAGGGCATTCATTCTTTACATCCACATTTGCTGGTGATCACTTTGTTGCCACTATTTTGAAAGAGAGAGAGAGAGAACAACTTTCTTCAGGTTGCTGGAACTGACAGCCAGAAGTATTCTAAAGAGAATTGGAATTTGGCAATTACGTAGATCACACGTAACCCACAGGTAAGCCCACAGGTAAGCCCACAGGTAAGAGGGTCTTTGGTTCTTTCAAATTCTATCATTCTTTTATTTATTCATTTTCAATGTCCATGGGGATGTTATTAATCAAAACATCTGCAGTTTGGTTGCAATAAAGTGGCATTTCAATGAAACAAGGACCACATTTGGCACTAGGCCTAAAGTCCCCAACCCCTGAGTGTGTGTGTGTGTGTGTGTGTGTGTGTGTGTAGAAAGAAACACAGAAGTTGACTAGTTTGGTAAAGTATTTAAGATCATTAGGAAAACCAAATTTCACATTGTACAGTGAAAAGGGAGTCCTGTGTGTCTATTGTATATAAGAGAAATCCCACCAACATTCTATTTCAGGGTCCTCCAAACCTTTGGCAACATATGATTTATGAGAGCAGTTTCCCCCCCCCCCAGCTAATGCTAAACTTCATATATATATTTTTACCAAAGCAAAAGTCATAAATACTGTAAAGTTTTCCATTTTGGGACAACTGATGCTCTGGCACTCACCAGCATCTACCTGTATGTCAAGAGTTCCTGAGAACTGAAGCCTTTCAACTGTTCATCCCATAGGTTTAGTAAACAAAGCTCCAGTGCAGTTGTGCCATTATAATGGAGCTATGGCCTGCTGACAGTATGGCATGGCTGAGACTCCAAGTGTTAGTCTGTTAATGTATCTCACCCCATAGGTACATACACCTGCAGATTGGCTGGAGGTGAGAGCTCAAGAGCTGTCATGCTGACGCTCTCATCCACGGTCAGGAAACCACTGGGCAAGCCAAGCTTGGAAGAGAGGGTGTTTATGATGTGTTATTATTCACAATGTCTCCCTGATTATTTGACTTATATGCAGAATTCATCATGCAAAAGGTTGGACTGGATGAATTCCAAGCTGGAATTAAGATTGCCGGAAGAAATATCAACAACCTCAGATATGCTGATGACACAACCTTGATGGCACAAAGTGAGGAGGAATTAAAGAACCTTTTAATGAGGGTGAAAGAGGAGAGCAAAAAATATGGTCTGAAGCTCAACATCAAAAAAGCTAAGGTCATGGCCACTGGTCCCATCACCTCCTGGCAAATAGAAGGGGAAGAAATGGAGGCAGTGAGAGATTTCACTTTCTTGGGATCCATGATCACTGCAGATGGTGACAGCAGTCACGAAATTAAAAGACACCTGCTTCTTGGAAGAAAAGCAATGACAAACCTAGACAGCATCTTAAAAAGCAGAGACATCACCTTGCCAACAAAGGTCCCTATAGTTAAACCTATGGTTTTCTAAGTAGTGATGTATGGCAGTGAGAGCTGGACCATAAAGAAGACTGATTGCTGAAGAATTGATGCTTTTGAATTATGGTGCTGGAGGAGACTCTTGAGAGTCCCATGGACTGCAAGAAGATCAAACCTATCCATTCTACAAAGTAGTTTATGATAATATGATTCAGATTCATATGTGTTTTCTTTAAGAGGGACAAAAAGGGATTAACAACCAGGAAGGCACTGTATAATTATTGATAGGACTCAAACGAGTTAGCAACCCACTTGTCACTGCATATACTCAATAGGTGATCGTTTAAACTCTGCTAAACTATATAAACGCTTCCACACAGGCGACGGCTGATTAGTGAAGTACATTTAGACCATAGATTGGCTCTGCCCACCAAGACTACCCATTGTCTCTTCCTGGACAGAAAGGAGTATAAGAGACCTTCCTGTTCCACTTGAGCCTCAGTTCATGATCAGCTGCTCCTGATGTTCCATACAGTACATGTTAAACCTGGACCTGTGTCATGTGAAATACTGGCTTATGAGAGCATCACTATGTACTGCCATTGCTGTGCTAATTCACCCCAAGTCACTGCCTAATTAAAAAGCATATGAATTTGCTTAATTGCAAAATGGTGCCGATGAATACACAACTCAAAAAACCTCCCCCCAGTACATATCATTGTTATTCCATGCACCCACAAGTTCTCTACTTGTGACCATTTCCTTGAGGGCTGTCCGTGCTGGAATAATTGATGACAATATTTATCATAATAATAAGGTTGAGGAGATGGAGCATCAGTTGCTTGGTAAATTTATTTGCCACTGCCCAGGAATGAATGCTTGATTGAAAGTTCTTTCTAAATATCAACTGACGCAGAGCTGGCTGCTGGTCATCAAACACAGAGACATAATTGGAGAAAGAAGCGGAGGCAGAAGGTTTATAAAATCAACACTTCCCTTGATTAGAGCCAGTGATTATGTAGAGTCAGGGACACACTCCTCAGATGCTAAAAACATTTCTCTGCCTTTTTTTTTATTTTTTATTTTTTATAAGATTTTATTATTTTCCAATAAAAAAGAGAACAAAATACAACAACAACACATAGCATAAACATCAATAAAAACACAATAAACATTAAACATAATCAACAATAAACATAATCAACATTCAAAACAATAACAACAATAAAGACATAAAAATAACATATACAAACCTTAACCAATATCTTTCTTTGAATATTTCTTGTTTCTAACTTCTCTGTTTGGGGACTTCCCCCGTTCCCTCCACTGTCTTCAAAAAACATATACTTCTTCAAGGTAGCTTTATATATTGTTCAATTCACTTTTACCCAAATTTTAATATACTTAGCTTTCACTTAGTCAAATATCTCCGTAACTATGTATCTTATCTTAACAACCTATCTTAACATATTTTGACACATACATCTTTCACATAACAACAATTCCTCTTACCATTCATATCTAACACATATCTACCAAAGCCGATGTTCTGTTTAATTCTGCTCAAATATTCAGTTTAACTGATTTAACCAAATAGTCTTTGAATTTTTTCCACTCCTGCGACGCCTTCCCCTCCCTCTGGTCTCGGACTCTGACGGTCAGTTCTGCGAGTTCCATGTATTCCATCATCTTCATCTGCCATTCCTCCACCGTTGGTATCTCTTCACCTTTCCATGTTCTTGCCAATAAAATTCTAGCTGCTGTTGTGGCATACATAAAAAACACTCTATCCTGACTGGGTATCTCTTCATTGGTTATGCTCAGGAGAAATGCCTCTGGTTTCTTACAAAAGGTAACTTTCATTACCTTCTTAAGCTCATTGTAAATCTTGTCCCAGAAGGCACTTACCGCTGGGCACAACCACCACATATGAAAAAAGGTACCTTTCGCATGTTTACATTTCCAACATACATCTGACATTTTGGTGTTCATCTTAGCAATCTTAACTGGTGTCAAGTACCATCTATAAACCATTTTCATTATATTTTCTCTTAAACCATGACAAGCAGTAAATTTAATACCTTTTTGCCACAATCTCTCCCAGTCATCCATCATAATATTATGTCCGACATCTTTTGCCCAATCTATCATTGAAGATTTAACCAGTTCATCTTTTGTATGCCACTCTAGCAAAAGATTATACATTTTGGAAAGGTTTTTGAAGTTCGATTCTATCAGTTCTGTTTCCAGTTTTGATTTTTCTACTTGAAAACCAACTTTTTTGTCCATTTTAAATGTTTCATAAACCTGATAATAGTGCAGCCAGTCGGGGACCTGACTTTTTACTTGATCGTAGCTTTTTAGCTTAAAGGAGTCCCCTTCCTGCTGCAATATGTCCATATATCTTAACCAGTTTGCAGACATATTCGGTCTCTTATATGCCTTGGCCTCCACTGGGGAGATCCATCTAGGAGTCTTTCTCTCAAACAAGTCTTTGTATCTAGTCCAAACCTGATATAGGGATTTTCTCACAATATGAGACTTAAAAGTTCTGTGGATTTTAGCCTTGTCATACCAAAGGTATGCATGCCAACCAAACATATTATTGTGTCCCTCCAAGTCCAACACATCAACGTTCTCTAGTTTAAACCAATCCTTTAACCAGCAAAAGGCCGCAGCTTCAAAATAAAGCCTTAAGTCCGGCAGGGCAAAGCCTCCTCTGTCTTTAGAGTCTGTTAAAATCTTGAATTTTATTCTTGGCTTTTTGCCCTGCCATATAAATTTCGATAGGTCCTTTTGCCATTTTTTGAAACAGTCTAGTTTGTCCAGAATTGGTATGGCTTGGAATAAAAACAGCATCCTTGGTAGGACATTCATTTTAACCACTGCTATTCTTCCCATTAACGACAATTTAAGTCTTGTCCAGATCTCCATATCTTTTTTTATCTCCATCCACAGTTTTTCATAATTGTCCTTATACAGGTTCAAGTTCTTATTTGTGAGATTGATACCTAGATATTTTACAGATTTAACAAAATTGAGGCCTGTGGCTTCTTGAATTCTTTGGATCTGTTCTGCACTCATATTTTTACCTAAAACTTTGGTTTTCTGCTTATTTAGTTTAAAGCCAGCTACAAGTCCAAATTGTTCAATTAATTCCAAGGCTCTGGGGACACTGCCTTCTGGTTCTTGCAGGGATAGCATCAGATCGTCCGCGAAGGCACGTAATTTGTATTCCTTCTCTCCCACTTTAATTCCTTTTGTCTGTTTATCTTTCCGAATCATATTCAGAAGGACTTCCAGGACCGTAATAAAGAGTAAAGGGGAGATAGGGCACCCTTGTCTTGTTCCTTTCTCTACTTCAATCTCCTCCGATATCACACTGTTTACAATAACTTTTGCTCTTTGTTCTGTGTAAATGGCCTTTATGCCATTTAAAAAATTTTCTCCAACTCCCATCTTTTCCAAATTCTTTTTCATAAATGTCCAGGATACTTTATCAAAAGCTTTCTCTGCATCAACAAACAATAGTGCTGCATCTGTATTTATGTCTCTCTCCAGTTTTTCTAAAATGTCCACAATGATCCTCGTATTATTACTTATTTGCCTTCCTGGCAAGAAACCTGCTTGGTCTCTATGTATATGATCTTTCAACACTCTTTTCAACCTTGTAGCCAAAACATTTGCAAAGATTTTGTAATCCACATTCAAAAGGGATATTGGACGATAGTTTTTCATTAGAGTCTTATCGGTATCTGGTTTTAAGATCAGTGTGATAAAGGCTTCTTTCCACGTCTCTGGTGCCCTATCTCCTTCTAGTATTCTATTGCAAATTTCTCTTAACGGCTGTGATAGCCAATCTTTCAATGTCTTGTAATATTTTGCTGTTAATCCATCCGGTCCTGGAGCCTTCCCCAGTTGCATGTTGTTTATTGCATCTTCTATTTCTTGTGTCGTTATTGGGTGGTTGAGAGTTGTTAGTTTTTCCTCTGGGACCTTTTGCAATCCGTTCTTCTCCAGAAATCGGTCTATCTCTGCTTCATCTATCTTCTCCTCCTTGTACAGTTGTTTATAGAATCTCTGAAAGCACCATCTGATTTCCTCCGGTTTCTCTACATTTTTTCCATTTACTACCAGTTTACTGATGACATTTGCCTTTTGTCTTTTCTTTAATTGCCAAGCTAGTAGCTTTCCACATTTATTTGCAGATTCAAATGTTCTTTGTTTCATCATTTTCACTTTCCATTCGATGTCTTGATCTCTGCCTTTTTTTTTTAGTCCATTAGTTAGCAGGTCTCTGACTATGCAGTGTTGTTTCATATACCTGTACACAAGCCAACTAGATTGGTGGTTGACTGGCATTTGAATAATATCCTCTACTGCACTGGCCTTCAACTGGTGGGTTGGGACTTACTAATGGGCTGGGGCCTGATCCAAGGTGGGTCAGAACAAGAGCATTGCAATAATGCAAATATATAGTAAATATTAACAAATGGGTCCAACAACACATGTTTGGGTTAAAAGTGTCTCCTGGATCTGAAAAGGTTTAAGTCACCTGCTCTACTGCACCTGAAGGTGGCAGAGTAGTTACCACAGGAGGCAGGGACAGGTCATGTGGCGCAACATCTCTATCCTCCCAACAGTTTTGCATGACCCCGAGGCTCAGGTTTCAGAGGGCTGCCACTATTCCCCCTTAGCATCTGCCACCCGAAGCAATGGCCTTTCTCTGCCTAATGCTAGGGCCGGCCCTGATATTTAGCATTTGTTTCCAGGAGGCATTTCAGACACCATTCTGTAGACCACACAAGCAGCCTTGCTTCTTGTTTGGCACTGACAGTGCAAGCCTACTCAGAACTGTTATTTACTGGGTCCTACTCTCAGGCAAGTGTATACATTCTTTTCTATGCACGTAAAATGTATCATGTAACTATAATTTGCAAATACAGTGGTAGCTCGGGTTACAGACACTTCAGGTTACAGACGCTTCAGGTTACAGACTCCGCTAACCCAGAAATAGTACCTCTGGTTAAGAACTTTGCTTCAGGGTGAGAACAGCAATCGTGCTCTGGCGGCGCAGTGGCAGCGAGAGGCCCCATTAGTTAAAATGGTACCTCAGATTAAGAACAGTTTCAGGTTAAGAACGGACCTCCAGAACGAATTACCGGTAAGTTCTTAACCCGAGGTACCACTCTATGACTCATAAATCTGGAAATAAACATGGAATGGAAAGGTGCAGTTTGAATGTTGAGTGCTTAGGCTGGGCACTCGAGCCTCATCAAATTTTTGTGCTGATAGGGGTACACAGGCTCTGTGTACTTTTGAATGGATGTGTGGATGCACACAGGTAATCCATATTCCACCCCCACCCCACCACCCCCAAAAGACGGATTCTTCAATTATATATATCAGGCAATGGGCATCTGTTATATGCTTGTCATCATTTTGCACAATTTATTCTGCAAATATATTTATGCAGGGAACTTTTCAGGATACTGAAGCTCCATATCAAAATTTACATCCTATTCAGTGTTGCCTACACCTTTTCCAGCATCTGTCTTTCTCTCATCTTAACAGTCATAAGGACTAGAAATCTTATACTCTCATGATCCTCAGATTTTAAGGAGTTTGCCAATAGAAAATTATATGAATAATGAACTCTGCCCAAAATGACTGCATCACTGGACATGCCCACAACATGTTTCTCAATAAGGCAATTCCAGCAATACATCTCCAACATCTCTCTGCATTATAAGAATGCAGGAAAACAACACAAAGGAGGTTCTGGAAGCTGGTTTCAGGATTCCAGTTCAGAAATCTTAATTTTAAATTGCTCATTCCCATGCCAGGAGAATGCATTCAAATTTTAGGTACCATCTGCACATTCCCAAGGAGATTGTAGAAACTCACTTCTAGAATCATTATCTTTTCAGAAAGTTAAAACTCAGTATAACCTTGAAAAACTGCCAGTATCTACTACCTGTCAAACACATCCAGCACCCTACCAAGTTACAACATTTGAGGCTTTTTTATAACAATTGTTTATTGAGTTTTTGCTGTACAGCAAATATAAAACAAACAATCGATCTATATAAGATAATAGAACAGAGCTTTGAGTGAAGTTACGGAAAAATGGAAGACTGGGTCCATTCAGGTAAGTATAATGACGAATAATGTTTTGACATCTTGGATTAATCATGTCAGGGAACTGCCTCCTGGCCCGCTGAGGGGAACAGAGGATCCGTTAGCATACAGAGAGCTCCAACGCCTTTTGAGCAGCAGCACCTTTTCCAGCTCGAAGAGCAGCCACACCTCCAGTGGGGAGGAAGGGGAAGGGGCCAGCCGGGAGAGGAGAGGGCTCGGGGATGCTGCTGAGAGCCCCAGCACCTCACCTCACTCAGCTGGTCAGGAGGGAAACACGCCATTTCCGGCGCCCCAATTGCACAGAGGGGTGAAATGCAAGGAGGGTAGGAGGAGATTTGGGGTGACGAAGCTCTTATGTTGGGGAAGGAGCCGGAAGGGGCCACTCCCAGATTCTGCCAGCGACTGAGACAGACATGCTTTTCGTAGCTCTGCACTGTAAATAGTTTGCACAATAAAACTGCCAAAAGACTGTTTGGGTTCCTGCTTCGTTACTCGTAAGCACCATCACACGAACCTCACAAATCAGTTTGTTTCTTTGCTTCTCTTACAGAACACCTGGGCCCACCAAGACAGAAAACCACCTAGGAGGCACTAAGACAATAAAACAAAGGACAAAGGACAAGCATGTCAAATCATCCAAATCTATTTGAAAGCCACAGGTGGAGAATGATCATGCTCCTGGGTGTTCACATACGTTACAAAATCATATTGGATTGAAATAAAGTTGTCATTTTTACTTTGACCTCTTGTGACCCTCAGTTTGTGTACCAATGTTTCTAACAGTGCAATATCCCACATCTTTGCAGGCCAGTAGTCTACAGTGGCACCTGTCATGTCTCTCAAAAATTTCACAATGGCAGGTCTAGCAGCATTCAAGTACGTATCCCATTAATTCTCTATTATATGAAATAGACTCGTCTTCCATAAAGATGCTGAGAAGTGCTAGTTATGTGGAGGGTGCATGTGAGTATTTAATAATATTAACCAACTGGAATATTACACTGTCTTCTAAAAGACTTGGACTCCTGGGCATGCCCACCAGATGTGTAAAATATGTGCCCAATGCTTGGCACCCCCTCCAACACCTCGGCTCATGTACAACAATTTACGTGGAGCAACAAAAAGTGCGTATGAGAGGAACATGATATAAATGTACAAATGTATAAAAAGTGTGGAGAAAGAGGGTAAGACAGAAGTTTTTCTTCCTCCCTCATAACAACTGAACCCAGGTTCATCCTCTGAAACCGAAGAGTGGGAGTGTGCGAAGAGACAAAAGGAGACACTTCTTCAAACTGGGCACAATTAAATGATTGCATTTGCTTCCACAATATGTGGAATTGCGGACAAGGGGATTAGATATTAGACATTCGTGGAGGATAATGCTTTCAGTGGTTACTAATCACAATGTCCATGTGCTATCTCCAGTATTAAAGACAATATACCTCTGAATGCCAGCTGCTGAGGAACATGAGTGAGAGAGAACTTTTGCACTCATGTCTTGCTAGTGGGTACTCCATAGGCATCTGGTTGGCCACTGCATGGACAGAATGCAGGACTCAATGGGCCTGGGGGAGGTCTTCATTGTTGTCCAAATTTCTCCTAATAGACACCATTTTTATATAGCTTTGCCAAATACACTTCGTATTGTATGCTATTTCTAGTAATATTTTCATAGGTGACTTGGCTGTAGAATTGTGCTGCAAAACTCAGCACATATCATTTCCAGAAGTGCAAATAAAGCAGATTCACCTTTAAATGTGAACTGAAGCCGGTTCCTCCCTCTCTCCAAGTTAAGATGGAGGTCCGAGTATGTTGATGCTTGCAACAAAATCTAAATCACATGACATAAGCATTTAAAGTAGAGGACAGAGTTTCTGACTTCATCGGTTTGCTGAGCTCAGGAACTGAGTCAACAGTAATTAGCTCTCTGTCCCAAGCAGCATGAGAGATGAGCAACAGAAAATATGCGCCGGCAAAAATTTTGAGGTAAGCAACTGCTGTGCATTTAATGAATAGTTCTGTCACACTTTTCATTTATTGCCCCCTCTCAGCCATTAAGGAGCATACTTGCAGCTGGCTGCAGAATACCACTTGAGTGATACATCTCCATTTTCTTTTAGATACTGGGAGCCATGGATCAGTGGCAGAACATGTGCTTTGCATGAAGAAGGTATCGGGTTCATGGTAGGGCTGTGTTAAATAATCCCTGTCTCAAACAAGGAAGACAAAATAATACCTGTTGACCAATGGAAAGCCCCCTCTCCAGTCTGATTTGCCATTCTTCTGGATTAATTTCCAGATCCATAATGCAGAAAACAGAATTAATTATCCATATGACTGCCAAACAGAGTATCTGTTTTTAATGTTCTGTTGAAAGCTGCCCAGAGTGGCTGGGGAAACCCAGCCAGATGGGCGGGGTAGAAACAACAACAACAACAACAACAACAACAACAACATTTCTCCAATGAAAATAGCAATGTCCAATTCAACAACAACAATAATTTTAATATCCTGCCCATCCGACTGGGCTGCCCCAGCTTTTAACATATATAAAAACATTATAAAACATTAAACATTTTTAAAAGTTCCCTCTACAGGGCAGCCTTCAGATGTCTTCTAAAGATTGTCTAGTTACTTATCTCCTTGGCTGAGTGGGTCACATAACTCCAACATTTCTCCGATGAATATAGGGACATCCTAAGGAAAAGTGGGACATTCCAGGATCAAATAAGAAACCAGGGTGGCTTCTGTAAATCTGGGACTGTCCCTGGAAAGTAGAGACACTTGGAGGGTCTGGTAGATCTGCATTTTCAGGCCTAGCTATCCTGGCCTGTTCTTTGTGTCTCCTGTTTTCTGAGACATTTTATAACCTCAAGGTTCCCCCAACTCTTCAATCCAGCCGAGGCTCTGCAGATAGACTCCTTCCCTTCCAGTAGGCAGAAGAATGAGAGTGCACTGCCCTGCTCCTGCTCCCACAGGTAGAGCCTCAAGGCAGTGTCCAAACATGGCCTCCACAAGAGCCATTGCCTGACTGGTGCTTGGTAGCATGGATCAAGGCTTACTTAGGGCAAGGCACTGACAAAGGACCCATGAGCCCCAGTGGCAATCACAATAACACTTGAGAAATGCATCCTCCCTTTTCTCCCCTCAGACAAATGTGGTCTACATGAACTGCATAATTACATCTGCAAAGACAGTTCTTTTTCTCATTTCCCTCATTCTAGAAATAGGTTGTGGGTTTTCTTTTCCTTTCATTTCTCCCCCTGCAGAACTTCCCCCCGGGATATGCCACAAAGCAAGGCAATCATGCAAAAAGATTTATGACAGTCATTTGTTTACACAAATATATTCATAGACATTTTGAGTTCCCTCTTCTGTCTTTCCATTTTATTTAGTGTGAAAGCACAAGCTGTTCCCAAGTCACACTTATGCATTTTTCATAAATCAGATGCTACTGATATTATCACTGGAGAAACAGACATATTCCAGGGTTCCTGCATGGAGAGGGTTTTGGCTAAGAAACATGGAAAGTGGAAATTGTAAGTTGGAAGGGACACAGAATTAATGGGCAATACTGGAGCAAAACCAAAATAAGCATGGTGGGATGCATGCAGAATACAACTTTTATGGGGCAGCGATCTATTATGTGTGCAGGGAATTGCCATTTACTCAACGTTGATTGCATGTTCCATGAACACCGTCCAAGTGCACCATAGCTCTGTAATCAGCCTCCCTATCATCTGAAGAAGGATCTGAGGATACACAGCAATGGTTGACAATGTGGCAGGGGCGGAGCGAGGGGGCGGTTCACCCTGGGTTCCAGGGGAGGGGGGTGACACTTGGGCTGGCCCCTCTCCACCCCGCCGGCGTGCCCCAGACAGGCCGCAGGGTGGAGCAGCCTTGCCCCGCAGCCTGCTTGCAAACCTGCTTGTCGGTGTGCTCTCAAGCTGCAGAGAGAGGCTGCTCCACCCCGGGTCCCGCCCAGCAGCGCCTCTATGGTGCGGCATGCATGCGCAGTGCATTATACGCACTGCGTCCACGCCGCTGCATATGACACATGATGCACGGTGCGTACGTCTAGACACAGCACCGCTGAGCATGTGCGCCGCTGCTGGGTCCCCGGGTTTGCTGCCCCGGGTGACCGAGCAGCTCGCTCCGCCATTGCAATGTGGTGCCCTCCAAATGTTTCTTGACTACAACTCCTATCATCCTTAGCCACATCCCCCACCCCCCTGCTCCTCCGCCAGTGTCTGTATTAAGACTGTGACCAGATGCAGACCCTATGGATTGACCAGCAGCCAACCTTCCTCCCCCACACCATTTATTATCCAGCCCAGCAAAGAGCTCCCAAGCGCTCTGAAGCTTGCACACTGATTTGTTACGTTTCAATTGGACAAATGAAAGTGTCACCCTAACATGAACATGAGAAGGCCATTGCTGGATGAGGCCAGTGACCCATCTAGCCAGGCACACTGATCTCACAGTGGCCAACCAGAGACCCACAGGAAGCCTACAAGCAGAAACTGAGCACAACAGCACCCTCCCCATCTCCCGAGCAACTGCTATTCAGAGGGATACTGCCTCTGAACGCCTGTATGCGTTTTCCTCCCTCCCCTGACTCTAAAGGACGTAAAGGACTTGAAATATTTCAGTAAGACAATGCTGCCTCTCCAGCACTTTAGCTGTGAGCCTAAATAAACATTTCAAGGGAAAACATGCAATATTCTAATTAAAAACACTTCTCGCACAGCAATTCAATCGTTTGAAAGGGAGTGCAGACCAATATGGTGGACATTATCAAATCAGATCTCTCCATCCTGGGTCCGTGCCAGCATGAGGCTCAAATATAATTTAGTTTAATTGCTCTATTAATTTTTTACCTTTTTTAAAAAAAAAAACCTTTAAACAAGCAATAATCAGAGTTGTATAATTTCAGTGTGACATATAATTTTCCTTAACAACTTTGCCTGGGCTCTCTTTCAGAAATATTATTGGAGGCCTTCTGTGTGTTATAGAATTGGAGCCATCATGGAACCACATGGCCCATTCAAATTCTTCCCATTCTGTTCCTTTATTGCAGGGTGGGAAAGCTGATCTGGTCAGTGGACTGGATCCTTCCTTTCCCCACCCCACCGTGGGACCACCTTTGACAGGGGGTGCAGCAGCTCACTTGTCAATCATCTGACATTATTATGACACCAGGTGGGAACCTGAAAGGGACCTGCCTTTGAAGTCTATTTTCAATCAGCTTCAGTACAAACTATTTGCAGATAGACTTCAAAATGATGGCAGCCAGGCCTTTACCTGCCTCACACCAGATGTCACATATGACATACCACATGAAAAGTCTTCCTTTCTTGTCCATCCATTGCCATGGGCCATCTGGAAAATGTTGACAGGAGCGTCCTACTCTCATGTAGGATCCTGGCAGAGACTGGCATGTTCCCTCCCTCCTGGTCAATCGTTCGGGAGCTTCAAAAGCTTTCTTCTGCCCGAACATCATAGCGACAAATGCCAAAAAGCATTAGCACACGCAGGGATCCACAGTCTTCTCAGCTTGCATAACAGACCTCAGCAACTCAGCATTTTGGCTAATCTACTTTATTTACATATAAACACACACGGAGCACTGCAACTTGGCTCCCTCTCTCTCTAGCATCAGACAGCAAAGAGAAAGAACAAAGGACAATAGTCCCACTTCACGGAACCCAGTAACACAAACATCCTGTCTCCGTCACTTCCCACTCTGTGGAATGAAAACATACACCATCATGGGATAGGCAACAATCCCATGACTGCAGACACGGGGAATGAATCTCCAACAGAAAGATGAGCATCCACAGCCCAACTGGACAATGCATGTGGCCCCTTAACAGAATCACACCAGTTCTCTCAGCTGCAAATAGAATTGCTGAGTGGACCACAGCCTTGTTGCTAAGGTGAAGGAGACACAACACTGTACACAGGAAGCCCTGGAGGTCTTCTGAGATCTTGTGTCATTGGGACACATGATACAACAGATGTATGGGAGATGGAATAGGAAACAACAACTCTCGATTGCTGATAGATGAGGCTGAGCAAGAATGGGTGCTTGCTATTTATATATAGGAATAGGTGAATCTGTCAATTTCACTCTGTTTCTCATTTTTCCAATCCTAAATTCAGTTCTCCACATTTCCAAATCGGTTTGCTAAAAATAAAAATAAAAACACCTCCTGAAAATCGATCAGCAAATTTCTCCTAATGCACACATGACAAAACACCCATAAAGAAGACTTGAGGTGCAAAGCGTACATTAAAACTGTTATATTTATTAAATATAGCAAACTAGGGGCTATGCAAAACAAATTAACCAGATTAACTAAATCATAGGAGTCTGGGAACTGGGTTACATAATAAGGAAGGCTCACATCCTTCCAATCTCCTGGGTGTGCTTACAGTCACAGGAAAGTACTGGAAATATTTTTTTTTTCCTACATGAACCTGGCATACACATCCTGGTCTGGTAATCACCAAGTTGTGCATGCAAACCCTAAAGAAGAAGAAGAAGAGTTTGGATTTGATATCCCGCTTTATCACTACCCGAAGGAGTCTCAAAGCGGCTAACATTCTCCTTTCCCTTCCTCCCCCACAACAAACACTCTGTGAGGTGAGTGGGGCTGAGAGACTTCAGAGAAGTGTGACTAGCCCAAGGTCACCCAGCAGCTGCATGTGGAGGAGTGGAGACGTGAACCCGGTTCACCAGATTATGAGTCTACCGCTCTTAACCACTACACCACACTGGCTCTCTTAAGGGCGCCCTTAAGAATTTCCCATCCCCCAAACCAGATAGCGGAAGGAGAATGAAGAGTGCCCTTAACCCAAAAAACATCTCCAGGTTTTTAGCCATGAAGTTCTTAAAATTTCCTCACCTGCCTGGACTAAATGCCAATTAAACCAAATACTCAACAACACCAATCTGGAAAGCCAGTAAGAATAACTCAACAATGTGGATGGAGGAGGAAGAAAAGAAGAATCTCAAAGGCCAATCATTGACTACCCACAAAATCCCAGCTCATCATCCAAAAAGGAGACCAGCAAATCCCAAAGTTGTCAGTCATTTTGGGTTGCCCTGGGCAAGTTAAAGCAATAAACAAACAAACAAATGAGGGCAATGTAAAGAAGATGCATGAGCTTGGGATGGAGTGGGCTTAAAAACTTTGACCATTATCCCTTCCTGATAGGGATTGCAAGCCCATTGGCTCCCCCAAAAAATCTCTCCCCTGGGAAAAACCACCTGTGACTTCTTAAGAAAGGGTGTGGATGGCAAATTCACCCCCACTTGAGCTATCAGCAATTCCACCCTAGTATAATGCATTTTTGCACACAATTTTTTGCTAATACATGTGCTTTACAAGCATGATAGCTGTCATATGCCTCCACTGTCAGAGGTAGTATGACTCTGAATACCAGTTGCTGGGAATCACAGATGGTGAGAGTGGTTTTGTGCTTGAAGATCCTGCTTGAAGGCTTCCTACTTGGACATCTGGTTAGGCACAGTGAGGACATGATGGTGGATTAAATGGGCCACTGACCTAATCCAGCAGGTTCTTCTTACATTCTTAGATGAAGTTCCAATGAAGTACAATTATATTGCAATTTTATGTTGTGAGCCACCCTGAGATCCACAGGTATAGGGTGCTATATTACAACAACAACAACAACAACAACAACAACAACAACAACCCAAAGGAGAGAATAGTCCAGCCTATGGGTCCGTAGCTTGAAAAATAATATTGTGGTTGTCCTCCTAGCTTTTGCAGAACATGGTGACACAGATATACAAAACAGCAATGCAATAAAGGACTGACTCCTGTTCTTTTGCTGTGGCAGAATTACAGCAACTTATGTGAATTATGAAATTAATTATGCAAATTATGTTGTCATTACATTTTCCCACTCCATCCACTTCATTGCAAAGGAACCACAATGCAGATGGGATGAAACACAGTTATGTATCATCTGAGGACTGAAAGCAACAACAGAAGTGAATACAGATCTTATCTGCTGGATTGATTTCTGTTCTGGACATTGTACAAATATGCAAATACTGACAATTTCTACCACTGTTTACATCGGGTTGGGATTCTCTGACATCCCCAATGCCCACATATCTCTCCAGCTAGGCAAGCAAGATGCATTATTTAATTCCATTCATTCATTATTACGTTGATGGCCCACTTTTCCTCCGAAATGAGCCCAGGGTAGCAAATTATTACACTTCAAGAATCCATCCCAGCCAGACAAAAACAGTCAACAAGAGCACAGAGCAGCATTGGAGAGTGGGGGTGTGGCCCAGTCAGACAGAGGGCCAGATAGAAGAACTGGGGTGGGGGGCACATTCATTCCCTGAGTCTGAGGTTCTCCGTGAGTGAGAGAACTAGGAACTTCTTATCTTACCCTATGGGAGACATTTCCAATTCCCCTTGCTACCATCTCAGTGGCATTGGCAGTTTTCCAGATGCTGCTGCAGCTGGAGTGTAAGAAACAAGGATTTGATTGCTGACCTCAATATCCCATGTTCTCCCTCCGGTATTTGTGCAGAAGACAGCAACTCTTTCCTTCCTCGCTATTGGTTGTGGCCTTTTGTTACCTTACCACAGCCAAGGAGTGTACAAATGCACCTAAAATGGGAACATGACTATTTTCTAACGGCTCGCGCACGAACGAAAGCCGACAAAAGAACATCAAGTTCTTTCAGACTCTACTTGGTCGAGAGGAGAATTTCCCACTGGGAATAAGAGCTACTGTTCCTTAATTTTCTTCCTCTTGCACAGCAGGAGAGAGATCAATATGAAAGGGGGGGGGGGGAGAGACACACCAGGGACAGAGAAGACCAATGTCCTAGTTGAGATTTGGTTCAGCGTTTACGAAAACATCATTCGGAGGTAGCTATGGATATGGTTTGTGGGTGGGAGGGAAAAAAATCACTTCAGTTCGCATTTAAAAACCAACTTATCTAATTTGGCTGGCTGGCATCCATCTGTCTCGGGAGTCAATGGAACACTGCGCCTTCAGGGGTGAAGTCAAACCATTGGAGAGTTACAATGCCTTCTGCGGCTGCAGAGACTGATATGGGAAAGATGTTTTGTTGCAGCTGGGGCAGGTGAGGCCATCCGAATGTGCTGATGCAGGTATACCATGGTGTTTCTTCCTTCTGCACTTCTCTATTTTCCAATTTTGGCAATGCAATTCTCCAGCCAAGTAATTAGTACAAAAAATGCACGTACCATTTATTTATTGAGATTTATATACTGCTTGATTTTAAGGGGGGGAGCCCAAGCAAACCTCAACATGGCTTACAAGAAGAATAAAACAATGAAATTGTCAGTAAAAACAGTTAAAAACTATTTAAGGCATTCAATAGGAGGGTAAGTTGTGCACATAGATTAATATGAGTCAGTGTCGTGCAATGGTTAGGGTGTTGGACTAGGACATGGGAGACCAGGGTTCAAATACCCACTCAGTCACGAAGTTCACTGGGTGAGGCCAGTCACAATCTCTCAGCCTACCTCACAGGGTTGTTGTGAGGATAAAACAGAGAGGGGGAACTGTATATGCCACCTTAAGCTCCTTGAAGGTAAGGTTGGATAAAAATGTAATAAATGAATGAATATTAACATACCAAAATGCATGATATTAGGGGAAATTACTTTGCAAAAATGTGTTGATTAGAAGAAATTACATACCAAAAGAATGTATATATAAGGAGAAATGTGCTGAATTAGTGCAGATAACTGAACTGAAGACTGGAAAAATAAGAAACTGAGAAACTTAAATTGACAGTTTTGCAATTGACAGCCGTCCAAAAGATTGGTTGGTATACGCTCTCAGATGGATAGAGCAGCTAACTTTGATTCATTCATTCATTTGATTTGATTTAAAAGCATTTATAAACTGATTAATATTTGAAGCATCTCTAACATTAAAAAGACAATATCGTTAAAACAAAAGTGTAACATAAAACCTGCCAAAATTTATAGGTAAAGCTAAAGGGAACCCTGACCATTAGGTCCAGTCGTGTCCGACTCTGGGGTTGCGGCGCTCATCTCGCTTTATTGGCCAAGGGAGCCGGCGTACAGCTTCCAGGTCATGTGGCCAGCATGACTAAGCAGCTTCTGGCGAACCAGAGCAGCGCACGGAAACGCCGTTTACCTTCCCGCTGGAGTGGTACCTATTTATCTACTTGCACTTTGACGTGCTTTTGAACTGCTAGGTAGGCAGGAGCAGAGACCGAGCAACGGGAGCTCACCCTGTTGCGGGGATTCGAACCGCCAACCTTCTGATCAGCAAGCCCTAGGCACAGTGGTTTAGACCACTGCGCCACCCACGTCCCATAGGCCAAAATTTATATATACATATAAATATATACACACACTCTCTCTCTCTCTCTATATATATATACAATTTATAAATACATATAAATATAGACAAAATTTATATATACATATAAATATAGACAAAACTTATATATACATATAAAACCAAAAACATGAATTCATAGAATTGTAGAGTTGGAAGGGACCACAGATAGTTGAAACATACAAAGCAGGGTCTGATATTGTGGATCAAGGAAAGCTTAGGCTGTTCCTAAAATATATACAGTTTAGAAACTATATCAGTTTCTAAAATAGCCTCATTGTAGAAGAATCACCTTTGCACTACCTTGTTATTTAAAGCATTTGCAGAAACTGGGACTTAAAGCAACCTTTGCTAAAGGCCAGTTAATTCTGATGCCTTCAGCTACTTTCGCAGGAATGTACAGGAATAGCTCATATTCTGAGTGCACCTGTTTCCTTACTTAAATCAGGTGGAAGATCCGGTACATATCATTATATACTGTGTTTTGCATAACATTTGAAACAAATTCTAGAGGGATTTGCAAAGAGACAGTAATCTGTTTGCTGTGTGGAAAAGATAGATATGTAGTTGTGAACACTACATGCTTTCTACCTGCAGGTTTGTATAAAATGGATTGATTTCAACATATGGGCCAGATTGATTGTTAAAGGCGAATCCTGTGGTTCTCCACATGAATTCAACATTTTAAGTTTCTTTATGCTGTACATAGTTTTGCTTGGGACAGTATCAATTTTTTTGATTGGTGTTAATTTGTATTAGTTTCATGTGTATATCTAGCTCGGTCAAACACTTGTTTTGTGGTGGTCTTATGACTAGTACAAATAAATGAACTTGAATCTGATTAAGCCCTAAGGATTTTATTTTATTTTTTACTTGTTTGCCCTGCCCCTCAAAAAACTAACAAACTAGCAAACACACAAACACACAAACCACTGTATGGCCATAACAGAAAAATCACGGCAGGCAATAACATAAAATGACATTGTGTGACCAGGCGGCGACAGCCCCAGCCCCCCCCCCCCCCAGGGATCATAAGGAAGGAATAAAGACTCTGAAAATGTTATATGGAATTAAAATTAGGCCACAACTTTATTAAACTTCCAAATGTAGGAAGACCTTGGCTTAGGTCTTGGGTGTGTATCCCTCCCAGCCCCCCAGCCAAGGGGAACTGGGGCTCATCAGGGTACATGGGATTTGGGGGTGCTCTGCGAGACGTAAGTGTAGCAGGCAGCCAAGCCCATATCCCCGCACACAGGGTAGTTCACTGACAACCTTTCAGTGTATGGCCAGTGACACCCATATACATAACCCCTTTAAAAAGGGGACCCTGGAATCGCAGCCGCAGAGGGGTGAATCACCACTTCACACAAACACACACAGCCCATATAGGGAAAAAATGACTAAAGGATTCCACCCAAGGCCATAGCTGCCAAAGTTGTGACAAACTGCTACAGGAAAGACAAAACCTGCCAATGCATGAAAATTTCTTCCCGCCCAGTCCTTCAACAGCAACCAGTCAACGACCATAGCAGCGCCCACTAAACAGGAAGAAAAAGTTAACCTGCAAATAAGAAACATTAAACAAAGGGAGGGTGAATCTCCAGAGCCGATTGCCTGGCTCTACCCCCTGTTTATAAATGGGGCTGGCCCCACCTCCCAGCAAGAAACCTGATTACTGAGGCTGGGCGTGAACCTCCAAAAATTAACACTCTTCTAATTAACAAAAATTAAAGCCAGCCCCTGTTTGCCAGTAAGCTCCCTGGGAACTGTAGCACCACGCGTGATCCTGCAAAGGGCACCCACAATGTAAAGTGTGAGTGCTCATTCATAAAACAATACAGAGCAGATCATGAATGAACAGATCATATTTGTATGTCATCATAGCTGGGACACCTCTCATGGAAAGCTTGGGTGAACAGGCATGTTTCAAATGCCAATGGATCAAGGGTATATAATGTAAGTCATTCTTGGAGGAAGCTGTGGTGCTATTGATGCAATTCTTAAAACTGAATCCAGAAAACCAACCAAGTCAGTTTCTCGGTGCCATTTCCAGGCACTTTCTCTCCCTGTTCCAACATGCCCTCTTGGACTTGCCCTTGGAAGCTGTGTGGATTGGGCCCAGTGTGAAAGGACAAATGAAAGGGCAGTAGGGACCTCAGTGAGGAGCAGAGGGTTCACTGAGGACATCTTTCCCAAGGGCGTCACAAACTAGAGCCAGCATTAGTTATAAGAGCCGGATGTGGTGTTCATGCAGGGTTAAATAAGAGATCATACATTGTCTGGACATTGTGCAGGTTGAGCTAAGTCCATTCCGGTGCCCTTTATGCGGCTGGCTGAGTGCAGAGTTCCTTGCTGGTCCATGTGCAACATATGATTTCCTATGATAAATCCTACATGACCTGAAATTGGCTATGTTATTTGGCTGTGTCTTAAGCTTCCATCATTGGGAAGCACAGAGTCACGTCTTTCTTTCAATTCAGTTGCGGTTTAATTTACAACTACATGGCAAAGGATGTGTTCTTTGATAACCCCTGAGAACCCCGGAACATATGTTTCCTTTGATGTTATTTCCTGGAGGCCTGAGCAAATGTCATAATGGCAGGGATCTGCCAAGAAGATTTCTCTCCTATCTGATATCCTGTTTCTTTCTTCTACCTGATCTTGGAATGCTAATTACCTATAGGTAGGGAAGTTAGTTACTAGATCAAACCAGTTCTGCTAAGTTCAAAGAGTCCTTTGTTCTCTATCTGGCCACATGGCCTGTGGGGGGAGTTTGCTCTGGACACTGTGATTGGCTGATTTGAATCTTGTAAGGCGGGTTTTCTGTGTCAATAAAACTACCTGAATGGGAGAGGGAGGGGGCTTTTTTGCTCACTCCTCTCTCAGACAGGTTTCTGCTGGTCAGTTTCCTTGTCTGTCTGCCTTATTTGAACTCACGCATTTGTGGTTTTAAGCATAAACACCACAGCCGGAAGACTTTGATCACTCCCAACAAAAGGAATTGAGCTGGTTCTAATGATATAAAAATGGCCAATATCCCCACCACCACAAACACAAAATGGAAGACATTAGTAGCCTACTCAAGTTAAGAGTATAATGTGAAAGCAACCAATTCATGTATTGCTTGTCCCTTTTCTTTTGCCACTGAGGGGGGAAATGCATGAGGTTTCTGTTGGAAGAAGAAGATTGGTGATCTTGTGTGAGTTGGCTATTTACAGCAGTAGACATTCTGGAACAACTTAACTAGGGTTGGGCAAATATGCCAATTTCCGTTTCTCATTTTTTCCAATCTTCAGTTCTCCATATTTTTACATCCGTTTGAAATTTAAGTGCAAATTTCTCCTAATATGCATACTTTGTATGCAACGTGGCCCAGTCTACACATTTCTATAAAGCAATTTCCCCTGAATAATGCATTTATGGATGTCGTTTCCACTAGTTTATGCACTCTGGTGCACATTTAACCCCCCAACACATGCAGTTTTGTACACATTACTTAGATGAAGAACTACATTGCAAAATCTGGAGACATGCAAAATCTGAAGGATGGTCGTATTTTTCGTTCTCGTACTGTTTCAGTAAGTGTGGTTTTGGTAAATTCACCTCTAGATGCAAATGGAATTGAATTCTTCCCCCATTGCTAATCACAACCGACTTGCAGACACCAGTCCCAAATCATCCATTGGCAGCTGGCTTGAGCATATGAACGAAAGAACAAAGGCTCTGAAAATGACAAGTAATGGGTGCGGGGGTGGGGGTGGAGAGGTGGGAGAAGGGGGGGGGAAGGAATTTCATTAGTTTTCCATAAGTGGATTAAATCGAACAGGGTGTAAAGAGTCCCGTGGGTTCCAATTAGGCAGCTTACTCTGTAGCTGAATTGTCCTAAACAAGCAGCAATTTGAATAGGAAACACTTTACACAGCAGGAATTTAACAACAGGAAAAGGGGGGGGGGCTTAACTCCCTAGTTTCAACTCATCTGAATGTCAAGTGCATTTGCTGAGGAATTCAACCACACTGTTATGTAATGAAACAATTCCCCCAACTGTATAGCCTTCATTGTCTCCTAGTACAAATAATTCAGATGTTTTGTACAGTCAGCAGAAAAATCGGCCTGAGCCGAGGACCCTCCACATTACTGAATCCTCTGTTGGATTTGGAGAAGAGGTTCTTTTTCAAATCATAGGGTTTGGGCAGGGTGTGTGGAACAAGCAAAATGTGTTTGCATGTACACCCACACCCACACAGGTACAGTACACACTTTGCATACAAATGGTCCCAGGTCTAATCCTCAGCATCTCCAGGGAGACCTGGGGGAAACACCTCCATTGAATTCCTGGAGAGCCACTGACTTTCAGTGTAGACAACGTTGAGATAGAGAGACCAGCTGGGTAAGTTCCACTGCCAAGCAAGAGAGTGCATAGCTTGGTGGTGTGTGAGGCCAAACAAACAGAAGAGTCTCTGACATACACTTGGCAGACTCAGCATTCGAAGTCAAGTCCCTTCTGAAGAAGAAGAAGAGAAGAAGAGTTTGGATTTGATATCCCGCTTTTCACTACCCAAAGGAGTCTCAAAGCGGCTAACATTCTCCTTTCCCTTCCTCCCCCACAACAAACACTCTGTGAGGTGAGTGGGGCTGAGAGAAGTGTGACTAGCCCAAGGTCACCCAGCAGCTGCATGTGGAGGAGTGGAGACACGAACCCGGTTCCCCAGATAACGAGTCTACCACTCTTAACCACTACACCACACTGGCTCTCTGAGGGTTGGGCAAACAGCAATCCACATAGTCAGACAGTCCAACAGTCAGGAGATCTGATGATCACAAAGCCAAGGGTCCAGATAAAGAGTGGGAAGCAACATGGTAGGACCAGGAATGACAGGTGCTGTTTCCAGCATCTGACTGCTGCTGAGAACTCTGTTTAAGAAGGCTGAAGCCAGCTAGTCCTCGTCAGTGCCTTCTCCTCCATGTCCTTGAAGGCTGATCAGCTGCAAGTAGAGTCACTCCGCCTTCTTCCCCTTCAGGCTGCTGTTCAGCAGGCAAAGTTGACTCCTGGTCCATGACACCAACAATCTGACTTAATGTAAGGCATATTCTTACATTCCTCAATATTTAGTGGGGAAGGACCATAGATCAGTGGTGGAGCAGCTGTTTTGGATGCTTAGCCCCACAAGTTTTTTCCCCCTGGCTGCAATGTGTACTTGAACTCTGGCAATCCCTCTGCTTTTGTCTGGATGGAGGATAGAGAGGGGTGTGTGAGTGTATGTGGAAGCTAGCCTACTGTGCTGTGCAAAACTGAAATGTACATTTGTTGCTCTGCCCCTTTTGCCTCTGGCACCGCCCACCACTGCTCCAGAAGGTTGCCCAGCTGAAAATGTGGCTCTCTGGCTGAAAAAACTTCCCCACCCTATCCTAATCCCCTTTCCCCCTACCAGCAAAGGGGGGGGGGAGCAACAACTCAGAAAACCAGAGCCTTTAACAGCTTTCCATCCCTTCTGAAATTATATGTACTGACAATCCATGCTGTAAATCGAAAGCTGTGTTTGCTATAAAACTCTCAGAGAAATAATTTGGTTCCAAGGAGAAAGACAACGTTGATAATGCACCAAAAGCTCTGCATACTAAGCAGCCTTCTGTACCCATCTCCTGCTTCCAGACAGATTCCTTCCATTTTATTTCGTAACAGCTTTCAGATTGAAGAAATAAGGGATGATCATAAGCTGCTAGGCTCTGAAGCTGAGAGTGAATTTACACAAATGCTGTGTGTGACTTGCGTTTCGAACAGCCTCCTCTCCACAATGGCACTGTCCCCTGGCCCCTACATTCCTGTTTGGATTGTGTCTATAAGCAGCTGCTGTGTTGCTTGCAATACTATAACCTGCCCCTAGATGTCGCTATGAAGCAGAGCAGTAAAAAGTGGAATAGTAAAATACTAGCTCATAGGCCCAAAACAGACATGTCATGGAGTCACAGGTATTTCTGCCCTACAGTCTTTTTCTTTTTCTTTTTCTTTTAAGCAGAATGGAAGTGAAGGAGAGGACATGAGCAACATGATAAGAGAGCATGATAAGTACTACCGCCTTCATTTTTTAATGCAAGTCTTGATGCTTTTGGCTCCTGTTGTTTTCAATCTAACTTCCCAACTGTCTTAAAAAGAAATATCTTGTTATACATATTTTCTCTCCCCACACCCCCTGATCACCCGTGCACATTTCTTTTTTTATCAGTAGTTGCTCAGGGGGTCTTGGGGCAACTGGCATTGATCTATCTGACTTCATGTATAAAGCCTGCTGCTGCCTTTGCTTGAGATAGGTAGAACATGAGTAAGATTGATTGTGTGGGTGGACAGGTGGCAAGGAGGTGGCGGAGGAAATGATTCTAAATTATGAATTTGGAGAGAGAGAGAGAGGCTCTTTCAAAATGCTAGATCTTGTGGTCATCCAATAAAATGGATTGGTAGGTAATTTGAGGCAGGCAATCAGAGGCAAAAGACATTCTCATCCTTCTGGACAAAGGGTGACAAAAGATGGACTAGCAAAGGTTGTCATACTGGTAGTAAGCACAGACAACTTTTGGGGGGAGTGGGGAGCATCAGACACATGTGTGGACATTAAGTCTGTGGGCTATTGGAGAGTTTCTCTGGCAAGTTTCAAAGATCTCAGAAGCCTGTTCTGCAGTAACTCAGAGGAAGGTCTTTACTGTAACTGCTGCCCCTGTTCTGTGCATTCCTGTTGATACATGACAGGTGCCCAATACCTGCACTTTCCAGAAACAACTGAATACATTTTTTGTCCCAATGGGGTTACCAGCTGGATAAATGGTTCTTTACCATGAGTATCTACTTATTGAGGTTTTAGTTTCATTTTAAATGTGTTTGATATTTTTGTGTTTTTATCTGTTTTTGCATGTTTGGACCTTTTAACCCTCCCCTAAAATAAATTCAGACAAGACTCAAAATTTTGGTATGGTTTTTGGCAGAATTTAGGCCTCAACTTTATTGATTACAGGAAGTGAGTGGTTGCATAGGCTCTGGTTCGACTAGGTCCCTACACTGTGGCAGGTAGCGCTGACCCAGGGTTCCAGCATAGGTCAGCCTAGGGTGAACACCTGGAACAGCAGAAAGCTGGGGTCAGGCTAGTCCACCACCGAGATGTCCCCCTGGACTCAGGCATGGGCACAACCCCTCTCAGGGTTGACCAAACCATTGAGTCCCTGGATTCCTTTAACGGAATCCCCTTCACATAGGGATGGCTAGAGCATTCTGCCACCCCTATCACCTGAACCAGAGCCTATCCACAACCTTACAAGTTGTGACAATTTGCTACGCGGGAGGTGAAACCCAAGTGGCAACAGCCAATCAGCCAAGTGGGGAAAATTCCTGCCGTGCACCCGTCCCACGACAGCATAGCAAGGTCAAGTGCAAGCCCTAAATATAGGGAGAGGTGGGCGGGTGTTCCAATGCACTGGCCCAAAGAGGAAGCTCAGGGACACGTGCATGGGCTTATGTAGGTCCCTCAATCCATTTTGCTAGTGTCCCATTGGTCTGATTGCTCCCAGCATTGAGTGACCTACCAATAGGGTGTTGTAGCTATCCAAACGCTCCCACCCACAACACAGGGTTTGCTTGCCAGGTGACACCGCAACACGTGCCCTCTTTGAGGGAGAACCCAATTTATCTTACTTGTCAATTGCCTTGAGACAGTAGTTTAGAAGGTGATTGATAAATTGGTAATGATAATGATGATAAGTTTCAATGGGCAGTAATGGATTTTCCATGTTAAGAGGCAGTACATCTTTGATTACTAAATGACCTTATGCCAAGTCAGACTGTTATCCAGCTAGCTTAGTGTTGCCTACATCAGAGGTAGCCATTGTGGAGGCATTGCCAGACTCCGATTTCCATCATCCCCAACACCTAGATGTACTGGCTGGGATGGTTACAACATTTGGGACCTTTTAGTTTAGAACAAAAGTGAGCAAGCAGTGTTGTGATATTAGTACCATATATAAAATTCTGTGTGATGTGGAGAAAGTGGATAGAGAAAAGTTTGTTCTCCCTCTCCCATAGCATTAGAAATCAGGGTCATCCAATGAGGCTGAGTGTAGGAAGATTCAGGACAGACAAAAGAAAGTCCTTCTTCACACAACAATTGCACATTTGCCATAACTTTACCCAGGTATTAAAACCTATTATGCTTTCCCAGCTCAGCTTTTTGGTTGTTTATCAGTTCATTAGCCCAGACCATCACCTCCCTCTAAGCACCTTTCAGAATAAAACAAGCAGTAAATAGTCTATAAATGTTCTGGCTCTGGCAGTCTTTCACACTGATAGTTGCCTTGAACTAAACATGGTCAATCAAGCAGCAGTGACATGCATTTCCAGTTATGTCCATTGGCAAATTAAACTGTGTGTACAATTGCCCTTGAACAAAAGTTGCCCTGTTGAAAAGAAATATGTTTCTGTTAAAGTTCAATATACAGATTTAGCAGTGGCACAGAAATTTGCAATTCCCTGGGCAGTGGCGGAGCTTCATGCTCCGGCACCAGGGGTGGGAAGCAGGCGGGGGCGGGGCTGGCGCATGTTTTGGGAGCGGGGCACGTTCTGGGGGCAGAGCGAGCTGAGATGGAACCCTATCGGGATCCCGCTGCCCAGGGCGCCCCCACGCCCTACACCCCGCCCTTCCTACGCCAGTGTCTTCTTTTTTTTGACATAATATTTATTAAAAAATTTAACATAACGAAACAAAACAATACAAACTACAATAAACATACAATAACATAATACATCAAAATAACATCTTATTATTTCTACAGAAAAAAACAACTTTCCTCACATCTTAGTTGGACTTCCTCCAGTCTCCTCCTTCTGCATCCCTTATACAGTAAATACTTTTTTTGTAACTTCCAAAATCAATATAATTCTATTCTATTTTAATCTACTTTCTAACAAAACAACTTATCCTTCTATATTTCTTGAATATTATCTAATATTTCAACCTTATCTATTTACTTAATTCCATCTCTTATACTATCATATCATCTTACATCAAAAATAACTAATCTTATACTCAAAATATATCTAACTTTCAATCTTACAATGCTCCTTTAAATACATTTAAAATTTTCCCCATTCTTTCTCCACTGTGTCGTCTCTCTGGTCACAGATCTTCCCGGTCATTTCTGCAAGTTCCATATAGTCCATCATTTTCATCTGCCATTCTTCAATCGTTGGTAATTCTTCTGTTTTCCAGTTTTTTGCTATCAAGACCCTAGCTGCTGTTGTGGCATACAAAAACCAATTCTTATGACTTTTTGTTATGTCCTGACCTAGGATGCCCAGTAAAAAGGGATCTGGCTTCTTCTTAAATGTGTTTTCAACACCTTTTTAATTTCATTATATATTTTCTCCCAGAAGTCTTTCACCTTGGGGCACAACCACCACATATGGAAGAAGGTTCCTTCCGTTTGTTTGCATTTCCAGCATTTGTTACTTTGACCATAGTAAATTTTTGCCAATTTCACAGGGGTTAAATACCACCTATACATCATCTTCATGATAATTTCTCTTAATAAACTGCATGCTGAAAACTTTAAACGCCAGTGTCCCTGGATCAGAATACGGCTGCCTGCCTTACAATGCCAAGACCAGGTGTGGACAGCCTCTTTCAGCCAGAGGTGCTCCTTCGCTACTGGGCAAACTTCCAGTTTGGGGAAAGCTGATTTACAGCTACCCAAATTACCTGATTGAGGTCTGTTAGGCAATACGTCAAGGACACACACTTCTTATGCTTCCAGGAGGAGAGATCTTGTGGTTAGCCAATGTTAAACGAGAATCAATCCTGGGAAAGACAGCATTTGAGGCCTAGCTTTGAAGCTTCTGCCAATATCACTGATTATTATCCCTTCATATTTGTTAAGATAAATAGGGTGGGGGTAGGCAGAAGGAGGAGAGAAAAGTGGAAGGATTGCAGAAAATTGGCTTTTAAATCTGGCTCCCCCCCAAGAAAGATGGTCATGCTCCGAGGTTTGCGGTATTACTTGATAAGCGGTGATTAAAACAGTAATCCTGAATTGTAATCAAAAAAGCAGCCGAGGCAGTGAAATTACTTTTTCTGCTAAGCTTCCTCCTCCCAAACCCCTTCTGAACTACAGTCCTGTACAGCAGATGATAATGGAGGGGCTTCCAGCTCCATTTAGAAATATTCAAGGCATTAATGTATAGTTTGCAAAGCCCCCTCCCTCTTCTTTCAATCCCCATCAAACAGGGACCTACAATTAGAGGATATAAGATGTTTCTCTCCATGGTTCCAATGTCAGCGAAAGAATGCCTGACATTTCCCATATGGCGCTACAATCTGATGTGTTTCTGAGATATTTTTATTTGGATCAGTACATATGTCTCCTCCTCCCATCCCAAGCCGGTATCTTCTCTCACATCTCCATGCCAGGAAAAAGCTTCACCTGCTAAATTATGGTGAATCAGAAGGCTCACTAGTACCATCTATGGCAGGGCTCAGCAAACTTTTTCAGCAGGGGGCCAGTCCACTGTCCCTCAGAGCTTGTGGGGGGCCGGACTATATTTTGGAGGAGAAATATGAACAATTTTCGCCCGCCTGCAAAGAGGCCTGAAGATGCTTCTCTTTACCTGTCCCAGTTGTCGTCCCAATAGCCGCAGTTGGGCTTCTCCAGCCAGCCAGGTGCCTTGGCGGGGCTGGAGGCTGCGTTGGCCACTGAAGACAGAAGCAGCAGCCCCGGCGGAGGAGCCACGGACAGAGGTAGGGGAACCAGGGCGTCGCCGGAGCTTTTACCCACCACCTGCTGCTGCTGCTTCCTGAGAGGCACCACAGAGAAGACAGAGCCTCCCGCCAACCCGCAAGCAGTGGCCATGGCCACTGCAACAACCCGCCTGAACACCATGGAAGGAATTAAGGAGGGAGGGAGGCAGGCAGCAGTGAAGAAAGCATGCGAGGAAGCAGTGCAGAAAAGGGGTGACGAGAAGGAAGGAAGGGCAGACTGAAGGAGAGGGAGGAGGAGGAGGAAAACACAGCAGCAGCTGGCAGCCGGCGTGACACACTCCTTCACAGCGCCGTCCTGCTGAGGCAGGCAGGCGGGTGAGCCAACTACCGCTGTCAACGGCGCCAGGCATGGGACAAGATTGCTCCATCCCTGAGGAGAAAAGCACCACCGTGTGAAGGAGAGGGAAAGAACGTGTGCGCTGGCGATCCATGTGCTGGCAATCCACGTGGCAATTCCCAGGCCACCCACGGGCCAGATTAAGAAGGCAATTGGGCCTGATCCAGCCCATGGGCCTTAGTTTGCTGACCCATGATCTATGGCACCCAAAAAAGATATCAGTAAATATCCTACAAATGCACGGGAGATTGTTCACTCTTCCCGCCGAGTTCATGTTTGCACTGGCTCAGTCTCTTCTACAATGAACACACACACTCTTTAACATGCTCACATCTCATTGGATGCCAGGAATGGACACCAGTCCTCTTTTTTTCCATTCTGAATAGAGGAGAGATGCAAAGATCTTTTCTCTGTGAGTGAGCATGGAGGTGGCTGATGTAATTGCTTCCTCGCTCCCCATTGGGAGCTTATTGGAGATGGGCATGCTGGCACCATTTTGTGCTCTTTTAGATGTGGCAGCCATTTTACGACTTTCTCAAAATTCCAAATGTGTCCACTGGCCCTAGAGGTTTGGCAACCCCCTGCTCTATACTTAAAGATGTGAGATGTAAAAAAAAGGGGGGCGAGGTTCTCTTTTGCTATGTTTGAAGCCAAAGGAAGAACAAATAAGTAGAAGGTCTTCTGAGAAGATGGAGAAAAGCTATGGGGGTAATAGAGAGAAGGCAGAACTGCTCAACACCTCTGTCTTCACTCAAAAGGAAAGCAGTGATCACAGAACAAATAATACAATGAGGTATCTGCAGCCCACAATACGGAAAAAAAAAGGTCAATGGGTCTACTCTGTATAATGCTAACACTGGATATAACCCTTTGCTGCCAGCCCAGTGTTCTTAGTCTCATATATGATCCAGAAAATATGAGCTTCTTTGACAAGTCTGTACATAAGGAGACACTGCAAACCGTACCGTCCAGAACTAATTTACTTATCCTCTTCTGAGCAATAGAGTATCATGCAAGATGTGTCGGTGCTGGGAACATAAAGTATTTCCTAACTGAAATGCTTTTAAGATACATTTCTGAGTAGTGGCCTCATCACAACTGGATTTCATGTGTGGAGATTTATTATATTCAGGTTTGCAGCAGGGCTATTTTTAAAAGTGGGTGAATCAGGGCATAAGCATTGGGGCAGGGGACACATTCCTGGGGTAGTGAGATCCAATGTGTGTGGGGGGGTCAGCCAAGGCTGCAACCCCATTACTGTAACACTGATCAGGTTGCTATCTGCTGGCTCACTGACTGAGGCTTTGACCTTCGACCTGCAGTGAAATTCGGACCACAAAAGTGCAGCCACTCTAGAGGCAAGCCTGTAGCAGCTGGCTTCATTTAGTGTTCTTTGGTGGCTAAATAACACTGTGCTGTTTTGGAGCAGTGGCAGACCAACCTTTTGGCTTTGACCTGAAGGCACAACCCCTTTGGGGTTTTTTTTTTGTTGTTGTTGTTGTTGGATATTAGGTGACAAAGTCACCTGACCTGCTCATCTTGAGAGAATGTTGTGGGGGTGTTGATGGAAGAGAATATTCCTGGGGGAGAGACAAGAGGAAAGTGTTTATCGATGCCCCAGATGAGAACTAGGTTGATTGGATCTTCCATTTTATTCTCTGTGTTCTATCATTGTGATTAGACGAGGGGTAGGGAAATTTTGCATCTGGGTTGGGGGCAGGTGGAGGATGGGTGTGGGGCTGCAATTCCTGTGATGATAGGTGGGTTCATGGGTGAGAGTGGAAGTATACAGAAGGGAGGGTGCCTGGTGCTGTTGTTGCTAAGTGCCAGGTCTTCACAACATAAAGCTTATTTCAACCATGATTTGATTGTGGATGAGGAGGTCAACTTGGTGTGGGTAGCCAAGATTTGGATGAGCTTGGTTGCCTTATGCTCAACCAGCTGTGTCCACCTGGGTTCTTAGTGCATCACCATTCCAAGTCAGAGAAGCAGAGAGGTGGGTCACTATCATCCATAAAAATTTCATCTGCCTCACCAGGAGACTGATCTGCAATGTTTGAGGGATTCCTTGCAGTGTTGAATCAGAGGGACATAACAGTGGTAGATGAAGTCCTGGATGTGGTGGAGGAGAACCCTTTCATGGTGGTGTCAGGGGACTTCAACATCCAGCCAAGCTGCTCCAGACAGGCCAGTCTGAGACTTCATGGTCTCCATAACAAGAATGCAGCTCTCTTCAATACATTACTGACTGACACATATGGTCTGATATCCCCTGGACTTGGTCTTTGCCACAAGGGGGGCTGGTAATATTCCACTGATATAGGTGGGGACTTGTTAAGAGATCATTTTTAAGATAGTTCTCTTGAGATTTTAAATTGTGGACATTTCAATCCACTGAATTTTAGATTGCCTGTTTATTTGTAGTCATGCTGTGTATTCCTCGGAGATGATTTTCTTCACACTGGAATTTGTATGCTGGTTTTGTTTATTTATTGATTTTGTTCTATGATTATCATTGCATGTTAATATATTATTGTTTGTAAGGTGTCCAGAAAACGCCCCTGTTGGATAAATAGATAAATAAGTGATGGAATTCATTATGACAGCTAGTTAGCCTCCACTTTCAAAACTTCGTTTTATGTTTTGTTTTTCTTAATGTACGTCAGTTTTGCTTTTAGAACTCATGGTTCCTGCCCCCCCCCCAGTGAATTTCATTTATTTCTAGAGCAACTGTAGTTACTTGCTGCTCATTTGTACAGACTGGTAATGAATAGTGAGCAATAAGGAGTTCCCCGGGCCACACTACTGCCTGGTTCTCATGATCTGTTCAAAGTATGCAGGGCAGGAATGTGGAGCAGCGGAGCTATTGCTCAACAATGGAGTTCTCGCTTTGCAAGTGGAAGGTCCACAGCATCTCCAGGTAGCATCTCTGGGAAAGACATGATGTTTGAAATGTTGGAGAGTCACCAGCTGTCAGTGTGGATAGTACGTTGTGTATAGACAGTGTGATGGACCAAGGGTCTAACTCGGTATAAGGCAGCTCCCTTTCCCCATGGGAAAACCATGGCTCAGTGGTAGAGCACCTGCTTTGCATGCAAAAGGTCCCAGGTTCAATTCCGTGCATCTCTGGTTAAGGCTGGGAGAGAACCCTGCTGGAAATGCTAGGTAGCAACTGCCAGTCAGTGAAGACAATACAGAGCCATGTGGACCAATGGTCTGACTCACAATAAGGCAGCTTCTTATGTTCCTAAGTACAGGACCCCACCCAGAAGAATAAGTAGGAGGGACCCCAAACGTAATAGGACCATCTGGCCAGTTTTTGAAATAAGTAAAGTAATGAACATTATCAACTTGAAGTCCAGAGTCTACAACAGCCTGCCTTAACCTGGTGACTTCCAGATGTTGTTCATTTCTCCTGTATGAGGCTGGCCTGATACTTGGATTTTATTATTAGTATTTTTGTAGGGAAGACATGAAATCCTACTTTTTTGGAAATACTGTAGGTGTCTTACCTTTAAATACATGGTGGGTGAGGACTTTTGCCTTCTTTATCGGAGGTGGGAAAGGTTGAAGGTATTGCTTTGGCTTCCCTATCCCTTTCCTTTTTAACATAATTTTTTTTAAAAAAAAACCCTGACCAACTCATATTTGACAGTAAGATCCCACTCAGATGAAGGTTTTCAGCTGGGCTGAGCATCAGTAACTACTTTGGGTAATTTCTATCTATCTACCATCTATCTACAACACTTTTACACCACGCTTTAGCCAAAAAAAACTCTCAGAGCAGATTACAGAAGCAGCTCAGGCTCACAATCTAAAAAGTCAGGACACATGACAAAAAAGTGACTGTTCTTCAAGTTACAGCTAACAGCAGTGGTGGTTCTGGCTGCCTTTGCGTTATAAAGGACGGCTCCACATTGGAAGTGCTCTTTCCCACATCAAATCAGATCCAGGAACAGAGCAGGCAACAGTGTCCAGGCCAGCAGGGCAGGGCAAGGGCCTGAGTCTGGAAGGCAGTTAGAACCCTCACAGGGGAGAACCTGATGGAGCTTGTCCTTCTCCCTTGCTCACATCAGTGGTGATTCTGGCTGCCTTGCCCTCTGCAGAAGCACCCCTGCTCCCCACAGATCAGATCCAGGAACACCGCAGGCAAGAAAACCCAGACCAGAAAGAAAAGGGGCAGTTCTTGCCACACAGTTCTTCCCTCAGACAGCTGACTTCAAGAAACATCCCAAGAACTGCCCTCCATTTCCTATCCTTACAACAGACAAGTCAGCGCCAATTGTCAGTAGAAAGGACAGCGCCCCATTCTTCGTTTAATCACCAGTTCTTACACTGGGCAGCCATAAGAGTCTTCTCTTTGTTTCATCTTGCCTTGATTTTGTGTAATCGCTTTATGTGTTTCAATTTGGTTTCCCACCTTGAGCATGCTGGTGCAGGGGAGGGGAGGGGGAGAGAAAGAGGAATTTCTCTCCCCCTCCCCTCCCCAGTTGTTACCCAAAATGCATTGTTCTGCTGCCCCCCCCCAAGATATAGCATGCTGAGGATGTTCCTTGGTTGACATACATCAGTTTAAACACACTTGAGCATTTGATGAATTCAAGGACTGATTAGCAGTTCCCCAAGACAGCCTCTGGTTCACATTCTCTCCTTGTCTCCTCTCTCTCCCTCCCTTTCTCTCTTTTGCATGGTGCTCAGTCACAGTGTTTAAATCCCCCACTAACTCTGTGTTGCGCCTTCCAGATCTTTGCCTAGACTCAAGAGAAAGGACAAAAAGATAAACATCGCCTGTCTAAGAACAAGCAATCCATAGTGATGGACGCCAAGCAGATCACCTAGCTAATCTCGACTTGTCCCACTTTAGCGCCGGCTTTTCACAAATAACTATCGATTCCCCCGCTTGCCGAGTCACAAATCCTCATCTAATTCTCAGAGGGAAAGCACAGTGGAAAGGAGGGAAGAGGAGTTGTGTTCTTCCTCCGTTGCAATCTCTTGTGAAAATCTCTCCAGCAATATTATCCCCTTCCGTCTCTCTCTGTCACTTAACTGCAGTTGTATAACTCCCCACCACCTCCACATTCAGAGTCAAGTACACCCCACACCCCTCACATTTCCTAAATCTTCTCCTTCCATTAACCTCTGGAAGTAAACCAAAGAGGCTTGCAGCAGCAGCAGCTGCTGCCAGGGATGAGGCTGGAGAAGTTAAGGCTAGAGGTGGAGGCGAAAGGGTGGAGTAATGAGAAGACCCTTCAATTCTGTTTCTTCACTGTAGAGATGGGAACTTTTTGGGACCCAAGGGTTGCATTCCCTTCTGGGGGACATACCAGGGGCCATAGGCTAATTTAGATGCACATACAGGCATCCCTTCCTACGCTCCCCTACAGGCAGACAAGAGGCATTACCAGAGTTCAAAAACATGCAAGGAGTATGTGAAGTAGGGTTGGTGAGTTTTGTGGCCTGGTGAGAAGCTGTGGTTAGGGAAAGAGGGATGCAACTCTTCCATTGGAAGAGTAGGCTATATTTCATCCAGACGTTGCCCACATCCTCTCCACCCATCCAAGCAAGGAAGAGGCAATATCACAGTGCAAGGACACACTCACGCCAGGCAAAAGCACTCAAGGAGGGAGCAGAGCAGGGACAATGGTGGGTGTGGCCTGAGAAGAGGGGACGTGACCTAAGGAGAGTCCTGAGGGGCTGAATAGAGAGGTCCAGAAGAGGGGCCCTTTCAGCCTTTCAGTCTTCAGCAGGGAGGAGGGTGCGGACAAAGCGATAATTAATTGTGTCTGCCTGCCATTGTCTCTGGCGGTATCCTCCCTTGGCATCTGCCCTACCAGTCCCAATGGGCACCAGACATCACAGCTTCTGAGAGTCACAAGCCAGAGGCAGTGGCGGAACTTCATGCTCCAGCACCGGGGGGGGCAGAGAGCAGGCGGGGCGGGGCTGGCGCACGTCCTGGGGGCATGGTGCACCACCCACAGGGGCGTGGCGTGCATCCTGGGGGTGTGGCATACTGCCTAAGGGGGCGTGGCGCCCAGCGCAGGCAGGGGGGCAGCCGCGATGGCTGCACTCCTCTTCCTCCACCAGTGGCCAGAGGTAGGCAGAGCCAGAGGCAAAAGTGAGCAGGGCAACAAATGCAAATTTTAGTTTTGTACAGGAAGCTAGTTTCTACAGACATTCACTCACACTTTGTCCTCCAGACAGGTAAGCAAGAGGCATTAACAGATTTCAAGGATCCATTCCAGCCAGGCAAAGCTACTTGGGAGGGGGTGAAGCAGTGCCAGTGTGAGGTGTTGTTTGTGGACAGGGGAGACAGCCTGCAGAGAGTTCTGAGAGCCAGATGGTGTGGGCTGGAGGGCCTCATTCCTCCTCTTCTCTCCCTAGCCCAAAGATCGCTGCCCCTGGTGTACTGGATCCTTTCCAAATATGAAGGCAGGAAGCAGATTTTTGACTTAAAATTAGGAGCCATTTCCTAATGGCAAGCTGAACAGTGAAAAGGTGAACAGTCTACTTTGGTGGGCTCTCAGGAAAAGGGTCATAGCTCAGTGGAAGAGTATCTGCTTTGCATGCAGAAGGTCCCAGCTGCAATCCCCACCATCTCAAGGTAGGACTGGGCGAGAATCCTGTCTGAAGCCTGGAGAGTCACTGCTAGTCATTGTAGACAATACCTGTACATAGCTAAACAGACCAATGGTCTCACTCAATATTAGGCAGCAACGTGGAGGCTGGATGGCCATCTACCAGGAATGCTGTAGGTGCATCCTACATTGCAGATTCTGCAATGAGTCAGGGGTTGGATTAGATGGCTTCTGGGGTCTCTTCCCACTCTGCAACTCTATGATGGCTCAACTTTTCAAGTCACTCTTCAGTTCCTTTTGCATTAGCCTGCCTCAGCACACAGTTAAGAATTACAGGAGATGGGGGGGGAGGAATCCAAATTGTTTAATTCCTATGGCCCTCTCTGCTGAGCATCCAAACTTCAGTTTAATGCGGCCCCTGTTGGCAAAGGCTGTGAAGATTGTTCACCGCATCCCAAGCTCTCCTTAGTGACATACCAAAGCAGCAGATCTTCAGAAACTGCTTGCCCCAGGAGGGCATACTTTCAGCATCAGACTCACTTGCAAAGGCAATTAGATGTAAGCACATCCACTCCAGCTCATTATAGACACAAGTGTGCTTTTAAAAAAAAATTAATAAGAAAAAAGGGAAGAGAAATAGAAAGGTTTCTCAGGACCAAACTATACCATATGCAATAGGCAGTTCAGCTATCCTTCCTCCAAGAATTTGAAATGAAAAGTGTCTACAAGAGGCTGAAAGATGGAGCAGAAGAAAAATGAAAAGAGGAGCTGCTTAGCCCCTTCCCTTCTTACTGTTCCCAGTAGCTTTTCACTTTGCAGAGGGAAAGGTACAGTATTGGGTACTTACATTTTTATCCCCTCCTCAGCAGAAAGAAAGAAGGAGCTTCTAGGACAGTAGAGAACACTTTTCAGTCTGAGAGCCACATACCCATGTGGACAACCTCCTGGGAGCCATATTCTAGTGCTAGAGGGGGCCAGAGGAGAAAGTCAGCAGGATAATGGATGTGACTCTGAACTTTGGACATTAGGCTACATTTCAACCACAGGAAAGTTGCCTGGTTCTACACACACTCAAAACTCTACTCATTGAGGGAGCTTGTGAAAGGTCCTAAACATGGGTCACCAACGCAATCACATTGAGCACCAAGATGCCTGCCAGTGCCTCCTATAGCACCCATGAAAGGGTTCACTGAATATCTCCTCACAAATACATAGAATTGTAGAGTTGGAAGGGACCACAAGAGTCATCTTGTCCAACTCCCAGCAATGCAGGAAACTCAGCTAAAGTACCAATGACAAATGGCCCTGCGAGCTCTGCTTAAAAATCTGCAACGAAGGAGAGTTCTGCACCTTCTGAGGAGGTCGGTTCCACTGTCAAACAACTCCCACCACCAGAAAGTTCTTCTTGATGTTTAGTCAGAATTTCCTTTCTTGTAACTTGAAGCAATTGGTTTGGGCTGATTGGGAATGGGTTGCCCTTTTTCTGTTTGTTTGTTTTTTAAAGATGTATCAACCATGCAGCCATGTTGTGTTATGCCACACACCCTGCAGTAGCCATTTTGTGCTATGCCACAATCTCACAGCAATCATTTTGTGACTGGTGCCCATGGCACTTTCTGAAAACTCCAAATGTATCCACTGCCCCTAAAACGTTGTTGACAACCCTTGCTTATTCCAAAAAAGTGTTAAGCTGACAGTTGACGGTCACTCCTTATGGAAATCCATCCATCACAGATATACCTCATTCTAGGGACAGATTCAGTTGAACATGAGGGACTGTTAGAGGCAAAACTTGAACCTTCTGAAAATATCCCTCAGGGGTGGCCTTCTTAATCTATTCTGACAAATGCAGCAAGCAGTTCTGTGGGACTTTATGTTGCAATGCTTTTGTTTTTCTTTAAGGTGCCCTAAGACAATGCATTCTCTAGCAGAAATGATGCTGTGCCTTGACCTGTACATTGGCTTGGAGCCCAGAGCGCTGGTGGTTTTGGACCAGAGCATTGATAAGGCAGCTGGATCAATTACAATTTGAAAAGGCCTCCATAAGAGCCTTTCACGTGACAAGTTTGGGGAGCAAGGAGGCACAGTTGTTCCACATTGATGAATATGCCATCCAACCTGCACACACATACCAACCTCCCCAGTGGATCTATGATGGATCTATTATTCAGTCACACCATTTCCCCTCCCTCAGTATTATTTACCAGGATGCCAGAGGGAGAGGGCTCCATTTGTAACCTGAAGACCTCCCCATGGCCTCTGTTTCTGGTCCTCAGCATATGGTGGTGATGGTATACATCTGGACCTCATCCAAACTACAGATTAACTTCCTGGACACAAATAGGATGCTCTGAAAGTTAGTCTATTTCCTATGGGTCATCTGCAGAGGAGACTGGGAGGTTCAACCCATTACTACCCCCTACCCCCTAAATTCTGGGAATTGGAGATGGCATTTAAAGGGACTCAGAGATGGATAGTGGAAAAGGAAACGATGTCGGCAGGACACACTTTGCAATATCACATAGAAAATAACCTCCACTAGTTATATGAAATGGTGACAGTTCCAGGTCTACAGAAGGTAAAGGTCAGGAGCGGGGAATCTGTGGCTCTCCATATATTGCTGGACTCCAGCTCCAGCTGCCCAATGGTCAAGGCTGGTGGGAGATGTAGTCCGGGGACATTTGGAGAACCAGTTCTCCACCCCAGGTATAAGTGCTAGTTATCAGGAATGTCTAGGGTTAGAAATGGGGGTTCATATGCTTGTGTGCTACTGCTATTTGCTGAGAGCCACACAGGTTACATGTTGCAAAGCTCCCTGGGTGGTGAAGTGTTCCTAGACTCTGTAGTGACTCTGCCCACCCATGTTGGCTATTGGCTTCCCTTGACCTAAAAGGACTATAAAATCTTCCAGGTTGGACTGAAGCTTTGCCTGGGCAACAATGCAGTCTTCACAGAGCTGGGTTTCTGGCTGCCTGTGGCCCAGCACTGATCCTAACTTTCTGAAGGTCACTATCCTGAGCATTACAGACTATGTTCTGACTGACTAATTGATTGTGGTCTCTTCCTCCCCTCTACGCCTGTCACAATTGAATGTGAGTTTCATCAACTTCTAGCTAAGTTTCATATGTCAGGGTCTGGGGAGACTCTCTTACCCTCTTTGCATCAAAGGAAGAGAATGAAACTCCATTAGATGTTTATGAACTGTATCAATAAAACGGTTTGCAATTATCCTTGAGGTTTTATTGCCCTAATTATTGATCTTCCCTCCAAGCAAAAATGAACTCCTAATGAACACAACCGGAGCAAATAAATGCTTTTTAAAAAAACACCAGATGGTGCCCAACTAACCTTGCCTACTGCTAGAAACTACAAAGAAAACCCAAATTGCACCTTTTACACCAAGGTCGAGGAAACTGTGGCCTTCCAGATGTTGTTGGAGTCCAGCTCCCACCATTCCTGACCACTGTCATGCTGCTTGATGGGAGTTGGAGTCCAGCAACAATTGGAAGACCACATGTCACCAAGGATGCTAGCTAGTGCTTTCACCAATCAGAGTAGGCAATTTAGGGCTCTAGAAATGAAATTAAGAACACAAAAAGAGCCAAGCCAATCAGCCATCTAGTCCAACATTCAGTTTTTATAGTGGCCAACAAGATGCTTGTAAGACCTCTCCAAGCAGGACCTGAGAGCAACATTCTTCTCCCCACTTGTGATTCCCAGCAACTGGCATTCAGAGGCTTATTGCCTCCAACAGTAGAAGGAGGACATAAGACATTGTGTCTAGTAGCTTATCATCCATGAATTTGCCCAATCATTTTTTTAAAAAACCATCCAAGTTGGTGGCCATCCCTGCCTCTCATGGGAACAAATTCCATAGATTAACCATGTGCTCTGTGAAGAAATTCTTCCTTTGGTCTGTCCTGAATCTTCCAATATTCAGCTTCCTTGGATGTCCCTGAGTTTCAGTATTATGAGAGAGGGAGATAAACTTTGCTCTATCCATTTGTAATTGGTTGTAAAATGCAAATTCCAGAGCAAAGCAAGTTTATGTTTATTAGAGATGTGCAAATGTGGTTCATTCTGCAGAGATCAATTCTAACCGACAGCTCAAGAAACATCCACTGAAGATGCTCAAGATGATGGACTCCTTCTCATACTGAAGGTCTTCTAACAAAGGCTGGATGGACAACTGCTGGGGATGCTCTAGTACTAGGATTCCTCTATCAAGCAAGGTGTGTGGTGTGAACTAGGTAGCCTACAAGACCCTGTCCAATTCTATGAATTTAATTATTTAATTACTATTAGGAATTTTGTGAAAGGTATGGAGATGCCTCAGAATTGCTGGTACATCAAAGAAAACCAGTGCCAACAATAATTTTAAAAACTCCCCAAGCATTCCATGAACAGCCTATGAATTCTAAGCAATGTTGACCCTAGCTAATTCCTCTAAACTAGACACAATGGTTTCAATCCATACAGCAGAGTGTGGAACTATTTCAGAATGAGGTTCATGTTCTAATCTGGGCAACCTTCTGGGAAGTGGGTAGAACCAGAGGCAGAAGTGGATAAAGCAATGAGTGTAAATTTTACCCTTGTATGTACATGAAGGAGTGTCTCCACCCACATCGTTCAGCTCAGACCCTGAGGTCCAGCTCATAGGGCCTTCTGGTGGTCCCCTCACTGCAAAAAAGTGAAGTTACAGGGAACCAGGCAGAAGGCCTTCTTGGTAGTGGTACACACCCTGTGGAACAACTCTCCCATCGGATATAAAACAGTTAAGCAACTATATGACTTTCAGAAGAAAGTTCAGGGAAGTTTTTAATATTGGTTATGTTTTTACATTCTGTTGGAAACCGCCCAGAGTGGCTGGGGCAACCCAGTCAGATGGGCAATGTATAAGCAGGCCTTTATTTCAGGGGGAACTCACGGGAACTTGGCCCTCTCAGGTGGGTTCTGGCACCTCTGAGGTGGATGCCATTGCCATTCTAAGAGAACGAGGGAGGTGTTTGTGGTTAGTTCCTGCACCTCTTTTTCTGGAAAAATAGCACTGTTTGTTTACTTACTTACTTACTTACTTACTTACTTACTTACTTACTTGCCACATATACTCGAGTATAAGCCGACCCAAATATAAGCCGAGGCACCTAATTTCACCACAAAACTGGGAAAACTTATTGACTCGAGTATAAGCCGGTTCACCACACCACAAACCTCCTGGCTGCTTTCGGGCTGCTCGTTCCTCCTCTGACGCAGACAACAGAGGGGCTTCTCTCCCCCCCAGCCCCTCCCATCCCCCTGCCTACCAAGAGGAAGAGGTTGGTGGCGGCAGCAGTGGAGGAAGAACAAGCAGCCCAAAAGGGCTGCTTTCAGGCTGCTCGTTCCTCCACCGCCGCCACCGACAGCGGCAAAGGTGGTGGAGGAGGAAGGAGCAGTCCAAAAGGTGGGACCCTCACTTGAGTATAAGCCAAGGGGGGCTTTTTCAGCATAAAAATGTGCTGAAAAAGTCGGCTTATACTCGAGTATGTAAGTACTTACTTACTTACTTACTTACTTACTTACTTACTTACTTACTGGATAGTTTCTACCTGGGCTGTGAGCAGACCCTCTCCAACTGCTGTGCGTCCTCAATCCACCCCTTTCAGGCTGTTCTGCTCCAGACCAATCTGGGGACTGTCTTCTCTGCCCCACAGAAGGCAGATTGCATTTAAGAGGGGTTCAACAATGGATCCAATGACAATGGTTGATCGCTTGGGGTCTTAAAGCAGAGACTAAACAGCCATCTGATGTGTGGGGGGGGAGGGGGGAAGTGTGTGTGTGAGAGAGGGGGGGGAGGGAGGGAAGCCCTGTATTTCCTGTACTTGGCAAGAGTTGACCTACACGCCCCTCCAAATTTATGAGTCCACTTTATAAGCCCATCAGAATAACAGATATTTGGCTAGAAGGGTTTTTTTAAATAAAAAATATAATAAAACAACATAGAATAGAGTCCTCCAGAATGTGATTGTTTTCATCTTAGATACAGACATCTGTCTAGCATTTGGCTCTGGTGATACAGAAAGTATGAATTTGCTTCTGTACCCTGAGAGCTAACAATGCCATCTCTCTCTCTCTCTCTCTCTCTCTCTCTCTCTCTCTCTCTCTCTCTCTCTCTCTCTCTCTCTCTTCCCCCTCCCATTTATTCATCTCAGCATCCTCCATGAGAGCTAATGGGATTTCTGGGCTTCCTTCTAGGAGGAATTTCAGATGATTGCATCCTGCATGAGGTACTGGGTGGTTTAGCATCAGTGGCATCCTGTGCATTGCATCCTCCACTTCTTGTTCAGATTCAGGCAAAAGGGCACATGCTGTACAGTTGGAAATTTTAAAAATGCAGTTTGTGCATTCTAATTGTATCATCAGCACTGCTAGGCTCACTTGGTGCTGCCTGGTGCTCAGATAATTTGAAATAAAAACTGGGCTCTTCTTTATAAATAAAATAAAATAAAATAAAATAGATGCATGCTTCCCAACCTATCCAGCACCCCTCTACAACAATCAGCAATCTTAATTTGTAGATTTTCAGGAGTGATCAAGTCTCCAACACAGCTGCTTTGCATCCATGGCTCCCTTTGAAGATTTATTGATGTTCAATTCACCAGTGAACACACTGGGGAAATGGAAGTGACAGTGGACAAAGAATGCATAGCTCAGTGGTTGAACACTAGCTTTGCAAGCAGAATGTTCCAGGTTCTATCCCCGGGATCTGAAGGGAGGGCCAGGAAAGTCTTTGGGCTGAAATCTCAGATTGCTGCTGGCAATCACTGTGGACAGTACTGACTTAGATGGACTGATGGTCTGAGTCAGGAAAATGCAGCTTTCTATGTTCCTAACTCCAACAGTTAGAAGTGCTGCAAAGTCTGCTATCATATTTGTAAAAGTGGCTAGGTTATGTAACTGGGCTGCCTGCTGTTGTTAACTGCCTGCAGTTGTATTTTGTTTAATATTTAAAATGCATTGATAAAGGCCTTACCAGTAAGCATTATTTCTCTGCTGCTGTGGCAAACTCTATGGAATGCCACCAGCTAAAGATGCCAGCAAAGCTTACTAGGGTGGGCTTAAACCCAGGTTTTTGGTTTCATAAATCTCACAATAAAGAAGGAGTGAGCTTTACAAGTGACAGGAGCAGCTGGAATGCAAGCAGATAGCTTTGGGATTTGTGTGAGTGAGCAATCTAAGCCTCAGCATCAACCTTTGCAATGATGTGCCCTCAGACTCTGGACTGACTCTGTCCACCCAGGCTGGTCATTGGATATTCCTGGACAGGAAGGAGGATAACAGGTTTCCTGTTCCAGTTGTGTCTCAGCTGTGCACATATGGTCTACCTGAGCTTTAGGGTGTCCCTATATCCTTTGAGATTCCCTATCCATTCTGAAGGAAATCAGCCCTGAGTGCTCACTGGAAGGACTAATCCTGAAACTGAGGCTCCAATACCTTGGCCACCTCATGAGAAGAGAAGACTCCCTAGAAAAGACCCTGATGCTGGGAAAGATTGAGGGCAGAAGGAGAAGGGGATGACAGAAGACGAGATGGTTGGACGGTGTTCTCGAGGCTACCAACTTGAGTCTGACCAAACTTCAGGAGGCAGTGAAAAACAGGCGCGCCTGGCATGCTCTGGTCAATGGGGTCACAAACAGTCAGACACGACTGAACAACAATAACAAATATCTTTTGGTTGCTCTTTGGCCATGACTATTAGCTTTCTCTCCAGTTCCTACTTAAGGCTTCATCCCTCAACTCCACACTCACCTCCAAAAGGGCTTTGTAAAGTTGGTAAGTTCAGGAAAGGTCCATCAAAAGGATCAAGGGGATGGAGTGAACCCCCTAAGAAGAAAGGTTGCAACATTTGGGACTTTAAGAGAAAAAGCAAGCTTGAGGTGACATGATAGAAATTTGTAAAAAAAAATATATGCATGAATTGTGGAGAAAAGTTTTTCTTCCTTCTCTCCCAATACTAGAACTCATGGACATCCAATGAAGCTGAAAGTTGGAAGATTCAGATAAAAAGAAGTACTTCTCTGTGCAGCACATAGTTAAACTATGGAACTTGCTCCTACAGGAGGCTGTGATGGCCACCAACTTGGATGGCTACTAACCATGATGGCTATGCTCTGCCTCCACAGTTAGAGGCAGTCATGTTTCCAAATACCAGTTGCTGGAAACAAAAAGATGGGGAGAGTGTTCATGTGCTCACATCCTGCTTGTGTGTTTTTCCCAGACATCTCGTTGGCCTCTGTGAGAACAGGATGCTGAACTAGATGGTCTGATCCAGAAGGCTGTTCTTATATTCTTATGCCTGGGCAAATCCTAGTTTCTGGCTCGTTTCTGACTGCTGCCTATGACTCAGCCAAGGCAACAGGCTGCAAATATTTTCAACACTTTGGATTAAAAGCTGAGCCAGAGTGGAGTTACCAGATTATTCACCCATCACTCAGTCCCCCCTCTACCTAGTTACCTACCCAAAACCCTTTCCCCCTTTAAATCACACTTACTGGACAGTACTGTATGAGCAGCAACACTAATGGAGCTCCAGTCCCAATAACAGAAGAGGGAAGTCAAGAGTTCATCTCTCTTTTCTCTTTCGCCTCCTCTGTTATCTGGTAAGTGACTAGAAGAGGAGGAGGTAAATCTTTGGTAGCACTTGGGAGTCATAGTTCTTCTAAATAGCCCTTGGAAAAAAACTATAGTGCTGAAGGGATAATGGAGCTTGACCTTCTGGTATGCTAGTAGATGAAGCACTCCCATTGTTCCTGCTCTCACCACATCCCTTGATAAGTATGATTGAAACCAGGGGCAGGGAACCTGTGGCCCTGCAAATGTTGCCCCAGCTCCCATCAACTCTCACCAATGAGAATGCTAGGAGGGACTGATGGGAGTTGGAAGTCCAACTACATCTGGAGGCCACAGGTTCCTCAGCCTTGATTTTAATGGAAAGAGGTAGGAATTGAGAGAGAAAGGGTGGGTGATTTCTGAAGTCAGATTTCCCCCAGAATATAAAACAAGCTATTTTCTCTGTGTGGGAAATAATATTTCTAATATTCGTTTCAGTTCAGTTTGTTGGGAGATTACCCCTTACTCATCCAAACCATTTCAAAGATGTCTTCAATTTTAAAGAGTTAACAAAAAGGAAAAGTATTAGCTGTTCAAACCCATCACAAATCAGACAAAGAAGTAACAGGATGCTATTAATTCCATCATAAAATCAGGTTTACAATTTATTCTAAGTTTTGCCTCCCCCAATGACACAACACTCTAATAACCTCTCATACCCACACAAAGAAAGTATTCAAATCAGTTATTATCATACCAGATCTCATCTTTCCCCAAAGCAACTGGCTAATTTGACACTGCTTACTGAGGCGTGGTGGGTGGGTGCTGAGCTGCCTAAACCTGATGCTGGAGATGTGTGTATCCTGATGTTTTACAGAACACCTGAGCACACCCTTGGCCTGCTCATGGGCAGAAGGTGCTGCTACTCGTCAATCACCCCCTGCCCAGCCTTCTTTCCTGTCACTGCCTTCCCACTCATCTGTGATGGGGGTGGGGAGAGAAATGAGGAGCAACATTTTCATGATTTTATGTTAATGGGGAGAGAGCACTTTGTACATACTGTGACTTTGCCAGTTTGACAGGCTCATGGTGAAAGATAATTACTGTTCTTAGAAATGCTGTGAAGCCTGTTACAAGTTAAGCATTGGCTGGGTCAGGCCACTGCATTTAAGGACCAGGCCTGCACAACTCTTCCTCTTCACTAAAAAGAGAAAACGGCATAAACCAAGCAGGTTTGCTAGACTGTCTAGTCCTGTGTACAGATTTCCAAGTTCACATAATGTTTTCTGCGCATAGGAAGGAAGAGCCTGTACATCTGATCTCTTCACCACAGAATAATAACAGTAATTAGCTGCTTGACTGAAGCATGAAATGACAAAAGGTGTCGATTCTCAGTGCCAGAAAAATAACTTTGAGGCAGGGGAAACCGGGAAACAACTGGTTCTGAACTGAAGTTTCAACTCCCTCTCAACAACATCGTGGTATACTATTTCATTTTCCCATTCATAGGACTAATGTTTTCATGTCTGTGGCTTTCTAACACTTAGGCAAAATCTGGCCCTGGTTTGTTTGTTTTTTATTTCTTGGTCCTGGCAAACCTCTATCCGTATTTGTCAGGAACCTCTGTGACCCAGATCCTACAAAGACCTCTTCTGAGGAAGAAGTGTGGGACTCTACAAAGAACCCGAGTACAGCTGAGGATCTAAAAGAACCTGCAATAGTCCCAAGGCAGACTGGCTGTCCCACCTGTCCTTGCTAATAACCCCTATGGCCACAGCCCAAGCCCAATTTGCTCCTCAGGCCTTAAGACACATCCCCAGAGGAAAGCCCAGAGACAATGTAGGAACACCAGCTTGGTTGCCAGAAGGCTCTGTTGTCAGGGGTCTACTCAGGAGGAAGCATCTACTCAAGGAGAGGTCTATGATCTACTTGTTGACCCAGCAGGTAACCAGGAAGAAGAACAGTCAGTAGCAAGGATATATATCTGAAAGGTGTAGGTTACATCCATACCTTGCTAGAATCCAGACCATATGAGAATTGTTGGCCATAAAATGGCAGATCAAACTGCCAATAATGCATTAGGACACTAGATCATTGGCACTGGGTTGCCTTTGTCCTCTCTGGAAGTACAATGTTGGGCTAAGTCAGGCGTGATGAAGGTTTGGCCTGCTATATGTTGATGAACTTCAGCTCTCATCGTCCCTGGCTGTTGACCATGTTTGCTGAGACTGATGAGTGTTGTAGTTCAGCAACATCTGGCAGGCCAAATCTTCCCCACCTAGGTGAAGTGGAAGCTTATTAATGAATGGCAGAGGTGGTTGGATACGGGTCTTCACATATATTATCCTGCAGTGATTCTTATTATCTTTTGAAAAGTTGATTATTATTATTATTATTATTATTATTATTTACTATTATTTATTAAACATGTATGCCACCCTTCATCCATAGCTCTCAGGCTGGTTCACAATACATTATGCCTGTAATATAATAAAAATAGTAATTTATTATTTATACCCTGCCCATCTGGCTGAGTTTCCCTAGCCACTCTGGGCGGCTCCCAATTGAGTATTTAAAACAACACAGCATTAAGTATTAAAACTTCCCTAAACAGGGCTGCCTTCAGATGTCTTTTAAAAATAGGATAGCTGCTGATTTCCTTAACAAATGACGGGAGGGAGTTCCACAGGGCAGGCACCATTACTGAGAAGGCCCTCTGTCTAGTTCCCTGTAAACTCGCTTCTCACAATGAGGGAACCGCCAGAAGGCCCTCGGCGCTGGATCTTAGTGTCTGGGCTGAATGATGGGGGTGGAGACGCTCCTTCAGGTATAAAGGACCAAGGCTGTTTAGGGCTTTAAAGGTCAGCACCAACACTTTGAATTGTGCTCGGAAACGTACTGGGAGCCAATGCAGATCTCTGTATTTCAGCATGGCTGTCTTTTGGCTTGAGAGTGCCCTTGGCATAGTGACCTCTGATGCCCCCTCATCTATAATGGTCGACCCCCATGACCTCTGGCTGGCTTACCTGGCAGGTGCTCTGAAAGTGGGTCCCTCAGAAATGGGTCTCGAGGCCACAACCGGTGAGTTGCAGGAAAGCTGTTCCCACCATGCTGGATTCCAGCTTAGGCAGACCATGTCAAGAATTTATCTTGCCCAGGTGCAATTACCCTTGTGCTGATTTGATTAAACAGCAAAGCCAGGTGTTGTTAATCAGGTTCTTGTTAGTAAGCTTGTGACTGGGTTGGCTGGCTGCCAGACTTTTATAGTTTGGTATAAATACCCTGTTAGTTTAAACTGCCAGCACACTACACCATACTTTCAGACCTGCTGCTTGAATCTGGTTGGGGGGTTCCAAGATTGTATTTTACTCCCTCTTGCAACTCTGGCTGTGTGTATTTAGATATTAGCTTTGCTTGTTTTTAACCTCTTAGCTAAAAGTTTGTGCAATTCAGAACTTGCCTATTTTTAAAAAGCAAATCTTTATATTTAGCTTGTCTGGGTTGTCAATTCAATGTTGCTCCATACTAGTTTCAGTTGCCTGTAATTGTCTTTTACTGGAAATTATTACTTTTTTTGTTTTCTGTGTTGAAAAGGTCTCTCTCTCTCTCTCTCCTCTCTCTCTCCTCTCTCTCTCTCTCTCTCTCTCTCTCCTTGACATGTTGGCATAAGTGCAGAGATACAAACTGAGAAAATGATAGTCCAGGGAAGGCATCAGCCATTGATCCTGCTTGGCACTGTGACCCCAGCATGTGGCTAAGAATGCCAGGTGTTGGTGCCAATCTTAGAGAAGGAATGATGAGTTATCTAAGGCCACCTAGTGAATTTCATGCCAGGGAGATGATTCAAAGCGAGGACTTCCTGATATATAGTGACTACAAGACTTAGCTATAAATTACCAGCTCTGGGTTTCCTTGGTGCCCCAACAAGTCTTACTTCACTCCACTGAAGGACACAGTCCAAGGGCACACCCACTGATCTTAAAGCGGAGGTGAACATATGGAAGAACAGCTGGCTCTTTGTTACGTTGTGCACTAATATCCCCACCTAGAATTCTGCTACCAATTCCCAAAATCTCCCTTGTGCTGCTCTCCCCCTGGATTATTGCTGTTTGACTAATGCTCAGACTTCACTCAACCATCCCTCATTTTCTTTCAGCAAAGATAACTTCTAAACTCTTACCTGTGACTAGGACTGAGCCCACAGTGTTCTTACAGGAAGGCACTGTCCCATACAGATAGATGCTGGAGGTGGAATGTTGGAAATGCCTCATTGAGGCATAAGATGTGGGCATGTCCTGTGATAGTCTTTTTCGTTAGAAGTTGTTGGCCGTATCAGTTTTGTAGTACAAATCCTAGATATCTACAGACATTCCAATGCTTTTAAACCATATTCCTGCAGTTTGAGGATTAATCGCAGGGCAACAAAAGTGGGTTTTGCAATCCCTTATGGCCACCAAGAGACTTTGAACTTGGAATAATAAACACCCACCATCTGTATGCAAAGGTCTGAAGACCTAACTGCCCTTGCTACTTTTCAACATATTTCTTATAAACTTCAATTTTGTGTGAATGCCTATCTGGACATTTGAAGGTCACATATCAATGTGTGTATTTAAATTAAGATGGATGTATAAATGGTTAATGCATTCTTAATGTGAGCTGATGGGGTTTTTCCCCCTTAACTTTTTATCTCTCTCTCATTTTCCTAACTTATTTTTTTCCTTCACCCCACCCCTTTCTTGCTAAATTGCAATTTTAAAAATCAGTGATAATATACTGACTAAAGCTGACTAAAATGTATTGAGATGACCATTGGCTATAAACAATAAAATCGACTGATGGGCTAAAATGCATTTCAAATTTCTAAGAGTATATATATGGTGGGACAACTATGTCTTGGGGGCAGATATCATCAGCATGACTTAAAGATGGACATATCACTCTATTTTTGATCCATGTCAGTTTCGAATGTGTTCATTCAAAGTTTGTTCCATCCAATTTTCTCATTTATCTGTGATTTTTAAGAAGAAGAAAAGAAAAAGAAAATGCTCCAAACGTTAATTGAGGAAGGGCTGTAGCTCAGTGATAGAGCATCTGTTTTGCATGCAGATCTGATCTTCCATTCCTGGTGTCTCCAAGAAGGACTGGAAGTGTTCCCTGCCTGAAACACTGGAGACCTGCTTCCAGTCAGTGTAGATAGTACTGAAGCTTTAGTTTTCCCAGTAGTGATGTATGGAAGTGAGAGTGCACCATAAAGAAGACTGATCACTGAAGAATAGATGCTTTTGAATTATGGTGCTGGAGGAAACTCTTGAGAGTCCCATGGACTGCAAGAAGATCAAACCTATCCATTCTGAAGGAAATCAGCCCTGAGTGCTCACTGGAAGGACAGATCCTGAAGCTGAGGCTCCAATATTTTGGCCACCTCATGAGAAGAGAAGACTCCCTGGAAAAGACCCTGATGTTGGGAAAGATGGAGGGCACAAGGAGAAGGGGATGACAGAGGGCGAGATGGTTGGACAGTGTTTTAGAAGCTACCAACATGAGTTTGACCAAACTGAGGGAGGCAGTGGAAGACAGGAGTGCCTGGCGTGCTCTGGTCCATGGGGTCATGAAGAGTTGGACACGACTAAACAACAACAGGTTTGACTTAATGGTCAGACAATATAAGGCAGCTTCCTGTGTTCTCCACTAAAATAAGATGGGTCACTGGGGAAGGGCTATAGGTCGGGGCAGAGTAGCTGTTGTGCATGCCAAATGCTCCAGGTAACTTCAGGTAGGGCTGGGAGTATCCCTTGCATGAAACCTTGGAGAACCACTGCTAGTCAGTATAGGCCACTGGTCTTCAACTGGTCAGTGAGGATCTGGCCTGATCCAAGGTGGGTCACAACAGGAACACTATTGTATTGCCTAGGAAACAGCCAGTAGATAGTGCTTCATTTTCAATGTAATTGTAGCTCAATTATTTATGGGAAGAGAGGGAGTGACCTTGCTCCGAACCAGCAGCAGAGATAGAGGAGGAGTACAAGCAAAAGGTGATTTTGCCCTGAGCCTACTCACATGCCAACTTCAAAGTGTGAACTCAAAAGAGATGAGCTCAGAAGTGGATGGGGAAAAGGATGACAACATATACCACCTACATCAAAGGCTAACCGGCTTGTTACAGGACCCCCGCTATAAACTGTGTAAGAGGCAGCAGCTTGAGAAGACATGGGGATCTTGACATGAAGCATTCTGGAATGTGAAGATGGGCTGTAAGCCTAAATGAAGAACCATCTGGCAGCCTGACGCTCCAGAGATCTCCAGCGGCTGGAGAGGACGTGCACCTGAACCTATACTGTGACTGTATCTTGGTTATTCTTTTGTCTAAAAACTTTGCTTACTGCCTATACTATTGGATTTATAGTTTATGATAGATATTATTGGCTTCATAGTTTGTTAGTTATTGGATTCTATTCTGTAGAATAGAGAAAACCCAGCCAGATGGGTGGGGTATAAATAATAATAATAATAATAATAATAATAATAATAATAATTTATTCTGTTAATCTGTGTCTTTGCTAACGTTTGCCAATTAATAAAGGTCTTCATTCATCCAATGGTCTGCCAGTCCTCCATCCACTGAGATCCAAAGAACCTCTTTCCCCTTGCCCCTCTGCCCCCCACCCAGGGTGGTTATTTGAACAAGCATTACAACTACGACAGTGCAAATATAAAGTGAAAGATTAAGAAATGGGTCCTGAAATGCATGGGTCTGAAAACTTTGAGGATACCATGTGTAGCTTACTGAGCTTGATAGACCAATAGTCTGAATCAGTTTAAGGGATTTTCCCGTGCCTCTGTATACTGAAGACTATATTTAAAAAACATATTTACCACAAAATGGATATATTTAAACAGCATTTTATCATAATGTACACATTTATATGCATATTTTATCCTGAGATACACATTTTTTACACAAATTGTGCTAAGAACTGTATCACAAAATTCAGAGTGTGAAATTCGAAGGACGGTTATATTCCATTTCATTTATTCACACCAAGAGGCATGGATTAGGTTGGTTCAATTGTTTGTTTGTTGTTGTTTTTTTTTAAAAAAAAATGTGGTCTGAACAAAATTCTGCTCCATCCCTTCCATGACTGTGAGCCAGTATGAATCCAAGGGGTAGAGGGGTTAAGCCTCTATCAGATCAGAATATTTTTGCTTTGCATAAACAGCTCAGCTCAGCTAAGGCTGGGGCTAGACAGAGAGAGAGAGAGAGAGAGAATATTTCCACAATTTCACACCCTCTATTCTCACACGAAAGAAAGCAAAAATAATTTCAGAGCGGCTGACAAGGAACTGGCAGCCGAGTAAATCTGATGCCCAAAGACACATTGGAGCTTCAACAAGGACATCTAATTAGAGTACGATTAATGTCAATCATTCAGTCTTTGCCAGTCCCAACACACATCCTTTCAAGGTTGGCATCTATCCTTCCAACACTGGCATCTGCAGCACAGCTAGCAGTGTGCCGCTAGAAGAGTAAAGAGTAAAATGATGGCATGTTCCACCTTCCAGATGGAATGCTGAAACTGATGCATGCCAGTGGATTAGCTATCTTTGTCTATTGTAGGAATGGAGGAGAAATCCAGTTGGTTGCCATTGTTTTTTTTAAAGCAAGCCAATCTAATTTACAGAATCAGGACTTCTATGCAGATCAGAATGAAACATTTCTCTGATTTTATTGTTGATTTTTTTATTTTTGGCAATGCAGTTCTGGTTCAAAAACAATGCACACCAAAATGCATATTTTGTTTATTATCAATATATGCATGCACATAGTGTCAAATACATTAAAGGGCACCTCTAAAAGAATAATACGACAAAATTACCTTAAAACATTAATCCATCAATATATGTACAAAGAATAAACATCTTGTGCAGGAAAACACATGCAAAGTTGTGTGTTTTAGGGGGAGTCGTTAGAAAGCATCCAAAAATAATGTTTTCCATGGGAAGAATGCATATAAGATGTGTAGAATTTAAATTCTTAAAAGTTGTGCTTTTTTTCCTCCAATGAACAGAATGGTCCTATGACTGAGCAAGTGCAAAGTGACAAGGAACATGGGTGATCCATCTGTTACTGGTTTTGTTTTTGCAAAGGTCTCAAAAAGTCCTGTGGCATACTAAATTATTTTATTGCAAAGCCATCTCCCGTTCCCTGGGAAATGACATTATGGGCTGGGAGCAAGCCCTCCCCGGGATAGCCCCTGTGCAATTGGTTGATCCTTGGCCACGTCATCCCTAGGCCGTTCAGTCTGGACAATCCAGGGGCATGGCATGGGCTATTTAAACTGCCCGCAGCCGAGGACTTTTCCCCCCCTGCTCAGTCAGTTCTCCCGCCCTCCCTTAGGTTAGGCTCTTTATCTCCTGACCTTGCTATGGACCTCGGTTGGTCGCCTGTTGAAGGGGCCTGGTAGGATTTTTTTCCACTTGGCAAATTGGCACCAGCCATTTGGTTTTTCGCCCACCTCGTAGCAAATCGTCACAACTTTGTAAGGTTTGGCGGTTAGGCATTGGAGTATTCGGTTGGAGGGGAGGGGAGGTAGTGGCCATCACCTACCCCTTCTATTTCAAGGGTATTCCATTAAAGAAATCTGAGGGGCGTGGTCTGTGTCCGAAGCGGTGACCCTGGGGGAGTTCCTGGTTGATGTGCATCAGCAGGGCTCCCCCTACTGGTCGTTAACCCTTCCAAGACTCCAGCAGACGGGCAGGTGTCAGATATAGTTGTGTGGTTTCCAATGCCTAAGCCAATGCCACTCACATTCTGTAAGCAATAAAGTTTTGGCCTTTTTCACCCATTAACCTAAAATCCTGTTTCATGTGTCTTTATTTCACTTCCCGGGAGGGTTTGGGACCTTGCCACGCAACTGGAGCTTTCATAAGCAAGAGCTGACACCATCACCTTCATGAAGTAGCAAAGATGGAAGAGCTCTAGAAAGCTGCTCGTCTCCTACTTTTGCATTGATGACATAAGCCCACTAGGACGTTGGTGGCAGAGATGAGTGAAGATGCCAATTTTGACTTCTCTCAGGGCTCGTCTGTGCTTCCACTTGCCCTGACACTTTCCCCTGGCGAAACCTGCTGTTTGCCACTGAACATCAATTGGGTTTTCTCCAGATTGACGTTTCCTCTGATTTAGCGCTAAAGAGTCAGTTTTTCAGGGGGAAGTGGCGGAGCAAGACCACTCAGACTCATGCTTTCTAGGCATGGGACAAGCAGAAGTGAGAACAAGACCTCAGTTTCTAAACCCCCACCCACACACAACTTAAATCCAGTTCTCTACATTTCCGCATCAGTTTGTGAGATACACACACACACACACACACACACACACAGTTACATTAAAACCACTTGTCCTCTATCTGATTGTGGCAGCCCACTTGTTACAGCCCAGGAGTGGAAAGATGGTCCAAATTCCATGATAGATAATCGGCTCAAAGGGGCTGAACATATCACAGTTATGGAAAAACTCGCTCATCATTTGCAAGTGCTGTGGGGAACTGTGGAGCCTGAGAATCACGTGTGGGCATTTGGTGAAGCTTAATGACATTTCTGAATAACCACTCCCCCATCTCAGTATAGCCCCCATAAATTATGAATTCATTGGGAAGTAGCTTTAACTTGCTTATGACTTAGATTGTTCACCTGTTCCCCCCCTTTGTTATCTTTTTTACAATCAAATGTTAAGGCTTATTCACTGTTTTTTCCTATAAACGTGTACCAAAAATAAACTCCGTACTGTCAATATATATATATATAACTCCTCAATGGAAATTCATCAGCATTTTAGTGCAAATTTCTCCTAACAGGTACATCAGATGTAATTTTGCCTAATGTTGACATATTTGCTAACCAATTTTCCTTAATGTATTGCCTTCTGTATGTTGTTTACACAATAATGCACTTTCATGCACACTTTAACCCACTCTACACACACACACACACACACACACACAGAGTGTCTGGCGGCTGAAATATTTAGAAAGGTGTGATTTTTGAAGGATGGCTGTGTTTTTATCTCAGGAAGGGCAAAGAAGGTAAGTTTGTCTTTAAATGCAAACTGAATAAGAAGAAAAAATTACTCCTCCCTATTTAGAGGTGATGGTTCAACTACCTCCCCACCCCCTCAACCCCCCACCCTTTTAGGATTGCAGCCTAAGTCTCCAGCACATTCTCTCTACCCAAGAAAATCCCATTGCTTGGATGCAGGGGGAGATATAAAAGAATATAATGAGATAAATCTGCCCATGTGATCCGAATCCAAGATATGTAGCTTGCTGTCTGCAATCTCCTAGCTAGATGTTCATTCTGCAGTTGTCCTAATTGCCTTTGAGGAGGCTTCTGTTCAGCCCCACACCCCATCAGAGCTGCTGGAAGCAACCTGGTTGATAACAATAAGAAAATGGGAGGTGGTGAACTATCCAGAACACCCCTCCACACTGGAAGACGGAATGGGGAGGCGAGTTTTCTGAAAAGCTATGGGAGGGAGGAAGCAAATTTCCCATCATTATATAGACATATGGGGGGCATTTTACCCTTGGGAAGGAAATGCCATATGTTCTGTGTACTGCTCTGGAGCGTCGCTTGCATAGAAGCCACGCTGCTGACATCAGCATTGCAGAATCATTCCACTCCGAGGGCTGAGAATACCAGATTGTGCTCAATCCCCTCTCCGACCATCTGTCAAGGCCTCCCCTCTCCCCCCGCTTTACCATGTCTACCTCAATTAGGCAACTCGCCCTCTGCAAGAGATCACCTCTAAAACACCTCAAAATGTCCTCTTTGCAGCTTGATTTAAAAACAAACACACTTGCTTCAACTAGAGCCTAAAGCAGCATTTCCCATCTTGGTCCTCTCTTCCAAGAGATTACTGGATTATAACACTCATCATTCTTGACCATTGGCCATGCTGGCTGGGACTGATGGGACATACGAAGTGCACCAAATTGGTGGAAATTGGCTTAACCTAGGTATGGAGAACCTGTGGCCCTCCAGATGTTGTTGGACTCTGACTCCCATCAGCCAACACATCATCAAGGAAGATTGGTGTTGCAATCCAGTAATACCTGGAGGAGCACGTTTCCCAACCTGGGTCTAAATGAGCACAAACAAAAATCAAATAAAAAATTGTTTTTCAGTTGGGTAAACTAAGTAATCTGGGACCCAGGTGGCGCTGTCGGTTAAACCACAGAGTCTAGGGCTTGCTGACCAGATGGCGGTTCGAATCCCTGCGACGGGGTGAGCTCCTGTTGCTCAGTCCCAGCTCCTGCCCACCTAGCAGTTCAAAAGCACATCAAAGTGCAATTAGATAAATAGGGACCGCTCCAGCGGGAAGGTAAATGGCGTTTCTGTGCGCTGCTCTGGTTCGCCAGAAGGGGCTTTGTCATGCAGGCCACATGACCCAGAAGCTGTCTGCGGACAAACGCCGGCTCCCTCGGCCTATAGAGCGAGATGAATGCCGCAACCCCAGAGTCGGACACAACTGGACCTGATGGTCAGGGGTCCCTTTACCTTTAAACTAAGTAAAAGTGACTAGTGTAAGTTGCTGAGTTTCAGTGGTCGCCCAATTGTTCCTTGCCAATTTCTTTCCCCTTGGAGAAACAGGCATTGCCTTAAAGGGTGGGCAAGACAGCCTGTATTGCTGCTTGGTAGCATTGACATGCTCAGACTAAGGAACCAAACCTTGAGCAAGATCTGAAGAAAAACCAAGTGTAGAAAAACACTCTCAGGCAAGAGTCCCCAGTTGTGGGGAAGAAATACCACTCTTCTGGAGGGTTAGAAAGCAGAAGGTGCCTTTTGTGTCTGTGGAGCTCCTTCAGAAGCTTGGCTTGAGAGTTGAGCCTGATGTGCAAGCTTGATCACAGCTGAAAGCTAAGTAAAAGTATAAATGGCTAATCAATGCTGGTTATTGAGTGGCACATTAATAGACACTTTAAAACATTGGTATTGAGAGACTTACTGCACATCACAAGCTGGAACGAGGAATTGGAAGTGGGGATGCAATTCAATTTGCATGTAAAAGGGAACCTACCATATTGGCACTTTCCAAAAGAATATGCAAACCGAAACACAGCTATCCTTTGAAATTCTCTGAATTTTTCAATGCAGTTCTCCTGACAAGTGATGTTTAAGAAAAATGCATACATATCAGGAACCAGAGTCAGGTCAGCTAACTTTCTATTCAAAGAAACCAAAACAGTGCAAGCCTAGTGATCATCTCTTCCCAGCAGGTCTTGCTCTAATGAGGCAGTTGCAAGGATTGGAGATCCCCACCTTCCTACTTCCCGCCACTCTCTCAGTCTCATCCTCCTCCAGTTCCTTCCCAAGCAGCCTAAGGCTCTGTGGTCTTGTCTCTCTTTGCTCTGCCCTCTTCATTCCTCTTCATGTTCTGGTTGACCATGGGGAGGGGAGCAGCAGGAGGGGGGATTCCCTGGCTTATTCAGCAGCCTGCCTCATGTTCTGCCTTATTATCAAGACATGTTATAATTTCTTCGACAGATTAGATTGGTGTAAGATTGAGTTTATTTCCTAGTTGCAAGGCAGCCATGGATGGGTGGAGTTCCTTCCTTCCTCCCTCCCTCCCCACCCCCTCTCTCTGTGTTTGTGTGTTTCTGCTGATTAAACATTTTCCCAGCATGTGACAAATTCCATCTTTACTTCTGAACTTTGTGGAACCTCTTACCGGTACTTTATTACCGGTAAGTTCTTATGTTCTTCTCTGGGGCTCTTCTCAGGATGCCAAATGTAGTAATGTGGATCATGACCACCAATAAAGAATATTCCCTCTATGATGGCATATTGCTTATGGGATGCACTCCCCAAAGAGTCTCTCTTTGACCTTTTCAGCACCAGAAGAAAACCTTTTTCATTTCCCCAGACATTAAACTCCAGATACATCACCAGCCCTGTTAATTAAAATTTTCTGGTGATCTATGTTCTGGTGATGCATCTGGATTTGTAAGATCTGTAGACATTTTGTGTGTGGCTGCTGCCTACCTTGTTATCCTGCTGTTATCCTGCGTGTTATATACATGAAGTATTTAGATTTTCACATAGGTTTTTTTATGGAACTGTCTTCCCCACCTTATATTGTTAGCTGTCAAGAAACTATCGTTATTGAGTGGCATACACAAAAATAGAGTAAAACAAATATTCTGGCATAAATTAAAACCCTGAGCAAATCCTTGCTTGCTGGTGTTTTTTGCAGAATAAGATGCCAAACTGCGGGAGGCAGTGGAGGATGGGGTGCCTGGCGTGCTCTGCTCCATGGGGTCACGAAGAGTCGGACACGACTGAACGACTGAACAACAACAAGATGCTTCTGGGAGTTATAGTTGATCCAAACTGTTTAGGTCTTTAAAGCAAGTTTGGGGATCCCTCAGGCCTGGGGGCTAAAGATGGCCAACCCTTAGGCCTATTTCTAAACTCCACCTGTTTACTGGTCCTGCTCCATCCTCTCCTACAGCAACTTCCCTCAGCTACAAAGTGCTCTTGAACCATGACATTGCTCTTACTTGCCTGCACGGAGGGTGGAGGTGCAGAAAACCTCTGACTTCTGTGTGGCTGCAATGTAGCCTACTTTACAAAAGTAAGTGGCACGTCCATTTCTCGAACCACTTTTGCCTCTAGCCCTGCTCACTATGGGCATGGGGCCCCCCAGAAGCTTGTCCATAAGGGACAGTGGCCCTTAGCCTGAAAAAGATCAGTGCAGGGTTGGGCAAAGATTACAGGAATCAAAGCATGTTAAGGGTCATTTAAGCTGAAGGGACACCGAAGCTGATAGTTAAACTGTGGAACTAGCTCTCACCAGAGGCAGAGATGGTAACCAGTATTGCTGGCTTTGAAAGATAATTAAATGAATTCATGGTGGAGAAGGCTATGCTCACTGTTCACTGTTGGAGGCAGTATGCCTATGACTAGCAGTTGCTGGATATTACAGGACAGGAACAACTGCAGTGCTTGGGTCCTACTTGTGAGCTTCCCATAGACATCTGGTTGTCCACCTTGAGAGGGTGCAGGATGCTGGACTATGATGGGACATTGGCCTGATCCAGCAGGCTTTCCTTAGGTCCTCAACTCACAAGCCCACATGATTTGATCTTCCCCGCAGCAGGCTGAGCACCAAGACCCAAGCTTTTCCATGGCAGATGGGACCCTAATAAAGGAAATTGGCAGGCCTAATAATAAACAACCGACTCTTAATGGAATTAGGTAACAAGTTGAAGGGATTAATTATGGAGGCCCTAAGCAGGTTTTTCTGGAACAATTCATTAGGGCAACATGCCCAGCTAAGTTATAAACAAGCTGTTTCCTTAAAGGGCAATAACATCCTGAGAATAAATAATAATAATATAAACACAGAGTCAGCCAACTTGGCACAGCATCAGAGAGGTGGAGATTGCAATGCAGCACATCCTGGACAACGGGATTCTAAAGTGGCACACTTCAACCTTGGATTTCCAGACATGGTTGAAGGAACTACCCTCTTTGAAATAGGCTAAGCTGGCTGGGGGACGATGGGAGTTATAGTCCAAAAGCACCTGGGGACTCGTGGATCTCTGCAACATGCAATATAATTTTGCTCCAGACTGGAATGAGGATGTTTCATAATACTTTTGTATATAAGGGCTACCTACCTATCAGGGCCTGACCAAGTCAGGGCAGAGGCAGCTGCAACAAACTAGTGTGCAACTCTCCTGCTGGTGAGGCTAGCTCTGGTGCCAGAAGGACAGTGGGCAACATGTAATCTGAAGTGGTTTGTTTGTTTGTTTGTTTGTTTGTTTGTTTGTTTGTTTTGCTTCAAGGGTGTCTGATGCACCTGAAAACCCAGTGTGGTGTAATGGTTAGAGTGCTGGACCAGGACCTGGAAGACAAGGGGTGGAATTCAATGTGATGCTTAGGAGATTGTTCTATCAACACAAGCATGTCTGCTTGCTAGACAGAATGATGTCCCCTCTACTCCCTCTTTGCACTCTTTGAGGGTTCTCCAGGCAGTCCTGAGTGTAGGGATGTGTTTAGATGCTAGGAGAGGGTATATTTATTGCATGTCTTCCTTCCTTCCTTCCTCAGGTCTGTGAGTTCAGCCTAGGGCATCTCTTTGCAGCTTAAAAATCAAGGCCAGATAGGCTTTTAGTTTAAGCAATCCAAGATGCTTTAAGGGAGACTGGATTATCCTGGTATTTCCCCCTTTTCTCACTCTTAAAACAATAATCACAGAGTCTTGAAAAAGGTAAAAATAACATTTACTCACTCAGAATACTTGAAGGATAACAGATACAGCAGCTTTGTTCAGGCAGGCTTAAAATAGTAATCCAGTTACAAAGACATACTTTAGTCCAGTTTAAATGGAGTCTGAGCTGTGGCTGTTCTACATTGCTGGAATGGGGTGGAAAAGCAAAGGGGGGGGAGTGCCCAGCCATGTGAGGAGATTTTATGTGGCTACAGTTCTTTCTAGCAAACATACAGGAAAAAACACTTTGAGCTTCAGCTCCTATGCACCTGTCCAGCAAACATGCATTGCGTGACCAGACAGTGACAGCCCTCGCCCCCAGGGATCATAAGGAAGGAATAAAGACGCTGACAACGTTATATGGAATTAAAATTAGGCCACAACTTTATTAAACTTCTGAATGTAGGAAGACCTTGGCTTAGGCCTTGGGTGTGTATCCCTCCCAGCCCCCCAGCCAGGGGGGAACTGGGGCTCATCAGGGTAAATGGGATATGGGGGTGCTCTGCGAGACGTAAGTGTAGCAGGCAGCCAAGCCCATATCCCTGCACACAGGGTAGTTCACTGACGACCTTTCAGTGTATGGCCAGTGACACCCATATATATGGCCCCTTTAAGAGGGGGACCCTGGAATCGCAGCCGCAGAGGGGTGAATCACCAGTTCACGCCCCACCCCACCCCCATATAGGGAAGAAAAGACTAAAGGATTCCACTCAAGACCATAACCGCCAAAGTTGTGACGAATTGCTATTGGGAAGACAAAACCTGCCAATGCAGGAAAATTTCTTCCTGGTCCTTCAATGGTCCATGGTTCCTCCTACTGCCAGCCAGTGGGCCCTAGTCCCTTTGGGCGAATGAGGTACTGCAGCCTCAAGTCTTCTATCAGAGATAGGAATGTGGCCCCCACCCCTGAACTAAAGAAATGAAAGGAATCCTTTGTTGCAGTATAGCAAATGAAGAAAGAGCAGTCAAGTATTTTGGCAAGCACTGAAAACCCAGGTGCTTCATGACTTAAGCCAATTAAGTATTAAGGAGTAACTTTCCTTCTGTGGAGAGTTTATGCTGTAAATACTGATTGCTGTCTTTCTTCCCCCACCTTCCCCATGAAGCAGCTGCTGGAAAACTGGCCTTCTGGACTGAACTTTGAGTCCAGCATGGCAATTTCTGAGCTCATAAAAGCAATCACCACCGGTGGGTTAGCTGATCAACTGTGTTCTGTTTCCGAACTGAGTTTTCATGATGTTCAATTTTTGATAGAAATTAAAATATATCCAAGGGGGAGAATCATATGCCAAACAGGACTCGAAATGCTAGAATATCCCTTATTTGGCCCTTGTTCACTCTTGCTGGGTCAGAGCTTGAGCAACTTTGAAGGCAGCAACAGCATAAAGAGGAGTGCCCATTGAGACCACCTTTGGAACATTTATGGGCATTTGAGCTAGTCTGAATGCTGCAGCCAGACTGCTGACTGGGGCCGGTTGCAGGGAGCATGTTACTCCCCCGATAAAACAACTTCACTGGCTACCAGTCCATTTCTGGGCACAATTCAAAGTGCTGGTTATGACCTATATGGCTTGGGCCCAGGCTACCTGAAAGATCATCTTGCCCTACATGAACCCTTCAAACCTGCTTGGGGGGGGGGGGGTAAGATCCTTGGGTAAAAAAATAAACTGAAATCAACATACCATATTTTTTCATCTATAAGATGCCCCCATGTAAGATGCCCCCCTATTTTTGGAGACTGCAGTTTTAAAAAAATGGGGAGAGATCTATCCATGTATAAGACAACCCCAAATTTTGGACATTATTTTTTAGGGGGGAAACCTACTCTTATACACGGAAAAATATGGTGTTGTTCATCCCTAGTACGGTGTTGTTCATCCACACCTCCTGCCAGGGTGTGGGCCTTGCTGGGTGCCCTCCAATGTTGATTGCATGAAGAAGAAGAAGAAGAAGAAGAAGAAGAAGAAGAAGAAGAAGAAGAAGAAGAAGAAGAAGAAGAAGAAGAGGAGTTTGGATTTGATATCCCACTTTTCACTACCCGAAGGAGTCTCAAAGCGGCTAACATTCTCCTTTCCCTTCCTCCCCCACAACAAACACTCTGTGAGGTGAGTGGGGCTGAGAGACTTCAAAGAAGTGTGACTAGCCCAAGGTCACCCAGCAGCTGCATGTGGAGGAGCAGAGACACGAACCCGGTCCCCCAGATTACGAGTCTACCACTCTTAACCACTACACCACACTGGCTCTCATGTGCGTGCTTTTAAAAATTGAAATGCAGCATCACAAATGAGCTCTCTTGCTGTTTACATGGCACCGCAATAAAATTTGGACAAGAGCTCAGATGGCTGCCTTCAAAAGGTTACAGGATTAGCCAGAAGATCACGTGACTCCCCTGAAATGTGTGATCCCTTCACATCAAATGCATTGCATTTTTACTTTTTATTTAATAGTATGTCCCCCCCCCCCGCTCCCCTTTGGAACTTGGAGTCTCTCTCGGTTTCTTGGCTGTGTAAACCAGGCAGTGAAGTTGTCTTCAAGAATCCATGATCATAGCAGCGGGGGCACAGCGAGATGGGAAAAGAGAACAAATGATGCCCATTAAATGATAGGGCCTCCAATGTGAATAAATAAGTTCTTCTCTCGCCCCCACCAGTTGCTTTGCTGTCGGCGGATCCTTTGGTGTTCACACAAACCAGTTGAGGTCTCTTATCTGCGGCTGAACAGCCGAGGATGCAAAAGAACAACTGTGGCTTGGTTTTCCTTTGAACGCACCCACTCAGTGACAGAAACATGACTTTGAAATTTCCCTTCCCTCCCCACTCCAATTTCCAGCCATTAGTTTGGTCCCAAAGGCGCGGTTTCTGTCACATTCCCACAATCTCTGGAAAGAGAGGATGTTTGCAACCCTATTTACTGAGGGCAAGGAACCTTTTTCATAAGCTCCAACATTTCTCTGATGAAGTTAGGCACATCCTATTCCATAATAATAATTATTATATTTATACCCTGTGTATCTAACTGAGTTGCTGCAACCACGCTGGGCTGCTCCCAACAAATATAAAAACATAGAAAACAATAAACATTTTTTAAAAGCTTCCCTATACAGGGCTGCCTTCAGATGAATTCTAATAGTTATCTTATCTCCTTGGTTCCTCCAACATTTCTTCGATGAAAATAGGGATGTCCTAAGGACAAGTGGGACATTCCAGGATCAAATAAAAAAATCAGGACAGCTTCTTTAAACCTAGGACTGTCCCTGGAAAATAGGGATACTTGGATGGTCTGCTTTTTTATCCTGAGGGCCACATTCCCTACTGGTCAGTCTTCCCGGGGCCACATGCCAGCAGTGGGAAGGGCCAGAGGCAAAAGTGGGCAGAGCAATGAATGTATATTTTACCTCTGTACAGTCATGCCATGGGCTCCTCAGCTTTGTCAGGATCTGACATGGCTTTGCTACCCAAGATCAGTGAAGGGAAAGGGCACCCCCCCTCTTGTGACTCTAGAAGTCGGAAAAGGAGAAGCAGATCTGCCGGCTCTTTCCTCTGCCCCTCTAGCAGAGTGCAAAACCTCTTCAGGTATGGGGGAGAACTTTGGCCAGCCATTGGGAGCAGCTGTACAGAAGGACGTGGATCTGGAGGTCCAGGGGCAGGACACAGTCTTGACCCTGATAACCAGGAACTGCCTTCGTAGAGTGAATCAGATGCACCTGCCCAGATGTGCATTCACAGCAAACTCACAGGGCAAGAGAGTCCTGTGAGTGAGTTTGCCCATTCTTATTTTTAAGAGCTTGTTGGGAGGAGCATGCCAACTGTTGGGACATCTTCATTGCTTCTACCTAGTTATGAACCTCTTGCTTTGCCCATGTGCCTTGGAATCTTGACTTTTTGACCTTGTGCTTGCTGCTGGACCTGCAACACTATTAACCTGAATAAAAATATAAACCGCGTTTATGGTGTTTTGAGGATGGGAGCCTAAGAAGTAGGGAGGTTTCTACAAGCCCCTCTCCATCCCCCATCCAGGCAACCAAGAAGAAGAAGAAAAAGAAGAGTTTGGGTTTGATATCCCACGTTATCACTATCCTAAGGAGTCTCAAAGCGGCTAACAATCTCCTTTTCCCTTCCTCCCCCACAACCCCCACAACAAATACTCTGTGAGGTGAGTGAGGCTGAGAGACTTCAGAGAAGTGTGACTAGCCCAAGGTCACTCAGCAGCTGCATGTGGAGGAGCCAGGGAATCGAATGAGGTTCACCAGATTATGAGTGAACCACTACACCTCACTGGCAATGTCACAGTTCAAGGATTATTCCAGCCAGACAAACAGAGTTGGGGAGCATATGGAACAAGGGCAATGGGGTGTATCTGGAGAGTGAGTGTCGTCTCAAATGCCAGAGAGAAAGGGTTGGGGCTGTGAGGGATCCTATTCCCTCCCCTTCAATACTTCCCAAACTGTGACACTCCCTAGGTTTCACTGACAACTTGGATGAATCCTTCAGTGTTCATATGGGAGTTGTCTCTGGGGTACCTCAGGGCTCTACGTTTGAAAACCTCTTGCCACCTATGGGAACCAGGGTTCCCAACTACTGCAGTTTGCCTCCCCTTTAGGCAAATAAGTGGCACACTTGGCTTCACTGTCCAGCCCTCTGTATGACAGGAGAATAAGCAAACAGTTTCCTCTTCCACAGGAAAGCTTTGTTCTCTCCTCTTAGTCACACCTCTTAAGGTACTGATACACTGCCACAGTCAGCGAACGTTTAAGCACATTTAACTTTATTAGGTAACTTGAAAACATGGATGTCTCGGGTTATTGCTGGTACAAATCTTCTTCTCATGTAATTCAGCTTTGTTATAATATTTCCTGCCTCCCTTTAGCAATGGTAATGACCTTTCCTCCCATTCCCCAAAGCCTAACCTCCCATTTTCTCTCTCTAAACCTCCACACCCAACTGCCAAACCTCCAACTCCCTTTCAAGGTTGTTCCCCCTCCTTTTAGAATGCCAACTAGCTCCGCCTCCCAGGGAACACCTACCTAACATGGGAGTGATAGGTTAACCCATGATGAACCTGAATCATCAGCAGGCATTATTCCGCCACAGGGGCCACACCATAACTATACCAATTTACCTGGCAGTAAGCCGCACTGAAGTCAATGGGTGTGGAACATCAAATAAGATCTAATAACTCTCAGAGCGGGGGTGTCTTTATCATAAAGTTTAAGAAACATACAGCCTGCAACCAATTAAAGATCATTTAGCCAATTAAAGATCATTTAGCCAATTAAGCATGTTGTATTTTAACTGGTTCAATTTACATACATTTTATATTTTTCACCGAAAGTCATCTTTAGGAATTGTCGATGAGAAGCCAACAGTTTTTCTTATATGTAAGAACTTCAAACTGAGAAAGAGAGGGGCAGGACAAGCAGAACGTGCTGCCATGGCAACGGTGGCATGCATTCAGCCTCATGCTACATCAATTCTGGGTGGAGGGGTGAAATCCATGGTGCTTTAAACCCTTCCTACCCCATTCAGGCTCTTCAGCCTATGGCACCCATCCACCCTCCACCAGTTCAGTGCAGGATTAGCTAGTTGAAATTAGATGCTGCAATGTGGACCTTTCGTGGGCATTTGGTTGGCTGCTGAGAGAGCAGGATGCTGAATAAACTATTATGGTCCTTTGGTCTCATTCAGCAGGTATGTCCTTATGGTCGTCTTCAGAAGCTGAGCATGAATGCTTTGCCTGTGTTCTGTTGGGTAGCAATAACTCCTTAGCCATAGAGGCTTGCAAACAGGTTGTTTTGGGCACACTTGGGCAGGTGTGTGTGGAGATTCAACTGGGAAGGTTAAGGCTTGCTAAACACCCTTGGGTACTTTGAGAGTGAAATAGGAGATTCAAGACTTGCATTCTCAGCTGTTGGCCTGGGGCTTTGGGGCTAACCTGTATCACCCTGAGAGTGGGTGAATCCAGGAATCAAGGAAAGGGGTATATCAAATATTACCATAGTCTCTGGCTAGAGGCAGGCTTGCCCAAGTAAACAGTCACCTATACACATACAGCTTCACACATAGACTGTCACATCTGCAGATCGGAGAGCATAAGAAGCTGCCTTATACTGAGTCATGCCATGGGTCCATCTAGCTTAGTAATGTCTGCAATCACTGGTAGCAGCTCTGCAGGATTCCGGACAGGGGTCTCTCCCTATCTGGAGATGCTGAGGATTGAACCTAAGATCTTCAAAGAACAAAGCTGATGCTTTGCCACTGAGCTGCTAATAAATTAAGAGCATCTTCATGTGGAACATTACAAGATTGATAAAAGAATTCCACATCGTGGGTATTGCTAACATAAGAACTGAAGAGATTGCATTTCCTGGTCAATCTGCTGGACTCTAATTTCTTATAATATGTTTGGTTTATAGAATAAGTTGGTCTACAGAACCACATATTTTGATATGACATGTTGAATTGTATTTAAAAAGGAATTAAATAAAAAAATTATAAAGAGAATTCATATAATTACATACAGCCTGTGTATGTTGTTCAGTTTTGCATTTAGTGACAAACCCTCCGATGCAAATTGAGCTAGTAATCTAGCCTGAGCATCACCAGCGGCAATTGCAAATGAAACAAAGTGGTTTGGCTAAATCAATATTACTCTGTATTAAAGGAAGCCGCTTTTTAAATAAAGCTGTTTCGCTCAAATGCATCCCCAAAGGTGGTCCCCTTTTCCATATTACACTTCTGGCGTGAGCATCAAGACAGCATGCACAGGTGGCAGCAGGAGCAGACACAGTTCACAAAAATCATAGAACATAGTATGATGCTTTAAACTGAGTCAGACCATTGGTCCATCTAGCTCACTACTGTCTACACTGACCGACAGTAGATCTGCAGGGTTTCAGGCACAGGTATCCACCATCCCTACCTGGAGATGCCAGGGCTTGACCCTGGGACTCTTTGCATGCAAAAGAGATGTTCTACCACCTTTCCCACTGTAAGTGGATTAGGCCCACTACCCAACTCAGAGGATGGGTATTTGCATAGCATTTGGAGGCTCAGGACTAAAAAGGTAAAAGGTAAAGGAGCTCTGGATGGTTAAGTCCAGCCAAAGGTGACTATAGGGTGTGGTGCTCATCTCGCTTCAAGGCGAGAGAGGCTGCATTTGTCCACAGATAGCTTCCCAGGTCACGTGGTCAGCATTAACTAAACCACTTCTGGCACAACGGAACACCGTGACGAGTGCCAGAGTGCACGGAAATGCTGTTTACCTTCCCGCCAGAGCGGTACCTATCTATCTACTTGCACTGGCATGCTTTCGAACTGCTAGGTTGGCAGGAGCTGGGACAGAGCAATCGGAGTTCACCCCATCACGGGGATTTGAACAGCTGACCTTCCGATCAGCAGGCCCCAGAGGCTCAGTGGTTTAGACCACAGCACCACCCTCCTTATAACGTTAAAATGTGTTATTAAAATGTGACACCAGAGGGCACTGTAGAGCAGCGATCTGTCATCAATGGAAAAATGTGTTGATAGCTATATTACTTTTTTACAGTGTTTTACAGACCAGTGTAGATCCAGTCCCAGTTTCCCATCACTGTTTTAAATGGCCTTCACTTGGGAAGTACTGGAGGGAGACTGGGGCCAGCTCTAGGTAGCGCCAGTTTTACACACAACCTAAGTAAGCTGCAGTGGTTAGGAGATCCCTGTTCCCATCAGACAGCTACACCTGGTGTGGAAATGTGCAGAACTGAAGATGGGGGGAAATGAGAGAAAATAAAATCGATGGATTCACCCGCCCCTAATCACACCTAATGCTTACCGAGCATTGCTGTTTTGTTTTTTGCGTGGCAACAAAGTGCTAACCTGAAGAAGATGAAACATGTAATTTGCACAGCACCTGTCACTTTCATTTTGATCACAGTCAAATATAGGTGTTTCCATCTTCCAGAGAGAGAGAGAGAGAGAGAGAGAGAGAGAGGGAGGTGTGCTGTTCGGTATCAGAATTAAATCAAACATTTCCTCCTTTTCTTTGACCTGCTGCCACCTGTTGTAGAAATAAATACCCTTCTAAGGTGATATGAAGCCATCCAGCAGGTTTAGTACGTTTCAGATTCACCACATCGTCTCTAATAATATGCAGCCTGTGTCAGAAATGTGTCTCTACACTGCACAGATGTTATATTGGCCTTGGAGACCTCAATCACTGGATGATGGGGTGACGTGGGGGGGAGACAGCCAGGCTAATGGAAAATGAATGGCCCACATCTCTGAAAAACGGGTTGTAATTTGTAAGAAAACTCGCGTAGCATGGCAATTTCGTTTCTTAAACCCTGATGAGCTGTCCGCACCAAGATCAACATCATCTTTACCTTTCATCTTTGCAGAAAGGTGTTTATCAGCTGTTAGCTGCCGTACTCAGAGTTAAGCACACTCTAGGTCTGCAAAATGATTAAAGCAGGTCTTTTAGCTGAGCAATTGCATCTTTAAAAGATGTTGAACCTGTCTATTCATGGCATGAGGTGAGTAACAACATCGCAAAGCAGGGACTTTTCAGGTTAGAAGAAAGGTGACTGCCGGCATGCTCCAATTCAGGTCTATTTGGAGACAAGCCTAATTGAATTCAATGGGACTTACTGAAGAGAAGACCATGAGGCAATATGATAGGCATCTTCAGATATCTAAAGGACTGTCTCATGGAAGATGACACACATCATGGGAGATGGAGCAAGCTTATTTTCTGCTGCTCCAGAAGTTGGACTCCAAAAAATGGATTCAAATTACAAGAAAGGAGTTTCTGACTAAACATTAGCAACAACTTTCCAAGGGTAAGGGCATGTTCTGGAATAGGTTCCCTTGGAAGGTGGTGGACTCACCTTCAATGGAAGTTTGTAAACAGAGGTTGGTTGGCCATTTGTCAAGGATTCTTTAGCTCTGATTCCTGCATTGCAGGGCTTCCCTGAACCTTAGAGTTTTCGTGAGAAACATGTGTGGTGAGCAAATGTGGCAACAGGATGACCTTGGGCCAGTCTCTCACAGCCTAAATGCCACAGTAGCTGGTGCCTAGTGAGAATGGATGGGGAAGCAGGGAGCCCTATAATAGATGAGGCCAGAAACAATGACACGCAGGGCCAACCAATGCTTGCTTTGTCCCTGTCCCCCTCCCTCGTATGTTCTACAAGTCTGCTTACCTTCCTGGGTGTGCAGCTTTGCAGCCACACCACAGGCCCCTCAGTTATCTGGCTGGGGGCCAGAGACTGGCTGCCTGCTTGCTGGCACTTGGCCACAGCAGTGGCTCTGGCCAAGGCTGCCCTATGGGAGTGGGCTTGGCTGGCTAGCATTGGCTGGGTGTGCCCCTGTTAGGGAATTTAAAGCACAACAACAACAACAACAACAACAACAACAACAACAACAACAACAACAACAGAGCAAAAATATTTGTCTGTCTTAATTTGACATATAACTTTGTTAATAAATTTGTAGTTTCTGTTTACATTCCATTTCAGCAGAATAATATTTCCCCCTTAGTATTTGGAAATGACTTCATGAGAAGCCTTGCAAAACCCAGAATGGCCACTTACTTTAAACAGGACACCTTTTCTTTTCTTCTCCTGACCTTCCAGGCAGAAAGCATGTAGGTAGGGGGACAGGATTACTCTGTAAGGGTTGTGCTGCATTGCTAAGGCAGAGCATATCTTCAGATTCATTCTGGCATTGTCTGAACACATGTTTCTAGCAGTTATTGATTTCTTGGATGGTGAGGTACTTTGTGTGAGCCTTTGCTGATATGTGCTGAAGCTGTCACCAGCTTCTCCTTGATGTCTCTTGAGAAACATGATTTCCAGGGAACAAGCACTTTCATAAGAACATACATAAGAAGAGACTGTTGGATCAGGCCAAGCAGCCTGATGTTGACTATGGTTCATGTTGGATCCCATGCAGCTGGGTGAGATGCAAAAGGTAAGTAGAGACCTCCCCACCCCCTAGTTAAAGCGGACAGGATGAAAGTGATTGCCTTGAGAAGGAAAACTCACAAATGATGAATTCATCTCACATGCTTATAAGAACATAAGAAGAGCCTGCAGGATGAGGCCAGAGGCCCATCTGTTCTCACAGTGGCCAACCAGAAAGAAGCAAGACCCAAGTAGAAAAGCACCCTCCCTGCTTGCAGTTTCGGTGTGTCCTGGTTTTTACTTTCTGAAATATGGCAACACTAGTTTCCAGCAACTGGTATTCAGAAGCATTACTGTCTCCAATCATGGGGGCAGGACATACCCATCATGGCTAGTAAGCATCGAAAGCTTTATCCTCCATGAATTTATCTATCACTGCCTCTTGTGTGTAGCGAATCCTATAGTTTAATAAAGCTGGGTAAAGAAATTGTGCTTTTAAGTTTGTCCTGAATCTTCCAACATTCCAGTTCACTGCATGTCCCCAAGTTCTAGTGTTATGGAGGCGAAAGGGGGAATTTTCTCTATCCACTACCTATGCCATGCATTATTTTATAAACTTGCAACATGTCACCTCTTGCTTGCCTTTTCTCTTAAACTAAAAAGTTCCCAGTGCAGCAACCATTCCTCTTATGGGAGTTTCTCCATCCACTTGTTCATTTTGGCTGTCCTTCCCCAAACCTCTTCCAACTATACAATATCCTTTCCTAATGATATTGGGAATTTTATTTTCAATTCCTTTCCTAATCATCTCTAGCATGGAGTTTGCCTTTCTTCATGGCTGCCCCACACTGGGCTAACATCTTCATTGAGCTACTACCATCACAAGGTCTATGAACTCTCCCTCTACAAACTCTCATTCTAAGCAAAATAAAGTGGTGCTGTGGTCTAAACCACTGAGCCTCTTCGGCTTGCGAATCAGAAGGCCAGCAGTTCGAATCCCTGCAACGGGGTGAGCTCCCGTTACTCTGTCCCAGCTCCTGCCAACCTAGCAGTTTGAAAGCATGCCCAAAAGTGCAAGTAGATTAATAGGTACCACTCCGGCGGGAAGGTAAACGGCGTTTCCGTGCGCTGCTCTGGTGTTGGTGTTCCATTGCATCAGAAGCAGCTTAGTCATGCTGGCCACATGACCCAGAAGAACTGTCTGTGGACAAACGCCAGCTCCCTTGGCCTGTAAAGCGAGATGAGCGCTGCAACCCCAGAGTCGTTTGCGACTGGACTTAACTGACAGGGGTCCTTTACCTAAAGTGAAAAGAAGCTTTCCAATGCTCTTCATTTTCCAGAAAGCCTTATTTGAGCAGCCATATTCAAGCTGTTTTAGCTCTGTAGTCTTAAGAAAATTGTATTTTCTAAAGCACAAAAAAAATGTGACAGTTGCGCCCTCCTAGCATATGTTTCTCCCATAATCAGGACAAGTTGGAGGAATGGTTGATGTTAAATGAGGGCATACAAGCAGTTGTACGAGTGAATCCAGCGCATAGCAAAGTTGTGTTGATCACCATATGCACTCTGCAGTCTCTGAAGCAGCATAGCTGCTGATGTCAGCACACATGAGATCAAATTATTTTCACTTAGAAGAATAAACCTATAAATATCAGTGCCAGACTTAGTGCCGCACCAGTAAACGCAAGGGGGAGACTAAACAGGCTGTGTGTGTGTGTGCCACGCTTGCTGTGGAATGACAGCGATGGTAATTGGGCAAACATGACATCTGTTCGGAACTGCCACCATTTTGCCTCTGACTTCACATGGAGACGTACATCTGTGAGATATTCTCCTTGGCTCCCTTGTAAGCCTGGCGGGCTCTGATGTCAGGAGCTTTAGGGTGTTTGGCTATCTTCTTCCTCCACCCTTGGAGCCTCTGAAAACCAGCTGCTGGGAATTACAGGATAATGCTGGTGCACTTAGGTCCTGCTTGTGGACTTTCAGACACACCCAGTTGGCCACTGTGAAAACAGGGAGCTGGAATAGCAGGACCTTTGGCCTGTTCCAGCAGAAATCTTCTTATGTTCTTATGATGTAGGAAGAAGAAGTCTTCAGAAGGGGACAGTAGGACATTAAAGGTAAAGGTAAAGGGACCCCTGAGACCGACTCTGGCATTGCGGCACTCATCTCGCTTTACAGGCTGAAGGAGCCAGCATTTGTCCACCCTGCAGACAATTTTTCTGGGTCATGTGGCCAGCATGACTAAGCCGCTTTTGGCGCAACAGAACATTGACACTGGAGCAGCACACGGAAATGCCTTTTACCTTCCCGCCGGAGCGGTACCTATTAATCTATTTGCACGTTTTGGTGTGCTTTCGAACTGCTAGGTTGGCAGGAGCTGGGACTGAGCAATGGGAGCTCACCCCGCCGTGGGGATTTGAACCACCAACCTTTTGATCAGCAAGCCCAAGAGGCTCAGTGGTTTAGACCACAGTGCCACCCGCGTCCCTAGGACATTAGAAGCCAGCAAACACTGGGAAGAAAGTAGCTGTGAGGGGTAAGAGCAAGGAAGATGCTTCTGTGCATTCTATCTTCAAAGTTCTATAGCTGGCCTGGCACCTTAGAAACAGCATCATTATTACCAGAGCAACTGATGAAGGCAGAAACTGAAACATTTTACTACGAGAATCTGAAATGTCTGCTTTGTTAGTCACAGTAATAAATATATGGCTTTAGTGATTAGCTTCATCCTTCTGGGATCCAGAACAAACTTGTCTGAAGTGCTGCTTGATGCCCTCCCCCTCCACACACACACAAACACATTTGCTTTGTATGGAGGATAAAACATTGTGTCTGAGTGTACCCAGAGGATTCACTAGGAAGCAAACAAGAGAAATCTTGATAAACATTGAAATTGTTGCAAGATGTCATCAATCTCATGACACCTTGTCAAAACCCATTATGGTAACTCAGAACCAGGTTGTTGCAATAAAAACTTGCCTGCAGATTTTTTTTTAAAAAAAATATTGTTTTCTTAATAACACAGACAGCCTACAAACCAGTACTATATGATTGTAGAGGGTTTATCAGCCTCAACGTTTTGCCACCGAGTTGCTTCTGAAAAAGGTATGACACAATAGCCGTCCTAGATGGAAGGATACCCAAATTCCAGTTGTTTCTATTGTTCTGCTCTGAATACAGTTTCAGTTCCTGCTCGTTTTATTGGTACCATTCTTATGGTCTGGTGGATGCCCAGGCATTGTTATGATAAATGAATCCTGGAGTTTGACTGAAGGGGACATCTAAATGGATGGTTTTTCACGTTTGAGAAAGCAATGTTGGCAAATCTGCTAGGAGGTGTTTTCATGTACATTGATTTAATCCAAGGGTGGGGAGACTTTGTCAACTTAAGGGTCATGTGCCACTGACAAGTAGCGCCAGAGACAAAAGTCGACAGAGTGCCTGGAGGCAGTTGGAGGATGGATGGCGGCTAACAGATTGAGGTTGAATCCTGACAGGACAGAAGTACTGTTTTTTGGGGGACAGGCGGGTGTCAGGGACTCCCTGGTCCTGAATGGGGTAACTGTGCCCCTGAAGGACTAGGTGCGCAGCCTGGGAGTCATTATGGACTCACAGCTGTCCATGGAGGCGCAGGTTAATTCTGTGTCCAGGGCGGCTGTCTACCAGCTCCATCTGGTATGCAGGCTGATACCCTACCTGCCGGAAGACTGTCTCGCCAGAGTGGTACATCTCCCGCTTGGACTACTACATTGTACTACAATGTGCTCTGTGGGGCTACCTTTGAAGGTGACCCGGAAACTGCAATTAATCCAGAATGTGACAGCTCGACTGGTGACTAGGAGTGGCCACCGGGACCACATAACACCGGTCTTGAAAGACCTACATTGGCTCCCAGTACGTTTCTGAGCACAATTCAAAGTGTCGGTGCTGACCTTTAAAGCCCTAAACGGCCTCGGTCCTGTATACCGGAAGGAGCGTCTCCACCCCCATTGTTCAGCCCGGACAGATCCAGTGCCGAGGGCCTTCTGGCGGTTCCCTCACTGCGAGAAGCAAAGCTATAGGGAACCAGGCAGAGGGCCTTCTCGGTAGTGGCGCCCGCCTTGTGGAACGCCCTCCCATCAGAGGTCAAGGAGATAAACAACTACCTGACATTCAGAAAATACCTGAAGGCAGCCCTGTTTAGGGAAGGTTTTAATCTGTGATATTTTAATGTATGTTAATATTTGTTGGAAGCCGCCCAGAGTGTCTGGGGAGACCCAGCCAGATGGGCAGGGTACAAATAAATTGTTGTTGTTGTTGTTGTTGTTGTTGTTGTTGTTTACCTTTTCACACAGACCCTTTCTATACAGGCAAACAAGAGTCATTTTCAGAGTAGAAGGACACATTCCAGCCAGGCAGAAACACTCAATGAGCTGCTAGTACTCATGCAGCCATCTTCTGGAAGGTTCTTAAAGTAATTTATTTTTCCATGTGGAGTAGCCAAGTTTGGGAAACAGCCCTCACCGAAAGAGGAGAAAAAGCACCTTACACAAAAATTACATATAGCCAAAGAACGAAGGGGGAGACAACCATTCATCTTCTATGATGGTGGTGATATTAATTTATTGCTTGCTTCTTCGCCCTAATGTTCCAGAGCAGCTTACAGCAGTTTTAAAATAGAGATTGGTAGAATGCTGTTGCCTTTATGTTAGATTTGGTGTCTAATGATGGGACTTTGCTTATGGAGGTTAAATGGCCAAGTAGCAGGGGAAGAAAACACTCCACTGTGTACCTTGGAAAGTCACTGTGAACATAGGAACATAGGAAAAGCCTATTTTCAACAGCCATTCTGCCCAGCATCCTGTTCTTACTGTAACAAACCAGATGCCTGTTGTGGGAAACCAACAAACTATTCCCAGTAAAAAGGCTTCTGGTTTCTTTATAAAGGTGTCTTCAACACTTTTTTCATCTCGTTATAAATCTTTTCCCAGAAGTGTTTTACTTTGGGGCACGTCCACCACATGTGGTAAAAGGTTCCTTCTTTTTCTTTACATTTCCTGCATTTATTATCAGAAGTACGATACATTTTCGCAAGTTTAACAGGTGTTAGATACCATCTAGACATCGTTTTCATCATATTTTCTCTCAATGCAGTACATGCTGTAAACTTGTATCCTTTCTTCCACAGTCTCTCCCAATCTTTAAGCATGATCCCCACATCCCTAGCCCAGTCAATCATAACCAGTTTCGCTTGTTCATCTTTCGTGTGCCACTCCAATAACTTTTTAACTCTCCCAAAATGCATCTCCAGGTTTGCCAAAATAAGGACTGCCATAATATATCATTGCATCACATCCATTAAATTAGGAGAAATTGTTTTCAGAAACGTTTGTCAAAATTGCATACAAAAGTGTGTGCATTAGGAAAATGTTGCACTAAAATGCTCTTGAGTTTTCATATGGATTTCATGGGTGGGTGGGACAAGAACCCGCAGACTTCTGTGAAAATACAGAGAAATGAATTTAAGATTGGAAAAATAAGAAACAAACAAAATTGACAGATTCATCCATCCTTACTTGTTTCTCAGTGGACCCATTTTTCCCCCCAGCAGTCATTGCCCATGTTTGCTATTAAAAGGACTGCCTTGTTCCTCTCTCCATTTTCTTATATTGATTTGAAAGGGAATGGTGTGGAACCTGCCCAAAGGGGGAGGAGGAGGAGAGGGGGGAAACACAAGGAGGTCATTGGCATCACCATGTGGAAATTTGACATGGCGTGTAACTAAATGCACCCCACAGAAAAGTTGCGAAGCTTTCTGAGTACCTGAAGTTGTGTTGCCTTTCATCTCTGAGCTTTTTGGTTTAATACTAGCTGAGATCAAAGTGGTATTTCGGAACAAGATGGATGGGAGGCCCATCAGAAATGACAGGGGATCTAACCCATAGCACAGCATGCTGCCGAGCAGAGGGTACGCCCCTCTGAACTCTTTCAGTAGACTGTTCTCCACTCGCTGAGCTGCAATGACTTTGCAGCATTGGGCTATAAACTGTATTTGACTCTGGAAGTGACCCAGAAACGTAAAGAAATGAACAGAGACACTATCAGTGAGAAATGCTATTCTCACGCATCAGCCGTATGGCAGAGGGATGCTGATTTGTTCGCAGAAATGGTTTGTCCGACTTTGGTAATACCAGAACTCAGGATCCATACAAAGAAGTTGGCTGGCATGACGTAAAGTAAGGATGTACTTAACTAGGTGCTTTATAGCTCGTGTTATGGGTTGGTGGGGGAACAGATCCCTGGGTCTACCAGATCCCTGGGTGACAGATTCCACCCTCTAGATTCTTGGGCGCTGAGGTTTGATCACAGCTGACAGGCTTAACTTGTTTTTATTCTGTCAGACAGAAGGGCAGATGGAGAAGAAGAAGAAGAAGAAGAAGAAGAAGAAGAAGAAGAAGAAGAGGAGGAGGAGGAGGAGGAGGAGGAGGAGGAGGAGGAGGACGGCGGAGGGACAATGAGCAGCGTGCAAAAGGGCTGCGGAGAGGGGCTGGCAGCAACAAAGCCCAACCCCCTTCCTCCTCTAGGCAGGGTGGGGAGAAGCCAGCAAGAAAAAGAGGAGGAGGAGGAGGAGGAGGAGGAGGAGGAGGAGGAGGAGGAGGAGTTTGGATTTGATACCCCACCTTTCACTCCTCTTAAGGAGTCTCAAAGCAGCTAGCAATCTCCTTTCCCTTCCTCCCCCACAACAAACACTCTGTGAGGTGAGTGGGGCTGAGAGACCTCAAAGAAGTGTGACCAGCCCAAGGTCACCCAGCAGCTGCATGTGGAGGAGCGGAGACGCGAACCCGGTTCACCAGATTACGAGTCTACCAAGGCAGGACAGATATATTATTATTATTATTATTATTATTATTATTATTATTATTTGTTATTTCACTTCCCATGAGGCACCTCAAAGTGATTTACAGTACAATAAAAATATTTAAAACAATTACATCTTTTAAAATGGTTAAAACAGTAATAATAATAATAATAATAATAATAATAATAATAATTTTTATTATTTATATGCCACCCATCTGACTGGGTTGCCCAGCCACTCTGGGTGGCGGCTCCCAACAATTGCATAGAAAGGGAATTTAAAAATAATAAACAGCTAAAAGGCAATAACAATGTCATGTATAAAATTAGTTTTAAATCCACCATAGATCCCTACTGGGATAACAATCTCTACTTTGAAGATTTGTTGAAAGGGGAAAGTCTTCAAGAAGTGACAAATGGTAACAGAGATGGCACTTGTCTGATAAAAGGGAGATTAGGGCAAAGGATTAGGGCCACCACACGAAAGACCCGATTCTGACAATTGCATGGAACAGTCTTCCTGATAGGATGGTTTCTGCAGGGTGTCCTCTAATGCAGAACACAATAATCAGTTGGCTGTATAGGGAATGAGAAGATTGTTTACTTGTTGTCACGCAAAAAGAATCTGGGTTTAAAAATAAGCAAAGACATGGCTGTGGTTTTGCACCTCCTGGGGAGTTTCTCAAGCTGAATTTATGGGAGGCTCCATGACTAACCCTTCAAAATGGGGACTTGCCATGATTAATCCCACTGTCACCTCAAGAGAGTGACTCAAGGACAAATACGCCATTGCTCTGTACTGGTCAAGTGCAATGTAAGTGGTAATCTCATTATTGTTAATTGCCTTCAGAGCTCTACGTTAGAATTTTCCCAGGAATGTAATTGAAGCACAAAACATTTGCTGAGCATATCTTAATAATGATGATGGTGATGATGATGCATGAATTTTACATTTTCAGTGTGTTTTGTACTGCCTCCTGGCCCATTTAGGAGAACGGACATCAGTGACTTTGAAGTAATGTGGGTGCAATGGGTGAGTCGGACCTCAACTTGTGTGTTAGTTTTGTTTCTACAATAAGTATGAATCCCAATGTGGTGGTTCACAAGTGCCTGGGCTTTCACTCCTCCTAAATCCCAGTTTAGCAAGATGTGGCTTGGGCTACAAACCCAGTAGAACAACATTCAGCATCAGAACAACATATTGTAGTTGTTCAGTCGTTCAGTCATGTCCAACTCTTCGTGACCCCATGGACCAGAGCATGCCAGGCACCCCTATCCTCCACTGCCTCCCCCAGTTTGGCCAAACTCAGGCTAGTTGCTTCAAGAATACTATCCAACCATCTCATCCTCTGTCGTCCCCTTCTCCTTGTGCCCTCCATCTTTCCCAACATCAGGGTCTTTATAAGGGAGTCTTCTCTTCTCATGAGGTGGCCATAGTACTGGAGCCTCAACTTCAGGATCTGTCCTTCCAGTGAGCACTCAGGGCTGATTTCTTTAAGGATGGATAAGTTTGATCGTCTTGCAGTACACAGGACTCTCAAGAGTCTCTTCCAGGACCATAATTCAAAAGCATCAATTCTTCGGCGATCAGTCTTCTTTATGGTCCAGCTCTCACTTCCATACATTACTACTGGGAAAACCATAGCTTTAACTATACAGACCTTTGTCGGCAAGGTGATGTCTCTGCTTTTTAAGATGGTGTCTAGGTTTGTCATTGCTTTTCTCCCAAGAAGCAGGCGTTTTTTAATTTTGTGACTGCTATCACCATCTGCAGTGATCATGGAACCCAAGAAAGTAAAATCTCTCACTTCCCCTTCTATTTGCCAGGAGGTGATGGGACCAGTGGCCATGATCTTTGTTTTTTGTTTTTTGTTTTTTTTTATGTTGAGCTTCAAACCATATTTTGTGCTCTCCTGGAGGAGGAACCAGCAAGCCACTCCAGTATCCCTGCCAAGAAAACCCCATGGACAAGGACAACAGAACATATTAGAGGGTGCCTAAGTAAAACCTGTGGAGGACTTGTTGATCCACACCAAACAAAGAAACAAAAAGCACATAAGGTTGGATCCAGAAGAAATGCTAAGATCCCACCACACCCAGACCCCCTCTGGGGAAGAGGCATGGGTTGCTGTGGAAAATCCTGCACAGGTGAGGACTGATGTTATATTTATAGCTCACATTACCTCCAAAGAGTTCAAGGTGACATAAATGGTTTTCCCTCTCTCAATTTTATCTTCACAGAAACCCTGTGAGATACGTTTGGTTGAAAGCTGGTGGCTGACGCAAGGTCACCCAGAGAGCTTCATGGCCAAGTGGGCATTTGAACCCTGGTCTCCCACGTCCTAGTCCAACATTCTAACCACTATGCCACACTGGCTGCCCAATAGTCCCAAGGCAGCCTGAACTGCCTTGTCTCATTGATGCCTCCCCTCCCCATAACCTCTCCAACCATATCCTAAGCCCCTCTTTGATCTCTGATTCGCCATCTTCATCCCAAGAGCAAAGACAACCCACAGCTGGTGTAGTAGAACCCATTTGGCTTCCAGTAGGCTCTGGGCAGATCTATACTATACATTTAAAGGTAAAGGTACCCCTGACCATTAGGTCCAGTCGCGGACGACTCTGGGGTTGCGGTGCTCATCTCACTCTATAGGCCGAGGGAGCCGGCATACAGCTTCTGGGTCATGTGGCCAGCATGACAAAGCCGCTTCTGGCGAACCAGAGCAACACACGGAAACGCCATTTACCTTCCCGCTAGAGCAGTACCTATTTATCTACTTGCACTTGACGTGCTTTCGAACTGCTAGGTGGGCAAGAGCTGGGACCAAACAACGGAAGCTCACTCCACCGTGGAGATTCGAACCACCAACCTTCTGATCGGCAAGCCCTAGGCTCTTTGGTTTAGACCACAGCGCCATCCATGTCCCTATACTATACATTTAAACATTATTAAACACCCATTTAAAGCACATAACCTCTCCCAGAGAATCCTGGGAACTATAGTTTATTAAAGTTGCTAGTAACAGTAGCTCTGTGAAGGGAAAACTACCATTCCCTGGATTCTTTGGATCATGTGCTTTTAATGTGTGTTGAATATGCTTTAAATGTATAGTGTGGACCTGCCCCTCTATCACCAGGGGGGGTCTTTTGGGGAGGAAGGGCCCACTCAGGAGGAGGGATAAGAACCAGCTGCAAATAATCACCTGACTGTTAAAACCAGGGAAATGGCTTGATTATAATCTAGGCGCCCTTTTCTCCAGATGTTTGGGCTCCTGTTTAGGCTAAGTGTACTGAGGCTTGATTAGAATTGTTAAATTTATATACATTCAAATATACACCGGCGGCGCTGTGGGTTAAACCACAGAGCCTAGGGCTTGCTGATCAGAAGGTTGGCGGTTTGAATCCCCGCGACGGGGTGAGCTGCTGTTGCTCGGTCCCAGCTCCTTCCAACCTCACAGTTCGAAAGCACGTCAAAGTGCAAGTAGATAAATAAGTACCACTCTGGCGGGAAGGTAAACGGCGTTTCCGTGTGCTGCTCTGGTTCGCCAGAAGCGGCTTTGTCATGCTGGCCACATGACCCGGAATCTATACGCCAGCTCCCTCGGCCTTTAACACGAGATGAGCGCCACAACCCCAGAGTCGGACACGACTGGACCTAATGGTCAGGGGTCTCTTTACCTTTATCCTTGGTAATGAGAGAGAGAGAGAGAGAGAGAAAGAAAGAAAGAAAGAAAGAAATCTAGATAAGCTTCAATAATTAGCAAACGGAGGGGGGAAGAAAGCCTGCTGGGTCAGCTTTAACAGCATTTCAAATGCTAGGATTGCCAATAAATGTAATTGTCACGATGCAAAGTTTAATTCAAGGCACCCAGCTAGGCTAGGAGCCTTTATGTGTGACATGTTTCTAAAGGAATCTCTTGTCTTCGAGACACACACACACTTTAATTATGCCTTCATCAAAAGCAATCACGGAGCCTTGAACTTGTGATTTCTGCTCCAGTATGCCTGGAGTGAAATGTAAGCCTCCAAGCAGCACATTCACTTAGCTGAATAACCCTAATTTCTGGCAAGCGCATGTCACATGAAAAATTAAGACTCATGGTGCTAAGGGGGCTTTCGAAACATCAGAGACAAAGCTGGAATGAACCAGTCAAGCTGCATCATGTGTTTTTTATTTTATTTTTACAAAAATGATTTGTGTTGTTTTATTTTATTTTTTGTTACTTTAGAGAGAGAGAGAGAGAGATGAAAGGAAGGGAGGAACTGCATAGTCACAGCTCCACATGGGCTCAAACAGATAACGGTTGAATAGGCAAGCATAACTAGAAAACAGACCAGTAACAGAGAAAGCCATTGTGATGTGTTTGCTTCCGGTGAGTTCTCTTTAGCAGCTGCATGGATGAAAGTGGCCACATAAAAGGACCAAATGCAACAAAATCCCATTTCCTCACCTTATCACGCGCAACCTCTATTTGGTTTCCCTTGAGTAATGAACTTGTTTTTTCTTCATCTTGAGGATAAACCCACCGGGGGATAGGACTCAAAAACAAAAGAGATTTTCTCTCTCCTCCCTATTACGTACAAAGGTCAACTACTGGAGGGAAAAAAAATATCCGCTGTGTGTAAACGAGTAGGCAACTAAGGGAGGTTTCTATGTTCCCGTCATTTTCATCTTCTTTTTCAATTATGGTCTCCGTTACTGATGCCAAGTGACAAAGGAGCTCCCTGGTGGGAATTCATTTATTTGGTAATAAATAAAAGAAGGCCACTGGAAGGACATACAATGGGGGACCTCGGTGGTTTCTAAATGGCAGGGGGCATGGGAAATGATTCTTCCAAACTCATTCAATTTCAGTGTCTAGCAATCACAGCTCTTGAAGTAAATCTCAACAAAAACTTTGGAGCTCTTCTAAGAGTTTTGTGGAGGAAATGGATGGAGAAAAGTGCCCCCTGCCATAGTACATAGCCAATGGAACTATATGGGGCTATATGTTGGAAAACATAGGAGAGACATCAATGACTACTACAGGTAGCAGCCATGCATATGTACTGTCAGGAGACGTCCTACTCACGAGTAGAACCCTGGCAGAGACAAATGCCCTACTGGCATGTTCCCTCCCTCCTAGGCGATCGTTTGGGAGATTCAAAAGCATTCTTCAGCCCGAACATCACAGCGACTAATGCCAGAAGACATTAGCACACTTAGGGATCCGCAGAGTTTGATCAGCTTGCATAACAGACCTCAGCAACAAAGCATTGTGGCTAATCTACTTTTATTTACATATAAACACACATGGAGCACTGCAGCATGTCTCCCTCTCTCTCTAACATCAGACAGCAAAGAGAAAGAACAAAGGACAATAGTCCCACTTCATAGAACACAGTAAGACAAACATCCTGTCTTTGTCACTTCCCATTCCTGTGGAATCAAAACACATACCCAGTCATGTGATAGACAACAAACCCATGACTGCACACGGGAAATGAATCTCCAACATGTACAACCTCCACTGCCCCTGAATGTCAGTTGCTGGGAGTCAGAAGGGGAAAGTGTGCTGTTATACAAAAGCCCTTCTTGTGGGTTTCCCATGGGCCTCTGGTTGGCCACTGTGAGAGCAGGGTGCTAGGCTAGATAGACCATTGGCTTGACCTATCGGGGTCTTTCTTAAACAAAAGAAAGCACTTCTTCATGTGCTCTATAGTAAAGGCATGGTTTGAGACCAGCTCTGGATCTACACAGGTCGGCAAAAATGCATTTTAAAAAAGTAATATGTACATCAATGCAATTTCCCATTGATGATGGATAGTTGCTCTACAGCTGCTCTACAGCATCACATTTTTATAATGCATTTTTAATGTTATAACCAACCAGTGTAGATTAGTCACTTGTCTCCTTCTGGAGTTTGACCCTTCCTGATTCTAGGCATAAAGGGTGGTCAACCTGCAGCTCAAAGGTCACACGCAGCACATGCAGCCCTTAAGCCTAACTTCAAGAAGGTGGCAAGGAGAGGTGAAATGAGAGGAGGGGGTAACAGAATGAGATGAAAGGGTGCAGTCAAAAGAGAAGGTGTTGCATAAAGAAAGGTGGCAGAATGAGAGAGAAATTTGAGTCTCTTGCACAAGCCACTGATTGTATGTTCCCCGGGGAAGAGGGGGTGGAATGCGATGCTCAACAGAGAAAAAAGTTTCTGCATCTCTACTATACCACATTATCTTAGAACAGAAAATGTAGCCCAGTTCTTTAAAAAAAAATGTAACAAGCTTTATTAATAGTCTTACAATACATTATATATATATAGTACTTCTTTTAAAGTAAACTGAAATTTCAACCATGTACACAAAAAATGAAAAAAACCATATACTTATCTTTTCTTACATAACTATGAACCTTAAGCTTCAGCTGTATTTATGCTACTTTTTATGCGATTATTAACAAAGATTATTAGCAAAGATTATTAACAAAAAATATAATAAAGGCTTTGGACTTCCTGTCAATTCCCATTGTATGGTTTTATTCTAATAGTGAATGTACCTACCATTATTAATCTATTCTTTATATATTCGCTAATACATTCTTAAAGCAATTTTTACCATTGCTCTTATTTCTCATATATTTCTTTATCCAAGGTCAATCAAATGCTGCCAGAGACCAAAAAAAACCCCACTGGTATATTTGTGTACAAAAAAATAAAATATAACAAAAAATATTATTATTATTTATTGTTGTTGTTGTTTTGTTGTTGTTGTTGTTATATATCTCTTATATTTATCCCATATTTGTGCAAATTCTTGTCTTGAACTCCCCCTTAGGCTGTTGGTCAATTGTGCCATTTCCACATATTCTTGTAACCTATTCTGCCAATCCATTATAGTCGGAACATTTTCCCCTTTCCAGTTCTCTGCTACTAGTGTTCGGGCTGCTGCCATAGCATATAGAAATATTTCTCTTAAATTTTTCGGGATATCTTTACCAACAATGCTTAACAAGAACGCTTCTGGCTTTTTAAGAAATGTAATTCCAAAGATTTTTTTTCAGCTCATCATAGACAAGGCCCCAAAACTTTCTTATTTTTCTACACGTCCACCACATGTGGTACATGTCTCCATTACCTTCCCCCACACCTCCAGCAGTTACTAGCAATATTTTTATAGATCTTGGAAAGCCTTGATGGGGTAAGAAAATGTAGCACAGTTCAATGGACTTAGCTTATTGGAGTACAGGAAGTGCCCCATTTATGTGAGGCTTATGTTCCGAGGCACCGTGTGCAGTGGTGAAATCACGTATAATTGAAACCCATTGACAAGCTTACAAACACCCCAAAAATTGGCACCCCCAAACAGATCTTCTCAATTATGGGTTTGTTTGTTTTTTTTCAATTTCACACTCCCTCAGCTTAGTGCCCTGGGGTGGGGGAACACCCACGCCACCCTAAATGCAAAACTGGAACATAGGGAAATCCACTTAACCCTAGAAATGGCCAGTCGGTACAAAACAAAGGTCAAATATTTCTGAAATAGTTTGTCACCTTGAGCCGTTTTGTTCCTCCCTCTCTCTTTCAATATTTCTGACAGTGGGTTGCATGCAATTTACTTTGATAACCGGCTCCCTGATTAGCTGCAGCTGTAGTAACTCTTTAATCCTCATATGTCATGTTTTAATATTTCTCCCTAATATTCTAATCCATTGCTGCTTATTTTATGCTCAGATGGGTGAGAGCAGACATTTTACTCAAACACAAATCTTTCCTTTGAAGATGGCTATCTGCATGTACATCAGATAAAAACAGCATACAATACACACACAGAGAGAAAGATGATAGCTAGATGATAAACAGACGGACAGACATAAAATGTAAGGCAGACCCTTCAAGTGTCCCTTTTTTCCAGGGACAGTCCCATATTTATAGCAGCTGTCCTGGTTTCTGATTTGATCCTGGAATGTCCTGCTTTTCCTTAGGACAGGCTTCCTCAAACTTGGCCCTCCAGATGTTTTGGGACTACAACTCCCATCATCCCTGACCACTGGTCCTGTTAGCTAGGGATGGTGGGACTTGTAGTCCCCAAACATCTGGTGGGCCAAGTTTGCCTATGCCTGCCTTAGGACATCCCTATTTCCATCGGAGAAATATTGGAGCGTATTGTTAGGACGTTCAGTGGCTGCTCATGAGTAAAGTCAAAACGCAGAACTTCTAAACTAAGTTCTTTATTGTGCTCAGCTATGTACAGTGGAAACTGAAAAAACAAACGTCCATCTCAGTCCTCTGCAGATCCCTGGAATGAAGACTTCCTGCTTTTCGTCCAGCAAAACAGGCACGGAATACGGAGCCCACACCTCCCTCCTCTGTGACCCTCCTGCCTCCTATCTCTGAGCGTGGGAACCTGACCTTGCTCCCAGCTCTTCCCACGGTGTTCAGGCTTTATCATCCTCTCTGTCCCTCTGCACCGCCTTCCTGCTTCTGCTCCCCCATCCCCACTAGAGGAATGCTCACTTTCCGTGCTGTCGGGGGAGCAGGAGGAGCTGGACAGCAGCTTGGGTGGTTCTCTGTATTTCAGGCGCTCATTCGACCCCTCCAGTCGCGGTGAGGGGGGTTTCCTGACATGTATGGAGTTATGTGACCCCAGAGCCAAGAAGATAAGTAACTATACAACCTTTATACATCTGAAGGCAGCCGTGTATAGCAAAGTTGTTTTTTGTTGTTTTTTAAAGTTTGTTTTATTATGTTTTTAGATATGTTGGAAGCCACCCATGGATGGAACAACCCAGTCAGATGGGTGGGGTATAAATAGTAAAATTATGATGATGGTGGAATAGGACATCCCTATTTTCATTGGTCCTGCCAACCTAGCAGTTCGAACGCACGTCAAAGTGCAAGTAGATAAATAGGGACCACTCCGGCGGGAAGGTAAACGGCGTTTCCGTGCGCTGCTCTGGTTCGCCAGAAGCGGCTTAGTCATGCTGGCCACATGACCCGGAAGCTGTACGCCGGCTCCCTCGGCCAGTAACGCGGGATGATCACCGCAACCCCAGAGTCGGACACGACTGGACCTAATGGTCAGGGGTCCCTTTACCTTTACCTTTATTTTCATTGGAGAAATGTTGGAGGGTATGTGTAGGGTCGGTTTGTATTCAAATAGGTTTCAGAAAAGGAGGGGGGACATGGGGGTGATGGTGAAAATAGGGGTGCTAAGCAGGAATGTAGAATAGAAAAGAGAAGGGGCCTAAAAAATGGAGTTGGGGAGGTCTGTACTGAAATATACTCGGAGTCAAGTGTGAATTTCATGCTCTTTATTCAGGTCATAGTAGTGAGGAATGCAGTTCCCCAAAAACGTTTGCTTTATATACACTATTTACACAATGGGCCCCACGTGATTGGCTAATTCCGGGATACTCCTGTATGCCAATCAGAGTGCGGATTCACTTCCACCTGGAGCTGGATTGGGTGGCTCCTGCGGACCAATCAGACTGCTGCAATCTCAATCCTATTGTTCTGGGACCAATCAGACTGCTGCATTTTGGATCCTATTCAACTCAGTACATAACATGTACCAAGCAAAGTAGTTGCATGAGGTGGGAGTAGAAGCTCTTAAGGGGTTAATATGAAGGGAATGACAGGGGGCTAGTGTGCAGGGGTTCAGCCGTGTGTGTGAGAGAGGGGGGGGGGAATAATAATCTGGAGATACAAGTGTGCAGTCCCCAGGGGAAACAGGTAAAGATTTTCCACTGAACTGCAGCAAGGCCAAAGAAAACTGGCCAATATTTTGTGACACCACATTTTCAAGGTTCCCTTTCACACAGTAATAAAATATAACAGGATCAATGGAAGCCTTGTGAAAGGGGGGGGGAATGGCCAATTAAACTGAGGTGAACAATTCATACCCTTAGGTAACACAGTGTGATTTAAGTATACAGCTGTGTGCATCTTTATTAGCCTTTCCTGATAGCTCATTCCAATGTTTCTGCATTTAATGAATGTGCAATTGCTCCTTCCCCCATGAGATACGTTTCAATTTTATTCACATATAGAATCATAGCAATGCAATCCTAGAATCCAAGCCTGCTTTGAACTAAGTCCCACTCAGTCCAATGGGACACACTCCCAGACAAGCGGGTATAGGATTTCAGCCTTAGGCTCCCATCTGCACCACACATTGAAAACAGTATCATACCACCTTAAATAGTTGTGGCTTCTGCAAAGAATCCTGGGAACTGTAGCTTGTTAATGGTGCTGAGAATTGTTAGGAGGCCCCTATTCCCCACACAGAGCTACAATTTCAAGAGTTCCCTAGCAAGAGGGATTGATTGTTCAACTGTTCTCAGAATTGGAGCTTTACGTGGGGAATAAGGATCTCCTAACAACTCTCAGCACACTGATCAAACTACAGTTTTCTCCAGGATTCTTTTCAGGAAGCCACAACTAAAGTGGCTTGGTACTGCTTTAAAGGGCAAATGGGGTCTTAGTGTTGGAAGGGTCATGTAGAAGTGTCCTGAAGGAGCATCTCCACCCCCATCGTTCAGCCCAGACACTAAGGTCCAGCACCGAGGGCCTTCTGGTGGTTCCCTCACTGAGAGAAGAGAGGTTACAGGGAACCAGGCAGAGGGCCTTCTCGGTAGTGGCGCCTGCCCTGTGGAACGCCCTCCCAGCAGATTTCAAGGAAATAAACAACTATCTTACTTTTAAAAGACATCTGAAGGCAGCCCTGTTTAGGGAAGTTTATAATGTTTGATGCTGTATTGTGTTTTTAATATTTGGTTGGAAGTCGCCCAGAGTGGCTGGGGAAATCCAGGCAGATGAGCGGGGTATAAATAATAAATTATTATTATTATTATTATTATTATTATTATTATTATTATTATTATTATGTCTGACCCCTCCCCATCAGCACAGGAACCCTCCAACTACAGCATCTCTAGACAGCCATTTGCCTGTTGTTGCATCCTGCATTGCAGTTCCTCCTCTGAGCAGGATTGGGTTAAATGACCACTGAGTTACCTTTATAATTTTACACATTCCCTTGCATTAGTTGCCTTCTTGTAGATTGCTTGCAGCAATCTGTTTTGCAATTGCAATTGACTGACACTAAAACAAAAGCTCAATAGGAGTTAAGAACGACCACATTAAGAAGCAAGAAGATTCTCTACTGATTTAAGTTTTTTTATTTAAAAAAATGCAGTTTGTGCTAACAAGGAGGAGCATTTATTTTATTTTATTTTAAAAAGGAAAGTTTTCTTGAGCAGAAAGTGATGGCATCCCATTTGTCATACCAGTGATAGGACAAAACGTCATGCTTCTGGGCCCAATGTGGCCTTCTTGCCCTCTCTTTCTGGCTCTCGGGACTCTCTCCAGGCCACATCCCTCACCAGCAATACTTTTTACCCCACTTGAATATTTAATCCAGAATGTGGAGCTAGACGGATGACTGGGAGCAGCCGCCAGGACCATATAACACTAAAGGATCTTCACTGGCTCCCAGTATGTTTCCGAGCACAATTCAAAGTGTTGGTACTTGGCGCTGTATACCTGAAGGAACATCTCCACCCACATTGTTCAGCCCAGGCACTGAAGTCCACCTCTGAGAGTCTTCTGGCAGTTCGCTTGCTGTGATGAATTCTGCATATGTTTAATTTTTAATTTATTTATTGCATTAGCCCTATAGCCATAGCACATAGTAAAAGACCAGGCAGCAGCCTGACACGATTATGCAAAGAATACAACAGATACAGTTAAAACAATTGGAAGTAAAATCGTACTGGATAAAACAAATAAAATAAAAAGCACTAGCGAGCATGACGACAGTGTCCATGTTAGGAATATACATAAGACTAAGGCTAAGGGAAGTTGGCCAAAAAGGTGGTCCTGAGTTTCAGGGCCTGTAATATGTAGATGGCCACTCCACGTGAAACCAAGGGGTTGGCATCCACCAGTAGATATTTCATGCGGTCATCGTCCCTGGCGATAGTCGGCGGGATTAGAGGGAGAAGCCTAGATCTTATTGAGGCATATAGTGGGCAGTAGAGGAAGAAGTGAATAAAGTCCTCTATCTGCATATGTTAAACAAGCAGGGAGACAATATACAGCTTTGTCGTACTACAAAGGTACAATTTATATTCATTACTCCAGCCACTTGTGCCTCTGATCACCACTGGCATGTGGCCCTCAGAAGGAACGTGGCCCTTGGGCTGAACACATTTCCCCACCCCTGTTCTCTCACATTATTCCCAACTGCTTCAACTGCATGCAGACATTAGGCAAACAGAATGCCATGGCAAGGGCGAAATCCATCCAAGAAACATCTCTCGGACTTTGACACATTTTTGCTATTCTTTCCATGAACGGGAATCCCATTTAACACAGCACAAAACTCAGCACACATTGAGTATGAGCTGGCTCCTTTCAATCTGCAGGTTCAGTGAGGCTCAACATCCCTTAGCATTAGAGAGGAGCAGCTATCGCAAATGACAGCATCCTTGTCCTTTCAGAGGGCAAGGACATGTCTCATCTTCTAGCTAAGCACAGCTCTGGTTCCCCACATTTTAGGTGGGTCTCATTCCCAGGGAGATTCAAGCCGCCTGTTTGTGATACACAGAAACTCTCGGAAGAAAGAAGAGTCGTAAAATCGTAGAGCTGGAAGGGACCCTAAGGGTAACCCAGTCTAAAATTCTGCAATGCAGGGATCACGGCTGAATAATCCCCAACAGATAGCCATCCAAACTCTGATTTGAAAACCTCCAGTCTACCATTTTCTGAGGAAGTCCATTCCACTCTTGAGCAGCTATTCCCATCATAAAGCTCTTCCTAATATTTAGTCAGAATCTCCTTTCTTGTATTTTGAATCTTAGTTTGAGTCCTACCCTCTGGAGCAGGAGAAAACAAGCTTGCCCCATGTCTTAAGTGACAGATATTTGAGGGTGTCTATCTTATCACCTCTCAGTCTTTGTCACAGTCCGGGCTGTTAGTGAACAAGTCCCAGCAAGGCACATCAGGACCAGGGGCAAGATGGCAGGAATGAGAGTCCAAAGAGCAGGGGGTCGAGGGTCGAGCAGCAAGCGGTACAAAGTCACAGTCCGAGGGTCAGGAAACACAAAGCTGCAGTCCGAGGGTCAAGACACAAGAAGCACAAAGTCACAGTCTGAGGGTCGAGGCACCAGAAGCACGAAGTCATGGTCAAGAAGCAAGGCGGGACACAGCAAGGCAGGGAATGTGTTGCTGTGGCAAAGAGCCGAGGGAAAAAGTTGGCCTTATATCCCCTGCCGGCTCTTGCCACCAGGTGCAGTGAGTTACCAAGCAGCCTCACCTGTGGGGCTGCACCCTGCCTCTGCAGAACAAGCCGAAGAGGGCCCTAGTCCTGCGAAGCCCTGCTGGTCCCAGGGCCTGACTCCTGCACGCACTCCTGATAGTCTTCTCTTTCCAGGCATACATACATACATACATACATACTCAATTCCATCAACCGTTCCTCATAAGCCTTGGTTTCCATACCCTTTATCATCTTGGTTGCCCAACTCTGCACACATTCCAGCTTCTCAATATCCTTAAACAGTGGTGACGAGATCTGGACACAGTACTGACCAAGGCAGAATAGAATAGTGCTACGATTTCTCTTCATCTGAATGCTATCCTTCTGTTGATGCAGCCTAGAATCGCATTAGCTTCTCTTACTGCTGCATCACACTCTTGACTCGTGTTAAGCTTGTGGTCTACTAAGACCCCAAGTTCATTTTCGCATGCACTGCTGTCAATCTGGGTTCCCCCGATCTTTCTTATAAGAGAGGCCTTGCAACTGGTGGCGTGGAGAAATCTGTCCATTCTGGTTTATCTCAGTCTCTCATTTTTCCTGGATGGGGAACTGTTTTTCCAGCCCCTGGGCCACGTTGCTTTCTGGGCAACCATTTGGTGGCCACGTGCCAGAGGTCAGATGCAAAAGAGATTTCCACAATCACCGTCCCTAGAGCAATTGAAAGTTAATCCATGTGTTTCCTCTGTCACTTACCCATGTGGAGTTTTGATATTGTTTGATACTGATATTGAATTGCTCTGCAGGATAGTGCTTGTTCTGTTGCAGTTTGCCTTTTCCTTCCTTTGTCTTGCTCATTCTAGTTCATCTTTAGGCCTGCAGCCCTTCCAAAGCTCACAGGAGAGCAATTAAACAGAGGAGGAAACATTGTTTCTGCTCAGGCCCACTCTAGGAGATATTCATTGCATCCAAACAGGAGTGGGACTGAGGAGGAAGATTATTCATTGTAGCAATCTCATTCCACCTCTGCAATGGGCTTATTTATTGACAAAGATGAATAAGCATGAAAGCTAGGAGGGGTAACCCCCCCCCCCACCAGAAGGGGAACAGCCCAAGCCTGGCAAAATGTTAATGCCAACTTTTCTTAAATGATCTCCGTGGCAGGATTGATACTCTTTCACTCCCTCCTTTGCTGGTTTGCCAGAGTCCTGAAATAGAAAATATTTTATTTAGGAGCTTTGTGTGTGATGTGTAAATTATTCAGATCCAAACTAGGGCATTCTGCAAACCTGGTGGTTGCAGTAAATGTGGGTTGGATGCCCTTTCGTTGCAGGCAGATATCTCTCCGTTGGTTTTCTCACAAGGGCCCAGACAATGCACATGCAGTGGTACCTCGGGTTAAGAACTTAATTCGTTCTGGAGGTCCGTTCTTAACCTGAAACTGTTCTTAACCTGAGGTACAACTTTAGCTAATGGGGCCTCCCGCTGCCACTATGCCGCCAGAGCACGATTTCTGTTCTTGTCCTGAAGCAAAGTTCTTAACCCGAGGTACTATTTCTGGGTTAGCAGAGTCGGTAAACTGAAGCGTCTGTAACCCGAGGTACCACTGTATAAGCCTTGTAGTAAACAGTGAGGGGCTGGTCCACTAGCGTGAACAGGCTACTGCACCACCAACCTCAGCCAATCCCCATGTGCCTACCTTCTTACTTACAAACACTTCACAATTAAAGGCAAAAGGTAAAGGTAAAGAACCCCTGGACGATTAAATCCAGTCAAATTCAACTATGGGGTGTGGCGCTCATCTCCACTTTCAGGCCGAGGGAGCTGGTGTTTGTCCGAAGACAACTTTTCCGGGTCATGTGGCCAGCATGACTAAACCGCTTCTGGCACACAGAGGACCATGTTGAGTGCCAGAGTGCACAGAAACACCATTTACCTTCCTGCCACAGCGGTACCTATTTATTTACTTACGCTGGTATGCTTTCGAACTGCTAGATTGGCAGGAGCTGAGACAGAGCAATGGGAGCACACCCTGTCATGCAGGTTCGAACTGTCGACCTTACAATCTGCAAGTCCAAGAGGCTCTGTGGTTTAGACACAATGCCACCCATGTCCCCCAGTTCAGGAGTGGCCCTGACTGTCAGCATCCTCCTTCTTAGCCTCAGGGTCGCCCCTTGTAGAACTTAGCAGGCAGAAGGATCAGGACAACATTAGAATTACTTGGCTTTGCCTGTCATTGGCTCTGTCACCACCTAATGTTGGGCTCCCCACCTTCTACCCTCCCAGGTTCCCTATCCATCTGGATGTCCTGGGGAAGAAAGGGGCGGTATGGCTGTGATAGGTGTGGCATTAGTGGAGAGTGTTGACATCTAGGTGTTGAGGGATGTGGGTAGAAGAGTCTTGGAGGCAAAGGTAAATGTGTGTAGCATCAGCAGAGGTGCCTCTCATAAGGATCAAAGGGACTGATGCACACTGTGCTTCAGGCTCCTGATCTGCCAAGTTGGAGGTGAAGATCTGAAGCACAGAAGCCTGCACTTCTATTTTATGAGGCAGGCTGCAAAGCATGATCCTTTGCAAATTCAAAAATCACAAATCACAAACTAATTGTTCCTGGCAGGTGGCGTCATTCTTTCCTTCCTCTACTTCGGTTTTCAGCCATGATGGCTCTTCAACATGCAAGGAAATGAGATGCTGTTGTGTGTGTGTGTGTGTGCTGTTGTGGGTTTTTTTGGATTGTGCAGTAATTTATGGGGTGTCAGGTTGGAACCAACCAAGAAAGAGGCTTTGTTGCCCTGCCTACAACATGATGTCGACAGAGGCCATCATTCCTTGATTCAGATTGAAAACATTGGCAAATTGTCATGAATGCCTTAAACACAAAGCAATATATATATAGTAGATTTTAATGATCTGAGGCTCAATGAAGTGAAGGTGTGGAAAGGGCTTTGGGTGGGTTAACTGAGATTTATAGCAGGGGATGCCTCTGGTCCGGGGGCCAAATGCAGCCCTCCAGGTCTCCTTCTCTGACCCTACCCATACCCAAGCCACACCCCTCCCCAGCCATGCTTTGCACCCTCCTTGAGTGTTTTTGCATGGCTGGAACTCCAATAATGCCTCTTGCTTGCCTGGATAGAGGACAGAGAGGAGTATCTGAGTGTGAAATGCAGGATGGCTGCATTTTTGTTTACAGAGGGGCAAATTCGCATTAGATTCACATTAAAATGTGAATTAAACTGAATTTATTGCCCATTCTTTGATGTGTCAGGTGGAGGAACAGGTGGGGAAACATGGTGAAAACTTGCAAAGGTGCAGCATGGACCCAAGCTGTAGCAAAATCCCATATGCTGAGCAGTGAAAGAATTGGAATCAATGATTGTGATGTATCCCCCAAGATACTGACACATGCATTATAGCAACTGTCACCATCTAGCCATGTTCTTTTTCTCAAGGTCCCTGCATGATCATCGACAAACTTTGGAAACCTGCAAATGCACCATGCTGATCCCCCCCAAAAGCTGGTAAAATTAGGACACGCCAGATGGTCCCTCGTTCTTGTGACACAGCTGGCTGCTTGCGAAGCAGCTGGGGGAGAAGAGGGAGCTCCCGCCACAACCATAAGAGGAGCAAAGAAAGGAAATAGATTTTCCAGAAGTGAAATCTCAATTTATTGCTTCAAGAAGTACAGGGCAATAGAGATCCATGCTTCCCCCCCCCCACCAGCTTTCCAAACAAGAGCAGTAAAAGAGAGGTTTCTCTGCAGAGTAAGAGCAATGCAGACATCCTAGGTTGGTGGTCTAAGGCAGGGGAATATCGTATTCAGGCTGGGCTCTGAGATCACAGGGGAAGCGAACTTGAAACAATGTCACTTACCAGCAGGGCAGCTTAACAGCAGATCACCCCCTGGAAGCAGTGCTCGAAACTCCCATTGTTCTAGGTGCATTTTGTGACATGGAATTTCATTAGCGCAAGCAGTTTCTGAGCTCTGGGCACAGTGCTGCACCTAAGATTTCAGATTAAAACTGCAGAGTGGAAGGAAAGAAGGACCTTTTTCTGCCTCCCCACTTCCAGCTACTCTATGAAGACTGGATAAGAATATTAGGGTGGTGGGCAGGCGAAGGACTAGACCATGTGAAAAATGAACATAATATTTTAGCTGCAGTTCATTCAGCTTTGTATTCTTGTTATAAAAAAGCCCGCCTAGACATTCCAGTGTTGCGCCCATAATCTAGGTTTGAGGTGCCATTTAGCTCCTAGCTTTCATATCTCAGTTTCAAACACTGCCTGGAAGATGAGGTCAGGCCCATGTCAGGTAAGGTCAGATCAAGGAAAGGATAGCAGGATCTGGTTTAGAAAGGGCAGAGGCGATCAGCACCTTGGACAGAGCACAGTGAGATTGCTTGGCTGGAGTATTTTCTCCCATGAAAGGGGAGCTATTGCTTCAACAAGGTATTTTATTTATCACAAGATCTGAGGGCGGTTCATAAATAATCTCCAAAGTTTGAATGTGTGGTGGGAGGAAGGAGCCATTAACTTTTTTATTATCTTCTGCCAATGTTGCCATTATCTTCTGCCAGTGCTGAATGCAAGCTTCAGGCATGGTCACCATTTCTGAGTGGATGAAGACAGCCAATATTTTTAAAGGATAGGTGGTTCTTTTTCAAGGGCAGAATAGAAATCACACCCCTGTCTCATGTTTCTCTCTGGTATATGGGGGAGGTGCCCCTAGCTATAAAATAAAATAAAATTCAGACAAATAGGTCCAGGGGCTATTGCGCTAGATTGAAAAAATAAACTGGAAAAGTCTTTCTCCGCCCCCCCCCCAGCTTCTCTGCCACACTTCCTGAAAGTAGCTTGGTTGAGGAAAAGAGAAAGGAGTGCAAATTAGCTAGCTTGATTTAAACAATTAATTAAATTTATATACTGCCCTTCATTCGAGGATCACAAGGCTGTTCTAAAAGTACAAAAGTACATAACACAATAACAAACAAAAGACATACAGAATTTAAAAGCCCATAGATTGTTTAATCAGCCCAAGGCCTGGTTATAGAGGAATGAAGGCACCAGGTGAGCTTCCCCTGGGGAGAACATTCCACAAATGGGAAGCCACCACAGAAGAGGCCCGTTCTCATGTTACCACCCTCCAGGTGTCTTGTGCAGGGGGCATATGAAGAAGGGCCTCAGATGTCTAGATTAGTTCATATTGGGGAGAGGTGGTCCTGGGATATTGTCACCCTGAGCCATTTAAGGCTTTATAGGTCAAAACCAGTGCTTGGAAATGGGCTCAGGAATTAATTGGCAGCCAGTACAGCTCAGCCAGGATGAGTATTATACTGTATCCTCAAATCATCTTGCCCCAGTAAGACACCTGGCTGTCAAATGCTATGCCAGCTGAAGTTTCCAAACTATTGACAGAGACAGTGCTACATATAACACATTGCAGAGGTTACCAGAGCATAGACTACACAAGTCAGGCTATCCCTGTCCAGATTTTATTGATTTGATAACAACAAAAGGGGCAAACAACAGAAAGAAAGAAAGAAAGAAAGAAAGAAAGAAAGAAAGAAAGAAAGAAAGAAAGAATAAAAAATGTAAAGCATCGTGGTCTGGAATGACAAAAGTACAAAGAGCACAGCTCTAAAGGGATGAAAAAAGTAATACCTCGTGCAGAGAATCTGCTTTACAAATAATAAAGATATGTAAAAATAAAAGTGTTCTGTACCTGTGAGTTCCATCATTATTGAGAATAAATGTTCTATAATGTCTTAGATGAGCCAGACATTTGCATATACTGGTGACAGTGAGCAACTTTGTGCCTCAGTACTTGTATGAGTAATAAAATCATGTCATGTGGAAGGAAAGAAAAAAGAAGCTCGGTTGAGCTCTGCCCTTTAGTTTATGAGAGGATGATTTGCAGTACTGCAATTTTCTCCCCATTCGCCCACCTCCTTCCACCTTGCATTTGCCAAGGAAACAAATAAGGGAAAGGAAAACTTTCGGTGCAGTGCCAATTCAAGCAAAGCTACCAAGAACCAGAGAGAGAGAGAGAGAGAAATCAACAGCCCAACAGTTTGTTTTTTTCTCCTATGTCCAAATGTTAGGACAAGCTGACACTGAGAATGAATAGCTCAGCTCTTCGTCTCCCCGACTCTCGGCTGGTCTCATTGCTGAAAGGCCATAAATAAAGAGGAAAGTCAAAGTAAACAGCTCTGCGGTTAATGTGGCAGGATTTACAGAAGGTTCTTCTCCTATGTAAAGTGCAGCGCCCTGTCACATCCCTTAGTTGCAGAGATTTGTAACAAGGAAGACGCTGACGCCGAGGCAACTTCCAATGTTGCCGACTCAGAAAAAGGGGCAGGGGCAATGATCATATTTTATCATTAGAGGCTGGCTGCTTTGCTGACATGATTTAGGACTTAGGTGGAGCCTCAGGCTGCTTTTACGAGCAGCAGAACCACACTGATCCACAGACACAAACCAATGCTGGTTTGGCACATGGCAGCGAGAAGGCTTGAGCCTTAGCTGTACAATGGAGGGAGAGGCAAACTGATCCTGGCACCCTTGGTGACTGTGGGCCCCTCCAAACACCATTTTTATTGTGTTTTCAAAATGATTTGTGCACATGGTGGCGTCTGGGCTGTCATACTTTCGATACTGTTTGCGCCTGCCAAAGCTTTGTGACAGAAACAGTGCTTCATAGAATCAGAGAACTGTAGAGTTGGAAATGGTGGTCTTAGTCCAACCCTCTTCAATGCAGGAATGGAAGCTAAAGAATCCCTGACAGATGGCCATCCAACCGCTGTTTTAAAACTGCCAAGGAAGGAAAGTCCACGATCTTCCCATGTAGCCTCTTCCACTATCAAACAGCTTCTACCGCCCAAAAATCTTTCCTAATGTTTAATCGGAATCTCCTTTCTTGTGATTTGAATCCATCGGTTTGGATATGGTGTTCTATGTGCATGTCGTGAGTGATTTTCCTGCCCCTCTAGCCAGCAACGTGAAATGCTCCTCATTGGAAATGGGCTGGAGTAAGCCAGAGGGCATCAGGCAGGCATTCTCCTATTCCTGGTCCAGCCTGGGCTCCACCAGACTTTTATACTGATTGAAATCTGCCAGCCATGGGCGTCTGCCAGCTGCGCATCCATTTCCAAGCTCATCAGCATTCCTCGGAATAATGTGGCATTGGCAGTGGGAGGGCAGCTGATGAGCAGGTCTTTACAGAAGCCCTTTCACCCCCGTCAGGGCATCACACTCATGGCGCATTAGCTGTGTATTTGTTCAGTCTAAATTGAAGCGGTTAGCCATGCCATCCGTAAAAGCTCAGCCTATCCAGAATCTGCACAGAAATTCAATTACTGACAGCCTCCTCCTCACAGTTTGCTATGCCTGGACTGGAGGTGAAGAGGCAACCCTTCCAAGTAGCAGGTGCTTGAAAAGATTGAGACAAGCAGACTCATGGCACAGAGCCACATTTTCATAGTGTGCCAAAGCCTCTACTCCAAGTTCCCTGAAAGGGGCTTGCATTGCTTTGCCTCAGTCACAGGACACCTAAGGTTTTCTTTAGAATTTCAGTGAGTACAAGGCTGAGCTCACCTTACTAAGGTGTCATCTCTTTAGTTTTAGTTCGGGGATGGGAAACCTCAGCTTCAGGGACCCTATGTGGCCATCTAGGTCTCCCTCAGAAGGAGGGAGTTCTGGTCCTCAGAACTCACCCTAGGTCACACCCACTCACCCACCCTCCTTGAGTGCTTTTTGAGACTCAGTAAAGAACCTTTATTGAACTAACAGAACTGGACAACAGGGGCAAAGCAGCTGCTTATATACATTTCTGAAGACTTGGGCCACTCCCACTCCCAACGTGATTGGCTGTCTAAACTCCCAAGCTGCGAATCCTAACTCAGAGTTTTAGGGCCAATGGCAGTGGCCCAAATTCTGAAACGTTCTGTGATTGGATATCATTTATCGAATCAGAACACAGGGGCTCGGAATCCTTACTCCAGACTCAAGCTCAGGCAAACACAGACCACTGAATACATAACAGTAAGCATGCCAAAGAATGAAAAACAGACCTCACCAATGAGAATTCCACACATTTATTTTCCCCTCCCTTTTGATTATATTTGAATGTAGTTTTTTTTCTTCTTATTTATTGAGAATTCTTCTTATTCATTGAGAATCCATTGAATTGCTTTAAAAGAGGGTGAGCAGATAGATAGCACAGTTGGTTAGAGCATGGTCTGATGATGCCAATGTTGCAGGTTCGATCCCCATAGGAGACAGCTGCATATTCCTGCTTTGCAGGGGGTTGGACTAGATGATCCTCAGGGTCCCTTCCAAGTCTATGATTCTATGAGGCAAATTCACAGAGGAGAATGAAGGTTATGTTCTACCTCCACGCAGTGATGTAGCTACTAGGAAGGGGGGGGCAAGGCTAGCCAGGTTCTTTGCCCCAGGTGAAGCCTCCAGAGAGGCACCTTTGAGGTTCACAGTCTGTTTGTGTGTGTGTGTGCAAATGCTCATGGATGCATGTGCCAAAATGGGTCTTTGACCCATGTGAAATAAAGCCTGGTTTTGCCCCTGCATTATGCCTCTGAATACTAGTTTCCGGCAATCACAGGTGGGTAGAGTTGCTGTAGCACTCAGGTCCTGCTTTCAGGCTTCCTGCAGGCATCTGTGAGAACAGGATGCTGGATCTAGATGAACTTTTGGCCTGATTGAGCAGTGCCCTTCTTATGTTGTTGTCAATGAGGATGATAATAAGATAAATAGTAGTTAGTTAGGTGTCAATTGCTGGAGGGAGATACCCTCTGCCGTCTGTCACTATTTGTGAGACTTAGAGCCACTAAAAGCCTCTATTCCCTGACTCCAAGGGGAAGACCAACCTAGTGCTGGTCATTGACCCAAGAAGGAGCAGCTGGTCCAGTGCTTGTTTTCCTCTTCCCTCCTCATTCCCCTTTCCTTTTGTCTCCATTGTCAGAGTTAGTAAGCCTCGGGAGGTGGTAGGTTCTCCTTCATTGAAGGTTTTCAAGCAGAGGTTGGATGGACATCTATCATGGATGCATTAGTTGAGATTCCTTTACTGACGGGGGTTGGAGTAGATCAGTGTTTTTCAACCTTTTTTGGGCAAAGGCACACTTGTTTCATGAAAAAAATCACGAGGCACACCACCATTAGAAAATGTTAAAAAATTTAACTCTGTGCCTATATTGACTATATATAAAGTAATTCTCTTGAATAGGAATCAAATAAACAAATTTTTCCCACGGCACATCAGGCAACATCTCGCGGCACACTAGTGTGCCGCGGAACAGTGGTTGAAAAACACTGGAGTAGATGGTTCCCAGGGTCTCATTCAACTCTGCAATTCTATGATTTTATGATACCAGTTGCTGGGACTCACAAGCGAGGAGAGTGCTACTACACTCCTTTCCTGCTTGCAGACTTCCTAGAGGCATATTGTTGACCACTGTGTGGACAGGATGCTGGACTAGACAGATGTTTGCATTGATCCAGTAGCAACAATGGCACTGTTCTGGTGTTCTTATGTTCCAGGAGGGGAAAACATGCAAGAAATATTCAACACACCACCAGCCACAGCCAAGATTGCTTTTCTGGTGGAAGTCAAGGGACATTTCGAATGCCATTCCCATGGTGGTTCTTCATCCAGGGGCCAGATGAATGACAGCTGGACGGCTCCGCCACTTTGCTGAACCCAACACACAGGCCTTTTTTTGTTTGTTTCATTTGTTTGCTTCTTGCCAGATCCTGCTCTTTCATGTTCCATTCATGCCATCCACAATGCCTCGCACTGCCAGAATTTTACATCTCAATCATGCCTGTGCTTAATCTCCTGCTTCCTGAAGAATCCCAAACCAATTTCCTTAACATCTCCTCCCAGCAACCCCCCCCCCAACTTTTAAATGTGCCCATTACCCTTCTCTGCAACTTTCCTAAACAATGGAAACCCACCCACTCTCTCTAGCGATGCCCATTTACAGACAGCAACTACTGAGAAGCTTTTTCCCCTTTGGGGGTGACGGGAGGCACTGACACAGCAACACTCTGCAGCAGTGGCTGAAACTCCATGGGAAAACAGACTTTTCGTCATTCATGGATAATTTATCTTATTTATTTAGGTCAGGAGTGGAGAGACTTTTTACTCCAGCAGACCAGACTGTTATCTCCTCATCCCAATAGGCCAAGTTTGACAGGTATTGTAATTCCATTTTTTTAAAAAGGGATGTATGTGTGTGGAGGGGGAATATCCAGGAAATTACAAGGTGGTTAGCTTGCTGGCTGTCCTGGGAAAACAAGCCTTCATGAAGCAGAGCCTGGCTACTGCCAGAGTGGGTTTTTTTGTTGTTTAGTCATTTTATTGTGTCTGACTCTTCATGACCCCATGGACCAGAGCACGCCAGGCAAGCCTATCCTTCACTGCCTCCCACAGTTTGGTCAGACTCATGTTAGTAGCTTCGAGAACACTGCCCAACCATCTCGTCCTCTGTCGTCCCCTTCTCCTTGTGCCCTCCATCTTTCCCAACATCAGGGTCTTTTCCAGGGAGTCTTCTCTTCTCATGAGGGTGGGTTTAGGAGACTTAAAATGTGATGGAGCGTTGCATGTGTAAAGTCAAGAGTAGCCAATGTGGCACTCTACCATATGATCTTGGGATGCAAGTGAGGGGAGAGACTTCATCAGGCAATGAGATGAAAATAATCCCTGGCCATTGGTCATGCTGACAAGGGTGATTGGGAGCTGTAGACCAAGAAAACCTGCCATAGCACCACACCGGCTGCCCTTGTTTCAAGTGTTTTTAATTGTGAAGATAGCTAACACATCTAAACTGGTGGCCGTCTTCCAACCTCCAGCTTCATTGGATGAGTTCTAGCATTGCGAGAATAAGAGAAAACTGTGTGTGGCTGCAGTGCAGGTCATCACAACACATATTGAAGGCGATCCCTATGTGTCAGCAGAAGAGCCTTTGTACTCCTGCAGTGAGGACAGAGGCAGTTTGCGTTGGCGTGCAATAAAAATCCATAATCGAAAGTAGGTTGTAAAACTGCTGTTTTCACATCTTTCCATAAAATTGTATGGTGTCTTTAATCTGGGCCCTTTCGTCTTTATGACCTTAATGCCATTTACAGTCTTTAAATGGTCTTCTCAGCAGTACTCACATACTGCTGGGTGTCCAAGGGTGGGGAGGAAAGCTCTGGCAATTCCACGGACCTGCCTTACATTGAATCAGAACATAGGGTTGTAAACGAGTGTTAGTCATACTCAGAGCAGACTCATTGAAATTAATAGACACGACTAACTTGGGTTCATATAATCAATAATAGAAGTTACTTTTATTATTGCATTTATACCCCACTTTCTTTCTCCAATGAACTCAAAGTGGCATACTTAGTTCTCCCCTTCCTCATTCAAACCCTACAGCAGTGAGGTAAGTTGGGTTGAGAGATGGTAGCTTGCCCAAGGTCATCCAGGAAACCTCATGGCTGAGTGGGGATTTGAACCCTGGTCTCCCAGGTCCCTAGTCCAACACTCCAACCTCTAATACACCATATTGGCTTTCACTAGGGTTTCACGGGGGTGATTTATGTATTTATTTAAACATGAAGGCAGGCAACATTAACCCTGCCACGTGGGAATCCCTTGCAGACAACCACAGTGCCTGGAGACAGACAGGTGGGTTACATAGCCACAGCAGTGACCAGAGGAGCTGGGATGACAGCTGGGAGGAGCACCAGACACCCCCAAGTACCCCAGCTGTAATAAAACATATCTATCCCATATTGATTTCTACAACCACTGCAGGAGTAATTCTCTAATGGTTTGACTTTACACCCAAGTCATACTCTTGCATTGTCTCTCGAGACAGACAAATGTCAACAGTTAAACATAGTATATCTGTTGTATTGACCGAAAAGGCCAATACAACATATCCAGGGGCGTTTGGAGAACCAGTATTCCAGGAAGAGGGCAAAGGGCCTTCTCAGTAGTGGCGCCCACCCTGTGGAAGGCCCTCCCATCAGATGTTAAGGCGATAATATATAACATTTAGGAAATATCTGAAGGCAGCCCCTGTTCAGTCATACCTTGGAAATCAAACATCTTAGTTTCTGAACGTTTTGGCTCCCAAACGGCACAAACCTGGAAGTGACTGTTCCGGTTTGCAAACTATTTTTGGAAGCCGAACATCCAACGGGGCTTCTGAGGCTTCTGATTGGCTGCAGGAGCTTCCTGCAGCCAATCAGAAGCCGCGCTTTGGTTTTTGAACATTTTGGAAGTCGAACGGACTTCTGGAATGGATTCAGTTCAACTTCTGAGGTATGACTGTATAGGGAAGCTTTTTAAGGCTTAGTGTTTTACTATGTTTTTATATATGCTGGAAACCTCCCAGAGTGACTGGGGCAACCCAGCCAGGTGGGTTGGGTACAAATAAATTATTATTATTATTATTATTATTATTATTATTATTATTCCAGATAGTTCCTTTTGTATTGCCATTTCATTGCTATCATTAATTGTTAAGTTTGAGAGAAAGGCCCTGGGCATTTGTGCCAATGTCTTTTGTCCACAGCCTCGCTGCATCATGGATTTTGTCAATGAAAAGTGCACCTGGCCATATCTGTGTGCTGGCGAGCGGAAGGGACCACCTCTCCTGGTATGTCCCATGTAGGACCTTAAGGTCCTCAAATAATAATCTTTTGGAGGTCCCGAGCAAAAAAGACGCTAGGTTGGCCTCAACTAGGGCCAGGGCCTTCTCAATATTGGCCCCGACTTGGTGGAACAGTCTATCACAAGAGACCAGGGCCCTGCGGGATTTGGCATCTTTCCGCAGGGCCTGCAAGACGGAGCTGTTCCACCTGGCCTTTGGGTTGGTTTCTGTTTAATATTTATGTTTCATCTTTTATTGGTGGGTTATTCTGAAATTGAGACCTGCAGTTTTAATTGAATTTTTAAATTTGTATTTTAATCTGTTATTTTAAATTGATCGTTTTTATGTTTTTTTTGCTGTGATTTTAATTGATGTTAGCCGCCCTGAGCCCGGTTTTCTGGCTGGGAAGGGCGGGGTATAAATAAAATTTTTATTATTATTTATTATTATTCAGAAGTGTGTGGCTGCTGGTTCCATTGTGACTCCCTGAGCCTTGGCCAATGGAACTGCATGGGAATCAAAGTGGGAACCTGAGCTCCTTTAAATCAAATTCCTTTCCCCTGAAGCTGGGAAGCGTGTGTGTTGAAGGAGAGTGCCCACAGTCACAATAACCACAATCACTTAAAACCTATCGATTCAAATCCACTCTGATCTTTCTTGTTTGCACGGTGCTTGAAAGGTCACGGTGACATTTGCTGAACCGTACTTTCTGCATACCTTCCAATGCCTTACAAGGCCACATTCTTGCCTTGCCTCTCCCTTATTCCTCACCCCTCTCACAAGCCCCCAGGCTTCTTCCAGTGGCGAAACTAGGCTTTCTTTCACTTAGGTCAAAGACTCAGTTTGCCCCCTCCATGTGCATTTGCATGCATATGCTCACACACTCCCTCGCCACATTTATTCTTAAAGGGCATAAAAGTAGGCAGAGAGTAAAAGATCATTTGAGGAATCCTAATAAGTATTATGACTGTATGACCACAGGGGAAATGATGGTCCCTTCCAGTAAAAGTAAACTGTTTGTCAAAAGTACAGGATTGTTAAAAGGCCACATTTCCATCAGATCACCCTTGACTCTCAGGTTTCCTTAAAAAATAAATTTTAAAAAAACTAGTCTCTTTGACGCTTTTTGCCACCTCTCTTTTTTTCTGTGCAAACTCTTTCAAGCCGCACACTTACAGATAGATGAATTTACTCCTCAGCAACCTTCCTTCAATGGGGTTCCTTTCAATTTTATTTCTGTTTGGTTACTCATTTCAGGAAATTATACTTTTGTAGTCATTTTAGGTTCCGTGTAAGGTGAAGAAGTGCTTTTTGTGTGTCTAATTGCAAGTACAAAGTGCCCTTCCATTGCAATCCTAATGTTTTCCTAAGGTCCTGTCACATATCTAGAGGGATCGGGAAATTAGTAATTGTTTTTAGACATAAGATAAACTGTTTGTGTATGTATTTCTAAAGTCTTTAAAAGTTGGTACACACCTTTGTTCAGGGTCCTCCTTGCAAGGGGGAGGGCAGTTCTCCATGTCTAATTTCCCTGTTCTCTGCACCACACCAGGAAAAGCAGATCAGAGTGGCCATGTTGGGGGGGGGGATAGCTGCCCCAGACAAGGAGCCCTGGAGTGATGGAGGGAGTCGCCTGCAGTCAAGGAGTCACACCAGGGAGACTTCAAAACCAAAACTGAAATTGCTTTGGAGCTATGGGAAAGGGTGGTTGGGCAGGGCAGGCTCATTGCAGATTGGCGGAGGGGGGGCGACGACCTTAGAGCTTCAATTGTGCCCACTGGAGGCTTCCTCCAGGGCGCAGGACCAGCACTAGGCAGAACCACCTTCTGGCGCACCCCCCCCCCCCGCCCAAGCCTGCTTTAGCGGGAGGTGGGGGTGGTGGAGAGGCAAGCAGCAGTTTCTCCGCTGTAGCGGAGAAGCTGCTGCTCGCCCATCCCACCGTCCACCCCGCAAGCACCCGGCCACCCGTGGGGGCGGGGGGAGGCCGCCGGCGGGACCTCGCGGCTCCCCTCACTCGCTGCGCTCGAAGACGGGGCTGGGCGGCTGGCTCACAGCCCGCCCGGGTGCAGCATGGGCGGCAGCGGCTATGCCGCCGGCACACGAGTGCCTGCCCGCCTGCCCACCTGTGGGGGCGGGTTGGGGAGGGGGCGCCCGGTATGCCGGCAGGCTTGCAGGGGCGCCCCTGGGGGGGCCAGCGCCCTGGCGCGCCACCAGCGCCAATGGACGAGATGGGGCTAGCTAGCCCGTCCCGCCCAAGCCTGGCCAGCGCCCCCTCCATTTTGTCGCCCTAGGCAACTGCCTAGTTCGCCTAAATGGACGCACCGGCCCTGCCAGGGTGACATTTCAGGCTAAACCCCATTTCTTTCACCACAGGCTTCTTCTCCCATTAACCTGCCATGGTCTGAGCATTGGGCAGCTAGAAAACAGGAGCAGAGATGAGATCCTGGAGAGCAGGTTTTCTTGGAGCATATATCTCAGAGAAGAGGCTGGGACATGGGGGCCTTCTGGCTGCTTGGCTGCTTGTGCAAACACTGATTGGAAGGACTGTAATTCAGTGAGTGAGCATCTGCTTTCTTCTTCATTTCATTTCTATACCACTTTATTTTTTAGGGGGTGGGAATCTCAAAGTGGCACATAAAAACATCAGATTAGAGTGATCCAGAATAAAATACTACTGAAGAAAGTCAAATATATTGTATACAACCAAAGCAACATAATTAACAGGAAACTAAAAAAATTATCTTAACCATTTCAAAATAAAACATTACAAAGGAGTTCAACTGCAGAATGCACATTTAACACAGCAAAGTTAACATATATATATATATATATATATATATATATATATATATATATATATATATATATATATATATATATATATATATATATAATCTTAAACATCCTCCTAGTGGTGCAGCAATAAAACAGAGTCTGGAATGGTTTCATATTGGATGGGCAACCACATGTTGAGATGCTTGCATTTCAGGGGGTTGATCTAGATGACCCTCAAGGTCCCTTCCAACTCTACGATTTCAAAAGAAAACATTACTAAAGGAAGTCAAATATAAAATGCACATTTAAAATAGCAAATTAACAAGAGAATAAAATATTATCACAAGCATTGAACATATCTGCTGCTGTTGCTGCCCATCCTACTAATGGTGGTTCGTGGCAGGCAGTGGCTGTAGAAGCTCAGGCTTAATAACCTGGATCTGCTCTAAGAACAGGGCCATCTTACCCATAGGTGCTAGGGGTGTGGGGCACCCGGGCGCCAGGCTCTCAGGGGTGCCAGGCTGAGAGTCTGGGGCCCAAGAGTTGAGTCCAGGGAAGAGCCTGCCCATTGGTCAGAGCGCCGCGGCAGGTGGCTCTGAGCCGCGAGTTGGGGGGCCACTGAGCCAGCGAGACACTGAGGCAGGCGGCCGGCTCCGCACTCCTGCACACCTGGGACTGGGCAACCTGGGGGGGGGGGCTGCCGGGCAGATCTTTGCACCCCAGCACCACATATGTTTAAGACAGCCCTGTCTAAGAGACAACCAAGATGGTTTCTGACCTTTTTAGCAGTCTCAACTTTTGTAGTTGGAGTCAGTCAGGACCAGGTGGAAAAAGGCCTGCAAGGCAGCAGGCAGGTCTTCCAAGTCTCACAGCCAAGATGGTCTTTGTTTTGTATGCTGAAGTAGGGCTGTCATATGTCTGGATTTTCCTGGAAACATCTTCTTTTTGGGGAGGGGGGAGAATTTGGGTCCACGTTTGTTTGTTTTTAAAAAAAAAATTGCTAAACTGTCCAGGGTTGAATGAATGAATAAATGAATGAATGAATCTTTATTTGCATCAGCCATCAGCTAAAGCAACAGAAAGAATTGTGATATACAAAGAACAACAAAAAGTGGTTATATAAAACACTGTCCTGGGTTTGTTTGTTTGTTTGTTTGGTAGCAGGTGAGTGGCAGGAGCTTTGTGTAACTCAGCTGGGGAGTGGGAAGGCTCCTGATCCCCCAGCTGAGCCAGCCCCAAGGTACACAAAGGTAAAGGAACCCTCAACGGTTAAGTCTAGTCAAAGGCGACTATGGGGTTGCGGCGCTCATCTTGCTTTTTGGCTGAGGGAGCCGGCATTTGTCCACAAACAGCTTTCTGGGTCATGTGGCCAGCATGACTAAACCACTTCTGGCACAACAGGACACCGTGACGGAAGCCAGAGCACATGGAAACGCCATTTACCTTCCCATTGTGGCGGTACCTATTTATCTACTTGCACTGGCATGCTTTCGAACTGCTAGGTGGGCAGGAGCTGGGACAGAGCAACGGGAGCTCACCCCGTCACAAGGATTCAAACCACCGACCTTCTGATCAGCAAGAGGCTCAGTGGTTTAGGCCACAGCGCCACCCGCTTACTTTTACCCAGTGCTCCCCACACTCAGCTTTACTCACTTTTTGGCATAGGTTTGGCATAGGTTTTCAAACTATTCCTACGGCCTGTCAGGCAGATATGCAAAAATCCCGGTAGAGCAGCGTATATGTCCTTGTCATATGAGAACCAAAGAGGATCTCACACATTACTTGTTGTATTGTCCCATCTATTCGGCCTTCAGGGATGCGATGTTACAAACTATTCCCAAATCAATAGTCAACTCTGAGGACCAAGTAAAGTTTTTGCTGGTGGACGCTGATCCACGGATTTCCCACGTGGTAGCGGTCTTTGTGGTGAAGGCTATGAAAACTAGGGTATGGTTCCTGGATGAATTGGTGAGGTCCCTCCCATTGCTCTCCTAACCTGTTGCTGTATCTTCTTTCCTGAATGGTGGGAGGTTTTGGGTAGTCTCCTTTGCTGGGACAGCATGGCATGAATTTTAACTTATCTTTATAATTTTATTGTTCATCTTTTTAATAATGTTTTATGGTATTTTGTGTAAAGGCATGGACCTCACAAATTTAATAAACTTGTTTGTTTGGCATAGGTTTAGCTGGCTCTCAATATATCACCGTCAAACTCTGCATGGGACTTCCCAAGGTGGGGTTGCCATTGCCATTGTATTCATCCAATCCTGCTTGGAAATGATTGGAGTTATTTCCTGAACTGGGGGGCAGGGGGTTTCCAAGCCAGCTGGCTCTAAATGCTCTTGCATTTGCGTCTTGCTTGTGGACTTCCTACCAGCATCTGTGTAAGAACAGAATCCTGGACTCTTACAAAATAACCCATGAAGTTTATCCTCACATCCAATTGTGAGGTGGCGAGCAAACCAGTGCCAGCTTAAATTAGCATTTCCACAATTCATGCTAATGTGCCAGATTTAAAGCTGGCCGTTTTGTTGTGCGTGTGGCTGGTCCAGGATGAGGGAAAACACCGACCAGTTGGCAACTGCTCCCTCGGCAGCACATTCTTCCTGCCAGCAGCCTTCATTATTCCTGGCTTGTAAACAAAGTCCCAACGACCCAGCTTTCGGGACTGAGATGGGTCTCCAGGGAAGGACAAATAACATTTGTGTCGCAGTTGTCCCCGGCGGGATGAGGAGAAGATTTCTGGGAGAGCATAGAAGCTTTATGTCGGCAGCATATTGAAATTTCCTTCACGTTCTAGCAATGAAGAAGTTGCCTGGTTCAGATCCCCAGTGACTGCGGTGATAATGCTCATTATATTTGTGATGCTTCAACTGCATCCAGGGGAGCCAATGGCACAAATGGCACCCTTCCTTGTTGGCAAGCAGGGCTGGCGCGTCCATTAAGGTGAACTAGGCAATTGCCTAGGGCGCCAAAATGGAGGGGGTGCTGGCCAGGCTTGGGGGGGCGGGGCGGGGGGGCTAGCAGCAGCTTCTCCGCTGTAACGGAGAGGTGCTGCTTGCCCCCTACACCACCCTGACTCCCGCTTTGGCGTGGGGCGGGCAGCGTGGCAGGCGAGCAGCAACTTCTCTGCTACAGTGGAGAAACTGCTGCTTGCCTCTCCACCACCCCCCACCTCCCGCTAAAGCAGGCTTTGGCAGGTGGTGGGGGTGGGGGGCACCAGAAGGTGGTCTGCCTAGGGCGCAAGAAACCCTAGCACCAGTCCTGTTGGCAAGAGTGACTAGGCAAGGAAGCCAAGGACTAGTATTGCTAATATCCCAAAGCAGACATATCATTGTGGGTCTGTTTGTCTATTCAATAGAGATGGATGAAATCTCTGAAAGTTGCCTTAGATCAGACATGGGGAACTGCAAGCCTTGGAAACCATCCAGCACTCCCCATTTGACCCACGGGAGTCTCTCCAGGGTATACACCTTGCTTATCTACATCTACTTTCCCTTGGCTACACCTCTCTCCAACCCTGCTTTGCATCCTCCTTGAGTGTTTATGCCTGTCTGGAATGTGCCTTTAAACTCTGATATTGCTTCTTGCTTACGCAGACAGAGGTGTGTGTAGAAACTAGCCTACTGTATCTCCCATCGCTGATCAAAATGGAGGACAGCCAGGAGTGTGTGTGTCTGCAGAAGCCAGCTCACTGTACAAAATTAAAACCTACATTCATTGCTTTGCCCACTTTTGCTTCTGGCCCCACCCACCACTGGAATGTGGTCCACAGAAAGCTGCTCAGAAGGGAATTCAGTCTTTGGAATGAAAAATGTCCCCAACCCCTGTGTTACAGAATGGGAGAGGGAGGTCTCAGGTGGTACTTTAGCCTTTCCTCCCTGTGCTGAGCCCCCAAACTGCATTATTGTGGCTCACATGTGCCAGGTTCCACCCAACTTTTTTGGGGGGGTGGCACATGTGCTTGACATCACACAGTGGAAGAAGGACCAATGGGGCCCGTCGCAGCCACAGGAGGGCCTGATAGGGTCCACCCAGTTGCAGAATATTGAGGGGGTCCAGCCCCTTCCTTGAAATTTTGGGGGGCGGCTCAGCCCCCAGTACCCCTTACATGGCATCCCTGCTGTGGCTGCCACCCAATGGACCAACTGAGGGGGTTGGGAGACTGATACCCAGTGATATGGACTCAGCACTTGTGAACTCAGCATAGCAGCTTTGGAAGAGAGGAGGCAGTTAGAAGGCCTTTGGGAGCCTGTCCACATTCTGCTTTATAAACAGAAATGTGGAAAGATTATACTGAATCTAGCTCACTGACTGGAAGCAGTTCTCCACGGTTTCTGACACGGCATTCCCGGTCTTACCTGGAGATGTTGGGGACATTCTGTATGCAAAGCAGATGCTGGCCCTACCCACATGCACAAGAGCAGGGTTGCTGCTTGCCTTGGGATGATAGGCTTGCTGAAGAGATCACAGGCACTCCCTACACTCTCTTAGAGAACCGTCTCTCCTATACTTACTACCTCAAGCTGTGCAGAAAAACAGCTGTAAATTACACCAATTTTGTTTTACCCTTAGCAAGCCACCAAGAAGGAATGATTCGGATTTCAATTTAAGACTGGGAATATTATATTTGTATACCTTCCTTGCAACAAAGGAACTTTTTTTGTTGGATGATGGCTCACTCCACCATTATTTCTTCCTCATTCTGGCCCATTGGAGACCATTTTTAAATGGTTGTTCCATATTTAAATAAAGAATATAGGTCAGAAGAGGGAAAGAGCACACAGCTTCCTCTGCCCTGATGTGGAAGATCAGTTTTATACCTTTAGGACATTGAATAATAAGGGCAGGGGGCAGACACACCATCTTTCACAGAGAGCTGTCGCAGTGAAGTATGTTTCTTTCCTCTGCATAGCAAAAAAATAAATAATGAGACCCCAAGCATGAGGAGTGCAGTTTGAACCAAGTATTTCCTCCCTACACCAGCCCAATTACAGTGTGGTTAGGTATTCAGAGAGCTGAAGAACGTACATAATTTGGTCTTCCCTGGGATTAGCATCAAGACATACTGAACCACTTAAAATCTCAGGTGTCCAGCTGGGTGCAGAGTATTTTCTTATAAAGGTCACCAACAGGAATTTCTGATTTGAGAACTGTCATTTCTTCATTGCATTCCCTCCAGACATGATAGATGTTTGCAATTCTCAACTGTCATGTTTTCATGCAGTGCAGAAGATTTGATTTTTAACCACTCTTTGTTTTGAAAATATATTTGAGCCAGCAACCCCGGAGACATCAAGTGATGTACAGTGGAAGACACGTTCTTGAAGTCTGCCCCACACATTTGAAATCCTGTTTCCTGGAGCTCAAGGCTGATCAGAGGCAGTGTGGTGTAGTGGTTGGAAAGAAGCAGAGTTGGGGAACTGGTGGTCCCCCAGATCTTGCCTTGATGAAAGGATAGGTTGTGGTGGTGGAGAAAGGGAAAGCAGAATGTTACTCCTTCTGGTAGTGAGAAAGCGGGATATCAAATCCAAACTCCTCCTCCTCCTCCTCCTCTTCTTCTTCTTCTTCTTCTTCTTCTTCTTCTTCTTCTTCTCCTTCTCCTCCTCCTCATAGTCAGAACTGCTTCCTTCTGCCTTCTCTTATCCAAATTGCTTCAGCTTGATGGATTGCAATCCCCACAGCCCCCCTGAGCAGGATTTAACCTAAAGTTCAACAGCTATTCAAGCATGTCAGCAAATATCCATTGAACGCCAAAACAATATTGACAACTGCAGGGTCCTGCACCTGTCATCTCGGACTCTTTGCCCAGGAATCTCACAGAATTCAGGAGCACTTGGCAGAGAATAACAAATTGGCTGCTGCTCTCCTGAAGCTGACAGCTGGAAGATGGACAGATGTCGAGGCTGCTTTTGTGCTCAAATGAGCTGAGCCTCCGAGGCCAAGGCTCAGAAAATCCAGTGGAATTTGGGGTGGATGCAAAGACACTGCAAAGGATGTCATGCGGGGGATAAACTTTGCCTTCCACGCTCATGGGATTTGTGCTCTATAGCAGGGAATGTTTTGCAAAGAGGAGGCAAGCAATCCCCACATTGGGCAGTGAGGCTCTCCAACGGAAGTCTTTCCTTTTCCCATCTATTTCAATAGCCAAATGCACAGTCTCTGTGGCTTGCCTCCAACATTGGCTACCCTCAGAGCAGGCCCATTGAAATGAAAAGGCACGGCTAACTTAAGTTCTTGAGAGTCCCATGGACTGCAAGAAGATCAAAGCTATCCATTCTTAAAGAAATCAGCCCTGAGTGCTCACTGGAAGGACAGATCCTGAAGTTGAGGCTCCAGTACTTTGGCCACCTCATGAGAAGAGAAGACTCCCTGGAAAAGACCCTGATGTTGGGAAAGATGGAGGGCACAAGGAGAAGAGGAGAAGGGGACGACAGAGGATGAGATGGTTGGACAGTGTTCTCGAATCTACTAACATGAGTTTGGCCAAACTGCGGGAGGCAGTGAAGGATAGGTGTGCCTGGCGTGCTCTGGTCCATGGGGTCACGAAGAGTCGGACACGACTGAACAACAACAACAACTTAAGTTCATTCATTTCAAGGGGTCTACTTCAAGTAACAAAAGAACATAAGACCAGCCTGCTGGATCAGACCAATGGCCACGTAGTCAAGCAACCTGTTCTCACAGCGGCCAAACAGATGTCTGTTGGAAGCCTGCAAGCAAATACAACAGCACTCTTCACTTTTAAGCAGAGGTTCACTGGCCGTCTGTCAGGGCTTCTTTGGCTGTGATTCCAGCATTTCAGGGGTTGGGGTAGATGACCCTCTGGGTGCCGTCCAACTCTATGATTCCCAGCAACTGGCATTCAGAAGCAAACTGTCTCTGTCTTACACACTGGCATCAAATTACAGGTGGGTAGCCGTGTTGGCCTGCCATAGTCAAAACAAAATAAAATAAAAAATTCTTTCCAGTAGCACCTTAGAGACCAAGAACAAACTTAGTTGGTCTCTAAGGTGCTACTGGAAAGACTGGCATCAAAGGGACTGCTAAAATGAGCTCTGCATGAGGATGTCATTGAGCCTGTTTCATAAGCTGCAGCTGCTGCAGATTTCTACAACCTGATTATTGTGAGGCTTTGGATACTGAAAACATTAAATATATTTTAAAAAAAAAACCTGTGTTGAAGAAACTTCACTGGCTGCCAGTATACCATCACATTATCTTCAAGGTCCTACTACAGTCGTACCTTGGTTCTCGAACGCCTTGTGACTCAAACGTTTTGGCTCCCGAATGCCACAAACCCAGAAGTAAGTGTTCCGGTTTGTGAATGTTTTCTGGAAGCTGAACGTCCGATGGGGCATCGCGGCTTCCAATTGAGTGCAGGAAGGTCCCGCAGCCAATTGGAAGCTGCACCTTGGTTTTCAAATGTTTTTGGAAGTCGAACGGACTTTTGGAAAGGATTCCATTCGAGAACCAAGGTATGACTATACTAGCTCTCTCCCTTCAAATTTATCAAATTGGAAGGCGATAAAACACCTGTGACTTCTTACACTCAGCCTTTACATCAGGGGCCGGGAACCTTTGTCAGCCCAAGTTCTGGGTCTTCTCCTAGAAACGGGATTGCCTGTTCATGCTAAGGAGGCAGGCAAAGGCCAGCTCCATCCATGCAGGAAAATGAGGGAGTGGAACCCTGAGGTGAAAGAGCACAGCTTCAAAGTTTATGTCTACAGGTGAAACTCGAAAAATTAGAATATCGTGGAAAAGTCCATTTATGTAAGCAGTTGTTTTCATTAGCTACTGGAGTTTAACATATGAGATAGACTCATGACATGCAAAGCGAGATATGTCAAGCCTTTGCTTGTTATAATTGTGATGAATGTGGAGTGCAGCTGATGAAAACCCCAAAGTTGAAATTGTTAATTTGGGGTTCTCATCAGCTGTACGTCATAATCATCACAATTATAACAAATAAAGGCTTGGCATATCTCGCTTTGCATGTCATGAGTCTATCTCATATATTAGTTTCACCTTTTAAGTTGAATTGCTGAAAGAAATTAACCTTTCCAAGATATTCTAATTTTTCGAGTTTCACCTGTATGTATGTATTTATTTTATATGCTGACAGCTCATTTAAAATCTCAAGGTTCCATCTCTCGTCAATACACATTTGGACACCTCTTAACATATTGTAACCAAATCTTGCATGATGGTTCCTGAGACCAAGGTACAAGTCTTCACCTATATTTGGATGAAATAGGTTCAGGTAGGTAGCCGTGTTGGTCTGACACAGTCGAAATATATTAAAAAATAAATAAAAAAATTGTCCAGTAGCACCTCAGAGACCAACTAAGTTTGTTTGTTTTTCAAGAATATATATATTGGATGAAATAGAATGTCCTTTTTAATCAAGATGGTGGATGGAACCTTTCAAAAATGCTCTGATTTTAGATAAATTCTGCATAATGGTTCCTGGGATCCAGGAACAGGGTTACCTCTATGTTTTGAAACAACAGGATGCCGTCTTGAATCAATATGGTGGACAGAACCTTTAAAAACACACTGATCCCAACCACTGATTTCAGAACTGCATTGATGTTTTTCGTTTCTTAGAATTCCAGAGCAGCGCTGGGTACAAGGCTGCTAATATGGAATAATGCATAAAACGCCATGAGCATAATGCAAAATCTTTAAAATTACTGACTAATCAAGCAGCTAATTAACATTTAAACAGCTGTACAGGCCCATTGGCATAAAAGGGTCTTTCAAAGAAAGCCAGCAGCGAGGAAGCCTGACCGATCTCCATTGGGAGAGAATTCCACAACATGGGATTGGACACACTAAAGGTATGACCTCAGCGAATTTCTGGGAGTCAGTGTGGTGTGGTGGTTAGAATGTTGGACTAGGGCCTGGGAGACCCAGGGTTCAAATCCCTGCTCAGTCATTTAGCTTGCTCGGTGCCTAATCTACCCCACAGGGTTGTTGTGGGGGCTAAATGAGGATGAGAACAATGCATACCACTTTCAGCTCCTCAAAGGGAAAAAGCAGGATATAAATGCAATAATCAAATAATATATATACAGGTGAAACTCGAAAAATTAGACTTCCGGCAAGAACACCATTGCCGGCGGTCGAGGGTTGTCTCGGCTGCGAGACGACCCTGGCCTCCCCGGGGGCTAGGAGCTCTGCTACCACGCAGCAGGCTCCGTTAAGCCGCGGGTCAAGCGTCCCGCGGCGTGGGCTCTCCAGCTGGCCCCATTGTGCTGACCCTTTCTCCGGTTCCCCTTGTAAAAGGGGCGCAGGAGTGAAAGGGCAATGGCGCGGGGCTGTGGAGGTTTTGCCCCAGCCAGGGAAGCTAAGTGGCGGCTGCCGCCGGCGATGAGCGTATCGTTCTTACCTAATTGAAGCAAAAAGAAGAACCCCGTAAGCTGTAAGTACGGAGTTTAATTGGCCTTAAAATTTCTTTAATTGGCTTATGGGGAGGAATGTCAAAAGGAAGTCCGTTCCTCTCCCTGCCGAATTGGAAGAAAGTAACAATGTATCTGGCTGTTGCTGCATTTGGCTGATACAATGTTTCTATTGGAGTTTCTCTGACAAGTACGATCTGTCAAAACCCCTGCTAGGGGAGGAATGAGATTTTTAAAGCATTTCTTCTCAAAGTTGGTGGAATATAATTTTCACACCCTGATTAGGGGGAAATGGCGGATGAAACTTGAGACGTAAAGATGGAAAAGTACTGAACTTTGTTATTTCCTGCCTGCTTCTGCCATTTTTGGTTTCGCTTTTAAAATGGCTTTAGATCCGGGAATGACCCAAGGACAAAGGATAATTCTTTTGAAACTAGAACTTTTAAACCAGAAATTAGAACTGCTGAATCAGAATGTCGACGAAAAGTTTTTTGGAATTGGTAAGGTTTTTGAGAACTTTGCTAATGAACTTGAGGAAAACCTTGCTAAGGAACTTGAGGAAATATCTAGAGAACAAGACACAGTGACTACGCAACTCCAAGAAGAAGAAAAACCCTGTTGGTGTGAGAGGCCCAGGGTTGAATTTAGACATATTATATCCGATTTCTGGGGTGGGAGCCCAGAAATGAAGGAACAACAATTTTGGGAATTACAATTAAAAGTGGATTGGAAGTTTGAAATGGAGATGCCGGATGGTGACGTATTATATTTCCTGAGGAGCTTTGCAAGGATGCTTTTGGACAAGGCTTTGGCCTTTAGATACAAGGAAAAAGAGGACATTCTGGACAATGGTTTTGGAAAGGGGTGGAGGGAAGTCTGGTGGGTGATTCCGTGGTGGGGAGAAAAAATGGTAAGAAGAGGGGTAGGGTGAAAACTTTAGATGTGTAATCAGGAAGGCTTATCATGGTACCCCGAAGTCAGAGTGTTAAAAAATGTGATTTGGAATAGAGAAGAGATACTTGGACTATTTTTAAAGAAGGATAGTTTAATATTATATAAGGTTTGAATTAGAAATACCAGCAGCAGTTTTAGTGGAATAAGAGATAGATAAGGTTAAAAGAAGTTAAGATTTGTATTAAGAAGTTGTATTTTGATATCTTGATGTTAAATGACTTAAATTTTAGATATGAAGATTATGAATTTAGGTGAATGAATTGTTGAAAGATAGAAGTTACTAAAGTAAATTAGAATTGGAAGCAGAGGAGAGAACGGGGGAAGTCCCCCTAATTAGATTCGAAATAAGATTTTTATTAAATGTATGGAGTGTTGGTGTTCCGGTGTAGGTATGTATTTTCTTTTATTTCTGTTTTTCTTGTTGTATTCGTTGTTGTTGTTTTTTTCTATTGTATTTGTATTTGTTCTGATGTGGAAAACCAATAAATTCTTGTTTTTTAAAAAAAGAAACTCGAAAGATTAGAATATCGTGGAAAAGTCCATTTAGGTAAGCAATTGTTTTCATTAGCTACTGGAGTTTAATATATGAGATAGACTCATGACATGCAAAGCAAGATATGTTAAGCCTTTGCTTGTTATTATTGTGATGATTATGACATACAGCTGATGAAAACCCCAAAATTGAAATTGTGAATTTGGGGTTCTCATCAGCTGTACGCCATAATCATCACAATTATAACAAATAAAGGCTTGACATATCTCGCTTTGCATGTCATGAGTCTATCTCATATATTAGTTTCACCTTTTAAGTTGAATTACTGAAAGAAATTAACCTTTCCAAGATATTCTAATTTTTCGAGTTTCACCTGTATATTTTAAAAAAGAATCTATAACATGGGGAACAACGAATAGTGCTCCAATGAAGAGGGAGTGCCATTTTTTAAGGGTCCTTGAACTCTCTTTTTAAAACTCCATGGAAATAAAGATTAGCATCGCAGGGAGAAAGGTTCTAAATCCCTGTCTGGGCTGTGCTGTGATGAATAGCAGTCTGAGGTGAACCCTGTGCCCACCTCATTCTGCTGCTTCATGAGGCCAAAATCTTATATCTTCTAGATATCTATTGGGGGGGGGGGAAATAGGACTGTAATTCACTTGTATTTACCAATCTACTATTTTTACTGTCTCTTGTTTCATTCCTGCAGGTCCTCCCCGCCCCCGCCCCCCCATGATTGTTGTATACCTTGGTTTATGGTTTTTAATTAAGTTCTAATGTAAACCGCTTCAACAACATAGTGCAGGCTATGAAGGGGCATATAAATGGGAGAAATAAATATGGCAAATAAAACAGAAAAAAAAACAGTAGGAACAGAAAATTAGCTATCTACTGCTCGAGCTTTGAGCCTTCAAAAGCTTTCTTGGCCAAATTCCACATACTTTGTAGGTACCTCGGGCTGCTATCTGAGCAGCTGTGCGACCATTACTTGGCTAGGGAACTGAATTGCACAATTCAGAAAAGGGAAGTTGTTTGTTTGTTTGTTTGTTTGTTTTTAAGGATGGCTGTATTTCAGTTCTCCCATTGTTTCAGAAACGGTGAATTATGGAGGTTTGCTTTCCAGTGTGAACTGAATCAAATTTATTCCCCATTGCTGCAACACCCCCATCCTTGGGAGCTGCATGAGTAAGAGCCTATTTAAGGGCCATTCACTTTAGGAATTGTGTGTGTTTGTTTAGAAAAAGGTTAGTGGCAGGTTCAGGAGGAGGAGGAGTTGAATGAAGTTCCTGGTGTTGGGAAGGAGCTCTTTAACCAGTTGCCCTTACTGTGGTCCTGATCCAGACTTGGAGCCTTAGGTCTGCTATTTGTATCAGGAGGAAAGGTTGCGGAGGTTGTGTGAATTTTGCAGGATGTCTGCCTTTCCGTTTGTGTCTTGTTTTGGAAAGTGTGAATTAAATGTGAAATGAAATGAATTTCTCCACCATTCCCATATGCAATGCACAGGCAGACAGACAGAACGCTGAGCAAAATGCAAATAAAAGTATAAGATATGTAGCAACAGCTCTGAAATATATTATGTAGACAACATTGCTTCCATAAAGACCCAGAATATATACTCCTATATAGTTGCACTTCTTTCGAGACCTGGGTATATATTTTTTCCAATGGTATAGGAAATGGTCCCTCAGCCCAATCTTGTCCCTTGCTTAAAAATGTTTCCTCTTTGATTAAGTGCTCTGTTCTTCCGTACACAGATGATACAGCATTAGGGCAGAGCAGATCCACAATCTCCTGGAGCATTATAAAGAATTCCCTCCTGGAATAGCTGCAAGGCCACCTTGTTACTTAATCTTATAATAGCACCAAATTGAAACAAGGTGTGATGGATGAGAGAGGTTAACTGAGTTTGATCAGGGTTATGAAGTACGTTTTGCACTCAATAAGTTTTACAAATGAGCAGCGCCATTTAGGGATGGGGAGGAAACTCGATGCAGTTCACATTTAAAGGTGAACTTACCCATTTCACACTTTCTAAAGCTATGCGCTCAACAAAACACAGCCAGCCGCCATACTTTGCACTTCTCTGAATTTTGCAATGCAGTTCTCTCGCCAAGCAGTGTGCACAAAAACACATAGCTTGGGGGGGGGGGTATTGGGTTACTGCTTTTGGTTTGATTTTATATGTTGTGGTCTTGTTGCGAACCGCCCTGAGACCTCTGGGTACAGGGCGGTATATAAGTTGAATAATAATAATAATAATAATAATAATAATAATAGATATAGATGCATTTATTAGTGAACATAACTTACAAAAGTGCATTGCAGGAGGGAGAACTGCAAATGAGAATGTGTGTTATCAGTGGAAATGTGGATATGTTGAAAACTGAATAGTGGAAAAATAAGAAAGCCAAATTGTCAGATTTGCACTTCCCTAGTTGCATTATGAGTGTCCTAGATGCGGTGATACATTCCACCCCGCTAGTTGCTGCAATACTACGAAAGGCTCAGGAGATCAAGATTCTTTTCCTTTCCTCCCCGCCTCCCCCTTGTTCCTTCCTTGAATTGAAAAGAACAGAAATCCTTTAACCTTCATGCAGCAGTGTCTTCTGCCATTAATCTTTCCCATCTGCACTTGCCTGCATTATTGGCACTATTGACACACTGTTTTGTTTCCACCAACAGTTCATGCTTTCCCTGGCTTTGATGCTGTCATTTCCCCAGCCCACCTTGGTCTCCTTCCTGGGTGCAAACAAGGGGGAAAAAAGTTTGGTACATCTGCCAGTGAATCTTCTAACTTAAACTGACCTGGTGTGCTTTGAACAGGCATCCCCAAACTCGGCACTCCAGCTGTTTTGGGACTACAACTCCCATCATCCCTGACCACTGGTCCTGTTAGCTAGGGATGATGGGAGTTGTAGTCCCAAAACATCTGGAGGGCAGAGTTTGGGGATGCCTGGCTTTGAACATCAAGCCTTAAATGTGGACCGCATTATCCAAAAAGCACAAGAGCACCTTTGGACCTCGACATTCACTTGGCCAGCTCAGAGGGGAGATAGCATCATGGTCTTCTGAGGGCATGGGTGGAGAACCTATTATTATTATTATTATTATTATTATTATTATTATTATTATTATTATTTTACCACTCCTCATTTTCCCCTAACAGCACTCAAGGCAGCTTACAGGTCAAAATAAGAACTGCTAAAAAAACATAGGGGGAAAAATGATCATTAAAAATAATAAAAACATGGATGGAATTCTACGAAAACCATAGAAATAATTACAATTAAAAAAACATAATGCTACCAGCCCTTTCATTAAAAGCAGCCAGTTCCCCAAAGCGCTTTGGAGCAAGAAAGTCTTCACCTGCCAGCAGAAGCACAACAAGGAGGGAGCCAGTCTAACTTTTCTAGGGAGGAAGATCCAAGGTCTGGGAGCAGCCACCAAGAAGGCCCTCTCCAGCATCCCTATTTGTTTTATTTATTTATTTTGTAAAAGCTATACGCTGCTTGATTGTTTTTTAAAAAAACAAACCTCAAAGGGACTTGAAGAAAGATAAATCAAGAAAAGGGTAAAAAAAAAGTATTGTTTAAGTTTAGAAGTACTTAAAAAAAAAAACACCAGTCTTTTTTGTTGGGGATAATTCGACGGAAATTCCCAGGTGTCAAAAAAGCTTATTTATGTATGCCACTACTGCGACCCGTGTTTTGTTAGCCGAAAAATGGAAAACGAGCAAGATACCAACTAAAGAATAATGACAACTTAAACTGATGGAATACGCACAGCTTGCAGATCTAACATATAGAATAAGAGAACAAGAAGAACACATGTTTAAATAAGATTGGAAAATGTTTATTGAATATATGGGGAAACTGTGTACACTTGAAAATGTTGGCAGCATTAAGATAAATTCAACACTGTAAATAGGTTTTGATGGCTGTAATAATGGAATACTGAATGGTTTAGTAGTTTATGTAAAATATGCAGGGATTTATGATATGCAAAATGAACCATGGAAAGAGAAGAAGGGAAGTCATTGATATTTTAAGGTTGTTTAAATGAATATTTGAAATTGCAAAACAAAAAAATTAAGATAAATGTAAGAAATATATGAGAAAATCAAGAAAAAAATCACAACCATACTTTAAAACATACCAAACCTAAATACTATAGCAGATTGAAATCATCCTAACTCTCTAAGCATCTGGGTAGGCCTGTCTAAACAAGAATGTGCTTAACAGATGCCAAAAAGAGTACAGTGAAGGTGCCTGCTTGGTCTCAATGGGCAGGGAGTTCCAAAGTGCAGGTGCTGCCAAACTAAACAATTGAGTGCTTACAAATGCAGAATGGGTATTATCTGCCGATAGAAGCAGCCGAATGGGCACATGTGGTTGAGTGGGCACCTCTGTGATGGCCTGGGAGTCAGACTCTGATGCTGAACCTGAGGGATCCCAGCCTGCACGGGATTCCCCGCCTCCAGAACCAGCTGAGCCGGGGCCAGGGCTTGAGCCTGAAGGATCCCCACCTGTGCTGGATCCCCAGGTGCAGGCATCAGCAGAGTCTGCTCTGGCTCCTGATGGGAGGGAGGACCCATTGCCTGCAGGTGCTCCACTCCCAGCCTCTTCAGAGGAAGCTGAGGCATCCCCTGGGTCCAGTAACCCACCATCCTCTCCTGAGCTACAGAGGCTCAGGGCAGAGAGGCGAAGGGAGTTAAGTGTCTGCAGGAGGAGTGCTCGCCTCCAGGCCCGGAGGAGAGGCGAGTCTCCAGAGGATCGGGACCGCCCTAAGCATAGGGCCAGATAAAAGCCAGCCAGACCCAGCCCAAGTTGCGTGAGCAACTTAGTTGCAAGCGTGTGCTCAACCTGCAACCTTGTGCCTGAACCTGCCTTGGACCTTGATCTGCTCCCTGCCTCGCTCCCTGCCGGATTGACCTCCTTTGGACCCCTAAACCCAGGACTGGATTTGGACCTCGCTTCATGGACAAACCCTTGGGGCCAGCACAACCTCTGATGGTTCTGACATTATGCTCAGTGTAGTCAATAACACTGAGATGGGTCACTCTACTGCCTGTGCCTTCCCCCAAATCCAAGTCTCTGCCTCCCAATGCACTTGGGCTCTCTCTAGGCTCAGACTCTTTACTGGGGTTCCTGATCACCACACCCCAACCCCCTAGGACCTTCACCCAGGTTGTGCTCCTCCAACTCCCCATCTCCTCCTGCTCCTGCTCCTCGTCATCATCTAACCACTCTCTCTCCACCACAGCACCTCTGTGGGAATTATGAAATGGTCCCTCCCCATAATTTCCTCCAGTGCAGAAGGTGAAGCCTAATGTTGGTAGATGACAGCAGAGGTTCGAAACAGGAAGCAAAGAGTGTGGTGGAGTCTCCTTCTTTGGAGGTCTTTAAGCAGAGGCTTGACAGCCATCTGTCAGGAATGCTTTGATGGTGTTTCCAGCTTGGCAGGGGGTTGGACTGGATGGCCCTTGTGGTCTCTTCCAACTCGATGATTCTATGTTGTGGGACCTGCTGATTCAAGCTTTGGAGCTGGGTTTCAGAAGCCACACAGTGTCCCTCAGAAACTGGGATAGTAGGAGCAGATTAAATGCAGCAGTCAGGGAGGAATCTATTTCTCATCATCAGGACCAACATTTTAAGAAGGCATCCTCCAACACAAAAAAATATCAAAATAGAGACCAAATCAACCCTGGGATTTGCCAGAAACATGGGACTCAGATCAGATCCTTGGTCCATCTAGCTCAGTATTGACTACACTGACTGGCAGCAGCTCTCCGAGGCTTCAGGCAGGGGACATTCCCAGCACGGCCTGGAGATGTCAGGGATTGAGCCTGGGGTTTTCTGCATTGAAAACAGATGCTCTTCCATTCAGCTACTGTCAGGAACTGGGGAGCTGGGAGTGTCTAGAGTTAAAACAGGGCACTTTGAGTTTCTACAGCAGATGGTATGCAAGACCCTGGCATGTGACTACAGCTAGAATCATTTGTCCTTGACAAAAAAAGAAGATACCATCTAAGCAAATAAGAGAGACAAATAAATGCATTATCTGCTTTACCAGGGGAAGCTGAAGTAAAGAAAGATTAACTGATCCAAGGTCACACAAGGGGAAGTGAAAGGATTTGGCCCAGCATCAAGATTCCACAGTATCACGATCCCGATGTGCCATTAGCACAAAACTTTGCTGCCTTTCTCAGTCTGATCTAAGCTATGGAAAACTCTACAGGCTCTTATCTGTTTGGGTTGATTTATCCACTTTATTCTAGTTTTTAAAATAAAAATAAAAATAAAACACATTCAATTGTGCTTTGCGGCTTTGTGCAGTGTAGATGGCTGTGACCGGTGTAATCAATTCTTTTTTTATCTGTGTTCTTTGGTATCCCTTATACCCTTGAGACTTTGAATGCAGGGGCTCATCGCTTGTGACTGCAATAAAAATGAAGCTGGGGGGAGGGAAGGGAGTTGGGAAATCCTGTGCTTTGGTGGCGAGGGGGTAAACAATAGGGAGGGGAATAAGCTAGCGCAGGATGTGTTAAGCAAAAAAAGATAGTAGCTTTCTGGAGACAGTATTGCTAAGCTGATAAGGAAGTAGATTTAGTGGAGATAGAGAACTCTGTCCTCCTGTAAGCTTTGCTCAGTTGACAGATAAGGCTGGTTTTCATTTTATTTGGCTACACCAGGGGTCCTCAAACTTTTTCAGCAGGGGGCGGTCCACTGTCCCTCAGACTATATTGGGGGGGGGATGAATGGCGGCAGAGGGACAATGACCGGCGTGCGAAAGGGCTGCGGAGATGGGCTGCTTTAAATGGCGGCTGCTTGAGAGGTGCGCTCAGCCAACCATGGCTCCTGTGTCTTGTGAGCGGCAGGGGCTGTTAGCAGAGGGACAATGAGCGGGGCGCGAAAGGGCTCCAGAGAGGGGCTGGCAGCAACAAAACCCAGCCCCCTTCCTCCTCTAGGCAGGGTGGGGAGAAGCCAGGAAGAAGAGGAGGAGGAGGAGGAGGAGGAGTTTGGATTTGATACCCCCACCTTTCACTCCCCTTAAGGAGTCTCAAAGCGGCTAGCAATCTCCTTTCCCTTCCTCCCCCACAACAAACACTCCGTGAGGTGAGTGGGGCTGAGAGACTTCAAAGAAGTGTGACTAGCCCAAGGTCACCCAGCAGCTGCATGTGGAAGAGTGGGGAAGCGAACACGGTTCACCAGATTATGAGTCCACCGCTCTTAACCACTACAGCACGCTGGAGGGAGGGAGGAGGCGCCGCCACCGCTGTGTGAGGGAGAGGGAAAAACATGCATGCTGGCGATCCACGCGGTGATTCCCGGACCGTCCGCAGGCCGGATTTAGAAGGTCATTGGGCCTGATCCAACCCGCGGACCTTAGTTTGCCAACCCAAGGGATATACCTTCAAAGAAATAGGCATGGCAGAAGCTGAAGAAAGGACTATGTAAGGCAATTTTCTAGAACAACCTGCCCTTGGCTGATTGTCCTATGACAAGCTCGGCTATACTGAGAGCAAAACACAACTCTCAGTTCAATAAAGCCACAGTACCAAGTGAGCAGGCTGACAGCTGGTGATACATCATCAACAACCATCTTCAAGGTTTAAATGGTGCCTTTTGAAAGGAAGTTACTGTTCTTAGTTAGGACCTTCCATAAAAGCTCGTGTCAAAGTATCCATTGCAGCTAAATCAAAACTGATTGCCCTTTCCTCGTTCTCTCTAGTCCTGTCATCAAGAGATCCTTCTTACTTAACTCCCGCAAGTGTTTGGGTACTGCCTCTTCAGGTTACAACTTTCATTCCATAAACTTTCTTCATTAGCTTTCACATACGCTGTGCTCAGGAACACCCCGATGCAAGTGAAATCACATCAATGCATTATGAATGCACAAAGAGGACAGGATTGTGCTCTGGGTTTATTCATGTTTTACATCTGTAGCTCATCTTTTTCTCCAAGAGGCTTGAGGTGGTGTACATGGTTTTCTCTTTTCATTTAATCCCCACAACCAGTGCTGGATTTACGTATAAGCTAAACAAGCTATAGCTTAGGGCCTCATGCTCTTGGGGTCCCCCCAAAAATTAAAGGAAAAAAAACTGGATGTACATTTCCTAAATATAAGATTTAAAAAACAAATAAAATCAAACCTACATACAGCAACAGTGGCAAATGGCTTTAGGTCCATAAATTACCATATAGCACATATTCAGCACAAAAAAAACAGTGACAATTTGTTGTTGACAAAGGACAGCTGGACATATAAAAGGCCCCATTACCTTCAGTAGCTTAGGGCCTCATCAAACCTAAATCCGGCCCTGCCCACAACAACCCTGTGAGGTAGGTTAGGCTGAAAGGCAGTGACAGGCTCAAGGTCACCCATTGAGCTTCATGACTGAGTGGGGATTTGAACCCTGGTCTCCCAGGTCATAGTCCCACACTCTACCCACTACATACAAGTGGGTAGATGATACTAGATAAGAGCTCATTTTCAGCTTGCTCCTTGCTGGAACAACTTCAGAGCTCTGTGTTCTCCAGACGACTATTTTCCCTTCCACCTGAACTTTGGCCCACCTTGCCTTACACCCAGGTTGGGCCTTGCAGAACTGTAGATAAGCCAGAAAGGATCGAGACAGGTCCCTGCTGATAACTGCAAATGGGTTTTTCCTTTTGTGTTTTACAGCTGGGTCTCCATGTGCAGCATTAAAAGCAGTGCCACCTAACACATAATTTAAGCGGAGTACCTGAAATGATACCTGCTTGTTATTTGTTCCTTTTGGAAAGGCTGCTTGTCTTGGCTCTGGAGCCCAGTCCTGGGGCACAGCATCAAACAACAATTAATCAGTGCTTTATTTCCCCCCACAGGTTCGATCCCTGGCACCTCCAGTTTCAAAGAGGGATCAGGCAACAGGTGTCTGGAAAGAATTCTGGTGAGGCTGGTCCAGCAGAGTGAATGGGGCACTGTTCCACCAACCTCAGTCTGCCCTCAGCCAGACCCTACGGGCCAGCCTGCTTAAAACCAATCAGGGAAGGCTCTGCCTGCCATTGGTTCTGGCTCCACCTACAGTTGGCCTTTCTACCTGCTGCCCCGCCCACTCCAATGGTCCCCAGTGAGGGATGGAGGAGCCCTGATCTTGTGGCTGCCATTGTTTTCAGGTCCTAAAACCAGTGCCTGAGCAGATGGGAGAGCAAGGTTGGCAGCACAAGGCACAGCTATACAGCTGCAAAAAATAACGTTTTAAGTGCATTATACAAATGTGACACTAGATGGTGATGGTGAGCTAATGGCACATTCAATATATATTTTAAAATGTTGTTTGTTTGTTTTTAAGCATTTACACAGCAGTGTGTGTGTGTGTGTGTAGATTCCACCCCAGTCTACTACAGAGTCTGGTGCCTGTGTTTGTATCAGAGTGTGAGATCACAGATCCATCTGCAGTGTGTCTTGTATCAAGACATAGTGAATTAACTGTGTGCTGCCCCCCCCTTAGGCACAACCAATCCTCCAGAGCTCCCCACCACTCCTCCATTCCCTTGAACAAGGCAAAACCCTGCTGCAGGCTTGTATTACAATCCCATCCAGGGAACTGTTTATACTTGCCCCCTGTTAATAAACAGGTTGAGTTGCCAGCATTTGCCAGGAGCCTGAATCAGCAGTCGAGGTGCAATAGACAAGGCACCATGTCTGGTGTGGGATGGTTCATAAAGGCAGGCACCATCAGTGGGCATGCGAGTGTAAATTAGCCCTTGGTTTTGGTGCCAAGATGCCACAGGGCAGCCCAGCCTGAAAACCCTTCTTCATACAAGAGGAGAGCATAGGAGCTGCCTTTTCCTTCTTAGCCAGGGCTATTTTCCTGCAACAGAGCCTTGTGTTCAGCCAATAGATAGTAATCAGAAAGGGCAAGGGAAAGTTCCTTTCCCTCTGATTCTGAACAGCAATTTTCTGTGTGTGCAATGAAAGAAAACCAGGTGTGTGCACACTTGTAAGAGAGAGAAGATAAAGTGGGAGGGAGATGGAAAGATGGATTGTGCAGAACTGAAATTGGTATAGGTTATTATGCTGTCAGAGAGCAAAAAAAAATTCATTGCCAAGCCTGATGGAGTGTGGAATGCCCGCAAGGGTGAGCTCCAAATATCCAGCGAATCCATCTGGTGGTCGGTACAAGGAAGTCCTTTTGTGAGCAGATATGAACTTGGGGGGGGGGGGTGGAGAGAGAGAAAAGAGAGAGAGAGAGAGAGAGAGAGAGAGAGAGAAGCATCACATCTGAGTTTGCATTTCATCATTGTGTTCTAATCAAAATGGTATTTAGACAGGTGGTGAATGTACGGGAAGAATAAAGAGTCTTGGATAACAGTGATCCAAAGGGCGTATTCAGATCCAGATGCTTGCAATTTTCATGATAAGCCTTCTGCAAAACTATCATGTTTTAGTCACACATGCTTCCCCCTGCCCTCTCTCCTAGGCCTAGTCTAAGCTCAAAGGGAACTTTGCTGCTTAAATCAGTTATGCATAGCTCTGACTGGCTAGGAACTGTGGCGCCACTACCCTCCTCTCTAAAATGTTTCTTTCAACATCCTGAAAAATATCTTTTTTTAAGGGTGGGAGTATGTTTAATGAAGTAAATGTACAGTGGTGCCCCGCTAGACGAAAATAATTCGTCCTGCGAAAATTTTCGTCTAGCGGGTTTTTCGTCTAGCGAAGCGGCAATGCAAGCCGCACTTTCTCTAGACGAAAAAAAAAGATGAAAAATTTTCATCTTGCGAGGCAACCCCATAGACTTTTTTGTCTTGCGGGGCTGCCTTCCGCTAGACGAATGCCTTCGTCTAGCGAGTTTTTCGTCTAGTGAGACATTCGTCTAGCGGGGCACCACTGTATATACAGTGCTTTAAAAAATAATGAAGCAGACAGCACATCTAAAGCTTGGAAAGAGGTTAGCAGGGACTGCAAAGGCTAACAGTGGGAGCCAATTGCTCTGTCTGCAACTTCCCCATATTATGAGGCACAAGAACTGAATATTAGAGCACCCTCCTGGGCAGATGAGTGTTCTCCTCACCTACCTTGGCTGCCCCTGGGATCCACCTAGACAAGAAGGGCTCTACAGGGTTTTCCTGAGCAGCGTCTTGTCTCTAGGGTGGCTATGCCATTAGCTCTCTCTCTGACACAACCCCTGGATCTCTTCTGAAATCCACCTATGACTCAGCACAGCCTTGACAGAGAGTCACGACAGATTCAAAGAGGTTTGGGACTGACTTGAAATGGGTGCAAGTCTTGGCAGTATGTCTGGAGGTCCTGGGCTGCCCAGATGCCAAGTCCCCATTCTTTGCCTCGCCGGTGTGGCCCAGAGGAAAGCAGAGCAGTATGTCTGGCACCTGCTTGGCTGCAGGAGTTGCCAGAAGGAGATGTACAAGGCGCCACCCAACTGCCTTATAGGGGGTTGGCCGCTGTCACATGCTGGCAGCTTGTAGGAGCCACAGGTGAGAGCTGAGTGCAGGGTGGGGACCAAAGGTGGACAAACTACCTCAGAAGAAGCACAGTGTGTGTCCCCCAACAGAGGTATTGCCCCTCCCAAAACACCCCACACACCACATACCTACTATTGCAGGAATTATAGAAATCTTGATGCTGACAGCAGCAAGACAAACTGAATCATGACAGAGCATCACAACAGGAAGAGTGGCAGCCCCTTCCACAGCAGTTGTCTGCTTAGGAGACACTTCTTATCTGGAGTCTTTTCCCCCTGCTTCCGGCACTCAACCAGCCAGGATGAAGCCGTGCTCCTCTAGTTAAGTCCTTTAAAAGAAGCAGATGCTGCTCTCCAGTGAATTCAGGCTTGTGTAACAACAATGCCACCTAGTGGGAAATTCCAGGTTCTGCTTCCTTTGGATGCAGCTTCCCTTGACTTCTTGGTTATCGGTTTGGGCCACGCAAATTTCTTCCCCATGGATGAAAGGCTATGATGTTTCAGGATGCTTAGAAGAAACACAAAGGAGCGGGAACACAGAGGTTTATTTAAAATGCTCTTCCCTCTCTCTCATGAAACCAAAACGCCCAATGAAATTGGTGGGCAGGAATCATAGAACCGTAGAGTTGGAAGGGACCCCAAGGGTCATCTAGTTCAACCCCCTGCAATGCAGGATTCTCAGGTGTAAAGCATTCATGGCAGATGGACTTCCAGCCACTGTTTAAAAACCTCCAAGGAAGGAGAGTCCACAACCTCTCAAGGAGATTCAGGACAGACAAAAGGAATGACTTCAAGTGTGTTATTGATGGAATTTGTTCCCACAAGATGTAATGATGGCCATCAGCTCAGAAGGGGGATTTAGAGAAACTCATGGGGGAAAATAAGACTTAATTTTATTTTTATTACATTGCTATCCCACCTTTCCTCCAAGGAGTTTAAAGTGGCATACATGGTTGTCTCTTTCCCCATTTTATCTTCACAGCAACTCTGTGAGAGAGTTACAGGTAGGTAGCCGTGTTGGTCTGCCATAGTCAAAACAAAATAAAATAAAAAATTCCTTCCAGTAGCACCTTAGAGACCAACTAAGTTTGTTCTTGGTATGAGCTTTCGTGTGCATGCACGAAATCTGAAGAAGTGTGCATGCACACGAAAGCTCATACCAAGAACAAACTTAGTTGGCCTGTGAGAGAGGTTAGGCTGAGAGACTGCCCAAGGTCACCCAGTGAGCTTAATGGATGAGCAGAGACTAGAACCCCTATCTCCCAGGTCTCAGTCCTGCACTCTAACCACTACACCACTCCAGCTCTCTAGATTACCCTCCAAATTCAACATCAGCATATCCCTTAATGCCAATTGCTTGGAAACAGCAGCAGGAGAAGTCGGTTGTGCTCATGGTTGTGAACTGGATTTTTTGATGTGTAAATCTAATCACTACCCAGGCAAGGTGTTGGTTATTGGGTATGGCAGGTCCCAGAAATGTTTAGATGCACAGTTAAGAACAAGCAAAAAAAAATCATACACTAACACCCCAAAGCCGGGTGGGCACTTCTCTTAGCCAGGGAAACAGCTGGAGCCCCTGGGCAAGCAAAGTGGCACTCCTTCGAGTAGGTGGGCCTCCAAAGTTTGTTTGTGCCAGTTGTTTATGCCAGTTGTTTGTGACATTTCTGCGTCCATGGAGCCAGCAGTGGCTTAGCATCCAATTTACCCTCAGTCACCTCCACAGAAGAAGGAGGACCCAGAGGTGGCTCCACAATGGTAAAGGTAAAGGTAAAGGACCCCTGGATAGGTAAGCCCAGTCAAAGGCGGCTATGGGATTGCAGTGCTCATCTCGCTTTCAGGCTGGGGGGGCCAGTGTTTGTCCACAGACAGCTTTCCAGGTCATGCGGCCAGCATGACTAAACTGCTTCTGGCACAACGGAACACCATGACGGAAACCAGAGCACACGGGAACACTGTTTACCTTCCCGCCACAATGGTACCTACTTATCTACTTGCACTGCTTTCGAACGGCTAGGTTGGCAGGAGCTGGGACAGAGCAACAGGAGCTCACCTGGTTGTAGGGATTCAAACTGCTGACCTTCCGATCAGCAAGCCCAAGAGGCTCGGTAGTTTAGACCACCGTGCCACCCGTGTCCACAATGAGAGGTAACTGATTAGAAGTATCCAAAAACACAGGGATGGAACAGTTCTGTCAACTTGCTTGATCCCTCCCCAGGATCCAGTCACATGCTCTCTAGTTCCCCTCCTTGGGTTCTGATAGTTCTTGGGGCCTGATTTCACTTCCCCCAACCTGCTGGATCATCAAAATCCCTGGGCAGATTGTCTCCCCCCATGACACCTGCACAGGACTCATTTACCTCTCCAACTCCATCCCAAATTCTAGTGCGGGCACAACCCTGATCTTCATTTACTAGTTAGGGAACAGCAATGTGCCTTCCCCATTGCATGTTACATTCCCCACCCCCAATTCCTTGTTCCCCCAACTTTATACATTCTTTGCTTGGAGAAGTTGGGGAGATTTGCAAAGTCTGGTGGGTAGCAGAATATATAGCAGTGTTGTCAGCCCACCTATGGGGAGTCTGTGACCCACTCAGAATGACTCCAAACCTAAAGGTAAAGGTAAAGGGACCCCTGACCATCAGGTCCAGTCGTGTCCGACTCTGGGGTTGCGGCGCTCATCTCGCTCTATAGGCCGAGGGAGCCAGTGTTTGTCCGCAGACAGCTTCCGGGTCATGTGGCCAGCATGAAGAAGCCACTTCTGGCGAACCAGAGCAGCACACGGAAACACCGTTTACCTTCCCGCTGGAGCAGTCCCTATTTATCTACTTGCACTTTGATGTGCTTTCAAACTGCTAGGTGGGCAGGAGCTGGGACCGAGCAACGGGAGCTCACCCCGTGGCAGGGATTCGAACCGCTGACCTTCTGATCTGCAATCCCTAGGCTTAACCCACAGCGCCACCTGGGTCCCTGACTCCAAACCTATTGAGCTGGAAAAGCTCTTTCTGAAAGTCTCAGTCCATCTCTAGTCATTTGCCTTTAATTCTAATGCTTTACCCTGGCAATTGACCACTTGAGGTGTACATTTTTAGGACCCACCTTATTTCTGCGTTAGCAAGATGTTTGAAACTGTTTTTAATATTGTGTTTTAATGTTGTAACTGACCCTGGGACCTTAGGGTCAAGCAGGAGCAAATAAAGACAACAACCTAGGTGATGGTGAAATCTGTCAGTTATCTCCATTTCTCATTTTTATCCATTATTTAATTCAGTCCTGCATATTTCTACAGCAGTTTGCAAGTTTCCTTTAAAAAAAACACAGCAGCACTCAAGAAAATTCATCAGCATTTTGGTACACCTTTCTCCTCAAACAAACACATTTTCTGTAGTTTTGATGTGCATGCACATTTCTTAATATAATGCACCTTTGTATGTTATTTTCACTAATATATTTATTTTTTATGCACACTTTCCCCTTATATATGCATTTTTGTAAATGTGGGTTGTTTGGAGAGCTGTGTCGCAAAATTCAGGTAAGGGTAAATTCCAAAGGATGGTTGCATTTTGGTTCTCGTTTTGTTTAAGAGAGGGCAAATTTTGATAGATTCACCTTTCAACACAAATTGAATCAAATTTCTTCTCCTTCCCTACCCTGCCCGATGGGATCAAATTGCCTTTTCAGGTGAACCTCCTGCTGCCGAATTCTCAACCCACCAGAGAGGGTGCAGAAAATGAGTCTGCAGGTTACTTCACTCCTTGCTTCAGGGCCAGGATCAAAGCTGAGAACGCTTAATTTGACTCCAAGAGTCAAGGCTGCTGTGTTGGAGCCTAAAGGGAAAGCCTCAAATCCACATTAGGGTAATGATTTTATGAGGCTGGCCAAACTGTTTCCAAAATAGTGTGCAAGGGCCACATTCTTTCATGTACATCATTGGGGTGGGGGGTGGCACAGGCCGGTGGGAGTTAGAACTAGAGAGAAAGGTTGATGGGGGAACAGGTGCGACTCTTATCTTTGTTCTGTAGGCTGCATTCCCCCAATGCAAAAGTCAGAAGTTTTGATACACGCAGAGAGAGAACTCTATTCCAGCAAGCAAGAGGCATTGTCACAGTCCAAGCACATATTACTGTACTCTATTCCAAACTTAAATATGGAAAGTGTAATGCTGGTAGTCAGCAAAAGATGTTTTAAGACTCTCTTAAGGCAAATCTTTAAAAATGTAGCATAAACACCGACAAGTGGGAAACACTGGCCTGCGAGCACTCCAGCTGGAGAACAGCCTTTACCATGGGCTTTGAAGATGCTCAAACTCAGGACGAAAGCGAGAAACATGCTAAGAGGAAGGCATGCTTGGCCAACCCTCACCGTGATCAACTCCCGCCCAGAAAACTATGTCCCCACTGTGGAAGGACGTGTGGATCCAGAATTGGCCTCTACAGTCACTTACGGACTCACTGTTAAAACCGTGTTCATGAAAGACCATCTTACTTGGCTACGAGTGATCACCAAAGAAGAAGAAGACGACATATTGCAGCCCTGTCAACAGCACTCAACGTAGGTATGGAGCAGGCTCATGGTGAGCATCCCAAGGGCCAGACAAAGATCCCTGGAGGGGCACATGTCGCAGCAACCCTCCCCTCCCCAAGCCTGAGGTCCCCACCTCTGATCTAGCTTGGTGAAGAATCCTAGAGAACGCTGAAGCTTGCAGCATTTGAATCCGCAGCATGCCAGTAGCTGAGAATCACAGGTGGGGCGTGTGCTGTTGTGCTCATGTCCTGCTTGTTGGTTTCGCACAGGCATCAGACTGGCCATTGTGAGGGAAAAGATGTCGGAGTAGATGTACCTTTTATCCTGATCCAGCAGGGCTCTTCATATCTTCTTATGCATTGCCTGAAGGTGGACTTTGGAATTTCTCACCTGAAACTCTGCCTCGAACCACCAGATGTCACACTTGGTCTTTCAGTCATATTTATTGTTTTTCTTCCCTTCTGGTGATGCTAGCCAATGCAGGAAATGAAGAAAACATGCTTATCTTCCTGTTCTGAGCTTGCTTTAATGCTGTGGTTCTGCAGGGATATCATAATCCATCACAGACTCTATTGGCCAGGGACAATCCTTGTCTACTGGAACCAGGGCTTGATAAATCATCGTCTCCATTTTGCTTTGGTTTTGTGGAGATGCTGCGGGTGCCTTTTTCTATTAATATAAACATGTGTCGCTGTGATTCACCAAAGTCATTTCCCAGGTTCAAGTCTCTTATGTCAGGTAGAGGTGTGGATCCAACTCCTGTCCAACAGACACTCGTTTAAGTTATGGGCCGGCCCTACCATTAGTGAAAGTGATACAGCTGCCCCAGGCAGCAGACATTGGGTATTTGAGAGGGGCAATGGCAGCAGCTTCCTTGCCTATCCCTTCTGAGCCCCCTGACCATTCCCTTCTATTGGAGGGTGGAGATTTGGATGCCATGTGGCCAACCTGCACCTCCAAGCAGGACTGCTGCTTTCAGATGTGGTGGAAGGTGCTGCATCGCCCTCAGGGTCAAATAAGATTTGAGTTCAGCTGCCACACTGGCTAGCTTTCGTGGGGCAGGGATGGGGTCAGGCAGCCAAATGTTTTGAGCTGGTGCCACATGTGCATGAACATTGACAATCCATCTGTCAAGAGCACTGAGATGGGCTCTCCAAGTGACCTGCTAATTGAGTAATTGTTGTTGTTTCAATTAATTACTTGTCCCATGGTGGGTTGCAACAATTTAAAATATAGTATTTAAAACAGTTTAAAGCAAATCGCATTAAGCACTCGACCTCATTTTCTTGCACAGAGGTGAGCAGATGTCAAGTCATCATTAGGCATTCATTCTGCTTTGTTAAGGGGCGCGGGTGGCGCTGTGGTCTAAATCACAGAGCCTAGGGCTTGCCGATCAGAAGGCCGGCGGTTCGAATCTCTGCGACGGGGTGAGCTCCCATTGCTCGGTCCCAGCTCCCATCAACCTAGCAGTTCGAAAGCACGTCAAAGTGCAAGTAGATAAATAGGTACCACTCCGGCCGGAAGGTAAACGGCGCTTCTGTGTGCTTCTGTGTGCTGCTCTAGTTCACCAGAAGCGGCTTAGTCATGCTGGCCACATGACCCAGAAGCTGTCTGCGTACAAACACCAGCTCCCTTGGCCTATAGAGTGAAATGAGCGTGCAACCCCAGAGTCAGCTGCAACTGGACCTAATGGTCAGGGGTACCTTTACCTTTTACTGCTTTGTTAGTTGGGTGGTCATATGGCGCAGAGTGTTCATCCTGATTTGCTTGTGTGGTGTTTACATACCTCCCCATGACTCAATTGTTCATCCCACACTTTTCAGCACATTTCCCCAGCATATTTTTAACTGCAAAAAGGCGTGTTTATTTCTGAAGTGGATTTGCAACTCCAGGGCAACAGAGCACTTTAATGCACCTTAATTGTGCAAACCTTAATTTCTGATATGCACTTGAAACAGTTGTGGCTGGTGCCCTTTTGGACTGATGCACCAGAATGCAGAGACATCAACTGGAGGTGCAGCCAGAGTCAATGACAGGCAGAGCCAAGTAATTCTGGTTTTGTCCCCATTGTTTTCGCTGCTGAGTTCTACAAGGGGCAACACTGAGGTTAAGGATGAGGAAGCTGACAGTCAGGGCCACCCCAATGGGCTGATTGCAAATAAGAAGATAGCCAAGCGGGATCTGTTTGAGGTTTGCGCAACAGTGCTCCATTATCCCTAATGCACGAGCCTCCACTGATTTGAATCCCTACCGCAAAATATTGACAGTCTGCAGGCATCCTATGCTTGACGCCATAGTAAAGTAGTACCTCAGTTTAAGAAGGCAGCCCTGTTTAGTGAAGTTTTTAATGTTTGAAGTTTTATTCTGTATTTAGTGTTCTGTTGGAAGCCACCCAGAGTGGCTGGGGAGACCCAACCAGATGGGCAAGGTATAAATAATGATAATATATTATTATTATTATTATTATTATTATTATTATTATTATTATTAAAGACAGTCCTATTTACGAACAATTCGGTTTACAAACTCCGCAAAACTGGAAGTAGTGTCCTGGTTTGCAAACTTTACCTCAGTCTAAGAATGAAATCCGAACGGTGAAAGGGCACCGGCCGCGGGAGGCCTCCTTAGGGAAAGCGCGCCTCAGTTTAAGAACGGTTTCGGTTTAAGAACGGACTTCTGGAACTGATTAAGTTTTGTATACTGAGGTACCACTGTACTGGCATGTGACTTGCTGCCGCTGCAGCACCAAAAGCCAGGGAGCAGAAGGAAGGAAGGAGGTGAGGAGAGATAAAAGTCTTTCTTCTTCAATCCCAAATCCACTTAAAAATAAATAAATGGATGTTTTGCAGTTAGGAAAGTGATGGGGAAATATATTGAAAAGTATAAAATGAACAAATGATTCACAGGAAGATTGTGCAGACACCACAGACACAAATCAGGGTGGTTTCGAGACAAAAGCTTCTTGTGTAATACTCCCCCACAAGCAAATCAGAGTGAATGCTTGATAGAGACCAGATATAGTCTAATCTTTGTGCATGGACATCAGGATGAATTAAAAGGTCTCCTCAGGAGCCCCTGCCAGTCAAGGTAGACAATATTGAGCTTGGTGGAAAAACAGATCACATCCACAGCATAAACTTAAAGCACATGGGTTCTCCCAATGAATCCTGGGAACTGTAGTTTGTTAAAGGTGATGGGGCTTTAGAACTGCGAGAGGTCGAATTCCCAGGATTCCTTGGGGGAAGTCATGTGTTCTAATTGTGCACTGGATGTACTCTTTGGTGTATCTTTGGTGCCATTTTCAACAAACTGCTTAAGTGGAGGTCTTTAGTCTGGTTCAAAATTGTTATTACATATGAAATTGTGTTTAATTATTTTGACATCCGAAAGTGTTTTTGATTGTTTTTGCATTTGAACATGTTTATAATTTTGCAGCGTTTTCTTACAATACAGTTTTGTTTTTCTATGGGAAACTGATGGGAAATTGGCGTAGATGGGACCACAGTTTGCTCTGGTTGAAGGGAGCTTCCTATGTTCTTAATGCAGGCGCAGCTAATCCTCCTGATGTTCTTGACTGTGACTAGAGATGGGGGAGAGGTTCGGTTCAGTTTGCATTTATTTACTTAATCTGCACTTACTAAAACAATACACAAACCGCAACACAGCAACCCTTCAAAATTCACAATTTTCTGAATTTTGCAGTGTAGTTCCCCAGCCAAGGCATGTATACAAAAAAATGCATTTCCTAGGGCAAAATGTGTATAAATATGCACACGTTGGTGAAAATAACATGCAAAAGGGCAATATATTGGGGGTATGGCTTGCAAAAAAGGGTGTATATTTAGACAAAATCGTACGCAAACTCGTGCATTAGGAGAAATTTGCGCGAAAATGCTGGTGAATTTTCATGATGACATTTTTGTTTTTAAAAAAATTGCAAACTGATGTCGAAGTGAGGAGAACTAGACCTTAAGGTGCAAAAAGGAGGAGCTGAAATTGACAGATTCTGCCATCTCTAACTATGACTCCCATCACCCTGACTGTTGGCTGTGCTGCCTGGGGCTTTTGCGAATGACAGTCCTGCAACATCTGGAGGGGTTGCCAAAGTAGCCAACCTCCATGCCAGAGGATCTACTGAGAGGCACACTACCCAACTCCCACAGGGCTGGAGCTTCCACTCCCTGTTTCTATACTTCTATCGTGCTTAAAAATAGGGGGGGAAACATCTTAAGGGAGTTTGAAGTGCTAATGGTCCATGAAGCATATGGCAGTGTTCTGCCATCTCGAGAGCCATATGTACAGGCCTACAGACTGTCGGGATGTGATACACTACAGATAATATCCGTGATAAATTATTCACTTAACCAAAAATTGTACATCAAACCTCAGCAGCTGGTAAAAGCTGGAGCGTTGCCCAGTACATTAAGGGAAGTTTGCTTCCTCAAAGCTCGACTGTTCTTTGGGGGATTTGAATTATGCATGTTACCCAGAAAGCTAATGCTGTACATACGCACTCAAAGTTATTATTAACCTCATCAAGCAGGAGAGGAATAGAGTAAAGCAGCTGGCTTTCGGCTAACACATTTAGGGCAGCAGGGATGTTTTTAAGGAGTTACTGACAAAGGGCAGAAGCGGCCGCTTTTGACAAGAGTTCCATCCTGGTAGCAAAGGCAGAACTCATATGGCTGAAGCTGGTGCCTCTGCTGAGGGCTGGAATAATCTCATTTGCTCCATCCATGTGCTCCAGTTTCTGGTGCTGTTGTTGTTGTTGTTCAGTCGTTCAGTCATGTCCGACTCTTCGTGACCCCATGGACCAGAGCACGCCAGGCACTCCTGTCTTCCACTGCCTCCCTCAGTTTAGTCAGACTCATGTTGGTAGCCTCGAGAACACCGTCCAACCATCTCATCCTCTGTCGTCCCCTTCTCCTTGTGCCCTCCATCTTTCCCAACACCAGGGTCTTTTCCAGGGAGTCTTCTCTTCTCATGAGGTGGCCAAAGTACTGGAGCCTCAACTTCAGGATCTGTCCTTCTAGTGCACACTCAGGGCCGATTTCCTTGAGAATGGATAGGTGCTGCTCTGGGTGAAGGGGTGAAGGAAAACCTTTCTCCTGGGTTTTCGTGGGGGGTCCCTTAAGCTACCAAAGGTCATCAGAGGTGCAGGCAGAGCCTAAGGTGGGCAGGCCATCTCTTTTGTCTCTCTCTTTCCACCACCCCCACATTCTCTCATATATATATATATATATATATATATATATATATATATATATATATATATATATATATATGTTTTTATTTTGACAAAGTCATAAGAATAAACAGATAAGAATAAAAATGTGCACCCCACCCCCGAGACCATTCCATTGTAACTATCCAACCCCCCAAAATTTCAACACCTCTTGTGATGGTTCGACCCCTTTCCGTTTTAACAGTACAAATTCTACAAACTCCTTCCATATCTCCTCAAAATCATTTCTCCTGCATATTCCCCATCTTACCTTAATAGCACAGGTTGATTTATCATTAATAGCTATATCCCTTTATACCACTCACCTTGCCCCTTCCGCTTCCTAGCTGTAATAACTCGTGCAGCTGTCAATAAATTTGTCCATCCCACATTTTCTCTCTCTTGCTGACAGCCCCCATTTCCCTCCCTCATCCTTTCTCTTCCTGCCATGCCTTATCTCTCTTTCTCTTTCTGTGACTCATTTCTATATTACCCTTTCTCTCTCTTTCTGCCTTTTTTAATTAAAAAAAAAAGTGCACTACAGTTGTCATTTTCCAGACTCTTCTCTCTTATCACCCCACTAGAAAAATATCATCATCATCATATCAGTACATGTAGGCACATGTTGGTCACACACACACCCTTTACATTTAAAGCACGTTTTGGTGCATGGCTTCTTGCAAAGAATCCTGTACTGCATTTTATCCCTCACAGAGCTACAATTCCCAGCACCCTTAACAAACTGCAGTTCCCAGGATCCTTTGCAGAAGCTATGAATATATAGTGTGGATGTAACTCTTGTCTCTATTACACATGTGTGTGTGTGATCTAGGACTATAGTGGGGGTAATAAGGGTGGTGGCAGCTGCTGTAGCTGGCAGAACATCTGCTTTGCATGCAGAAGGTCTCAGGTGCAATGCCTGGAATCTCCAGGTAGGGCTGGGAGAGATGCCTGCCTGAAGGCTAATGTCAGTCTGTGTTGGCAATAATCAGACAACAGGAAAAATAGGTCTAATTGGGAAAGATTTCACTCTGGGAGGAAGCTTGCTCAGTTGGTAGAGCACGAGACTTATGATCAATGTTGTGGGTGCGAGCTTTACGTTGGGCAAAAGATTTTTGTAGGGGGTTGGGCTAGATGACCCTCAGGGTCCCTGCCAACTCTATGAATAAATGCAGCAGAGACTGAAAATTAGCACTTATATCCTCAATTAAACAACAGATAAGGAGACAGTGAGAATAAATAGAATTGCTTTGAAAAGCATGATAGAGATAGGACATGTTTTTTAAAATGCTTCTTTTCTTTTGTAAAACTATAAAGAAATAAGTTCCTGGGCTAGCTGGTCAAATCTACTGGTTAGAAACCATTTGTCATCACAAAAATACAAGCTGTATGTACATTTTAGCATATGTGGTCCCCAACACATAAGACACTTTATTGTACAATGGCATTTTGCCCTACCCTATGGGCTGCTAAGGCAAACTTAAAAACCTTGGTTTGTATCCAATACTAGTCCTACTCAGAGTAAACCTATTGAAGTTCATAGGTATGACTAACTTAGGTTCATTCATTTCGATAGGTCAACCCTGATTAGAACTTTCTTTGACACGGCCCTTCATATGGACTGCATTTATCCCCACCCATCACCAAATAAAATATTTTTCTCCCCATTATTCAAATAGGAAACTCCCTGGAGAAAAAGTTTCCTGGACTTAATCTTATCTCTGCCATGGACTCAAATGATGGCCATGGGTCACTTCCAGATGACCTGTTCATTAAGCATCCGTCTTGATTTGTTCATACAACATTTGTGAGGTGCTTAGATGATGACAGCTATTCATTGAGCATTCATTCTGATTTGTTTGCAGGAAGATTAGCCATACTTTCCAGTACATTTTGCCCTCAATCCTGATTGACTGTTTTGGGAAGGTGGGGGATTCATGGGTGGGATAGATAACCAGGTGTTAGAGGGAGAAAATGAAATACCATGGAGGGAAGATTAACTGGCTTCCTAGAATTCTGAACAAAAACATGAAATATGTTGTTCCCGATTCCACCTACAGCTGTCCTATTATTGCTATTCAATTGTACCATTTTAAACTGTCTCAAAGGTCCGAATGGATGGAATGGTGGGGGTATAAATATTTTAATTAAACAAATTAGTCAAAGGCATGCAGGATTTCATCACTTTGTGCAGGAGCTAGAGTGGGAAATTATTTCCATTCCCTGTTTGAGAGAGGAAAAAGCTCCCAAGAGGGGTGTGTGGTCATATCCTTACCTTGACACCCCTATGAATGCTGAAGTTAAATATGTGCTGAACTGGGGTCACTGCAAAAGCTGGAAAGCTATGTTTGGAAGCAATACTAAATCCATTTTTCTGTCATGCGTGGCTAACTGCAGACACATGTGATCTGCCCCTGAAGACAAATGCCTGAAAATCGATGTAGCTGGATTCCTTAACATCAGGGGAATCATTATATTTAATCATTATCTAGACATGCCCAGTGAGTGTGACCCAACTCTACCCAATGATTCGGTGACCGGAAGCATGAAGCACAAACAAAAATGGAAACTTTAGAGGAAAGTTTTGCCTCCTTCACAATCTCCTTTCCATAGTGGCCAACCAGATGCCAACCAGGTACCCATGGGGAGCCCACATGCAGGATCAAAACACAACAGAGCTCTCTCTGCTTGTGATGCCCAACATCTGGCATACAGAGGAATATTGTGGGATGACAGCCTCATATAACCAACGTGCTTAAGTCTAATTAATACATGAATGGGTTAATGCCATAGAGTAAGCTGTCCCGCCAGGCTTAGTTAGGTCACTCCCCCTCACAGGATATTGGACTTGATGGGCCTTCAGCTGGATCCTGTAGGGCATTTCTTGTGTTTTTATGTCATGGGACACAGTTCAGAATTAAGATAGCCAAAAGACAGGACTTCTTCACACAACATGCAGTTAAATTATGAAATTGGCTTCCACAAGATGGAACAACTGCCACCAACTTTAAATTCATGGAGCATCGGGCTATCAGGGACCGAGTGTTCCTGTGTGGGTGGCGGGACTTGAGAGAAGGGCCTCCTCAGAATATCTCAAATCCCAGGTACGTTTGTAGGAGGGAATGTGGTCTTTCAGATAACTTGGACTTAAGCTGTCTAGGGCTTTATGGGTCATCACCAGCACGTCGAATTGTGCCCGGAAACAGACCAGAAGCCACTGGATCTGTTGCAGAAGGGGAGTCATCTGTTCCTTATAGCCAGCCTTGGCCAACAATCTGGCTGCAACTCTTTCAGCCAGTTGAAGTTTCTGAGTGCTTTTCAAAGGAAGTCCCACGTGGAGTGCATTGCAGTAATCTAAATCGTTGCTGTTGTTCATTTGTTCAGTCGTGTCCGACTCTTCGTGACCCCATGGACCAGAGCATGGGTGTGTGTTGCGGTAGCTGAATCAGACATCTCAAGGAATGCAGGTGGCTGGCAC